>NC_140536.1:21655703-22905703 GCF_057382185.1 Mchenga conophoros
TATAGGAAGGAATCATTAATTTTATCCCAATTCAGGAGATCCTTTGAAGGTGTGATCCACCAAGCCTTTGTACAACTACGTTGTTAAATGCAGTTGTCTAGATTACAGAGCACTTTCTGTTTGCATCACCAGCTGTTTACGCCTGTGCACTGCAGGGCAACTTGAACACAGCAGAAGAAGTTTTGGGCCATGACCAGATGGAGTATGATCATTTGCTCTAGAGTCTCTACAGTTTTTGGAAAACCACGGGTGCTGTGTCTATCCAGTCATCAGCACACAGTTCAATGCTGGCCTCCACAGTAGTATAGGAGTGCATAACCGCTAGTGGCATGAGAAACTTCCTTCCTTCTGTGAAATCATGATTAATGATAAACAATATATGCAGGGTCCTCCTGAGTAACAGATATTTGTCTTTAGAAGGGGCTGTGCCTATTTCTAAAACATATTGCCTAAACCACATCCAGCGTCTCTTTCAGCAGTTTTTATTTAAATGAAGGACTTCAGTGATTCATGAGTCATTGCATTCATTCTTTGCTTTGAGCATCCAAACTTCTTTGGAAACTGTGTTTTTTATTTTGCAGCTTGACTGTTATTGCAATTGATGAATGCCAAAGCATAAGATTTTTTTTCTTGGTTTGTGATCTAACTGTATTTGAAGGTGGAGCACTGATGTTTTGAAAGTTACACAGCAATAGCTTCTGCTCTGTAACGGAAATTTCAGTGGGCTTACGCGTGCTCACTACCTGGATGGAAGAATAGCCACTTAGTGATCTCAAATTGATGATTACAATATAAAACTGATTGCATCCATATCAAGCATAAGAAAGGGCACAAGGTTAAAGTGTTCCCAGAGCTGTAATGACTACTTTGGTATCTTAAATTAAGTAACACAGGAAGAGATGTTATCAGTGTAATATTCAGGCCTCTGAAACGTTTCTTTATCCGTGTTATTTCAGTGTACTTCACACAGAGCACTCTGCGTCACTTTAAGAAAATTTTTTTTATAGAGGCTCGCTGCCATATTTTTAAAATACATTCATTTTCTCAGGGGAAATGATAGCCTGTCAGGACCTCGAGCTGCCTGCTGCCTTTAAAAACAACGTGCAAAAGGAAGCCCAGGCCTGAAAAAATGGGCCTTAATGTTCTCAGTCAAAAGAGGGTTTTTTTGTACACCCTGGGTCTGCATAAATGAAATCTATTCTGTTAAATTATCAATTTCTTAATTTTAGAAACATTGTATTCCTTTTTTTCTGTGATAGATAAATAAATTAAACACATTGCAAACTTTCTGATGACTCATATGCGATAAAACGATGCGAAAAAGCCAAAACAGAGCAAGAAGCAGCAGCTCCAAACATGGATATAGTGTGTGCAGATGACAGACCTCTGTAGACCTAAGCCCCAGTTCTTATGTGCGGCTTCTATTACAGTTTCACACAAAAATATGTAGCTGCAAAGCAAAACAGCAGCCAAAAATTTCTCATGTGGACTAGGATGTAGCCACAGATTGGTCCAGACATGTTTCCTCTCTATGGGTGCCTGGCACCACTTGGGAAATCTTGGTTTGGTTTTAGTAAGTGGTACTCCACCCATGCCTCATTGGGGCTGAAGACACAACCGCAAGAATTACACCCTATATGAATGTCTGTCACCCTGTTTCCACTATAAGAACCGCTTTGCACCAACTTTACCCGAACCGACCGAGAATAGACCAGGATACTCGGTGAAGCATCGCCCTGGGAAGCCACCAGTAATGACCACCTCTGGCTCTATTTGGCTTTCTGTGGGATGGCTTGGAGACAAAGAGTCAGTTGAAAAAAATATGATCTGTGTGGGTTGCTTGTCTTCCTGTTTTCTTTTTCTCGATCAACATAGTGGGTATTTTTAGATAACAGTAGGCGTGTTTAAAATAAAAGCTTCACAATGAATCAAAGTATTGACACATGCATCTTTTTATGCATACTTTCATTTATTGACAGTTGTTTAAAATTCTTGCAGTTTTTCTGTATAATCAGTCAAGAATTTGTTTTTTTCTTCTAATTAACACCTTTTATTATTAACTAGCAATATAGCTGCTTATAGACTCATTTTCAAAGGTCTGCCCTTCTGACCAGATCTTATACTGTGTGGGAAATTTAGGCTCATACCTAGAACATCTGGGTAGGGATGGAAAAGGATAGTATTATTTTATGTTTTTCCAAAATAGTATCTTTGGCAACAGTGGGAAGGAAAAACTCCTTTTTAATAGGAAGAAACCTCTAACCGAACCAGGCTCAGGGAGGGGGCGGCCATCTGCTGCGACCAGTTTGGGTGAGAGAAGAAATATACTTAGTGTTTCTCTCCAACCTGTGATAATTTAAACTAAAAATAAAATCCTTCTTCATGAAAAAACACTTAGCTGAGTAGAAGTGGCGTGCACTCTTGACTAAGAGAGTGCTTCATCCTGTGCTTTGATGTCAGTCCTGCTGATGGACTTGCAGAGATTACACCGAGCTCTGAAGTTTGACTCTTTGATTGGAGAAAATATTTACAGCACACACAAAGAGACGGAGACGAGCATTGACCGCCCACACCAGAGTTCACTACTGAAGGGACAGTGAGAGGAAACACAGGGTACTGTTTGCCATCATCAGATACAGGATGAAGGAGTGGGATGCACTTGAGAGGAAGAAGAGGAGGATGTGAGAGTCAGAGTTTATTCAGCATTTTGACGAATCTGGTTTCTTTACTGGAATATTGTTGAACATGAAACCTTCTGGTTTCTGAACATACTGCTGATGGGCTTTACTTTCCACAGCACTGTCGTATGTCAAGAAAAATCCCTGATGCCAAAACCTAATATCAGATATAGTTGTCTGGTTTTACTATACTGAATACGCTCAGTGGCCTTCTATAGTGATGTTTAGTTGAAAAGACGTGTGGTATGTTTAGGTGCTGAAAGCAGTGGACAAGGCAGAAACTGACATTTCTTAAAGACTTCAGCTCCTCTGTGCTCTGGTTAACAGCTATCCAGTTATTCATGAGCCACAAATGTTAAGAAACTTTAAGTTCAGTCAGCACAGAATATACTTACAGAAATAAACAAAACCTTAAAAAGACAAAATAAAAAAGCCCTACACACAAAAAGCTATGATCATTATGATGGTGAATAGTACATATAAGTAAGAACACTTTAAATATAAAACAAATGCCAAGTTTTGAGTATCCCAGAGCACACTATAGAGGTAACCTTCTTTTCCTAATATGGTCTTTATGTCGGTTAAAACTGAAACATCACCCTGAACTCTTGAGCATATGCAGAAAAGTCCAGTATGAGATTTAACGACGTGTCTCTACTGTTTACATCTCTGGATCTGAGGGAGTCTGTGGTATGAGGCCAAACGTCATTAGACAAGGAAAGGTGCAGACAGACAGCTGAGTTCGCTGAGCTGTTCATTTAACATCAGCAGAGCTCCTGGAGTTCTGGCTGCGCTGAGTGAAGACAGCTGCAGGAGTCATAATCACCATCAACCGTTTCCCAAGCTAATACCACCTCTGCTCACCACCGATTATCGTTTTGAGGATTGCGCTCATTCACATTTTGTTGAGTTTTTTTGGCTCTGTTTTTGGACAGCAGGTACAGTTTTCCCTTGCAAAATGATCCCAGAGGCCAGGACCCAGTTCTGTCATACATACAACATGTGGCTTTTACATCAAACAAAGCAACATCTTTCCTGGGTTCATCTCAAGCCGACTGTTAATCTCATTTGATTGAGTTTTGTTTATTTAATCAAAGAAAAATACCTTATCTCAAGAGGCTTCATCACACAGAGAAGAATCCCATCGCACTTAATAGTACATTTATCAAATTACATGATCAAATGTTGCTCTCTGGCATGAAATCATGCTCCACAGGGAGTAACACATGAAGATTTTTCAATCATGACAACATTATGGACTGCTTAATAAAATATTTTTATAGCCACCTAGTAAGACAAAGAGGAAGGCATTTCAATATGAGGTACAAAGTTTATATTTCATAATATTATGCACATCATTTCACATTTTCAACTATAATTTGTAACTGCTGCTGTAAGTATTGAAAATTAAATAGAATAGCGGTAAAGAAAAATGTGATTGTATGAAAGTTTTGCTTTTGGCAACTAAAACTTGTATGAAAAACACATTAGGTAAACAGATCTTTTGGGAAACATTCCCCTTGAGCTTGATTAATGTCAGACACAACTTCACAAACAGGTGGCAGCAATAAGACGCTGAATTAATTAACTAAAAAAGATCCATCTGGTGGCATAAACAACCACAAGATCAGGAGAAAATTAAAAAAAGAGCACGTCTGCTTACAGAAACTTTAGCGAGTCCTTTTTTTTGTAGTTTACTCTAAAGTACTGAAGTGGTCGTATAATCTTGCCAATTTGAATAAAAACAAAAGGCAATTGCTGAAATTAAAACAGGACTTTGTACTAAGGGTATAAATTTTCCAGCTCCGGGGAATTTTAATTAATGGGATTTATTTCATTTCAAATGGTGTTTTCCAAAATAGCACACTTTTGTGTTTCCAGCTTTCCATAAATCTTTTCAGTGGTAATTTTAGGATATCTCAAACACATTAAGTATTGTTTTCTTGAAACTCAGTCCTAAAATCTTTCTCCAATTTCCTGATTTTGCTTTTGGTTGTAGCATCAGATGTTTTTTCTTGACTCAGACTATGTTTTATTGACGCCATCTGTGTGTGGCCTAAAGAAAGGCTCCAGTAATAAAACAAAAAGAAAACATAATGTTCCCATATTATTTTGAAAAACCTTTCTGCACTACACCTAAAGAAAAAAAATCCTTCTAAAGCCACCAACGCATTTTGCCTTTTTTTTAAAAAATAATAAATTAATAAATTTAAAAAAATTTAAAAAATAAAAATTGTAGACTACTAATCCAAAGGAACACATGGTAATTTTTATTTAGTCTATTTAGTTTATTTCAAGGCAAATTAAAGAAAAGAACATCCATTCATATTACTGTAGCTCTTTCCAAAAATACACAGTATTCATGAGTCTAACTTGTGCCTGTTAAAGACATTACAGTATGAACAGTGCACACACGCCTCCTTGTTCGCCTCGCGGTGTGCTGTTCTCATGGTGTTGACAGGGGACACAAGGGCTCCCTTTGACAGAGCTGCCCTCCTCCCCTCCCCGGACCAGATGTTCAGAGTTAGCGGGCAGTTTGAAAATGACACTCATTCTTGAGCCACGTTGGATTTCCCATTCATCTGCTGATGGACGGGTTCAGGAGGTGAAGACAGGCAAAAGTAATTCAATGAAATGTGAATGTGCTACCTTAGTAGTAAAGCTTTTTCTTAGAAAATATATAAATGTTACCTGAAATAACGGAGTGAACAAAAAAATGAACAAGAGCGTCTCCACCCACAGCTGGCCCGGCTCTTCTCTTGAGTTTTTATGTCGAGCATTCTTAACTCTGAATAAACCCATGTGTAGGCTAAATGTGCGAGGAACGTCAAACACATGCACTCAAAAGAGTAATTTAAAGAATATCGCAAGATGCCGTCCTGAAAGAGATGAGAAGCAGAGGTGTTTCTCTCTGAGAACTGGACAAGGTCATGGAGAGAAACAGAGAGGCTGTAAACAACCTTCTGACCACATGCACACTGATAGGTTTCAGATGATTGTGAGTAAGAGGGGTTATGCCCCGGGTGTGTGTGAAGCTTTAGAAATACCTTGTGGTACGATTCATACCCACATTACATACCAGACTGATGAGAGCCCATGAAAGAAAAAAGAAAAAAAGTAACAATAGTGATCAAAAAACAATACATTTAGGGGAATGTGCCCTCTAGGTGCAGGAACAGCAGTGAGTTACTGTCATCCCTCCCAAAGCTCCAAAACACAACACATCTCAACCTATCAAAAAACCTAAGGCGCTTGTTGTTTTAGAACCTAAAAAAAGACATTTGCATACTTGCAAATGCATTTTAAATTTAGGTGGTGTTAGCAAGTGTGCACAGTGTCCAGCTCCAACACTTAACACAGGTATAAAAATGATAGCAGTGAATCCCCTGGTCTTAGTCTTTTTCCAAAAAAATGTATTGCTTTGTGAGAACTCAAAAGCAGTCAAATGAAATCAAGGTCTGGTCTCAGCTCTAACTGTACTTAAGTCTGTATGGGAATCATTTTTGTAGTTTTGTAGATGTGTCACAAAAAAAAAAAAAAAAAAAAAAAAGGTTTATTACCAGAAAACTATTTTATTTGTTAGCATTATTAGATTCTGTCTGTTCTGTTCTCTGTTGGCAGTACAGTACCATGTGTACGGCACCACAACAAAGTCTCTTCCTGCTGGCACCAGTTTTATAGCATCGTCTAAGCCCGTCTGTGACGGAATTAAGTTGATTCTTTAATGTGGGACGAATATGAGTACAAGTGGTTTTGTTACCTCGTTTGTTTTATCGTCATATGAGAGTGGAACATTAACAGTGCTTTCTAGGTTCAGCAGAACATGGGAACTTGTTTTAAACGGTGTAGCTTACAGTAGTACAACATATGTCCAAAATAAATGAAGACAAGAAAAAAAAAGAAATTTGTTTTTAGATATTTAAAAAAGGAAGGTATTTGCTTTTGTTGCTACAGTGGCTATTAGTACTATGATTATGTCAGAAGTTTTGCTTATCATGCATTTTAAGAACGAACACGACTAAAGACAAACTTAAAACAATTAAAGTAAAACCTATTCCAGCTGTTTTCACTCCTCATATGGGTACCATGTGCATATTTTGTTTTGAGGCCAGTTTTTTGCTTTTCTCCCCTAAAATGAACTTTGTTAACAATACTGGTCTCTTCAGATCCTGGATTTTACTTTTACAGTATTAGGAGCTAGGGATCAATACTGGATTGCTGTTTAGTCAAAAATGAACTTGTATTCATATTTAAAACAAATCTAAAGCACAGATACACCAATCAGGCATAACATTACTACGTGCCTAAAATTGTGCTGGTCCCCTCTTTTGCTGCCAAAACAGTCCTGACCCACAGAGGCAAGCACTCCACTAGACCCCTGAAGGTGTGCTGTGGTATCCGGTGCCAAGATGTTAGCAAAAGATCCTTTAAGTCCTGTTAGTTACAAGGTGGAACCTCCATGGATTGAACTAGTTTGTACAGCACATCCCAATTGGATTATGATCTTGGGAATATGGTGGCCAAGTCAACAAATTGCCACAATGTGGCAGGACCCATTGTCCTCTTGAAAGAGGCCACAGCTATCAATGAATACCATTTCCATGAAAGGGTGTACATGATCTCCAACATTGCTTAAGTAGGTGGTACATGTCAAAGTAACATCCATATTGATGGCAGGACCCAAGGTTTTTAAGCATAACTTTGCCTAAAGCATCACACTGCCTTCTACACATAGCGAGTCCTGGTACCAGGTATTCCCCAGGTAAGCAAGGCACACGGCCATCCACATGATGTAAAAGAAAACATGATTCATAAGAGCAGGCCATGTTCTTCCATTGCTCCATGCTTGCATGCTCATTGTTGCTGCTTTTGACGGTAGACAGGGGTCAGCACAAACACCCCGACTGGTCTGGAGCTTTGTACGCAACAAACCGATGCACTGTGTATTTTGACACCTTTCTATTAGAAACAGCATTACATTTTTCAGGAATCTGAGCTACAGTAGCTTGTCTGTTGCTCCCCAAGTGTATCAGTGACTTCCCATGACCCCGTTGCTAGTTCACCACTGTTCCTTTCTAAGCTTCCAGATAGTTACTGACCACTGAGGACAAAGAGCTGCAGTTCTGATGATGCTTTAAGGACAAAATATTTACTTGCTCCCTAATATATCCCACCCCACATACAAGCCAAACCAACGAACTGGTCAAGAGGGCCAGCTCTGTCCTGGACTATCCGTTGTAGTCATCTTACACACATTTACCTTACTTGTTCAGTTCCTAGGAGAGCGAGTCAGAGATCATTTTGCCTTTGCAACAATAGCAGATATGGACTGGGCCATGAAGTAGAGGCACATATTCAGCATTCCATGAGCTTTGATGCATTTATGGTTTAAAATCATGTTTTGTTTTAATTCCAATGCTACATTTTTGTTTTCTTTAGTGTGTTTTGCTTAAGTGTCTTGCCCAGAGAAGCCATAAAGAGTCAGTGCTTGATAGAGACACATTCACAGTCCCTACAAGACATAAACAGTAATGACTACAATGCTGATGCAGCTGGGAACTTAAATCAGTTATTTCCAAAACAACTAAATTTACTGCTACCACTAAAACAGACAGAAAGTTATGACAACACTGCAACATTCACACATCTGGAAATGTGGATACTCTTACCCTTTGCTATCCACATCCAGCTGCATAACCCCACTCTTGCACTTTTCTAGAGGAATCAGATACATAATGCTCTCCAAGGTAATTAAGCAAGAACATTGCAGATGTCTGATGTTGTCTTTAACGCACACCTGTTTGTGACACATGAATCTATGGGCCATCCTCAAGGCCAGCTGCTTGTAGCTTACAGGGAATAAAAATCAGCAGAGCTTAGTCCCTTAAAGGTTCTGGACTTTTCCATCCTGACGTTCTGTGAATGTACTAAAAGACAACAAATATTGGAAAGGTTAAAGCTTAGGCATTCTTGTCAATGAGTCAGCACAGCATTTGTGTCCTTGCTCACTACTTGTTGAGTTTTTAAGACCATTAGAATAAAACAAATTCCAAACCATTATCAAGTTCTGGGTTTTGGCTGCTGAACACAATCCCAGCGATCACAGGGTGAGAGCTATACCTTTGACAGCTTGCCAACCTGTCAGCGGACTAATATTTAGACAACCACTCTCACTCACACCTGTGGTTAATTTATAATTGCCAATTAACTTAGTCCTGTACATGTCTTTGGACTGTGGAAGGAAGCCCGAGCATCCAGAGAACACATGTAAACTCCACAACAAACGGCCTGCTGTAAAAGTCATTCCTGTAAAATGTAGGTTAAGTATACATTACATAACAAAAAAAAAAAAAAAAAAAAAAAAGTAACTTTTGTCAGTATCACATTTAATGAGTCTATGGTCTGCTTAAAATAGGCTTTCCATGTGTAGCATTTTTGGCCTGAGTGACATGAGGGTGTGACATGAGGTGAGGTGGAAGACCAGCCCCACAGGGTACTGTAATGCTGTCAGAGCCAGCAGGAGGCTTCCTTTCTGAGAAAGCCTACCTCAGTGTGGTCCAAAACCACAGTCACTGCAAGAGTGAGACAGTACAAAGGGAGTCATTTATAACACGGGTGGCGCACTGAAACCGCACATCTAGAGACGTCTAACAGTTGTACAAGTTTTCTATAGATTTCTTTTGTCCAAATCTGGTAGAATATATAGGAGAGGTAGTCTTTTTATGGGTCTACTTAGAATACAATCCCCCTACTGCAGTCTTGTTTTTGTTTTAACTGCTCCACCTAGTGGGAAAGAATGAGACAGCTGGATGTTTCCATATCAAAGTTTATTGCTGACATGCATGTAGAGATCTGATGAAGTAGAAAAATATGTTTTTATACAAACGCGTTCTCATCTGTACAATTACGCAGTTTTCTGTATTTAGATGCCCATGTCCAACCAAGCAGCTTACAACACATTTTCCCATTGGGTTTAAACTACGCCACACATCCTACACCAAGTTTCCAGTTGAAACAGTCAGCTATACATCAGTTATATACTGACAACTTTAAAACTAGGGTAAAATTAAATTTGAGGGGAAAAAAAAAAAAATGTATAAAATTTTTACTTTCAGTTGGGGAGGTTGATTTTCAATTTAGATTGAGATTTTTTTGGAACCCAATCATCTACAACTTGTTTTACTGGCAAATCCAAATATCCTGCAATAATCACGTGTTTTTACACAGAGTTCTCTCACAATTTCCATGCTTTCAGTCCACAATGCAATCTACCAATACAACTCTGTAAAACACATTGAATGTGGTAAAAACCACTAGCTAGAAAGTGAAACACTGATTCAGGGGACATAACATCAACTCTTGAGTTACTAAACTGTAGACGTGTCACTGGAGATGGTGTTAAGACACTTTCCACAGTATCAATGTAAAAATCCAGCAGTAGTTATGGTGCTAAGAAAACCCCCACAGCCACTACTGAACCTATGCTATTACTACTACAATACTGCTGTATAACCCATGGAATTCACATTGAGGTGGGAGAAAGCCAACAGCTGTCTTTACACATTTCAGCCTCCAGATGTGGTACTTGAAGGCCAACGTGAGCTAAAGCACACATCAATCCCATGTGTTGAAGCAGAGCTGGTATCTCATTGGGGTGGAATAGATACAATGACTGGGGCAGTCATGATGGTGCATTATTTACATACTGACCAGCAAGTGTAGGGAGTTTTTTGGGGGGGGGGGGGGGGGGGTAAATATAAGAAAAGGAAAAAAACAAAACACTACAAAACAACCCCTCCTATAAAATAAGGAAAACATGCAAGTATCATTTTGTTTTCTTTAAAAAATAGAACTATGCAAAAGTCAGTCTCATTAGTGTAGCTTAAGGTGATCACAGACATTATGGCAAAATGGAAAGAAAGACTTAGTAATACAAAGAATGGAAACAAAATAGAAATGCTACCATTTCATGAACGGGCAGAAAAGGATCAAAATAACAGGGTTAAAGCAGAACCACTGTTGGAGCTGACGCTTAAAGCAAAGATGTGGGGTCTGCTTCACTGGTCTAAATCAATGAAACAGACCCAAAGTTAAGTGACACTGTCTGAAATGTCACTTAATTTTTTTGGGACCATCTATAATCAATGTCTGTGATGCAAGCTCCAGTGGAGGCATTTGGGAGAAAGTCTACACAAGTGAATAAAAGTATGAAATTACAAGGGGAAGTAGTAAAGATTTGAAAGTATTCAAGAGCCTAAGTTCATGCAATCAGTTTGAATATAAATAAGCCTAGAAAGCAGGTACCAATATGCAAAGGCAAGTTGCAGTGCACAAATGCCTAACAGTCACTGGTTAGTAGCTTTGCCATGGTTTGAAGAAACACTTAAGAATGCCAAGAAAACCCAGCAACTAAACTTAAAATCTGAGTCTGTATTTGAATTTTTCTATGACTTATAGTATTCATTACCAGCCAGGAGCCTATGCCATAAGATAATACAAGCATGTACAAGAGAGAGGCCTGAGAATGGCAACAGATATGTGATCATTTCCAATCTTAAAGCATTAATGTCATCCCCTAAAACATTCAGTCAAGCCCGGTTTTAGCAAAGCCTGCACTAGTTTTCACAGTGTCTGCCACTGAGGCAGGCCAGATAACAGAACACAATGATTGGAGGATAGCTTAAAGGGTCTGAGACAGTTAACAGCCTCAGACCATCATTTCGCCTGGCCCAAAAGACAACATGCACTCATGGACACGTCAAACATTCACATTCATACTGAAACACTTATCCCAAATCCGTCTTTATAAAGAGAAACAGGGAAGTTAAATACCTGGAAGCCATTTGATTCTGAATGAGCCTGTGGGTACCGGTTTCCTTGGCTAAAAGTAAATTTAAAGTGCCCCTATTAGACTTATTTACAGGCCTTAAAGAGGGAGTGCCCACAGAACAGGTTTACATGGTCCACACACACACGCACACATGCATGAGTGTGGGATGGGTTGGTAAATTTCACACTGTACATTACTTACACTGAAACCCCTTTTTTGCCCCCTTTCCTTAAGCCTGCTCATTGGTCAGTTGGCTTGACAAATGCCTGTTCTGAGTGGTAACAAAGCTTTAGCCACATTTTTGCTTCTTTTCCGTGAAAGCTTGGAAAAAGTATTTGCAACCATCACATGCATGCCTAACTTGGGTAAAGGGGATTTTGGTCAGATGACATTGCGCTTATAGAAACTGTAGTACAGAGCAGCAGGGGTCAGAAAACGGCTTTAAAGTGACAGCTCATTTACACACGGGGGTTGTGTTTGTGACACCATTTATACTCAGTCCATTTTGTGGCAACAGAAACATGTTCACATGACAACATGTTTAGTGGGAAAACAGCTGCATTAAAATACAGTTTAGTATGACCAGAGCCCAAGAGAAGAAAATGGAAAGTACAGTTAGCCGGGCACCATGCCAACACCAAACACATAAACGACTTCCTAACCGTTATGGCTGCGTGAATATTAAGAAGAAAAGTTCAAATTTCTTCAGATGCTGGAGTACACAAAGAAAGCGGTTTTCACGCTTGCAGCGAACAACTGAACTTTTGTTGTGCTTTGCTTATAGCTGTGACATTTTAGTTAGCAGGAGCGACTCTGGCAAGGAAGTAATGACTGAGGCAGCTGGCTGCGTCTGCATGTAGCTGAGACAGCTGCTCGACCTTTGAGGTCATGCCAAACCTTTGCCACAATGGCAGTGTGTTACATAGTAATGCAGATGAGGGGGGGGAAAGAGGAATATAAGCAAGGAGTTTCAGGCATTTCATCAGCACCATTTTCCACAGTTGCAAATAATTCCCCTTGAACTGCACTTGGCTCCAACTTTTCAGACATTTCACATGTATGGAAATAGTCATGCAAGACTAAAAGGACAGGGAAACCTACAAAGGATAATAGGGGCACTTTAAGGCAAGATTTTTGGCAATAGAAACAAGACAGTGCCCGATCGTCACTATACTGGCACTGTGGAAGCGTTATCAATATGCCTTGGCAGGGAGGAGCCAACAGTTTTTCCCCCCATTCAGTTCTTGGCATTGTAACTTCCAGGTACCTCACACTAGCTGCCTAGATGCTAAAAATAGATTTCCACAGGGATGAGCAAAAGCGGGAGACAATGCATTCTGCAAATACCAAAGGATGCTTGTACATACTTTGATCTTCAGTTCTTTCTTCAATGCAAATATAGGGATAAATGCTACTTAATTATGATTTAAAAAAGCTTATTTGAATTTTTGAAACCACTGACAAGGTTTCAAAGCATTATCACTGACAGAAAACATTAATGCTATGTCACTGGTGGCATCAAGATTCAATTGTTACAATCCCTTGTCTCAGAACAGTGAGCATGGTTTACCAACAGAAGAGAGACAGAGAGGTAGATTGATTTGAAGTCAGAGTTACAGACAGGAACATTACAGGAAAACAGACTGAGAGGAAGGAGTGAGGAGAGGAGGTTGGAATGGAGGTATACAGAAGTGACATCTGTGATCAAGTGATCCGACTTGAGGCAATACCATTACCACTAGGAAGAAAGGGGGTTGCTACATGATTCTGGTCCTGTATTGCTCAGGGGATCCAGAATTGGTTGGGAAGGGAAGTGTTACAGTAGGGCATCCTCGACAGAGGAGGAACACAGGGTTGATAGTTTCTTCAACACTCCAGGCAGAGCCTTGTGTTGGGGCCGTGTGAAACTATGCAATCACGTCTGCTGCACAGTGAGATCTGACTGTGGGCGACTTGAAGACAGGAACCTTTGGTTCAGATCTTCCTGCAGGCCTTGCCATGTTTCACAAGAGGATTCAGACAGGAGAAGTGAAGTTCTGGGTTGGCAGTTTGTTCTGGTACCCACTTTCTATCTGTTCCACCTAGACTGCCAAAACCCCACCTACATACAAGGCCGTCTGTACATCAGCTCAGGCCTCCTGTATGCAAGTTCAATTTTGTGGGTGAGGGGAATGGGTTTACACCAGTCCTCTCTAGACTCTGCAGGTTTCTTTACTTCCTGGGAGGCCAGAGTCCAGAATTGGTCATTGAGGGATTACTTCCGCAGAAAACGTTGTGCCAAGATGGCAGCATCTAGTGGGCTGACAGGCTGAGCATCGTGTCCAAGACGCCTTACAGGTGGGATGCTGCCAAACTGACGGTTTGTGAGAAAGCTCTTGGCTTCATGGATAGTGTTCTTCTCTTCAGCTAGCAGCAGCTGCTGCCGCATGTAGTTCTCAAACTCGTACTGCGAAGACTCTTCTATCACCTTGGCCTGAGGAAAGAAAGCATCCAGTTCAATATGCTGCAGTTAGTGTGGTAGCAAAAAGTCAACATTGTGTAAAGAGATTTTTGTAACTAAAATTTAATATTCAACTTTTGATAGTTGCATCAAGGACGCTCAATTTGGCTGTGTCCAAACTGGAAGTGATTCATCACTTTTGGGTCACCCAAATTCCCTATGGTCTGTGGCTACAATGTTGTTAAGACCCACTTTCAGTATGTAGCTCCTGCTGCATATGTATCCTTTGAGTTGTGTATCCTAGGGCGACCGTGGCTCAGGGGGTTGGGAATCGCATCTGTAACCGGAAGGTCGCCGGTTCGATCCCCGGGCTCTCTGTCCTGGTCGTTGTGTCCTTGGGCAAGACTCTTTACCCTACCGCCTACTGGTGTTGGCCAGAGGGGCCGATGGCGCGATATGGCAGCCTCGCTTCTGTCAGTCTGCCCCAGGGCAGCTGTGGCTACAACTGTAGCTTGCCTCCACCAGTGTGTGAATGTGAGAGTGAATGAATAGTGGTATGGTCTTTGGCTTTGGGTGCCTTAAAAAGCACTATATAAATCCAATCCATTATTATTAAGTTTAAATGTAATTTTCCTCCAAGATCTTACCTCTTGTTCCGGGTGATTGACCTGATCATCAATATCTGGAACCACCTGCAAAGGGCCACTCATTGCTGAAACTGACTGCCTGTGATTAAACATAACACATTAATCGTTAGGAACTGTCTGTCTGCAAATGGTTTATAGCCAATACCAGGAAATGTGCAAATAAAGCAGTGCAAGTCAAATTTTTTCGTTTCTCTGCAAACAAAATGCAAAACATCTGATTCACTCAAACATCCAGCAGGTGGCGCAATTACCATGAGGCAATGATGGCACCGAGGGACTCCAGCACCTCTCCTGCAGTCAGCCTTTCCTGAGGGTCCAGCACCAGTAGCTTTCGGATTAGGCACACCGTGTTCTCTGACACACGGCCGTCCCTATAAATGGTGGTGTAAGGGAAAAGGACAAGATTTTTCTTTAAAGCAAAAAAACCTAAAACAAAAACCTCTACAAGGTCAGGTTTGAAATAAATATCAAAATGCTGTCGAAAGCAAATGCATTTAAATCCTTGATTTTACTGCAGTACAACAAAAGACAATGCAAGATTGTATCTCAGAACAAATTTGAATGAAAGAATAATAACAGAGCAAAATGTCATATTAATGTGATCACTTTAATTAAATCTCCACAAAGATAAATGCTCACTCTGGGATGGAGTACTCAGCAGCCTTGATCTTGCGGAAGAGTTCTTGAGGCATGCTGTCATAAAAGGGGAACTGGCCATACAGCATTGTGAATAAAACAACACCAAGCGCCCACATGTCACTAGGTTTTCCACGATATGGTCGACCTGGAAGCAGGAAGGAGGGGATAAGGGTCTATTTAGCATGCATGACAAACAGAAAACAGGTTGACAATTGGTGCAATGTCAGTTTTTGCCCTGTGAGGAGGAACCAACTGTTCAGCAAGTTAAATTGCCATCAAATCACGAGGTTTAATGATTAACAGTATAAGCAAATACTCCACATCTGTTGTACTTCAAAGAAACTTCCAATAGAAGCACCTTAAAAAAAAAATGTTTTGAAAGCCAGACGAGACATTAAATCAGAAGAACAACAATGAGAAGCTGATGCTGGCGAGGGTGGAGTGTCATGGCTGTGCATGACCATAGGCAGTGTTGTTGTTAGAGCCAGGGAGTCGGCAGCAACAGCAGCAGGCAATTATGTTAAAGCTTGTGACACACAGGCAGGGGATGGGAGGGGAAAGGGTAGATGGGAGTAGTTTCCCTCTAGTGAGTCATCACTGTATGAGTCACTGAAGCTCTGTTTAATTGTGTGCCTGTCACGTTATGCTGATATACACGCTGCGGTTTTATCTACAGTTTGACTGGTTGGACATGAAAGAACTGCGCTTGAAATTATACTTCTCTTGTTTTCTGTCCTAGAGTTTGCATTGGAAATCAGTAATTAAAGTTCTTTTTGAATTGGCGTTAATAGTGGCACTTGGGTGTGCAATTTTAACAGAAGCACCATCAAGCTGGGGAAAAGGAAAAAAGCCAAAAAAGCAGAGCAACAAGAGTAAAGAAGTAGCTTCCCCTTGCAGATGCATACCATACAGCAGTAGGATGCAACATCACTGCGATTACTCAAATAAAAGCAAAAAGGCCATTTCTTGCTTTTGCCAGTCCAGGATTGCAACATACCTCTGGGTTGCTCAATAACCGGAAAATCCAACACAAGACCTGACTGCTAAGCATTATGAAACCAAAAACAACCAACAACACAAAAACAAAGTTCCTATCTGGCTTCAGAGAAGGAATCACGATTCCATAATTTTACTCAGACATTTCTAGTCTGCATTTGGAGGGAGGAGGGAAAAAAGGAAAACAAACAAAAAACCCTGCACACTTGTTTCACCCACACTAAGCAAACCCATTTCACTTCTGATAGTTGGTACAATTGGTCAAAGAACAAAAAAAACAAAAAAACAATCCATGCCTGAAACCCTCACTCACCACTTAGTACATCCGGACTGATGTAAGCTGGACTTCCTCTCTGGTCTTTCAGAAGGTCATCCTCACTCACCAGGTGCTTTCCCAGGCAGAAGTTTGTGATGGTGATTCGATGAGTCCTGTGAGGACATGCAAAACAAACTTGTTAATGCTTTCAATCAAACGGTGAACACAATATTCCCATTGATAGGGGGGGTTTTTGTTGTTTGTTTTTTTTTAATGTTCTCAACAATCTTGCTCAAAACACAGTTCAGACTTAACACAACACATTCAGTTAACGGAATAAAGACTTGTCTTGCCCCTAAGGCTTGATTTAAATAAATAAATAAAAAATACAACAAATGATAAAGTTGGCTTCAAGCTCTGCAAAAGTTGTTGAAAGCTTTTACATGCAGTATTGGCATCTTAACAAAAAAACAAAAACAACAACTTTATGCTCAGAGCAACAGGGCTTAACTGCAGAACACTTTGGATCAAAGACAAACTGTAGCCAAATCTCAATTTTGAAACCATGCATAAAGCTAATATACTTAATACAAATAAGCACCGATGGTATGGTGTTAGCTATTATTGGCCTACAGCCTTTATGAGAACAACATCAGTCCAGATACAGTGGTGCTTCAGAGACTCACTCTTTTTACAGGTTTGATTAACTTTGCTTCCCTGGTAGTACTAGGATTTCTCCAATGAGACTTTGATTCAGTGCAGTTAAATTTGCCATGAGCAAACTGAGGGACTGTGCACTATGTTCCTTTAGCAGAGAGGGAAGGGGTGGAAAAAAGCAAAAAGCAAAGCTGCACTTTGACAAACATGAGTCAACCTGTGGTTTAGAATAATTGTTTCGATGACTAAGCCTGCATGGTGATGGGCTGTTAAATGAATATATAAAGCTCAAGTTTAAAATATGTACACAAACAACTTCAAACCCACACGATCACTCCTAGGGCTAACACGCTAAGGGGGGGGGGGGGGGGCACTCGCACACAAAAGCAGCCATCGTGTACTAGCTCGGGTCCTTTGGATCATGCTCTTCACTCACATCCGCTTTCTAAGAAGCCTAAGGTCAACAGCTTCCCCTATTCTCTCTCACTTTCACACCCTGCCTCGTTTTTCATTCACTATTCCCATGACAATTCTGGCTAAACGCTCTGACTAAAATCCTCCAATCTTCCTATGAAAAAGTCGCAATTTGATTTTCAGAATTTTATGTTATCAATACCCTTTAACAGCTTTTGTAATTCAAGTCACTGTAACCACACAGCAGCCTTGTGATCTGCACAAGGATAGGCCAAAGGAACAGAGGGCAATGCTTCAAGGACCGTCAACATAAAAGCTTCCTTCATAGAGAGATCTGTCCTTTTGTCTGTGTGCATCACAACACAGGCTTCTATTCTTGCACCGGAGATTGGGTAAATGAAATTGCATGTTTGCTTCGTGAGGCAAGGGTCCCTGAGGACGCAAGAGAGACCACATCATCTCTGCTTCCTGGTCATGTGACCCAGGGCAAGTCAGGAAACCAGAAACCTAAATAACTCCCATGACTTCTCCTTCCCCACAATGTTCTGATCATAATACACCAGCTGACAAGAAGAGGTTACACGCTGGGCAACTTGTTCAGAGACTTTCATTTTGCAGATTATGGGAACCACTGATTTGAATGGTCTTACCAAGTTCCAGGTTTTTGTGTAACAAAATGTTTTCAATGCAAAAGCCACTACATGTCTAATACAACTGTATTTTCATTTTATTATATCGATTATAGTAGGAGTTTGTCAGCTTTTACAGAATTTAAAAAGACACATTTATGTAGTTCATATCCACATACGCCTATGGAATCTAAAATTAGGAATTCCTATAGATCTAAATATAGTGACCCTGAATACGGATTCATAATATACTGTTAACAGCTGGCACTGAAATCGCACACTGACATTACAGTCATACGTACTCAAGGTGGGGTCATGAGGAAACATGCCAACCAACATGTATGATGCACTTGTATGCTATGAAGTCTATTGTTTGTAAATACAAGTGGTGACTCTACTGCAAAGAGGAAAAAAAGAAAAGACAACCTACAGATATAAATAAAAATATTAACCTAAAATGGGGAGGGGACGGACGGACGGACGATGGATTAAAAAAAAATGATATAACAAAAGGGCATAGATCAGACAACAGATGCAGAAAAAGGATTGTAGTGTAAATAATGAAATAAATGATGACTGTGTGTGCAGTACATGGTGGTGTGAGTCAGCTCTGAGCTATGGGCCTTTGGCAGGCCTCTCCTTTGTCTCCAGCTGGGACGGAGTGTTCCACTCGTCTGCTCCTCTCCCCACCACCCTCCTACCCTGGTCTAAACATTGTTTCATCACTACTACTGCAGGTTGTTATGGGTGCTGATGCAGTAGATGAAAAAGTGTGCAATAAAGCAGATAAACCAAGTACATGACATCTCAGTACAAGTAGTTGCAGATCATGGCCGAACAACACTGTCAGCTTTAGTCATTCAGTCCTTAATTAAAGAGGTTTTGTGTCCTCCTAATGTTTAACTTTTTTCTGAGACAACTTTATGCATCTTTAACATTTTGCAATTGTCTAAACTCTAAAAATAGCACTTCCATTGTGTGTGTGTGTGTGTGTGTGTGTGTGTGTGTGTGTGTGTGTGTGGGGGGGGCAGTTTTACCCCTCAATACACTTTTCTAAACAGTTGAATGGTTTACAGATGAGTAGTTTTTCATTCTGCATGGCAAATCTGACCTGAGGTGCACCTAAGGTCCTGCATGCTGCATAACCAGTGCCCAGTTTGCCTCTCATTTTTAAGAAAGGAAAAAAAAAAAAAATAGAAATACAAATCCAGCAATAGGAAGTCACACACATGGGTGAAGTGTTAAGCACAAAATGGTGAGGCTTTCGTTTCCTGATACTGATGTTGCCCTTAATCTAAGAACACGACCTCTGGTTGTACTGATGTTCAGATATACACTGGAAGCAGGCTGCTGGAGCCAGTTTAGACCTAATGCACATGTGAGCCGAGAGAATGAAGCCTGGCACACTAAAGTAACTCACCCACTATAATGGGAGGAATTACTGGCCAACTAACATGCCATGCTGAAATAAAAGCTGCACATCTTACCGCTTGTTCAGCACCATATTTCCCAGCTTGAGGTCTCTGTGAACAATGTTTTTCTGCAAGCAGGAAAAAGTAGGGGGGAAAAAAAAAAAAAAGAAAAAAAAAAGGTTATGTTGTGCTTTGTGAATCAATCGTATCACAACAATCTGTTCTAGGAGTGGCACAGGAGCATAGGAAATGAGTAATCAGAAATGATGATAGAAAGGGGGGGGGGGGGGAAGAAAAAAAAAAAGTATTTTCTAAACAGTTGACAAAACATTGCAGTATCCAAACTGTTTGCTCAGAAAATTGCACAATCATAGTTTCATTTAGACACACTGGAGTGGTGCAACGGGAAATATTCTTTACAATGCTCTTCGATGAGTCGAGCACAATCCGTTTAGATTTACCTTGTGAAGAGCCTCCACCACACGCACCACATCATAGAAGATGACAATGGCTTCCCGCTCACTCAAACGCTTCTCCTTTATGACATAATGCTGGAGATTTATTAGATCTGCCGTCTTGTCACTAAAGTCATGTGCACACAAGCAGTCCAGCACGAGGCAGAGACGCTTTTTCATCTTGCGCATTTTGTTAGCATCCGTGTCCTCCACAATCTCATAGGCTCGATCCTGGAGAATAAAAAGGTAATGCGTTTAATATGCAGCATATCCAGTCAAAAAGGGGTAACAAAACCACATGCAAACAAAAGGGCTTTCTGCTATCAGCTGATCAAATAGATTTAACAGATTGATTGGAAATAAAGATTGCAGCGCAGGAGCCATTAACAGCCTGCCTGTACCCAAGATAAAGACAACATCTACCCTGAAACACTGGGTGCTATAGACCAGCATAGGCGATTCCATCTTCCAGCACCACCTAGCAGAGACACCACTTTATTGATTTTTGTATCAGATTGTCTTTTTTTTTTTTTTTTTTAAGATTCAGTCAGCACCTCTTAAACAGTACATTAAACCCAGCCTCTCACAGCACAGATGCACTATAATAATCCAATCAATATCACAAGCCTAAATGAATCAGAGTGCATGGCTCAATGCAGCTATTCTGAGAACACAGGCAGAATGAAAGAGACAGGATGTGAAAGAGAGACAAGAGGAAACGGAGACAGAGATTTAACAATAACAACGTTAAGAGGACGCCGACGGGAAGACAGGTGAAAAGGTAGGTGGGCGGTGGGGGTCATTATGAATAAATGTGAGTGTAAACAGAAGATGACTGCAGATAAATATAGTTTTAATGGCACTCCCACTTCTCTTTTGAAACCACTTGGATAAGAGAATAACAGCTGGCTGACAAGCTTACTGCTGCCACTGAGCTGATAAGTGCATGCCGTTACTTGTACTTGCATAATGAAACCATATTCTAAAATGAATAGAAAGTGATAGAAACCTCTCCACATATAGAATGCCTGCCGACCTAGTGCTGACTAATGCACAGCTTGTGAGGTTCTAGGCCAGTGCAATGTTTAAAATAACATTTTGGCAGAAAGTTTTCATAGTTTTGGATATTAGACACTTCTTTGCCAGCCAAACAAACTTCACTGTAGATAAATCAATAAAGCGTTTTAAATTCTTAGACCTCTTTACAATGAGGACAAATTCAGCCATAACTAGATGCCAAATAAGGACCAATCAATAAGTGGTTCAAAATAGACGACACAGGTTGATGCCATTAGCATATCTTATTTGCACAACAGTTAAAGCAAATATTGACTGAAAAACATACAAACAAAAAGACAACAAAAAAACTTTATATTCCTAACATTAACTAAGAAACATTTTATCCCTCCACACTGACAAAAGCAAAAAGCAACTCAACTCAAGTCTCAGCCTACCTGAAAGAGGCCATGGTGGTGGACCACACCATCTTGGTTGTGCAGCAGAGAAAGAAGTGAGTATTCGGTGTGCAGCAGCATCTTCCCCTGCCTCTCCTCTTGTGTCTCCTTGGCAGAGTCTACTCGTTCCTCCAGCGTCAAAATCTGCAGTAACCACACACAGAGCAGACATTAGGCCCCAAGACAAGAGTTTATAAAAGCCCCTTTTCCATTAGCATTTACTCGGATCAACCCGACAGGTTTTTCCCCATTCCTTTCGAGTAGCACCTAATGTGTGTGGTCGTCATTATAGCAACACAGCCAAGTGTCCCGTGACGCTATGCGATACCAACGTTACTAGATGGACGTCGAAGCAACTATATATCTGCTGCTTGGTCTGTGGCTTCTCGTCAGACTCTGGGATCACAAAATGTTTTTTGTAACCTTTTCCCCGATTTCCAGGTTTAAAAAGGTGGTTTTGATTTTCGTGAACGAGATGCTTTCATGACTCATCGAGCGACACCACTGATCAGCCAATTGGTGACAGCGTCACATTTTTTCCACCTCCTCTGATCACTTTGGCACCCTGGCTGAGCAGGTACTACTTTAGTCCCTGGTACGAGGTACTATGACCTAATGGAAAACCCGGAAAACTATGGCGAGTCATCTGAGTAGGTACTAATAGAAAAGGGCTAAAGGCACAGATAGCGTTCCCGCCCCCCCAAAAAAGGCGCACTTTAATTGCTTACTCTTCAGTCCTAAAACAAAACATTTAATGACTTAAGTCACCAAGTTCTGGAGTAAACAGGGTCGAGCTGGACTCAGGTCAATGAAGTAAACAAGCTCTGTGTCATACGTATGACGGAGGGTTGTGAGGTTTAAAAGTTGACATTACAGGTGGCGCAAACCCTCATTCCACTCAACTGTAAAGCTCCCCACTTGTTTAACAAACATCGAACAGTCCCAGTAAACTGACTGCTAGACTTAAACAGGGCAATAAAATGAACAGCAACAAAAGGAAGGTCAAAAGTTCAGGTGTCTACAGGTGACGTAGCTTTGTTTTGAACAAGATGCCCAATCTTAATTGAGTCATATGTTTGTAAGAAAGAAACTCAAAACACCACAAAACAACAACATTTCTACCCAGACAGGCTTACTTTGAGTTGATAGAAGTCATCTGTGCCGTCTTTTCTGGCCAGACACTGCACTATGCTCGGCACTGGTGAGTTGCCCAGGCGAGGCCCTGCAAGGACACGAAAGGGAACAGCTGCATGACCAAAAGGCTACATGCTGAAGTGTGTGTGCTCTCACTGCCACTCATTAAAGGCTGCATTTACCCATTAACACCTCAAGTGTAATGTTTTCTTTGGAAGTCTGTATTGCAAAGAGTGGAAGAGTTGTGTCCAATGTACATTTTATAGTATAGGAAAGAAATTATTTTTTCAATGGGAGGAAATAAAGTTGCTCAAACAGACTAAGACCTTTCTAGTCAATGTCATGACGATCTGCAAAAATTCTTCAAATTCTTGTCTTAGGCCCTTCATACACAGACAGACACCCCCCTATTTCCTGTATTCATGTGAAGCATATTTACAATGCACACTAGGTGAAATTTCATCCAGCCAACATTTCAACCTTTTTCAGAACTGAGCAAACACTACTAGTGTCCTTACCAAGAATAAAGGGCCCAGCTCTCTTGGCATTACTACCGGATATCCCGGGACTCTGCAGCTTGCTGGCTCTGCCTGATGTCTCACCAGCCCCCCTCTCCGACGAGCGCCGCTTAGACATACTGGAGCTCTACAGGGGAATAAATCTGATTAGCACATCAGATAAAGACCGTCAGGTTAAAGGGAAAGTGCATGCATCTGACTGGGGGGGGGGAAAAACAAAAAAAACAAAGCAAATTGAACAGAGGTCATGTACTACTCATCTATAATCAAGTCTGTATTTTTAAAACTAGTGATACATGTTTAACATATCTACTATAAACTTAGCAATAGTTCTGCAGACTGTGGTAGAAAGAACAATGGGGAAGGCTTTGTAGCACCTCCACCTTTAAATATTCCACACTCAGTTACCGACACCTCAGTGTCAATGCGAGGCCATTACAGCACCATTCCGACTAATAGCTGCTCGTGGCAAGGGTAACACCTCAGATTCAATCTCCAACAGCCTATGTTAATGTGCCAAAATCTGCAATTTAAACAGCTAGCACTTTCACATAAATTAGAGCCACTTGCACAATACTGTTTAAAATGGAAGCTTTTCCGATTAATACTTTAATCTTTAGCTTTTCCTGCTGCAGTGGACTTGATTCAGAAAATCCTTCCGCTCTAAATCTGTTGTACAGCCAGGACTATCTGAACGGATATATTCTAACTACAGAGGGGGAAAATAAATAAAATAAAGTGTCCTGATAGGAACTTTATTCACATGCCAGAAAAAGCAGAGAGAGTGTGACACATCATTGCACAAACTACGTTAACTGACACAGCAGATCTGATCTGCCTCCCAGAATTCAGAGAGCAAGAGGTATGCAGCATGTTTTGTTTACTGATACAGAGTTCCTATGTAATGAAACCCCATCCGTTTCCCATAACAGGGAAGTAGTGCCCTGAACCGAGAGGAATGATTCACCCAGCTGTCGTCCAGAGAGCCTTAAAAGTCTAAGCGATGACACCGATAAGAGTCTGCACAAGCCTCTGGCAGGTGCAGCTTAGAGATAGAAAAGCTCACACAAAATGTCCACATACAAGCGATATATCTGAGTGTCGCATCTCTACGTTAAATGTCACTGATAAGTAGTATGCATATTTGAGCCACAGCAGAGATTCCC
Source organism: Mchenga conophoros (assembly GCF_057382185.1). Taxonomy (NCBI): domain Eukaryota; kingdom Metazoa; phylum Chordata; class Actinopteri; order Cichliformes; family Cichlidae; genus Mchenga; species Mchenga conophoros. The sequence continues at coordinate 21,680,029 of NC_140536.1, forward strand.
CACACACAAAAACCTTATATTATACAACATCTTTTAAAGTTTGATGGAGACCCAAAAAGCTTTAGAATATCTCAATCTTGCATCCGACAAACTCCAGAAAATTCTTTTTAATGAACCTGCCCATCTTCCTGTTTCAAAACTAATCGTGCACCACTGCCAGTTAGTAATTTTTTTTTTTGGGCAGAGAGGAGGCAGGACAGTTGGCAGTCAGTAGAGCTGGTATGAATTCTCACTTCCATGAGGCTTTTTGTGATCCCAGACAGCAGACAGTGTCATCATCATGTCTCTCGCCCATCTGTCTCCATCTCCACTAGTCATCACCCACTGAGTCTGATGAGCTGAGGTTTTCTGACTGCATTTATGGCACAAGCCAGAGTGACACCAAGTCATGCTCCCAGTAGTAAGAAAGCATCTTACACTAGAGGACACAAAGCAACAGATAATTAGGCATTACAATTTATGAGACTTGTGGGCAGGAAATTAATTTTTCAGGCAGCCGCCAAAGAAGCTAACAGAACGAACCGTGTACACAGGGCTTCCAGCGTTTCCAGAAAATAAACTAAATTGTGGATGAGTGCAAGAGTTAAATAAGTACATGGAGCAACTCTCTCTTCCAACCGAATAAACCGAAATGCTTATGCACCTTGAACTACAACACTAAAATGACTCATAGGCAGATACAACACACAAATGAACCCAAAGCTATTCATGTACTTACTAAAAACTAGCTGCAGTACTGTGGAGCCAACCTGAGTCATCAAAGAAAGCAAAGGTCAATTTAACCAATTTATCCACACTGACCTAAATTACTTCAGCGTGATGACAACACACGGTTCCTTTTCTGACACTGCTGTGCCTCTCTGCACAGCCTATGATCTAGTAAGCAAGGCTGCCTCTGCCTGTATCAGATGGAGGACAAGAACAGATAAAACCTCTGAATCATATCACACAAAAGGAGGAGAGACACGCTGCCAGTGCCCACGAGAAATGTGGGCTCCTTAAATAGTATCAGAACAAAACAACCACGTAGGTGTCTCAAGATCCACCCACCCAGACTCCAAGCCACTTGTCTGGCCTGCAAGAAAAGCTGAACTGCGATAGCAAGGTAGTACAGAGATGGAGAAAAAGCAAAATGGCACTTCGGTAGTAAACATTACAAAGTAAAACCGTGCAGAAAGGTATGCTATAACACATGCACAGATGCAAAGCCAGTTACAGACAAAGTAACTCCAAGGTCAGATCTCCAGTCCTTATGCTTAAATGCAATGCTACTGATATCCGTTCACACGCTGCCCCTGCTCCTAGATGCAGCCGACTAGATTCTGGCAAAAACAACGCCCTTGACCATACACCAACGTCGTGGACACAAGGTCACATTGCAAATCACCTGACAAAAATAACTACAAACGCGCACACGTCGTTTGGTGCCATTTTGCAACCACAAGGTCTGGACTGGACACCGTTCAGTCCTGGCAGCAAGCACTGTAAACGAGACGGGTCGTAGAGTAAAGCGCTGACGTTATGCTTTGCAACTTGGACAAATTCACTCTACAGGCAGCTCAGTACTCCAGCAGCCAGACGCTGATGTCTGGCTCTTCTATAGATCTCTTTTAACAAAAACTACCTGAACGATCTCAAACGTTTAGGTACACGCATCTAAATCAGACTGCAAAGCGCGAATAAATGAATGCTTGATTGCGGCAATTGCTTAAACACCACAAGGCAAGTTATTTTTACATTGTACACTTACCGACAGCGACATAAAACCAATGTTAGGCACGCATACAAACTTAGTACGGCAGCGAATATGATCGATTTACTCGGCTAAATACGGATCTACCGACTACACAAAGGGGGCACACAGCACAACAAGGAGTTAGTATTTCGGTGACAACTACACTGAGCGGCTGTTAGCTGAAATACGGCTGCTTTACGTGTCTTCTCGCGTACCCAAGAGGTTTAAATATGGTTGCTCCTGGCGAGCGATGTGAGCTAACGCCAAGCTCGAGGCTACAGAGCAGGCGGCAGGCCATTTAAACAAAGTAGGTAACATTACAGCTGGCTAGCCGTGCCAAAAAGCTAGATAGCAACGTAGTCACCATCTCACTTACCTCGAGCCTAAACCGCCGGGTTAAATCTGTGTCGCCTCCTTAAAACATGGACATTTCTTCGGTGAACGCTGCGGTAGATGTGAGGCGCTTCTCGTTTTACACAGCAGACACCACAGAGGTTTGCTTTCGGCTTTTTTAGCCTCTATTACCGAAATGAGCAATTAAGGAAAAGCCTCCGCTCTTCGCTGATCGCATCTTTCCACAGCGACAGCGCCACCTGACAACGGAAATGACGCACACAATTTATTTGATTGACAGCCGCACTCGACCAATGCAGACAGTTTTTTCATAGCCGTTTCAGAGTGATGATGAAATTCTATGCAAATAGAAGTTTAGCTACAAGACTGTCTGCCAGACAGTCTAAGATTTAATTAGCGTTCTTTCTTGCATTTTAAAAAATATTATCTTTGCATCATAAAAGTTGCAAAGTGAAAATGATTACATAAGAGTTGAAGAGGCTTATTGTAAATCATACTGAAGGATGATGTTTGCAATGTCATGTTTTGCTGGCAACTTCATTACAGATAATATGATAAATCATGGGTTTTTCCTTTGTTTATTTGAGCAAGATTGTACTCACAATGAAGCGGGATTAATAGGGGTGAAGCTTTTACATTAAACAACTTGCATTTGTTAAATCTAACATTAAAGGGAATTCCGTATAATTTATAATATTACATTAAACACAGCAGTCTTTAACTTTACTCACTGACTTTACTTTTCATTTAACTGTTTCGTGCACAATTACGTAAGGAGATCTCTGAATTGTTGCTTCATAAGGCTTTACCTTGCAGATTCTCTTTAATGACCTACATAGTACACTTAATTTAGGTCAACCATATGACTCAGTGAAACTGTGTATCACTGAATTCATTCAGATCTTCATCTGATAAATACATAACATATTTACGATATCTGGTCCCTCTCTTCTAGATCAATTTGGAGAAATGTCTTCTTGACAAGGGCTCTCTGTATGTTATTCAGCAACAGCCAACCAGTAGACCCCACTCAAAAGTAAAAGTCTTAGTCATTTACTCAGTAAAAACAGTCTTGAATGACAGTGGCATTTAGGAGAGCCCACCTATCTCAATTTAGACTTACCTTGACCTTAAATTCCACCCACGTGTACCAGTTTCAAACCAGTGGGAAGATGTGACAGACACAGAGAGGGCAACCTAAATATCAGATCCTTATTTGAATTGCACTAGTCTTCCTGCCTTGACTCAGCCGAGCATATACCCCCAGCCACATGAAACGCATGTCACCCTGTGGCTTTATAGTGTCCTGCCCACAGTTTTTAAAGAGGAAACTGAATCATAACTCAAACATGGGGTCTATGGGAAAACCTGTTAGAGGGTTGTTGTTATCATGCTTAGGACAAGGCTGCATGGACATTATTAATTCAAAATCACCCCCCTTTTTATATTACTGCGTGCACCAATTGAACAAGAAGTGCAGTTTTTGTTTGCAAAGCTTTATGGTGAAGCATTGTTTCTTCTGAAGTGCTGCTGATTCAGGTGGCTGATTCTAATAAAGAGTCTTGCAGGATGACTGGTATGAGCTTAAGTTTCTGTTTGTTTTGGAAGTAGGCTGTATCCTTAGGGCATACAGTGTTTCTTGTCTCCCCTTTGCCAAGATTATTGGGAAGACCTCACCAGAATCCTCCTCCCCAACATCAATCTGGAGAAGTGTCTCAGCATGTTTTTCTTGCATGGTATGCTCCATTTTGATGTGTGTGTGCGTGAGTGTGAGACAATCACAGTCTGACTGCAGACATAACACGTACAAGAGACAACTGTTTCAGTAGCAGTTCTCATTAGGTGTTTGTACTGCAGAAGAGAAGTTTTGTGGAGATATTGAAGCATGGTGATTGTAGTTTTCAAATTTGCTGGTAAATGCTTAAGCATACAAAGCCTTAATTGCTCTGACTTTTAAAATGCACTTCATTGAGTCCTCCACAGTGATCACTTTTTTTTTTTTGCAGGATTTTAACTAAGTGGAGTCCCGTGTGATACATTGCTTAATACAAACTGTGTTGCAAAGTCAGATCGCGCCACCTACTGCTTGAAAGTGTTAACTACAACAAGCTGTTTCAAGGTTCATGCCAGTATTAACACTTTGTTGCATCAGAACCCAAACTGGTGATGCATTTAATACAATAATCTGTTCAAGAGATTAGATTTGTTTTTTATTTAAAAACAAACAAACAAAAACAACCCCAAAATCAAACCCCCCAAACAATACACTGCACATTCAATAAAAGCAGCAATATGGACTCGCCTACATAGAAAATCAAGTATACGCAATAAACATATTTACATATTACACAGTCATATTGCATTATGCTATACTATAACAATGTACTCATTTCTATAAGCACATTTCTATACTTTACATACACATCACAGGATAATGGAATATGTCTTACAAGTTGCTCCTCAGACTCTTTTAAGGTAGAACAGTATGATAAACACATTTGTTACCAAATAAAGACTAAAGAATTCATGTCACACTGAAAAAGAGCACTTGGGTTTCCTCCAGTTCTCTCATCACGTAGTCACTTGTTCATTAGAACAGAAGAATTCACAAACTTCTTCTCTGGATGGTGTAAATTAAGATACAATTCAAAAGGGGAATAATTAGAAATAAAGAACCACCAAACTGTGGACTCAGTCTGAAAATTGACTCAAACTGTTCGGTCATTGCAACTGTTAAAATAATTTAAAGAATATTACATAGAATAGAATAAAAGCTGCAAGATATTGCACTGTATAAACACTTGTTTTGCTATTATCACATGGTCAATAAACTAATATACAATAAGCCAACTGTACATTGAACCGAAATACCTTTGTGTTTACAGCAAACATACTATTACAGCTTAATGCTTGCCTCACCACACATTCTTTGTTCTTGAATGCAAATATGCAGCTGATCGTCTGACAACAAAACTGCTCACACCTGCTTTGTAAAAGCACGTGAGCAAGCAGTTTTTCTGGCTGCATGCGATTCTGCTGTAGTGCATTTGCAGGTATGGAAAGCAGACTGGTCTTTAGTAGTGCGGACTGTTGACAACGCAATGTTCCCAATCCCTGGCCATTTCTATCACTGTGACCATGTCACAAACCGTCCATCATGGCCAGAAGGTCGTCCCCTTTGTTGCTGACACTGGGAGACTGATCTCCTGACTCTGTAAATTCACCCATGATCTTGGCCAACTCTGCATTGGCTTGCTGGTCCTGAAAGACAATAAAACGCACCAATCAGAGTGTTGGATGGGCCATTACAAGGATTTGAGCCTCATCACAGTAAATCTGGTTGGTCTGGCAAAGCCTCACATCTTGAATCAATTACTATACAGTCTTAAGCCCAACACTGAGATAAGTAACATTTAGCCCTCAGTGCAATAAAGGTTTTATCAGAGGCAGGAACAAATAGTCCATCAGTGGTTCGACTGGATTTCCCCCACCCCCCCCTGTCAGAGATAAGAAGCCTTGATTCAGTCTTTTTGAAGTTTACCTCTCTTGCTTCTTGGTTCAAAGGGGCGAGCAATAGGGCATTTGTTCGGATCTGAAATGTATCCTTTTTCACCTGCTGTTTGACGGATGCTACTTTAATAAACAGTCTAGAACCTCTATGAAAGCTGTGCTCATGGCTGTTACAATGAGTCCTATAATTCAAATAATTCCATGAAGAGTCCTGATCATGCATTGAGATTTTTCAGAACTAAGGTCTGTTTTCAGATACGTTTCATTTCACTGGAAAAGCAAGATGTTTATATATGGAGGTTAAAGTGGGAGAAGAGCAGCACCCCATCAGAGATAGAAGGGAAAGGGAAGCAGATTGTCTAAAGCATAACAAATACCAGTGTAATTTTGTAAGTTTTCCTGGTATGTAATCAGTTGTGTAGTTTCTGCAGTGACAACAACAACAAAGTTCTCATAGTGTTGAAAAGAACAACAATACTGAGATTTTTAATTTTATAGTCTACCCTTGCCCTTTGATGACAAATTGCTTTTCTGTAAATAAATATGCCAATTACACACACACACACACACACACACACACACACACACACACAAAAATGCTGGATATGCAGCTTTCCTACACAAGTTGGCTGCGATTTAAGGTCATTTAGATTTACCTTGGTTGCTTGGATGTTTATGACTCCATATGAAAGCTCATCGGGTCTTGATATTAATGCCTCTCTGTAACAGAGTCACAGTGTTACTTCTGATTGTTTCAAAGAAAATAAAAAGTATTTTTCACATTTGGAATAGTAATGAAATCATTACATCTGATACATATGGACACTCACTCTTCTTCTTCGTCAGTAGCAAAGAGGCTAATTCGGAAGCCAGTGTCTGCGTTTCCTGGTTTCTGAACTTCTAACCCTCCCATTAACCTGGCCAGCAGGTTCAGTTCCTCTTTGGCCAGAGGGTTTGGAGCAGCGCTGACCTGTTGACACACAACGGTGTGTTAAATTTAAAAGTGAAGTTGTATGCTTTACATTTATAATCGTTTTGTGCGTTATTGAAATTGTCAGTTTTCACCTTTGTATGCTGAGCAGAATTTTTAGATGTGCCAGACATGTGAGTTTCCACTGGGCGACTTACACTGTACCTACATTTGGGTTTTGTTTTTTTTTAAAAAGGGAGAAAACGTGTCAACATACAATGGTGTTCAAACACTGACAATGAAACAGTCTTTCAACATTGTAAGAATGGTTTGTACAATTTTAAAGTGAAAAAGGAAACAATGTACACCAAGACATCTGTGCTCTGTTAAGTTTTGACTAGTGTCAGACCAAAATTTGGTTTTTAGGGCTTTGTGCACATACTTCACAAGGAAATGCCAGATGATGAAATTTTCAAAGCTGTGACTCACTGCTTAAGCTTTTAATGAACAATTCACAGCTTAAGCAATGGAAGCAGCTGCCTATCATTCTGAAACACATCAATTATTAGCAAAAACGGAGGGTGGGGTTTGGAAAACTAAGAACTTTCAGAGAGAAATTGTAGGATTACTAAAAAAAAAAAAAAAAAAAGCTGTTGTTTGAATGCAAAAGGCCTTCGGGAAGATTTAACACGAAGCTGAACTGTTCTGTTGTGCTGCAACAGCTGTGCAAACGTGACCACCATCAGAAGAAAACATTTCCTGTATCCTTACCACAAAACTAAGCATCAGACGTTTGCAAATCAACACCTAAACCAAACCTTGTGCATTGTGGAAACAAGTACTACAGACTGACATTTTTAGAGCTACATTCAGCAAAGGTATATGTGTAGAATAAAAGGATGGTGATTTTAATCAAATGCACCCCTCTCCAGCTGTGCAGGATAGGTTGAATTTGATATGTTTTAGGCTCTTGTGGTAGCCAGTGCAACTAGTAGAAAGAAGAATTAATTAATTTAAGCAAATTCTGGAAACTAAACACAGTATTAGTTAAAAAAAAAAAAAAAAAAAGAAAGAAAAAAGTTGATTGTAAAAAAGAAAAAAAAAAGAAAAGAAAAATAAAGATGCCGTCCACAACAAGATAATGATCCTTAACACAATACACTACCTCAAGGGTGCTTTTGCAGTTCCTTTCATTATCCTTTATAAAGGTTAATCGGGTAATTTCTCTTTTGTGTGCTTAAAATCCCTCTCGTCCTGGCTTACTATCACAAAAAATGAAAACTGCATAAAAACAACAAGGCATGTTTATATAAGGGAAGATTCCAGCATCGTACATGTTTGTGCCCAGTTTTGTGACTCTATCACCAAAGATGTCAAAAGATCCTTCACGGAGTGCAGTGGTATAGTTCCCTCCATTATTGAACTTCAGCCTGGTGAATTCCTCACCTGTACAGCTGAACATCCTACAAAAAAATGACACACACACACGCACGCACGCACGCACACGAGAGAAATAGAGACAGGAAAGCATTTAGTACATAGTATGATAAAGAGCCTTTATTTCCTGCTTAAATGTTTCACACAGCAAATCCTTAAGAATTTTGATCCAAGCTAAACATGCACGGTATCTAAAATTAGAAGTCAAATACTTCTTGAACGAGACCTCTGTAATGCAATTAGCTACAGATAAGCTTACGTAAAATCAGATTACGGTGTCCAAGTAAGATAGCAAAGAGACAATATGCAAGACAAAGCGGCAGACATTAAAGTTCAATGAAAAGAGAAAGAGTATATTATCAAAGCCACTTATTTAGTCTTACTCATTGACAATATTCTTTAAACTTCAGACTGCCTGGGTCTGAGGGATAAGAGCTCTTTACTGTGGTACCTTATCAAGCCAGGGACTTGAGTGCCATGGGGCACAGGACCACTGGTGGGAAGAACAAAGCGGCCATTTGAATTCTGCACTTTGTCCTTGAGGAAAATAGATACCTGCCATAGAAGAAGGTACAAACACAGAGAAAGTAAACATTAACTGAACAAGCAGGAAAAAATTAGTTATACCATCTTCATAATAAAAAGTCACAAATGATGACTCACCCTTATATGCATGTCTTGAAAGAAGATAAGAAGAGTTTGTCTAATCAGCTGGAATTCACCACTGGACAAAGGCGTATACATCTAAAAATACATATTGGTATTAAAAAAAAATCTAAACTGATGAAAACATTTATTTATGCTGGCGGTACTGGCAACACAGAATTGAAATCGCTAGCTTAGATGGCTTTCTTTGTCTTAAGTGGGCCTTCATAGCTTGCTTGGTCATTTCTAACACAAGAGGTGAGTTTTGTCTTGGAGGAGAAGGCCTGAGGAGAAGTAGTGACTCTCAGTACATCACCAGCTGCAGTATAAGAGTGTTAAACCAGTTCATATGCCACGTGATTACACTCTTATTAAGAATGTCCTTGATTTTCTTTCCCCCATGAGCTTTTCTTATCTTCTTCATTTATCTTTATGTAGTTAACCAAGGGGAGCTTCTTTGCATGCTACTTTTTTTAAAACCATATACATCTTGCTGCAAACTGCAGGAAAAAAAAAATCCCCACAAGCAATATAAAATATTTCTGACTATATTTTCTTGTAACAAATGTGAAGACAGCAAAGTCCCACATGTAGTACCTCTATCAGCTGTCGGTAAGTCTCATCAACCTGGCTGAGAATGCTGGGAGTATCTTTCACAAAGTCTTTGATTGCATCCATGTGGTTGAAGGACACAAGGAGGATGTCCTTAGGTCGTGGACAGAGAAGCACCTGATACTTAAAAGCCATGGTCATCAAGTCATAGAGCTATGAACAGGGACACATTCATCAACACATTGTCTTAGGCATCAGAAAAATGCATGCTGTTGTTGAGTGATAAACAGTAGAGGGAGACATAGTATGTAAATGAATGTGCCTTATGCTTAAACACAACAAAAATGTTACATTATACACTTGATTTATATTGATTGGCATGAAGGCAAATCTAATGTAGATCCAATATGCATAATGAAAAGGCTGTGATAAAAACATCTCTGTGTGGTTTTGAAGAAATGTAACTGGTGCATGGATAGAAAGTCAATGCTTGTAATTAAAAATGCAAACAAAATATTGGGAGCACAAGAGTAAATTAAAAACACACAGGCTGTATATGAATACATGATGTCTTACCTTGTCCATACTAGCTTGATTGAGTCTCATTATGGATGCGTGGGCCAACCTGTCAAACACGGTCCGTAGGGCCTTCTTGGAATAAAGCTCCTGTGGCTTAAAAAGCTCCTCCAGGAACTTTTTGTTAAACATGGTGGTGATGATGTCATTCATAACTATTCAGACAAGCAATTAAAGCACAAAATGTTAATTAAGGTTAGACAAATGCCCTTCCCATACTATTAGCTCAGAAGCAGGCAGATTAGCGCTCTACACTCTACATTGCCGAAAACGAAACCCAAAGACCCTAACAAAGCAGCAGACCTATTTATCAGAAATCCTACAGCCAAAGATGTTTTTTTGGAGGGTGGGGGGAGGTTTTGCCTTTTTTTTTTTTTTTTTTACCAGTATTGCAGGAGCAATACTTACCTTAACTAAACCTTTAGGGTTTACTTAAAAAGTGCTTACATTTTAGATCACTCAAGTTTGGGAAAGTAACATTATTTTGTGGCTAACTTACTGGAGGTTCAAGGTATATGACTAATTCACTTTGGTTCATGAAGTGAAGTAATTTGTCCAGCATATGTATGCGAACGCCACCTTGGAAGCTTGAAAACTGGAGTTTTGGAATACAGACACACATAAGAAAGGTTGTTACAACCAATGAAGCAGGACATTGTTTGTCAGCTCATCCGTTATTCATTCATTATTTACGCATGGCATGGGTTCAGGCTAAGCCAAAGCAGAGCAAAAGAGCTACTAATGCATCAGCGCCTCATTGCATCTTGTAATAATACCTCTCTTTCTGTCCGCCTCTATCCAGCCAGGTATTGTGGAAACTTTATCAATCCAAAGGGAAATGGTACGTAAGTAAACAGCTGATTTTAAGACTGCCACGTGTGCTGGTGGTTAATGCTTAACATCATCTAATATCATTTTACAACAAACCAGTGATATCTTTTAAACTGACAGAGCGGCAACAATACACAATTGTTTTACAGGGCTTCCAGTCACACTCTCCTACGAAAAGACATGTCTTATTTTGACTTTCTGATTCGACAGAGACACCGACATCATCAATACAGAAACAAGTAAACGAACAACATACACGTGCACTTACTGCGGTCTAACATTAATATTTTTTCTGAACAGGATAACAATTGTGTTGCTAGCTGGAAAGCTGCTAAACTAGCTACCTTTCTTAGCTTTGTCAGCAGGGATATTCTGAGCTCGGAGACGCTGGTCTAGGATGTACAACATTTCCCCGCCGAGATTAATGAAAAGCAGCGGCAGAGTCCTTGAAGACATGATGGAATTTGAACAGCTGAATCTTTCCAGACAAAACAGCTAGCTCGAATGTTTTAGCTGGTGGGTGGTCTGTCTGTTTGGTAAAGCCGCTTCTGGTTGCCAGGCCACGAAATAAATAGCCAATCAGAGCCCTATGTAGTAAATACGTAAAAGAAAGGGGCGGGATTAGACGAGGTACAACCGCGTTGTAAATTAGGAGCTCACTGATTAGAGATAGATGGACCATTTTTCACCATGTAGTCATACATATTATATAATTATATATAATATAATGCAAACCAGTGGTTTCATGGCAAGTCTAAGCATTCTAACCAGTACAATTCGACTTATATGACAATTATAACGATATTATAATTCATAAGGAAGATCAACCTTTTACTCAGCTGCTCACAACTGATTTACGATAATACCCAACAATCTTTTCTAGAAGCTTTCTTGGACGTTTTTAGTTGCATAACTCTTACGTTGAGAAATAAATGATATAAGGTGAGCCATCAAATTTCAAAAAGTTGTTCAAAAAATGTGATGCCTGTTGAAAATGCACTTTATTTACAATAATACACAATTGCTCTTGCAAGTTAGGGCCAAAGATTTAATACACACATAAATGCATACTTCATTAAATGCTTTTTTTGGTTTGCATGAAAGCTCCATGGGTAAACAAGTTACTTCCACAATAGCTGAGCATCATGAAAAACTCTTGTTACTGTGAAATCTCTCCATTCCTGATGCGGATTTCTCTTGCCATCCTGCACATTTCACAATGTCCACAGAAGAAGATCATCAAGGCGTCGTTGCATATTGTTCCCTGTGGTTAAAAGATTGCATAAATTACAGAAATGTTGCAGATTTCTCAATTGTGGGAAACGCAAAAAATTTCCCATGTTTGCAAATTTCCCATGTGTCTTTCATAAAAGCAAGACTGAAACAGACTATCATACGTGCAATACTTACAACCTAAAGACTAATTGCATAAGGTACGGTATTCTGAAGTTTGGATTTTATAATAACTGCATTGAGTTGCATGGGTAACATACCTGAATACCATAGGTTAATCTCATGTGAGTCCTCATGGCTGTTAAGCCTCCAGGCACGCAACCCAAACAGCAGTTTTCACCATACTTATTTGCTGTGTAGCAGCTCAGTGCCAGTGGACAAAAACAACCGACGGCACCTAAACAACACGAGTACATTTATGAATGTCTAAAACGAACAAAACAAAGTGTGCATGCACAAATGATGTGCCTTGTACTTACAGACCAAACAGTCACTGCAGCAGGCACACAAGCCTGTGCTCCACTCTCCTGTTTGAACATTAGTCCCATAGCCGCCAGCACCTGGTTGATGGGTGACCACTGGGTTTGACATTTGGATTACTTGGTCTGTTTATTTGCTCTGTGGTTTAAGTACCTAGTCAAAAACATATTAGAGAGCATTAGATATTTGCACACTAATTAACATCACATATTTACAGAAAACCCTCCTCAACACAGCATGCAACAGTTTACTCTGTCATTTGAGGTAAATCAAATTATGATTTAAAAAATACTTTTTGGACTTTCCCTGTAAAATATATATTTCTAAATAAAACATTGTTGCAGGAATACGTTAGTGTAACATGGACTATTTTCACAATATCGTATGAAAGAGAGTCATGTATGTGGTTTTTAACCCAAAGAACAAATGAAAGCCCATGTTATCTTGTATCAAGGCAGCCATAACGGAAAGGCCAACTTTTAACTATAACATGCGCACGAATTGCAAATATAATTTTTATGTTTAATTTAAGAATATTTAACTTTTAAGTTTATCTGCTGCGAAAGGAAAAAATGGTGTCACTTACCAGAAGAGTGTGAGAGTATGAGCTCCACCTGCTCAAAATGACAAGTTGCACACCACACAGGAAATTGTGACGAGCTTGAGCTGTGAAACGCTGGTTTGGCAACAGCCTGCACTTTCTGGGGACGACAAAGATCTGTGGCGATTCACTGGCAAAAAAATCAGTCCATTAACAGGAATTGCTTCTTTTTTTTTTAGTCTGATAAAGTGTACAACCTCAAATCACAAGGTCACAAGCACATGTATGTGACTAAGAGTTTAAAGTTTTTCTGATCTCATGACAGATCAGTAGACTTCAGGGAAGCCATGCAGTTAGAATTGTTAAGGTCACACTTTCATATGACACCCACAAATGCAACACGTTCTTGTCTTGAGGTTTTAATCTATTAGAACACTATATCACTAGTGCAGTATGCAAAAGAAGGGATGGATTTACTCAGGATTTGAATAAGCACAAAACTATACGAAACTAAAGCCTTCTTTTCATATTAATGTATAATGTAAAAATAGCTTTTAATGAAAATGTCGGTCTTGTTATACCCTATATGAGAATTAAATTAACCTTGCCTCGTGATGTTGTACATTTAAATCCGATGCTTTAGCAACCTCACCAATTTTTACCAATATAACACTATGCCAGGAATGTCAGGAATTCTTAATTCGATTTTTTTAACAATTTCTCTCTAACTTGAATTAACTTACTGTACATTTAAACAACACTCAAAAAGATAAATGATACTGCATTCTACCAACAAGCATTTTATGACCCTAAACATAGTCAATCTCATGTTTCCACAAAGCCTGAATACTGCTTCAACAGTACTCTTCCAGGAAGAAGTCCTTATCTGATATGCCTCAACTTGGTACAAATGAGGTGAACTGCCACTGACAGCTGATTAACAAAACATAAAAACAAAAACAAAACACACACCGGTGCTGATATGAAGCCATAATAACGCACAGAGTCGATCTAGTGATAATATTTTAGCGCTAGCTTTTTGCCATGGTGGTTTAACACAGAGTATCCTCTCAGATAAAATGGAGAATTTGCAGTGTAGGTTTATTTCTAATTAGCATATTAATACTATACTTGAGTTTCTGGCTTCCTGGTTTTCTAAAATGAGATCTTAAATTAATACATCTAGAAGTCATGCTTTAGTTCAATTACAATTTGGAGGATTATTCCAACCCAGCTTTCTCAGATATTTTATTCTTATTAATCTTTGACATCTCCAGACAGTTCTGGTATCAGAATGACAACAATAGAAAGTAAAATCGTGTGACGGCAGCATGGGAAAACCATTTATTTATCTACATGATACATCACTACATCTGAAGGTGTACAGATTGTGGCTTTTGTCTCATTAGATCTCAGCTGCATTTGTCTTTGCTGACTCCGTGTCTGTGGAGCCTGAACTCTGCTTTATCTTCAGCCTCTGCTCTGCTTTTTGCTTTTGCACTGCTTTGAAGACCTGAGATGACACACACAGACACACAAACACATATGACCAAGTGTTAGTGGGGGGCATAAAATAACACCTTTAATGTATAGAGAAGAGTTTCCAGAAGGCTTGAGTAATGCCCTAGATGCTCTATATGCTACACTTCCATTACACTTGTGTGTAATGGAAAGTTTTAAGTTTTTCCCAACAGATATGAGTATACATTAATGTGCAGAGATGATGTAGACTTAATAAATAACAGCTTCATTTATTTGCTACCTTAATGCAGAATTCTTTCTTGGCCATCCAGCGACGGGTGGCCCGTCTGTAGTACTCTGGGGGGAAGGTGTATGTGATGCCCAGCTGCTCACACACTTTCTCAAAGGCATCGTAGCGAATCAACCGAAGGTGTTTCAAAATCTTTTTCCTTCGGTCAATGGCCATAAGCATTCGCCTCTTGTTTGCTTTATCCTAGCATCAAACAACACAGAATATCGAAAGTAAATACAAACAGAGCAACATGCGCTAGAAATCAGGACACCTACTGAGGAACAGCTGCTTCGTCATGCCACATAAAAACAGTTGTTAATTTTAATAAAATTGTTTAGGCTATGATGTAACACGGAAACTTCCGACCTTGGCCATGCTACGCATCTTTTTATTTAATGTGGGGGAGTACACAGGATATCCTGTAGCACATGCAGGCCTCACAAAAGCAGAGAGGAAATGTGGAGAGACGTATTCATACATGAAACTTCCAGTGGTGAGAGTCAAGTGCTCTACATGTGTTACGTCATTTTAATCTGTCAACCTGCTGATTAATTTAAATGAATTTTATTCTCACCTTATGATGTTTTTGCAAATGTTCCTGGTAGTTTCGGATTCTAGCAGTCAATATAGCCACTGAGGAGAGAAAGAACAGGAGAATTTCAACACCGCATAATAAATAAAAATTGTATCCCGTGTTTTTTTCAGTGAAGAAACTATGTGCAACATAATGAAAAATATAGCACCTCACCTTGTACTTCCTCTGAGCTTCGGTCACTCTCATCTCTCTGGACCTTTGCAATTAGCTGTTCTTGTTTTAGCTGTAGCTTTTCTTTCTGAAGATGAGATTATTATTATTAGTTATTAACGCTGAACTACTTGTTTATGCCTCTGCTTTCCCACAAGAGGGCCAAACAATGTACATAAAAAAGACAAACTTACATGACTAGCCAACTCCAGTGAAAGAAGCCTTTTGACAAGATCATCAGTTCTGTTAGCAGAAAATACAATAGTGTTAGAAGAGTAGACCAATCACTATGTGCGTCCACTTTTATAAAATAATTAATAGAAAGTCTGAATTTGAATCATTTTGTATATGTTTACGTTTGAGCAAGGGGAACAGCTGCATAATCCATCTTCAGCATTGTTGGAGGAAGATCGTTGAGTTGGCTCTCAGGTCCTGGAGGAAAAATACTTTTTGGATTTTTCTTTCTTTAACTTATGTACACATTTATAAATGCTCACATGCACACACTATGGTGATGAGAGTTCCTCTTAAATACCTGTCTTCTTCTTCTTTGCAGCCCGGGCATAGTGTCTCACTGGCTGTGGAACAGCAAAGCTTCCTGCAACTGAGAAATCAGATGCATCACTGCAAACATCCACGTTTAGTAGATTCAAAATGTTACTTTCAGTTGTTATTCACAAGAGATCACCACAGCAGGTAGCTCCACGTGTTTGGTTTGGCCGGATTCTCTCATGATGTAACCCCGAAAGGATTTGTGCCTCCCTCCAGGGATCTAATTCTCCCTCAAGGGATCGAATTGGGGATTGTTCACTTGTCTGGCAAATGTGTAAAACACTACACTACAGAGCCACTGCTTAGGAGATTAAACTCATTTTGAAAGTAGAAGGGAACAAGGGAATCGTTGCTTTGCTAATGATTTATTTTATTAAAAAAGGCCTCAATTTCCTCAGCTGAGGTCAGTATTCATGATTCCAAAATCAGAATCAGAATCAGAATACTTTATTGATCCCTGGGGGAAATTATTTTTTGTTACAGTGCTCCATTTTAAACCAACATTAAGACAAGACAGACAATACGCTAACTAAGAATAGTACAATATATACATATATATACATACATACATACATAAGTCACTCATAAATAAATAGTTGGAAAAGAAACATGTGTAGTTGTAGCAGCAAACAGTGTGTTAAGTGGATGCGTTGTACAGGGAGATGGCCACAGGCAGGAATGATTTCCTGTGTCGTTCAGTGGTGCTTTTCGGTAATCTCAGTCTCTCACTGAACGTGCTCCTGTGACTGACCAGCATGTCATGGAGTGGGTGGGAGGTGTTATCCAACATTGTCTTTATCTTGGACAGCATCCGCCTCTCCGACACCACCTTGAGGGAGTCCAGCTCCATCCCCACAACATTGCTGGCCTTACGGATTAGTTTATTAAGTCTGTTGGCATCTGCGACCCTCAGCCTGCTCCCCCAGCATGCAACAGCATAGAGGATCGCACTGGCCACAACAGACTCATAGAAAATCCTCAGCATTTTCTGGCAGATGTTGAAGGACCTCAGTCGCCTCAAAAAATAGAGACGACTCTGGCCCTTCCTGTAAAGTGCTGTGGTGTTTTTAGCCCAGTCCAGTTTATTGTCAATGTGTACTCCAAGGTATTTATAGTCCTCCACAATGTCAACACTGACCCCCTGAATTGAAACAGGGGTCAAGTGTTTCCTGGTCTTCCTGAAGTCCACGATCAGTTCCTTGGTCTTTGGAAGACACTCAAAACACTCGCATCTATGGGGAAGTTCCGGGGCAGAAACCACTGCTGCTAATCTTGCTGATCGCTCAAAAACCTTTGGGGTCAGCATCATAAGCACATAATAAAAATAGTCAAGTGTGATTCCTGTTACTCCTTCTCGAGGTGAATGATTTACTGTAATCGACGGAACTATGAATTCTGCGCTCTACCAGAAAATCCCGTAAGAGAATGTCCAGCAATCATTTTGTACCCTGAAGCTCAAGCGCACTTGGCTTATGCAACAGGACAATGATCAAAAACAAGCCAGCAGGTCCTCTGAATGGCTTTAAAACAACAACAGAAAAGACAAAAAACAAAACAAAAAAACCCCCCAAAACAAAGCAAACAACAGAAAATTAAAAATACAATGACAGTTTTGGAGTGGTTTATTCAAAGTCCAGACTTAAATCTGATAGAAATGCTTTGACATGACCTTTCATGTCATTGTGACTAAAAGAATTCCACAAAGAGTGAGCCAAAAATTCCTCCACAATGATGTGAAGGACTCATTGCCACTTATTACAAATGAATGACTGCCAAAGGTAACACAGTGTTCTTAGATTTAGATGAATTAATTTTCCACATAGGTTGAGGTAGGTTTGGGTAACTTTTTTTCTCTTAATAAATGAAATCACTAAAAAAAAAAAAAAAAAAAGCCTTTTCTATTTACTAGGGTTCTCATCTTCTATTGAAGTTTGTTTGATGATCTGAAATATGAGTGTGACAAATAAGCCCAAAGACACAGCAAGAGCGTAAGAGAGCTGTATGAAAAACAACAAAGCCTGAAAGTTACTTATAATCTCTAACATTTATTTGTGAATAAGCTATTTTAAATTATGAGGAGTATTGTCCCTCTAAATATTATCCCGAAATACTCTAAGATCTTCCTTCCTATAAGCATGAATGGAAATGATTCAAAAACACACCAGGTAATAGGGTAGCATAAGCAGACCCCTAAGTTCTGGGATAACTTGACTATCCTATTTGTAGAGAAACACCTCTCTGGGATAATACATAATAAAAACATTTCTGCTGCAAGCTGAGTTGTCAGAAAATCATTGATTTATTGTAACAAAACAAAAAAAATACGTAAATGAAATCTACAGGATGATGAAACGACTCATGAAGCTTAATTTGCGTGACTGATGGAGAAACTTGTAGAGTAAAACTAAGATAATCTTTCTAAAACGGTTGTCAAACACTCACCCTAAAACGCAACTATGTACATATCAGATGGTGATAAGAGCAGTGGTTTTCAATATCAAAACAGCAAATGATGTCACTTCCTCTCTAATGTTATGCGACAGTTCAGCCCTCCTTCAAAAATCCACCAACGTGTGCAACTAATATTGCAATCCACTGAAGGAAACTCATCAGGAAAGAGCTTTTCACCGAGTTTTCACCTGGCAGTAATCTTTGCTGTTGAGAATAGTTTAATAGAAATTCTCTGTACCTTATTTTAAAGTTATCAACAGCAGAAACCAAAGTAAAAAATTTCAAGGTAGCATACATTTTTCTTGAGACACTGCTGGTGATTTCAATTCTGATAGACTGCAGTGTACAGCGTACAAACCTTGGGTTAAAAAGTATTTATTTGCTGTATTAGTCATAGCACTGTAGAGAGAAGCGGCCTGCAAGCCAAACAGCTCTTATTCATGCCTGTCACTGAAGGGCTGGCAAACCTGTGACTGTCAGTGCATAGGCTGCAACAGTGAGAAAAAAAAGAAAGAAAAAAAAAGCTGTCATATTCTAGTAGACTTGAGGGGGAAAATGAAAGAAAAGCTTCTGTAGATGCTCCAGATATTATGATAAGAAAGCAAGATATTGCATCAGATTAAGCAGCAAAGAAGTGCAGAAGGGGCGATAACCACAAAAACATTTAGGGGAGAAAAGTTTCAAGTAGCTAAAGCACTACACTGTTACCTAGTCCTCTTTTAGAGGCTTCGTGTCAAAAATATTTCTGATATTCTTTTTGTTTGTTTCACACCCTGTGTGTGCAACAACCCTCTGATTAGCAGGCATCAGTTTTGCACACAGAGGTGTGTGAAAAGAGCTGTGAGAGGCTCTTCAAAGTCCCTCTATCTGAGAGTTGACAAGCTATCCTGTCTACTTAGAAATTACACACAAATCAACCCCCCAAAAAGCAAAACTCAGATGTCCCAGTTTTCCACACAGCATGTATTTATTGATCTGTGTGGGAGCTGAGACTGTGTGAAAAGTATGAAAAGAGAATCAAGACTCCACATGAAGATGTAACCCGGTTTGTGCACACCAGGAGATCCTTGCGCACTTTAATAGTTTTAGACTGTCGTATGCACAGAAAGTTTTTGGAAGGGAAAATGAGCAAATCTGCAACAAAGGAAGCAGGACTTAAAACAACAGCCAATTCAGACTGTGAAACTGCCCTGCGTTTACACTGCTTGGTTTTGCGTGTGGCATCATCTCCTACCTGAAAAAATATATATCAGCCACACATAGTTGTACACATTTGAAACTCTACAAATCTGTAAGAATCTATGAGAAATCCCACACTTGGCATTTTTCATAGACTCAACAAAAGAAATATGAACATATGGGTTTTTGTGAAAGACTGTTTTCAATGACAAGTAGCTGAGCAGCTGACGAAACACCTGCCAGTAACTTCACACTGTCTTGGTGGTGTGGAGAGAACTGTGTGATAGAAAAATGAATTGCGTAGGGAGGCTGTGCAAAGCCGATTACTACACTTTGGAGTACGTTATGATGAAAATCGTTTCAGACGTCAAGTATGCGGTCTTTCCGCTTATCAGGGTAACATGTAGCTCCGCCAACAGTGCCGCCTGCCGTTCGTGTTAGTTACTTCCCAAGAAGACCTAGCGAAATTACGAACTGCTCACAGAAACACATGTTTTGACTGATATTTACCCACAAGAAAGTTTTGTCTTCCTCACACTTACCACTTCTCACGTTTGGTCCTGACAGTAAACTCGACCTGTTCGTCCACGGTTTGACTGATGCAGCACAACAGAGAGCTGCCGAGCTTTCCCGCAAAACACTAGCTTGGACCTTGAGAACTGCCCTCAGGCCTATGTTTGTGAACATGGCTCACAGTATAGATAACAAGGACGGAGAATAAACTGTCTAAAACTGCTGAAAAATTCGTCCAATAATCACACTCGACCCCTACATGAGGATCGCCATTTTGGTTAGACTAAACTAGCCGAGTAGCGATTGCGAGATGCTGTACTAGGCTAAAATAACAATCCCAGAGCACGTCGATAAAAACGAGCGTAAAACGACTTTTGGAATCTTTCATCGTTACATTTCATTATTATTATTATTTTCAGTGACAATTGTTTGGTTTAATAATTGAAGCAGTCACAGTTAATGAGAAGTGCCCCCTCCCAAAATTATTACTGTTACTTTTAAATAAAAAGCAGTAAAAAGAGCACTGATGGTAATAAACTGTCAATTTATAACTGCTGACATACAATGCTGTGCAAACCTCCTAAAATACTACCCGTTTCTTTGCTGGGAAAAGGGGAAATTGGTGTATTGAAATGGGGAAATACAATATATAAGACAAAAACAGAGTTTGTACAATGCTAAATTATTTGGTATGACCACATTCTTCAACATAACCAGGACTCTCTTGGGCAAACTTTCTTGTAGTTTGAAGTATTCTTCAGGAATAACTTTCCTGGCTTCCAGAAGGATATTCAAATGTTCTCTGGATGTTGACTGCCTTTTCTTTCATTCTCTGTCAAGATGATCCCACACTGATTCAATAATGTTGAGATGTGGACTCTGGAGAGATCAATCCAGGACGCATGATGATCCATTTTGTGTTTAATTTCTATGCAGGTATGCTTTTTATTGCATTTTCCAGTGTGTTTGGGATCACTGTCATACTGAAAAATGAAGCTTTGCTAATTAGACACTTTCCAGAGTCGTGTGGTGGATCAAAATCTGATGGTACATTTCTGCCACTAATTCGTACAAGAAATGCAGCTCTGAACCTGGACACAGCTTCCATTTTCTCTATTCTGACCTCCTATTAAAGATTCTTTGAACCTGAAATTTTTACATTTGGATTCACCGCTTTACAAGATCAATTTCCACTGATTTTTCAGTCCAGTTCTTGTATAATTCAACTTAACATTACTTTTGTAATATAACTTTTCTCCCCTTTTCTCCCTATATCCCAGAGAGACTCGAGAAATATGTCCAGTCTTTGTGAGTCCCCCCTTCCCCTATTTCTTAAGAACACGACTTTCAGATGCTGGTTGTCTGCTGTAGATAATTTTTTGGCCTGACCCTTCTTCTTTTTGTCCTCCACTAGTCAAGTGTCTTCTGATTTCTTTTAAAGCTGACACTGATATGCCAAGTTTTCATCCAGTAATTCTTTGAGAATCATCATGTTGGTGCAAAAATATTATTTTATGCCTGCCAAACTGTTCTCTTTGACAATTTTCATATATTTAACTAAACAAAACTAAAGTCAAACAAATTATATGTTTTGCAACAAATTACTGCTAGAAAGAACGTACTGGTTTAAAATTGGTTCTCTGTTAAGTTGTCTGTTACAGATGATTACTGTTACTAATTATCCTTTATACAGCTTTTATAAATGGATCTATAAATCAGTTTATGTGACATTTCTGAGTTTTCCAGCAAATTTGTCCTGCTAATCTCAGATTAGTGTGCTATTTTAAATAATATCTATATTTAGCATTAAAATATTAAAAAAGTACTTATAATTTTATTGAAAACACTTTTAAGGTGTAAAACATTCAATCAGAGAATTCACATGTAATCCACAAAAATATAATCTCAACAATATAGTTTAACCTCCTAAGACCCAAACTCTTCCACGGCATGCATTTTTAGTTTGTCTTTGATATTTGGGCATATTGGGGCCCGATGAATGTAAAAACAAAGAATTTTTTCCCCCTTATTTTTGTTTTTAAGAAAAATAAGAGCCACATGAGGATATTCGTTTAAAATTTTGATAGAACAGTAGCAGTATAATGTCATCATAAGTGGATATCAGGTCCTAGGAGGTTAAAGTAAAAAACAAAAAACAAGAAGAAACTTCATTTGCTGCAGAAGTTTTACAAAGTATACAAAAACTTTGCAATGATAATCAGTAAATATCAACATGATTTCTATCAGCTTAAAAAAATTCTAGCTAGTAGCCATGTTATTTACAGCTGTGTACGTTATCACATTAAATTCATTGCACATACTTAGATCTATGTAAGCCTCCAACAAAGCAGTTCTACTTGTAATTGCCAATGGTGCTTTAGTCATTTTCAGTATCATTCATGGCTAATGCTCGTAGAAAAGGAAAGTCATCCCAAAGACTCTCTGGGTCTGCCACTTCTTCAGGTACACAATCATGGCTTGGCCCAAAAAAATGCTGCTCCTCTGTCATTCCACCTAGTGCTAGATTCTGGTAACACTTCGGCGTGAAAGGTTCCTCTGCCTCTAAGAGGGGCTGTGTAGATTCAGAACGCAGGTAGACATGAGGCTCTTTGGGTGGTGGGCTGTTACAAAAACCAGAGAACACCACAGTAGCATAAGGAACAGAGTCACTGTTTGAGCCAGAGTATTCGGTGATGAAGGGCGAACCACAAATAGACTCTCCAAGGTCACTGGTCTCTTCTGAACTGTTTATCCAAAGATCATCCTCCTCTTTGCTTAGTTTCATGGGGATGTCCGGAAAGCTGAGGTGGGACAAATATATCGGATCCTCGCTGTCACATGAAGGATGGGTATACTGCAAGTGAAAAATAAGTGAGACAACAATAGTATCAATTTCTTGGCTTTACATCATGTCATGTCTTTTTTTCACTCATGCAGCAAAACAAGCTTTAAATATCTAACATTAGAAATTAATATCAGTTGGAATGCTTTAAATTAAGTCTCCTGTTAGTTTTCACCAGATCCTGATGGAGACCTTAAACAGCCTCTTTCTCTGTTAAATGAACCTCTGTGTTTAGCGGGTATTTGTTAAATTTGTCTTAATTCCATTGAAAAGCATTGTAAGCTAAAACAACAAATTAACAGGGCATTAAACCAAATAATGAGAAGGAAGAAGCTAAACTGTTCCTGCAGAATTTCACAGTCATTCCCTGTAGGGTTCAATCTCTTCATTCTACATATTGCAGATTTTTGCAGCTTTAGTCAAAAACATTAGTAATAAGGAACGTATAAATGTATAAAAACATTTCTGTTGTCCTCTAACGGATGTCCGCTTTCACACCTGTGTTGATTCTGATGTCAGTCTTAGGACAAAGCTGTTAGCTGGGTCTGGAACAACTGGCCAAAAAATCCCCTTAAACCTTGAAGTTAAAGAAAAAAAGAATTAGGGTAGTGTGTTAAGAATAAACAGCATTACAGCTTCCCAGCTTAAACAGTATGAGCATGAGCTTACCTTTCATGTTTGGAGAAACAAGTCAGGACTATGAAAATAATCAGCAATGAAAGTCCAAAAACTGATCCGATTACAATCATCGCACTAGCGACCTCATCTGAGAAAAGAAAAGACACGTAATGTCACGTCTGATCATATTCTGTTTGTGTTGACTTTCTCCAAAGAAAAAATGATCGTACTAACCAAAGGGCTGAAATTCAAAATGAACTGCTGACCCATTCAAGCTCCCACCAAATGTGCTAACCATCAAGACAGCTCCATGCACACTGGGGTCTTTAAGGATCACACTTCTTTTTTCTGTATCTACGTTCACAACTGAAGAACAGTTAAACATTAGAGGGGATCAAGTACTTAAAATACCCTATACAACATAGCAGAGATAAGGTATTTAACCTACCGTTAACGGGTCCCTTCTGATTCCAGTAGAAGACTGTGTAGTCTTGGATCTTTCCATTTCGTTGGCCTAATGGTATTTCATCCCAGGTAATCTTAATATCTGAATTCCAGGTCTTTTGAATATGTAATTTTGGAACCATGGATGGGGCTTTAAAAAGAACAACATCACAAGTGATTAGTAGAACTAGAAAGAGTTTTTAACCATTAGACATTATATTAGACAGCCCAGGTCTTTACTCCAATAGGTTATTCATTTCTTTCCACAAGAGGGCATTATTTCATCATGTATCAGCTGTTCTGTGAAAGATTACAAAATATATATTCTGTAAGTCAACGCTCTTCTGACTACTTCAAAGTTGAGGGAGTCTGGCTCACACCTCTGCTGGCTTGTGTGAGACTCTTTGTGTCTTGGGTGACTTACCCTTCTCTCTCAAGTAGGCATTAAATGTCTTAGGAGGGCCTATCCCATCCGTAAACCTTGGATATACAGAGATCCCATAGGGCTTGTAGGGCTCAAAGCTGCCTGTTGATGAGTGAGAAGAGGTTAGGGTGGATCATTGCCCACAGGAGTCTAACAGTGTGTAGAGGCAGGTTAAGCACAGGAAAAGGAAGATCTTACACAAGAGTGATTGTTCGAATTCTTGTTGTAGAGGATAATCATCCGATTAGGAAAGCGGAAGACAAATATTATAAAACATACCTGTTATAACAATGCTGGACTGGTTTTGGCCAGCAATGTCAAACTGGATGTGGGAGAGGCCTGATTTTAACAAAGGTCTCCATTTCACCACATAATCGCTGAGTCCTGAGGAATCCATGCTTCTCCACTGAACAAGAAATGAATTGTTTCCATATGGGACTGCTGTGGCATCTAATACTACAGGATGAGCTACAGACAGAAAAAGATGCATATCATATTCTACATGTCACATGATATGATGCATTCATTTGTTTTGTGAGTGAGTTACCTTTATGTTTGTAAATCTGTACTACAGTGGGAGAAGATTTC
This sequence comes from Mchenga conophoros, assembly GCF_057382185.1. Lineage (NCBI taxonomy): Eukaryota > Metazoa > Chordata > Actinopteri > Cichliformes > Cichlidae > Mchenga > Mchenga conophoros. The sequence goes on from NC_140536.1 coordinate 21,704,942, forward strand.
CCTGCTGCATTTACAGCCTTTACATACACTTTCTTAACGCTCCTAGAAAGACTGAAAGTACAGTAGTTCTCCCTTGTAGAGCACACCACTCTCTTTTGCACCAAGACGATATATGACACATTTTGGCCATTGGCACGAAATCTTTTTGATGGCTGAAGCAGAAGGAAAAAATGTGAGGAGATATTTTAAAAGACGACCTCTCATGCTCCACCAGAGCTAGAAGACAAAATGCATCAATTTGTGACAGGTGTCAAGCAACGTGTGTGATGTGTGTACCTTCCAAAACAAGCTTATGTTGAGTTGTTTTAGCAGGGGATCCTCAGATATCTCCATCCACGAATCTAGGCGTCCAGTGGGAGCTAAAAAGAAAGAGTCACCTGTCAGCATGTTGCATGTCAAAAGCCTGCACATCTCCTTTTACTCTTTGAAAATAAAAACTTTTTCATCCAAGACAGGTTTATGGATTCAATGCAACAAAGCTCAATACAACCTGCGCTATAGAAAAAAGTAATGGCAGATGCAGAAGATGACATTAGCATATATTGAAAAGACCAGGAAATGGAAGAAAAGGCAATAGATTGGGAAATGGTTGACTGACTGATGGTGTCAGTCTGAATTGATCTTACCACTCTCCAAGGTGACACCAGACTGGCTGCTGCTCCATTCACTCCAGGGGCTCTGCTGGTATCTGACTCTGATCTGTGCAAAATACCGAGTCCAATGCAGCAGGTGACACATGTCCACAGGAGTTTTAGCATTTTGAACCAAGACCTGGCATATTTTTCAGGGACACAGAATGTACAAACATAAGTTCTTGCATATCCAATGTGAACTTCAGGGAAGGAATATCAGCATTTGGATGTCTATAGCCACTGGATCAAATGTTTGGGAAGATACATTTTCAGTTGATATCAACAAAGGGTTGATTTGCACTCACTGGGTCATTCCACTGTGTGCTGTCAACAGACTTAAATCGGTATTCCAGGTTTAATAACCCGCAAGACTGGAGCCAGGCCTGGTCTGGGGACAAATTCCAGTTCAGCCTCAGGCAGCCATACCTTTTAGAAATCACTTGAATACTGGGTGGGTCAAACTTAGCTGAAATAGTGACAAAAACAAAAGCATGCATAATTTTTTTTCCCACCGATTTTAAGTACAATTTAGTATTGTCTATGAAATATAGTACTTATAATACAAACAGAGCTTGAAGAATGCTAAAAAAAAAGAAAACCCCAAAATATTTTCCTTACCCGAACTCACAGGTTCTAAAACAAGTGGTGCTGAGGTTGTCTCTCCAAGTTCATTCACAGCTTTCACATATATCTTCATGTCATAAAACAGCACAAATTCAAAACGAGGGATGGTATAGTGATGGACTCCTTGTGGCAGTTTATAAGAATAGTTTTCATTTTCAGCCCTGAAATGATGAAATTACATTTTAAGAAATATAGTCGTTCAGCCTTGAAGACAAAGCCTAGATAACACGTCTGATACCAGTATGATATTTACTGCTTGACCAGTCTTTCACTGTAATCTATATTTTGTATATTTGCATTTGTATTCCATTTGTTACATATTTTTACCACATTTCAGTATGGAGGGAATACTGTGTGGGCAGGTGGGTTTCCCTCTGCCCAGGGTCCCAGCTACAGGTGATTGTGATGGGGTTGGTGAGGTTTGTCTGACAGGTGAGGTTTTGCGGTGCTTCTGGTGGATCTAAAAGTAAAAAGAAAAACAAAGTCATTTTTAAATGGAATTTAATTTGATCCATGTACAAAAGAATCGCAAATGCTTCTCACATCCAGCTCGGATCTCCACGCCTGCGACTACTTGAGGAGGAGAGGCTTGGATACAGCAGGTGAGGATTGCTCGGGTGTGATTGAAGCTTGATATAACAGCTCTGGAAACCCTGCTGCTCTCACTGGCTTCTGGACTGCTGGGAATAAGCCTATCATCAAGGCGCCACTCTATATGAACAGCTTGTCCAGTGACCAAAGGGCAGTCCTCTCTGATGACACATGTGGCTGTCACAGGGGATCCCAAAGGTACCACTGAGCTGGATGTGTGGACCTTTGCACAGGGCTGTATGCCATCCTCTAAAAATTACAAAAAAACAAAAACAAAGATGTAATGTGAAGATTGTTCAGATGTTTTTTCTAAATGTTTAGTCTTTTACTTGGTAAAATCTCCAAGGCAAAGGACACAAAATGATAGTAAGAATTGTCATTGTAATTGGTATTTCCATCTTCCTCCGACACCTACACTCACCATTTCTTGCTCCGTTCACAAATGTCACCAGCATGACAATCACTGACATCCATTTGGATATCATGATGATAAAACCTGTTAGGCAGCCAAAATGAAATGCATTATTGGTAAATTACCAACTTTCATGCTCTGTCAAAACAATATTTGAGTGACAAGGTGCATTGTGGGAGGGAGGAATTGACAGTGGTGGTGGTGACAATGGTGTTTCAAGGGTCTGGAAGTGATCTCCATAACGCATAATATTTCAGTATACACACTGTGCATCTCCTGCCTCCCTGATCTCTAGCAAAAAAAAAAAAAAAAAAAAAAGATTTGCTGTGCTGTCTGCGTTTGTGGAGCACAGAAAAAAACTGAGCACTGACACTTGACAAACTCAAATAAATAAATAAAAATTAAATAAAAATCTAAGCACATAAATAAAAGCCAACACTCGTGGCATCTTGGGTTCACCGGGGAAGTGACATTTAAAGCTCTGCTGGCTGAAAAACAAAACAGATAGAGACATCCACAGGTGCTATCAAGTTTCCATTGTTACACTGTTAAATAAAACGGATGAAACTCTTTCTAAATTTTGAGAGAAATATTTAATAAAAAATAAAAAATATATTAAAATGTATCACCTGTTACAGTGTAACTGGACTTTTTTCACATAGGCCTAGAGACTGTTGATAACCTGCTGGCAACCTCTGGTCACCAGGGAAAAATACGCATTCCCCAGCAAGTTGGTGAATAGTTGCTGGCTGTCACCAGGTGCAACCCCCAACAAACTCCAGCAGCTCAAAGACACTTTGTTTTTTAGTGGCCAGTGGTTACCGAGGAGTCATTGACCAATCGCTAGACCTGCGTTCGTAAGGTTTTAGCAATCAGTTTCACAAGAACTGGCAGCATCTTCCAACCACCAGTCAAAACCAGTCATATTTTTCTCACACGACTTGTGTTTGCTAGGTGGTTGCTGACTGGTCTGACGTAAACAAAATGGCTAGAGTCAAAGTATGACAGCAACACTCCTATGACCAAGAAAACAAAAAAATCAGTTGTTATCCAGCCATTACAATGATTCTTTTTTTTCTGTCTGAGATTGATGGCAAGCAGTTGTGGAGACAAATAATTTTCCTATGTCACGGTCCGTAGTGTGACTATAGCAAAATGAGAACTAGTTGGTAAAGTTCTGGCAGCATTTCTCACACATACTGCACTTTTTATATAAAGTCAACCTTGCTCTTTAGTTCGAGAATCAGTTAGGGAACTCACCATTACACAGAAGTTTAAAATTCACAGAAATCTTTGTTCTGGTTTACAAAGCACCACCCAGACATGCCATCACAGCCTATATCAGTATCTCTGCAACTGTAAGGTACTGTGTGGAAGAAAAGACAAATAGTTTAGAGTACTAAAGCAAATACTAACTGATTACTAAAGTAACAGAAAACAATGGAATCGAGTTTTTTAGTGGTATTAAAAGAACATTTAATTGTATAATGAACACCAACATATAGACATGTAGTTTTAAACTTTGTGCAAATTATTCACACAATCATGTGTTTTGCATATTTTAATGCATTAAAACCAGTGTATGTACAATAAAAACATTCAAAATAATATTTCACGTGAGAATAGGGATTTTGTTACTAGAATTGTGTTCAGTGCATTGTTAAAAATGTTTGCTAAAATTTAAACATATATTTCTGGACATTTCAATTTTGGACAGGTGTCACTTTATATTATATAATAAAATACCAGGTGGCAATGAAAGTTTGCAACTGATAAACAGCATTACGAGGGAGCAGAATCATAAAAATGTGAGAGTAGAGTTTTAAATTCATTAAACACTGCAAGCAACTCAATAGTAAGGAAACCTCTTGGGAATTATCTAAAATTATGCCAGATTATTTATTGTTGATTCCCTTATTAATGTCTTCATCAGAACTACATTTCACACTGATGTGAAGTACTGTGCAAAAACCTTGAATCACCTCTCATTTCTTTTGGTTTTGCTTCACTGAAGCCATACTTTCTTATAATTTTTTAAAGTGGTCTAGAACAGCAGTTTTCCGGTTTATTCTCTGGACATTGGCTGCTTTTTAATCAATTTTTAGTTCTGTGGATTCATCTCTTGTTGTTTAAGCCACATCAGAATTGATCTCAAAGCAAAGAATGGCTTCTTGACAGCCACTCTTAAGAAAGGGATGGGTAGAAAAAGCTGACACAAACTGAAAATGACTGAAAATAGTGTGGCATTCAAACGTGAAATTTTTGGTTCAAATTGTTGTCAGTATGTACAGAGGTGTTCAGGAGAGAGGTACATCAGTCATCTACAGTCATCTGTAAAACACACTGGAGGTTCTGTCACAGTTTGGGGCTGTTTTCCACCAGAGAGGTTGTGAATCTTGTCAAAACGGATGGAACTATGAACACAGAATAGTACTGTCAAAGTTTGTTCCACCATGTAATACCATCTGGAAAACAACTGAGTGGCAGTGTTTTCATTTTTTAGCTTGACAGTGATGACAGACACACTGCCAATGCAGTAAAAGCACGCCTGTATAGAAAAAAGACACAGTGGAATACTATCAGTCATGGACTGACGTCCCCAGAACCAGAACCTCAATATTCCTGAAGCAGTGTTGGATCATCCTTGCAGAGGATGAAACAACAGGCAGACAAGGTTTGAAGAAGAGTTTTGAATTTCCCTCAAAATGCCTGGAGACCCATTCCTGAAGACTACTTAAATTACAAGAAAGCATGCCTACATGAGTTCAGGCTGTTTTAAAAAGAAAAATGGTCATCAAGCCTATTTTTGTTAACTGAAATAAAAATGAAAAGTAGACTTTAAAAAAAGGAAAATAACTCAAATGACTAAAGACTAAAAAACAAAAAATACAGAGGAAATAATTCATGCAATATTCATTATTTTGGTAAAAAATTTATTACAACTTGCCTGTTGAGGCTTTCATTGGTGTGTTTACTGAAACTGTGTACACAGCTTTTATTGTAACACCCCTCCATACAATAACAACTAAAAAGAAACTAACAATGAAACTAATAAATAACTAAGTCAAACTAAACTGAATTAACAACAGAAAGCTCTCATATTCCATTTTTTGTGTGATGGTAGAGATCAATAACACCACGAGCTGTTCCAGCTTTAATTTGGGTGAAAATTGGGTTAAGGTTAGGTTAAGGTCAAGGTCACAACAAATATGAAAATCAGAAAAAAACTTCAAATTACCCACAATATTTTACAGGTTGTCTTTAAACTTCAACAATAAACTAGGCCTTGGGGGACATGAGTAACTAGATTGGCTAAGCATTTGACCTTGACCTCTACTGTTAGCCCCTGAGGTCAAAGCTGACCTTGAAAACAAATGTCAAGACACCGTATTGAGTATAACACATCATAGCACGGAGAGAGCTGCACAATAGTCTTTTTACTTATTTATTTTTTTAATCCAACACCCTACGGCATCACGATGATGCCATGTAGTTTCGCAAAAATCACACATGGATGAATATCTCTTAAAATCTAAAGTTTTTACAGTTTATAGTAGTAAAAGATTTCAGCCAGATCTACTCCGAGCATACAGGTAAAGATAATAAAATACACCATTTTAGTATGTAATGCTAAAAGGTCAAAGGTCAAAAGTCAAACATCAGTGTTGATATGAAAACAGGGTGCCGTTAGCATCTAATAAAAAGTTTTCATATAGCCTTTGACCTTCATGGGAGTTGCGCTCTTTGACTGCACTTGTCAGATCTGGTTTTGCCCCGTATACTGTTTTTCAATTTATACATGCATGTTTCGATAAATCACTGCAGCCATTTTCCTAGAAAAATATAAAAGAAATATGTGATGGGGAAAGAAATAAGACATTTGCACAGTACTGAATGTGTGTGCGTGCATGACTCACCAACATACAGACATCTACCCAGAACCAGTAAGTGGTACAGCATTGAGAAACTTCCTGTGGTCTTGTAACACTCAACCTGCCTGTTTCTGAGAATAAGCTGAGAAACTCACTGTTCCTCAGCTTAACATGTAGCATGCGCACAACACCAGGCGACTGCTCAGAGTCCAGTTCAATTTGTTCTGTAGGCTAAAGACACAAATGACATATTAGATTTTGACTATCCAAAGCATTTCTGGTGTAGAATAACATTCAACCGTTGAGCAGAAATGTTATGTTCATAGTGTCATTGTAACACCTCCATAAGATGAGGAAATATAACCTAAAATTTGTATAATTTGTAACTATCACTCAAACTGTTAGATCGCTGCCCTCAGTCCAAAATAACTATTTGGTGAAGACTGCGTTTTGCAATGAGAGAGAAATGGAATTTTCTCTCCGTTTCTTATCAGCACTGTGCAAAAAGGCCCCCATTTCGCTCCGCTTTCCTTTTTAGAATTTCTGCTTACTACTAATAGGTAATTGCCTGTGGCTCTGACAAAAGGCAATTGAAGGAAAGACAGAGAGAGTGAGCGAGAGAGACGAGGTGGAGAGCAGAAAAGGGTATTAGACTCGGAGTGTATTTTGTCAACAACACAATATGACATACTTAAAATAAAGGCAGAATAAATGAAGTCTGGCTATTCTTTGCGTTTCAGCCAATTATGTTCAGAACATATAGATGAGAATACATTATGTAGAATTTATTTTTGTGTCTCGGTGAGTCATGTCTCCATGTTAAAAGAAATATTTTTCTACAACTTCAGTAGATTTCCTTTCCTGTTGCTGTTGAGGGTTACAGAACGCCCACTTAAAGGATTTGGCAATATCCCTCACACATTGCAAAGTGTAATGACAGACTCACCGCTATTTCCCCTTTTTGGTTTTATTTCTCACACTATACAGTGTGTTTTGAAAAGAGATTTAAAAGGAGTTAAAGAATGATTTGTTTTTTCTTATCATGGCTGTTAAGACATTCTGACCTTTTATATGGGCAGTATCTAAAATCCCAGACCGATTGAATCAATCTTTTTAACTTCCGATTTTTAAACTGTCAGAAGATGTTTTCCATACACTAAAATACTGTTGCCCCCGTGATTAGAAGAAAACTGCAGTCATAAAACATGTTAAAAACATTGCCATACTGTAGTCTTTAGAGCTTGAAAAAGAAGGCGGCTGGATTTCTTTAAGGTTTTTAAAGACATTTCACCTTTAATCAAAGACATTTCTTCAGTTGTGAGAGGTGAAACAACTTCAAAAAAACATAAAGAAGTCCAGTCGCCTTTTTCAAGCTCTTAAGACAATGATGACTTGGGCGACATTGCGGTATTGTACTAAATTTAACAAAGGTTTAGGTAAAAACACCTTTGTGCGACGATCTAACAACTTATTTTAAATGTTTCAAACGATACGCTTCAAGTACTATAAAGCACCATCTTATCTTAGTATTGCTTATTTAATCCTAAATTTATTAAGAGTGTGTAGTGTGTGTGTATTAGGTATTAAACTACAAAGGATGATAAATGTCACATCTACAATACAGAGGGACCAGAAAATCAGATTAAACATGGATTAAAGATGATTTTTTTTAAATAAGTTGAGTGGTCCATAACTTACATGTAGATGAGGATGCAACTACCTAGCTTTAACCTCATTCAGAAACAAGTTTAGCAAAGTTTTCCTTTTCAATCTGGCACAAGTATCAAAATGAAAGAAGCAGCAAATTGCTTGATGTGAAGATAAAGGAGAGCCATCAGAGAGGCTTGCCACTCACCACACAGCAGCTGCAGCAGACCCAGAAAGACAAGAGGCTCTTATCAGCCCTGATAGCACCAGATGAAACAGCGTGGCTCAAAGTAGCTCGGATTTGAGGACGTGTGTGTGTGTGTGTGCCAAGAAGCAGCACAGGCAGCAACATCCTTGTTTTGCATTTGTGAAACTGCTATTTTCCAAGAAGAAACATGTGACTGATGGGGCCCAGTTATGGGAAGGAAGAATGGGGAGTTCACATTGCTCAAATTCACATTTTTAAAAGCTCAGCAAAAAGTTTTTACAGGTGGCTTTGGCTGTTTAATTTGTCACAATAATATGCAGTTTTTCTTAATGGAGTAATTAGAAAAATCATTATAGCTCAACTTATAGCTGTTAAATGTCAGCTGAATTGAATTTTCAGTACTTTCCCAGAAGATGCTAATACAGCAGCTGTCAACTGTCCTTCAGTCGGACTCCAGGGAGTCTTCTCGCAAGAAGAATGTGATCATTCTGGCTCAGGCTGACCCCTCTGTGTTTTGTGTGACCTTTGAAGTAGCTTCAAAATGCACTCATCTCCCTCTCTGAGCCTGTCTAAGACTTTGTCAGCATGGTAATAGAACAAGCTCTTAAATGGGATTGTAAACTGTGCCTTGAACCCCCCCTCAAGGACACTTGAAACTAGTTGCCATATCACGATTATTAGCTTATTAAATTCTAAAATGAATCTGTGGCTTAGGTCTCATTTCACTGCATGCAAGGAGACCCAGCAAGCTCACCCACTCCACTTTTAATCTAACAGCCGCATCCCTGCACGGTCACTCTCGTGCCCTCAAAAGCATAATGGAAGCTAACTATTAATCAAGAAGCTGCTGGAGGAGGAATTAAATACACGCACTGGTAGGTTTTAGGGTAGGAATCAACCTGGAGAAAAGAAAAGCAAGCATTAATTAAAAACACATTAACTGGTTATCATGAGTTGACATATTTTGCTTGATCTTTTTTTCCCCTAATCAGCAATAATGAACGAAGCGTTTGCCATCCACTGGGTATTACACGCTATGTTTCAGTGAGCGGTAAAATTAGCCGAGGGCCCCGAAGCCAAGTTGAACTGATGAAGCTTTGCTAGGTTTGATTATGGTTTTTGTCCTATGCTTAACAGAATGCCGTCTCCTCCTTAGATTCTCATTCGCATTAAAAATTCGACTAACCCAAATTAGACACTGCTGTAAACGTCATCTCATATCTGTCTGCTTCTATACAGTGAAATACTATAGTGAACTGCAGTCACAACTGCTGTAATTGTGCTAAGCGTGTATACTGAAATGCTGAATATTGCCCTCTGTTACAAGAGTGATATTCCACTGCTGCACTCAGCCTGATAAGTCGAATTCAGCATTCTTTACTACCAGTTATGTAAAATACTGATTGCACTGATTTGATTTTCGTTGGCAAAATTATTAGTTTTGTTTCATTAAACTTAACAACCTATTTACTGATGGCAAACCAAAACTACCATTTGCCAGTGGACATACAACATCATGATGGACTGCTTTGCTGACTTGGAAGCTCACGCTCACGTACTCAATAATGAATTCTGCATTTGATCAATAACGGACTTACAATAAAGTGAGGCAATATGGCCAACATTAAAGTTGAATGGGAAGTGAACCTCTGAAAGAAGAAACTGAGGGTTTTGAAAAGGCTTGGTCTAAGCACAGGTCTGGAACCCCAGAAAGTGTTGCAAGGGGATTTCAAATGAGAAGTACATGCAAGAAAACAAAAATAAAAGTAAAATCAAATATTGAATTTTTTTTACTGTACATTGAAACAACAAACTTAAAAAAAACCAGTCATTCTTGGAGTTGGAATTCTAGAATAATTAGATGATTAGATTAAATAATAATTAGATTTTTTTTTCATCTTCTGTAGCTTCAACATACAAGTGTGCTTGTGTAGTTTTGCAGATGTTCTATGTAAATAAGTTCATTGTCCAGGTGAGGTGGTGTTTCCTGCTTCGGCTTTTTAGCCTGTTGCATCTCCACCGGCGATCAGGTCAACTGCAGGGTTGTCAGCTGGCATCACTGCTCATAATTGCCCACTAAACCAGTTCATCTTCCAGTGGGGGTCTGGTAGCAGACTGGGGACATCTTGCAGCCACCCCCCTGCAGCTGCCTTCGCTGGTGTGCTGTCAGTCGATGTCATTTTTCTGCATCCAGTAGCTTCCTTTCACAGCTTTGCCTATGCCTGTACCTTGCAGCGGCTGGACTGTTGTCTTGCGCAAAAAAGCCCTCTCACCCCATTACCAGTTGTGTCTTGTCACTACTGGTAGCATGATCTGGTACCTGCAGCCCATTTAGGTTTCAGAGGTAGTTCCTCTAGGATGCCACATCAATACAAGCCATTAGAATAACATTTGCTGTGTCTCTGAGCAGACACAGCTCAGAGCAGTCTTAAGTGTGTATTTGAGGTACTAGGACACATGGAGTTACAAAAGGAAAGTGGAAAGGAGCTTTAAAAGGCCATCAATCCAGCTCCAGGAACAACATCTGCTCCTTTGTGCGACACAGGACATACAGTGGCAAAATTATCTCCACTGGATCACCTATGTTTACATGTCTGACCAACAGGGTCCAACATCCTTTAGTTAAGAAACTGGCAGGTCACTACTGGCACCTGATTCTCTTCACCGATGAGAATCGGGTGCAGGTTTTTGTTGTTAGGAATGTATGGCCATCATCCACTCACTGGATTTGTTCCTCTTCATTTTTTATCATTTGCTGCTCCACCATGACACATCTCCTCATGTGTTAAAAGTAAAAATAGGAAATATTTGGGTAACAGTCTTTACATTTACTTTTGCATTTGTCAATATACTGATTTATTTATTTATTTTATAGACTGCATAGGACATGGTCAAAAATGTTTAAGAGACTAGCAAAAGATATCTCTATCTATCTGTCTATAATAGGAAAAAATCTATTTATATTTTTTGTTGACTGTAATTTTTTCAATTTCAATGATACCACTAGTATTTGTAGGTTTTAAAGCAAAAGTCTGCATGATGGTTTGAAGTCTGTGGGGGGCTGTTTATTGTTTCATTATGTTATTTATTTGTCTGGTAGCTTTTGGTTTTACTTCCTACTTTTAATTTTTCTTTCTTTTTGATTTTCAGCCTACCCTTTTTGTTTCACATGTGTTTAATTAGTCAACCTTAACTTCTACTTTCCACTTCTTTTAAGTCCGTGTCTTGTCCTGCTGTTGTTTCTTTCCCCGTAGCTTTTTATTTCCCAGCTTATTGGTTTGTGTTGTGATTTCCATCTCTTCCTCTCAATATATAGAGATATAGCTAGAAAGAGACAGATGCGTGTTTGTGTTCTTTGTACCTGATTCTGTTATTAAAGCTCATTTTGGTTGCTCTTGCACCTGCCTGTTTTGTGTCCCACATTTTTGTATGCTTTTGAACTGAATCACAACACTGGGAATAAAAAGTCCATAATATGTGTTCTTTTTAATTATTTATTTAAAGAGCCTATTATAAATTATATTTCAAAGTGATCTACCTCCAGTCCATTTGTATAATTGTACCAGAGCTTCAAATTATTAAAATATAAACCTCCAGAAAAGCAGAACACACGTCATTCTTTGAAGAAGAGGCTGAAAGAACTAATGGAACTGGAAAAAACTAATGCAAATAATAAAAGGATGGGCATTCAAAAAAACATATCTTTGTGTTAAAAAAAAAAAAAAATGACAGCCATGTTGTTGCTCTGAGACTCAACTTAAGTGAAATGCTAATGCCAGTGTACTTGCATGTTCACAGTGATAATGCTTCCTGATATTTCAGTGCTATTCAATGCTATCCTAATATTACGCAGGCATGTTTACCATAATTGCAATATTTTAATAAATAATTACATTTCAAATGAGTAGAAGAAAATAGATGTATTAAGTTGAACTAAATAAACCAAAGAGAGACCTGACAAGACCTTATCCTACATGCTTCCTAAATTGTTCATTATCCCTGTCCAATTTACAGTTTTAACGATTATTTTTTGCTAGCATGACTTGAGTTCAGCTTGCTTTGCTACACAATTAAAAGCAGATTTGGCAGGTAGGATTTATGTGGACATGTATTCTATACCTAATTTAAATCTCTGTAAGTCTGTCAGTTTGATTATATCTGTGAGTGCACTTAGGGTGGCACAGTCGCCTTGGTCTATGCCTAAACAAGACTGCCACCGACCTTTTCCCGGCAAACCTGCGTTCCCATTGTGCTATCTGGCCCCAGATATTCTTTAGGCATACTCACACTAGGCATAGTTGCCTTTCATTGTCCCTGGTCTTTGGAGATAAAACACAATGATGGTATTGATAGCCAAAAGAGAGTAGTTGGAAACAATCCTGAGACTAACTTGCTTTGGAAACGTTAGATTATGGAGGACAATCAGGTTCCTGATTTTGCACTTTGTGGTATAATCGGAGCAGTTTTGGAAACAGTGACACACTGCTCTATCACATGCCTTATAGATGTGTAAATTACTTAATAAAGCAGTTTTTACAAAGAGCACCATCGTTGAGGAAGCGCAGGACTTCCTACATACTTCACAAGTGTGAAGTGCACCAGGGTGCAGAACACTAAACCTTGACCAGAAATAGTACACAGCAACCACACCAGTCAAATGAACCAAACGAACTTTGGAGATTAAACATGCTTGGGAACAAATAGTGTGATCACTGTCTTAGTTTAATGCAATTTGTGTAAACGGCTTTACTTGCACAAAATGTGTGACAACAACAATTAAAAACAAAAACTGTCAGTAACTAAATTTTCATAATAAGTTCATAATATGTTTCTGCACATTCATGGTGCTTGTCATACAAGTTCCCTTATGATCACAACCACATTCACCATTGACAGTGTTTAATGTGTGTATACACCCCCGAGTTGTGTTACACTATTGAGCGTGGTCTCTGGCACTACACTGCTGTGTCGACCTTGCGGGTTGGTTGAGTGAGCCTGTGAGCCACTGTGTGTGAGGGAGGGAAAGGGAGAGAAAGACAGGGAAAGGAGAGGGTCAGACAAGCTCCAACTCTCGCTCCTGCTCCTTACATGCACCCAATCCACTCCTATCTAGTACCTGTCACACGCTGGCTGCAAAATGGAATTGACTATTGATTTCCCCCTTACCACAGGTCAGTTGTGCTGGCAGGCTATAGTGAGCTCAGTGAGAGCCTTGTGTGGGACAACAAGAGGGGAAGAAACACGAGAAGGAAATACACACATTTCAAAACACACAGCACATACACGCTCTTATTAACTGAGCCTTTGTAACGGAAGACAGTCAGCATTGCTTTAAAAGAGGTGTGTGTCACAACATGCAGTGGAACACACTCTGGACTGGGTAACCTGGAAAACTGCGATAAACCTGCGGTGGAACTTAAAAGTCAAATTAAAGCAGTAAAAAATACATTTGAAATATTTTAAGATTTTAAGGCTCCTCCCACCCTTTTTTGGCTCTTTGAAATAAGAATGTGTGGGAGAATATTAGCTGCCAAGAGTTTTTCCACTCTAAAGTTATTTATGGAGTTCCACAGGGTTCTGTGCTGGGACCAACACCTTTCCCCACCATTATTTCTTCCCTACACTATATACATTTTCATTTTTATAATAAGATACCCAGCTTTATTTATCTATGAAGCCATTTGATACAAATCAAATACATGACAAGCAGAGCTTAAACACAAAGTTCTGGATGCCCTCTGACTTCCTATTTCTAAATGTAGACAAAAACTAAAGTTATTTTCCTCTAATCTAAAATTATTAGTAAATGGTGTCTGACCAGATACTAGATAATCTGGATGACATTATCTCAGCCTCAAGCAACACTGTGAGGAATCTTGAAGCCATTTTTCCAACCCACACATTAAACAAATATGTAGGACTGCTTCTATTTTTTCCCCCCCATCAGAGCTATATTACTAAAATTAGAAAGATCCTGTCAGCAAGTAATGCTGAAAAGTTAGCTCATGCATTTTCTACTGCGATTCATTATAGGCCTGCTCTAAAAGGTTCTTTAAAAAGCCTTCTGTTAATCCAAAACACTGTAGCAAATACTGACTGTACTGACACAGACTAGAAAGAAAGACCACCCACATTAACTTTTCTTCATTGGCTCACTATTAAATCTAGAATTGCATTTAAAATGTGTTTTCTCACATTGAAAAGTCAGGCCTCATCATATTTTTTAAAACATAAACAGCACCATATTGTCCCAACAAAGGACTTTGCTCTCAGACTGCAGGCTTGCTTTTTGTTCCTTGAGTTTTTAAACGCAGAATGCGAGACAGAGTCTTCAGCTATCAGCTATACACTACGGCATGATATCATTAGTAATTTTTAAACTCTGCCTCTTGTCCCATCTTTCTTTGCTTTCTTCTCCTTCCCTCACCCCCAACCGGTCACAGCATATGGCCCTCCCTCCCTGAGCCTGGCTCTACTTAAGGCTTCTTGCTGTTAAAGGGGAGTTTTCCCATTTCCACTGTCACAAGTCCTTGCTCCTAGGGGATTGCTGGGATTTTCTATATACATTATAAAGCGCCTTGAGGTGACTGTTGTGAAATGGTGCTGTATAAATAAAAATTAATTGAAATGAAATAGACTTTTTCAGTGGAACAGTTTTCAGTGGCTAAAGAAAATAAATTCTTTCTTTTAATTGAAAGACAGCAAATTCAAAAAGACTGACCTACACTGAATGTAACACAAAGGTTTCTTTATTTTAGTTGTCTGGTGATTCCTCAGATTAATTTCCTAGGCTCAGCTGGTTTTTACAACTTTCTTTAAAGACTGTTCATTTAGCTCATATTCACTGCAGGCTGAGCATAAATTGGAGGCTTCAAGAGGTGATTATGAAAAAAACAAAAAAGGACTGTTAAAACCTAGCGGTTACAATATCAGTAAATATATAATAATAATAATAATAATGTTGAGTAATAATGTTTTAAAAATAAAAATCAAATATATATTTATCTCACTGCTTGATATAATAGAAGCATAAAACAAAGGTTCAATGCAGAGAGGTTGGTTTTGCTCCAACCCAGGGCCCTTTGCTGTGCGTCCTCCCCACATGGCAAAAATGCCCACCGAAATATTTTAAACTATCACTTCAGATCTTGGGTCCTGAAATGAGCGATCTTCACCACAAAGTGATATAATTTAGTTTATTAAAAAAAATAAATAAAAATTGCATTTGGTGGATTGGTGGCTGTGGGATGGTTTATATTAGGGGTGGGCAAATCCAGGCCTCGAGTGCTGGTGTCCTGCAGGTCTCAGATATCACCCTGAACACACCTGAATCAAACGATTAGTTCATTACCAAGCCTTTGGAGAACTTCAAAACATGTTGAGAAGGCCATTTAGCCATTTGAAAAAGCTGTGTTGGATCAAGGACACATCTAAAACCTGCAGGACACCGGCACTCGGGGCTTAGAGTTGCCCACCCCTGGTTTATATAGTGAAGGTTTGTTGCAAAGTTGCAGTATTATCCTCAATTTATGCACGAGCTATTAATTACAGACAGGTGATTTCATACACTGTATACCGTTATCCTGTTGAAAAGTTCTTGAGTTATTTATTTCCATTTTGCAGGCACTGTTTAGGATGCTAAGGGAAAATGCAGTGCCTCAGTGTTTACACATTTTTCAGGCAAGCAGAAATGCTTTCTCTAACAGACATGCTAAAGAGCCCAGCAAGCCTGGTCTAGCCTAGGTCGCAGACAAATCTTGGTACACAATAGTGGTCAAGTCAGTAAGAAGTGGAATGTACAAGTGTGTGAAATTAATAGTGCGAATAATTACACCGTGTATACAAAACAAAATGCGTGAAATATATTTTGATTTAATGGCCCTGCAGTAAGAGCCTATTTAGCTGCGTTTGAGACTATCAATGAGGTGCTGACTTAAGTCTGCCTGAAGCCTCAACTCTTCACAACACAGCAGCAAAATTAAGTTTAAAAACAAAACAAAAACAACAACTGACAATTGTGACAATGATTTACTGGAATATTTAAGAATGAAAAGTAATAGAATGTCACCAACTAAAGCAACTAAAAGTGCCTTAATTTGGCATGTTTAATTAAAACAAGAGCTTGTGTTAATCATTACAAAAGTCAAGTGAAACTGTGTTGCATGAAAGAAGCTCTGATGTCATAAGATTTGGAAAGCTAGATTTCTTTGTTAGCAGCAGTGAGCTCCTGGTGATGGGTCCTTACTGCTCGCCACATGCTTAAACATAGTAAATCCCCCTGCCTCCTCCTTTCCCTCCTCGAAGCGGTAAAAAGGGTCATTAAGCTATTGATCAAGGTTACGAAGGCAAATGATCACAGGATATTGTGGCACTTTTAATGTAGCCATCAGTGACTAAAGAAAAGTTTGTCCTTCCTTTCCCTGTCTTGCAAAATATATTTTGAAAGGGTCTTCACTTGTTCGCTGAATTTAGCCCAACATAAACACATGCGAGGTTGCCAGGTGGGGTTCAAACTCACTGCAGCTACTGAATTCTTTTTTCCACCCTCCTTCCTTCTTTTTTTTTTTTTTCTTCCACCCTCCCGTGATTGATTTCCTTCCTGCTTATCACAAACAGCTAATTGGTTTATTTTTGTTCCGTCATCAGTTTCCCTCTTCACATTCAAGATTAGTGCGCATAACCCACTCTTAGGCTCTTGAGTGATTTATGGGTCAGTGTACCATTTCACACAAACTTTCAGCAATTCCTGACAATGTTCTGCATTGGTGAGAAAAAAAAAAAAGTTTTGTTTTATAAAATGAGTGATACCAATTTGCACGGTCTGAATTATCTAATTGGAAACTCCAGACCAATAGTGCAGCATGCCATCACTGAAATGCCAAGGCTATTTGAAAAAAAATTAGCATAGCCTCTACTAGTACTTGCAAACAACAGATTGTAAACAGATTATGGGATTTGTCAAAGGCTGACCCTCCATTAAGCAGCACCTGTGTACAACAATGTGAGCCAAAGGCTCTCTACCCATTGGAACCAACAGATGGCACTGTGGTAGCATCCAGGCCCCAGTGAGTCATTTATAATGCGGTGGGAGAGTGTTTTAAAAAAAACAAAAACAAAAAAACAACAAAAACCCCAGAGAACCATAACCATTTTACAAATTTTATATTCAGTAGAGGGTGTGTAATATCACTCATTTTGGAGTTACACGTGAAGAAAACAAAAAAAACCCAAAACAAAAACAAAAAAAAAAAACCACACACAATATAGGCGCTTGTACACAGATAAGTGTAGGAGGGACATCCCTCCCCTTTGTCTCCAGTGAAACTAAGATTGTAGACTCACTTCTCACCCCCACCCTGCACAAAAAGCCTCCCTGTTAACTTCAAAAAAAGAAAAAAAAAAGTCAAAGGAACACCATCTGACAAGACAGCAGAGCTATATGCCAGGGCCTTTAATGTCAGACCCTTTCATTTGAATAAGTCTAACGGGATCTGATTTCATGTCTCTCAGACCACCAAGGGGGTTGGGGTACCTTGAACAAACTGTTTAGCATTGAGGCCAGGAAATCTGTATCTCCAACTACCAAACATAGGAGGACCCCAACTAGTCTTTGCTGCTCCATGGACTTTCTTAAAGTGATTTGAACCAAGGACAGGCCCTTTTCTTCTGAGGCCATGTACAGTTCGAGCTCTCTGGTAAGCACCATGACCCCAGTTTTGGGGCAGGGGGAGTGCATGGTGAAAAATGCCCTGTCTATTTGGGACGGACTCATCAACAACAAGGTCATGTTCACCATAGACAACCAAGTGACCTTGAGGATCCCTATTCACAAGGTCAAACTGGCTAGGGGCATCAGCTCGTGTTGGTAGTGCAACACGCATGACCCCTTTAAAACTGGAACCGCGGTTACTGACCGACTGTCCTCTGGGAAAGCCGTGCTCTGGCTTTGTTGTGTATTCATTTTGAACTGGTCCGTAAGTGCCGTGGGTCATTAGAAATCTGTCAGATGTTCCTAGGTTAGCTTGTCTATGCCTCACGTTATGAAAAGTTGGCCAATTTTGTTGAGGGGTGGCCATGTTTGGTACAGTCTCAAACCATTCATGATTGTAGGGGTGAGGGGGGATTCCATGGTAAGCTGGTCCAGAGAGTTCAGGCGCTCCATGTACTCCAGGATAATCCAAACCCAAAGCAGCTGCACGGGCTACAGCACAGACAAACAAAGACAAAACAAACCTGTTTGCCGGTTCATTGTTGTGAAGTGTCAAATATACCCACTAATTGGTAATTATATTTTTTAAAGTAGCAGCATCCATTGAAGTGCACTACATACCTCTTGCTGTTTTAGCACAATATGCACCACCAGCTGACACAGAGTGGAGCACAACAGTGCTAGAAAAACAAAAAAACAAAAAAACAAAAAAAAAAACGCACAGACACACACACACAAAAAAAATCAGTAAGCCAAATAGCACAGCACTGAGAAGCTGTAATTGTTTTTTAACCACAGAAAACCTTAAGCTTTAAATACCTGAGAAAACCCACGAGAAGAAAACTCATTCCTGCAGTTATTTCAGCATAAACTTCATGACAGCACAATTACTGGAACACTTGCCACTTGACTTCTTTTGTAGCCACTCGGACTGCCTAAAGCCTCACCCTGGCTTGATTTGCTAATTACAGACAGCTGGTTGTCATAGAGACCAAAACTCAGCCACTGAATCTAGTCAGCCACTGGCAAATTGCTTCATTATAGAAAATTAGTTAAAATGCTTGCTTGCAGCAGAACTCTACAAAACAAGACATTTGGATTTTTTTACATTTAAGGAAAGAGAAACACACATTTAAAAAAAGGAGTGCGGGTCAAACTGACGCCACAGCTGGTACAATTCTATTCACACACACAGCAGAAGAAGTTTGGATTGAAATAAAATTCGTTGTTGTGTAAGTTTGACTGTTTTTGCAAGCCCAATATGCTAATTATAGCATAACCTCGGAACTTAATATTATCTGAACAGTAGCTAATTAAAACTTCTAATTCACTGGACCTAAAAGAATGATAATTAAATACAATGTCTGCAAGATCACTGTACCACCACTGATTAAGAATGATCTCATTAAACTTGACCTCGTTCATTAAAAGGTTCAGAAAACATCGACGGCACAAAGACGTTTACATACAACAGTAACAGTTCTTAATCTATTAATCGTGCTTTAAAATAAGCACAATTAACAGTTTTATTTTAGAGAAGAAAGAGCAGAGGGTGGATTCTCGCTGCTTGATATTTCTGAGGTGGCAATGAAGCAGCTGAGAGCGGTGGAAGCATTTAATAATTCACCCAAATTATTTCTGTCAGGACTGACAAGCTAAACAGGGCCTTGATTTAATTCTGTAATTGCACGTTCACCTTTACCCTGAACCCATACTTTGGTAATTAATAGGACCGAGCTTTATTTGAAGTGTGGCATGGCAAGTAATGGAATTCAAATTGCAGGTGATGTGAAACCAAAGATGTGAATGCCCGCTTGGCCAAGGAGCTCGTGTTATTTCCTCCACCACGGTGTCACCCGGAGGAGAACAGTGCCAAAAAGTGGCACAAACCTTCAATCAACCTCCAGACCTAATCCTCTGCTCCTGCATTTGGAACGCCATCTATCTAGTGTTAAGTATGGGCTAGAGTGGTCTTGAACTTTGCTGTCTGACTTTTGGATTTCTGTAGCGCTCACAGACCACATACACACTGTGGTGTTAGTGTCTTACCCATCAGCAAAGT
Source organism: Mchenga conophoros (assembly GCF_057382185.1). Lineage (NCBI taxonomy): Eukaryota > Metazoa > Chordata > Actinopteri > Cichliformes > Cichlidae > Mchenga > Mchenga conophoros. Next base: position 21,724,699 of record NC_140536.1, read on the forward strand.
GACTGCATTGGCATTGTGTTGGCTGACATTTTTGGGGACTTTAAATACTTATATGTAGAGAAAAAGGTTGGCTTGCCTGACTCACACCCTCCGCAGGCAGGTGACAGTATTCAAGGCTAGCAAAAGAAGTTCAGTGCTCTACCTCTCAGCCTTAGGGTGATGGTGAGCCCTCTTGCTCGGCTCCCATTGCCTCCATTGGGCCTAATTTGTAAGAATGTGGAAGTCTGCAGTGCACCTCAATAACACAATGCGTCAGTAATGGTAGTGTCAACCAAATGGTGGCAATTAGACTCATGATGAAGCCACTCACTTTATTTATTTATTTTTTCATTTATATTTTGGGGGGGGGTAATTTTCTAAACTCATGTAAATATGTATCAGAATCAATTAGGCCTAATAATATACAGTCCTTAGAGGATTCACATCAAAGCACATAAGCACACAATCCAATTAAGAGTGTTTACTGTTTAGATTGAAATGCTCACTGTTCCGCTCTTGAACCCAATCCGCATATCAGCAAACAGTATTTGCCAGGGTGTATATTCCAGTGGTCGTAAGTAGGCGTATACGTGTGTGTGTGTGTGTTGGCATGTTCGCATGTACGAGTTGAGAGAGAGATAAATAGTGAGGATATATGCAGCCATGTAATCTTTAATATGGTTTTGAGTATTTGTTTGTTTATATCTCAAAGAATTCAACCTCGAATCTGAAGTTGGAGACCACATGAGAACCGGTAGTCGGGAATTACATTTCATTATAATGTGTTAGCGTTACACTGAAAATTCTTGCAGATAAAAACAGCTGAAGGCAGTGTACATGCATTAATATCAAAGCATTTTTTGTTATTTCTAACAAAAAAGGTATAAATCCCTTTTAAATGGACATTTACATATGTATGTTGCAGGTGGGTAGCGAGCGGAGTAAGGAAGAAGCGGCATGCTATTTAAGCTTGAGGGTGTAAGATGGCATACAAAAACACAGATGTACAGATATTGTCTGAGAGAAATTATATAAGTTTGAATGTCATAAAGGCTCGAGGTGAGAACTGCAGCCTAAAATAGTGTGATCGAGGCAGCTACTTCTTTTGTTACAGAAACTTCATGTTCCAGATGGATGCACTCGATCAACCTTTATGTAAATTTACATGAGCCTTTGTTAGAAACGTAAACTGGTATTTATTAACATAGTAACTGTTTTAATGAATTCCTGGCTTCTCCTCCTTCTCGTACTCTTTTCTTACTGCCTCCTCATTCGTTTTCTCACTACTGTGGACAACTGTCGATACTGAACTCTTTGAGCTCTAGGGTTCAGGCTGCCTCTGAAACACGAATAGCAATCAGCAGAGGGAGCGAGGGAAAGAAGAGGAGGGACACACACACGCATGCACACACAGAGACCGACAGTTTCCTCAAAAAAGTAATGGTCAAAATATACACTGCTGAGAGAGGCAACCACAGAAATGGCAGAGTATACAAGAGGAAAAAAGCCATTAGTTTCTACGTTACTAAAGTAGCAAGCCCTCCAATCCATCTCCTGTTCATACAACATTCATTATAGAGACTTGCCTTCACCACGCATGCTGAGCCTGCGATTTGATTAATTTTGGCTTTTTCGGGGCCTGGCTTTTTTTCATCTTTTAACTAACTGAACATCGACTGTTGCATGCAATCTGTGCCTCTCTTCAGGCTTTCTAAAATGAGAAAAATGCAACGAGAAGATGCTGTAAGGCCTAAAGTAAAAATACTAATGACACCACTACCATGGCGCCTTTAAATTATACACCAATTACAAAATTGGGAGCACTCAGCAAATATTGCTTGTGATTTTCCAAACAAACTTGCGGCTGATTTCAGCATGCATATGGTGGTCTGTATTGGGGATAGTCACCTGTCAGTCTTTATTTCACTGCTGTGGATTCTACTTTGCATAGTCTTGTCCTAAACTATTGTAGCCCTGGCTATATAAGTAGCTCATTATTTAAATTTGTTCATTAATATTGATAGTTAATTGCAAATGTTTAATGTGTTCAAGAATGTATACAAATGCCTGCAAAGTATGTGATGTGTGTCAGTTAAATGCACAACCTTCTTATTTGTATTTTGAGGTTTATGTCATTATTTTTGATATGGTATTGATATGTACTACAGCTCCAGTGAACCCTGAAGTAGTCTCAGGTAGAGGGGTGGGAGTAAGTGGGGAGCCGTGTGCACTCTGCAGGAAGCGAGAGAGACGAGAGCTGAACAGTGTCGAGTGAACACAGTTCATAGAAGGGCGACCGACGTATTTTCGGGTTGACGGATAGTTAACTGGAGTCGAGAACTGTTGTACCCTACTGTGAGGTAAATGTGAATTTTGTCTGACACTTGAACCCAATGTTATTGTGTAAAACGGGCTAACTGCTAACCGCGACTAGCCGCTAACACCGCCGCTAGCACAACTGCTAACATAGCCGCTAGCGTAGCCTAGCATATTCGCTAAGCTCTTGTTCTGCTCTGTTTTTATTTATTAAGCTAATGCTAAGATTGAATGTTATAGCATGTGAACTGGCATTTAGCAGGGTTGTGTGATTCAGTAGGAGGAGACGGACGTCTTGCTGGCGTGTCAGAGAGGTCCCTTCTGCTGGTGTGCTGAAGTTATGTGTTCACATGGGAGCACGTGGAAACGACGACTGAGTGCTGCTGCCGCGGCCTGCTGGTAGCCGTGACCCAGTTTCCCCGCTATCCCCTTGAACTGCCTGGAGGTGTGAGTACTGTTGTTTGCACGTGCTTTTTATTTTTACTGCTTGGCAACAAGTGAAGCGACCATATTGTTTTAGGTCCCAACGCACCAGAGCCACGACTCAGGCCTGCAACGAGGGGTTTGCTAGCAGAAAGACTGTAGCACTTGAGGTGTGTGTGTGTTTGGTGAGAGTGCGTGTGGGCCCACAATATTATTTGATTATTTTGTTTCTGTTGAGGTAGATACCTTACCATTGTTTAACAAACTTTATTGATTTTACATATTTTCTTTGTGTTGTTAATTCAGCAGTCACTAAAGTGGAGTTAACTTTATAATTGACCTGCTTGTGTGTGATTTATTTCCATATAGTGTAGTTTTATTGCATATTTAATACCATAAGCATTAAAAAGGGAGTATCAATAGGAAAGTAACAACAGGAACCCAGGGCCCCTCTCAATAGAACGTGGGACGGGTGTTACACTATCCCACTATGATGGCCGCAGCAGGGCTCTAGAGTGCGACCAATTTTCAGTGGTGCGACTAAAAATAAATATTTGGTCGCACAGGTGCGACCAACTGTTCCGGTAACAAAAAAAAAATCTCTGTAACTCTCCGTGTGGTCAACAACAGACACACATTATGCCCCTATCGTGGACTAAACCAATCAGAGATAGTCAGGGGCGGGACCTCTCTGATTGGCCGTGGTCCAGTTGAAAGTGCAGGTGGAAGAGAGAGGTGAGTAGCTTGAATAAAGCGATATCAATTCATTAACGGATTCCACACAAAGACCTAAACACGGAGCGGACCCAACACATCAGAATCAGCTTCGTCTTTCTCGGCTTTCTCACCCGACGGCCTGAACACGGACACGCTGTCGGAGCTTAGCGATTCTTCGGGTCCGCGCTGTGTTTACGTCTTTTTGCGCTGATTCTGAGCTGCAGGTTTTGCCTCTCTCCAACCAAAATTCACCGAGCCTGCAGCAAAAGAAGCAGCAAACTGCGCTTCACATTTGATCAATGTCGTCATGAATTCCCTCTGACTTTTGCTGTTTTGCTTCCACCACGATAAAAATCACACTTCCTGCACAGCTCTCTCTCTCTCTGTACTTCAGGAACAGTTTCCCGTCTCAAATCTGTTTCCTGCATTATTCATTCGCTTATTACCCACCAGTCTAGCGTTGTTTACAGCGCTTTTTCTTTTTTCACTTAAATGACCTCGGACAAGAAAGCCTAATTTCTGCTGTTCAATACTGAAGAAATTTAAATTTCTTAAAATTATGCAAAATTGCAGAATATTTTTAAGGTTATCTGCTATAAAAAGCCAGACCAGGAAAATCTCCTTCATGTTTTCCTGTGTTTTATTCTCAGTTACTTTCACACAAAGGCATCTGCTGTGATTTTCACAATTCTGATGAAGTCTCATGTGTATCAGTACTGATAAATGATCAGAATTATAATATTTCTGACTGTCTGAGGCTAAATTGAATCAAATCAGGACTTTGAGAACCGGAATTGAATGGATTATAGAAATCAGTGATGATACTCAGCCCTAGTGAGCAGCCTAGGCCTGAGAGAAGTGGATGTACTGTAGCTGTGGGTAATAAGAAAAGATGAAAAGAACTATTGATAACTTTTTTGTTAAGTTAAGGCCTGATCTGTCTGAAATTCATAGCCAGTGCTCTGACACGGTGCCATCAATATTTGAATGCTGAAAAAGCACATTATATGCTGCAGTAAATGCACTGCCCAAGTGTCCCCTCTCCCCACGGCATTTCAGCAGCAGACAGCAGCAAACAGGTCGTCAGAGGAGGCCAAGATGATGATTAAGTTTTTAACATTTTCTACAATATTGACAAAGCACTTTAAGCACAAGTTTGTTAGTTAATAATTTAGAAATTAATATTGTCTGTATGGACTTCCCCCTCCCAAAGAAAGTGCACATGTAAAACTGCGGTGTTAAGCGATGCGGTTGAAAAATTTGAGTGCGCCTAACTTTTGTGCCGGTACGCCTAACTTTTTAAAGTTAGGCGTACCGGTGCGCCCATGTCAAAAAGTTAGTCTAGAGCCCTGCCGCAGTGTCAGGCAATAATTAGTTACAGTATTCCTGGTTCTAAACAGGCCAACCAACGCTTGGTTTTCAGGTTAAAGAGAGTAAAACAGTAAGGATGGATCCACGGTTCTCACTCTCCAAACAAGCTAAACACATCCAAGATGCAACATCAACATTCTACTGTTCATGAACAGGACACGAACATAATTAATAACTCATTATTCGTGATGACTGCAATGCAGAAATACTTTTAATTCAGAGAAATTGCTGAGATTTTACATTGAATAATTAATGCTTCTGTTGCACAAAATCATATATGAATGCTTAATGATCAATGCAGTCTTGCAATACCATGCGTTCCCGGTTTATAGTACATTTATTGGACCTTTAACTAAGCTCACTTGGTATGCTAGTTTACACATATAAATATACATGTCTCGAGCCCTGAATAACTAACGCAGCCTATAAACTGTAGGGGAATCCAGGTCTATATAATGAAATTATTAAAACTGTTCTGTTTTCTTATTCTCGCTGTAACCACCATAAGCCATTTTGTCCATGTGTTTGTGGGAGATGACAGATGGTGACAAGTATTTCTCTTGCTGAAAAATACCCACCAGTGATGAAGCACATACAAATGTACATAGAGTTGGTCATAATGCTGTCACCGAATGCATCGGCAGCCAACTGAGGGTGCCAGAGATATACACTTACTTACTTACTTTCTGTGAAAATCTGGGGTTGAATATGTTGTTTTGTTCTGCAGAAGCAGCTATGAACTCCTGAGAGGCAGCCAGCAGGAAAGAAGTTACTTGACTTGGTTCAGCTTCAAGCACTTCATAATTGTGACAGCATGTGAATCAGCTGAATGACTGCGGGTGTAAAGCCTGCTGTTAGCGCCAGCGCTGCACACTGCACAACTGGATGTGTCCTACAGTCATAGATATTCTGCTGGTGCGGTTGGTGGTAAAGGCTTTTACAGTGGAGTTGCACTAAGTAGAACTGTGATGGTTGGAGAAGGAGACGGGGAAGGGAAAAATAAGCCCAGAAAGGAAGGGGGACAACTGAAAAAGACAAAGAGCTCTTGGGCTGTGATAGCTGATATACACGATTGCTTCCATGCCATGATCATGTTTGAATTATTGAAAACCAGATAACCTGTTTCTATGACAAAGAAAGGCTCCAGAAAGTTTGGGGGTGGGGGGCTCTGCCTTGATAAAAGTGGAGTAATCATAAGTCAAGGTCATGCCCTCCCTGTACTGTTTCCTTTTTGGCTTGCAGACAAGGAGTGCGCCTTTAATGAATGAGTGGATAGTCATCTGGACAGTAATTGGCCTATGCCTCATTATTGAGAGGTGGGCAGCTGCTGTAGAGGACAGCACATTGACTGCATTGATTACACCAAGACATAAACATCACAAATAAATCTTATAACACTCACTTTCTGCTATTCATTCATACCCTCTGTCTTCTTATGATGGCACCTCACCTTCTCTGAAACTGCAGGGAAAAATATTATTAATAACAAGCTTCACTGATTCACTTATTATACAAAATTAAATGTTTTCAGCAGAGCTTCTCTCTGTATGAATCAGGATCTGATTTAACATGTCTTTGGAGGACTTGCCTAACGCTGTTGCCATTGTTGCAAAATATTCAAATTCTCCACTTCCAGTCGCAGTGTCAGTGCCTGTTTTTCACAGAGCTGCTGTGTGGCAGGAAAAGACGCTGCGATGATGGCGGGTGGAGAAGGGTGGAGGGATTGTTCAGTCGTACTCCATATGTTGTGTCATTTGGGGGCTTGCTGGTGTCTGTGTATGCTTGGCAAGTCTTGGCTCCTTTTCTCTGTTCATGGTGTCTGTGCACCCGTCTCTGTCATCACCCACCTGCCCCTCTGCCTCTGGACCTGGCACAGCACAATGTCTCACCTCCTCGACAACATGAGCATAAAATGAAAAGTAAACTCAATTGAACTTGCCCACAAAATTATAAATGCAGTACATCCACAATGCATATCAGCAGGATCACACTCAATTTGTTAGTATTTTAGTTACAACACCTCTGTGTCTGTGTACTAGTATTGCACATGCATTTCTAGAGGGCTGTGTTGTCTCACATTCAAATCAGCAAGTTTAGCAAATACAGGGAATGACCATTGCAGCATTTACAGTGTTTGTCATGCCAGCTGTGGCATTTTTCAAACATTTACAATTTGTGAAACCACTGACTGCATATCAATGAAAATTACAAATGACTTAAAGACAACATGACACGAAATAAAAAAACAAACAAAACATAAATGCGAAACAATTGCAAAAAATTGCAATTGTAAAAAACTTAAGTAGCAAACCAAACTTGTTAATCTATTTATTATAATGTATAAATTCATAAAAAGAACATTTGAAATGCTTACCATTTGTTCCACAAGAGTTTTATATAAACAAAGACATTTTCTCTATGCTATGAAAGGATTCCATACTCAACTTTTGACCATTTCAAGTGCAACATCTGCACTCACTCTGAATATATACATTCAAAACAGCAAGTGCAAGTATGTAAGTCCATAATTAGTAGGGGTGCAACGATACACAAAATTCACGGTTCGGTTCGGTTCGATACTTTGGTGTCACGGTTCGATATTTTTTCGACACAAAAAAAATGTTCATGCCTTTTTAATTTGTCATTTATTAAAATTATAAATATATATTTTAACTCAAAAGTACAGTTTTTAAATTTAACCCTAACCCTTGTGCGTGTTTTTTTTTTTTTTTTTTTTTTTTTTTTTTTTATTTTGACAGCGAATGCGCACCTGCGGACCACTTATGTGCAGCCCTGGTTATTTAGCTCGTCATATTGCAGCCACAGAAATTCTTTTGTCCATGAAACCATAAAGCTGCACTTTCTTTTTGCCTTATAGTCTGATTTGTCATAACTTCTCCGTTTTGTGGTAAGCTTTTCTTTGGCTGTCACTTCTTCACCCTGACCTGTCTTATTTGGCTCAGCAGAACTGAAATGCTTTTACACACGGACTCACATAAGCTCAGCGATTCTCTGCGCGATCAACCTCTCACATGTTTAAGCTGCGGGAGATTTCACTTGTCATGTTTGCATAGTAAGCTAACGATTAATAAGACGATGTCAGAGGAATTGGTGCACAAATTATCATCACTCACAGATCAGTGCTGTCGCTCTCTATACACAGTTCGTGCGATTGCAAAGTGAAAGCAAAAAAACAAGCGCAAATTCAAACGCGATTTCAATATGTCACATATTGACAGTGGCTCACCGATGCCAATGACATAATTACCCAGCTACATTTCTGAAAGAATGCAAAAGCATTGACATATATTTTTCCTTCCTACAATAGCCCGACGGGCAGGGCAGAGATAGATTTTGGTAGCCCGACTGAAAAAAATCGCTAGCTCCAGGACGTCGGGCTAGCGATATTGCAAGCCCTGTATCTGATTGAGGAATCACTCATCTTTGGAAAAGAGAGTTTATTACAGAGAAATGTCTCTTTCCAAAATAAAAGCTATACTATCCGCTTCTTCTGGGCTATATTCTCAGCAGCATAAGGAGAATCATGTGCTAACAGCTGTCTAAATGACTTGGCTAAAGTTAGTAGCATGCTTGTTGTTTTGGTCTTTGCACTAGGATGATGTCTGCGTAAATGTGCAGTCATATTCGTTGTGTTCCCACTAGTGCTTTCAGGTTAATCTCGTTGAAATGACCTTAACGCCACAACACGGCAAATCTCCGTTAACGAGCTACCGCCGATCGCCCCGTGTGTGGGGCTAGACGGCCAACACGTTAACGAGCTAACTGCGCTAACACACTAGTTCCCACCCATGTAATTGAGCATTGCATGGCACATCCAACATACTGTTTTACTTTAGTCCATGACTCGCTTACCTTCAGGGTCATACGTCACATGAAAACCAAAATAATTCCAAACGCCAGATCTGAATGAGGGTGGGGGAGGTCCATGTGTCTTGCTAGCTTGCCCTGCGCTCTTCCCTCTGACTATGCTGTCTGTGTTGAGTGCTCAGTGGATCTGCGCTCGACAGTGCAGCCTAGGCGGAGTAGTCGAACGCAGATTCACTGAGCGCTCAACACAGACAGCATCGTCGGAAGGAAAGTTGATAAAATAAATTACAAATGTTGTATTGTTCGATACATATGCGTACCGAACCGAAAGCACTGTATCGAACGGTTCAATATCGATACGAATATCGTTGCACCCCTAATAATTAGATACACTAATTATGCACTTAAGTAACATGATGTTACCCACTGGTTAGCGAGGTCCCATCCCCTTACATCAGGGGTGGGCAACTCCAGGCCTCGAGGGCCGGTGTCCCTGCAGGTTTTAGATGTGTCCTTGAACCAACACAGCTGATTTAAATGGCTAAATTACCTCCCTAACATGTCCTGAAGTTCTCCAGAGGCCTGGTAAAGAACTAATCATGTGATTCAGGTGTGTTGACCCAAGGTGAGATCTAAAACCTGCAGGACACTGGCCCTCGAGCCCTGGAATTGCCCACCTCTGACTTACATGGTAGACCTGCAGTTTTATAAGGAGCACTTCTTAGATTCAAACTGATGCTCCTCCACATAGACTGCTATACTGTTGTGTGTTGTTTATATAATTTTGATTTGTAGTGTTTACTGAGGTCTTCGATGAAGAGAGCCGATAGACATTTTCAATAGACGTCTACTGACTAGTTTAACTTTTTAGACTTGAAAGCTGTGTCCATCTTTAACATACAGTCTATTACTCTAGTATGTTTATCGATTTTCTGATGCTTGCTTCTTCTTTAACAACCCCCGCCCCCCTCCCAACCACCAGACACCACCTAAAATTATTTACCAGTTCAGTTATAGTTCAGACATCTTCATTCATTTTTTTTAACATATAAAATAGAAATAACATTTTCCTTGTAATGCCTAGAAAGTGTACTATGTGACTAGTCTAATTTTATTGCAGCAGTGTGCTCACCATGCCCTATGGTGCATTAAGCAGATCTGTCTACCATCTGGAAGCCAACCCGCTAAACTTTTCATAGGAAGTTCCGTCCTCCACGCTGTAGGCTCCTGCACAGCAGTCAACAGCCATTTGGTTGTGCTGAATAACACAGATTTTGAGATTTTAATTGGCCAGCATCCTTGTGGTGAAGGGAGACAGTACTGCAAATACAGCGGAAATCGACTCCAAGAACAAGCACAGCTTCATGGGGGCAATGCCTTATCTGCTGTCAGGAAATGTCAGTGCTGCTGTAAGACCTTTACTAAAAGACACTAATGGACTCATGTTTTTAAAAACTTAACACAAAAATAGATGAAATCATCATCTGTTTCTTTCTTTCTGCTTCAGACTGACAGGTAAACCAAGACGTTGCAACAATCTTATATGTTGTGTAATTGTATGGACATTATAAATCAATAGTCTGTCAGTGTAGGTTCTCAGTCATCCAGGTCATGATATATAAATGGCTTATACATTTGACTTTTGCTGCCTTTGATTTCCAGCATAGCAGAGTTCAGCTTCACCCCCACCTTGGTATAATGTCTACTGGCATAAGAATGAGGAGCTCCCCTCCAGGCATGGCAGCACGTGCAAGGTCAACCACAATGTGTGTGTAACATGATCTGTTCATGGAGTCTGCCACTGAAGTCAACCAAACAAAGGAATATCTAATTCCCTCATGCTATAAAGATGCAAAGGCCTTATAAATCAAAAATGTTGGATGTTCTGGATTATGTTGAACGACAACAGCCAGTCATATTAAGTTAAATAAGAGGGGCTGGTCAAGTGAATGCACATTTTGATATTGGTCATGCTTATTCTCATATTGTATTTTAGTGAGGCCTTTAATTGACACATTTTTCATTTCAAAGTTGAAGTTACACCTTTGTCTGCCAAGCACATTTCATGCATAGTGTCACAGTTTGACACAAGCCAGATTATTTTGGATTTAATGTTGGTTTTGGATATTTGTCATTTGCTGTGTCCTTAATTATCTTCCATCGTGTTGCTTTCCTTTAGATCTTTTAATGGCATTATATCCATCCATTCATCCATCCATCCATTTTCTTCTGTTTATTTAGGGCTGGGTTGCGGGGGCAGCAGCCCAAGCAGAGAAGCCCAGATCTCCCTCTCCTTAGCCACGTCCTCTAGCTTATCTGGGGAACACCAAGGTGTTCCCAGGCTAGCCATAATTTTATTATAATGCTGTTGCTTATCCTGCTCTAATAATGAGACAAAAGGCCAATCCCCAGTTAGGTGGCAGAACACTGGGAACCAATCAGCAGACAAGATTGCACAGGTGGGACCAGATAATTAAAGCCTGCACAAGAAAAAAAACAGGTAAGGAAGCATGAGGTAGACACCAGAGCTGGAGTTATGCTGTTACCCGCTATTGCTGCCTTGCTGCGTTGAAAACCTTCTCATCAAAAACGTGCTAGTTGCTATGTATAACAATAAAAAATTAACTAATCTAAAATGAAAAATGTCTAAAATGAATAAATAAAAATAATAATAAAACAATAAATAATAATACAAACATTACCTTATTTCAAGTTCACCAATCAAACTATTGGCAAAAATACTAAAACATACTGAAATATGATACTCTAAATACTGACTCCTAATGCAAAACAATGGGTATTACAAATAATATGAGGCTGTTGTTGTGGTAAATGACAAATAAGAAAGTCAGAAACTTGCCCAGTTGCCCTGCACTAGCTTGCATTTGTAGAAATAAATGAAAGAAAGAGGGAAAAAAAGCATCAGACAAAGACAGGAGACTTTGATTGCTAAGTGAACATTGTATGATGCTGTAGAGTGGAGCCTAATCACAGCTGCCACTTTAGCAGCCACTGTATGATAAAAGCATTTCAAATTACCCCCGAATACAAAAAAAAAAAATCAATCACCTTTCATCATTCAGCAGTACTGCAAACTGTACAACTCTATTCTGTTCAGCAAAAAAAGTAATAGGTAGTTATAACTAACTGAGAATGAAAAGTTATCCCTCCCTGCAGCCCATCAAAAGTTTCTCCAGGTGGATTTTAATGACTCAATGTTTTTCAAGCTCTACTTTTTCCTATATTGCTTCAAATGTTGCCTTTTCAACAAAAGAATTGATTTATTTGAAATTGATCTATTTTTTTATTTTTACATTTTTATTTTATTTTGCATTACTGTCACAAATCACCAACACACTCTCCATCCACACCAGCCTGCCTGTCTTCATCACCTCTTTTGTGCATTGTTCATTGATTGACCCCAGGTTCTTAAAATCCTACCTTCATTATCTCCACACCATTACACCTGTCTCCTCATTCAGACACACATTCTGTCTTGCTTCTACTAGCTTTCATTCCTCTTTTCTCCAGCTCATACCTCCATGCTTCCAGGCTCTCATCCACCTGCTGCCAAATCTCACTACAGATCACAATGTCGTCTGCAAACATCATCACACATAGAAACTCCTGCCTGGTCTCATCTTTCAACCTATCCATCACAGATTGCAAATAGGAAAGGGCTCAGAGATGATCCTTGATGTAATTCAACCCCCACTTTGAACCCATCTGTCACTCCTGCTGCATACATCATGTCCTGCACCACTCTCACATACTTCTCTGCCACACTTGACTTTCTCAAGCAGTACCACAGTGCCAGTCCTGGCAAACCAACATATGCTTTCTTTAGAGCGTTAGTGCAGCTGTAATTCTCCATCAGCACTCTCAAAGTAAGCATTGCATCTGTATTGATCTTTTTCAGCATGAAAAATACTGCTGCTCACCAATAGTCACCTGTCTTTGTAACCTAGCTTCAACTACTCTTTCTTACATCTTGATGGTATGGCTTGTCAGCATGAACCCTCTCTAGTTGCTACAGCTTTGCAGATAGCAATTGTTCTTGAAAATCAGTAATAGAACACTTCCCCATTCCTCAAGTAGCCTGTCACATAAATGTCTGTTGCCCTCTCTCCTAGACAGATAAGATACCTTTATTAGTCCCACAAGGGGAAATTTCATGTTAAGGCTGCTGACCTATTGCATGCAATGGCGGCGCCATCTTACCCTCCAGCCATACATACATTACACAAAAACATCACATGGGGAAGACAGGTCAGAGAGGTATAACAATGGAAAATGCACCACATGAGGAAAGATAAGGAGAAAAAAAAAATAACTCCCCCCAGACTGAGCTCCATCAGGGAGAACAGAAAAAAAAACTAAGAGTTGAAGGCGTTTGGAGGGGGGATGAGTGTACATCTGCACACTCATCTGCATGTGTGTATATATATGTCTGTGTGTATATGTCCAGAGTTCAGCTGAGACAGTGTCCTTCGCCCTGCCAGGCTAAGTAAACAGTCTTCCAGCCAACCCAGGTGGCCTTGCATAGAACGGGAGGAACAGTCTAAAAACGTATCAGGGTGTTTTTGTTCAGCTCCAGCCTTGAGACGACAGCTGGTGCCGAAGGGATAGCCGCATTATGATGGTGGTTTTTTCTTTAGTGGGAACAACTAATGAGAATATCAAAGCTGTTCTAACAGTCCACACTGGTCTCTCAATCTCCCATTGGAGAGCCGTGAGCTTCTCCATGATGTTATCAAACTTACGCTCCGTGATGTTGTCATTCTTGTGCTCAAAGAGACGATTCTGAGAACTCACGGCCGCAGTGAGCTTCTCCAAGATGTGATCCAATTTGCGCTCAGAGGTGTTATTCCGAGCGAGCCCCTCCAGATGTAATCCAGTTTGCACTCAGAGGTCTTATTCTGAGTATTCACGGCAGCCGTAAGCTTCTCCAAGATCTTAACCATGCTGCCCTCAATGAGCCCATTTTGAGAAACTCACGCCTCGTCCCATCGTTTCAATCCCAGCGGGCAGCCTTCTGGGGGTTTGAACAGCCGGTTCTGCTTTCTTAATTCTGCGATAAGTCAGGGCCAAGCCAGCTCCGATCAGCAAGAACACTGTTACCATGGTTCTGAATAGGTAGATATCTTCAGCACTCAGGCTCACCCAAGCCCAGACTTCTCGTTGAGAAAAGGGTGTCAATTGCATTCAGGGACCAGTTGATCAAATCCATAATTCCTCTTTTAGGTTTTAGAGAACAGACTGTGAGTGAGTGTTCCTGGGAAAAGTAATACAAAAAACACGAGACTAGACAAGGACACAAGGGAGAGGAGGAGGAGGAGAGGAGAAAAGTGCAACCACCTTCGTCAAGAGCAAAAAGAGAAGAGACATTTCCATATCTCCCATATGTATGTAATCTGGACCAACGACCTTTTGAATCTTCAGCCTGTTCGCAGGTGCCTTTATGTCTTATATCTTTTCTAATTCTCTGCACTTCCTGATTCAGTAACTTTCTTCCATCTGTCCCCCTTTATCTAATTTTCCTCATTCATGAACTCCTTAGAGTACTCCTCCTGTCTTTGTAGCACACACACTCATCACTTGTTAGGAGATTTCCATCTGTATCTTTAATTACTCTAACCTGCTGCGCATCTTTTCCAGCTTGATCTTTCTGCCTAGCCCAGGGGTCGGCAACCTGCGGCTCCGGAGCTGCATGCGGCTCTTTAGTCCTTATAGTGCGGATCCGCGTGGTTTGGGAAAAGTATTTAGCTGTATTTTATTTATGTTAGTTCTTTTTTAACTAGTAGTTCTAAATTGGAAGATTATTGTGATGTTGAAATATAAAAATAAAATTATATTCTATTATTTTTTCATCGCTCAAAATAAGCGTCACACTCGCAGATGCCGGTGTACCCACCGAAACGCCGTGCATTTATCGAGACTTTCAATTCCAGGTAGGCCAATTATGGATCTTCGGATCCACATTATGTCAGCAGCTATTCTCCACCGTGAACTATGTTAAAAACAAGCACCGCTCACGCCTCACAGATGACAGCTTACAGTCCTGCGTAAAGATGAAAGTCACTTCGTACAGCCCTGATTTGCAGACGCTGTGCGCAGAGGTTCAGGAGAAGAAGTCCCATTGTAAACATATCACGGCACACCCGACGATGTTTGCATGAACACGATTTTCACACACGGTTGCTGTACTCATACAGCCGGCTGTAGCTTTTTAGCTCACAGCCCGACACATACCAACACAACAGCATAGATAGCACAGACGTTAAGGCGGCGAGGCGTGATTGCGGGTGCCGCTCAGGTGCGTCCTCCCCTGCAGCGGCGCAGCAGACGTCGCCCAGCCGCACACATTAACCAGGTAAAATACATATTTAGGCAGAATTTGGCAAATATCTATTTTTCTGTTTTTAGCAGCATAGTGCCTTTTTCCAATTATTTTTTTAAAAGCCAGGTCAAGGATCCAAAAGCCCAAAGGTGATATAAGGGTGGTGGCTCACAACAGTTTTTGTTTGCTACATGGGTCATTTTAGTTCAGCTGGGTGTCTTTCCTTTTGTTATATTTCTTTAAGAGTTCAAAATGTGTTAATTACATAAATAAAATGTAATTTTCTCTGTAGCACTTCATGGATTTTATAAGCAACACACCTTAGTTGTTCACACAAAGCATAAAGGTAAAAAACAATATATACAGTGTTATCTTCATTTTAGATGTCAAAAAGTATTTGCGGCTCCAGTGTTTTCTTTTGCGTGGAAAACGGGTCCAAATGGCTCTTTGGGTGTTAAAGGTTGCTGACCCCTGGCCTAGCCAATCAAAATGAGTCCCATTCTCCTTCTTTACAATCTAGCCATATTTAAAACTCACTATAAGCCTTTTCCTTTGACCCCAGTCTTTGCTAGCCTCCAAGTAATTCTGTCTGCCTTCTTCATTTCTTCTTCGTCAAGTCTCCTCGTCCTCTTTTCTCTTTCCAAAATATAGACTGCACACCTTCCTGGCAATTTAATTCACTGCTTCAGCTGTATTTTCCCAGTTATCTGGCAACACTTCCCTACCACCTGGAGCCTATCTCAACCCCTACCAACTTCTACTATTTAATCTTTGCCTCTGCCTTCGCTTGGATAAACTTTTCATTTCCTAAGTTAACCTGTAGACGAGGATCTGATGCTACCTAACTACATTCTTTTTGCAGTCTCCTGTCTTTTTCACATTGCGCCTTCTGCATAAGATGTAGTCTACCTGTGTGCACCCTTTCCCACTCATACAGAGACAGAGGCCACTTGAAGAGGCAGTCTATACTGAGGAATGCTCAAGGCTGCTACCAACCATGAGTCAGATTTACTAACGCTTTGCATGTTACTAAATCACATGACTTACAGTCCTGCACTTGAGCCTGTCAGTTACTAAAGTCTGTTTCCATTATGACTCTCTCTGCCAGGCTGCCTCCGTATGCCTTAATTCAACATACACGTAATGACTTATATTTATATGCTTTCCTGATTACAATTGACAAATTGCACCTTCCCTTTAACTGAAGCAAAATATCATATCTTAATTGGCTCTTGGCATAATGGGCGTTTCATATTGAAATGAACTGACTGTGCCTGTGTTTAAAAAATAGCACGACTTTTATAAATCACCCGCAAATCTAACCACAGCTGTCAGCACTATTTTGGGATTGCACTCACATACAAAATCTGGCTCCGTCTGTGCTTCAGTGCAAATAAAATGGTGTCCCACTTGTGCTGTCACTCACATGTGTGGGGAGGTGACCTCAACAAAGATGCCTAGCCTCTCAGCAACCTGAGGCACTCTGCCTCTCTAAGGAAGGGATAAAAAGTTCAAACTCAAACACTCTTCCTGGTTTTCCCAGGTAAACAAATCAAATTTAAAAACTCAGTTTAACAGGTTGAAATGAATAGCAAATGGACAGGTCCTTATGTAGCACTTTCTACTCAATATGAGTCCTCAAAGTGCTTTCTTACATCAAATCTTACTCAATCACTCAAAACCTTGTTTATACAAGTAATTTTCTTTTCTATGCCTAACATTCACACTCCAGTAGCTGCACCAGAGACAACTCAGGCTTCAGTTAGGATACTTCAACATGAGTCCTGGAGTCTTAAAGCAGCAGCAGGTGAAACTGGGGGTCTACCCAGATAAAATCAGTCCAAAATCACCATCAAACAAAGCAAAGCATCGGCATGGAATGCAACACATTATTGTGGGGTCTTTATCTCACAATATAAAGTGTATTGAGGCAAGTATTGTGATTTGTTGCTATATAAATAAAACCGTATTGAACTGACAAAAAGGGATTGACAAAAACACTCTGAAAACTTAGCTAATACACAACAACTCTTTTGCAACCACAGTGAATAGCCAAGAGAGGCTGAGGTGTGATTAGACAGCAGAGCTAAGGCTACATTCATTCAGTCCACTCAGTGAGCATTCCTCACCCCATTTTCATGCCACATTATGATAAAAACAGGGTATCACGAAAGTCATTACAAAACTCTATTCAATTCTTGAAGTCAGCATTGCAGACACCGGTCACACTCATTAATGGTCATATAATTTCACTGAACTTCTTGTTCAAATAACATGTTGCGATATGGTAGTCTGGGCTAAAGTGCTGAACTGATGATCAGAATAACTGCCAGTGCCAGCTGAATGGCTAAGTAAATATTCTTTTTAAAATTGGTGTGAAAAATTATTCCGTTTACTTCTTTGCAGAATTTCAGTCCTCATTCGTCTTTCAAAGTGATAAGCTGTCATTGGAGATTTTGCAGTTTGGATGTTCCTATTCTGGGTTACAGACTGAGTATAACAGCATGCCACTCTTCACTTCAAGATGCTGTGTGCCTTTGTGTTTCATTAACAAGTGAATAACAAACTCCAAACAAACAATTCAAACAACTGTGCATCTCGTCGCCTAGAGATTTCATCAGAGGAATGATGGAAAGGTGTTTAGCACAAAGAAATTAGTATGCAAACACAGGAGTATGCGTGCACGCGTGTCTGTTGGAAGCTGAGTGGGGAAGGGAGAACCAGTGACATTCAGTAGCTTTGAGCAGAACTAATGCTGAATATTTCGGCTGCTTTTTTAAGCTGAAGAGCGGAGTTCCCTAGAGATGGCTGTGATGTGCTCTGATTCACAATGGCAATACCTGCACTTTCACATCAAGGTAAGTATGAGAAGTATTGATCTGAGAAGGAATCAATCCCACTCATAAAGTCTGTTAGTGTATTATTCATCAGTTCATCTGTCAGTCTGTTTATCCAGCCACATATCCGGTTATCAAAGGGTTTTCCCTGTCACAAATTGAAATCGTCTTTAATTTTTCATTTGCTGCTTCCTTTCTTGCATGGTGACCCCACTGATCAAGCAGGTGTAACACAGGGGTGTGATAACCTTTGCAGAGTTCTTGTTTCTCCATTGTTAGGCAAAGCTGCACCCTTCATGAGCTTACCATGTAGAAAAAGGCAAGCAGCTCCAAGATAATGATGATGGAAAACAGAAAAAAATACCTTTTTTGCAAAAGGGATAAAAAACATTATTACCGTGCACTTAAATTGTCTGTATAAGTAGGTTTTTAGATATCCGTGTTATATCCCGAAGATCTGGCCTGACTGATCTTATTCATATAACCTGAAAAATAACTAGTAATACCTGCATTGCACTTAAAGTTTGACATTGACATCTTTGTCTGGCATTTGACCTTCAAAAAAATTAGTAGCCTAAATTATTAGGAGAGTGCACTGGTGAAATCTAAAAAATAATTAATTCTTTATCGCCAACTTATCTGACACTAGAAACACTGTTATGATTCCGAAAACCCCTAATCCAACTACGTCAGTCCTCTGAAACACTAATATTATGCAAATGATATTTGACCTGGGTGTAATTAACATGCCACAGTGCATACATATTCATAAAGCCTTCATTGCTTAAAGGCGCAATAACTAAGATATTTAATGTCTGATCGAATAAAATGACCATAATGTATCTGCAGGGCTGGGGCCTTGCCAGCTGCTTATTTCTGGCTTTAAAACCTTATTTGTTTTGGAACAAAAACACCACTTCAGCTGCTCACATTTTCAGCTGTTCAGTGATGCTAGACTACGTCTGCTACAAATGAATAAACGGCATAACAACTCAAATCATAATATCATTCATTAAAAGGAAATTTGTAGACTATTTTTCTCCCAAAATAATGACTTATTTTGTCATTATTAAAACAAATGAAGGGTTTCTATTAATATTACAAAACACAAATAAACAAACAGATGAAGTACATGTCAATAGGCTGCGATTTTTCCTATGTCACAGTGTATTGAGACTCAATATACGTCCACAGTTGAACATAAGCAGACTCGAAGAGAGATAAACAAACTCAAAAGAGGATCGTTGCTTATTGATGTAACACATTGTCACCTGCCGCACTCGGCGTAGCATTTGCAGAAGCAACTCTTTCACACGAGTGAATGCAAAGTAAAACATTGATTAGAAGCCAAGGCAGTTAGCAATCAAAAAGGAAATTACTTTTCCTGTGAATGATTTGCATATCAGGATCAATTAATGATGTGGTGTCTTAATTAACTCCCAACAGATGAGAAATGAATAATTGTGGATGAAACCTGATATATAGAGTCAAGCGCTTTAATAGGCATGGGTAGAGAAATGATGTGAAATTCAGTGTTGTTTAATCCAAGAAATATGACATTTTCCCCTCAATAAAGGGGCAGTTTTGAAATGACAGATACTGAAAATTATTATTAAATAATGCACTTTGGCAGTCCTAAATACCTGAACACCATATTGTGTTTCAAGTTCAGAATTGAATACTACAACAAAATTCAAGAAAACTTGAAATTTGGACCCTACTGTGCGGTGGGGATAGGGGTGGGGTGTTTGAATAGTTAAATCAGCGGTCCTCAACCTCTTTTGCGCCACAGACCGGTTTAATGTCAGACAATATTTTCACGGACCGGCCTTTAAGGCGTCGCGGATAAATACAACAAAATCAAATGATACGACCGTATTTTGTAAATATAATAATAAACACAAATTGTCTAACTTTATTAGCAGCGTCCTCCTGAAATGCGCCAACAACATTGAGCGTAACATCCTCCTTTCGGCCCCTAATGCTCTATGGTCGCTGTGGTAACGTGTAAATATTTCTTTCAAAATAAGACACGCAACTATAACACAGGAAAAGTCCCAGGGAAACAGAGTTAACAATAAAAACCCTGAAAACCATAAATTTCACACCCGAGCCTCAACTCTCTTGGACTGTTACCAAACGACTCACGGATCGGTACCGGTCCGTGGCCCAGGGGTTGGGGACCGCTGGGTTAGATCTTCTTTTTTTTCTTTTTCTGCTCATTCTGTTGGTTTTTGGTTTTTGCCCTTCTCCCCCGTCCCTCTTCTCAGCTGTTTCTCTTTCCCTCTTTCTTTCTCCCCTTCTTTCCCCCAGTCAAGTCTGTCCCATGTTCAGTAAGTGAAAATAAAATAAACAATAAAAGGTGAATCAAATGGACCATTATGGCAAGGCTGGGATGGTCAGTTTGGTAAAGTAAATCCGTTGGGCATCTTTCTTTGCCTTTAGACAACAATTCTGATGGCAAAAGAGCCAAACGGGACAGGCAAAAAAAAAAAAAAAAAAAAAAGATCAGGATGAAAATTATGTGAATAATATGGTATGGTTAGTTCAGCTCAACTGAATTTCTATTACTGAATTTTATATAGCACCAAATTACAACAACAGCTGCCTAAATATGAGGATCTTTACCTAATGTTGTAAGATAAAGATCCTACAATAATATAGAGAAAACCCCAACAGTCAGATGGGACATCAGAGGTCATCCAGTTCTTTAAGTCTTTAAGACATTCTTGCAGTTTAATTAATTAGTCCAGGGGTAGGCAACTCCAGGCCTCGCGGGCCGGTGTCCTGCAGGTCTTAGATGTCTCCTTGATCCAACACAGCTGATTCAAATGGCTAAATTACCTCCTCAACATGTCTTGAAGTTCTCCAGGGGTCTGGTAATGAACTAATCATTTGATTCAGGTGTGTTGACCCAGGGTGAGATCTAAAACCTGCAGGACACCGGCACTCGAGGCCTGGTGTTGCCTACCCCTGAACTAGTCTCTGTCATCTGGCTTCATGGACAGATAAAGCTGGGTGTCATCTGCATAGCAATGAAAATATATGCTATGCCTTCTAATAGATCCAAATCCAATTGGAATCCATTTTTGGGAGCTATAATTAACATAGCCTAAAAACCAAATAAGGGAATAACTTTCAGAAGAATGGTGCTGCATCCCTAAAAAGACTTTAAGGATCCAAAGATGCACCAATCCTTTTTGGTCCATTAGGTCTAAATCTGCTTCAGTCTGTTGGAAGAGAAAGAGATGTAAGCTTCCATTGAAATACTGAAAATATATTATATGCTTTTCATGAACAACCAACCCTGTAAATAAGTAAGAAATAAACAAATGATTAAAAAGTATCCACGTTGCTGAATAAAATTTCCAAATGTTTAAATGTAAATATTTTAAACAGTTAAAAAGCCTTCGCTTTAAGGGCCATGAAATATATTTGAAAATAGCTGTATGTTTTACTCCGGCCCAACTACCTGATTTACCAAATGCTGTTGTTTTTTAGGTGAGAGCTCTGCCATATGGTGCACACAGCAAATCAGATTGTAACTTTGTTTTTTAAACTGATACCCTGTACTTTCATAACTGGACCACCCTAATCAGATAACGTACAAATATAAACCTCTTCTTACACATATATACACATCACACCTTACAACTTTGTGTATGCTGGCTGAAAATGAACATGACGTAGTGATTCCCCTGATTCTGTGACACCGAGGAGCCAGTTGCAGTGGTTATGTGTCCAGTGCTAATGTTGCCGAGCTGATGCTCCCCCAGCCAACCTGCTCACAGCGTGCTCTCCAGAGGAAGGCCTCCCATCGACACCGCGCACGTACCTTCATGATTTATGAGCCATCTGTCGCATCTGATGTTCCTGTCGCCTAAGACAGGATGTTCCCGGCTGGCATTCTGCACTGCTCTGCGTGGGCGCTGCCTGGGTGTGCCAAGGTCCGCTGTAATTAAATTACACCAAGTGAGAACAGAGTGGTCCCCATAATGCCGAAAAACCTTCAACACAGACACAGAGAAGGCATATCAAAAAATGTTAGCATGTGGTAGAATTATACTGTACAATGGGAGGGTTAAATAAAAAAATCCTTTTATCTACTGAACATATTTAAGAAATGTAACTGAATGGCGACACAAAATGAAAAAAATGCAGATTAAAAAACCTCAATTGTGGCCCCGGGTCCCGAGTTTTCAGTTTCGCTGGACTTTTACTACCAAGCTACGGTAACTTGTCCTCTAACAGCACAAGAGATACATTAGCATGCACAACATGGCACATAAAGAAACAGCTTGGACACAAACCCTTGAGAAAAAAAAACAGTGATACTGACTCCACTGCAACAGGAGCATTTCTAACCAGCTTTCTCAGCCTTTGTTGCTATAACTGCTCTCATACTGTTTAACTGGTCACCAACAGCCAAAGCCATTTGTTGACCTGATTCAGACACGACTGAACTCCGATCAGCAATCAGCGCCAACAGCTGTACTGATTTGTTATGCTTCATTCCTGTCTTGTAACATCCCAGCATGTTGTTTTCTGTCGTACTCACTGATGCTCTGTGTTTTGACCACTTGTTTACCTGTCTTGTCGTCTTGTGTCATGTGCTGTGCCTTCCTGCCCTGCTTAATCTGGTCTGATCTATAACCTGATTGTGGCTGTACCTACATCAGCCTAATGACAATGTAAATCCCCGTGTCCAGGTCTGATTGGTCTGGACTGCAGAGAGCCAATTTAGCACCTGGACTCCTTCACTACAGAGCCCTGCAAGTGCATAGCAACATAGTTTTGCATTGTCTTGCTGAAACCAAGGTCCTCCATTGAAAAACACATGTTGCTCTGAAACCTGTGTACACTTTTCAGGGGAGTAATGAGGCCTTCCAAAAATATGCTAGTTCCCTATACCAGGTGCACTAATGTGCCCCCGTGCCATCATGGATGCTGGTTGTGAAAGCCAGAGATTCCTTTCCTCTTGTGCTAGGACAACTTGGTGTCCATGATTACAAAAAAGAAATTCAGTTTTTCTTTTTTGTCTCAGACCCTTTATTTCTCACTTCACCTACATCTATGTTAAAGAAATCCAAGCCCAGAGAAGGCAGTAGCATTTCTGGATTTTGATTATGTCTTGTTCATTTCATTTGTATGGCAGAGTTTAATTGAACTGTATTCGCTTACACTCCAAAAAGTACCAAATGGCGAAAATCCTGAATGCAAGTAATTAAATGTCATTTTCCATGTAAAATAAAGTGTTATATTTAATGGGATCTGGATCTTTTTATTTATCTAGCACTCAGTCATTAGCTAAGAATCTTTTTTCTTTAAATGGAGTAAAGCGAATAAAATAATTTTACCTCCAATTATTTTGTTTCTCCTTTAAAAAAAATCGAAATGTTACTAAAATTAACCTGACTGGATTGTCTCTACACACTGCATTGTAAAATTTTAAAAAAATTGTTACAATTTTGGGATACATTGTATGAAAAAGGAGATTTTAAATGTACTTCTCAGCTGGCTGTAGCTCAGGTGGTAGAGCAGGTCATCTACTGATCGGAAGGTTGGTGGTTCGATTCCCGGCTTCCCCTAGTCTGCATGCCAAATATCCTTGGGCAAGATACTAACCCGAAATTGCTCTCCGATGCATTCATCGGAGTATGAATGTGTGTGAATGTCGCTTGTGCGAATGGGTGTGAATGGGTGAATGTACAAGTTGTGTAAAGCGCTTTGAGTGCTCAGAAGAGTGGAAAAGCGCTATATAAGAACTAGTCCATATACCATCTATTGTCTTTCTCCTTCTTTCTAATTCAACACATCGGATGACTGAGGAAATTACTCACTCTGTTAAACCAATGAGGTCTTACCACAGCCTCGCTCTCTGAGCGAGCCTGTCATTTCTGAAGCTGTTCTTTCTCTGCCATCTGTGGTCATCTCAGCGTCACGTTGATGCAGTCCTCCTCCACCTAGTTCACCTCAGTTTCATCAGAAGTGTTCATGGGTTCTTCCACTGAGCTCATCACATTCATCCAGATCTTAAAGACTATTCTTCACTTATCAGAAAAGTAACAAGTATAAAATATAATAATATAAAACGGTTTGGCTATTTAATCATTCTTGCTAATTAGCAGCATTCACTGTTCTGCAGTCTGGAGAAATATAATGGATGACTCAATCACATGCATATGGATATGTTTCATTTATTTATAAAAAGTGTATAGTATTTACCAATTACAAATTTTTCTACTGTTTTTACATATCTTACAAATTACTGCATAACTTGCTAGCAACATCCAAATGATAGACATGTAGCTTGTCACCATACTTGTTTATATTTCCTGTCACCCTAATGTCTCCTTGTTAATACAGGCAAATGTGTATTCTACTTAGAAGCAATCGTAACAGACATTTTTTTCTCAGTGATACTCAAAAAAAAAAAAAGATGAAGAAGAAAAAGAAAGAGGAGATGAAAAAGCCAAGTATTGAATTGCTTTTGGTCACGCTGGCTAACATCTGGCATCCATGTAAACAGGCACCAGATTGATAGGTCCACCTGTGCACAGTCAAAAACAATTCTCTTAGGACAACTGAAGATAGACTTCAACAGCTTTTCCTGTACAATTATCTGGCATGAATCAGGGTGAATTTTTAAATTATTTTTCTATCAAACTGGCACGTAGCTACACACGCCACTATTCATCCAAAACATTTTTACATCTATGCTGCTGCTTGAACTATCTCTTTTGCCATAGTCAGAGGCCACGGGTAGTTGAAAAGTATTTTATCTAGTGGAGAAGTGCAATAGTTTCATGAATCTCATTGTAAATATCAATACGTGTCACACGTGTAAAAGATGCAATCTAGGCACGCTGTATTATTCTTTTGAGCGGAATTTCACCGAAGCAAAAATTCCACATGACTAAAGACTCCAAAAATGATACAAAATATCTGAGGCTGACACATTAGGTCTTCTTTGTAGGAGAGGTTAAAGATTTTTCTACAGGAGCGAGGGAGCTCATGAAAGGCTCCTCCACACAGCACTGCAAAGGATCACAAAGATAGGTTAAGCTTTAGAAAGTGACTGAGGCTGAGAGGAATGGCCTTCACCACCAGCTGCAGCACTTGGCATAAGATCCACCCTCTTTCCCTTGCTTATTTCCTGAATGACACCCCATTCATCTAAGATCACTGAGTCTTCAGGTGGAGTTGCCTCATTCGCCTCACCCCAAAACACCAGACAGCTACTCTATTGATGCTATATTTATAAGGAGGTAGCTGCATAGTGAAAAAAGGATGATGTGCCTCAGGTCACCTTACCTGCACTGTGTCAGCCCACAAGTTCCACTAAGAGAACTCGGGTTGTCTGATGTGAGCTGCTGCTTTGATTCGCACAGGCATGCATCGTATTGGAAAATGTGAATGTGTCTTGTGTGATGGCACACTGCAATAGGTGTCATACAATATTAAAACAGAGGGAAAAAATGTGAACTGCAATGTTTCGACCTGATTGATAAATACATTTTTTTGGGACAAATTTTACTTTTTCACCATCGATCCATCTCTGCCCGCCAACAGATTGACCACTGACTCTGCTGTCGCATGGTGACCACACATTGCAACTGTTTTCCTCCCTAAAGTCTCATGCTGTTATTTTCCAAAAAGTGATTAAGCATTTAAACCTGTTCTGAATGTCAAAACACATCAGTCTGCTGTCACAGTAAGACAGAGCTCCAAAGTGAGAGATGCTATTTTACACTCCCTGGATACCTGAAGTAAAGGAGCCATTAACTTCCCCCATACATTATGTCATGTAAGTCACAGCTAAAGAACTTGAGTGCCTTGGATCAGAATTAAAACTGTGACTCATCTGTATAAAGATTAAAAACTGAATTAGAAAAACAAAAACTTTGAGCTCTTGACTGACTGATTGCAGAAGCATTTTTGAACACACAAATCAAGAAGGGGAAACTCAGATCTTTTCAGTTCAGATTTTTGGTCTCACACGTTTACACCTGAGAAAAATTAATGCTGCAAAGGTGTCTCCACACCTGGCCTATCAAGATAACGATTTTTGTCTTTATGTCATCCATATCAGATCAGACCTCTTTTTGTGCTTCCCTTACTTGTAAATTAATGTGTTATGTATGTATGCAGTGTGTACATTAATCATCTACATCTAGAGGCATGCTTTCTGCTTATGAAGTTTTCACTTTCAAGCTTGTCAATTTCAATTCATCAGAAAAATATTTTCTACCAAAAGACTAACATGTTAAAGCTGAGAAAGTTCAGCACACAATACAGAGCTAAACTTCGCATGCTGAGGAAGAGGAGACATTATGATTCAATGAACTTTCTCTTTGTCTCTCTTTGTTGTCTTGCCCAAGGCAATATGAGAAGCTCCTGAGGAAACATCTGGCATATCAAGGAGGCAGTTTCTCTGTCTCACTTCTCACGATACCCAAAACAAATTTGTGAATAGAGAGTGCTGATGACGGCTCACAGTGCCTCCTTTCTGCACCACGGTTTCACTAATACACATCCCAGTGTTTAGCTGTCTTGTGCAGAAGATTTTTCATTTTGCCTATCGTCAAATGCCTAAACAGTCATTATGTCATTTAAGGTGTCAAAACTTTTTGGCAAAGCGGCTACTGACCAACCCAAAAAAAGACAGCTGAAAAAAGCAAACTTGAAAATCAACCCTTATATATTCCATCTGACTGTCCACACTGAATTTTCTCGAATGCTCCAAATGCTCCTAGCCTTCAACCACTCGGTGCTGGTTACAGTGCCAATGATTTATTGCACAGGACAGCTGTCACACTCACCACTGAGTCACACAAAAAGACTGGATGGTCATTACTGGCATACCCATGTCTTCATTTAAAATACCTTACTGTCGATATCATCACAGTAGTGGGGATTTTGACAACAAGGTATTTTTTTATTAGTAGTGTTTAATCTAGTAGCAGTAGCAGAGTGGTCTTTAGTCGAATACAGACTGTAGCAACAAACATTAACAATGAAAGCAGATGATGGGAGAGTTTGGCTTTCTGCTTGTATGCACGTTACTTCAGAAATGAGTAACATGCAGGAAATCAGTTTTAGCCAGGAGAGATCCATTCCATCTATCAGCTGCACTAGCTCGCATCTCTAATTATCTTTGTTTTGATTGATGGCTGCGTGATGATTGTTTGAGCTAAAAGTTAAACTAAATAAACAATAATTATTAAATTAATAAATTGTTTAAACATTAACGTGCTGCTTGGCTGGAACACCTGTGAGTCGGCGCTTTGAACAGAAGTTCTAGGATGAAGGATTCGCCGGACGGATCAATATGCAGCTTGCATGATGAGATAGTGATACGAGGTGCAAATGAACAGTGATACTCCCTCAAGGAATTCCCTGAAGCAGGCTGCAAATGAACTTCAATAATGCCTCAGATGAAATACCAACATATAGCATAAGTGACACACAATATCAATAACAACATCTCATTAACAGTCTCTACAGCATGGCTAGTATCATTTATACCTTCTGAGCCTGTGTTTGCATGTCATCATGACAAAACGCCATTGTGGAAAGCAAAACTGTAGTTTAAATAACCACAAAGGTGATGTTAACAATTTCGTTTTGATGTTTATATGTCTTTGGTGATATTGACACAACAGTGCAAGGCACAGTCGCAAACCTTTACAGGTGAGTAGCTGAGATCAAAATGAAGGTCAGCCTCGAAGACGGGCAAGAACAGAGCCATGAGTAATGACTGCACAGGGGAGACTGTGGTAAGGGAGCCATTGCACAGAAAAAGAAGAGAAGGGACCTTCAAAGTACATCCTGAAGAAGATGTGGCAGTGAACCCTGTCGATTCCTTATTTAATGAAATTTTGAACTATTTTGCAATTTAACAGGTTAAACGTGTATTAGATTCCTACAGTAATATGCTGTGGGCATAAAAACACATTTCTGCCTATAAACCAGTTTGGCCAAATTTGCAGGGTTAACAACAAAGTACACTGAAGTGCCATGGAGATGACAGTCTCTATTATGGTTTTGAAGTGAAATATGTGAGACGTTTTATTTAGAGATGTTGACAGGGCACACGGCATTATTCAGGTCATCTGTCCACACAGTTATGCCACAAAGTTACCTAATGTCAAGCTGGGTTTTCTGACTAGAACGATGTCCAGTCCTTATCAAGTACGAACATTTGATGGATCTATCACACTGTGTTTCATCAAGGGTCAAATATAACCCAAATATACACATGCAGACTATAACAGGCCCTCTGACAACAACAGTACTATTAACAATAAAGTTAAATGAGCACCTTAACTTCTAATTGTTCCAGTTAGTCTAAAATGTAACATTTAGAATGAGTTTCCTTTCCCGTTTCTTTGTATAGGCTGTCGGTTAACAGCGTGATGATAAGAGGACAAAACAAGCAAAGCTAACTGCGACCGCTGCTCTGTAACAAGACAAATTGAGTTTGATAGGAAAGTTTAGTGTGTTAAATTATGAGCAGAAATTGAAAACTAGACCAAATAATGGTACAAGATGGATAATTAGAGGATGAACAACACTGAATGACGAATATGTGTGCCAAACATTATGGCTTCGCACTCATAATTTGTTAGTCATTAAGATTCAGTCTTGGGAAAAAAAGATAAATATGCCTTGCAAAATTGTGTGCCAATATAACTGTTATATTTCTTTGTGGAGTGAAAACTTTGACCTGTTGATGGGGCTAGAAGATTTCCAGCGATTATTTTAGTCTAGTTAAAACTGAATGAAATATACAGTTTACATGAGGCTGACATTAAATGGTTGTAGTTACATAGGTGTAAGCCCTGACACCTTTCTATCGTTACTGACTTTTGTTATTGACACTGGATCTAAATCAGGAAATAATTATGTTTTTTTTTTTCACATTTGGAAAGTTGGAAAAGTGTATACACCCAAAACATCTTGCACACACATATAAAGATGTCAATGCATATGTAGAAGTCCTAGAAGGATCCCAAATTTGGAAAATCATTTGTGACATTGGTTAAAGTCACAATAAGCCCTGCAGCAACGCTTTTTTTCATTGAGAACGAGGACGAGAGCTTGTAAAGCTCCAGTGACCTCTGTAATCATCAGGTGGTGAAAATGAAGGTACATTTGCTTTAGGTGTTGGCAATTAATTCAGACTGGGACCCACTCCAGATTTCTGTCCCCATTTTTTCCCCCCCAGAATATAATGCTCCTCACCTCACTTCACCTCATCCACCTACTTCCCACCCACTCGTCTTACACACAAAAAGAGCTCATACTCACACGAAATTTCACGAAAACAAATGCTGAAACGTAATCACTTTGCATTTTTCCACCTATTTTCACAGACATATGATTATGCACAATGATTTAATATAGGTAAACAAACATTTATTACTCAGTCTATTCGTTTTTCTAATGATAGAAACAGTGAGACCATGTTCCAGATTTTAGGATGCATTGCTTTAAATCTACAGAGATAGCTCAATAACAGGCTCAAAGTCTAAGAGGAAAGCATACTCATCTCATATAATTATCTTGTCAGTGCTTTGCATGTGCAGCTAAACTCATTTAAAAAAAAAGTCTCTGAATCTTTCTCTAAAACGCCGGCATCACAGCAGGAAAAAAAAAACTTTAGGATTTCTGATTCAGGCTTTTAACTGTAAAATAATGCAGCGTTTAAAAAAACCCCTCGTTTTATAAGCAGTGCTACATCTGACATGGGGACTGGGGTATTTTCTCCGGATGCAGACAGCAGCTAAAGTGTATGTTTGCATATCTGGTCAAGTGAATTGGTAAATTTTAACAGCGAGAGAACACAGGAGCAGCGAGGTTTGACTTTTGTGACAAGGGTGTACAGAACAGGCACAATGTGTGCTCAGTGGGCAGGAAAATTGATGACAGCGTATATCTTGAGGCTGTATACCTGCAGTGTTAAAGATGTCACACTGCTGCTGGGGACAGTTGAGTACTAGTGATTAAAACAGAAAAGGACAAAGCACTGCTACTCAACAGCAGCTACTTTTAAAAAATTTGATACTGGTGACAGCTCCACAACCTCGACACATTTCACGATACTCTGTATCTTTGGATTTTTTGCTGCCTTTGTTTCCCAGCAGGCTGGGTCTGCCCTGGTAAAAAACATTCTTGCTCCAGTTTTGGTTGCATCACATTTTCTCCAAATAGGATCAGTCAGGGATTAGTTATGAGGGGAGAACAGAATCAGCAATCACAGTGACATGTTGCCTTCTTTTCACCTGGAGGGGATCTGAGCGCATGCATGAGCTCGAGACAGATATCACCTCTCACCATCTGATACCCACAATGCACACCTGCAGAAATGTGGGTAACACCTGCGTGAGCCTCAGCCTTATTTATTTATTTTTTCTTTATATTTTCTTGCTTATTTCTGTTGCCCGAGGCACCTCTAGATGGCACTGTGCAGCTGTTTGTGAAATGTTGCTCTGAACAGTGATGCCGTGCTTCTGTCTTTGTGACTCGTCTGCCTGGATCCACTGCTGTGTTCTGAGGGGCGTTTGAATGCCTCATTTCACTCTTATGCTATCCCTCTTTTTTGCTTATTTTTGTTTTTCACAGCCAATTGTGCTCAGAGAAAATGGCACTTTGGCCAGTCAGTAGGTCAATAAACGATAAAGCGCTGTGCAGAAGGAATTTGCAGCCAGATCAACTGTGTCTCTCAGTAGTTTGCCTTCATAAATTTTGGCCATGATGAATTAAGTTTTTTTTTCATGATTTTCACCAATGTGGCACTCAACTTCAAAATAATGGACAGAGACACAAGAAAAACGCTAAACGTTAAGCTAAATAACCTTGGAGCAGCCTCTGGCAAAATACCCAAAGCTGTGCTTCAAGTCTGGTCAAGGTCACTACATTAGTTTCACGGGGGGTTGGATACTGTTCCTGATCTGTTTCCACTTTCAAAATTTGATCCCATTCCGCTTATTATACAGCCAGCCAGATATGACCCACCTGGATACATTAGTCACCCCTCTGCAGCCCCTTTAACCCGCTCTATATGTCGCACAAAGGACAAAAAAGGAGCTGTGAAGACAGAGTGAGGGAAGCCACTATTTTATATCTGCTAATGAAATTAATCATTTAATATCTCAATGCTTGTTAAGACTGAAGAGGGTATGTGAGAAAATGTTAAATGCATGGCATTTATTTTTGTCTACTGTAAAAAAAATGCAAACAAACAGAAGCGTATGATAAAAACAACACCAATGCCATAATATTAAAGCTCATTTCAAAGCAGTTGGCTTAAAGACTGTCGATGGTGAAATGTAACGGTACAATATTCAAGTGCTGTACTTGAGTGTCGGGAGGAATAGCAATGACGTACCTCTACTTTTACTTCAAATACTGCAGTATAGCCTTGCTTCATACATATCTAAGTAAAAAATATCATTTAGTATGACAGCTGCTGGACATACTTATAAAACATACACAGAAACCCTTTCATTATGGTTTATGAAATAAGTGCTACAGATGAAAGTCTCCATGGGTCGTAGGAACTTCCTTTCAACATCCAATACTCTTTACATCTTAATGGATACATTAAGATGTAAAGAGTCAAGGCCAATAATGAACTTTGAGACTTTGACTTTTGTGAAAAATGAAGAAGACTTGAACCTCCTAATGGCGATCCTTTTCAATTATTGAAGGCTCCCACAGATTCTGAATGGACTATTTTAAAAGTCAGTCAGAAACCCAAGAAATTTAAAACGAATGTTCTACCAGAGATGCTGCTAAGTAAGGAGCATTTCGCTGATAATAATGAGTCTAAATCGTGGCATTGCATTTGTATATTGGCGCCACGTTCAAAACAATCCACGTCTTGATTTTCCAAGCTCCTGCTTTTCATAATGTGGCATTGTCATCTTGTTAGGTTTTTGGCAAACTGTACATGGAACAAACATATTAGCAGCATGTGTGCAACACTGCGAAGGAAAGGAAATAAATAACAGTCTCCTGCTGGATCAGCATGACATTACATATTAACATTATCATCTGAAAGCACATTTTCGATTTTGCATGTTCAATGCCGTGTGGCTGTGCCAGATATGAGAATATGCACTGAGAATCAGTAAAGTATATTTCACGGCTAAACTATAGTCACTATGTTAAGTGCCAAAACACAGTAATATACAGATTTTTATCTTCACATACACTCCTGTAAAAATAATGTCACCTTGGTCTCAGGTGAAGAAGAAAACCAAGAAATCTTCAGTCTCAGCTGCTGCATTTAGTTTGCTTTCAATTGCCGCTTATAGGACAAAAGCCAGAGCAAAGAATAATGGAAAGCTAAAATGCCCTTATAGTGTGTCCATGAGGGTAACACCTGTAAAGTTGAGGAAATGTATTTGAGTTTCCTTGAGTTCTCTCTGACTAAATGAGGTAAGATAGTGTTTAATACTGGGACTTGGCAACAGCTTTCAGACTATAAGATCCCGCAAATCCATCTGCAGAAAAAGCAAGGGTAAAAAACATTTTGGTTGTTATTGTCAATTCCCACTGGAGCTGTGGCAGTACTAAGACTGCAGAGGATACTGATAAGACAGCAAAAGAGACTCTACACCTTATCTCACTGGCACAGTCCTTGTTCGCTCAGATTCCTTCCTTGCTGTACGTGGAAAAAAAAAAACAAACCAAACAAAACACAACACATTTTATTCTTTTTTTTCTAATTAATGTAACAATTTCTTATTGTAAGCAACCAGACAATCCCGGCAATCGTGTTAATACTGAAAAAGAGAACGCTTTGTCAATGACGATGACTAAAATGGGCAAAAAAGATTTCCTCGTTTACATTTTCAATATTTTTTTAATGATGTCTCTCAGTGTTTTTCCCGCACATCTTTTCAAGGCGTACGCTCATTGCAAAATCAATTATCTGAGATCATAACCAAGTGTTTCTGCGGCTGATGATAAGAGCATCTGCATCAGGCAGACAAATGGAAGAATAGACATCGTATTTAGAAACACATTCTGACATCTTACTAAAACAATCTGACTTTATTAAGGAAGACTAATAATGGTGTCCTTTGGATATTACAGGCTCATGCTGTGGGTCATTAAGCCCACAGGGGTAAGAAGCAGTGCTGGTGACAAACAGCGCAGCTGGAAGAGTGACAATGACAAAGTTGGTCGCTGAAAACAAAAGTAAAGGTCTCTTCCTACTATGTGGTCTGAATGCTTCATCTCAGACATGTCATTTAATGGGTGTTATACATGAATGATGGACACATAAAAAGTCACCTTGCCGGAGCCCTGAATTTGTCCGGCTCAGTGATCTAGCTGCACTTGTGACATCGCGGGGGCCTGTAGTCATATACTGAACATCCCGCAGCTCTGTTATAGACAAAGACGCTTTAAATAGAGTGGCACACTCTTATCTACTCCAACCTTCAACATGAGGCATTTTTTTCAGTCCAAACCCTGCATAGCTCATTGAGTATATTAGCTCACACATTATCTGGGTCCACTCATGCTAATAATGCATGCAGTTGCAGTAAGTCATTTTGGGTGAAAGGATTTGCAAGATGTTGTATATCATGTTTCACATAGAATCTACTAAACACCCTGTAGCATAGAGAGAAAATGTTGAGAATCAGTTTCTGCCTGCAACAGCATATCATTTCACTCCCCCTCAACATGCTGAAGATAAGAGCAAACAAGTGGGTCAAGCTGAGAGGAGATGATATTTTTGGGAGGCAGCCATCTTTATGTCAGGATCAAAGTGAAGTGGCTCTGTCTTCTGTACCCCTGGGCTTTCTATCAACAACTCCTTAAGTCTCAAAAGGGGATAATCTAAAAGGTGGGTATTATGTACGCAAAGCAATTCCACTCTTGTGGTGTAATTTTCTGTGAGAATCTTTAAGAAGCCGCACGTAAATCTCATAATCAAAGATCTCCGCATGATAAACCATTACACGCTCAAACGCAGAAACCCCACAAGAACCCATATAATTCTCATCAGGCAAGCTTACCTGATGTGACGCCATTTATTACAGTCTAAACTGACTGCAGCGGTAAGCGTTACATGTTTTCCCACAAAACAGCCAACGTTATTTCCGAGGTATTACGTTTAATAAAAGTCTATCCCGCTGTGCATTTACAACTGCAAAAATAATCTCCCCTTGTTACAAATCCGAAGCTGTTGCACATTTAACGGCACAGTGCCAGGTAGTGTCAGTTGTGTGAAAGTGCTTCACCGTGCTTCAGGCCTAATGAACTACACATAGTGATTGCTTTCTGCAAAACTTACAGCTTACACTGCAGGCGCTGATGAGATTGTTATCTACTCATTAATAGATAAACAGATCTAGAATATGACTGGCTGTTGCTTCCTGGAGGGATGTGTCTAAGTCTTTGACATTCATCAGCGTTCCCCTATCTATATCATTAAAGGACTGTATTGAAATTTGATGAAAAAATGTTTTCAGGTGTATTCTTGTTGAACTCCATGAATAATCCTAATTGGATGGAAAATAGCTAACTGCTGCTCCATTTTCCTTCTCGGATAAGGACAATCTTCAAAAGGTGCTATGCACAAATTTGCCTCTGCTGTACACATCATTCACCACTCCTCTCTCTCTCTCTGTCTCTCTGCATCCTGAGTTCTAAACAATTATGCTGAGACAACAGCTATTACTGCCTGTTATCCTTTATGGTTGATTTTCACATACAATGTGACTTGTTAATAACTGCACTGAGGACATCAAAAGGACACCTGTCCCATCCTATCAGCATCATTGTCAGTGAACACGGATCCCTACAGGAGAAAAAGAAAGAAAAAATATTCCATTGCATCACAGATGGCTCGAGGTGGCTCACGACTGGAGGGAAAATGTTTCAGTTTTGACTAGTAACCAACAGCAGCCAACCAAGTACCAACATACTGCACCTAAATAAACAGCAGACTCATGCTTATGCTCTGCGCAATATAAGATGTTGTGTTAAAATCTGAATATATATATAAAACATCACCCTTTGTTTGGAGAATGGATTATCAGGATGATGTTCAACATTGCTATGATCATGGAAATGCCAAATATTAAGGCTTGACTGGGCAATCATTCAAACCCTGTTATAAAATGTTAAAAGTGAGAAATTTTATAACATTTTTAATGGTAATTTAGAATTTTGAATATGAGGAAACTATCTTTAAACCGAGATAATTTTAAGTATTTCCGTTTACTTCATTTTTATTGAAGTGGTACATGTAAAATCACCCCGGTGGTAAAGTGGTTAGGTCACATACCACATGGTCTACAATGCCCTTAGCGGCTCAGTCCCTGGTTTAACTTCCAGCCAAGCTGACCTCAGCTTCATGTCATTTCCCTCATCTCCCTCCCAACAGTCGCTGTGTATTTCTACTGTGGTACAAACTAAATAAAGTAATTTCTTCCACTGTTAGAGAGTGAAATGTTGTTTGAAGTGAAATGATCTTAGCTGGACATTTTTACTTAACGTCACAATCGATACACAGATAGAAAAATCAGCCCAACCCCAAACTGTAGTTTTATTCCCTTCATAAACACACGTTCCACCTTTTATACGATTCCAAAAATGAATGGCAGGCAACAAAACCAGGCATGTGTTATTGGCTGGACAACAATGACAAGTTGAGAACAAAGACACACTAGCTTAGAACATGTGAAAAGACAAGGCTACAGGGAAATAGAAATGGGTGTGTAACTGGGTGGGGAAGGTCAGGTGATGGAAAAGGCATGAGCACAGGGAATACTACAATAGAGGTAGATGTGGGAGTCAGAAAAGGTAGAAGAGTCTAAAAGCATCTGCTGGAGAAATGGAGGAAATGACTGCAAAGCCCTTGTATAAATTCAGTAGCCTGAGAAAGTGTAAATGTGGCTGAGTGTAAATGGACAGAGACAGAATAGAGAGAAAAGAAAGGAGTTAAGCAGCCACTGTGAAACATTATCATGCGACGAAGATTTAATGACGATAATAGTAAGTATTAGCCACATTATGCAGCTAACTGGTTGGTCATGAAATTAAACTCCCAAGTGTTAAGTCAGACGGGAGTGTTAACCCTCAAGACTGGAGGCTCAATGTGAACTCTAGTCAGTGACAGGGTGGAGAAAAAGTCTCTCTCTTGATTTCCCTGTACCACTTTTGAGCCACAAGCTTGACAGTTTATTGATCTCCCTCTCGTCTAATCAGTAGCCTTGTCACATTATAACAAAGGGGAGCTAGCCAAAATGAAAGCAATTTACTTCAGCCCAGTGAAGATTGCAGGGCAGGGTGTAGTAGTTTTCTTCCCCTTTCATAGACAATCTGATACAGGTAGTGTAGCTCACCCTGAAATCAAAACAATGTCTGAGCGCATTGAGTCTGGCAGGGTGAAGCTGGGGGCAATCAAACACTCCAACCAATTGTCCAACTTAAAATTACCTATGAATGCCTTTATTCAGTCAAACTAGGTTCTGACGAATGTTTAAAAAAGTCACAAAACATGTCTGAAACTTTAAAGAGTTGCTGGTGAACCCTTCTTTCTTGTAAAGAAGCAATAGAAAATAAAATAAAACAATTAGCAAGGGCATATGTCTCCATTATGTGATGGTGGTTATTTAATCCATTAAACATGTTCATTGTCTCAAGTGTCTCATGAGATACTGAAGGTATGCTCTTGAAGGACTGTCCTTGCAAGGTTCCGAGCAAAAATATGAATGCTTGCGATTACCATTTAGATTGTGAAGCCTGCAGGCTTGATACATGTGCACATGCTAATTGAATTTGCACTTCCCTTTAAACAGGGGAAGCAACCTGGCTGCATGTTGTCATGTTTCTGAAAACATCGCTTTTATAATA
The DNA here is from genome assembly GCF_057382185.1 of Mchenga conophoros. Classification (NCBI taxonomy): domain Eukaryota; kingdom Metazoa; phylum Chordata; class Actinopteri; order Cichliformes; family Cichlidae; genus Mchenga; species Mchenga conophoros. The sequence goes on from NC_140536.1 coordinate 21,761,395, forward strand.
AGATTTCTCTTTATGCCTGTTCACTTAATATTAACTTTTAAAATGAAGCATCCAAGAATATATCCAACGTGGTCATATAAAACAGCTCTAATTGGCACCATGTATGTACATTTGTTGCACTGATGTTTTAATTTGCAAGAAACTGTTTGCCTTCACACAACTAACCTCTGATATCAAGTATTACAGCATTCTGTGTACAGACAAGCCCTGTGGTTTAGGCAGGGCTGTGCTGTTTCAATTTGGAGTCCCTCTGGTAACATGAAATGATTTACTTTTGTATCCCTCAGGTCATCATTGGAAAATCTTGTTTACAGGTATAAACAAAGTTGAGTTTCAAAAAGCATCACAATGGCATTGAGAGCGGTCGCTATGCAACCAACGAAGTCCATGCCTTGCCATGACCTACCAGGTGACCGAGTCTTTCTGGCGCTGTAAGCAGAAATCATAGGAAGTGAGCTGACACTGCACCTTCAAAACCAGAAAAAAACCCTTCAACACAAAAATCCCCCCCCTCTCAAAGCCTCCCGCATTTGTCTGTGCTTCCCAGTGTCATATGCTCCAGCATTAATAGTGTTCCCCTGTGAAAATGTTTACAGTGCATCCCATTCATCACAGCCTCCTCACAGTCTAATAAAAATGCCCTTTAAGGTCTTATTTTCAGTCTCAGAATTTAAAAGTGCTTTTGATTTTGGTAGTCTGCCCTTCGGCTTCTCTGGAGTCCTTCTTCACTCCGTTGGGATTGAGATCACATTGGACTTTGGGTTCAGAGAGCAAATGCTTAGGGATTGCTAGAAACATAATAAAGTTAGTGAGGTAAAATCTCTAGCCTGAATGAAAAAACTGCAAGGTCTGTTGGTCACAGAGTTCTCTGCATGGGCTTAATGGAAACTCACAGAATAGAAAAGCTAAGAAGAATAAATCTGAAGATTTGGAGATCATCATATCACTCACTTCAGTGGCAAAGCAGAATGTAGTAAACATCTGCAGTAAACTGTCTGTGTTAGCACTGGTAGAAGGCTCGAAGCAAAGCTTTTAATGGTAAAAAAATTCCAGAGGTGGATTTGTTCTTCTGGTTGTTTTCCTCAGTATTGCATCTATCATTCTGGCTGGATTTGACCCAGCATCTTCTGCCTCTGTTAGCAGGATTGACAATTGCACCAGTGGGATGGTCATCAGGGGCAAAATACACGATGTATCATTCGATGTTTTAAGGTATCTGTAATATTACTGCTGACTGCAATGACTGTCCTTCATATTAAATTATGCTGGTTTACTACTTGCACCTTATTCTCACAGCAGTGGCCTGATAATGAGCTAAAATAACTGTAACACTGTTCTTAGCAGCACAGCAGTATAAATATATCCTCGCTCTCCTGAAAGCAGTTTTACAAAAGCATTAAGTAGAGCCAACAAAAAAAGCTTAAACAGTTTCTTTCAGCAACAATAAGACCTCATAATGCTCATAATTACACTGAGTAGTCAACAATACAGTAGAAAGAAAAAGACTTTCAGTAAAATTGTCCAGCGAGGTAACCAGCTGAAATTAATGGTACACCCAGGACGATTATTAATTTGCCACATTTCTCATTTATGGTTGACCTTCAGTTCCCGTATGCTGCCACTATAAGAAAACCCTACTTTGAGAAAATTCAGACAGATATGTAATTCTTATAGCCTAAACTTCAGCTACTTGGTAAAATTTGCATTCTATCCATCTGTGACGACTGGCTCTAGTATTTGACAAGCTAATGCTACTGTGAGACAGCTGTATTTTAAGGTCATCAAGCAAAAACACAGTGAAGAGAGAGTGATTATAACTAGGCTCCGGTACAAAATACATTTTCCTTCAGCTGTCATAAAATGCTCTGAGAGGAAATTCTTGGTATGTCTCACTAGGAATTATGGGCACATACAACCACTCAGCCACTTAGCTTACAAGTAGTTTGCCCTTTATGCAGCAAGACAATAGAGAGGGACACAAAAAGTTATTGTATTGGATGCACATGCAGCAAGTATAATCGTCATGCAGGTGAACATAGATTGTGTCGGTCCCGGCATGTTATGTGGAAAATTTCTTTGCCAAAACTTGATCTGTATATATGTCTGCATGTGCCACATTTCATGAAATCCACATTGACCACATGGATTTCATGAAACTTTGTGTGGGTGAAGAAGGAACCTATTCAAAATACACGTACAGATCCAGATCACTTTCTTGAAAATTGCAAAATCAGAATCAATCAGAATCAGAATCAGAATACTTTATTGATCCCTAGGGGATCAATAAAAACTGGGCATTGTCCTTGTTGAATGCAGGCTTGTCAGAGGCAGTTAATAAACAAGCTTTATTTTGGTGGAACAGAAGTCCAACAGGACGAAAACAGAGTCCACAAAACCAAACGTGAGACTGACAAGAGAACATTTATAGGGGGGGGAAAGGGTTTATAAATACACAGAGGTAACTAGGAAAATTGAACAGGAAACACTAGAGTATACAGCTGAACCTAATCAGAGAAAGACAAGGGAAGCATATTTAAATACAGCAAACGTGAGACAAAAGAATGTCAAAATAAAACAGGAAGTAACTAAACATGGGAACATCTAATAGAGTTACAGAAATTTAAATAGTGTAGCTGTGTTAAATAGTAGTGAAAGATAGATACTTTGCATTTATACCTTTGAAGTGAGAACAATATGTTCATTGATTGATTGATTTATCTATCCATCTATGTGTGCATTTTTTATCTTAATGCTGCCATCAGTTGTGAAACTGAGTGTTCACTGTTCATTTCTCCTTCATAACAGCATCATTGAGTCTTTATTTCCACATCCGTGTGTTGTTATAATCCTAGTAATGTATGGAGAGGGTAATGAAGCATCTGCTCATCTGCCTCGAGGTCACATACAAATACATCAGTACCATGCCATAAACATGAGCTTCTCTCACCTCTCTTCCCATCACAAAACAGAGGCTCCCCTTGAGCTGTGAATGTTGCACATCTGGCGCGAAAGACATGAAGTGTCTCCAAGAAACACAAGATACAAGACCCCAAAAAGACGAAAGTGTTGCACTTGACTACATGTTAGTGAAGAGAATCAATTTTAGTATAAGAAGGACACAAAAAAATGCTGTGTGGATGGTAGGCATTGCAATGTACTGCACAGTGCTGCAGGTTTTGAATGTACTGTAGTATTTGGGTACTTACTACTTTACATACAATCTTTCAACCAGATCTGACTGGAAGAAATATAATTATGGAATCGACATCTGGTCTTGAATGACAAAGAGATGGATTAGAACAAATGAAGGCTCCCTGTCAATAATCCCTTGAGAAAATGGAAATTACTGGACCATGAATAGGTTTCCAAATCAAATGTAATGGAACAAGGGGCATGGATTTAGCAGCGAGGTGAAGAATGCAAGATAGGATTTTCTGCAGATAAGGTGCAAGGGCAACGCCTTTAAACAGATACAGTCCATAAAATATTTACAATTCTATGTTTCATAGCTTTATTGACATGGATCGTTATTGCAGATATGCACGAACATGATTTTGAGGGTCTAAGAGAGTTAAAAAAGGGTTGTTGTCATCAATATGAGAGATGTCTTTGCATTAAATGATCCTAAATACTCAAACAGGCTTACCTTAAAACATTAGAAGAAAAAGGAAAATTAGTTACTAAAGATTTTGCGTGTCTTGATGGCCTTCATCACTTTGATCTCGTTAGATTCAGTGTAATTGAGTAATTGACTGCTTGCATTACACAATGACCTGAGCCCTTTACTCTGTTGTCTGTTTCACAAATTAACCTAAATTAACTGCATTTCCAGAAAGCAGGTCTTAAATAACAATAACAGGGAGTTTGAAAAAAGAACCCATCATCATCAAAACACGGGTAACAGTAATTGAGAAATTGGCCATTCGCAGGGAAAACATTGTTTGAGATTGGATGTCACTAGAGAAAGATAGCACATCCAGTAGCAGTTGTAAAGGAAATTTCTCACCACCTATTGTATGAGCTGCATGCAAATTATACCAGCGTGCAAGTGAGTAGGTGAAATAAAACCATCAAGTCTTTCCCCTCTGCACGAGAAACATTTTCTTTGTTTTTGGCCTGGGGGTAAAGATATAATCATGGAAATGTGCAATAAGGAGCATGCAACTCTGTATTCCAAATTATCCTATTACTTCTTAAATGGTGCACCGCATAAACCTACCTTTAATTTGTATTTATTTTAATTAGACCTTATGTTTTTTTTCTTTTTTACTTCCAGTGTGAATATGATGTTCACATAACAATAATCTAATCAGGTTTTTACTCAGGGGCCTAAATAGAGGCTTACTAAAAAAGTGCTGCATTGATGAGGGTGGGAGCATAAAATTCAGCTCTGCAACAATTTCACATCATTTGACATTTCATATCATTCGGTTTGATATTACAGAGCCTGTGGCATTATCTTCAGTTCAATGCCTTTTCCAATTTGAGATCCACTGCCTTCCTGATTTTACCCTCATTTGTAAATGTCACTTAAGTAGAAGTGATGGGAATAATTTGCAATGGTGTAAAAAGAAAGATATATAAGAAAAAAACTGAAGATTAAAAAGAAACGAGGGAGTGGAAAAAACATGGTGACAATAGCAACAGTGAAAACCATGCATATCCATGTTTAGTGATTTGAGTATTTAGATGAGCCATTCGTTGGACTTATGGGTTAAGAAATTGTTCCTATCTTCTTACAGGAAAAAAAATGCATTTTCACCAAGCTTACAACAATACTTTACTTTTTCCTAGCATACAGACTTTTCATTTGACTGTCGTGATGGGAAGGTTTGGCATATTGTCAGCATATTTTGCATTGTACAGTTTGCAGGAAATAAATCAAGTCTGATCCTGTCCTCTGACAATTCTCAAGTCCTAAGGGAAATTTCCAAGGTTATATATTGAAAGTATCCACATAGAAAAAGAAAAAAAGCTGCTATAACATCAGAATGCAGACAATACTTAAAAATCCATCTTTTTTCCTTTTCTATTTCTTTTTCTGTAATGATCAAAGCTTTTCTTTATTCTTATAGATTTCAGAAAGCACCAGTGTTCTGCCATGGTATCAATTGTATCAACACACTACCTGACTAAAAAACAGTCTGCGGCAATGCCTCTGTGCACCTCACGAAAAACATAGCTAGAAATCCTGAATGAGCTACCCCTTCTTGGTGATGCCAGGCAGAGGCGAGACCTTCCATTATTAGTCTATTGTTGTCAGCTTTTTCAGTCAATGTGTCACACATACTCTCCTTCCCAATTCTCCACAGTCACACCATGCCCTTTGAGTGTTAAACAGGGTTAGGGTTAGAACTGGCTATTATGCGGCACATAATTGCACTTCGTCATGCTGCAGATTGTCCCAGTAGGGAGAATTGCAGCGAGGGACATTCTTATTTGAAGGGGATATACCAGCAGAATATTACTCAGTCATAGCAAATCCATTTTACTCTCCCTAGAGCAATGTTATGCATTCAAGCAGAAATTTTCTCTACACTCATTTATTGTATGTACATATTAGCAGGTGCAAATAAGAGGATTGGTAGTCTTCATAGAATCATAATTGGTTGGAAAGCTCAATTATAATTTGTCAGTTGACTGAGGGTGATTATGAAGGTATCTTGCATGCCAGGTAAACGAAAGTGATGAATAGAAAGATCCCTAATGGTGACAGATGTCACAGCAGAAGGGAGCTCTCCTCAACACGCTACTTTTTAGAACACCAGTCAAACTTCATAGATGGTGCAAGCTTTCTGACAGGCTGACAAGTGGGACTCGTTGTTCTATTAGTTTCACCCTGTGTTTATCTTTTTTCTTTGCCTCTTGATCCCTTGTCTGTATGACTCAACTGTGTAATTTGAGGGAAGAATTCTGAAGATCCCTAACCCTTCACCATCAGTCTGGGAAGAGTATGCTAGGTGTTGAAATTTCTCCATGACTGGAGTCTGCCATTATTTCTCTTCAACTTTCTTCTTTGCAAGAAAATAGAGAACCAAATGCTATGATGGCAATTTACAACCAGAGGCAGCACTACTGATGGGAATTAAGCAGGAATTGACACTGTGATATTCAATATGTTTGTTGTAGTTAGTATTAGTCCTGTGAGGTAGTAGCCAGGAAAAGATCCAGATCTAAAAAGAACAAATCCTTATTATAAAGGCAAACGCCTTCTCCCAAATCTAGTATCATGTATTTTTTTCCCACTTCGACAAACTGTAGTTGGTAGTTTGGAAAACTGGTTTTGATCACAGGAAGTGGTGCTCTATTCGCCAACAGAACACAATACTAAAATGAATCCTGGCACTCTGGAGCAACCCTTTTTAAGATAATAGATTGTAGGAAACAAAATAATTTGTTTTTGCATCATAATTATTTTCAAGCAATAGCCATTAATATTATTATTCAACAATAGATTTTCCACACTTTTCCGCCAAAGTACAACTTGGACTGAAACATGGTGGCTAACAGTTGCTTGTTAATGCCCATGCTTTTTGGCAGAGCCCGATCTGAGTTAGCTACAGAGAGAGTTGATTGATAGCCTGCTAATTGTGTCCTTGGTAAGCAGCAGATGCTCGCTCACAGATGCTAGAAACAGACTTGTTCATGAAGGAGTACAATTGGTAACATTTTAGTTAGCATTTGTAAGCAGTATTTAAACATTATAGCCTATACATGGTTTTCATCAGCTAGTACTATAACTGCAGGCAAACTCAGTGAATTGATGTGACTAAATTTGCATGGAGACTTTTGTTATTTTTGCATTAAAAACAACTCTGCAGAGGAAACAACTGTACGAAGACAGCAGCACTTTGTACATTTTAGTCTCCTTCTAATTACGTACTTAATGGACTTTCCTGCTCATATTCAAAGTAATCTGCCAAGATTGCAATAGAATATAAGTATAAATACTCAGAGGTCTGCATGTATCAGTTTTGCAGGTACAAATGACCATGTGTTTTCTGGGAACTTCAACAAAACATTTGCATGCAGGTATGTTAAAAGGGCACATGAAATCAAGAAATAGGCACTATATATATATATGCATATATATATATGCATATGCATATATATGCATATGCATATATATATATATATATATATATATATATATATATATATGCATATATATATATATATGCATATATATATATATATATGCATATATATATATATATATATATATGCATATATATATATATATATATGCATATATATATATATATATATATATATATATATATATATATATATATATATATATATATATAGTGCCTATTTCTTGATTTCATGTGCCCTTTTAACATACCTGCATATATATATATATATATATATATATATATATATATATATATATAATAATAAAATTAATAATAAAAACCAGGGGTTGTCTTTCTATGTTTTTGTTAATGTTGAGAACATAACCTTAAATAAACTTTACTCCAGTTGACACTGAACAAAATGGTTGTTTAGGTTCACTGAGACTTTCATATTATGACTGCTTGATTGCCTCACACACAGTGAACAAAGAAACTGCATTAATACAAATACACTTGTAATAAATAGTTAACCATAACTGATGCATGACATCCATTTTCCTCAACCTATTTGGGTCAAATCATAGTGACAGCAGAAAGGCAAGAAACCTCCTGGCCTCCGGGTCCTCGTACAAGGTTCCTTTGATTTCTCGGGCTGTTATTCCAGGACACAGATGTCCAAAAACACTGGCTCCTCTCAGAGGAAGTGCAAAGAGGCAAGGCTTCACTGTACATTCTAATTTTTATATTATTGCATTGTTGTACATTATTCTTATTCTTAGCACTCTTTAAAAGAAAGGAGCTGTTGTAGTCTCATCTTTACTCAGCCACTGAAACCTTATAACTATAGGCAAGGTTTTGAAGGAACTTCTCTGTCAATTTCTACCTCTGTACTAAGTTGGTATAAAACCTGTATCACAACTGTTTTGGTGTCTTTCTTCCTATTGATGCATAACTGTGGATTTCCTTAGGTTGCCATTACCTACGAGCTACCTTCTGAAAACAAATCTAGCTTTGGAGAAGATACACTGAGATTCCTCTTTGTTTAAGCAAGGTGAAAAAAAAAAGAATACAAATTTTAGGAGGTAGGTGTTTTAGATCCTGCAGGCCAGTTTGGTTTCTCTAGCTTCCCCAGCTGCAGGTTTATACACACCAGTAGGTCATGGTCAGTTGGCAGATCGGTTCTGCTTTTCAACCAAATGTACAAACAAAGTTTTGAGCGTTAAAACAATGTTTTTTTGCATAAACCCACCAAGAAAGTCCAAGAGGACCAAGATGCCCCAAACTGCTGTTAAGCCCACATTGTAGGCCTGAGCCTTCCTCCTCATTGGGGGACTTCTGAACTTCTGAGCATTCCCACACTAACTGTAATTCTTCTGAAAGACATTAACAGGCAGAAAAGCAGAAAGCCAACTGATTAAATAGGAATAAATTCTTTGTCAGTGAGTGTAAAATCAACAACAGAGGAACTATTATACCACTAAATTATTCAGATTGCTACTGGCGTCTTTAAATATTAAAACAAATTACATCGTTTATCCCCCAAATGTTTCTTTAAAATGCAGCAAATGTACCTCTGTTACACAGTTCTCATCTTAGGGTTTTTGTAAACGCTACAGGCTGGCAACATTGTCATCCGATTTGTTTACAATTTTTTAACAACATAAATCATTATGCAAATACCTGTAATATCCTTGCAATTATTAACCGAGCACATAAACCGGCTTTTCTTTTCTGCTCTCTTATTATTTTTTCTTTGCTATTAATGCAAAACCTAAAAATACAGCAGGTTAATATAGCATCTCTTCAATTTATAAATTGCTGGCGGGTCAATTAGTTAAACAAAGTTTGCTCTGACTGAAGTTATGCAGGTTGGAAAAAGTTATTTCTCTTGTTAGGGGCATTTCAGGAGAAATTCTATGAACAAAAAAAGTGAATAAAACGCAAACCAGAGAACAAACTGACTAAATTATATGCTGTGGGTTTTTTTTAAGAGTATCATGAAAAATATATACTATCTATCATTATCTGGTTTAAGGCAAAAGTTGAATTCTTGTAGCTTAGGGGGTAATTCTTTGGCCCTTCCCTTCAAGTGTGCTCCCAATTTAAAAAACTAACAAGTTATAATAAAATGATTTTGAATTGCAACACCATAAATTAATAAAAGATAAAAGACTGAGGTGACTACACCTATTCCTGAGGCTTGAATCAACTAAAATCAAAACTACTGCACTTAGACCTCGTAACAGAATTAAATCTGCATTTAGAATGTGAAGTGTTGAATAACCCTAAAAACATTACGGATAACTAAACGTGGGCACTCCCTAACATGCTCATTTACTATTCATTTGCATCTGATTTTTTTCTTTTTCTTTTTAACATTTTGTTAGATTTCTGATATAAATAATATATATCTGATATAATATATACATCTGAGATGAAAACTGAGATTGTGAAACTGTATTTAATTAAAGGTTCCCATCTAAAATATTTTGACAATAAAAATTAAATAAAGTGTCTTACTTGTGTAAGGAAATCCCTCATTGCACCCAAGTTAGCTTTGAGTGAAGATGAACAGAAGGCGTTAGATAAGGAAGTGATGGTTGTGAATGTGCTTTTATGGTTCACTCCTTTCAGTTTTTCTCAGAAGAATTTCTTTCTACCAACACACAAAGGACTGTTTCAATCAGTCTCTTTCTTGTGACTGAAAGATGTACTGGCTTTTGAAGCTGCATTCTTTGAGGATGATATTTATATATTATTTATATATCTTTTACAACCCAGAATTGGTCCAAATTAGCAGCATGATGTTTTGAGTGTTTATCTTTCTGTGAGGATGTTAAATATTTTGTTTGTAATTAGGTTTAGGTAAAGTGACATCCACGTGTAGCAAAATCCTGACTATTGTAACAAGTATTCACTCTCTCATCCAGATCATTAAATTAATACATAAAATGGCTAAATTGGCCATGGATTGGATGTAGGCGCAGTGATGGTTAGTACTAGTAGTTAGTAAGTAATGCTAGAAGAGTGCGAATACATAAATGCGAGAACATTACATATTATACTAAACCAGAAAAACAACAGCACATATGTTATAAGAAAAACAATGACAAAATCTGAGTCAATGAAAAAACAGTGTGCTCTCTCCTGGAGCCCTTTTTGTGATTTAGATGACTACATTTAGCATCTAAATTTACAAATTTACAAATTACTTCTTCTTGCCATCAAAACCTTAGAAATCTGACTTTTTGTTCGGAATAAAGAACAGGAAATGAGATGTAAATGATGAATGCACGCAATCAGTTTTCACTATTGCCACCATTTTTTGAAAAAAAAAAAAAAAAAATCACTGATGACTCAATAACAGCTTTTATCATAGGCCATTCAGCTGCTGACTTCTTTCTGATGAAATGTGCTGATTTCCTCGGTAATGTGCAGAGCATTTGTGTCCTCTGCCTTTGGCTGCTCTGAGCTTCCAGGCAGCTGGAGGTGTCTGCAGCTGCTCTGTCCTCTGCCCTCTGACAGCCTGATAGCTTGGCTTCAAGTCACTCATGTCATTCACTTTTCCCTTCAAGAGTTAAATAGGACATGTTGCAATACTAACACTGATATCCTATTACTGATTGTGCTTCGGACTAATTTTCAGTTAATAACAAGTGACTAGCTGGAAAAGAGCCAACAATGTAAGTCACAATAGATTGGAATGTCAATAGAGTAATGGATTAAATGTTTATACTACGACTCAGTGTTCTTTTAGTTTAAGATAAAGAGGAAATGTTTAAGTTTAGGTGCTTGATGGTTAAATCTAGTGTCTAGTGTCTTTTGGATGCAGCTAGATTTCGGACATTTCAGGATAAAAAACAGAATATGATTTCTCTTACATGCAAGGCAAAAGCAAGAGGTGAGCCAAAAAGTTTCATCTCATGGCGCTAGAGTCCAAAATGTCATTTTATATCACCAATATCAATATTCGCATTTTCCTCAGGCACCACAATATTTACTTCTAAAACTTTCTCTTAAAATAATATTCATTATTAGAGACTACCCAAGCATTATGTGGGCTGTCCTCTTGTATATGCATGAGTGTTGGTTTAACGACTTGTTTAACTCTGTTTCACTGTCAGAAGTTAAAAAGTATGGCACTCAGCCAGGGTGCCCTTGGAGCTGCTCTACCTCCTCATCCTGAACGCTCCATGGGCGAGAGCCCAGAGACCTCAAGACAGCAAGCAACAAACGTACAAATAAACAGAAGCTGCCAATCAAGCTGTACTATTTACTGCCTACAGTAATGGACGGCAGAGTAGAAACTCTTGTGTGTATTTGTGTACTGATTTGGTAGCCAATCCATCGCTAGGCTAACACACAGGGAAAAACAACCATTCACACCCACATTAACACACGCTGGGTTCACTGGTCATTATAAACTGGCTATATGGGTACATAGGCTGCAAAATAATGATGTTTTGTATTACAGGACAACATTTCACTCCTCATACAGAAGCAGATTCCTTTCAACTTCATCGCTACCACAGAAACATCAGAGCATTTTTAGAGGTCGAGAAGTGTTAAGTGAGTGATGTTTCAAACTAACCGATGCTTTGACCGGAAGAGAGGGCAGGTGTAATGGAGATCTGGTTAAGAATGTGGTAGTGTTTTGATTTAAGTCAATTGACTGAATTGTTATGTCCTTTAATACTATATGTATCCAATAGCTCTGGTATAACAAGGTACATATTTGTCTTAAACTATAGTAGGGTAATATCTGGATTACCTTATTACTTAAGAATATGTCTCAACACATGGGAAAGGCAACAGCTGCCAACATATTTGCACTAACTAATCCTGATGTATCAAAATTCTGCCCAAAACCAGGCTGTTTTTAGCACAATAGAAAAGCGAGTTACTCTGGAATAGGATTTTGGGTCTTTATGGATGTTTAATACATACTTCCACTCATTTTCTGCCTGAGGAAACTGCCATCCTTTACAACCTTCACCACCTTTTAAAGTCAACAGGAGGGGAGTATTTCATACTAAACCCATAGATCTTGGATGGAGTGACATCTTGGATCAAAGCACAAGCTTCTGTAATGTAGCTGAACTTTGGACTTAATGATTTCAAGGTTGTGGGCTTATTGCATCACTATACATCTAAAGACATTAATTTTACATTCCAACTAAAGTGAAGATAAAAAATACTGTCTAATAAAACTTGATAGATCATGTCAAAGTTAAATATACCATAGCTTATCTCATATTGCACGTTACTGGTATTTAAAGGGTTGGAAATGTTTAGGGGGGATTATCAAAATTGTGATATTTAAAAATATTGCAGTCTGAGCAATCCTGTTACACATTTAATTATCTGTTAATTAATATGAAAAATTTCACTGAATGAAACTTAAACTTAATGGCCATGTGTTTATGTGATGCATACAGTTTCAAGGTTTATTCCACAGTCTTGATAACAGACCAGTCTCCAGTACTAACTGGCTACAGAGTTATCATTAGTTTGCAAAAGTTCAACATTTTAGCTTCCTACTTGAACATAAACTTGTTTTTTCACTATTTTTAAGACTTCCAAGTAACGAGCTTCTTGATGTACCATTCGCCCACTGGATTGAACCAATAATGCTGAAAGTTTTACTGCAAAAGCTGCAAAAGCAAATTTATCAACTAGTGACAGACACTGTTTTAAAGACCCAAATGATCTTTAGTTAAATAGTAAAGCCCAAATGCTGACTAGTTGATTGTTAAGGTGAAAGATTAGTAAAATATCCTTTGAGAAGTCAACTAAATATTTTCAAAAATCTAATCTAACATGTCTAAAATACATGGTGAACACTTTTAGGGCAGATTGTACTTCTACATAAACTATTTGAGCCACAGCACTGAAACAGTTTATGCATAAAGAGCAAGCTACATGTTAAGCACATTGGGCTTTTTGTTGGACAAGCTGATAGGTAAGATGCCACAACTGCCTTCTATACCTATCAAAACATCTAAAAACACTTGAATCCTGTTTATTTCAGCTTTCGCCCTTCTCCGTCCATCATCTAGAAGTATGTTTCTTCTTCCATCGCTCCAAACTCTCTGGATAATCATCGTCTTACAGTTCTTTGCACACGTCTTCCACGTCTCTTTCCTTCTACATGTAATGTCTGGGGAACCCAGTATTCTCACTGGCACATACCGATGTGAATAATAATCTGATTGCGGCCTGAATATGAGGATTTCTTAAAGGTTTGCTGTCTTGGTGATTCTACATTCAATATAATTAAGGCTCTCTAAAGGTTTTTTTTAATGAGTTCAGTGAACATTTTGTGTTTGAGTGCACAATACCATAAACAATGAGTATTATATTGGAAGCTCATATTTTGAAGTTCTGGATTCAAACCTGTAATATTAAAAACAGAAAATTTATAAAAGCTTTCCAACAAGTTCCAATCCAATCCAATCCAACTTTATTTATATAGCACTTTTAAAAACAACAAAGTTGACCAAAGTGCTTTCCAATAATAAGTTGTACAGTATAAGAGCAAGTTAGAATCCCTCCTGCACTCTCTTGATTTCAGGCTTTAGAAAAGCCAAGTTGTGACAGAGACTGGCCAAACCAGAGTAAGTTAATAGTAACAGGTAGGTAGCAGCAGGGGTTAAAGGGGATTTTGCATGTGGGGGAACCCTAAGATCAGATATAGTGATGCCATGAGGGGAGAAGAATTCCTTGGAAATAAGTCACAATAAAGTTTTTCTCTGTGTACGGGCTGTGATTGACTGGGGTGTTATGCTGCCTTGCTATTTATGGAACTGCATTCAGCATGTTATAAGAAGATCTTATTGTGACGTGTCAGTGTGTGGCTGGAACAGTGTGGACCTAAACTGCAGACACTCAGAACAGCTTTGTGTCTGGAGCTCAGGGAACAAAACACAAAAACACCAAACATAGACCAAATAGTAAAAGCTCAAACTAACCAAACTAAATGAACAGAGCACACACATGGAGAAAGTATGATAACAACGTGACAAAGACCAAAGAGAGACTCAGACAATAAATACACAGGAGGAAATCAGGGCAGAGAGGACACACCTGGGCAACACAGGTGAAAGGAATCAAACTGATGAGAGACAGTAACAAAAGAACATACACAACAAGAGGGACTGTCAAAATAAAATAGGAAACACAACACACTAAGAGACCGAGACCCAGACACGGAAACTAGACACAGGGACAGAGACAAACACCTAGAATCCTAAAACTATCATGGTGGATCTCCCACTTCTAGGCAAGAAACAGCTACTATAAAAAGGCTAAATTCAGTTAGTGACTCTAATCTGACTCTAATCATCATAATTGAAACTAATTTAACCTTGATCTGTGAACACCACAGTCTATACTAAACTCTACTAGTATTTTCACGCAACCTCTGAATAACACATACATTTTATAATTATTGTATATGCCAATTTGTATGTTTATTTTTGAAGATGTTTCACTATCTAAAAACCCCCCAAATTTCAGGAACATATCCTTAACCAATTAAAAACTCTAAAATGAACAAGGGCATTACAAGTAACCTTTAGATTTCCAGTTTATCAAATGTCACTTGCTCAACAGTCCTTGCCTTTAAAAATAATCTCTCTCGTGTGTCTCCTAGCCTCTTTCTTATATCTTGTGATTTGCTCCATCTCTGTCACACATTACAATTTTTTACAGCAGCATTACCTTTAGCTAGCAGAAGAGTTTTCATTTGATATTTGTTCAGCTGTTTGAAAAGTATATATATACAAAAACATATATGTATGTGTTGCGGGTGTTATTTTGTTGTTACTCTATCGCCACGCTGTCAACTGGAAGCAACTCTGCAGCACATAGAAAACTAACTTGACAGCCCACTTTAACCTCTGGGTGGTAGGTTAATCACATGATTACTTTGGCAGTAGATTGAGGTACAAATCCTAAAAGGAAAAATTGCATACTGATTAATTTTGGTCCTGATGAAATGTATACAATGAGATCAGTGTATATTCAAAATCTGGCAACTTCCTACATTACATTTCTTCCTGCTTGAGTTGTCATTTTGACCAATATGAACATTGTCAATAAATTCTATTTAGTATCTGTTAAAATGTTCTTGGCTTTTGAAATATGAAGTTATTAGATTTATGATTTATGTTATTCTTTAGAATCAAGTCTTCAATTAAATACTACCAAGTCAATAAATTATTATTCTGAGCGATTTGGGTCGGTGCTTACTACCAACTCACAAATTAGCTTGTTAGTTACAGATTTATTCTTGGTTATTACGCCGATATACAACCTTGTAGTACTGTTTCTAATAAGTCAGCAGTTGGCAGTAAACTGTAAATTAAACTGATAAACAGTTTTAAAGTAACATGCTACTGTCATCACATTACAGTTACATCTGTCAGTAACCCAGTAATATAAGGCATGAACAAAAAAGCAAACAAAAGACACAACATATTTTTCTTCCTTCTCACTTGCGCTACAATCAGCTGATTTCAAGTCACACATAGAGGAAAAAATGGTGTCTCCAACTTCTGAGTAGTGACGACATGGATATTTCTTTTTAATATAAGAAAGGAAATTACCAAATAATAAAAACAATGATGAGCACTTCAGCTTGTGGGATTACATCCTCTGTAAAGTTTTCTACAGTCGAATCACTTCAGTGATGGCTTTGGAGGCTTGTGATGGCATCTGGAACTATAGCCTAGGGGTTATATTTTTGATTTTATGTGACAATGATCATGTTACAGAGGAATGTAAAAGTAATGTAATGAGTAGTATAAGCAAATTACATCCTCCAGTCGGTAATTAATCGCTTCGCATTTCTGTATAATGGCTGCAAATGTAAACACTATATTTTAAAGTGTTTGAGTAATATCAACACATAACAACAAATCAGGAATAACAATCGGAAATGTGTCAGTTAAACGTTTTGCAATATTTTACATTTTTACCCCCGAGTCAGTCTGGCTGGTGTTATTCGTTATCTGAGCTGTCAATATGCCAGGCATCTACATCTATTTACTGTGGAGGAGGCTATTAAGTTTTGTGAAAGGAGTTTCATATCCGATGAGTGAGTGAAGCTCACTTCTATCCGGTGGCAGTGAGTTTGAGTTGAGTTACTGAACACATCTTGAACTTTTCTCTATGTAGGGACTGTTTTTGTCTGTGTTAGCTGCTGTTAGCTGGTGTTACTGAAATGTTTTCAGACTCAAATCCCCATATGATATGCAAATGCATTCAAACTGTTTATCAGAAGGAAAGGATGATTTCTAGGACACTCAAGCCTATTGTTATCTGGTATAACATTAGCTTATAACCAGCTGTGACACGATCTGTAATAAATAAATTCATATTCTTGTTTTATAGCCTTTACTTGGATTCAGAAGATGGGACAGAAGAGAAAAAAAGAGATTGGGCTAGAGATGAGGAAGGAAAGAGGAATGGTGGATAAAATAGAAGAAGAAAAGGCAGGAGAAAGAGAACGTGAGACAGAGATAAAGAAAATACACCAGTATAAATCTTAAATTGTACTGGGATACCTAAAATAATGCTTTGGTTTTAAGAAAAGTAACAAGTAATGTTTAACAGGTTATTTTTTTTGAATGAAGTCCCCAACATTACCCTTAAATACATTAATACCCAATTTCTTTCACATGTTACAAGACAGAAATAGTTATAAGGTCAAGGTGTGAAGCAGTAGTATGCTAACAGGTTCTAGATGGTCTGTAGCAGACTGTATTTAGAAAAAGCAGTCGACAGTACCATTGTTTCAGAGGATGACTTCCAATTTCCATCAGCCAAATATGAAATCATTCCGCTGCCAATACTGACTGCCAAGTTAGGGCGACAGAGAAAACACTACAGCTAAATCTTATGTTTGTAGTACAAGGAATGAAACCGTCACTTTCCTGTATAGCTTAATCAGAGAGATTAATTTAAAAGTCGATACTGAAACATCGATGGATAGAGGAGAGCACAGCATGGAGAAAACAGGCATCAAAGTCAAAAGTCTTTCAAATCATTTGGTATGCATGAGTTTGGCAGTGCAAGTCAATGCAAAGTAGAACAGCTAGTCGTTAGCTATTTAAACACAGTGGTATGAAGGAGGCAAACAGAAGCTGTGTGTCCTTTTAAACTATTTTTAAATTAGTGGGGATATAAGAAAGATTCAAAAACTGGAAGATTTTAACTTTGCATAGCATCATTACATGGAAATGAAAGTGTGCGTGTATGTATGTGTGCATATGTGTAGGTCTGTGTGTGTGTGAATGAAGTGAGAGGGTGTACATATGTTTAACTGTGCACATGACAGGAAGAAGACAGGGGCAGAAAGATGAGAAGGGAAAGGGGGGCGTCTCTGTGTGCAACCTTCTGTTAAGATTTGGCAATGGACAATTCGCCTCATCCACTCCCATCTTGTTACTGTGACACTCCAGCCCATTAAATAGAATAGATTATTGATTTTGCTCTCTTCGCCTGCTCTGAGATTTTCCATCAGACCTTCTGTGCAGTAAAAGAAGTGCTGAAGAAAAGCACAAGTCATTATGTGTACTGCCACACAATGATGCATCCCTTATACGTATAGGGGGTACGTGAAAAAAACTCCACCGTGGCAGAGACTGAGGGGTATCGTGGTGCTTATTCAGAAATTAAGTCCAAACTCTTCATGTGGCATAATGATTTGAATAAGAGTGGTGCCACTGCAAAATGTGCACGCTGTTTTTGTATCGATCCTGCGTCACAGAAAAGACGAGGTAAGGCTGTTTGATAATCGAAAGAGGAGGCACTGAGAAAAACTCCCTGTTCATCATCAGACTTGGATATTGAGTGATGACATCACATCCCCAGGTGCCCATCACAGGACTGCTCACTTGGCTCTGCTCCCGACGAGAAGCCAAATTGATTTATTACTCACATTCAGCTCCTGTTCTTGTCACAGAATATTTTGTCATCATCTCTCTTAGATGCTTTTGACCCACCAATGCTTAACTGCTCCAATGCTCAATAGAGACACTTATCTTATCTACTGTATTTAGATTTTTTATTTTTTTATTTAACTGACATAGCCTTATTTCATTAATCTCGCCACAACATTCATTGATCTTTAGAAGATAATTTTAACTGTGTGGAAATATTACAATTGGCAATCACCTTTTGCAAGAAAAACCGCACAATTTATCTTTTGTGTAAGTTTATTTATTTGTTTGTTTGAAAGGATGTTGGGAAGGAGATTAGGTGATTCAAAACATGAAAAAAGAGGAAAGTAATAGTTAGATGCACAATACTACTAGCCGAGCAGGAGGCACATTAACTTTAATTTACTTGTTTTAGATAAGTAAGAGGATATATTCAGGCTTTTCATTTACCAAGAGAAAAGATCACGGACTTCTAGTTACCTGAGGTAATCGTACTTGCTACTAAGTATTAAATAATTCATAATTTTATTTTTTAAGTACACATGGACATCAAAAGCGTTTCCTAATAAAATTAAAGACGAAGTAGAGGTAATAATCTTGCCTGCCTGGTTTTGCGCACTAAAGAAAGTCACATTTATTTAAACAGGAAGGTTAATTATTAAGAAATTGGTCAATAAGTGTCCTGATAATAGTCAGAGTATTACGTTAACACCACTAACGCTAGTTTTAAAGGATAAGCCTGGTGAATTATGAGGGTTTATAATGACTACTTGTAATGTGTGTTTTTAGGTGTCTTGGGGATTAACTGCTGATTTAATGGTGTTTTTATTCAATAAAGTTCATATACAGTACCTGCATTTCTAAAATTCAGAAATCTGTGGCAGCTACACCCATTTTATAAGACCGAAACTGTACATTAAGTCCAGCCATGGTAAAAAAAAATTCTGCCAAAGAAAATTATTTTTCTCCACTGTGGAGGTGCAGGTGTTTGCGCTGATTTGGCATTAGCTTACTGCAAATGAGATCCAGAAATCTGCAGGTTCAGTGCAACAGTGGCAAACAAGGACACACACTGTTATTGATGCGAAACACCTGAAATCAGACCGGATGGTATCACACAAGTGCAGACTCACAATGCATGCATTTACAGTAACAAGAAGAAAGAGAATGTTGTAAAAAAGTGTGTTTATGAAACGTCTTCCCTTCTAAATATTTCACCATCAACTGTAAGCTGTAAAGTGGAAACATTTAGACGCCACAGCAAGTCACCGACTGCTGATGCCCATGAGTGCATGAAATCTCCAACACTATGCTGACAGAATAAATCCAAACCTCCTCTGGCATTAATATCAGATAAGATAAGAAGAACTTTATTGTCATTGTAGTTATACAGTACAATGAAATTTGTTTGGTAGCTCACAGAGGCCAGCAGCACAAAGCATGTGCACCAGGAGCTTCGTGGTTGGGTTTTAATGGCTAAGCAGCTCCTGCAGGTAGAATTTGCTGGTAGTCAGCTACGTATATTAATACAGTGTAGCTTGTGTTCTGAGAGTGAAATGTTAAATTACATTTTTTAGGGTCAGTGACATCAACATGTAACCATCAGGTAACTGATAACTGTTGCAGCTGTCGCTTTCTTTGAGTACAGATGGCCATCTGTATGTAAGTGTCGCTATTTGAAAAAGCCAAACAGCTGGATTATCTCCCAGAGCCAAACTTGAAAGAATAAAAATAATGAAAAACACTGAATTGAGTGACTTACAAGTTACAGTGCAAGTCATAACTCTTCAATTGCTTTTCATGATTTAATTCAGCTTTTTTCCTCTCTTTTAACAGTTGTGAGTGACTATTTTATGGAGGTGAGGTAACCTTTGAAAACTCTATTTTAATTCACTGAGGAAAAACAATTGGGTTGCACACGTGAAGCAGCAACAGGTAAATAATAGCGGAACCACTGGTCTGGTCAAATCTGGCTCATTATCTGAATCAGGCAGACAGAAATTTGAAGTCAAAACAAATGGTGCATGTATGGTGTATGGTGACTGAGTCATTATAGAAAACAATGTAATCAACAGGCATCATCCATTATCTCCCTCCCTTGCTGGCTGCCAATATAATATGCTGTATTTTTATGCGTATGCTGTTGCATCGTGTTTACCGGCTCTCTATTGTTTTGTAGATGCGGAATTGTACCGTTTGACTTTGGGCCTAAATCTTTCATACTTGTAAGGTTTTCATTTTGCTGCACAGACAGATTTCTCCACATGTTGATATTATAGTTCATTTAATTTCTCAAACACATTGGAGATCTCAGAAAAGAAGTGCACAAATAATTGCATGGTTGATCAATGCCATTCATTTACCTGACTGGTTTTAATCTGCACTCTCAAAGCACCCACTGAGCAGGTTAGAGCTGGCAGCTGCATATACCGGGTGGGTCTGCTCGAGTCTCATTCACAGAGAGGATTGCTATGTTGATTAGCAATAATTTTAAAAATGGATGCAAGTTAATGGCACTTACCGATGATAGAGTGATTTCTCCTCTTCTAAACTGAAATGAGGAAGGAAAGTTGTGTGCTACAGCCGGGACAGGATGTCCAGTGCTCATGTCTACTTGATTGGACATGAAGCATACCAGTTTTAACTTAATGTTTATCTTATATCACTAGTTTCCACATTTTCACTTTGAAAGAAAAGTAAGAATGGAGAGAAAAAATGTCTTGCATCACCATTTTCCACAGTTTCCACTGTTGTAAGACAGTTTTTTGTATCTTGAATCCACAAATATATAATAATCATATCAAATAGCAGTGTGGGCAGAACCACGCACTTCTTACATGCACATGTTTTGTAATACATTTTAGACACCATTAGGGATCATTCAAGAGCTGACTTACATGCTCTGCATGCACCAGGGATCACCTTGGCCTGCAAATACCTATTGAAATGCCTAAACTTAATTACCTTGCTTATATCCATGTAATGTTACTGGTTTAATGTTCATGACAATCTACCTTACTAATCAAAAGGAACATCTGAAAATAAAAAAGAAAGAAATAATTTCAACCAGGTCCTTTGCCAAGTAAACACTTGCAGTCTGGTCTTTTATTGTCTGTTGCAGTATTAAGATCCCTACAGCAGATGGATCTTTTAATCAATATGCATTTAAGTCCAGCTAGCATTGTCCATGTAAATGGTAACAGACAACACTATGGCCTCCATGAGTTGTCACTGTTCAGTTTCATGTTATTATTAATATAATTAATGTTTAAGTTTCCCTGTGTCTTTCAGTGCACTGTGACTCCTTTGTTGTATTCTCTAGAATGATAAAAATAAGCTTTCTATTCTATTATTTTCCTGTGTATTTCAATATCACACTATGATTTATCCATAAGTTACTGAAAGACATGGCCTCTCCCATAAGATGCTGTCCTGTATTATAGAACACAGTAAATTTTAGGAAATACAATCTATTGTGTCATGAAAACATATATACTTCCCATAAGCGGAAGATTTCTTTGCCCTATCTAGCACCTTTAATTCAGATTTTTCTTACACATCGAAATGATCTTCACACTGTTGTGATCAGATTTCTGTTCATTAGCTCTCACTTTTCCTACCTTCAGCACTGTGACGGTGGACTCCTCTCCCTTGACTGACTTGTCTGATAGGATTTAGTCCCCTCTATGCTGATGAAATCTGGGCAGTTCAGCAGCTGTGATTCTATCCTGTCTCCTGGTGATATAGCACATCCCTCTGCCCTCAGTGTACGTGCACCAACCAGTCAGTTTTCTCATTTTGCCACACAGACATACTGAATTAAAGCGAGGATGGAAGCGCTCATGAAATGTCAAAAACAGTAGCTCCATCATCATCATTAGAATAGAATAGAATAGAATAGAATAGCTTTTTATTGTCACTGTTACAAGAACAATGAAAGGCAGTTTGGCATTTCTCCATGTGTGAAGTACACACTGGTGTAAGTATTTACACAATAACAGACAAATTTACATTTACACAAGAAAGATATGTACAAGTTACACATACACCTGCAAACATACATGCACATGCATACATATATGTATATATACATATATGCATCCATACATACATACACACACATATTTCCACATACATGCTTACATCTATATATATACACATACATGCCATCTAACTAGCAGGTGCATTGAGAGGTGCAGTGTGATCAGTGACATTGCACATTAAGTGTGTTGGGGGGATGATATTGCACATTTAGTGGCTTTACAGGAATTTTAGGATTGAGTGAATTTAGGAAATAATAATAAAAATTAAAAAGCATGCACATTTCAAGTAAATATGGCACTGAATAGTGAGTATGCTTTTGTGTCTATTTCTTTGAGTGAATTCAAAGAGGAGAAAAGAATACAGGCAAAGAGAAAGGATGCAAAAGAGGAGAATAACATGATGGAAGAGAAATAGAAGGAATCTTTATGCAAGCCACAATTTCCAGACCACAAGCAATTTCTGCACAACTGTATGACATGCATTGCAAAGTGTAAGGTGATAGATTTTTCATGGCAGCATTTCACTTTTTCTTCTCTGTTCCACTGCCACTTCCAGGGGTTGCAAACCAGCCTGACTCATTTTTTACGGTGCAAATCCCCCAAGGAAAGCCTGTGGTCTGCCTCTGGCTTATAGTGAAATGCCACCAGTAGTGAGTGCTACATCCTCACATTCAGCTTCCAGGCATTACAGCTACAAAGCCCAGCAAAGCATCCCAGAGGCTTGAGGTTGAGGAAATAATGTTACCATCTCACACTGCATTACTGCCCCCAACACCAGCAAGTTACTGCAACGAGGGTGCAGTGTCATACAACAACATGAGTGCCAAGTCACTAAAGAGGCAGATGCAATTTAAGTTTAACGCCACATACCTTAACCCTTGTGTGGTGTTCGTATTTTTGTTACTCAGCCAGTGTTCATGGGTCTGGTGGATCCGCTAGAGTTTTGGCTTTCCAAATTAACACTATCAAACAATTTTATGTTAAATTACTCAACAGATGTTTACTTCATCCCAATTACAAGACATATGAACAGCAAACATGGTTAATTTTTTCCCTTTACCTTTGTTAGATCACATTTATGAATTAATGTGCTTCTCGTTTTTCTTTTATATAAAATGTTATAAATAAATCAGTTATAATCAAGTGGAGTGAGTGGAAAGACACAACACATTTACACGTGAAAAAATAATTAATTGTTTAATTTTTCTTTTGAAAAAAACTGAACACGGGTCTCACAGACCCGAACACCATACAAGGGTTAAAAATATATTTCAACTTTTAAATGACATGTCTTGATATATTTCAAGCCCTACAGTTATTGATTGGGCTCACGTAAATACAAACTGTAAAGGAGCTTTCTATGGTCGGGAAACCGTGCTGCTTTCCGGGGGGAATCAGAAACACAACTTCTTTTATAATTCAAAACTCTGACTGTCCCTTGCTGATTAAATGTCACAACAATGATGTGACATTATTAAGTCCAGTCAGAAATTGTGAAAAGAAAAGAAATCAGCTATTCTGAATTCAGTAGAGCTGTAATTGCTTTGGACTACAATATTATTTTGTAATACAAAAATTTTAGTATTCTGAGCAGTTGACACTTATTTAATGGGACAAAGAGCGGAATTCTTTACAGTGCCTCAGTTTTAGCATATATTCAATGTTTTCTATGTGTTTAATGCAAGATTTTACAAAACACTACAATTTCATATTTCTATGAATTCAAAACAATTAAGAATAGGTGCTTATAATATAATCATGTCTACACAATTTGCACAAAAATGTGCTGCATATTCATCTAAATGCAGGCTTTACTCATGCAGGTTTGTGACTTTCACATTATGCACATTACAGCACCACTTGCCGTGTCCTGACAAGTTGACAAATGTCGGGGAAACACGCTGATTTAATGATGTGTTTTCTATCTAATTATTGCTGAGAGTCAAGAATTAGTTTAAAGGCCCTTCCTGACAATTTGTCAAACATGTGAGGGCCTTTACAAGAACTCACATGACCACGATAATAACACATGTCATGCAGACTTTGAGAAATTAAGCTTTCCAACCAACATGAAATATTCATACTGAATAAATACAAGTCTTGATTTCAGTAGTCAAGTGTCAGGGAAGCTACTCTAAAAGCAACATTTGTCGCTCATAATGTCATTATTTTTTGTTAGAACGGCCTTTTCACTAACTTTGTGAGTGTACCTGATGGTTCAAAAGCAAAGTGAGAACAGGAAAAAAAACTCTCTTCCATTTGCCTGCAAAGTGCCACTCCAGGGAGTTGGAGTGGAAATGAGGTAGTGCGTTACTCGGACCAGGTCAAATAGTTTGAGGTGATGAATCACTGCAGCAGTTCAATTAATGAAGAGATACAGAGAAGCTAGTCGAGACCAAATAGAGAATTGACTTTTAACTGAACAGACTCCCACTTCTTTTTCTAGCAGACCTCCATTTTTTTAAATTACAAATGATGCAATTTTTAAAAGCTTGCTTGTCTGAAAATGAAACAAGCAGATAATATGCAGGTGTGTCTTTGTTGCTGCGTCTCCTTCTTTAGCCTTAGATTAGTAAGACCTCATCCACATAAAATTTGTGACATCTTCATAAAATGATAACTACCAGTACTTAAATATGACTAATTTGTGTAATTTACATTTACATTCTTCTTGTAAGTGTCAAGAGATTCACATTTACATTTTTATTGCTTTTGACTAGCGTGATCATTTAACAGTGAACCTCCAGTTGTTAAAAATATGGAGCCTGTTGCCACAGACAGGAATAAAATATAGTGCTCAAATTCAGAAAGAGGGATATGCACCATGATCATGCTCACGACATGAGACATACTGCAGTGTACAGCACATACACAATGCTGACTCTATTATACACAAATAGAATCCAGAACCACCTTCAAGCGCTGTCTCAAAGGGAAGCCTTTCTCCCATGACCTTGCTGAGGTCTCAGCACAAGTGATAATGTAGAGTCCATTGAAAACTACTCTGATGGGGGAAAAACTACTGCTTTTGTTTAATGTTGCCTTAGAAAAATCATGCATGAACAGATATCGTAATTACTAGCTTTTTGGGACAATAGAAAGTGACAAGTTACACTTTGAAGTGTATTTTAAATCATAGCGGTGCCACTTTTGCAGGGTTATCTCATTTGGGATTAATGACAAACCACACATCAGGTTTTTTTAAAATATGAAAATATCACGTGTGAGTAATATCTGTTTTTTCACGAGCGACAACTAGATCTCAACTTGTGCAATTGGTCTTGTACACAAAAATGCACAAATGAAAGGTAATTTAGACATGTACAGCAAAGCTTTGAGAAGTAACCAATGAGTGATTTCGCTGAATGTCTTTTTCCACATGCTTAATGAGACACGTGACGCAAAAGATAAAAAGATAGCATTAAAAAAGCAAAAACAACACAAACACCATATTATCATATGTGCTTTACATGTCTTCTAACTGACAAAAAATGCAAACAAGTCGAACATGCGACAAGGCATTTTCAATTAAAAAGCTCAATCCTGCTGGTATGTAGCGCTATTTCATTTTCTACAAAGTGCACAGATCCACTCTACAGAAATCATATGCATAATGGGGCAAAAAACATAACAGTGGTGAGGTGGTATTATGCAGTCAGCATTGTTCGATCATGGTGAGTAAGCTGTCAAGCTGAAAAAGCAGTCCCTGAATCCCATTAAGTGTGATGGTCTCTTGACGCCAGCGATTTTGTAATGCTAGAATAACTGTTCAGGCAGTCGGTGTGTTTTCCGCTGAAAGCTTTAAGCTGCAACATGTGTGCATGTCATACACAACATGTTTTAAATTTTCACATTCATTTTTTTTTTTTGGTACACGGTAAACCAGCATCATCATGCAGCTGAAAACGGCATAATTAGAGCACATGCATAAACAATAGGAACATGTATATATTTATTTCTAAATTCTATACAACTTCCATAAGTAGCAGCCATATCGATGCCAGATGTTCCCTAGAGCTGCAACAGAATGGGCTCTGGCAGTTGGTCTAAATTCCCTCTCATCACATCTCCCCTCGCTCCTGCCTGCCTCCTCATTGACAGTCACGTCACATTCAAAACAATCCTCAGGCAATAATTGCCATAAACAAAAAAAAGGGGGGGAAAAAAGAAAAAAGCCCTGTTTATCTGGTCAGAACAGCAGTCCCAATGAATGCACGCTACCATGGGGAGTGAGGGGTAACACGGGAAAGAATGAAACCTTGATATTCATACAAAAGAATGAAATCAATTTTAACCAACTACATATCTCCTTTTCTCTCCCACTGTTTAGCTTCTTTGATGTTTCGGGTTAAAATAATGGTTGCCGCACTTTTGAGTGTACGGGCGGCACAGTCAGTCTGCTTGATAATTATAGATTAGCTTGGTACTGGCATTATCAGTACCTGGGTAAGCTGTTTCCTAATTATGTGAGGAGAGATAGAAACCTTGTCTACACACCCAGTCTGTAAGAAGAGCTGCCTGTCTGGTAAGTGACGCCTATGTCCACAATGTGGCAATATTTTTATTTTTATCGCAAGGTACTAATTTGTCTAGGTAGCTACGTTAGTGCAGTAAATTAAACTCCACAGAATTATTAGCTGAAATGACAGCTACCTATGAGAGTCTATGTGGTGCGAGTTAGACGTGGTAATGTATGATATGTGGATCATAGTGTCATGTTGCGTTATAAATTCATATTATGAACCACGACTGTACACCGGTCGCTACTTAAATAAAGCTTAAATAGTTCTTTAAATTTCACAATAATTAAAAAAAAATACTTATTTTTATTAGGAGTACTCTGATCCAACATAGTATCGGCACTAGTACAGAGCTTATAAAGTATTAACCATGACATAAGCAGTCTATCTTAAAGACACTTTTTCAGTCATACAATTCATTGTTTCCACTATAGGCTAAAACCATTTATTCACAGCAGACTGCCAATACAGCTTCATGCACCGCAGCAAGCCTGGCCTCATGTTATTTCACATAAAAATGTTCCACACAGTGGGGTATACAGATTTGACTTTGGAGAAAAAAATCATAAATGTATTTGTCCTCAGCATCAGTATAGTGTGCTAGAAATTTAGGGTTCATCCATCCATTAAATTTAATTATTATATAGAAACATACCTGTAGTGGCAGAGAAGACATGTAAGGACAGTATTCATACTTCAGACTATTGTTTGGAAGGAGGATAGGAACTTGTGAAACACTATTTATTCCAGTCTTTATATTTATATTAAAAAAATACCAATTCATAACATTCATATTTAACACACACACACACACACACACACACACACACATATACATACATATATGTATACACACACGCACAAGTAAAATCAATTATCAGGATATCCTATAAGTGCAGGCCTCTTATGGGGACTTAAAGACCCTTTAATGTTAATTTTATCTTTGGTCATTTAGTCATATTACAAAGAAAATATTGCATTAAAGTAGACCGCTGATGCTGAACTAACAGAATGAACATTTTATGTGGAACCTTTATGGAATTGCACCACTACAAATAACATGCCAGTAGGTATCCAGAGTGGGAGCCAGGAGAGCCCTTAACATGAGAGGCGAAATTACATTTTTGTGACATTTATTTCCCTCTCCACTGTTGCACAACGCTCATTTGGTGGTGCCATGGGGCTTGTTGGCTTCCACAGTAGTGATGTTGCGTCCATTAGAAAAGACTTTCACTTTACTTGTCGAGAAAAAAGCCAGCTTGTCAAAGCCACAGTTGTGAATTGCTGGGTGTTTTAGGGACAAGCCTCTGAGGGTGGCCTGAAAGTGCACTTTATCACCCTGGGGAGTCAGAGAAAATCACTTAGTGGGACGATTGCTTTTCCCTTTTAGAGGAGGACTCCCAGACAGAGGTGGTGGAGGAAGAAGATGAGATTCCATGACAATCAGCTGACTTGCTGGGTCATAAGGAAAATGTTTTTTGTTGTATTTTACACCTATGTTCCCATGATGGCAAATTTTGAGATAGACGATGGCACTAAAACAGCTGAGAGCACAAAGTATCATAGCTTAATTGAGTTTGCGCAAGCTTTGAAAATGCTCGTATCCGAGGACTAAGGATATCTGAAGTAGGCCACACATTTTTCCCATCCCGTTTCCCATGAAATGCATAGGAATATGAGAAAGCTGTCCCATATTTGCCAAATATCCAAATGCTCCTAGGCAATTGCATCTCATTTGGCGGCATCATTAGACCAAGCCCGTGTAATCCCCATGAAAACACAAGAGACACAGGTCTGCAGAACCAGTCCCAGGGTCAGAGCACTGCTGTGGGGGCACTGGACTGCAAGACACTGATGAATGTCAGGAGACCGAAGCCCACCAGCCATCTGGTGGTCTGAAAACACTGATGGTGGAATGCCATCGATCTGTGTCACATCTACAAGCTTGGAGATGTGGAATACCACACAACGTTTTAGTTTTTAAACAGGGTCGTGGTCTCAGGAGAAATTTGAGACTGTAGTTGTTACAAACTATTAATGTAAGTGTTGTACATCAATACTTCTTTTATAAATTACAAATGTCACAATTTTAAAAAAAATCTGTTTTATTTTAAATAATACCATAATACCGCTACTTGTTCTGAGACTTTTCAGGGCAATGAGATGATCCAACTAAATGAAATTTTAAAACACCTAATGTCAGGATTGATATTTTTTATATTGTCATTTATGCTTAGAAATATATAATCATTTGTATGCTGATAAAGTATCTTATCCTTATTAGGTCTGATAAAAGTCTGTGAGCGCTTGTGTACCATGAGATGAGAGGTAGCAGCCTTAACGTTATAGTTTCCACTATAGATTTAGAAACCAGACTGTTCTGTTCTATTAAAGTGCGAGACTTCACACCTTTAAATGGTCATTTGAGATACGACCTATTGCAAGTTTGTGTTTTTATAGTTTAGCAAGACGCTTACTTCTGCTTTTCTGCATACCTCATACCACACAGTTTAAGTTCATTGAAAGGTCGTATGTCTATGTATGGCATGGCTGGAAACACACACACACACACACATGCACCTACACGTAATTGCATATTCATGTATGTGACAATAAAAAGGGCTGTAGCGAAGGAGTCAGTCGAAGTGAGCTGAGTTCAGCTGAAGGAATCTTTTCCTCAACTTTGGCTGACTTCCCTCGCGAGCCACAAAGACAAAGAGCTCTGTCTTGTCCGTTTTGTCGTGCAGATTTTGGTCTTGTGTTCCAGCAGGGTTTGTGCCTAGATAAACCCAACGCCTAATTTTAAAATGTAATTTTAAAAAACTATTTATACAATTTTGGTATTATAAAGTTATATTTATCACTTTATACTAGAGCCCGGCAAGCAACATTTGAAAAAAATAAATTGAGATCCGGCAAAGGTTTTTTGCGAAATCCTGAGTTACTCTTACAATTTCTTGCAAAAGTTTCAAATTGAGTTAATTGGCTGCAGCTTAGGAGGTAGCGCAAGTCATCTACTGATCAAAAGGGCTGGTGGTTTGATGCCTAGCTGCTTTAGTCTGCATGCCAAATGTCCTTGCGCAAGGTACTAAGCACAAGTTGCTCATATGAATCCATGTGAATGTTCGATAGAAAGCACTTATTAAGCAAAAAAAAGTGCTTTGGTGAATGAGGCATTTTGTATAAAGTGCTTTGAGTGCTCCAGATGAAGTAGAAAAGCCCTACATAACAAAAAGTCAGTTTACTGAGACCTTGGAAACAACCATAGTAGTGAAGAGAGTTGTACATTTTTATTTTGAACTTGGCCTAAATGATGACATTAAGAGAATAAATCAGCGTTTGGCAGTATTTAAGTGAGAGACATCTGAAGGAAGTCTCTCACTTCAGGAAGTCTGAATTGCACGGGGACAGTCATCGCAAGGCGATGTCAGTCTTGGTTGAATTCATTAACAACCAGCTGCAGTACTCTAGGCAGCCTCATGGGTACCAATGGAACTCTATGTATGATAAATGCAGAAAATAAGTCTTTCTCAGGATCTCGCAAAAATACTACCACTTTATTTTTTCTAATGTCCTTAGCCGATCTCCGTGTTGTACCACCTCCAAACAACAGATAACTTTTCAAGTTCAAAATGTTTGCAATGTAGTTAATGAAACTCCAGAGAACTAGCTTTTGTTTCATGATGTAGTTTACATTAAAATCTTCAGCAATTTCTTTCTTAGAATTAAGTAGGTATTGTTATTTTGTTAACTATAGCCAGGTTGTTAAAAAAAGTTTTTAAACAGTACTGACAGGGAACTAAATGAATCCACTAAATACTTACTTTCTGGAAAAAAAGAAATACTTGTCATGACTTGACACACCCTACGTGACGTAGCTTAGACATAACTTGCAGTCACTGCTCATGTCGTATCATCTGTTTCTCTCTTAATCCTTACCTTCAGTTTACTTTCTTATGTGTGAATTACAAAGACATTACTAAATTAGTGTAATGTCTGTTTTTATGAGGAAAAATAAGCCCCTTGTTCCTCATATTGGATCACTGTTATTGTGTGGCTGGATCATTTTGAGTCACAGAGGGAGAGAAGGCTTGGAAGGCTGAGAGGAAGACATTAGCTTCACAGCATGGGTGAGCGGACTGAAGGGAGAATTCAGAAGGAAAGAAAATATCTTTTTTTACATGTATTTTTTGACTTTGTGACACATCCTCACAAATCACTTTATTGTTTTCGGTATTGCACCAGATGAATAAATGCACAGTAATGTGTAGCTTTGTATCAGTTGTGTCAAACATTAAATTCATGTGCAACTGACTGGCTTTATATTCACTTAATATGACAGTGACAGCTTGCTTAGTGTCAACATTAAACATATACGTTATGTCATTTAGATAGGAGAAAAGTGAATAATGTGTGCATGGTAGCAGGGCCAACAGTATTACAGTGTTTCATTGTTATTCTAAGACTTGTTAAAGCAAACATTGTGCAGCCAGAAAATATTTCATTGTGGAATAGCTTGATTGAGTATTTAAATTTACTGTGGATATTTGTCAGTGGTGGTAAGATACTTTAAAATAAAAGAGCTTACCAAGAGTTTGTATCCTACCACCTCTACACCAATATAGATGCAATTTGGATCTACATGATGATTACTTTTATTTTTTAAATTTTTTGACTTTATATACAGAAAGTAGAAAAAGAAGAGAAGTTCTGCCTAGTTCAAAAAAGTAAATTAATAAAATACTGCTGTTATGCAGATTAGACATATGCACCTGCTCACTGCTTTGTTTGAATTTCTTCATGTATATACATTGCAATCCTGATATGGTAAATAGTTATCAGTAACTAGTTTCATGGCCCTCTAGGACCACAAACACTTACTATTGAGAGAATGGCATGTGTTCCAGTACAAATCACAATGTGTCCCTGTCTGTAGTGTTCCAGTAAGCCAGTAAACAGTGTGACTCTGAGCTAGTATGCACAACACCAGCACCCAGAACCTGAAACAACAATGAGTGTTCATTGAAAAAACTCTCCTCTATAGAAGAAAAAAAAAGAAAACATTTTCCTGCCGATGTATGGCTTATTAGAAAAATCAGGGGGCAGCAATGTGCAGGGAAATATGGAATTCCATAAATAAAAGTCCCAGTCATTTTTTCCCCCCAGGAGTAGTTGAAACAGTTCCTGATTGAGTCATCAGTACCACTGTTGGCCCCTCCAGCACATACAGTGGGACTGACAAGGAATTTACATAAAACAAATGAATTAACAACAAAGGTTTGCCAGATAGCTGGGTGATCAAGGGCACTGAGACTAAACTCGAACTGAATACACAACAAAAACGAGCACCAATAGAATAACTACAACACAAAAAAGCATGGAAAACCTGTGCATAAGTAGTAAAATCAAGCTTTACTAATCAATAAATAGCTAAAGTACAGCAAGTGAATATTTACCTTTTATTGACAGTTTAAAAAAAATTTCTCTATGCAACACGTTTTTTCAACATTGTAAGAAATCTGGTATCCTGCCCTACGAATAAAACATCTCATCAAGAGTAAACATCCTTTAAATACAGTAATAAAAATAGAACCCAGTGCAACAACAGTTACTTACTTTAGTTGGCAATAGCGAAAGCAAGAATATAACATTAGCTTGTCCTCCATTTTTACACAAATTACCTTTACCCAAATGTTTACATATAGTTACACAATAAAATTGTTGAATAAAGGCATCATTTTTAGGGTTTGTCTTTGTACATTATCACAGTGGATCACAGTCAAGATGTGAATGAAGTGCAGAATTCCTGCTTTGATTTAAAAGGAATTACAAAAAAGAAATCTAATCCTAATCTGGCCTTCTTGTTACTGAGTGTAACCAGCGGTTTGCACAATGTCGTAAACCCTCTGTATTTCCATTCACGAAGGCATCTCTTGATTATATAACTCTATCTCCTTGAGAATGTTCTTGACTTGGTTTGGTGTAAAGCTGTTTCCTAACCATGGAAAAAACTCTGTCACCATGCACTTGGCTGTAGCTCAAGAGGTAAAGTCATCTACTTGTTGGAAGGTAGCTGTTTGATCCCCTTCTGCTCGAGTCTGCATGCCAAATATCCTTGGGCAAGATACTAAACCCATGCATCGATCGGAGTATGAATGTGTGTGAATGTTAGATAGAAAGCACTTACATAGAAGGAGCATAGAAAAAAGTGCTTGTGTGAGTAGTGAATGAGGCGAGTTGTGTAAAACGCTTTGAGTGCTCAGACAGAATAGAAAAGCTCTATAAGAACCATTAACCATTTGCATTTTGTCTTTTGCTTGCTGAGCTGCCCAGTGCATTTATTATTTTTAAGAATATATTAGATTTTTGATTTGGCCATTATTCAAGTTGTTACTATTAGATAGATTTATTTTGGTTTTTCAGCCTACCAGCCTAGCTTTGACATCTACTGGACTGCATTTAAAATTGCAATGAAAAGCAAATATATGTAACCTGGTCATGGAACTGTTATCAGTCAATTGTCCAATTATATTGAGGCTCAGAAAATATGGCTGTAATTCCCTATCAGTTAATGTACCAATTTTATAAAACCACTTTAAAATTTAGAATTCAAATTAGAGTGTGTAATATTTTCACTGCTAGATGCCAATAGATTGCAGTTAACTCAGTTCTGCAATCTTAACCCTCCCGCTTAAAGTGAATAATTCTAGCTATAGAAAACACGTTTTAGTCAATTCAGTTGAGTTCAATTTTATTTTTATAGAGCAAAATAAAAACAACAAATCAAAAACATTGAAATTTAGTCTTTACCCCTTAACGGCTCCAGCTGTTTCGACCAGATCTGACTAGTTTTCTCCTGTCTGTGGAAGGGTGTCAGTCCACTGCTTACCTCAGCTGTCAATGCTGGGTGAAAAGTGTCCGCATCTGTTTACTCTGGAAGTTGTCTGTAAAGATTGTGAAAGGAGTCCGACCCAAGTCAATGAGTCAGAGAAGTTCACTTCAGACTGATGACAGTGAGTTGTTGAGGATATGGTGGGGAAACAGGGTGGCTTCCACAAACTGCAATCCCACTCATATTTATTTCTAATTGATCAATTATAAGTTAATGAGAAGTTTGTTTGAAGATATCATTACACACTAATCTATGAGTACAATATTTTTTTTTTAGTTGTATTGATTGTTTGATTTAAAATCCACTGTGGTGTAAAAAGACAAAATTCCAAAAATTGTGTCTTCTGTAAAAGCCTTGGTTTGGTTTGAGTCATTTAGTGTACTGGTGCTTCAGTGCTTGTCAAACAATAGTAAGCTAGGTTAGGTGACTACCTTGAATTAATGGCAAAGAAACTACTGCAAAAAACATCACCAAGCTCCCTCTATATGGCATGAGGCTGAAATGGGCTAAGGATTTGTTTAATGGATTTTAAAAACAGTGTGAGCATTTGACTTCCAACTGTTAAGGCAGACCTGCAGAAAAAAACAACACTGGGAACATCTGTCTGTGGCTAATGTGTTACTGGGTTTCGAGTTTTCATGGGGATTCAAGGCAGTAGAAAAACAAAGCAAAATGCAAGCAGAATTCAAAACAAAGCAGGTGCCCCACGCAGTAGAAGCTGCACTCTCCAGAACTGGCTGTTTACCTCATTCAACACTGGCGTAAAGGATCATAAACTTGCCTGTTTAATGAACTTAACATGCTGTGTGTAGTTTAAAGATAGAAATGACATGGATCATCGTACATCATGTGGATCTATCCACCTTATTTTTAATAAAAGGGAGATGTTGGCTGAGATGTTGATTTCACTTTATTATGTTAAGTTTTCTGAACAGCTTACTAATTTACAGTTAACTAAAGTGCAACCTCAACCCAATCATTTTACCTCGGATAATCAGATACGCAAAGGTTAATATATACTTTCCGTCAACTGGTGACAAACATTATGATATAGGAGCATCAGGAGCAGCTTGAACCACAGTGCCCTTGCAGCTCGGGTAGCTGCAACTGCGAAAAGTAGCAGCAAAGCACTTTTCTTCCTTTCTCTTAAGAGTCATTACATACAAGGATTAGAGGACAAATTCCAGGAAAAGCATTAGCAATTAGAAGTCCAGCAGCCGTCAAGGTATGTAATTATAGGCAATGTGTGTGATTAGGGTAAGAGGTTCAATAAATTACATTAACATACTTTTAAAATCACAAGGGAGAGTCTACAAAGATCCTAAAAGAGGCAGAATGCGTGTATCGATTTCCTTTCCCCCAATGGAAATTTATTTGGTGGCTGCTGAGCAATGAGCGCCATTGCAGTACTCAATTTCCTGACACAAACAATTGTAACACTAAAGAGCAAGTGGGTGTGCTGCAGAAAATGTGACATGATTTTTTGTTTTGCTTTGTTTAAAGTTCCAGGCTTTTTGTCATCAGCAGCTGCTGTGTTATTTTTTATTTTTTTCAAAACATCTTCAATTCAAAATAGAATGTAATTTATTATTTTTTTCCACATTCGGCACAGAAAAAGTACAGAAAGAGACTGATTTTCTCTTATCTTGCTACCCAGTATGATCCTCTTCTTTTTTATTTGGATACTAAGATGAAGTGGGAAAATAACCTGCCATCTTGTTATGTGATTCTATATTTGCAGAGTGTTTAATCTACTGCCAGAGCCATCTCACTAATGAATCTGATGAAGTTTGTTGATAAAGTGAACACAACTTCCTGACAAGAGAATACTTATCCATGATAAGCAAAGTTGACTTCGTGTTTAGGCTCGGTTGAAGCGTACAGCTGAACAGCTCCAAACACTTCTTGATGTCAAGGTGTGTGCATGTGTGTGTATTGCACAGTTGCCTGGCAGAACCTGAAACGCAGCTGTTGGCTTTAATCGACTTTTCGGATAGGGGAGATTTTCCAGTCCAGGGACACACACCTTCAAATCGGCTCAGAAGCTTGCTGGCAGGACGAGGAGCCCCATCTCCATGGTCAAATGGCACCTTTCAACCTGTCTGCTGATGGGCTGGCTGGGAGGAAAGGCTCGGGGTCCAGGGGAAGAAACTGGCAGCATCGGCATGGCAGTCTTTTACGGTGGAAGAACGTAATTGCACAAGGCATCTCCAAACCCCACGGAACTGGCAGCTGTCCACACCTTTCCCTTGAGCAGGCTTAGAGGAGTACATCACTCGAATGAAAATCATGCTGGAAGCACAAACCAAGGGTTTTTAAAAACTTCACCTGAAGTTTGATTCTGTAAATGGTGGCTTTTTTCCCTATATTGCCTGGCAGTGGAAACACTCTAATGAATATGTTTTACATCCCATTTCAATGGTGCATAACAATTAAAAACCTGTGTCAAGTTAGTCAACTAATTATTTAGAGAAAGTAATGAGAGTCGCTTGCAAGTAGCCAGAAATAATCAGTTAATGTAAATGATTAAATTATTTAAATTAAGATATAGTTCACACAGATCCTTGTGGAACTAGAAATTCCTGTTCATATGTGGAAGTTGGCACTAGATAGCTGAGTGCTTTTGTCCAGTATTTACAAGAAGCTTATTTTTCAGGGCAGTAATCCTATTTCCTTTTGCCATTTGGAATTTTTGATTGGATCCGAGTATTGCTTTCCCACCATAACGTCCTCGCTTGTCCAGCTGCTGTCTGTTATGTAGGCATTGGTGCTCTTGTTAACTGCTTGGAATAGCAGTTTAACTGGAGTGTCAGAGCCCGCAGCGAAACGGTTGCCATTCTTCAGGAGGAAGCATGTGGCACATGGCATCATTAAGAGGATGAGACCCTCAAGGTGATGTAGGCAATGTCCATGATACTTCTTGGCACAATCAATTCTACTTATGGAACCACTTACCTTCCAATGGCCCATAATCTATTTTTAATATTTGCCAGATAAGTGCACTCACAGGCATTCTTCAAGGAAAGGCTGAATTTTTTTAAATTAGTCACTTAAAAAAAGAAAAGAAAGAGCAAGAGAGAGGTACAGTATGTTCACTTAATGGCAGCAAATTGTTCCGAGAAACTACATGAATCCAAGGTCTTTGTATTTCTTTTCATTTTTCTCAAACTTGGGCTCATATTTTGATGTCTAATGTGATGCCTTACTTAATTTAAGATGGCATTTAACAGAAAAGGTTTTGTATTCAAATGTATTATTTTGATAGCAAGCACTGAAATTCTGTTTCATCCTCACATTATTACAACCACTGTTAATGGACCAACAAAAAATGTGTAACACACGAATGGCAAAAAATGCCATTCATGTGTTACACGAGAAAAATCCCATTTTCCTGTTGTTAGAAAAAAGGCTGTAAATCATCAAACATCAGATGTATAGCTATGTTAGGGCATTGTTTTTAACAAACAGGTGTTAGAGTGTTCAAATCTATACACGGGAATCCAAATTAACATGCAATAACTGTGAGAAGTACTGGAAATATCAGTTAGAAGTACTGATTTTAGGCCTGTGTGAACCCATACAGAGGTAATGTGTGATTCAGATTTCTACATGATTTTAATAATAGCATGTTGTGTTATAAACTCAGAAGAACACATAACTGTATATTTTCTTTTGACTGAAAATAGATATCTTTTCAACTGATGTTAAATAAGTAATGCTAGCTGTCTTCTTAAGCAGATTTCAGCAGCCACGGTGGAGTCTGTAAAGTAATAATACTGATATGTAATTCATTTGTGTTGCAGTATATTATTTTGTACATGCTAATAGAAATGTCAGCTAGCAAACTTGTGAAAGTAAGATGATCATCAAATGAACCAGACAATATGATGGAGTTCCTGAACACCTCGTTGCTCACTATTATCAGATGCGTTTGCCTCTCTCCTCCCTCTAATCAGAGCTCTTGACTGAGCGCAGATGTCATAATTATTAATCTGCGCCGACGAGCCACTGATGATTGATGAGAGGCACATCCTAATCAATGGCAAATGTATGATAAGTGTTTACTGTGAAGATTATGGCAGCAGTACCTCAGGTGGAGTGGCTTTTCTCCTCATTATCCCACCACCACATCACAAGCAAATAACTCACTGACACTTAGGCCTGATCTTTAATCAGGGATTATCTGGCACTTGACATTATTTTTGAGAATATGTTATTCTGCCATATGCTTTGAACTGCAGACAGGAAAACAAATTTCTTCCCCCACTGGCTTTGATAGAAATATTTCATCATGCACAAGTATTTTGGATGCCTGTAAGGCCGTGTTTTTCCAAGCTTGTGTGTTTATGGATGCAATTACACCCTTTTGAGTCCAGACTTTAATTGAGACTTTGTGTAATTTGGTTTTGGACTTTGCTGATAACAGAGCCTTCTGGTGCATTTTTCTGTCATGTTTAATATCCAATTTCAGCTTGAACCTTCATTTAGTTAGTTTCATGTTCACTAAATCTGGAAATCATATGGACTCAGTTCTGTGGAAAGGGAAAATGTAAGCACTGTTCCCACAAATCTCTGCAACAGCTTACAAAGTCTGACATTCCTAGCTAAGGGCTCAGTGCAGAAACCCACAAAGCACAAGCAATTGCTGGTTGAGAATGCAAATACCTTTTTGTAACAACCAGCACTCAAGCTTGTCTGGACCTACTCAAGACCCTTTGAGGATCAAAGAAAAAGAGGTGGATTTTGGGGTGTGATTGTCTTGGTAAACCTTCCGCCAGTCACTCCCCTGAGAGGATGGTTGGATCGAGACAGGAAGACTAGATGTCTGTGGGTTTCAGTGCGCATCCTGGAACATTGACCTGCTCTTTGTTTAAGTCATAACAGCAATGGCAGCAGGACAAAGTGTTATAATATCCACCAAACTGTCATAATTAAACTGCACACTGGCTAACATCAAGATCGACATTGCCATTTCTCCAGTCATTTCTTCCATATGCTACATGGCTGGAATCTGAGTGATTTGGGATGTGGAAAGCTGCAAATGTGTATGCTTAAATGAATAATGAACAGCTCAAATTATGACAAGCCTTTCTGTGGACTCATAGAGGGTCGCTTAGTTACATTGCGTTGTACAACGAATCACACATTCTTTCAGAAATCTCTTTTTTTCTTGTCAGAATGGTTCATTTATTCATTTCAGTTTACCAAAACGAAGTCCCTAATTCTATTCAAATCCATATACCTCGCTTAATCTACAAGAATTCTAATTGCTTCTGACTGATATACTGCTTTAAAGCACAAACAAAGCTTAGAAAAGTATCATCAACTGTGCCTGCCTGTAGCAGAGTAGAATCCAATTACAGGCAATCCTTAGATGGCAGTGTTCAACCACAGCAGAACAACAGGAAACAATATGAATCATGTGTAAATAGAGAAAATACAAGTTTTAACATACATACATCAAGAAAGACGTGAAGGATCTTCCAGGGATGACTTTTTAATTACTGCATAATATTTAATTCTAAAACATTATGCCGTATAATATGACCGTCTATTAACATTACAATACAGTGTGGTATACAATATAATAAAAACTCCCTTCTTACAGACATACATATTACTGAGATTTATTTATAGTGCATTTTCAAAAGATCTAATTCATATTACACAAATTATAAAAACAATGCATTGCATGTTATAGAAACAAAGGAAGCCCTTTTAATGGCCTCATTTAGATCCTTCTGCAATAAGAACAAACAGATCTAATGGCAGTTCACATCTTATGTATTCTCAGCCTTTATGAATGCAAAGTGCTGCTAGCAGAATTCCCTGGCTGGTAATTCTATCAGCTTGAGATTAAATTTGATTCCTTTTTATTATGTTTTCCCTGAGAAGAGAGTACATGGACACAGTGGCACCACTGGGATGCATCTATCAAATGAAGTTCTATGTTGGGAGACGGTGTGATCTCTTAACGTGCTCATAACATATTGTTTGGACTACAGCATTCCCAGTGGAACTAAAAGGAGGCTGTACAGCAGATTACACTCAACGCTATAGTATCTGGGAGGTCCCTTAAAATTGACAGATCAATCAAGCATTCATCACCAAGTGTACAAGTGAAAATTGGCATATTGTGCAGTGCTATTGTATAAGTGAAAAGGCTGCCAAATCATCTAACTGATGTCAGCTGGGGCTGTGTCAAATAAAGCCGAAGAGTGATTCAGATAATGTTAGTGGACTGCAACAGCACAGTGATAGAGCACTCTTAAAATCAACAACTAGAAGTCAAAGGGGACAGGATGACATCATGGCATAAGAACAAATGTCAAAGCCTCACTGAGCAGCCTGAAGCAGGCTTGTAAAATCATATATAAATGGGACAGTGATGTAAAATTCCCAGCATAATGCTTGAACATTTACATTTGGTATGCCAACTATGTAAGGGCTATATTCACATCTGGTGATAATAGTAAAACCGCCTGGAGCAGAGAACTACAATGAGCTAGTAGTAGAGAAATGTGCTGTAACTGATAACTGAGCAATATTGAAGGTGAGGCTCTCTGCTGGAATTCCCTTCACTGTAGAAAACCTTTGTTGGATTCTGTGGTCCTCTCAGTGCAGAGAGAGCACCGGTATGTGTCACAGTGGGAGGCTTGAAACTTTCTGTAGAGACTATAAACAAGGAAGCAGAGAAAACAACAGACTACTGAGTAGATGCTGCTTTAGCTGTACTCATGCACAGACAAATGCAAGGAAGAAGCAGGAATAACTTTCC
Source organism: Mchenga conophoros (assembly GCF_057382185.1). Classification (NCBI taxonomy): domain Eukaryota; kingdom Metazoa; phylum Chordata; class Actinopteri; order Cichliformes; family Cichlidae; genus Mchenga; species Mchenga conophoros. The sequence goes on from NC_140536.1 coordinate 21,801,653, forward strand.
CTCTGGTTGTGTTCCAGAGACTTGTAGGAATGATGCTAACAAGAAATAACACTATTCTGGTGGATTGTGATATTTAAACACTTTACATTGATGTTAAGATGTTGCTTTTTACTACTGCCATCCATCCGAAAGATGAACAAACATGACTACAGATGTGGACGGCACATTTTTCTGCTTGCATTTCCAACTGTTTTATACTGTAAAAAGCTGTGACTCATCCTAACAACAAACTTAACTCAAGGTGTGTTGGCTGATGGACTCACTATTAAAGATTTGGCAGATGTACAGTACTATGCAAAAAGTTTGAGTTACCCATCATTTCTTTATATTTTGCTTTTGAGAAGACTGATTTTTTTTTTTTAATCGCTAGTAATCATTCTCTTAAGGTTTTCTTTGGGCATTTGCTGATTCCTACCCCAGTTCTTGTACCCAACCATCCTAAGAGTAATTTCTAGTCTTTATTATTTCTTTGTCAAGCTACTTAAGAAACATTCCAGCATAAAAAGCACACAACTCAATGGATGTGATAGTGTTGTGTCTACACATAAAACAGAACTTAGCAAAGATTCAGTTTTAGATTGTAGGCATTATATTACTAACAGTGTGTCACAAAATAAATAATCTGTCCTTAAGGAATAGGGGGGGAAAACGGCCTGAGAAATGCATCTGGCCCTCCAATTGATCAATCTGTGGTTTGCTGAAGTCTCATTAGAAATGGAAGTGGATGGGTGGCTGTCAAGAAGCCAATCTTAAGGAAGGGAAACAGGAAGAAAAGGCAGAGGTATGCCAAAGTACACAATAAATCAGTAGCAACAAGAGTGATGAACCCAAATTTTAAACTTGTGATTCAAATCATTGTCAGTAGGTAAAGAGGAGGTCAGAAGAAAAGTACAGCAATGATTACCTAGCACCATTAGTAAAAAATGTCAAATCTTGACACAGAATAGAACAAAAAGCATCCATCATCCAAAGAAGAGCCTTGTTCTATTTAACCTCTTAAGCCCCAAGCCTAATTCAAATTCAAATTCAAATTTTATTTGTCACACACACACAACCATACACAGTATGACATGGGGGTGAAATGCTTGTAGCTGTGCAATGCCCGACCATTAAATGACAGAAAAAAAGTTTTACAATATTTACAATTTACAGGTTACTACAAAATTTACAAATTAACTTGGGAATTTACAGTAAAGAATGTGCAAATAGCAGAAGAGATTATAAAGATTATAAAGATTATAAATTATAGGAATTATAGGATTATAGGAAATGTGTGGTGGTGCGTGTGGTGATGTGTGTGAGAGTCCAGTCTTATAGTGACGTGTGTGGGAGAGTCCAGTCCTACACCTGGTTCAGGGCCCGAATAGCCTGGGGGAAGAAGCTCCTCCTCATTCTCTTTGTTTTGGCCTTAAGGGAGCAGAAGCGCTTCCCAGACCTCAACAGTGAGAAGAGTCCATTGTTGGGATGGGAGAGGTCCATCATAATCTTCCTAGCTTTGGACTTGCAGCGCTTGGTGTAGATGGACAGCAGGTCAGGGAGCTCTGATTGAATGATGCGTTCGGCTGAGTGCACCACCCTTTGCAGATCTCGTCTGTCCTGCTTGTTGCTGTTCCCAAACCAGGTGCAGATGTTTGCCGTCAGGACGCTCTCGATGGTGCAGGAGTAGAAGTTCTTGAGCACCTTCAGTGGCAGATGGAAGTCTCTAAGTCTTCTGAGGAAGAAGAGACGCTGACGGGCTTTCTTAACCAGGGTGTTGATGTGGCAGGACCATGACAGGTCCTGAGTGATGTGGACACCCAGGTATCGGAAACTGTCCACTCTCTCCACTGGCGTGCCACTGATGATGAGGGGTTTGTAATTCCTCGCCTGCTTTGTAGTGAAGTCCACGATCAGCTCCTTAGTCTTGCTGATGTTTAGGAGGAGGTTATTCTCCGGGCACCAGGTCTCCAGGTTCGTAATGTCCTCCAGGTAGGCCGTCTCGATGTTGTCGGAGATCAGGCCACAACAGCAGTGTCGTCAGCAAACTTGACAATGGAGGTGGTGTCTGATGTGTCTACACAGTCATAAGTGTACAGTGAGTACAGCAGGGGGCTTAAAACACAGCCCTGAGGCACTCCAGTGCTGAGTGAGATGGAGGGGAGACTTGTTTTCCCACCCTCACTGATTGGGGTCTGTCTGTGAGGAAGTTGAGGATTCACTGACACAGTGATGAGCTGAGTCCTAGATCCGTCAACTTGGTGAAAAGCTTAGAGGGAATTATTGTGTTGAATGCTGAACTGTAGTCCACGAACAGCATCCTAACATAATTCCCTCTGCCAGTGTCCAGGTGACTCAGGGATGTGTGGAGCAGGTGAGATATGGCATCGTCTGTGGAACGATTAGTCCGGTAAGCAAACTGAAGTGAGTCGATGGTGGCAGGAAGTGAAGAAGTGATGTGATCTCTCATCAGTCTTTCAAAACACTTCATCACAATTGAAGTCAGTGCTACTGGACGGTAGTCATTGTGGCAAGCGGGCTGTTGTTTCTTTGGAACAGGAACAATAATGGACTGTTTGAAGCACGTGGGAACCACAGATTGGGCCAGGGAGAGGTTGAAGATCTCCGTGAACACTGGTGCTAGCTGGTCAGCGCAGGCTCTCAGGACCCGGCCAGAGATTGCATCTGGTCCTGCTGCCAGTCCAGTGAGCGACCTCCCTCCTGATTGGTGGTTGCTGCTTTAGCCTTTGTTTGTAAGCAGGCATGAGGAAGATGGCGGCATGGTCCGATTTTCCAAATGCCGGCAGGGGCTGAGCCTTGTAACAGTTCTTGAACGGGGTGTAGCAGTGGTCTAACTGATCTCCTGCCTTTTGCCCCCGTATCAGGGGGCGTTGGGGCTAAAGAGGTTAAATAAATTACAAGAAATCTTGCGTAAGAGTTCAGTCATACCAAACGCTTATTTTCAAGCTCATTACAACTGTGCAAATGATGTTTTTGCATTATATAATGCATTTTCATGCATGTTTGCACACGTTTTAATATATTCCCATTTTCCTGGCCAAACATGTAGGGTGGATCGAGAGTTTTGCACTTTACTGTAGATTGAGAAATGATTGCAAAACTCCTCATCCATAGTGATTTCTTTTAAAAGCAAACATGTCACAGTGTCCATATTGAAGGCTAAATGATTTTCACAAGGGGAGTTTGTTTTCAGTTTTCAAACTGAATAGCGATTAAGATTTAACATGTGCATAAATAAGAATTTTATCTAACTGAGTATTATGTGCGTTAAACATGCCTGGCCTATTTGGAATAGCAGTGGAAGCAGGACAAGCTGACCCAATAAGCCAAATTGCTATTACATTAAAGTGGACAATGCCACCACAGAATGCAGCGACCACAATCTAAGCAGTAAGCATAAATATCTCATTTGACTTGATGCACCATCTGAGTAATTCCACAAGCTCTGCTTCAATGGTGATTGCTACAGAGTCTTGGCAGAGGTAGAGAAGTCAAATAATTAGATCAGAGCACCACATATTCCATGGTCCATACACTTGTCTGTTATTCATGAGATGCTTTTTTTTGTGCGTGCATGGGTTGTTTGGCCCTATCAGGTTTTCAGCTGGCAGAGAGAGGATTTGGACGAGTACCATTAAAATATAAATATTTTATTTTAAAACCATTCATTCCGTTTTAAATATTATATACTGCATTATGCAAGCAAAATGTAATGCTCCGAGTGTGATTTTGGTAGGTTCATCATGCCTCGAAGCTTGTTCTGACTGCTCTGCACAAGCTTGGACATGAATGTACAATCTCACAACCAGGCACAGGTAAAAGCAGTAACAGCAAAACCCGATGCTAATTATTTTGCACGTTTTCCTTTTCTCCTTTAACCTAGAGTAATAAATGACCTAAAAAAATATTCCCTGTTGCTAACATTATATTTTTGACACATGTTGGTATTCACATATGATTCCTTTCCAGCAGAGAATAAAGACAAATGTGAGCCTGTTGATGTTCCTATCTAGATGAAGGTGTTCCATAAATCATGCAGCATCACCCTGGTTTGTTTCAGCTGTTCTATAATGGAGGAGTTCTTACAAGGCCCAATTAAAAGAACCCACACAGCTCAGATTGAGGGTTTAACATTTGAATTATTTAGCAAGTTGCATAAATATGAGTGTTTGCTATTTAACAAGGTGTAAGAACATGAATTATGAGCATCATTTCTTTTTCTCTCTCTGTGGGGGCTTGCTTATTTATGTAAAAAAAAATCAGGGGTATAAAATTGCTATTGATTTTATTTTGAGGTATCTTAGTCGGGTCGGGGATGAGTTCCTGCCCCAAGTGGAGGAGTTCAAGTATCTCGGGGTCTTGTTCGCGAGTGATGGGAGAAGGGAGCCGGAGATCGACAGACGGATTGGGGCTGCAGCTGCAGTAATGCGGACGCTGCACCGGTCCGTCGTGGTGAAGAGGGAGCTGAGTGTAAAAGCGAAGCTCTCAATTTACCGGTCGATCTACGTCCCTACCCTCACCTATGGCCACGAGCTGTGGGTAGTGACCGAAAGAACGAGATCGCGGATACAAGCGGCAGAAATGAGCTTCCTCCGAAGGGTGGCTGGCCTCTCCCTTAGAGATAGGGTGAGAAGTTCGGCCATCCGGGAGGGGCTCAGAGTAGAGCAGCTGCTGCTCCACATCGAAAGGAGCCAGCTGAGGTGGTTCGGGCATCTGACAAGGATGCCCCCTGGGCGCCTCCTGGGTGAGGTGTTCCAGGCATGTCCCACCGGGAGGAGGCCCCGGGGCAGACCCAGGACACGCTAGAGAGATTATATCTCTCGGCTGGCCTGGGAACGCCTTGGTATTCCCCCGGATAAGCTGGAGGAGGTGGCTGGGGAGAGGGAGGTCTGGGCCTCTTTGCTTAGGCTGCTGCCCCCGCGGCCCGGACAAAGCGGATGAAAATGGATGGATGGATGGATGGTATCTTAGTTGCTAGGTTATTTAAAGTAATCCTAATCACAATTTATATTTGTGTCACATGACTAGTTTTAGGTGATTGTTTTAATTTTAAGACCCACAAATGCATTTTTTTTATTTTTTTGCTCACCTTGCTCTCATCGCAGCTGTTTTCAGATTAGATGCTCTACAGCAGACAGCCAAGACAGATACCAGCTGGCTAAAATCATGACAAAAATAGGAAGGAAACAAAGTGCATGGCGAGAATCTCTTGCCATATATATAGATGTATAGATGCAGCATGACAGGAACAGTGGAAAACTGGCTCCAGAATATTTGCTATCAGGAGCTGGTGGAGACCAAAATCAGAGCTTCAAGAGCAGCACTAAAATGTACCAGTTGGCCAAAATTTTTAGGATCCCTGGGTTGGTTCCCAATGATTTGTGTTTTTTGGACTTGAATCTATTTTGTATTGTGTTTTGTGAAGTGAGTCATGTTTCTAATTCTTAGTCTTTTGCTAATTTAGTCAGTTCCCTTTCATGTCCAAGTTTAGTCTCACCCATGTGTTTCCTTCCCAGTGTCCCCACTGTGTAGTCAATCATGTCTGTCTGTGAATGTCAAGTTTGGCGTCGCCCTCTCTGTCTGTCTCTCTATCGCTCGTGAAAAACTGATGTTGCATTCAATTGCAAACATTTTGTCAAAAACAAAGGAATCCAAGCCACTTACAATATGAATAATTGTCACAACTGTGTGGCAAGAAAAAGACTTTCATCACAAATCAACATCTGAATTTCAATGAAATTACTAATTCAAACTGAAGTTTTACTAAATCGGTTCAAATTCCTCACTGTGCAATTTGTTGTCCAGAGAGAAAAATCTGAAAGCAAACTTTACAGCGTGTTTCGTTTTCTCTTCACTAATCAGATTTTCCCATTGACTCCTACACAGATGGTCCTTTGTGTACTTCACACAATGCCATCTTGCTTGTAAAATGTCAAGGGGAAGAATTTCCATCAGTCAAAGCACATTTAATCAACTTAACCAAGAGAATTTTGCTGCTACTGCAGGTAAATAAAGAACTTTATATTTATTCCAGTATCTTTTATAGTCACAAAATGCTGTGAAATAGTGTATGCTAATGTGAAAAGGGAATCATCAATACTGAGCTCACATTGACCTCTATAAAGTAAATAACATGAACCTTCAGTTTAGGCTCAAGAGCTGATAAGAGTGCAGAAATATGGAGAGTTTTGGAGAGTGATCCTTATCACTACCTGTGAGGTAGACAGTACTGAGCATGGCAAGGTCACCAGCAAGTCAGAGTAAGGTCATCAGCACCACGCCAGTCTGCCTGCTGCTCCTCAAGCCTGACCTTGTCAAAGTCAAGTGTTGAGTTGCTAATGCCCCTTAACCCAGCGTGTGTAGTGCTAGAAGCCTTCACCAATGCTATATGGCCGGATGTAGCCGCTGGCATTAGAGATGAAGCTAGCACTCCTAATTGCCTCCGCGTGATTCCCAGGCTTGACCCATACTTGGCTGCCACTTCATCTCCCTTTCGTCTGTCTCTCACTCCTTTTTCCGCCAGAGCTACACCCATAGCGGGACAGCTGGCTCTCATCCAGGAGCATCAAAATATTGTCAGGACCACTCTCTGTGCTCCCGCTACCCTCGTCTCCAAATTAACCTTTAAATCAAAGAAGGAGTCCTCGCCTCTCCTCTCCTCCCCTGCTTCTCCCTCATCTTGTCCTCTGGGTGAATTAATAAAACCTTAATTTCCTCATTAGCCCTGTCAATTCATGCAGGGAGTAATAGGCACTACTTGGGGAAGTGCTCTCTTACATACAAAAATGTACCATTGACAATTAGCTTCCTGGGCTCTTTTAAGGGTGGAGGGAGGTCTTTTGCTCTAAGAGCAAAGAGCATCTTTTGGCATACTTTATACTCATGTCTATATGTGTTCATTTGTCTGTTTTGGGGTTGTTCTGTGGTACAGTGCAGTCAGTGTTCTTACAGATTTGTTGTATTTTCCAGCAATTATAAGAGAAAGCTTCACGGCAGGATACTTTGACTCAGACTGGAGGACTATGTGAAAGTGCTCAACAGCGTTTCATCCTAACTGCATGTATTGTGCATTGTGCATTGTACATAATACAGTACCACTGGTCTCAAATTCTTTCCCCACCAATTTGAAGTAATCATTAACAAATAGAGTCAGACTGTAGAAGTAACAGCAAGAAAATTAATGTCCTAAACTGGCACTGTAGTCTGAACTAAACATCAGTAGGTCTGTTTTGGATTGCATGTGGCAGGAGCCAAAATCCAAACAGTTTTCTCTAATCTTACCGAGATGCTCCTTACCAAGTAACTTGATAAGCTGCATGCATCCTGTCCTTGGGAGAGCTGGAGTTGTTCTCACCAAATACTGATGTTTCTTAATTTATTAGAAACTATTTTAATTTACTGTTTTATTGATGTCTTTTTGTCTTTGTAAGGTGACCTTGGGTTTTAGAAAGGGACCCTCAAATAAAATATTATTATTATTGTTGTATTCTGTTAACTGTACTTTGTATGAATATAACTGATAAATTAAAACTGTTTATAGCTTTCTTCATGGAAAGCATTGAACTGCATAGCTTGTGTTAACTTATACCTAGGGATGGGTATCGTTTAGGTTTTATCCGAACCAGTACCAAACCGGTACTTTTGAAACGGTGCCGGTGCTTAAACAGTGCTCAAACCGGTGCTTAAAGAATGGAGAACACAAAATTGGTCCAAAAACCTCTCATGTTCAGCTGCTTTTTTTGTAAAAAGATAACAATGTTAGCCTTTTCTGCAGCTATGGGGCATATATGGTATCACTCTTGGCTGCAAGCAGTGCTTAAACAATGGAAAAAACACAAACTTTGTCCAAAAACCTCTCATGTTTAACTGTTTTCCACTTTTTCTTTGGTCATTTTAGTCTTTTTGGCCAGGGTGAAGGGAGTATCTGCCATCAAACAAGAAGACAGCCACATGTAACTACGACGGTGTTTGCTAGTTCACCTTACATGCATTAATTTAATAACGTGGTTAGCCTACTCAACGTAAATTACACACGAACAACATTAAGCTACTAAAAAGAACGGTGGCTGCTGCCATCATCATCCGTCATCATTTCTGCTACACTGGCAGGGCTAGGACTCTCCTCTTCGGGTTTTTGGGGGATGTTGCTAACTCTGGGTCCGATAACAGGCACCACACCCGCAGTAGATGTGCTTGGTGTGAGGTCTCGCAGCAAGCTATCAAATACGGCGCATTTCTCGGCTTTTAAAAGAAAACGCTATGCATCGCCAGGTGTTTCATCGGATTTGAGGTGTTACCGGTGCCATCATGGCACCGGATACCGGTACCCATCCCTACTTATACCAACAATCAAAGGAATCCGGTCTTTAAGTCTGTCGGCCCAAACTTCGCTTCAGATCCCAAATTCAAACGATCATCACTGAGAGTTAAAAACTGTCTAAATTCTTTTATCTGTAATAAAATGATCAGTGTGGCTACTCTACCAGGTGTAACAATTAAGTTTAACATCCAGGCATCCATGAAAACAGAATTTATAAAATTTAACAGAGTTAGAAGTTAGCAGGAAGTTAGCTTGCTAGTTTCCATCTAAATATAATATGTTCTGACTGAGAGATTTCTGAAACAAATTAAGACGTACAGCTTTGCTATCACTTCCGACATAAATGAAGACAGGAAAGTAAACAGCAGCGATGTTTGTAGGGTTACTGAAGTTGGGCTAGCTGGTATATAATGATGTGCTATGTGATTACTAGCAGCACAACAGTGAAGCTGGAGGATGAACTTATCTTATCTTAACTTTTTCCCACTTGATAAAAGTTAACAAGAGTGTTCCCGATGGTTAGGGACAAATGCAGCCGCATGGCAGGATGCTGTAAACGGACCAAACTTCAGTCAGGAGAACAACTGAGATAATCCATCCACAATACGAGGTTAGTCATTAATATACTGCTGCATGGGCTGGGCTGTAGTTACATCATAAGATTTTAAAAACTGAGCTTTGAATAGTGGCAACCAACAGTGATCACGGACTGTTTTTAGGGGCTTGTTGAGGTTAAATAGAACAAGATACAAAGCATTAAAACATGTCAAGAACACAACAGCCGTATTAAACGCAGAGCAGTTTGGGCCCAGAAGCAGGATTCATTGCGTCATCACTTAATGACCGGATTGTTATAATGAGCTTTAGAGGAAATAAATTTCTTATTTGAGACATCTGATCTATTTTTCCATTGCTAAGAAAATGTTCATTTAATAAAGCCCGCAGACAACAATGAAGTAGCTAACATCTTTTAATAAAAACCAAAGCTTGAGTGAGAGAGCGGCCATTGAGGGGCGCTGACCAGCAGTCTCTCCCAATCCCAGGCCAGCCCTGGGTTTAAATACAGCTCACAAAACAAAAGGCATTACACAGCTGTTGTTTACACCTTTGGTCTCCCCCAAAGAAAGAGTTCACAATCCCTTATCACCTTTTACAGCGGTTGATCCCCTTGTCTCTTTCCCCCGTCCTCAAAGAGAAACAAAAGACTTCTCCAACACTGGCACCAGGCTTCCTGTGTGAGTGCCCCCATTTCCCAAGATACAATCACCAGGCCCCCACCATCTGTTTAACTGCGTGAATAAAGTGTGAACCAGACATCCTAAACCAGGTGACATAAAAGCGCTGTTACTAAGAGAATACATCAATATATAAATAAAAGAAATTCTAATACACTATTTTATTCTGACTAAATGTCTAGCATCCTAAATATTAGGTTTTATGGGTATAACATTTGCTTGTGTATACTTGGGTACAAATATGCTATATTACCAACATTAATAAACTAGTACAAGCACAGTGTATGTCCTCCTCTCCTCACTGACAGGTCACATGATGACTTGTACTAATTGTGAGCCACACAGTGAAAAAACAAACTATGCAGGAGTAACTTAGGCTGTTTAAACAGAGGTTGTTGGTTGAATGCTAAGCTAAAGGCCACATTTTTCTCCCCATTTTCTGAGTTGTTATTGTTTTTGAGAACTGTATGTTTATATAATGTATTTTTGACATTTGTCATGCCCTGCAGTGCAAAAGTCACAGGTTTCATGAAGCGTGATAAGTTTCTTTGGAGAAGCACTTAGCTTCAGGAGAAATGTATGTGTGCGAGAACACAGATTTCAGAGATATTTGTGTTTTTCTTTCTCTTGGTTTCATGTCCAAGTTAACATTAAAAACAGTTTGTTTTAGATGCACCATATCCATAGTATTCCTGGTTGATTTCCACTCAAAACCCACTAATATGTCTCACTAGTTGGACCAACATGACATATTCTTAGAATGGCGCTGGCTTATCAGCCCATTTTCAATCTCTATTACATCCTTATCTACACTGACTGGGAGCTCATGAATCTGTCTTTGTAACAATGTTATAGATATGACCACATTTGACCGTAAACCACAAGCAATTTGACAGTCTGATGTTTTAAAGGAAAAAAATATTATATAATTTAACAGTAAGTCACTGCTGTGGTATAGATCAGAAGCCAATCTGCTAATAAATCACTGGCAATCTGACATTAAATGTCAGAATTTGATGGCTCTTAAAAGAACATTGGCAAAAAGCATGCTTGATTAGCAAGACCCAGCAGAACTCTGTCAGAGTCATTTTTCTAGATAAATATATGATGTGACGGTTGATGTTTGGAATTTCGTGTAACTTGGGGACTCAGTTATGTAGTTGATGTTCAAAGCTGGCACACAAAGGGGGATGATGGGTAACTTGGCGCAGAGTACTGGCTAGAGGAGGGTGGCTGGTGGTGCTGAGGGAAGATGCTCTTTGTTGGAGGGTGTTTTCTCGGGCTCAGCACAGCAGGACATCACAGGCTTGCACTGTCAACACATGCCTTTAATGTTGCAAGTCTCCAAAAGAAACATCAAAAGGCTCTATCCATCGTGCTGAGATTTATTTTATTTTTACCTTATCTTTTTAGAAATTATTAAGAGTGCTCGGGATTCATGAAAGATTTTTTTTTTTTAAATAAATTGCTCCATTTAGAAGTTCAAAGCCAAACTGTCAGGATGAAATGTCAGCATCTGTACAAATAAATTTTAAAAAATGTGTTTGTATTACAACACAAAAGCGCAAAGTAGTTTAGAGAGCTGGTGAACAAAGGTACCATGAAAATAATAAATCAGTGAAAATAAATCAGTTGTCATCCTGATTTGGGAAGCATCCTGGACTGCATCTTAGCATACAAATCAAGTGATTATTATTATTATTATTATTGTTGTTACAGCATTATCCTTCCCTGTTGCATTCATATTCAGGTTTCAACTGTGTTAGTAAATCTGCATTTTCTAAGAAAAATAATATTTTTATTCCTAACTGTAAAAAGCAGCATTTGGTTAAATATAGTAGTATCGTAAAAAATGTATTTACTTTATTTACTTGTATAATTCAGTGTAATGAACTATGAAGTGAACTTCTTGCCTCTTCTGACTAACATATGTTAGAATAAATTCTAATGCGTTAGTTATTCTAGGTTTTCTCAAAGAAATTTTCCCATACAAGCAAATGTTAGAAAGGATAAATCAGTCTTTCCACTAATACACTTCAGTGCAGTCCTCTGTCTAATGGGCTACCCTGCAATACAAGAAAAAAAATCTTTAAGTCCATATATTCTAAATGGGTCATTAATCAGTAGAGCATGACTTCTAGCTCAGGGCATGTAGATGTTTTAGCATAATATCATGTATGCAGCCATTAAGTGCATACAAAGTTAGCAGTTATAAATAGGTCATCTAGAGGCAAGGTTTTCACCTATCGAATGGAGACATGGAACCAATCAAATCTGCAAGCTTTTATTTCAGCCACCAAGATCAATAGCTGCAAGCTAGAAACGAGGAGCCTCTATCTAAAATGAGAGCTTGTTGTTTCAACTTTGGCTGCCATTATTGCTCTAAACTGCACTGAGTGAAATGCTTGATGTGCAAAAATAACCAAGTGGGACGGATCTCAGAAAAAAATATTAAATTGATAATAAACAAGGTTCATTTCATGGCTTTAAATGTTGCTACCTTGTCCTACTTTATGAAAAGTCATCACCTAGACTTGCACTGTATGCGCTGTGCGCACATTTCTATTCGCACCTTTCATGGAAAGTTCCAAACACAAACTTGATCTAAATCCCAAAGTTTGTTGCTTGAAGTCAGTTGTTACCTCTATCTCACTTAATCCTCACATTTCCACTAACCTGAAAAATACAAAATGATATTTTCAAGGCAGAGCACTTTGAAAATGTTTAGCGCAAAAATACCTTTTGAGGTACAGGAGTCGAGTGCGTATTCACCCCCCTCTACCTCTCCTTCCTCTCAGTGTTTCAAAGTTGTGATAAGATGTGACAATCTATCAGACTTCAGTGAGGGGTTTTTACCATGTATGCTGCAGCCCTTAGTTATCTTGGTGGCATTTTCCTTGCGATATAACAGAGAATCAATTATGAGTACACAGATATGCGAAAGGTTTAGTCTGCAAAAGATGCTTCTTGACAGTCTGATGATATGATGGCGGTAAATAAGCTCCATACGTTTTTTTTTTTCCTGAGCTAAAAATACTATTCCCCCGAGCAAACGGCTGCATGTTAAGATAAAGAGAGGAGAGCAGCCTTTAGAAAGGCACAGAGTGTGGAATTACAGACGTGACGCAAAACAACAGTCATGATCGTAATGATGTTGGTGATGTCAACTTATCTAGGTTTGTTCTACTGTACTGTCTCAGTAATGTTTAGTCACAGATTTCATAGTCTCACAAGAACATACAATGAATACTGGTTTGCACAGACTTGGATACAGCATGTGCATGTGAGACATTTTATAATTACTGCCAAGACAAAAGTGCTTTTGTTTTGCAAATATTTGCAAACTATCAATTATTGCAATATAGATAACACTGATAACTCACAGAATTAAAATCACTTATCATTCTCCAATCAGTCTAAGAAATAGTAGATGAAAAGATAATGCAAAAAAAAAAGTGTTTTAAACATTCTTGATAACATAAATGCAGATATGATGTTTTAAGGAGCATTTCTAAATACAAAGTCTTAAGCACAGATGTTAGATGAAGTCTAACATCAGTGATACACTTGATGATGAGACCATTTTTTAAAAGATGATTTAAAATCAGATGTGTATCGATTTGGGTTTCTTTGCTTTCTTACTCTTAGATGAGAGGCAATGGTTTAGTTAGTCAAAGATTTATGATGGAACCACACAGCATTTTGGATTCTCTAAGAAAAGACCTCTGAGGCTTTACGGCTGCTGTTTATACAGTTCCAGTGAACTGCAAACACTTCAAACATCTCAGGAAAAAGGCATGTAAGAACTCCCAACAGGCTTTCTAATCAAATGTCACAAGACCTTCATGGAAACAGCGAAGCAATTCAGCCTATGGCTATGCCAGTGAAATGGCAAAAGCCAACACATCAAGAAGACTTTGTTTGTTTCCAAACCTCCTCAACCTTGTTGGCAGTAACAAGATGCCTCTTGCACTGGCCGCCGTGATGGATTGTTTGTTTGCCTGGGTTTGGTTTATTATATATAATTGAACAATAATAGAATATCGATCCAGCAATAATAAAGTGATGTGTCAAACATTGTGCGAGTCAGCGGTTGCAGCAAAATGTCAATTCTGGCGAGAGAGAGAGAGAGAGAGAAAAAAAACTATTAAAACAACATTTTTTAAACATTTTCTTTTTTTATAAGCTGCAAAGGTAAACATACACTACAGCTACTGTATATAAAAGTGATTATGCTCTTTCGTGAGAAATGTTTGTTGGTTCATAAACACACTGCTGTCTCTGACGACTTATTGATTGCGTGGTGTGTGGGGTCATCTTCTTTGCTTCCAGTTGGCAAAGCACTGCTTAGATGGTGACAGAGAGGATCTTAACTGAATAAAGACAGAAGCTTTACTTCCATTTCCTCTTTTTCTGTCCAGCTTTGACATGGAAATTCCTCAAACAGGAAGCTGTAGGATGTGGAACCTTTTTTAAGTCGCCACTGAGATTAATAGACAATGCTTCCAGCTCCTCCTATGGGTGTAGAGGACAGGAGCACATTTATGCCACACTTGCATGCTCCTCCAGTTGCGTATACTGTGGCGATGACAAATGGGAAAGGACACACATTAGCTCTCAGCGTACCTCACGCAGCTTCCTACTCAGTAATGGATTCACCTTCGTGCCATCATCACCTTCTATTAGGCCCAGGACAGAATCAATAGTTTTCTAAATGCAGCTGAATCATTCATCATAAGAGGCCTTGTGCCATCCACCGCAGCTACCTCCTGCTACCTCTCCGACCTGCCTTACTTGTTTTGCCTCCTCACATAGAGTATTGATTACCCATTTATGCCAACACCAAAAGAGAAAAGCTTGATCAAACTGCGCAGAGATGCTATCACGTTAACAGATTTCAATACACATGAAAGCACAACGCATTAAATCCAATATGACCCTTGAAGTCTGGAGAAGGTAAGTTATAAATTTAAATTTCATGATATTGATGGTGATATGAGAAAAACAAATAGGTGATATTATGGTGATATATTCAAAATGAGCTCTAGTAATAATAAATATAAGGAACCAACGTTTAGGAAATTAAATATAACGGAGATACCTATTATCTTCAGAAAAAGAGAGAAAGATTTATTTAATATAAGCTTGATGTAGTTTCTAATGTAAACACACAAAATCAAACAGCTATCAGCTCAACTTGAGAGGTCAGCCTAATTCACAGAATGGGTCTCTCCACCATGAGAGTCTGCAGGCAGCACCAGCCGGGCCTGGCCTTTATTCTGCCAGCATTCTTCTGGGAGGCTGGGCACTGGCTGCGAGGACATGATTAATTGCTGCAATAAAGCTCATTATGGAGATTAAGTAGGAGTTACAGGAGCATTATTGATCACTGTCCTTTAAATAACCTTAAAGTTGCTTGTTTGTGCATGTTTGTATGACGCTGGTCAATGTAGAGGGCAAAATGGGAGGAGGAGATTCAATGCAATGTTGCCGCAAGACATTAACATATGACATAAAATCAGTCCTGGGTGATCACATGAAATGTGTTGGCATGCTTGCAGTGACACGGGGTCTTCACAAGTCACATTTCCTCTACACTGCTGTCATATAGTCTCACAGTTATCAGTGGAAAAGATCGTGTTTGACATAAGGAGACAACTGCCACCCACCCATACAAACACACCACTGCCGATGCCACCACATCTAAAAGAGACATATTCTGACCCTTTCAGGAACAAGAACATTTTAAATACAATTCAAAATAACATAAAACAAATGATTATTACAGTATGCGCCTCTTTGTGATGCATTTCTGGCTTCAGTTGGGATTTGTTATAATGCACATTTGCTCCATTTATCCTATATAACTACTTTCTGCTTTGTCATGGGTTTATAACAACCAATAAATTATAACTGTTGCTCTTTGAATTCTAGTTGAATCTATGTAAATTCATTTTTGGTTTTCTGCAGTGCTCCAGAACTACTGCATCATTTATTTTGTACACATGTACATAAACGCAAACCTTTCTTTAACAGAAAAAAAAATGGAAATGCCATCTTTTGTTACCTCAATCCTTTTTAAAAAATCCTCTTATCCTTCCTAGCTTCTGACACCCCTTGCATTTCCAATAAACCCCTTAGTCTCCTGTTGAAGTATAAATGCCTTGGTATTTTCAGAATATTGATTCCATGTTAAATCTTCTACTATGAATAGAATATAAAGGGTACTATTTTTATATCTGTAACCTTGACTGTGACACGGTGACTAGTTTACCTGACTGGTAAACTGTAGACTAGAGTATTTCTATTGGGCGATACAGAAATATACACAAGAGCACTTTCAACAGGGCTTTCCAGAGTTTGGCACTTACTAGGTCAATACTTTTCTTGCAGCCCACTCATTTCTTTGTCTGAGTCATCTGCTAAAAAACCTGCTTGTGAGCAATGTGATAATAAAAAGCTATGATCCACAACCAAGCTAATGAATATAATACACCTGGTTGTTTGTCTTTCACTTATCCTATAATTGACTTTTTATTTGTGAAGAATCTGGCCAAGGACAAGTGTAGGTAGTTAAGATTGTCAATAGGAAAAAAAGCATCAACATAACTTAATATTAAAGTAGTATAAGACATGCATAAATGTCAGAATAGCTCTGTAATGTCTAATGTTAGGTATGAAACTGACACTGCTGTTCAGAAAAAACAATGACAGAGACAAACAAACTGGGTGATTAATTAATTTTTGGTGAAAAGCCACATTTATAGGGAAAAAATCTTTTGAATGTCCCTTCCAAACGCTTTGTGCTTAAATGCAATAAATACATAAATTCTGATGCTTGTGAAAATTCATCCATATCAGGACAAATCAGTTGGTCAAGCTTTAACACTCTCCATCAGCAATAAGTTGTCAAATGAGGCAGGCCAGGAGATCAGCACCTGCTCCTGCCATGCAGTTGACAGGTGTTAACCTGTCACTCATTCCTCAATTTGCCTCGCTACTCGCCACTGGCTTCACGTTTCCAGTGAGACCGACCTGAACACGCAGCTTTCCTCCAAGAAGGCAAACCTCATTTAGAGTGATGACGACAGCAGCTAGGGTTTTGCGGCATTTTCTATGTTCGTCACGTCCGTGAATAAAAGGACCTATTCCTATCACGCTAATAACGCTGGGCTGCTCATGTCACGCTCAGCGCTGGCATGGGGGCGTTTTGTGCATGTCAGTGAGATAAGAGAATAGCAGGGTGCATGTTCACGTGCCTTATCGGACTATGCCAGGAGAGGGTTTCGCCTGCTGTTTACAATGCTGCAACCTCAAAGACGCAAGTGCAAAATATGCATGTGATGCAGGTGGGTAAGAAAGGAGGAGAGAGGTGTGGGCTACAATAGGAAAAGGTAATTTTCATAATTAAATTAGTCTTAATAAACTACTTAACACTGAATATAGAATGTAAATATATGTGATGCAGTCTAGAGTTTGAAAAATAAAATGGAATATTCCCAACGCTCTGTACACTCTGAACTCAAGAGCCACCACATTCGGAAAATAACAGGATATTTGCTATATGCGGGTATATAATCCTTGGATCAGGATAGTTTTTATACATCTACCCCTGACACTTTCCCTCATGATACTATGTGTTCTCTGCTCTAGGCAATGTAATGAAGTCAAAAAATAATTCCCTAAAGTCTTCAACATAACCTCTCACTGCAAAAGCCATACACCTGCAGCTGCTTATAAAGGAGTAATACCCCTGGGTCTACAGATAAGTCAAGGGCACAGAGTTAAACTCAGGCCTTATTCAGTGCTTCTACAAGCTCTCCAGTTCACTATCGGTAATCTACAGGTGAGTAAGCATGGGCTAGTAGACTGGAGTTTGGCAGACAGAGATAAGCAGATTCATTGACATGGGACATTTTGGCATCATTTCATTCCCAGACCTATTACACCTTATTGATCTCTGCTCCAGTTGCTTTCTAAATCCCACAACACAAATAAGGCAGCTGCTTTGACTCAGAAATTCTCGAAACCCAGCCTCGCCTCACTGCCAGACACTCGCTTCCAGCAACAGGATCAGTCCAAACATAATTTGAAAGTATTTTAGGTTAGTAATTAAACTCCCCCTTGCGCTGTATCCCTATTAACTCGACTTTTGATCACCCGGTGGCTTGATATACAGAGTGGGCGGTTTCAGTAAGCATGCAAATTTAAATTTTGTCTTCCGTCTACAAATAAAATGTTGCAAAACATCAAGGAGTCTGATTCGTTTAATCTCTGAATCCTTGCTCATTTAGGTAGTTATGCACACACATAAAACACAACATTAGGCAATGTTTGATTGATAAAAGGTGTGTGCTAAACATAAATGCCACCATCAGCTCTGAAAAAAAAAAGAAAAGCTTTAACTTTTGAATAAACTTTTGATTTAACCAAAACACCAAACTACATCTTGCATGAAATTAAAACAATGGGGCTTGCACAGCTGAACAAATGGTAAATGGAGGGAGAAGAAAGGTAATAGCTGCCTTAAAGGCCCTTTGTCATCACAAGAAAATGACAGAGGAATGAAGAGAAAAACAGAACTATTCAGTGTGACAAACAGAGCCATGCAAACATCAGAGATGTGCAGATTAACAGGGAAAACAAATGGATGCTGGCAGATCACAGCATTAACCAACAAGTACGATTGTGAGGAATAAAAAGAGTGACAATATTTATTCTTACCTCACCAACATACAAGTGGAGGATCCGTGCAGAAACACTGTCAGCCTGCTGTCGGTGTCAATCTATTAGAATGGCGTTAGGTCACCTGTAATGATCAATTTACTCTTTAAAAAAGCCAAAAAAAAAATTCCAAGATTTCTATGATAGCAAGTGTTCAATTATTAAAGTATGTATTTCAAAAAGTACATACAATAGTATATTTGTAATTACACATAGCAAAAATGTAAATCAATACGTTTTCAGTCAGTAACACGCTGACTGAAAACATGCGCTTATTTTACCCAGTACTGCTCCCCCTAGTGGCGTAAACCTTCACATCCTTTTAAATAGTTCCACACAATACTCCTACCATATTAATGGTCAGTAGTATAATTCTCAGTCAGTGTCCTCTGTTCTAGACCTGCTGTTCTGGCATTTAATATTACTTGCAATATAAAGTGGAGTGGATGCTCACACACTCACACAATCCATTTCATATTACATGACCTATTTCTCTCAGAGGTAATTGTAAACATGACGTCACCACAGTGCTCTACTGCCTGCTAGCATCTCGTCATCAGGCTTTTCAAACTTTATTCACGCCAGGAGTTTTCTAATTTTGGACTCGAGCCATTTTAAATCTTAAAAGCCCCAAATTTACGCAGGTGTCTTTGGTTATTTTCGTCAATTAGACTTCATTTGCAAGTTGAAGATAGATGGATAACTGATTTGTGATACGTGACAACAACACAATGTCCAAATGAAAATGTTATATGTAATTTTTGCTGGCCTAAAGGCAAGTACGTCTATGTCTTCTTGGCACAGTCGTAATAACAGCTGGAGGACATATCATAAAACAAATCCTTCTGCTGCCACAAATCCTAAAATTTTCTATATCTGTCTGGTTTGTTTTGATTGTTTAAAAAACATAAAAAAATGTTGAAGTGATCGGCAGGCAATGGCAAATGGCACGCATGATGATATAAGTTATCCCACGACCCATGTCGTGAATAAGTCATCTTAAATTTCTTATACTGTCAGAATCTGGTCCCAGGCTGCCTTGGTTCACAAAACCATTATTAGGGTGGAGGTCTCATACAATGCGACAGAGCACCACTGTTTGGGATCAAAGGCATTCATTATTCTTTCAAACAAGACAAGGTTTGTCTAGCAAAGCCTGAAATTGCACAGTTTAGCATGTGCAACAAAGTTATTATAAGGGCGAAGGAGATCTGAATAAAGCACAATGGACCAAACATATCTACACTTATTGAATGTCACCAGCTGTGACTGGTACTCCGCTGTCTAGTTAAGGTAGCGTTTCCTCTGCAGCCTAGCAATGTTACAGTGTTAGCTACAGACTTCTTTGTTTAAAGAGGAAACAGTGATTGACCAAGACCTGCTAAAGACGCTACTTGGACACATTTTGTCAAAGCCTACATCTAAACTGGGGTTTTGGATATTTGTGTTAAAATTCGGTTAGCCCAAATTTTCTCCTGAGGTGGAATGAAATAGCTTACCTTCACCTCACCAAGGTAAGTAGAGCCGTTTGGTAACAGTCTGGTAACATTCTGTCAGTCTTTATGTAGTAGTTGCTAGTTTTGCTGTCTAGACGCTTTTCGACATCTCTGAGCTAATCTTAGCTAGCTACTAGTGGCTGCAGGTATTTTTAAGGGCTGTTTTGTAGTCACTTTTTCGTTTGGTTATAACCAAACGAAAAGTAAGCATTACGTGCTGCATGGTAATGCTTATTCAGTTTCATTTATTTATTTATGTAGCACTAAATCACAACAAAAAAGTAAGGGCCCTACAGTAGTAGCGACACAACATAAATTATATGCTGATACTGGGAGATATGAATGATATCCAGAATTATAACATTTATTTTGGACACGAACTAGATTTTGCGAAGATAGAGAGAAGGGGTGTGGTCTAATGACATCAACACCCTATATCAGGTGTGCATAATTATTAGGCAACTTCCTTTCCTTTGGCAAAATGGGTCAAAAGAAGGACTTGACAGGCTCAGAAGTAAAAAATAGTGAGATATCTTGCAGAGGGATGCAGCAGTCTCAAAATTGCAAAGCTTCTGAAGCGTGATTATCGAACAATCAAGCGTTTCATTCAAAATAGTCAACAGGGTGTGGAAAAGAAGCGTGTGGAAAAACCAAGGCGCAAAATAACTGCCCATGAACTGAGAAAAGTCAAGTGTGCAGCTGCCAAGATGCCACTTGCCACCAGTTTGGCCATATTTCAGAGCTGCAACATCACTGGAGTGCCCAAAAGCACAAGGTGTGCAATACTCAGAGACATGGCCAAGGTAAGAAAGGCTGAAAGACGACCACCACTGAACAAGACACAAAAGCTGAAACGTCAAGACTGGGCCAAGAAATATCTCAAGACTGGTTTTTCTAAGGTTTTATGGACTGATGAAATGAGAGTGAGTCTTGATGGGCCAGATGGATGGGCCCGTGGCTGGATTGGTAAAGGGCAGAGAGCTGCAGTCCGACTCAGACGCCAGCAAGGTGGAGGTGGAGTACTGGTTTGGGCTGGTATCACCAAAGATGAGCTTGTGGGGCCTTTTCGGGTTGAGGATAGAGTCAAGCTCAACTCCCAGTCCTACTGCCAGTTTCTGGAAGACACCTTCTTCAAGCAGTGGTACAGGAAGAAGTCTGCATCCTTCAAGAAAAACATGATTTTCATGCAGGACAATGCTCCATCACACGCGTCCAAGTACTCCACAGCGTGGCTGGCAAGAAAGGGTATAAAAGAAGTAAAACTAATGACATGGCCTCCTTGTTCACCTGATCTGAACCCCATTGAGAACCTGTGGTCCATCATCAAATGTGAGATTTACAAGGAGGGAAAACAGTACACCTCTTTGAACAGTGTCTGGGAGGCTGTGGTTGCTGCTGCACGCAATGTTGATGGTGAACAGATCAAAACACTGACAGAATCCATGGATGGCAGGCTTTTGAGTGTCCTTGCAAAGAAAGGTGGCTATATTGGTCGCTGATTTGTTTTTGAATGTCAGAAATGTATATTTGTGAATGTGGAGATGTTATATTGGTTTCACTGGTAAAAATAAATAATTGAAATGGGTATATATTTGTTTTTTGTTAAGTTGCCTAATAATTATGCACAGTAATAGTCACCTGCACACACAGATATCCCCCTAAAATAGCTAAAACTAAAAACAAACTAAAAACTACTTCCAAAAACATTCAGCTTTGATATTAATGAGTTTTTTGGGTTCATTGAGAACATGGTTGTTGTTCAATAATAACATTATTCCTCAAAAATACAACTTGCCTAATAATTCTGCACTCCCTGTATACTATACTTGCCTTTCTTTGTGTTAGCTGGCTTGACAAAACCTAAATCCCCAATCAAACCTAGCTTTCTGCTTCAGACTCTGTGCATGCTCACATAAAAGGTGTTTCACACATCATATAACTCTTCTTCTGTACAAAGTGATCTCTGTGATTGCAGCCCAATCAGAGACAGATGATCAGATAAAATGGTGACTAGAAATCTATAAAGAACATAAAAATATAACAATAAAAAGAAATTAAGAAATTAATGCTGCAGAAAATTGTTAATCATGGGATTTAACATTTTAATTTGAGTTAATATATTTATTTTAACAATGAGTGTGCCCTTGTACAGCTCAGAAACTTTAAACTGTATATAGACTACTATCTCAGTCTAATAAAGGAGATGTAGAAATCACTTTAGTTTGTTGCCAGATCAAAAAGAAATTATTTTTATTGATTAAACAGGTCGCATTGGTGTGTGTTCTGTGTCTTAGTGACTCAGTTCAAATAGTGTTAGTAGCAGATTAGAATCAAGCATAAAAACATTTCAAGATTTTCTGCATCACAAACTCAGTACATGCAAATTTAAGTGATAATATGATGCACAGTTTGCAGCTTTACAGCTGGGCTTCACTCAGTGGTGTTAGCAAGGTACGGTTTAACAGGTTGTGCATATGAAATCATTACCTCAGGAGAGAATCTATATTTCACTTAAAACATGCTGAAAATAAAGAATCGGTGGTAAATGTGGTGCTTCTGGCCAATTTTAAGCCGAAACCCTGAACATAATCTGCCCCCAACCAGGTTGTGTGTTTAGCATAAGTTACCATGGTGATTTAGCCAGTTAAAAGGTGAGCTGCTTTCACGGCACTGAAATTTCTGACTTTGAGCTCCACGAAGCTCTCAGACCCATTAATCTCACTTTGTCGTGCCCCCGTTGGAATGTCCACAAATTGAGTTTATCTGTTTAAGACAATGACAGCTCCTTCCAAAACATCTGTTGAGACATCAGGGATCACTGCTTCACTTTAGCAAAATGAGTGTTTGCTTTTTGTGTGCTTCATTGCTGTTCTTGAGGCTCTTGTATCAGGTGGTTGTAATGTGCATAAATTTCCATATGGATTGCTATGAATTTTGGATTGCTCTCCTGCAATGGTTGATCTTATTTTGTTTAGTTCCTAGTTTTGTGAAATTGTAGTCTTTGAGTCGTATAGGTTAAACTCACTTTGTGCATTAAGCCTCGGATTAATGTTTGTGTTCTAAGAAATTTGCTGATGACTTGCTGCATATAAGTCTTTTGCAGAAAACTAGCTCTTGTGCTATTTGTAGACTGCTAATTTAATTATCCTGCTCTATGGCAAATATTGAGTGCTAGCATATGATATACAGTAACAAGTCTTAAATGTCATTATTAGGCAAGCAGTGTATCCTGAAATAAAAACAACATGGACTGAATATAACATTCTTTGAATTTGGCTATATTCAAATCTGATCAATATACAAGATTACATAGGCTTCACTTTCATTACGCTCTCACATTTTAAACTTGACCAAAATTGGCTCCTTCACTGCTGAACATAATTACATTTAAAATGGCCAGTTTATTATCGCTTTCATTTAAAATATAGCAAAGATTTTCTAATGAAGTACCACAGTACCTGCATGTCAGGAAAGATATAATTTTTTCATGCGGACCTGCTGCAATAATACATTAGGGCCTTTTTGTCTGACAGTCAGAAAATGCTGTGATAGATCATTTCTATGTATTTTCCAGAGGTGGGACCAAGTCATTGTTTTGCAAGTCTCAAGTAAGTCTCAAGTCTTTATCCTCAAGTCTCAAGTCAAGTCTCAAGTAATGTCAGGCAAGTCAGAGTCGAGCCTCAAGTCACTGGTGTAAAAGTCCGAGTCAAGTCACAAGTCTGAAACTTTGAATTTCAAGTCCTTTCGAGTCTTTAAAAAAAACAAACGAAAAAATAATGTTGCAGTTATGCTAACTGTAAATATTAGACCATGTAATTTTAAAATCTGTGTTTTTCTCAACACATACAAAATAGTGAACTTAGAAAATATACACAAATTGTGAAATTGCACCTCTTTAAAATGCAGCTCAATTAAACCTAGCTCCAAGAATAATTTTCACCGACAGTTCTGAGATAAGCTGCATGTTATTCTTGGATGCGGTTGTAGGACCAGCTTTAAAATCGCATGACAAAAATATCATACACATTAAAAAAAACTGTATCACCAACGTAGCCTGGAAAACATTTGCTAGTTAGATGAAGTCAGCTATCTCATCTTAGCATATTTATATGCATATTTATAATTATACGGTTCTTGGAGTGAGTGCATACACTCATGAAGTTTAGTAACTTCAGGTCACTGCAACAAGCCCAGGTACAGTTTACCGACGGATGGGTGCAGGACCTTGAAATGCACCGTGTAGAACGAAAGACCATCGTACGTATCATAAGTTTACCAGTCTCACAAATTGTCGTCATAAATACACATTCCTTAACCGTTTATTAATATAACCTTTGAGCTCAACGGTAATTAATTAGTAGTGGAAATAATTTCTGGTAGCATCACAGAAATGTAGCAGTGACAATAATATTGTATGCTGTAATCGTACTGGGCAATTAGTGATACAAAAAACCTGTTTTATCCTGTGAATAAAAGTATATGTTTTTGTCAGTGTACCATAATAACAGAAGCGAAACGCAATATTGTGTCAGGATAATTCACTATTTATGCACAATAAATAAAGGAGCATAGCGCGACAATTTCTGTTCAGCGCCAGACTTGCTTGTAACCTATATCACCAATTATGTTAAGAAAAATGACGCATTAACTACAACAGCAGACTGACCTTTGTGTAAATGCTTGGAGCAGACTAACCTGTGAGCTGGAGTGTTCTAGGACGTTATATTTGGTCTTTGAATGGCTGCAATCCAGGCCACCCGTCGCCTCTTTGTTACTTCGGAAACATGGCTCGAACAATTTCTCTTCCACGACGTAATCCGATAACAACCGATCTCTTTACCCGTCGGCTTCCCGTGGCTGTCATGCGACCGGCTATTGCAGTTAATAATACAACAGCTTCTTGACATTTTTGTGTTTCTTTTTATCGCTGTGTGACTGATTTTAATTGAAAGCCTGCGTGCGCTAGTACCGCTTGCCACGAGTTCCCAGAATCCTTTGCGGTTCTACCCGTGAATGATGTCACATTTTCAATCTCTATATAATATGCATGTTAAATTTTATATTTGGGGTGAAATATCAAGTCTTTTCAAGTAAACCGGTTCAAGTCCAATTCAAGTCCCAAGTCATTGGTGTAAAAGTCCAAGTCAAGTCACAAGTCTTAGAACATTTTTTCAAGTCAAGTCTAAAGTCATAAAATTAATGACTCGAGTCTGACTCGAGTCCAAGTCATGTGACTCGAGTCCACACCTCTGGTATTTTCAGCAGAAAGAAAGGAAAATGGCCCAAAGAATTACCATATTATACTTTATTTAGTTTAACTTTAGACTTAATTATAATCAATTTTCCCCACTGTGCCTGGAATAAATGCAAAGAGGCACAAATCAATGTTTAGGGGAATGCTCCCTAACTGATGATGATCCATAATCACATTCGGGCCTCTGTGTTATCCAGTTCGACACATTCCTCTTTACTTGCACTCCTCTCACTCAAACTGTTATCAGTCAAAAGCCCGACAGCGGCTCTCCGTTTCTCGGCCTTGTACGTGTCTTTGTCAGTCCACGTGTCAGCATTCGGACAAGCCGCTATCGGAAGAGGTTGCTTCCTAGCCATTACTTCCACCTGTGTGACAACAGCCAGCGTTATCTTCTGTAGTGATGTGAGCCCGTAGCTGAGTTGCTGATTAATAGACACGGGGTCACGTCACCTCCCTCTCTCCCTGTCTGTCTCTCGCTTTTTCTTCTCTCTCCCACTGTCTCATTCACTCCGTTTGTCACCATGTGAATGAGATTGGAGCAGGCAAGTTGAACCAGTCACAGACAAAATTAGTGTTACAAGAACAAGGTCATTTGTAGGTGGTAAACATTAAGTGTGAATAAATGTTTTTAAAAGTGCTCTCTCTTAGGGACTCAGACACACAAACACACACACCGAAAGACTCACATGCACGCCTACACGCACACATACACACAGTTTTTTCCTCTGTTTTTAATTAAAAGCCTGAGTGACAACATGGCCTATTTCTTCCGTGGCACTTTCAAATTGAGAGAGAGAGAGATAAGACTTGTATTTAGGGGGCCTTATCATACTCATCTATTTACTGCCGGTAATTTTTCTTTTCTTGCCTTACAAGAAAAGTGCAGCCAGAAAAATCCTCTATCCTCTAGGTTTCAAATCTCAAAAGCAAAACTATGTGTCTTTCTGGCGTTCTAAATCCTCCTTCTGCCCCTGGAACATGGAGTACAAGAGTGAGAAATGGAGACAATGGATTTTGCCCGTGTCCTAATGCGCTTTCCATCTAAGCTGTTATATTGAGTCAATATCCTACCAGCCCGATGAATGATTAACATGGCTGTTTTTGCAGTGTGCTCTGGTTCCGGGTGTTTACTCCACAGTAGGGCCAGGTTGGATGTCTAAACATTGTCATTTCTGAGCCCAGATCCACGCAGGATGCATAATGACAGACCAACATTAAAGCCTCTACAGCACCAAAG
Source organism: Mchenga conophoros (assembly GCF_057382185.1). Classification (NCBI taxonomy): domain Eukaryota; kingdom Metazoa; phylum Chordata; class Actinopteri; order Cichliformes; family Cichlidae; genus Mchenga; species Mchenga conophoros. Next base: position 21,827,916 of record NC_140536.1, read on the forward strand.
AATCTGTTTCTCCTCGGTCTATTTTTGCTTCCCAGTAAGGAGTCACTTGATCCTACCTCCTTCCTGACAGTTCAGCAACTGGATATCATTTTGTGTCTGCCTGTAAGATTAGCATAAAAGTAAAAGGGAAAGCATTTTACTCTGAGAACCAACAGGAGATATGACAAGCTCTGAAACATTTATGCTTGGCTTTGATTTGTTTGGCCTGGTTTGTGTCTGGTATGTCTGAAGGCAAGGCTTAATCAAAAGAAATGTACCCATATTGCTCTGGAATATATTATGTAATGCCATTCATACAGTGCAGCGGATGACTGAAGTGCATTTGTAAGCAAATGAGCTGCATTGTTTGTGGCTTTAACCTTGACAAAGGCAACCTGTGATAATAAAGCATTTGTCAGAAAGCCAGCCCCACTCTGAGCTGCTTCCCCCTCTTAATGTGAGATGTGGTTGTGTCGTCGCCGCTAACATTCAGTCTTCGTTCACGATGAACGGTTGCACAGCCAGACTCGTACAAGGGTAACATGTAGCAGACTTGTCATAGTATGGCAATTCAAGTGAAGACCTTTATATTTTTGCTGTTTCTTGGCCCATCAAACTGTCACATTGCTTAAGCAGGTTTGTTAGTTAGGCCGTCTGTCTGTATGTCAGCAGGATGACAGAACAGCTACAAAGCTGAGTTATTGTGTATTTGTATGTAGAGCAAACATCTTGACCACTTTCTTTGTATTTTGACTTTGCTGTTTGGTTGCATTTTTCCTTCTTCTTCTTCTTCATATTCTTCTTTCAGCTGCTCCTATCAGGAGTTGCCACAGCAGATCATCTGCCTCCATCTTGCCCTACTCCCAGCATCCTCTTCTGCACTAAGTCTCTGCATGACCTCCTTCACTACATTATAAATGCTCTCTGTGGTCTTCCACTTTTCCTTCTGCCCCGCAGCTCTATCTTCAACATCCTTTGTCCACTGTATCCAGAATCCCTCCTCTGGACATGTACAAACCATTTAAACCTTGCTTCTCTAACTTTGTTACTAAATCACTTAACCTGAGGTGTCCCTCTGATATTCTCATTGCTCTCAGTTCTCATTTCTGACCCCCCCGGTCACTCAAGATAAAAATCTTAACATCTTCAAATCTGCCTGCAGCTTTTTACATTTTTAAAATGTATTTATTTTTATTGTTATAGACAAATTCATTCAGTTTGACAGTTGCACATAATGTCACAAATAAAGATGAGTAAGACTGCATTTTACCAACCTTAATCCATTTTTTAAACTGCATTGTGATGACGTGGTGCATTTCATTTTGGATAAAATGTAATTTCTCCATCGCCATTTACGATTGGAGCTGAATTCTGTTACTGTCAGTTAAAATGGCAGTTTTCACCCAAAGAAAAAACATTATGATCTGGGACAAATTGACAGTAGCATGAAACTTGTGTCTGTTGTCTGGTGCATTGATGCAAGATGGCATTGTTGTCAAGCAGGGATAACAATACATCATTGTTCAACATTCTTTCATAATGCTAAAGATATTTACTGTGTCTTTTAGTAGTTCAACAACACCAGGGAACAATGGATAAGGGAACTGTATAACCTTTGCTGTAGGAGAATCCAAATCTCAAAGTTTTAAGTTAATCTTTTAAATCTGTTTTAGGCTTATCAGGTTCATATTTCTGAATCAGATTTTGGATCATTTGGAGCAAATGCTGTTTTTGATTATGTCCAGACTTTGCAGGTAGATTTGACTGATACATTTAAAGAGCCTGTATATCATCTGAAAACCGGTTTTTAATACATTTCAGATTGTTCCTACTGACTCTGGTTGCATTATGCAGTAAAATGACATGATCAAGTTCTAGATATTTGCAATAAGGATTTTTAAAATGTAAAATTTATTCTACATTTGGAGGGTGATTCAAACTTGAACATTGACTGATTACAAACAAGTGAATAAATACATAATTATCTAGCAAATGTTTTAGATCCACAAATCATGACCTTTTACTGTTAACTGTCTAAATGAACAGTGCTGATACGCATATCGAGGAATTGAGAAACTAATGAATTAACTAATGAAAAAGTTGAGGTACAAAGGGAGTATGTCCAAATATGAACAATAAATAAAATACACTTTTAAGAAGTGCAGTTTCACAATTTTGAATGGAATACAACCCAGCATTGTAATTTTAGACTGTCTTGACAAATATGCATTGTATTTACCATTGTTAAACGATATGAGTGAACAATATGTAAAGACCAATATAGCTAATCACAATTAAAATGAAAAGATGAAATATATAAAAAAGATACAATTCAAAGTAATATGTGAGTCTTTTTGTAATCCCCCCATTTACTAACCACACCTTTTTTCTTAGTTTCCCTGTCTATCTATATTCTTTGAATTGGAGATCTTAGCTTAGTTATAGCCTCCTGTACTATACCACTGTGTCCTTGAGGTTCTGTCCATTTCTCCTCCCTTACTGCCGTTTCCTTGCTCCCTCACCCATTCCCCCCTCCTCACAGTGGGAAGATTTTCTAATATCCATTACTTCCACCAGGGTCAGTGCAATCCCACTGGGTCCGCCAAAGACTTGGCAGGTGCCGATAAGGGCCTTGCTCCAGACACTGTAATAACTTAACAAATCCCTCCATGACCCAGAATCCCCTTCACCAGCATGGCATCCCACTATTTTCCATAAAACTATTAAAATCTACCTGGTGTCATATTGGGAGAAGCGACCGTGGGGTTGCAGTGCACTCTATGCCTTGCACATCTCAAAGCTTTCCTGTTAATACATAAAACCCAACAATAAACTATAAATAGAAAGGGACAGCATTACCATTCAATACCTGCTGTCAGCATGTTGTTGGGACTGAGTTGGTTCATGGACTTTGTGAATAGCTTGTCAGAATATCTCTGGTTTAACCAGGCATTTAAGGCATGCAGTTTAAATTGCAGTCTGTCTTTCATACCTAAATGTTTTTTCATCCATTACTTTGCTCTATATTGCGTTCCCCTCGCAGACATTGGGTCATTTTGGCCAGACCTCCTGGAGCTCTTATCCGATAATGATACCCGCTTCAGTGGGTATCAAGCCACAGCTCCACCCATTTCGTTTTCCCCCTCCTAACACCTAGCTTTCAACCTGTCAATCATGCTTTAGCCGCATTCAAGTGGCAATAGTGTTAATGATTCATTTCCCTTGTAATCCTTGCTCAGGCTGATAAGCTCATGACGGCTGCCGTTATTTGTGGCTGTTTTCCATTGTTTGCAGTGTTAAATTAAGCCTCAACAATCTATCCGCTGAGCCTCTGTGAGCAGAAGAAAAACCCATAGGCACGAGCTGCTCTAATAGATTAACTAGCCATACTGCACAAAGAAGGTGAAAACATCTGTCTGTTATCAGCACTGTTTCTTCATGTGAGTCTTTTACTCAGTTGAACGAAAAGAGTCAATGCCTGTAATTTACTTCTGAAGTTAATTCAGAAACAAAAAAACAAAATATCATTCTGATGTTAAATTTTGTAATGCATGTCAAAACCATTAGTCAGTGAAGCTTTGATTTATATATTTTTAAAATTTACTCTCTTGAAAATGTAATGTTCCAAAATGTAATTTCAAACTGTCAATATATATTGACAAACCCTTAGAAATGGTACTGGATTTGCTCCTGCACCTGCCCTTTAAAGGACGAGGTCTATGAAGCAGGCATTAGAAGTTCTGATCTCGTCTGACATCATCTGGTACTTCTGTCTCTCTTACTTATTTAATATAACCAAAACTCCCAGTACGGTGATTATTCTTAATATTTGTGAATAGTGTATTCACTGGAAAATACTATATATATATACTATATTGCCAATTAAACTATATGCCAGTTTAACTGAAAATTTGCATACATTGAAATACATAAATATGAGAATATAGAGTAGGATAGAAGCAAACACATGTAAAAGGGTCCCAGTCCTAAAAGTGCCCAAAATTCATCATCTTTCACAAAGTAAGCATTTCATTTCCATGTGACTCTGTCCCAGGTTATTACATGCTAACATGTAATAACGTGAATAAAGTGTGACTGCTGGTTAACAAAATATGCATTCGGGTTGGATTTCATCTCAACCAAACATGTTTTTAAATGGCAAAACAAACCTCTGCTTGCCTGACTTGAGAAAGTGAATCAAATTGAATCTGTAGTATTCTAATCATCACATTGTGCCTGTCAGAGCAAGGTGAACAACGGCCCCCTCATAAAGACATCAAGCTAAACATCAGTGAAGCGCGCCATGGGTAATAACAAGTTTCATGAAGCCATAAATCTGCCTAATCTAATGATTTGGCTCACCTGCTGCACTACTTTGATGTGTCATATGCCCACTTGTCACTTCAAGGAGATGTGCCGGCTTGATGTCAGTGGCCTCCCTCAACTGGACAGATTTATTTTTGTGTATGACTGGATGTCTTTCTGATTTTTAATGTGCGATGCAGGGAAGTGGAAATTCTCAAAGTTAAGTCATCGTCATGGTCCTGGGTTTTGTGTCATTTTGGAGTTGGGAATTTTTAATCAGAATTTGAGATTCTATTTGGAGTTTTTGTTATCATAATGTTTGAAGTTTTCCATTTCTTTTTTGGATATCATTATATCATTTTTTTAATTTTAAGAGTTCTTGTGATATTGTTGAGTCTTTGTTTGTTCTTGATGGTTTTCCTTGCAATAAGCGATTGTTTTGGAGTTCTTTTGATTCACGTTTTCATTGTTATCCCAATATGATTACCTTTAGTATTCAAATTATGTTTATTGTCTAATGTTAATGATTTTAAATGTCTGTTCACCTTGTAAAGCTTGAACCATGAAATAACTATGAGAAAATTATTTTTTTCAAAAAAATAAAAAATAAATATTAATCTTCATGTCTAAGCTTTAATTTGTATCATATTTGCTACATCCAGCATTTGTTTTTTGCAATTAGTTGCTTATAGTTGCTCAATAATTCACAAAAACTCATCGAATACGGCATTAATTTCTGAATTTTTTATTTATATTAAGCTTCAGTTCGTACTTACCTTGTTCTTTCTTCCTCTAGCAGTGTTTCTGTCTCCGTCCTGTAGTGTTTCCTTGCCTCTGTCTTCGAGTTCCACTTTGCCATGTTTAGTATTGTGTCTTTTGCTTTCCAGTTTTATTTTGATTTGTACAGTAAGTTAATGGATCAGATTTTTATTTCAGGTGCCTCTAGGGTTGCCAACTCCCTGAAAAATAAATAAGGGACACCTCGTGGCCAGGGCCGGGCGACCCAGTTGTCTTCACCCTTCCCAGTGTGGTAGCTCTTTTTTGTGTGTGAAATTATTTTTTTTAACCATTTGACTTGAATTTGATTTAAGTAGATGTGTATTCTTTGTGATATGAACACATGTGAAACAAATGATCATTTAGCCATTTATTTTTAGCTCAAAATGACAACATTAACACAGTAAAACAGGTCTCCTTCTTAAACAGAAGCCTGTCATGCTTAACTTTTGAGAATATAAGTAAATCTTTCTTTAAAAGAACTCTGTCCTGCTTAACTTAAAATAATAGAAAACAATAGAAAGAAAAACATTCTTGTAACAGTGCACATTTAGTGCATTTAGTACAATTGGCTTCAGTTGAGGTATTATTTCAGCTTTTCTAAAGCTAATCAGCTGCTCCTGTTTGTAAACCCGCTTGTTCCCATGATTACGCATCATAACTCATCATCATTATTCATCTATGTATTACTTTTATGTATTAGTGATCTATTTGTAATCATCTATCCTTGCAGTTGTTTATTACACAAAATAAATTATATTATCACACTTCTGGCCACATAGCGCTGATATTCACTGCACATGCCCATATTAACGTTTTCCAGCCAGGTGTTTTCCTTTTCCCATTCTTCCCTTTCTCTGAGGGGAACAAACATTGCTGCTCTAATGCTGGGCTCACACTGTGCGGTTTTAGGCCCATTTTGAGCCGATTTTTGAGTGATCTTCATCGTGCATCGTGTAGTATATGTGGGGTAACGAGAAGCGATTAACACCTCACGACCAGCTCCCGATCATCAATCGCTCGTGAGGGTGTCACCACAGGGGCTCACACTGCTCGCGCGCAAACACGTAAACGTTGGTGTAAAAGACGGAGCAGCACGGCTGTGCAGCGTGTGATCTGGACACAAGCGATGGAGGCACAACTTGTAGAACTTTTCAAAGCTCATCCGAGCCTTTTCGATGTGGCATCACAAAATTATCACGACCACAACAACCGTGAAAATAGTGGGATTTACATTGCTGCTCAATCACAGCTGCCTGATCATGTTTTTCATTAGCAATTTAGCAAAGTTGATGGTGGTGGTGTGTCTGTGTGAGTGTAATGCTGGGCTTACACTGTGCGATTTTTGGCCCATTTTGAACCGATTTTTGAGTCGTGCGACCGATTTGGCGATCGGGCCGATTTTGGCCTTCATCGTGCATCGTGTAGTATACGTGGGGTAACGAGACGCGATTAACACCTCACGACCAGCTCCCGATCATCAATCGCTTGGTCGTGAGGGTGTCACCGCAGTTTGTCACACTGCGCACGCGCAAACACAAATGTCAGCGAAAAAGACGGAGCAGCACGGCTGTGCAGCGTGTGATCTGGACACAAGCGATGGAGGCACAACTTGTAGAACTTTGGAAAGCTCATCCGAGCCTTTTCGATGTGGCATCACAAAATTATCACGACCATAACAACCATGAAAATAGTTGGATCTACATCGCTGCTTAATCACAGCTGCCTGATCATGTTTTTCATTAGCAATTTAGCAAAGTTGATGGTGGTGGTGGTGTGTCTGTGTGAGTGAAAGACAGAGGGAGAGCGAGCGACAGATTTTCTGTTATAACCTTCATTTTATGGAGGCACAGTGTGAGCTCTCAGGTCGCATCAGAGCATCGGGTGGTATAGTGTGAGACCTGCATCGTGACCTACCAACTTTTAACCCCTGCGAGTCAAATCGTGCAGTTTGAGCAGGAGCTGAATAACGCGACTGAAAAAATCGCAGTGTCTGCCCAGCTTTAGGTTTACTGTCGTCCGAGACTTGCACCGCAGTGTCGGCGTTTGTTTCCCTGTTGGCCATGCTTCTTGTTGTGGTCATCTGTTGTCTTCCGGTATTTTCTCCGTAAGCGACCTTTCCTCGACCAATGAGATGAGCGGTAATCTGAATTGTCATACTCGAATTGTCATAAGTGTGCTGTCAGCTCATTGGTCACAAAGCAGGAGAGGGGCTGGGAATTATGTTTTCAAACAAAGCGTTAATTCCATTAAAAGTTATAGACTACTTTTGATTCTCACTGTATTACGGGACAAAGTGCGTCCCTTATTAGCTCAATACGGGACGTGTACTTTTGTTTCGAAATACGGGACGATTCCGTATTTTAAGGGACGGTTGGCAACCCTAGGTGCCTCTAACATTATTAGAATGCTGCCCTTCCTTAGAAAAAGACTTGAGCAGAACCTTAGACAGTTGCTACCTTACATAATGGTAATAGAACTCCACTGAGTATTCAGAAGGTAAGTACCGGCCTTGGATCATGATGTGAAATTTTGTTCCATTTCCCATTTTCCCAGGATATTCTGCGTTTCATCTAATTGAATGGACACTGTCCCAAGTTTCAAACAAATGACCACAATATATCGTCAACAATGCTGCCTGATGGCAGTTTGAACAAACAGTTCCCACCCAACACTGGGGACACATCGCTCATTTGGTCTTTCTTTCCTGAAGAACCTCTTTTTTAGAGGCAGCTTTGCTCCATCATCATAAAAGCTTGCAATTATGGGAGGTTGCCAAGTGTTCTGAAAGTCACCTTACTTGCTGTTTGTAGGAATATTAGGAATATTAAAAGGATCTCTCATACCCTTTAATACTTTCATAGATACATGCAAACATAAACAAGCACTCAAGTTTACATTTTTGAGTCTGCAATAACAATTACCACCGCAGTTTTCTATTAATTGGTTCACAGTACTGTTTTTTGTCTAAATAATTTCTGTCTGGCATCTCAGAACAAAGATTTAATGAAAAAGCTTTTAAACTTAGATCAAAGCCTTTTAATAATATTTTCAAATGGTACTATTTTGGCCACTTTCATCATGATTTTTCTCACATTTGGTGTTCTTATAAGTGAGTCATATCTCATTTGGAATCATAAGAAAATAGATTACATTTATATAAACATCTGTCCTTTTAGTCCACACTTTAAAACCCATATTCAACTGTTTACATACACATTCATACAGCACTGTTATTGTATACATAGTGCTCTATTCCTCTCACACACATACATTCATGACACATCTTGGCCAGTGATAAGCCAAAATTATGCTTCAGTAGGGGAGCGCGAAGGCAGTCCATGGGCAGTCACGAACTGCCCGTCTACCTGCAGAGAGTGTCTGTTGTCGATGGAGCCAGTGTACAAAATATGTGGTACAACTGGTCTGCAGGCCACTCCTGTTTGTGCTGTTGTTAGTCCATCTGACAGCCATGGAGAAGAGTTAAGTTATAACATACGAATTGCTTAAGTGAAAGTGAGTGTTAAAAACAATGAAATGTATTTTGCATACTGTATTTTTTTTTTTATCATTGACATTTTTTACAGATTTGTTCCATTTCTGATGAGCTGTGCTGTTTCCTTCATTATTCCAGCCCATTTTTCAAACAAGTCTTACTTGTCCAGAGATGTGCAGTTGCTTTTTTGGGGGACTGCATGGAAGCACATTTGTGGTGAGTGATAACCTCTCTCTGTACTCTGTCTGTGAGGAAACCCATACGCAAACACACATTTGCAGTTCCAAAAATTACACATCAAGGCGTTCAGTATCTTGCCCAAAGACACCTTGGCTTGACGGTTGAAGGGGCTCAGTATTAAACCACCAGTCCTGAAAGAAATCAGTTTTCCAAGTATTGAATCACAGCCCGTAAGGGATAGCCCTCTATAATGTGACTTTCAAAATTGCATAGTTTGTATTGATGTGATGTAATTTATATTTACTTCTTCCAATGCTTCTGAGCTGAAATAATCTCTTTGAATCAGATCTTTCAGTATAGTGTTGCTTATAGTCTCTTTGTTTTTGCAGTGTGTAGACATGCTTTCTTAAAATCCTTATTTACTCTTCATATTGGAACACAACCTGAAGTTCTCAGGAATTTTTAGATGATCTAGAAGCCGTCCTGCATGTTACAGGATGCTAATTTTTTGAAGATTTTGGAAAACTATTTAAAATATTTCTCTGAAAACAGAGTTGGCCTGGAGGTGATCTGAGAAGTTAAAAATAAATATTTGACATATTTACATGGTCAGAAGCAGGGCACTCTGATGCAGCTGGAAGGCATTTCTCTGCTACAAATAGGCAGAAATATATTGTTCAGTTTTTGACATATTTTAGATAAAATCATTAATGTGACATTGGAGATAAGACTTCAGATATAGTCACTGCATTTACTTCTCTTATAATGTGTCTCATATTTGCATTTGGCTAGTTTCTTGATTTGACACTTTTATGTTTCTTGAGGGAGGCAGTAGTTAAAAAAACACAGTACCTAACGAGGAACTGGTACCTAAATCCTTTGCCCATATCTCAGTCAAGGAGCTCAAATTATGACTCGTAAAATGCTTAGGCCCAATTTTTCTTACTTGTATTGATGTTTGAGTCTGGGTACCTCTGTCTTTTATGGGTCTCTCATCTCTGTAGAGATCTGATAGAACATGTCCGTATTTTCTATGTATAAGCATAGGGCTGTTCGATATAGCGATATGTATCGGATGACGATATAAAAACGTCTATCGTTTAATTTTATGCTATCGTTTATTTCGTGGTGTTGCAAAATAAACTGTTTACGGCAATATTTTTTCATCGTTTTGATGGTCACTGTAGTGGCTATATTAATTTCTTAAAGTTCTCTCTTTCTCTTATATTTAAAATAACCACACTACGGATGGACAAGCGACAGTTTTTATGCGTTGTGGTTAGCAACAACGACGGTAAAACCATCGCGTCACGTGTCCGCTTGTTTATTTTCCACATAAACCTTTCACAATAAAGCTCAAGATCCTGTTGAGACTTTTCAAAATAAACTGAATCACGTGAAAGAGCAGATTATTTACGGATGAGAAGTAAAAAAGAGCCGCCAGGTGCTAAAAGATAAACCTTAGACTCAAACGTTAGAACAGGCTTTTCCCCGCAGCACGCAGTGTAATAAATACTCACAAAGAAAACGGCGGCATTTTTAGACAACTTATGTCTAAAAATGTATTGTTTCATACATCGGTTAAAACACTCGACTCCAGCTACATGACGCCCAGCTGGAAACACAGCAAGTCGAGCTGCCCGAGATTCACAGAATTTACAAAAAAAAGTTACATTTTTGTGATTTATATCGTTATCGGGACGATAGATGTCTTATATCGGGATATGAGATTTTGGTCATATCGCACAGCCCTATATAAGCATTGCAAATTGTGGGCAAGTTGGCAAATTTTATGTTATATAGTGCAAAATAAATTGGAAAATAATACTTAATCTGGTCAAATGACCTTCATACTACTGTCCTTTTCTTTCTCTCTTGCATACATTACACAGATGGCTTGACCTCTTTCACATGATGAAGCCACTTGTATTTTTAGATCTAACTTGAAGGAATATGTCTTGCCATTGTGGAAGTATGTTTGGTTAGGTATTCTGCCCCTGGAAAGATGTCTAAATTAGAACACACCAACAGCGACCTATATTACCTCTGATTCAGTCTAAAGGCTGGAGGGCTTTCGGCTGTTCCAGCTCCACCACATTATAATTGTCACTTCCCTAGGGTTGGCATGTAGGTCTTATAAATTTTCTATTTCATTGTCATAGCTTGTCAATGTATAAGTAATGCTTTGAAGATAAATTTTTGATTTCATTTTTTTTTCTTGGCAAGAGCTACATGAGAAAACTGTTCTGCAGCTATTTGCTTTTTTCTATTATGTATTTATCCAATAATTTTTAGGTTTTTTTATCCTTTAAAATGAAGTAATTATATTAAAAATAAAGTGCCCGTATTTGATCTTCAAATGTCTTTGTTTTTTTGGGCTAACAGTTGATTACAGAATTTTTTTTAGTTTGCTACATGTGAGACCAGGAAAATCAGAATTTTTTGGAGGACAATATTACTGAATGTCTAAATAGTTACAGGCACATTTATTTTTTTTTGTCAGATAAAATAAATTAATTGGCGAATTAACATGTATATGCAACTTTGTGTAATGCCTCAGTCAGACAGGTCTACAGATCAGTCTGTGACCCCCAGCAACCTCTGGTCACTTAGCTAAAAACTGTAAAGTCCCTGAATGGTTTGTGAGTTGCTACTGGAAGTTTCAGGCTGTCACTATGTGAAACTGGTCACAGAGGGTCTTGCACCACAAAAACCTCCTTGTGATTGCTTTGCTAGACACAACTTTTACTTTAAGGGTGAATAGATTGTGTGTCTGGTTTGTGACCCCCATTTTGCATAGCTTCGCTACTGCTCCGTGAACATTTACAGACAAGCCGATGTCTTCCATGCAAACCAAAAATTAAAATTGCATTCAGAGTTGATGACAAATGGAACCCAGAAAAAACACTTTAATCTTCCATGCCTGAAACATATTTATTTATATATTATCACTTTACAAAGCTCAAGTCTAGAGCTTGGCTTAGACTTAGACCTCTGCTGGATCCTTCACGGTAGACTTTGCCTTCGTATTTAGCATATACATTTGCCGTAGCTTATACAGGCATAAACTTGCATCAGTCTTTTCATTTACCCTAACTGTCTACCAGAGATTAGACATCCATCCATCCATTCTGTGTTGCTGATCCAATTCATGGTTGTGAGGGAGGCTTGTGGCTATCCTTGCCAGGGGGTGAGACAAAATTGAATTTAAATGTAGTTTTTATTTTAAAAAGATACTTAAAAAAATCTAGCTTTTTGCTCCCTTAAGAAATTAATTTCTGTACATTACTTTTGCAAGTATATAATGAGGACACATGGATAAATGAAGATGTCACAGGAAAAAATTACAGTTGAAGCAAAAGCAATTTGATAAATATGTAATGTATTTTAAAAGATTTTTCATATAATGCCCACCCATTGTGAAAATAAATGAAAGACTTACAGTACGTAACACAAGTAATAACATCTTTGTTTGATTAGTAGCTTTAGCTTGGTTACTCAGTTAGTACAGTAATGCAAAAATACCATGTGTGTTTGATGCTTTCGAACATGTTACACTGCTGTTTCAATGATATTTGCAAGACAATATTAATGTGTACTGAATACTTTGTCCTTCATTATCCTGCAGATTTCCTATATTGGAAGAGCTTGTTACTTTCAGCTTATGGTTCTTCGGTGTATATGGGCAAAAAAGGCAGTGTGACACAAGGTTTTAGGAAATAAAAAAAAGGAGTTAGCCCTTGCTCAGAATCCAATGTTTTGTGCGAGGACTTGCATTATAATTGTCTATCCTGTTGGTAGAGCAATTGCTTTTCTTCTTCTATGATGGATTTCTTTCTGTTCTGTTTAATGTTGATGCAAAGAGGAAACCCTTGTAGCTATTTGTAACATCACTTTGTTCATGCTGGATAGTTATTTGTAGAAGTAGCAGAAAAAAAAAACACGTCCTCAAATAACAACATCGGTCTAGAAATGCATCCCTGTGTTTATAAAGCAGATGGCGCTTTTTGAATACAAATTAAATGGTTTTGTTGTTCTGTTATGTGCTTATTCCATTTAATTAGTGTCAGTATTCATTCAGTTTACAGCAATATACAGCAATTTGGATTACATGAACATTTGTGCACTGGCACCTCTCCAGTAATTTCACTTTTCAGTGCTTTTGATCCATTTTGGGATCTTAAACAATTGAGACAGTAGGGAGAACCTGTATACTACAAATAGTTGTTCTTTGGCACAAAATGCTGACTGGTCTAAAATGTTAACCTTGTTAACATGTTTTTTAATGTATTTATTCATTTTTTTGTGCTAGACTACACATGAGTAAAAATAAGCAGTCAGTACCATTCCTGATTATTACCACAGTGAAACAGTAGTGCACCAATGACTGTCTCAAAGTCACAGAGAAGCTGGGTTATATATGTGGCACACCTAATCTAGCTTCATCTGGGACTTGTGAGAAGAGGTGATTGATAACAAGGCTTATGTAACATTAGCAAGATATTATTAGCTGTTCGATAATACAGGCAAGTTAAAGGCTTGGGATTTCTGTTATACAGTGGCTTGATAAAGTATTCGGCCCCCTTGAACTTTCCCACATTTTGTCACATTACAGCCACAAACATGAATCAATTTTATTGGAATTCCATGTGAAAGACCAACACAAAGTGGTGTACAGCTGAGAAGTGGACTGAAAATTATATTATCATTCCAAACATTTTTTACAAATAACTGAAAAGTGGGGTGTGTGTAATTATTCAGCCCCCTTTGGTCTGAGTGCAGTCAGTTGCCCATAGACATTGCCTGATGAGTGCTAATGACTGAATAGAGTGCACCTGTGTGTAATCTAATGTCAGTACAAATACAGCTGCTCTGTGACGGCCTCAGAGGTTGTCTAAGAGAATATTGGGGAGCAACAACACCATAAAGTCCAACACACCAGACAGGTCAGGGATAAAGTTATTGAGAAATTTAAAGCAGGCTTAGGCTACAAAAAGATTTCCCAAGCCTTGAACATCCCACGGAGCACTGTTCAAGCGATCATTCAGAAATGGAAGGAGTATAGCACAACTGTAAACCTACCAAGACAAGGCCGTCCACCTAAACTCACAGGCCGAACAAGGAGAGCGCTGATCAGAAATGCAGCCAAGAGGCCCATGGTGACTCTGGACGAGCTGCAGAGATCTACAGCTCAGGTGGGGGAATCTGTCCATAGGACAACTATTAGTCGTGCACTGAAAAAAGTTGGCCTTTATGGAAGAGTGGCAAGAAGAAAGCCATTGTTAAAAGAAAACCATAAGAAGTCCCGTTTGCAGTTTGCCACAAGCCATGTGGGGGACAAAGCAAACATGTGGAAGAAGGTGCTCTGGTCAGATGAGACCAAAATGGAACTTTTTGGCCAAAATGCAAAACGCTATGTGTGGCCGAAAACTAACACTGCACATCACTCTGAACACACCATCCCCACTGTCAAATATGGTGGTGGCAGCATCTCTTCAGCAGGTGCTTCTCTTCAGCAGGGACAGGGAAGCTGGTCAGAGTTGATGGGAAGATGGATGGAGCCAAATACAGGGCAATCTTGGAAGAAAACCTCTTGGAGTCTGCAAAAGACTTGAGACTGGGGCGGAGGTTCACCTTCCAGCAGGACAATGACCCTAAACATAAAGCCAGGGCAATAATGGAACGGTTTAAAACAAAACATATCCATGTGTTAGAATGGCCCAGTCAAAGTCCAGGGCAATCTTGGAAGAAAACCTCTTGGAGTCTGCAAAAGACTTGAGACTGGGGCGGAGGTTCACCTTCCAGCAGGACAATGACCCTAAACATAAAGCCAGGGCAATAATGGAACGGTTTAAAACAAAACATATCCATGTGTTAGAATGGCCCAGTCAAAGTCCAGATCTAAATCCAAAATTGATTCATGTTTGTGGCTGTAATGTGACTAAATGTGGAAAAGTTCAAAAAGAAAAAAAGAGAGACAAAAGGGGAAAAAACTGCTTTTTATTTTTTTTTAACAGTGTTACATGACATAGAGAATAGTATTGGATTGGGCTAGGGTGGCCTACGTTGACAAGACTGGTGTAAAATTAATACAATAGATACAATAGGTACAATAGGACAATAGGTGCTGTTATTGGTATTAATGCAAAATTAATTTTACTTTAACATACATTTAAGAACTGTCCTCTTAGAGTACCAAAGCAGGCTCCTGTCATGACAGTGAAACATTGTCAGTGACCTTTACTACTGTACATTTAATGAAAATAAAGCTACATGAATTCATTCATTCGTTTAGTCAATGGGATGAATAAATGAATGAAAGGATAGTTTTGTGAAAACAGCACAACATCAGTCAGTAACTCCCACAGCTTTTCAAAGGATTAAAATTAGATGCTAAAACTGAACCTGTTCTCACTTGCCAGATAAGGGAAAAGAGATTGGAGGAAAAAAACAGTGTGTCACAGGTTTACAAATCAAAAGATTACAGTGATGGACAGTGCAAATCCTTCAGTGTGTGAATAGCACGGTGACCTAAGTCCGTTCAGGGTCACATTTAAGCACAAGCAAGGAGGCAATGTGAAGTGAAGGCTTTTTCACTTCAATTTAAAGCATTGCAGGTAAAAAGGCATTTGCAGTCCTTTATTATTCAACCTGTTAAACAATCTTAAACATTGACTTATTTTCATCCACTTCCAATATGCTTTAGAGAACCACGGCACATTTGTAAAGCAGATATGAACTGTTGTGTCTCCGCCAGCTGGCTTTGAATTTCACAGGTCCTTGTAAATTTACAATAGGTTTGATTATAACACCTTGTTTGGCCTAAGTCTTTTTTTCGTCTTCACATATTACCCCCCCTTTTTTTTTTTTTTTTTTTTGCCACAGTTCATCTTCTTCCTTGTTTCTCTAAAAGTCTTCTTTCCCCTCTGCCTTAACCCCTGAGGATACCAACTCCAGTGAAGGTGTAGGACCTGGAGGATACTGATAAGCCCTTTCCTTTAAACCTTGGCTCCACAGCCCGAGTGTGCAAAGAAAGAAAGGCAGCAAAGTTCCCTGCACTATTACAACCACATGGTCACATCAGAAATCATGATGTCCAGCCAAGAATGTGGCCTTTTGTCTTTTACTATAGCCACGGGGACAGCTTTGAGCACATGACCAGTATAAAATGAGAAACTCTTCATGTAAAATTAGAGTGGGATGTGGGTAGATTCAATGTGATGTAACCTAGAGGATTAGTCAGATGTTTGAATATTGTTTATTAGAGATACATAATCTTTTATTTAGTGTGAAATGAGAAATATGTGAGTTTAGAACTGCTAATCTCTATCAGTTTAGCCCAAACAAAATCGGATAACAGTTCTGTTAGAGGGGGAAAAAAATAAAATGAACCAGTGTTCTTAAGCCATCAGCCGTCTCACAGGTAATTTATTTTATCGTGGCCATCTCTTTGCAGGTTCTTCTATAAGCTGTAAGCCATTTGCCACAACAGCTGTCATGGCTGTAATCTCCATGGTTGGAGATGGACAGATATCCTCTCCAAACTAGCTTTTCATTCCGCTCGATACCTCACAGGCTGGCAGTAGCCTCTTATTTTTTTCTACAGTTAATATGGGAAATGAGTCATTCAGGAACACAATATGATATGTTTTAGGTTATGTTTTAGCACCACAAAGAAGTTTAGCATCGTTGACAAGATATTAATTGTTTGAAATTTAAATATCAAGTTAAACATTCATATAAAATACAACAAAAACACACCTTAAACATCATTGTAATGGATTTTTGAGCCTTCATCTAATCTACATGGAACAAGCTGATAGTTTTTCCACATCAAAGACTCTTTAGCATCTACTCATAGAATGAGCAATGCCATGTAAATCCTACATCACCAGTATGCTGTATTGCACTATTAATACTGGGAAATTTGTGCTCGACTTTGTCTCCCAGTGGTATAATTATTATTAATACCAAAGTTGTGCAGCAGATTATTATAAAAATGCCTAGCTTTTATTTGCAATCTCTCCTTTATAGTTGATTTTAATGGTATTCTGTCAGAGAGAATGAAAAATTAACAGTTTATTACACCACAAAGCTTTAGTGCAGAGTGCAAACAGTCTACTAATGCCTGCAGTAATGGATATAAAAACATAAGATCCAGCTGGGAGAGAAAACATACATTCGTGCATATCAAAACTTGCTGAAAGGTATCTTAGTGCAGAAAATGGGAAAACAATATAAATCTTTAATGCTGTATTGGGTAGAATGACCTTTCTTCCACTTGGAATGAGGATGTGCAGGTTTAAAATACAGTGGTAATCCCAGATGTTATGCCTGTCAAAGTGACATTCATACTCTGCATTTTTTATGAGATCCCTCAATTGAGAGAAAATGAATTTCCCGTTTGACAAAGCACTCCATGCATTTCTGTGCTAAACTACTACATAGATGATATGCAAGGTTTTTGCTTCTCTACATTTTAGAGATACCTTGTTAAGCAATGGACGTTGCCTTGTGTTTTATATCAAGGATAAAGGTGTTTTACAAACACAGATAATAAGGAAAAGGATTCTTAAATATGTTCTAACCAGGTCTGGACTGGTACTTAAAAAATGGCACTGGCATTTTTTGTCCAGGCCACCCACCATGATTTGTCAAAACAGTGCAAATGGTTTAGTTCAGTATGTTCATAGTTTTCTTAAAGCAATGCTAAAGCTGAGTACTATATGCAAAAAAGGGAAAGAGAATAAATAGGTCAAAATACCAGGCAAAACCCCAGGTGCAGGCTGTGTAAATATGCGCCTGAGACAATCCAGCACATGAAAGCAGGGTGCTAGATGCTAGCAGGCCGGGCATACATGGAACGCCATAACCAAGTGGCCGGCATAGTATACGGAAGCATCTGTGCCGAGTATGGTCTGGAAGTCCCAATGTCAAAATGGGACACGCCCCCTAGGGTAGTCGAGAATGACCGATCTAAGATAATGTGGGATTTCAAGATACAGACGGACAAAATAGTGGTGGCTAACGAATCAGATGTAGTACTGGTAGACAAGACATGACAGCAACATCAGGACGTAGGAACACGAGAAGCTGAACAAGTACCAAGGGCTCAGAGAAGAGCTCGAGAAGAGGGTAGGGTTGCCAACCGTCCCTTAAAATACGGAATCGTCCCGTATTTCGAAACAAAAGTACACGTCCCGTATTGAGCTAATAAGGGACGCACTTTGTCCCGTAATACAGTGAGAATCAAAAGTAGTCTATAACTTTTAATGGAATTAACGCTTTGTTTGAAAACATAATTCCCAGCCCCTCTCCTGCTTTGTGACCAATGAGCTGACAGCACACTTATGACAATTCGAGTATGACAATTCAGATTACCGCTCATCTCATTGGTCGAGGAAAGGTCGCTTGCGGAGAAAATACCGGAAGACAACAGATGACCACAACAAGAAGCATGGCCAACAGGGGAACAAACGCCGACACTGCGGTGCAAGTCTCGGACGACAGTACACCTAAAGCTGGGCAGACACTGTGCGATTTTTTCAGTCACGTTATTCAGCTCCTGCTCAAACTGCACGATTGACTCGCAGGGGTTAGAAGTTTGCAGGTCACGATGCAGGGTCTCACACTATACCGCCCGATGCTCTGATGCGACCTGAGTGCTCACACTGTGCGTCCATAAAATGAAGGTTATAACAGAAAATCTGTCGCTCGCTCTCCCTCTCTGTCTTTCACTCACACAGACACACCACCACCACCATCAACTTTGCTAAATTGCTAATGATCGGGAGCTGGTCGTGAGGTGTTAATCGCGTCTCGTTACCCCACGTATACTACACGATGCACGACGCACGATGAAGGCCAAAATCGGGCCGATCGCCAAATCGGTCGCACGACTCAAAAATCGGTTCAAAATGGGCCAAAAATCGCACAGTGTAAGCCCAGCATTACACTCACACAGACACACCACCACCATCAACTTTGCTAAATTGCTAATGAAAAACATTGATCAGGCAGCTGTGATTGAGCAGCAATGTAAATCCCACTATTTTCACGGTTGTTGTGGTCGTGATAATTTTGTGATGCCACATCGAAAAGGCTCGGATGAGCTTTCCAAAGTTACCCCACGTATACTACACGATGCACGATGAAGATCACTCAAAAATCGGCTCAAAATGGGCCTAAAACCGCACAGTGTAAGCCCAGCATTAGAGCAGCAATGTTTGTTCCCCTCAGAGAAAGGGAAGAATGGGAAAAGGAAAACACCTGGCTGGAAAAAGTTAATATGGGCATGTGCAGTGAATATCAGCGCTATGTGGCCAGAAGTGTGATAATATAATTTATTTTGTGTAATAAACAACTGCAAGGATAGATGATTACAAATAGATGACTAATACATAAAAGTAATACATAGATGAATAATGATGATGAGTTAAGATGCGTAATCATGGGAAGAAGCGGGTTTACAAACAGGAGCAGCTGATTAGCATTAGAAAAGCTGAAATAATACCTCAACTGAAGCCAATTGTACTAAATGCACTAAATGTGCACTGTTACAAGAATGTTTTTCTTTCTATTGTTTTCTATTATTTTAAGTTAAGCAGGACAGAGTTCTTTTAAAGAAAGATTTACTTATATTCTCAAAAGTTAAGCATGACAGGCTTCTGTTTAAGAAAGAGACCTGTTTTACTGTGTTAATGTTGTCATTTTGAGCTAAAAATAAATGGCTAAATGATCATTTGTTTCACATGTGTTCATATCACAAAGAATAAACATCTACTTAAATCAAATTCAAGTCAAATGGTTAAAAAAATAATTTCACACACAAAAAAAGAGCTACCACACTGGGAAGGGTGAAGACAACTGGTTCGCCCGGCCCTGGCCACGAGGTGTCCCTTATTTATTTTTCAGGGAGTTGGCAACCCTAGAAGAGGGTGAAGTTAGAAGTGGTCCCAGTGGTAACCTGAGTGCTAGGTGCAGTGACTCCCAAGCTAGGCGAGTGGCTCCAGCATATCCCAGGAACAACATCTGAGATTTCTGTCCAGAAAAGCGCAGTGCTATGAACAGCTAAGATACTGCGCAGGATCCTCAAACTCCCAGGCCTCTGGTAGAGGACCCGAGCTTGAAGTATAGATCGACCGCAGGGGAAAGAGGGAATTTTTTTTGTTTTTATCTATATATATATATACTGTCCCACTCAAAAGTTAAAGACCACTTGAAAAATGACAAAAAATCATATTTTGCATGGTTGGATCTTAACAAGGTTCCAAATAGAGCGTCAACATGCAACAGGAAGAAATGGGAATGAGACAAAAAATGCTATGGAGCATGCAATTTATTGAAAACAACGAATTAATAATACTTTAAAAAAAAACAAAAAAAAACTAGCAATAATAGTGTTATCAAAAAGATCAGGCTGAGAATTTATGCCATTTCTCAACAATGATGCTCCAACTGGTGGAAGATAGTTGTATAACATGTTGAGGTTTACTTCTCGACCTCACCTCTCCCAGCTGGAGAAGAAGAGTCATATCAGGCTGAATTATCCTTTCATTAAAGCTTTATTACCAATGCACATTGGAAGATCACACTACATGCAGCCACAGCAAGCACCAAGTTGATCTGAGGACCAGTTCTTCAGCCAGTTCATTATAAAGGTTCTGGGTGCTTCCTTAAGAGACTGCCCTCATAGTTATCTAGTAGTCACACAAGCATCTTGCAACCTTTAGATTACATGCTTAATCACGGGGGCTACAGGTGAGCCCACCCTCGTGCTCACTACGGCCAACAAAGCAAAACATAAAAAGAATACATGTTGTTTCCTTATCAAGCACACCCAAGAACATGCCCCCTAACGTTTACTTGGAAAGGTACACTCCCCAACTGGCCCTCTGTAGTTTCCTCCTTTCTTATTCTTCTTTACAACCTACTGCTTATCTCTGCACGTCAGAGGGGAAATGTTTTTAAGAAATGTTTTACATAAATTACATTTGTCAATATTTTTGTTTTAAGAAATCAAAACATATAAGTGAAAAATGCTTTAAAATAATGAAATTATTTGATTTTTCTTTTTCTTTTTTTTCTTTTTTACATTCACAGTTCAACATCTGTGAACAAAATGAAGAGGTACACTCCATATATTGACTTTCAATGTCTGTGATGCAGTTGTAAAAATACTTGCAGAACTGGCAAGTACTGAACAACAATGTGTTTTATATGACAATGTAGGTTGCTGTGATTATGTTTCCAACTAACAACTGTCAAAAGGGTAAATCAATAGGTAATTTTGGGGTTAGACAAGAGTGGTTGGAGTCAATATCTTGAATCAAGAAACCCAATGGAAAGCCCTGAGGGAGCCTGGTAAAAGGATTACCCTCTGCTACCCTTAAGTTCTCACTTCATAATTGTCTTTGAGCAGTGATGAACATCACAGGCATGACCATGTCTACATCCCACACTTTAGCCAGATGGAAAATCAATATAATATATCAAAGCTAACCCTCGCCACATGCCTACATTGCAGTTGCACTGACACATTAAACACGAAAACATGTTCAAAAAGCCTAACATCCTGGAAACGAAAAGTATACCAAAGTTAATGGTGCCATTCATGATAGAGGATCAATTGCAATGATTACAATGGAGGATAATCAAAAGGCTAATCTCAACCTCTCCCATAGGCTTTTTGTTTGGTGATCTATGCTATGCATTTACTTCCTGTAGAAAGAATTCCACTGACAGGGGATGTAATGCACACACAGTAATATTCACTTTACTGTTTCACAGAGGGCTATGAATAGGAACAGCGAATGAATCAGGCCCTAATGCGAGCATTATCCTTCAGACATTTGTGCTTATTGGTCTAATGCTCGTCAGTGGAGCCAGAGTGGAGGATGACATTTTTAATGTCCAGTTTTATTGTCTGTCCTTTCTCACTAATGTTCATAGTTCAAACTCATGAGCTAGAAAAGTGAGTGATTTCTGCCAGCTTTTACAATGCATTTAAAAATGCATTGCACTCGTACAACCTGATGAATCAAGTGATAATTGAATAATATTTCAAAGCCATTTGTTAGAAGCTCTGCAGAGTTGATTCTCTGTGCCATCTAGATTTAACAATGCCAATGCATTATTGTAAATAATCCTCTTTGGCACAATGAACTGTCTTATCATGCTAAAGGATTTATTCTCTTTTGTGTTTTCGTGAGACCCTAATGCCTTGGTTTGTGATTTTCTGAAAAGAGAAGCCACAGAGGAAATTCGTGCTATAGATTGAAGGAGAGCCACTTGAAATGGGGTTGGCTGACCCAGGATGGAAGTACACAACCAGCTTCAAATGAAAGAAATGAAAAGAAAGAGAGAAGCTTATTGGATGTATTGAATCATTTTACTTTGCAGCCAGCCAAGGGATTGGATAGGATGCGTGATCAGACTTAGTTCCAGGTCGAAATGTGTTATCAGAAGCGCGCTTGACCAGACATCTCGAAACATACACATAGGCTGAGCCAATATACTTTTTAAAAACAGTTCTGTAAAAGACAGAGTTGTGGGGGAAAAGTCCTATTTTAACAACACTTATCTGTTGTAATTGCTTGTAATAGAATGTTAATTATTTTTACGGTATATTTTAATGTTTTAATGTTAGATAATTAGAAAAAAATGCAAAAGTAAATTTTGGTTCATCAGTAAAATAATACATATCTGTACATGAAAGTCAACAATAGTGATAGGTTTTTGTTTTTCAAACAATAGTGTACTGTTAAAAAATGCTGTCAGCATACTAACAGGTTTAACTCTTAAAGGCTTGCAATAAATAAAAATCTTTCCTTTTTATGTAACTATGAAATATGTTTTTAGTAGGTTGCTCTTTTGCAGCTCTGAACAGAAGACTTTCAACTATGTACAGCCATTCACATCAATATCATGGTGAAATTCCTGTCTTTTTTTATAGACTGCTGGGCAATGTGGTCTCTATTAAACCTGTAGGGCCAGTTTCATAGCCACCTACCCTCCATGTAAGCTTTGAAAACACTTCAAGGTCTGTGCTAAACCTGAGGGTAAACAGTTATACAGTCTCTGCTAGCAGTTTACCACAGCAGCTGCTGGGGTTACACTGCAGCCTAACGCAGCATATGTAGCCAAAATACTTAAATTGTTACTTGGCTGTTCTGTCAGTAAACTTATTTTTGTCAGCCACATTTTCCTGAAGCATTTATGACTGAGCCACTAACACTTTTGGACCTTTAGCTAATTGCTCTAATGTTCTCATAATTATTTATTGTCTGAATTTTCCCTCTTCAGTTTATGATTTCTTATCTTCTCCTCTCTCAATAATCCTTATGTCTGAAGTTTCATGTTCTGGTCGATTGAGGCTAGAGCTGGTTGAGAAATTGACCTTTTCAGTCGTGGAGTTTTGCAGCATGATTTTTTGATAAAGAACGCAAAATGGCAATTATAGAGAAAACAGTGCTCTTTGATTTTGAGAGGCAGTAAACTTGATGTTTATCGCTTTTATACTGAAGAAACATTTCTGCTTCTGTTCTGTCCACTCTTTAAACATTTCAACAGTTATTATTTGTTATAATGATAAACTCAAAGTTATGTTCTTTAATCTCCTAAATTATTAATGGTGTTTTGAATTATATATAATTTAAGGTTAGGGTTAGGTGCATACAGTGCAAATATCTACAGAGTTGAAGGACCTTACCACTTTTTTTCTATAATTAAAAAACCCTGAAACAAAACAAAACAAACAAAAAACCCTTCCAACCTGCTCAAGAGGTAGAGGACCTGCACAGATGGTGGTATACTATACCAGCCACCCGGGACAATTAGTATGTGAATTGATGATGATGCGGGCTCAGCACTAATTGGAAGCAGGTAAATGAATGTGATTTCTCCCTCTGTCTCAGTGGGCAGCGACATCAGGTAGCACTGTTATAAGTCTATTTCCATAACCGGCCCTGGCAGCATGTAATGGGTTGATCATATGCAATGCGCAGCCAGTCTGCACCTTGGCCACCAGCACTAATCACACGCACAGATTGCATTAACATTGCCTTATGATCTTGTTTTGAAATAACTGAAGTGCATCAGCATCTTAATTTACTGGCAAGGAAGCAGATGATTCTGTACAGGGGTTGAAGCAAGTTTTTCCATTTAATGTTATTTATTTTAAGGAAACCCTGATGCTTTGAGATGTGACTTTTTTAGGAACCAGTTTTTGTCATCTGCTGAGGTTACAGGATGACTTTGCTGCATTGAGTGACCAATGGACAGGGCCATGTACTGTAACATCTAGAACGGGACCCTCCTTCCATAAGCCATAACACTGAGATGGTTCATGGATGGGTCTTCCAGCATGATAGTATCCCAAAACATGCTGCCAAGTTAACAAGGTTGTGGCTAAAGAGGAAGTATATTAAGGTGAGGGAGTGGCCTAGCCAGTCTTGAGACCTCAGGAAATCTGTCTAGGGAGCTGAAGCTTAGAGATGTGTGCAACCCTGCTGACCAGCTGCCAGAAATGGTTTACCATGTGCACGGGAGGTGTTCTTGCTAAAAAGAGTTTGTCCACAAAGTATTTTTCTCCCTCCATAAGACAAAACTAACATAAAAATTAGAGATTGTTCATTTAATTGTAAGTGAGCAAACCTATAAGTTAATCAGGGGATCAAATATTTATTTCCTCACTGTAAATAGGTGGTTAATTTAAGGAGCAAAACTACTTTTTTTATGCAAAGAGCTACATGGTGCAGTTTTGTGCAAAGTCATGAAAGGACACACTTTCATCAACAATAAACAATCATCTAAAGATTGACTATTCCTGCAACAAGCTTCTTTGGCATTTCCTCGATTACATCCCGCAGTAGTGAGATTCACCAGCAAAGCACTTTTCAGTAACTTCATTGCATCTTTTTCAGACTTTCAGGGAAACCTCCACTGGACCAACCCACATGTAAAAAATAAATAAATTAAAAAATAAAGATAATGAGTGATGAGTTCCCACTCAGGATGCTCCCACAGTACCACAGAGCAGTCTTGCTGCATTTAAAATGGTCTTTTCAGTGTGATTGTTATCATCAGATCCATGCTTGGGTATCGCAGAGATCTGATCTGGATTTATTTACTTCCACTGTGCTTCTGTAGCTTGAGTTGAGACAATGTCTGAGTAGGATCAGATCAGAGCTCTAAAGTCTAAATTACTATGGCTCTGTCATAACTATTATCACTGCTATTGCCATTCTTACAAAAACAAGAAGGTTGAAGTGCAAAAAGTGGACTCTGTGTAATGTTCTTAACATTTTCATACGTTTTCACCCTGAGATATATCATATATTTTGTTTCAAATATGCATGAATCTGAGCTGAGTCATTAGGAAAAACTGAATATTTTCAATAGATCACCAAGACTTCTGCAAGATCAGTGTTGCACAAATGTAGTCTAACATGCCTGAAGCTGTAGCATGCATGCAAAACAAAAACAAGCAAATAAAAAACAGCTCATTTTAAATAAAGTAAAATCAATGAGCAACAAAAGGAATCACTCCGTTAACCTGCATGTGATGACACATGTTCAATTAATGTCATCACTTGTGCGTTTGCTAATCACTTATTCAACCCCCAGTGGTGCCAAAGGCTGGCAGTTGAGCCTCACGGGAGGTCTGGCCTGGGGAACCTCTTTTGATGGAGCATGCAGGCATTTTTTTTTTTTTTTTTTTTGAACCTGCAGTCCCCTCCAGGAAACCAGCAGCAAGGAGCAGTAAATCAATAGCTACGCAGTGTGGGCAAATGACAACCCGTTTAGTTTGGCGGCCTACTTCGTTTCACAACATGTGGCCTGGCCTTCTAAACCGAAGGCAGGGTCTCAGGGAGAAAATATTTCCCTGCACTAAATCAGATTTGGCAGCAGGTGGTCCGTGGAGTTGTGAGTGAGCTGCCTCTACACCTGCCAAGGACTGCGGAGCCAAAAGAAAACACTCTATTTTTCTCCACCCAGGTGACTCTCCTGCACCTCCCACTGGTTCAATATATCAATGGTATCTAGCCGGTGGTGATGTGTCATCCATCATGATTGCAGCATCTTCAGAATAATCATTTTGTTATCAGAAGAGTAAAGAATGCAAAGGGTGAAACTAAAATCGTATGTTGAAATAACAAACAGGACTATAAGGGCCAACGTCAGCTGGTACAGCTGAATTGGGTAAGTGATTAAGAAAATGGACGGACGAATTAAAATGACGCTAGTTCAACATTACTCTTTTGCAATTTGAAAGAAAATTATATTATTCCTAATGATTACTGTTTTTGAACACCATTATGCTTTTATGGCCTTGATCCCTGTGAGGAACAATCAATTTTGCCACCTGATTTATTGATGCAGTCTATTTTCAAAGAGAGGATGAAAGAGCGATCTGTACATAGAAGTTCAACTCTCTGGCTTTCATGAGACCGCTGTAATATTCCTCTGGGCCAAAACCTGTAGCACGTTTGACAGAAGGAAAATTAATTCCCATCATGTTCTTAAATCCACGACAATTTGTCCCAAGCAGCAAAGTCACTCTGAGAGGGGAAAAAAAAGCGATATAAAACTAAATGTAAGATGAATTATGCATGTGAGAGGCAAAACTCGATTATACCGTTATTTATCTGATTGACTGGTGCTATGGCAGTGAGGTTCAATTTCCGCTCCTTCGCTCACACTTCATAGCCTCTTACTCTCTGACGATCTCTAATCTTTACATTTCAGAAAACGTACCGTGACTGTTTTTTTTTTTTTTCCCCTTCACTCTCTTCATGTCTCCTCTCTCCTCATAGCATCCAGGTGGTACACTTCACTGGGCTTCAAGAGGACCGTTATTAATCTATAACAGTATTTCGTTGCCATCTTTTGTAATTTGTTTGTCCTATAAACTCAGTAGTCCCCTAAACAGCTCGTGTACACTCATGGGTCATAAACTGATGGAATAATTTGTGGCTTTCCAATGAAACCATTTTAAAGATTATTAACATGTATTATTTTTACAAACTTAAAAGAGGAAGCACAGAGAAAATGCCCAAAATAAAACAATATACAACCGTTCGATTAATGTGCTTCAAGGTGTTTTAGGAAATCTTATAATCTAGTATTTAAATATTAAGGAAGTGAACAGTTTTAGCGCTTTAAGTTCAATAAATATGTGATTTCAGTAAGTAGTCATGTTCAGTACTAACCAAAATCATTTTCCATAACAGAGCAGTTCTACTTCATTTTTCTATACAGTTTGACAGTGTTATTGAACTCTATAAAAATGAAGTAGCAATACAGTCAATTTACCTTCAAGCTTGATATTTTAGTTAACATTCATTAAAGGTGTAGGCCAAATAAGTAACTGACCTAAAGTACAACCTTGCAAATTTGAATACATTTCATAAAAAGCATTATATTTTAATGTTTTGAGAAAATCCTTTGCCATTTCAGTTCAGTTGTGAATATTTGATTTATGTTTTATCACAGTATTGTGTTAAAACATAGTTGTAACAGCATACAGGTTAGAGGGGCTGCACTTCACATGACTTTGACTTTAACATTGCATCGTACAGTTATTGGTTGTTTTATATTCTTGTGAGTGAGGATGTCAAGAGGGAATCTCTTATTTTGGCGTCCTTCACTGACAGCGGACTTGCCACACTTATTAAAGTATGGAAGCATTGTCAAATTGCTTTTAAGAGCCTATGGATGCCAGAACTATTGCTCCACAACCTTCCCCAGATTATTCAATCTCATAGTCCTATTGCTGGCTTAAGATAAGATGGAGAATCCATGCAGTGGAGGCTTATCTGAACTTAGCACACACGCTCAGTAGTATGGGATTTCACTCCAAATTCCTTCCCTGCACTCCAGGTATGACCCAATTAATGTGAGAATTTACTGCCTCTTGCGTTCACCTCCTTCCACATCAATAAATGATAAGGATTTTAAATAAAGGTTGCAAAGGGAACTTTCACAAAAATATCAGCTTGACAATTTTTTCAAATGAGAAAAAAATTTCTTTAAAAAAAAATCACAATTAGCTTATACCTTTCTGTTTTCTGCATTACTGCTAGTTTCATTATATTTTGCTAGAAATGTAGGTGAAATACGTGCAACAGTTACTAAAATGCAAACATAGTGGCCCAGTTTTCTTAAAGAATAGTCCAAAGCTCTTCTTTGGATATTGCCTTTTGATTTATTCTCTATTAAGATAATCTCACACTGCTTCAATAATGTTAAGGTCTAGGCTCTAGAGTGGCCCATCCATGACTGATATGTTTCATTGTATGTTTTTTCTATCCAGGTACGCTTTTACTACTTTGGCATTGTGTTTGCGATCATTATCATACTGAAAAGCAAAGCTGTTGCCAATCAGGCACTTACCACATGGTACCGTGCATCCAGAAAGTATTCACAGCACTTCACTTGTTCCACATTTTGTTATGCTGTAGCCTTATTCCAAAATGGATTACATTTATTTTTCACCACAACATTCTACACACAATGCCCCATAATGTCAAAGTGTGAAAGGTTTACTTGGAATTCTTGCAAATTTATTAAAAAACAAAACAAAATAATAACATGTGCATAATTATTCACAGCCTTTGCCATCACCCTCAAAATTGAGCTGATCCACTTTATAGCATGGTCGAATATAAATAACAATTAAACACTAAAGCAAATATAAATAAAATATGAAAATATTTTTTTGTGATTCCATCAACTTTCGCAATATGTCCAACACCAGGGGCTGAAATGCAGCTCCAAATCAAGGTAGAGCTTCCATCCAGTTTTACAGATGTCTGTAAACATTCACTATTGTACCTCTCTCATTATCGCCGCCTTACATGTTGACAGTGATTTCACCCACAAATTTCAAATTTGGTCTCTTCATTCAAATAAAATACCTCATCCTTTTTTCCAGTTTCCCTTCCCGAATAATGGACAAAGCGCCTAAGATACAATCTAAAATCCAATCTTTGCTAAATTGTCTGTTAGGTTCATCTCCTTGAGTTATCTGCCTTTTTTATGCTTTCATAGGTCAGTATTAAATGATTTAACAAATAAAAAGCCTCTGAAAATGGTCAGGTGCAAGGAGTGGAGGCGTTGTCCAAAAGAAAAACTTGAAAAGACCTTAAGAAAGCCTCTATAACTATTGCTCAAAAGAAGTTAAAAGAAAGTCTTACTCCTTGGAAGTAAAACATAAAGACGTGAGGGGTAGCTGAAAACGTCTGCACAGTACTGGTACACAAAATAGAGAACATCCAACAGTGCAACTTGTAAAAACACATTTCCATAAATTTTACAACACAGATATTAAAAAAGTTAATAAATAAATAATCCAAAAGGCTGAAAAAAATCATTTTTATCGTTGTGACCCATAAACTGGTGTCTATTATCTGTCTGCAACTGCACAATACTGTCTGTCCCAGCTGCAGCAGACTGCCATTATTGTTTATTTCCAGTGTTGGTCAAGTTATTTGAAAAAACGTAATTAATTACTAATTACTGATTAGTTCTCCAAGAATGTAATCCTGTTACTTTACTGACTTTGTTTAAGTAATCAGTAAAATCAAATAAAAAAAAAGTAGATGTTAAACTTTACTGAATTCATAGTCATAGTTAATATTAAGACAAAGATAAGATATCACTTATTGTCTGGCAGCAGTGTGTTACATAAATTGTAGCTCGACCTCCTCCGTGGCTAAGTGTGGTTCATATTAGTGTCAGATCTGTGCTGTGGTGCTTTGTGATCAAAACAGACAGGTGCATTTTAGTGAGTCATTTTAACAGTGACACACATTTTATGTAAAACGTTGTATTGCCAGACAGTGTTGCTCTATACCTTTTATAAAATGCACTTGCTTTACAGATTATTCTTTCGAATTATGGATTTTTCCTGTGCTCAGAGATGTTACACAAAGTGGTACTAAAGACTTGGCTGGACCATCTTTGATGTTTTTCTGCACAGTGTGATCATTATTGACATTAGTGCTAATCTGGGGGCAAATGCCAGAACAGCTGTCTGGGAAAAGAAAAAAAAAGAGAAAGGATTACTGGCACTAAAGAAGCCCCAGAGGTTGGACAAAAATGCCATGACTGATAGTCAGAGCATGAACCAGACCCAATAAACAGTAATTATCTTAAATACTTGGGTTTTGGGTCCAAAATTGAAACTGTGACAGCTACCATGTCCTCACTACAGCATGTGTTTGATTAAAAAGGTTGAAATTTATGTGGACAAAGCCGAGAACAGAAAGCTTGGACAGACTGCATCAGGGGTGGTTTCACTACACTGTTTGTTGCTTATCATAATTAAAAACTGCTGTTAATGAGATAGTGACCATTCACCTTCATTAATTCACTTGTTTTTGACCTACATGCTTGTTCGCATTCAGGTTCATTTGGTTTGGGGCCAATTCCATCATCCACTGTGCAAAATACAGCAAAACACATTGACCCTTACTGAGCTGTGTGCGTTCGTGTGTGTCTCTGTGTGTGTAGAAGTTACTCTAGATGCACCTAGTATCTTGAGTACCAGTCAATGCCAAACAGAGCAGAAGCGCACAAAAGAATTAGGGAGCCAAAGGAAATGAACCAAATTCAATTTCAGCCCAGGCTGCTCAAGCTGTCTACCACATAAAGCCAAGACTTATTATGAGATGGGCACGAATATCATTATTATTCAAACCTGATGAGGCGCCCTCTGTTTAATGGAAGCTTTCAATTTAGTTCACCTAACAACAATGCTTGCATTATGAAGCTGGTTTGCCTCAGTATTTTGATTGCCAGCTATTTGAATCATGAGCGGTTGCAGAAATTGAGAATTCAGTGATCTTGTGGGGATGTGTGCAGATGGTGGTTATTGATTTATTTAGATAAGAAATATTGGTTATTTCAAGGGCTCCTATGTGTTACTTGTATGCTAAGGAGTCTGAATAAGTAAAGTGATGAGTCACTTGGCTGCCATAGATTCAGGAAATTGGTTTGTCGTGGTGTAACAATAGGCTTGTCTGTGGTACGTAATTGCTTTAGACCCGCAACTTTCACAAAATACTCACACTCACAGCGCACAGACACACCGTAGAAAGAGTGCAGCTGAAACTCGAGGCCCATACAGACATGTTTGATGACTTGAAAGGTGGTGTACTTCAGAGCTTTTCTGATAAAGTGATGAGAATGTGTGAGGAGTGTTTTGATAGACCAAGAATCTTTTTGCTATAGTGCGATAACATTTCAAATACCTTGCCAACAAAGCCTCTTCAGAAGTCTCACTATCATAAAATGGTTGATTTTAATCAGTTAGCATCCAATTAGGAACTTCCACTGACTCAACATCTGGAGAAGTGTCTGTGTGTGTGTCTGGGAAACTTGGATTGCTTCTTATTTTCTCTCTACATTTATGCTGACACCAAAGAAACTGCAAACTCTGCTAATACACTTGCTGATGAAGGTATATCCCCTGTTGCGCAGTCATTTAAATCATTCCCCGGACAAAAAATACTGTATGAAGCTTTATCAAACTCTTAGGAAGTCCCTCAGCTTAGTGTGTCAGTATCATAGTCGTGACACTTATAGCTCTACTTCTAAGTGCTCTTTCCTGCAACAGACTACGCTCATCATACTATTTTTCTTTTATGCTTCACAGTCTTTTAGAACAGTCTCCATACCAATCCTTTGCTTAGTTTTGGTTCTATCAATACAATGTTAGGTTTAAGTGAAGAGTTGTTTCAAAAAACAAACAAACCAACTTTGCATACCTTTACTGGTCTTTTTATTAAGTACACATTGGTACTTAAGCTGGATCTTCTTTTGCTTTAACAACTGTCTACAACAGTCCGCAGAGATTTTGGTCCATATTGACATAATGCATATTATTCCAGTATCGACTACTGAGGATATTTTTTTGCATTTTCAGTTGGTTTTCTGAAAATGCAAGCAAATTGGGGGGGGGGGGGGGGGAGAATCCATTAAATGTGGACTGGAGCTGCAATCATTCACAGATAGACAACAGATTATACGCTATTATGATGTTAGATGGCCACTCCTGACAAAGCTCATGTATTCACTGGACTCATAACCCTTTACACTAATGAATAGTGAAGAGAACTGTGAGGACCTAATTAAGTGTCCAAGCCCTTGGCTATTCAGGGGGGGAGAGTGTCAAGCTCCTTTATGCACTTATGCACAGTGGATTCTTAATGCATAACGTCATGTTAAGAACCCTGAAAATAAACCATGCCAGCGGAGCTTCCCAGGGGGACGAGACACTTTCGCTGAACTCCATGTCTGTCTGGAGACCAGTCATGAAAAAGCCCACCCCCCCCACCCCCCCCCCCCCCCCCCCAGTGCTGCAACAATGAGACGAGTAAATTGGAAGTCACAGCACCAACTTTAGCATTTGCAAGGCGCAAGAGGTCAGGACTCCGCTCAAGGCACTTGTTTTTAGTAAGTGTAGAAACAATTGAACCCGTTCAACACTCTTGTCCCATTGGTAAAGATCTTTTAACTCTACCTTTTGGTTATCCCTTCTTTATCTTAAGTAGCTATATTGTTTTATTAATTAAAGTATAGCCGATGGGGTTCATATTATTCCTGAAACACACACCAAAAAAACCCTTACTGGAGTAAGTTTTACAACAGTCGTATCATTATGGTGATGCTGCATCCATCTATTGAAGATATGAGATTTGTGAAAAATTCTGTCTCATGTTGTTAGTTATATCAGCTTGCCATACATATTAGATTTCTTGTCATTTCTGACGTAAAAGCACAGACACAACTCAACACATTCTATTAAAAAAAACAACTTCAGTGCCACTGACTTTGGACTCATAATTTTTTATCTGCTGTAAATTGCCCTACTTATCTAAGTTACATGGAAGGAAGTTGTAGTAATTTTCTGTAATTTTTTTGTCTTAATTTTGTCTTTGGACTACAAAATATTTTCTTCAGTTAATATGTTCTTTATCAAAGAACAACAGCCATAACAGCTGCGTTTAAACAAGGCTGCAGCCAGTAATCCACATTAATATTCATAGCATTTAAATCAAAACGCCAACAGCATCAAAATGACAGGTTTTTTTTTCAAATTAAAATACACACACACAAACACACACGCACACACATACACACATATATATATATATGTGTGTGTGTGTGTGTGTGTGTGTGTGTGTATATATATATATATATATATATATATATATATATATATATATATATATATATATATAAAAACACCCAGCACGCCCCTGCGGGCGGTTTATCCTTCAAGCTCGGGTCCTCTACCAGAGGCCTGGGAGCTTGAGGGTCCTGCGTAGTATCTTAGCTGTTCCCAGGACTGCGCTCTTCTGAACAGAGATCTCCGATGTTATTCCCGGGATCTGCTGGAGCCACTCGCCTAGCTTGGGAGTCACCGCACCTAGTGCTCCGATTACCACGGGGACCACCGTTACCTTCACCCTCCACATCCTCTCGAGCTCTTCTCTGAGCCCTTGGTATTTCTCCAGCTTCTCGTGTTCCTTCTTCCTGATATTGCTGTCATTTGAAACCGCTACATCGATCACTACGGCCGTCTTCTTCTGTTTGTCTACCACCACTATGTCCGGTTGGTTAGCCACCACCATTTTGTCCGTCTGTATCTGGAAGTCCCACAGGATCTTAGCTCGGTCATTCTCCACCACCCTTGGGGGCATCTCCCATTTTGACCTCGGGACTTCCAGGTTGTACTCGGCACAGATGTTCCTGTACACTATGCCAGCCACTTGGTTATGGCGTTCCAGGAAAAGAGCAGCTGGATAGCATAGTGGTTAGACTACACGCCTTTGGAACCCAGGATCGCAAGTTCGATTCCTGCCTTGGGCGTCTGTATCCAGTAAGGGTCCTAAGGCTAGACCCCCTATGCTAAGCGAGCCTACCGCAGACATGAGCGAGACAGATAAATATGAAGGCATGCCGGCTCGGACGTCGCCCGGATCAACAAGGTCTGTGTCAGGTGTTGAGGAACCAGGGCACCCTGACGAAAAGTGGGCTACTGGAACAAGAAGGCATCGGTGGGCAAGAGACGAAAACAGGGCGTTGTTGGAATGCTACTACGCAAGTAACATGAATACATGAATAGGATGACGGACCTATGGATATATACATACACACACACATATATATATATACATACACATATATATATGTGTGTATGTATATAAGTATATATGTGTATATTACATACATATATGTAATTATATATATATATATACACATATGTATGTGTGTATATATGTGTATATACACACACAACAACAAAAAATACATTGAGGAACAAACATCAATGGATGTCAGCCAAAGTACCCAGTCTGGAGGCAGACTTGTTTTTCATTAAGATTAACTGTGTAGCGGGGGCGGCCTATCTTTCTATGCCTCCAGCTGACACTTCCGTCCCCCTCCTACAGCAGCAGTGTGAGTGTGTGAGTGTGTGGTGTGTTTCAATGCTATCAAACAATGGAAGTGTTATCAGACACTGCCGAAGGCATATGAACGAGTCAGAGGGGAATTCAGACCAAAAATCAGCATGTTCCCAAGAGACCCAAAAGTTTATACTCTGAACCGAGATATGAGGAAGGAATTTTGTTATGACCTGTTTTCACAAATGAAATATTGTTTCCTATACTTGTACTATATCTGATACATTGTCTTGTATTTAACTAATTTTTAAGCCCCCGAGAAGTGATATAACTGCTGAAAGGCATATGCTCTTATTTTATGGAATTAGGTCTCTTTTCTGTCTGTTGCTAAAGTCTCAGCTCCATACATTTTCCAGTCAAATATTTCCCATTTGCAACTTGAACCTATACTAAGAAGAACTTGATAAAGCCTCAGATGTTATTTTCGACCACTGGGTAAAAAACAAAGCAAAACAGAAGTCTGCGTAAATACTCAGAGAAGCGCAGTTTTAATTAACTATTAAGGATCAAGCTGTCCCAGTAACCATCTGTAGTAGATACTGAGCAATATGTGCATTATGCTGGTGTCCAACATTTTACAAAAATACTCATCATCGCTTAATTTCATGTTTTGACAATGTGCAGATTGTTCTAATTAAACAAAATCAAACATCAAATGAGGCTTTATGTGCTTTGTCAGTGATTGTCATATTGTAAAGATGATGACATACATAAGTTTTAAAGAATGAGGTAATTTTCAAATTAGACACATTTCATGAAGTGATTGACAGAACTTCGAAAGAAGTGACAAAGGGCTGTATATGTTTCTGTATAATGTAGTTGTTCAGTTAATGGTTATAGTTTCAAAGAATTAATTTTTTATGTATATAAATA
Source organism: Mchenga conophoros (assembly GCF_057382185.1). Classification (NCBI taxonomy): domain Eukaryota; kingdom Metazoa; phylum Chordata; class Actinopteri; order Cichliformes; family Cichlidae; genus Mchenga; species Mchenga conophoros. Next base: position 21,862,998 of record NC_140536.1, read on the forward strand.
TTAGTGAAATACAAGTGAAATACAAATGTTAATTATAGCTTATGTGACTTTTGATATACCCAACCTTTTATATAACATTATCTGTCGAATGACCTAGTAGAACACTGTGTCTAAGGCATATGAGCTGTTGTTTTGATCTGCCTAAGCTTGTAAATAATGTGAAAGAAATTGCCTTTGGGGAAAAAAGGTGTTTCTCAAAGTATGATGCAAACATCAACCAGTATAAATCACATTAATAAAAATAGTTGAATAAAAGGAAAGATTGAGTACAAGTAAATGATTGCCAACAAGTAATTTTCTGTCTGAAAAAAAGAGGAAATAAAAGAAGGAAAGACCCGATGAGTTAGACACACTATGCTACATATTTTACTCACATCTTTTTGTATATGTGCATTTCAAAAAACCCCAAATGCATATTTGTTTTCATCAAGTATATTCAGAAAGAAGTTCAACATTAAACAAAGCCAATAAATTAAACTTGCATTCAGCTAGTCTTTGACTGTTCCATGTCTTATCTGTGCACTCAAATCAAATCAAATCAAATCAAATCAAATCACTTTTATTGTCACATCACATGTGCAGGTACATTGGTACAGCACATGTGAGTGAAATTCTTGTGTGCGAGCTTCACAAGCAACAGAGTTGTGCAAAATACAATAATGTAAACAAGCAAAATACAAGAATGGCTACATCTGAAACTAATAAATATATGTACAATATACAGTATAATAGTATATGCATTTCTGGATGTGTATACTAAATATTTTTCTACGTGTGTGTGTGTGTGTGTGTGTGTGTGTGTACACATATTTTACAAATTAAATAGAGTAAGCAATAAATAAAATATATAAAAATATACAGAGTTGGGACATGTGCAAAACAGTGGCATCACTGTACAGTATGGAGTGCATAATGTTAAAGTTCCAGTAGTGAAGCTGAGGTGTCTATGACGTGTTCAGCACTCATGGATTAATTCATTCTTATTATCAAGATTTTCCTACATTTTAATGTTGCTCTTGAATATTAAGCTTTACAGGTGAACCAAATGATGAGGTTGTATTCCATCAACACTGAACATGACTTTTCATTATTTACAGTTTACAGAGGGTTTGTTTTTCCTCGTTTCTTCTTTACTCCTCAGGATTTCAGTGGATGCAGCAAAAGAATTGCAGAGGTTCAGCACATTGTTAAAGAAGTGTTTTCCTTACTACCCTTCCTCCAAAGTCATTACTGGTCCGAGGGCTGTTTGTACATTTTCTGTCTAAGCGGCAGACTTTCAAACTACACACTGGGCAATTCTATTGGTAGCATATCCCAATTATTTTAAAAGAAAATGTCTGACAAAAGAATCCAGAAATCATATTTCCTCATACTCCGCTTAACTTCACAATTCCTTTTTGATATAGTTCTTTTAAAGGAAAGCACAATGAAATCATGCACAATCACGAAATGTTAAGGAGAGTAGTTGTTGGAAATGGACTCTTCATCTTCCAACCGCCTCATTACACAGTAATTCTGCACAATGTGAAATTTACAAGCTTGAGACTTGGCCAATATTTGAATGGGAAGACATCTACATGTAGTTGTTGTTCCTGTTCATTAAAAAAAGAAGAAAGAAATTGAAGAAGCAGCAACTTCAGGAAATATCCGGCAGATGGTAGCGTATGCAGTTGTTTAGGGTAGTTTGCACCTTTTGGTGTTGATTGTCACACTTTTTTGTGACCATATGTTGAACATTAGCACAAAACCTGAGAGTTTTTTTCTTCTTTAGCTTAGCCAGACATCACTTGCGTTTCCGCTTGGCTGCAGAAATACGGTATTAGGCTCTACTGTTGGTGTCACTGTGATTTATTCTCAACAACTCATTCTATACTTGAGACAAAATTAACCTCATCATACCACACATCTTTCTTTTAATGTCCAGTAAAAGCACTCCAGCTTAATGAATGCAAATATTGTCCTCCAGATAATTAAGATGAATGTTTACATCTCAATGCTTTTACGTACTCTGAGTCACTGCTGCTGCCTGCCAATGCATGCCTTTATATATACTGCTAAAATATGTATTGTGGTATATAAGTGATGGCTGAAAGAAGTCCCAGTAAAAGCAGTGTGCACACTCTGCTGCCATAAGCTTTTATTGCTATGAAGTCATCACAAATCATTGCATGAACACCTTTTATCTGGTTACTGCAGTATCGACAGAGGTTTTAAGGTTTCGTCTTTTTGGTATTTGAGAACTCATATTTAAAATCTCACTTAAAATAACATTTTAACTGCTGGGAAGAGCTTTCAATAATTAAATTAATTAATTGATGGAAAAGTTTTACTTTATTCCTTGAAAAGCTCTTCTTAACAAGATACAGTACCACTTCCTGGAGCAAAGACTGAGCAGACACCATAGATGCTTGGCGGAAGCAGAAATGTTTGCCACAAACACGCAAAGGCCGCTTTTTAAAAAGGAAAGAAAAGTGTGGAAGCGCGGTAAGACACCACATTTTGCCACCTGATAGCTGTGAAAGCTGCGTAATATTTAGCTGTTAACCACAGATTCTCAGCTTGAATGAAAACATCACAAGGTTGTTTTTAACAATACTCATAGCAGCATGTTAACTGTACAAATGCTGTTAAAGCTCTGCAAACAGAATTCAAACTCAGCAGGCTTCTGGCGTCCTTCTGAAAAGTAATCTATTTAAGTAACAGAAGAAATTAACAGAAATGCAGCAGATCTGTCTGCCTGTCCGTCTGTCTCTGTCCCCCCACCCACCTGCTAAAGAAAAGGTTATTTTACATTATTAGAGTCATGCTGTGACCATTAGCTTTGTCAACTATAGTTTAAAACTATAAAGTTAGAATTTTAGACAGGAGCTTGATGATATCAATATCTGCTACAATAGGAACCTGAACAGCGAGTCAAGCATTAGGGAAATCACAGTTGAGAAAGAGCCAAGTAAGCAGACTAGCATCAAGTTAACCTAATTGTTATAGTTTAAACTTAAATGACTCACAGCCAAAACTGAGCATATTCTAACCGGGTTAAACACTGAGGGTAGAGATGATATACGTTTGTAATAGCCATTTAAAAAAACACTGATAATCAATTGACCCATTTTTTCAATCCCATTGAAATGTGAGTCAACACACCTGTGGAGAATATAGTTACATATTGTTTTAGTTGAATGTGTAAAAATACTCTGACACACCTAATTCATTTTCTAGATCCCAGACTTTAGAGCTATATTGGTTCACAAGGTGGTTATTTATGTTTCCACTTTGGGTTTTACTACTTTCTATTATGGAGAACAAGTGGTCCTGCTGTTACAGTTGCCGCTGCTTGTACTAACATTGTAGAGCTAACAGTTAAGTAATTATTAAAATGTTATTAATGACTGACTAGTTTTTGTGGTGCCAACTAATGAGTGTCACAACTTTTAATTGTCATTTCAAAAAACTGCACGTCTCTGTTTTTAATGCCAGCAGATGATTTCAAATATTTTATAATATCCATATCTACACTTAACTGACTGTTTCATGCACTGTTAAATAAGGGCAAGTACACAGACAGTATAGCAACTCGTCGTTTTGCTCATACATTTTAAAAAAAGAAAAAAGACATACCTGTTGACAGGAACACTGCTGGAATCTTTTCCAAAGGGATAATGTAGTGGAAAATAGGATTCAGGTATTGGAACGTCCCGATACACCATGATTTAGAATAAGAGGGACTCTTTGAAAGGTTAATGGCTGCCATTTCTTCACAGTGTTTGTTCATTATTCAAATGCCAAACAGGCAAACTTTAATCAACGCTCGGTGCGGCACAGGCAGGTGACGTCTGAGTATGTTCATTAGATTTCTCATGTATTATTTAAGTAATCAGACCACCATGTCCTTGCATTCATGTTGTAAGATGTTGTGTTAAACCACAAGCTGCTTTATCACTGCAGTGATGTTGTATAAGACTAGAGGAGGCTGAGGGCAGTCTCGTTCGTGTTTAAAATATTGAGCAGTTTGATTGACACAATGGGATTTGTGTTAGAGTTTGAGCTATTGCTGAGGATTTGTTTTTGTATAGTTTCTGGAGGGAACACATAAAGGAGAGGGAACCGCATAGAAATATACCACAGTGTAATGTTTTAATAGCTGTCTGTAAAAAGCTTCTCCTCAATCATTTAGAAATAATGGATTATCTATTAAATGTTCCATACATATTCATGGATATCTTTTGCTGATTCTAAAAAAGTGATGGAGGAAAGCATCTGCTACTGTAAACGTCTATATTAGCTAAGTTTGTCGGCACCAATAAAATTACAATATTTATTTATGTTCTTTATATATCAAGGCTGCAGTAATTTTATATTAAACAATCTCTGACACTGTCCAAAGAGAGTTATTATTCAGTTGCGCACAGCATAAGGCATTTTAGCAACTTTCAGCTAACTGTTTTGGACTTCAGTCCTGGAGTTTTCTGTTGTGGTTCAGCTTCCCTGGATCTTTGCCTGATAACCTATATGTATGTGTGTGTGTGTGTGTATATATATATATATATATATATATATATAATATAATGATTACTCCCCCACAACCATCACCAATAAACATTGGTCTACCAAAGATCTGGGAAGATTCACCTTGAAATTAAAAGGTGTGCTTGTTAAATAGTGTCATTGTTGCAGCAGTAAGGAGCAGCCTTTATTTGTGCTCAGCAAGCAAATGGAGACAAGTTTGCGTAATCCATGCAAACAAGGCTTCAAATGAAAATGTAAAGCTTGTTGTGAAAGACATATTTGGTACAGCACCTTCTTTGCTACTGATTTCACCTGTCAACAGCCAGCGATCACTCACCAACAGGTTGGAAAATACACATTTTTCCCTACTGACTGTTGGCTACAAGATGGATTTCATATCAGTTGTCAGTTTGACTGCACAAAAAATTTGCTGATTAACCCTCTCAAGGCAGGCGTCGACGATTTGCAACAGTTAAAAACTAACAACCTGATTACCCTACATACATATTTTATGAGGTTTTTTTTTTTACTCAGAAGTACCACTGCAGGACTTGGTTGTGCATTAGCAACAAAAAGTTTAATTTGAGCCTGAGAGGGTTAATAACCAAACTGAATTTGTTCAATAAATTTGTTTTCTGTATCCCTATTAAGAACTGTATTTTTTTTAGTAATAAAGTTTCTGTGTATATCTGCCATGTTTTAGTTATCAGAGAATTAGTTAAATATTAAATTTCACATTTACATACACTTAAAAAAACATTTTAGCACTGAATAAAAGCAATGATTGTCTTTGGTTTTGTAAAGCTTTCAGCAAAAAAATATGTGATTAAAAAAAAGTTATATTATGTAACAGTAACCTAGCTAACGACGTATTCAGAAAGAATAATAAATCATCTATCGTCCTGATTTCATACATCAATTGAACTTTGCTTATAACTATAATGGATTTGAAGATGGAAGCATGAAACTATCTCATTCTCAGTGATGACAAACAAGTGTGACGGGCAAAGCAGGTGCGGCATGATTAGGCCTGGAAAAATGTGCACTTGAGAGGTGCTTGTTTCATTCTCCTACAGACTACCTGCCAGATAAAGCACTTCACTCATATTGGGGGCAAAACAAAAGAAGCCAAAAATTGAAAAATAAAGGCTGTTCTCAGTTCTGCAGTAACCAAAAGTAAGCCTAAGGCCAGTAATAGGATGAAGGGATATTGTCCCACCTAGTGAAATCTCTATGGACATCTCTTCGGATGCACCAAAATTTAATCAACATATTGAATGAGGTGTTATTGCATTCAGGCAGTCACACATTCTACACGCTGGGCTTACACGCTGGGGAGTTAATAAAGCACAAGGCATTAGCATCAAAATGAAAGTTAAAGGCAAACTCCTACTGAATGTAAATCTTGACCAGAAATGTATCTACTGATGGAATCCATCTTTTGTAATTAAGAATGAATGTGTGGGAAATGTGCGAGGAGGACGGAGAGCTAGAAGTAAAAGACCTGCTCAGAAAGATGAATGCTATTATGGAGTAGGAGTGAGACGGCTGGTCTGGAATAATAACTTCCTCTGCCACATTATGTTAGTGGATTTCTGATAAGATCATTGGAAAATGGCAGCTGTTGGAAATAATGCAATTCATTTCGTGTTGCTGCGGGACACTACAGGGCCCTAAATGAAGCATGTCTTCTATTAGACCCCTAAAGAAACAAACTAATAGCCCTGCAAAGACTTGCCATTTATAATATGACTATAATTCGTATGATTCATTAAGCAGGAACAGAAAACGATAGTATACTCTGATTAGAATAGTCCTCCGGGGAAATTCTTATGTTAATTTATTCTGAAATCTTTCATTGACTAAGCAACTTGTCGAGATATTGTGTAGATTAACTCCCCAGGTCACATTGTAGTGTAGTTTCATACTGTCTCTGCATTAGGTATAAGAGATGAATGTTGTTTACATATGTTTACAGTTTTTTCTGATTGCTTAAGCACATTTTTTGTAACTATTGGCTAATTTTGCAAAACTCTACACACAAATAAAAAAAACCTGTCACCCAATTATCAAAACATTTTAGTTCTCTTGCAAAAGCGAACACAGCTAGATTAACCCTTCACACCTTTGTAAAAATGTTGTTTTCGTATCAAACAGTACACACAAGCCATCATCTACTAAGCACACAATGTGCCAACTGCACACTGATTGTATGAATACAAAACACATCTGGCTTTTGCTTTCTCTGTGTACAGATGTCAATTTGAGGTCACACCTTTGTCATAGTGTCATGTAAACATACAAGGATCCAAACGTCAAGTATTGGTGTTTATTCACACTCATCAAAACCAAGACAAAGTCAGAACACAAAATAGGAATTCCACAAATAAAAGGGGAAAAAAAGACAATCAGCCTACATCATGTCGTCTTTCTGGGTCCGGCCACAAAATTTCATCCACATCGCATGTGATATCCTCCAGTCCAAGGCACCGGGGAAAATATCTCCTTGAATGCCATATCCAGGCCTGACATGATGCCTGGTCAATATCTCCACATGCCTCCTCCATTGCCTGTAAAAGGGCTACCTGTTGATGAGGATGACGGTCATACACTTTCCAGCGCCAGGCAGAGAAGAACTCCTCGATGGGATTCAAGAATGGAGAGTATGGAGGGAGGTTGAGTGCCATGAAGGATGGATGGTCTGTAAACCAGTTGCGGACCAAAGCAGCCCTATGGAAACTAACATTGTCCCATATGATGACATATCGGGTCTGCTCTGGTCTCTGAACAGCGAGCATGTCATGCAAGGTGTCCAGGAATGCAATAATGTGTGCAGTGTTGTATGGGCCTATGGTTGAGAAACTCCTCTACTTCTTGGCTGCGAACTGCTCCAGTACAAGCTGGAGGCTACCACCTGATGAAGACAACAGTATCACATCCTCTGTAAAGAGTAGATATGCAATTCTAAGACTACCAAAGTCAAAGCCTTCTGCCATGTGACAACACCTAGAAATTTTGTCAAAAAACAGAATTGGTAACAAAGGACAGTCCAAGCAGAGTCCAACACCCACCGAGAACGCAACTTACTTTTGGCAATGAGTACCAAATTTTTGCAATAGTTGACCAAATGGCTCGTAGTGGGCCAGTTACCCCATACACCAGACGCATACCCGACTCTGAGAGACGCAGTCAAATGTCTTCTCCAAGTCCACAAAACAGAGGTAGACTGCTTGGGCAAATTCCCACACATCCTCAGATATTCTTGAGAGGATAAAGAGCTGATCCAGTATTCTGCAACCAGGATGAAAACTGCATTGTTTCTCCAGTATCCAAGGTTCAATTAATGGACGAACTCTCCTTTCCAGCACCCTGGCATAGACCTTCCCAGGAGGCTGAGGAGTGGGATCCCCTCGTAGTTGGAGCACACCCTTCGATCCCCCTACTTAAAAATGGGAACCACCACCCCAGTCTGCCAATCCAGAGGCACTGTCCCAGATCTTCTTACAGATTATGAAGGTAAAATGTGTTTTAGAAGCTACGAATAAATAAAGTGAACAACAAAAAGCACATCACAACAGCTCAATAATTTAATTATTGTAGAAGAGCATTATAGTTACAATGGAACTTTTGGTAAAATGTGATATTCTTTATGAAAAATAAAAAAGATATTACAAATAAGCACTAAAAGATTGAAATAGTCACTGCCAACATTTTGACCTCACAACTTGCTACTGCAAAATTAGAAACACATTTTTTTGAAGGAGAAAAGCTCAAGTTGATCATTTTTTCACATCTGCAGCCTCTCTCTCATCCACATTTAATACCACTCTGCCTCAGTCTGCAGCTCTTTACATCCTCACCTCTCTTCAGCCCTGAAACCTGTCTTATTAGGCTGCTCCGCTGAGGATCTTTTACATGTTACAGATCTGCCTTTCTTTCAAGTTGACCCTAAAATGCATTATTTTTACTGCACTGCATTCTGTTTAAAAAGTACAAAAAAAAAACAAAATGAAAATATACAAAATACAATACTATTCCCTTAAAAGCAAATGCTGCTCAGAGGGTAAGCTGCCTTTGTGGGGGTTTGCACTATCACAGTGTTTCTTCTATCTCGTCTATCTTGTCATTTTGTTAGACACAAACATTTTTGGAAACATTTTAATCAGTATTGCATATTTTACAAAGGTATTCTCATGATTTCTTGCTCACCATGGTGCTTCAGACTAACAAAGTAGTAGTGACATAACAGTAAAAATTTAAGAGTAAAATAAGTAAAATAAAAAGTTCTCCAGACTAGTAGAACATTTTATTCGAATCTGCTTTTCTGTTAGATGCATCTGTTCCACTTTTCCGTTCTAATAAAGACCTTTGCTGGGGTCGGTGTAGTTTGGCGGGGCTTGTTGATACAGTGATATGAAAAGAGAAGTATATTTATCGTCAGTTCTATTTTACATATGTGGATAAATATTTGGGGAAATAATTGTTTGATCTCCTGCTGAATTTTTAAGTTTGCTCACTCACGAAGAAAATATACTCAAATTTTATGGTAGCTTCATTTTAATAGAGAAAGACTGAATAATAACCAAAAGTCCAGGGACTTGGGGAAAAAAACATTTCATAAAAGTTTTTTCAAGCATATCACACATGTCATCGCGTGAAACTATTTGATTCCCAAGGAAAACATGACTTAGTACTTACTGGAAAACCCCTTTTTGCACACATCTTAGGAGAGATTTTGGCCTACTCTTATCAGAGGTTTAGGTTTCTCAGCTGTCGCTTGACAACTCAAAGCTTCAGTTCCCTACACAGATTTTCTATAGGACTGAGGTCTGGAAACGATGTATGATGGTCTTGGTGATCACACTTGCTGATGATCAAGTGCATTTCAAATTAAAACCACCTGGCTGCTACTTAACCTTTTAACTGTTGTGGAAGCAGTAATCGTGCACTCTTTTTGCACTGCTTCAGAATTTTGTTTTAGCTTTAAATGAACCATGACTTTGTTAATCCGAGATTGTATTTATCTACTTTAATAACTTGTATTATGTTCTGATACATAAAATCCCAGAATTGAAAGAGTCTGAACTTTCTTTTATATATGGAAGGCTCATTTTTACTTTGGATATTTTTAGGAAGATACGCAAATGCTTGTTTTTGTATGTTTGTAATAGTAAATTAAAATGTGAGTTTAGAGCATCATTCTTTACTACTATTACTACAGGGAGTGCAGAATTATTAGGCAAGTTGTATTTTTGAGGAATAATTGTATTATTGAACAACAACCATGTTCTCAATGAACCCAAAAAACTCATTAATATCAAAGCTGAATGTTTTTGGAAGTAGTTTTTAGTTTGTTTTTAGTTTTAGCTATTTTAGGGGGATATCTGTGTGTGCAGGTGACTATTACTGTCACGGAGGAGCAGGGAGGACTCGGCGCAGACTGAAATCTCAGAAAAACAGGTTTATTTACACACTCCAGGTGCACTATATACAGGTGAAGGAGAAGGGGGCCAGGGTTCCCAGGGGTGCAGAGAGGGGTCGGGAAAAGCGTCCAGAGTCTCCAAACCAAGCACGAGAAATCTGCATACAGAGAACAAGAGTTAGCACGGAACTTTCACGGACAGAGCTCAAAACTGGCTGAGGCTAAAGTAGCACTGACGAGCGTTACTCAATAGTCCAGCGGCGAGGTGCTCTCAGTCACTGCCTTAAGTAGCGGGAGCAAACAAGGTGAGGAGCCACAGGTGATTGCCTACAGGTGGTGGAGGCCGGGAGCTCACAATGAGCTCCGCCCAGGCAGCGAGCAGAGAGAGAGGAGAGAGAAAAGACAAAACATAACATGTAGCCACACAGGGCCAGCCGAGCAGGCACGGGGACCATGACAATTACTGTGCATAATTATTAGGCAACTTAACAAAAAACAAATATATACCCATTTCAATTATTTATTTTTACCAGTGATACCAATATAACATCTCCACATTCACAAATATACATTTCTGACATTCAAAAACAAATCAGCGACCAATATAGCCACCTTTCTTTGCAAGGACACTCAAAAGCCTGCCATCCATGGATTCTGTCAGTGTTTTGATCTGTTCACCATCAACATTGCGTGCAGCAGCAACCACAGCCTCCCAGACACTGTTCAGAGAGGTGTACTGTTTTCCCTCCTTGTAAATCTCACATTTGATGATGGACCACAGGTTCTCAATGGGGTTCAGATCAGGTGAACAAGGAGGCCATGTCATTAGTTTTACTTCTTTTATACCCTTTCTTGCCAGCCACGCTGTGGAGTACTTGGACGCGTGTGATGGAGCATTGTCCTGCATGAAAATCATGTTTTTCTTGAAGGATGCAGACTTCTTCCTGTACCACTGCTTGAAGAAGGTGTCTTCCAGAAACTGGCAGTAGGACTGGGAGTTGAGCTTGACTCCATCCTCAACCCGAAAAGGCCCCACAAGCTCATCTTTGATGATACCAGCCCAAACCAGTACTCCACCTCCACCTTGCTGGTGTCTGAGTCGGACTGGAGCTCTCTGCCCTTTACCAATCCAGCCACGGGCCCATCCATCTGGCCCATCAAGACTCACTCTCACTTCATCAGTCCATAAAACCTTAGAAAAACCAGTCTTGAGATATTTCTTGGCCCAGTCTTGACGTTTCAGCTTGTGTGTCTTGTTCAGTGGTGGTCGTCTTTCAGCCTTTCTTACCTTGGCCATGTCTCTGAGTATTGCACACCTTGTGCTTTTGGGCACTCCAGTGATGTTGCAGCTCTGAAATATGGCCAAACTGGTGGCAAGTGGCATCTTGGCAGCTGCACGCTTGACTTTTCTCAGTTCATGGGCAGTTATTTTGCGCCTTGGTTTTTCCACACGCTTCTTGCGACCCTGTTGACTATTTTGAATGAAACGCTTGATTGTTCGATGATCACGCTTCAGAAGCCTCGCAATTTTGAGACTGCTGCATCCCTCTGCAAGATATCTCACTATTTTTGACTTTTCTGAACCTGTCAAGTCCTTCTTTTGACCCATTTCGCCAAAGGAAAGGACATTGCCTAATAATTATGCACACCTGATATAGGGTGTTGATAAAATTTGAATTTGAATTTGATGTCATTAGACCACACCCCTTCTCATTACAGAGATGCACATCACCTAATATGCTTAATTGGTAGTAGGCTTTCGAGCCTATACAGCTTGGAGTAAGACAACATGCATGAAGAGGATGATGTGGACAAAATACTCATTTGCCTAATAATTCTGCACTCCCTGTATAGCTATGTATTTGCTCTATCTCTATATATCTTACAAGTAAACACAGTGACATCTTAACCCAATCACTCAAACAGTTTGTTGGTAAAGTGTTTCTTTGAAGTGGCCTGTACCATAAACAAAGGGCTATGCTACAGAGGAGGAGACCAGTTGTCAGCCGCCGACAACAGCATGGTTTCAAACTGCGGCAGAAAAATGATGAGGCCTCCCACAGCTTGAGTCATTTGTCTGGAGGATAATTGGTCTCTTCTTTGCCATGTTTCACCTTGCAGCTGTACACACTCTCCTTTGAGGATGATGTGTATGTGCACTGGTCCATGTGTGTCTGTGATTGTATATGAGTGTTTGAGCCAGTAGGGGTCTAGATGGGGGTAGTGGAAGGTCCACCTGCTTGGTCCAAGTCACAGTCCATTCATCTAGCTCTATTAAACAGCATCTTTGTGAGTGGCCTAGCTGTGGGACTCCATGAAAGCAATGCATTTCCATCAAGGCTGTACTTTGTTAGCCAAGACAGCATTTGTTAATTACCTTGCAAGCCTTTACTAGCTGGAACATACATCATCACTTCCCTGCTAAACACCATAAGGCAGGCAATTGTGAAAGATCAAGAGTCGCCTGTGTCATACAAGGGTAAAACTACAGTATTTGTAATTTTCTGTGCATGCTGTTCAAAGACAGTCTTGTCAACTTCACACTAATTAATTGAATTTGTCAAAAAATCAAGACTTTAGAGGCAAAGGCTTTCTAGTAACCTTCATAAAAAAGCAGATGCAAACCACTATAATGAGTTAAATATTTGTTAAAGAAATAGCATTCCAATGCATATAAATTGCTAGAAGGTCAACCAAGATAAGAAAACACCCTTTCCCCTGTCCCTATACCCATTCATGAATAAATGGCTATCAGACAAAGTTGATGGATGTATTGCATATTTTATTTTCAAGGACAACTTGGACTATTTCAATTTTTGAAGCTGTTTTTGTAAATTGTTGCAGTTGAGATTGAGGAACACGTTTTCTTTCTCTTCTGTAACTACCGTACTTTTCGGGCTATAAGCCGCTACTTTCTGCACAAGCTCTGAACCCTGCGGCTTCTAGTCAGGTGCGGCTAATGTATGTACAAAACAGGATTTTCCCCTGATTTTAGCTTGTGCGGCTAATATTCAGGTGCGCTTTGTAGTCCGGAAAATATGATAATTATTCTGAAAACAAATAATTAGCTTTTTACAGAAGACCAACACAGCTATTCAGGTTTTTTATGTGGCATCATGCACCCACTGCATTTGTGGCTGCCTAGACAACAAGTGCTAAAGAAAAATGTCTATTCATTGACTAGTCAGCAGTGGTTCCTGGAGGTTGCTGGTTCTCATTGGGTGAAATCAGTTGCAAAGAATATGCTTTACTAGAAACTTCTAATTAACTGCTTTGGTTGCTAACATATTTTCACAGGTGCCTGAAGTTTAAAGTTAACTACCTGCTAAAGTGTAGTAAAACTCGAGAAACTGGGACACAAACAGGAAATGGAGAAGCTTCGCCTTCAAAGTAGAAGTTCTGCCCCAGACCACCGGTTGGCTAACGTGTTTAAAAAGGCACAATTTTTGCTTTGAAGACAAACCTTTTGTTTCTGGTTTGTGTAACACTTTTCACTGTTTCTCTACAGCTACAGGTTTTTACTAACCAGTTGGTTATAAATAATTATTCTTACCAATTATTTTCCTAGTAACTACCACCAACCACTAGCAAGCACTTGTAACTGGTTGGGGAATATACATGTTTCTCTCCCAGTGGGTGCTTCTGAGATTGTCACTGACCAGTTTCTAAGCTCATATGATTGAGGCCTTACTCGATCATATGATTTCATGATTACCACACATCCAAAGTTTCTGACAAGTTAAAGTCACACTGTTAGCAGTCATATGTCTGCAGTACCCAACTAGCTTTAAAACAGCTATTTGGATACAAGACTGTTCATAGATGCCTTATGACTGCATAGGGATAAAATGTCCACACTTTAGATATGAATAACTTACTAAGGCATTATATTAAAATGGAAGAACTCTTTAATGTCTCTTAATCCATCAAGGAATAGTTTGGTAAAGACATGCGATACATGGATTGCAACAACATTAAACAAGGAGGGGGTTAGCCAGATTACTTAAGTTCTTAAGCAGCACCACTACTGATGTGTTAACTCATTGTTGTTTGAGTTACTCAAGAGTAACACCAATGACACCAATATTGGATAACACCAATGAATAACAGTCAAGTTCAAAAGATTGCTTATGGTTATGTCAATTATACAAGTAAATGCTATAAACACAATCTGTAAAACCATGTACAATTTAGTAGCTGTACGAAAAAAAAATACGATAAAGCCAACAAAAAGTTGGCTTTATTGTAATTCAAAGTGATAAATACTTGTACAAAGAGAAGCTTAATAATAAAAAAGGACATTACAAAAAGTTGAAAATGTCGGCGCATGAAGGAGACAAGACAAACAATGGTATGTTACAGTGAGGAAAGAGATACTTGAAGTAGAATTTAATTAAAAAAATTACCAAAATAACTAATGTCCCATTTAAAGCACATTTAGTAGATATTTCTGTAACTGTATATCACTGTTGTAGGAGCAAAGGGCAAGACTCATAACATAAATACAATAATAGCAAAAGACAGATGAAATGGGCTTTCTCAGGGAGTAATTGCAGTGAGAGGAGTAAGAGTTGTTTTTGTTCAGTGTGCAGAAGGTGATGTTCACCCTATGATGGAAGATTGGAGCCACAGCTATGACTGTCTGAAGTGGGAAGGTCATTCCAGAGGTAAAAAGAGTGTAGACTAGGTGTAGTGATACCACAGCAGAGCACAGAAGGGACAGCTAAGCAGACAGTACAGCAGCATGTCAAGCTGCAAAAAGGCCTGGGGGTACAGTATGGATGTGCCTCTCTTGTACTGTAGTGCCGAAAGTCGTGAATAAGATAAGAGCAACTGCCACATGAATTCCTGTTGCTGTTGTAGTCAAAAGCAAGGTGACCTTGTAAATTCACAAAACACTGAATAAAAGGCTCAGTTTTATCACCATTCAATTTCTGAATTATCTCTCTGCTGCCCCTCATTTTAATTTCTTTCAATTCACAAGGACTTGCAAAAATGTAAGCTTTTTTTTTTTTAATCAACCTACTACTTTTTAGATCAATCATATAAATATGCAGTGCTCTTTCTGGAGTCTTTGTGATAAAGGGTCATCTGAAAGTCAAGCGCTAATATAGTCAAGTCAGTTTAACCACTCTGTTTAAGACTGACTGGAGCAACATGACAAAAACCACGCATCATCTGCTCTGGCTGCCTCGTGATAAGAAAGCTGAAATGTAGAGTGACAGGTATCATATTCACTCTTGCTTCAAGGAAACTTTTCCATTGCTTCCTTTGCATCTCTACCATCATCTCTGCCTTTTCGCTGCTTTATATCCAAAATAATTGGTCAGTACAAAATAATAAATAAATGTATTTTCAATATAG
This sequence comes from Mchenga conophoros, assembly GCF_057382185.1. NCBI lineage: Eukaryota > Metazoa > Chordata > Actinopteri > Cichliformes > Cichlidae > Mchenga > Mchenga conophoros. The sequence continues at coordinate 21,878,290 of NC_140536.1, forward strand.
TAGATTTGAGGTATGATTGTAAGGTATTAAAGATTTGCTTTATTTTATATTTTTTTGGTACATTGCTCTTTCACCCAAGGCAGTTGTAGCTATGCGACCCATTCAGATGCATGAAACCTTACTGTAGATGTAAGCCACATTTCCTGTTGCAGTTAACTCTACTAACAGAGATCAGATCACCACAGAAGCTTTCCTGTAACATCTCTCCTTGCGGCAAGAGATGTGTTGTGACAATGACTGGGGCTTTCACAAACAATGGAGTCCTCTTTCCGGGGCCCAAATAACTCCACCTGACACCTGACACTGAGCATGAGCTCCCACCGGGAGACTGAGAGCTCTGTGGCTGTGAAGTCTGACTGGGCACTAGAGTGGCCTTGGGCACAGACAGAAACCATGGCAGGACTTGATCCAATCCCACATAGTAAAGATATTACACTGGAATTGTCCTTGACCAAGACACTAGAGCTACAGAGCTTAGGTTAAAGATAGAACATTGTTTATCACAGGCCTCATAATGTCTACCCATCTAGTTTCTTTCACATTAAGTTGAAATGGCAGCGAAAGTATGCTGACAACGCAGATGTCAAAGTCATTTGATGCTGCTAAGGTACAGTGAAACTGTGTTATGAGGAGGGACTATTGAGGAAGCCTAAAGGACTACAGACCCATAAGCATTAGTGTTCTGTGATTTTAAAGGTAATTTAACTTAATCTGCACTACGAACATCAGATAAATGTGCATTCTTGGCTCCAGGGGGCTCCAAACTTTGCAGTATCATTAACCACCAAGGCAGAAGTAATTTGATCAAGGCTAATTTTGTTATTAGCTTGATTGTGTCCTCTTCCTGACCCAGGCGAACCAACAGAGATAAATAAGGGCTTCTTCTCTTTGGATACATGTTGCATTCAAAAAATTTCTAACAAATAACCTACGAACCTTTTTCTTCTTCTATTATATCATTCTAATTAGCTTTGAAATGCCACAAAGTTCTCGGTTCCACACTGGTTAAATTAAATGTCATCTGTAAATTAAATGCAGAGTGGATAAATTGATGCTTTAAGAAAGGAATATTTATAATTCACGGTAGATGCATTATAAGAAAAAATAAAATGTGTTCACGTTCGCAACATGTAAGGTCTAAAGAAGATGTACTCCAAAGTTTTCCTTCTTCATAGGTGATCAGAGCATTTCTGACCTCTTTTTTGATTTTTAGCTAATTCGCTAAACAAACAGAGTTCTTATGAAATGGTGGCAATCACACACTTTGATTGCCCCTCAGTCGCACAGCTGCCTGTGGATCTGAAAAGCTCTAGTACTTCCTCTGGCACAAGTACCTTGATACTAATCAGCCGTTTTGTAATTGAGACTGACAATTGTGCTCCGCTACACAGGATCAGTAGCCATGGAAACCAGAGAACATTCTTCATCATGGGTTGTTCTTTCTTGACTGAAGCAATCATCCAAGGCACAGACAAGACAGCTTCAATAAAAGTGAAAGCCCAAAAAAATGTCTGCTGCTTGTTAAAAATCAGGCCTGTCCCTGTTGGATTGGTTAAGTGGAAAACAGATAAAATAAACTGAACAGTTAGCAAAGATCTTGAAAGGTGGAGATATATTTTGGATCACAACCAGTCAACAACAATTATGGCCATATTGTGTTGATTTAATGCGATTCAGTGAGCGAAGGTTAGCTCATGAGTATTAGCTTAAGTGTACTGAGCTTTCTAATGAAAGACAAGAACTATAAATGTAACTCTAAAGATTTATTTTTGATTATGGTTACATTCTAACATCTAGCTTGCTAGCTATCAGCAATGTCAAGTTTATATCCTGCCAGAGTTGCATGGTGGGTACATCCTATGCTTAAGATTTAAAAAACCAAGATGTAAAGTCATGGCTCCTAATCTTAGTGCAATTTTCTAAGAGTTGGCTTAACTGAGGCATGAATGCTTATTAACCATCCTTAGTTTTAACTGTGTCAAACCAGTCATGTTTTCTTACCCGGACCCTCCCCAATTTTCTTTTATCATTTTTGGATAAATGGGGTTTCATTTACATCCACATAATAGCCACATTTGTTAAACATTACGAAATTTTTTGCAGATCTCTGTCAAATAAGATGATGCATACTCATTCCCCTACTCATATGCACTGATCTTTATAGTGTACTGTATGCAGTTTGCATGTGTATTCACCATCCAAAGGATTGTAATTATGTAGTTCTTTTTCTCTTTTCCAGAATTTGCAGAGTTTTTGGCCTGTTGCAGAAAAAAAAATCACTTTAGGAATTTAACAATAATTTTCTTTTGCGTTACATCTTTCATACATACTGACTCTTCATACTATGCAATCTGCCCATGACTTGCAAAAACTCAGATGTCACTCTGAAATACACACAAATCAAAATGGAGTGTTGACATTTGTTGCAGAGTGATAGTGACAGCCCACTGACCTCAGGGTTGGTTGAAAGGGCATGCTCTCTGGAGTTCTGCCCCACTGTTTCTGCCACGGCCCCACATACTAAGTCGGCATGAAATGTTCTAGAAGCCTAGAAACCTTGAGCCATGCATTTCTTTTGCCACCTAACTTAATATGACATGTTCCCCTAGAGCAATGCAGTATTAATACTGCATAATCCGACTTCGCTGACTGCAGCAACATGGAATCATCTTTGGAATTTGGTACTTTTACCTCTGGAATGAATTCTACAATGGTAAAATTGAAGTCTGCATTCTTTTGTAGCTTGTCAAAGAAAGCCCAGCTGAATGAAAAGTCATAGTGAAAACTGCAAGAGATGCACTTTGTATTCACCTTTTACTATGGTGTTATTCTTCCGTTTTAGTGCGGCAAGCAGAGTGAAACTGTTGTCTTTAAATCCTCGACAGAATAAGTTGTCAGTCTTATAAATGATTTTACTGCAAATAATAGTGTGTTTGGAGCTGGCTTGCATCTGTCACCTTTCTCTTTAGTGAAAATAATAAGTCACTAAGTCCTATCCAGTGGTAATATTACTAACAAATTCATTATGGTTCACTCTGGATTATGTCTTGTGTTGATACACACGAGCAACTCATAGAAGCTCTTAAACTATGTAATTACAATGTAATGCATGAGAATTCTTCAGAGTCGACATGTCCATTAAGGAGTTAAAGACTTTTGTCCAAAGTTAATCAAAAGCACGCTAATTATTACCCTACAATCAGATAATTTGGAAGAAAACATTATTACAACTCCATGTGGCAGCACGTACTCTTATTTCAGTCACTTCATTACCCCTGATGTCGATTTCTCATATTTGCTGAGACATGCGCAATTCTCCAGGGCTTGTTGTCTCATGAAAAGCTGCATCAGCAGTAGGATCTTCTGAAAAAAATCAGCTGGGAGAGAGAAAAGCTACAGAAAGTGCTTCCAATTTCTATTTTGATTTATTGCACTTTGTAATTACAATAACCAAAGGGCTCTGATGTGCACATATTCAAGTACAAGCTGATTTATTTTCTTGCTGCACATCAAAAGTTGTTATACCCTCGTGTAGTTTGCTTACTGTGGTGTGTGTGCAGTATTTGTGTGCATTCATGCAAATGTTTCATTGTGCAAAGTGAACAAGTTTGAGAAATGAGTCCTGATATCTGCATTGTGGTAATACAACACACAGGGGTAATGATATAAGGAAAATGGATATAAGGAACGCCTCTGGTTGGAAAACTTGAGAAGTCGCTGGTTGAAAATTCAGTGGGAAGAAAACAGAAGTAGAAAAAGATATTTCCTTTCATTCAGGACCAACAATTAAATTAAATAAGGAACAGAATGGGCAGATTCGCAACTCCCTTTTGGAAATGAAAAGCAACTTTAAGCTTAGCCTACTTTAAGACATTTCCTTTTCTTGTTTTTCCTATTCTTTAAAAATGCACGTACACTCATGGTCACTGTTTTTCCACATACCTATTCAGCTGCTCATTAATGTGAATATGGAATTAGCAAATCACATAGCAGCAAAGCATTTACATTACATTTGGGCTCACATCATTAGGGCAAGCTGCTAAAGTTCAAACTGAGCAAGATCAGAATGAGGAAGAAAGGTGATTCAAGTGAGTTTGAACATGGCATGGTTGTAGTGCCAAACACATTGGTCTGAGTATTTCACAAACTACTAATCTACTGGTGTTTTCCAAAACAACCATCACCAGGGTTTACACAGACTGTTAATTAAGTGAATGCATTCTACTACAACAAATTAACAAAATAAATGTAACATAACCTTATTAATACTATATAGGGAAATAATCAAACCCAATTATCCTTGACCAAGAGTTACCAACAAATAACAAATTATTTTATGAGTTTTACTCAACATCTACAAAGAAACAATGGATTTATATTGGCTGAATGACCAGAGTATTTAAAGTCTGGAGCTATACTTTGCAGAGTAAATAGAGCATCAGTTCCTGTTTCTATTTGATTTCATCAGACAACTCTGCCACATTCTTCAAAGCATATCACACTGAATTTAAGCAATATGCCTAGCCGCTTCTGCCACTCGAAGAATGAATCTTTCCTCTAAGCTGTATATCAGTGACTGTGACTGATTTTAAATATTTAACCACATTTTTTATGATGCATCCTGACAAGATATGCAAAGAAGAATGGGCAAGGATTTCAGTCTCTAGATGTGCAAAGCTGGTAGAGACATACCCTAAATGACTGGCAGCTGTAATTGCAGCAAAAGGTTGTTCTACAAAGTATTGACTCACGGGGCTGAATAATTACGCGCACGCCACTTTTCAGTTATTTATTTGTAAAAAATGTTTGGAATCATGTATGATTTTCTTTCCACTTCTCATGTGTACACCACTTTGTATTGTTCTTTCACGTGGAATTCCAATAAAATTGATTCATGTTTGTGACAAAATGTGGGAAAGTTCAAGGGGGCCGAATACTTTTGCAAGCCACTGTAGACTAATGTGCTACTCCAGGTCAAAGCAAACTCTGCTTCACATACAGTATAGGTCCAGCAGGAACACAACAAACTTTATTTATTTAACAGGATGTTCATATCTGTTACTAAACAGTCAGTAGCCAAAAAATACATTTTTGGTATGGAAAACTTTTTTAGATTGTATTTTTTTGGTATTCGGCATTCATACCTGCTGTAAAATGCTAGCCTGCTGCATGGAGGGAAGCGGCATATGCAAAAATGTAATTTGGAACCGTCAGCTGTCAATTTTGTACCACCATTCATCAAATTCCCTGCCTTCACCTGATTCCAATCCATGTGTAGAGCAGTGTTCATCTTTTGTGGAAAGGTGATATGCACCTTTTGAATTCTGTGCTCTTAAGACAAAGAGTATCGCAGTATAGTATCAACTGTTCCAATCCAGAAACAACTGCATATTTCTACAAACATGAAATCTCTCCAAGTACCTGGAATAAAACATGCTAACATAAAGCAATGGCAGAAGAGCTCCTGACCCTGAGTGAAGTTCAAGCTGAGACTGTGGATTCTGTTACACGAAAACCCAGACTGAGGAGCCAAAGCTTGAATTTTCTACAGGTAAAAAAAGCAGAGTTGAACACGCAGAGCAAATGTTTCAGAAGTTGATTAGTTCTTACTATGATCGTGCTAAAAGAAAGGTCTTCTTTTTTCTCCGTTTTCTATGCATAAGTTTTAACTTCAATTGGCATTTATGTGTCAGTGCAATAAGTGGTATTAATTGCACTCTTGGATTTAAAGAGCCCAGGGAATGTGAACTGCACATTTACAAATCCATGTACCAGTATTCTTCCACAATCTTAATGACTCAGTTAAAATGTGTTCAGTGTACTTGTATACTGCACTTCAGTTTTGCATACGATCTGCTGCTGGGGAAGCAAAAGGAAATCAGCAACTCCATAAAGCTTGTCAGGGGATAGGAGCATAAAATACTTTAACATCTGCTGGCAGACGGCCGCATTGACTCTGGACTTGATAAAAGACAGTGGGCCAACAAACACCAGCAGATGACATGTCACCCCTAATCATCACAGACCAGAATTCAAACACTTCGTACCTTTTCACTTTTCTCCCAGACTCTTGGACCTTTATTTCCAATTGAAATGCATTATTAACTTTGGATTTTGGGCCACTGAGCAACAGTCCAGTTCTTTTTCTTGGCCCAGGTAAGATGCTCCTGACATTGGTTCTGGAGTGCCTTTATATTAGATGTGTGTGTGGAGGCTATTGACCCGAGTCTCAGTACACTCCTTAAGAAGCTCTTCCAAGTTCTTCAATTTTTCTTGACAATCCTGTCAAAGCTGTGATCATTCCTGTGGGTTGTGCACCTTTTCCTGCCACACTTTTCACTTCCACTGAACTTAATATGCTGCGAACAACCAGCAATGGACATCTTTGGCTTAGGTTATGATGATCTGGATCGTGATCTAGATACCAGTTAAGTCAGCAACCTTTTCAATATATATGATACAAATTGTTTCAGTGTCAATTTACTATTGAAATCAAATATTCAAATATTTTGACATGTATTACGATTGTAATAATTTGCTATACTGGATGTCTGATCATGATCTGCATGCAATAACCATCAAAATAAAAGAAAAAAATTCCAGTGTTTCACTTTATATAACATATAATATATATATATATATATATATATATATATATATATATATATATATATATATATATATATATATATATATATATATATATCCATCCATCCATATATATATATATACACACACACATACAATATAATATATGAATGTTTACTTTTTTGAGATGCACCATGCCGTGATTAGATAATTCAAATAATTTGGCAACCTTTTTTATCAAATGAAAACATTAAAAAAAAAAGCTAAATTAAACATTTTTCATGCAGTAAACTTTAAATCCATAGTTTTGCTTTCTCTTTGAAAAGCCAGTAATCCTTACGTCTGGCTTACTAGGCTGCCATGTATCTCAGCCAGCAGCAGGTATTCTTTGGTTTCCAACCAGTTGGCATCTCTCACAGGTCTCATTACTGTTTTCTTTCAGCATTCCAGGAAAAATCAGACAGGGTATATTTTGCAGTCCTTAAATCAACAGGTCAGGAATGTTTTAACATTCAGGAGTGTTTTAACATTCCTGACCTGTTATTACAAGGAGTTGTGTGAAGAGAATGAGATGGTGTCTTTTACTATTTCTGTTCTGATACGGAATTCTGTTGACAAAGATCATGTGCAAGAAAATAAATGGAAAGATGGGATGCAGAAAAGTTGATGTGAAATAACTTAATTTACTTCCAAAAGGTCAATTCTTTAACATCACAACAGCAAAACCTATTTTCCCAGCTACCTGTGGTAGTATTGAGGTTCACAAGATTTTTCAGGTCTTTGTTGTTTGAAAACTGAGTGTGCGTGTAAAGTAACTCTGTAACTATCAGCATTGCTAATCAGAAAGGATCTAAACCCAGTGATGTATTTGCAGGAGCTGGCAGCTCTTCCTGTCACTTATACAGACTTTTAGCTGTGTGTTTGCACAATTTTAGTGGGAAACACTTGCAAGGTAATTTATAGTGAATGTAAAATGTTGATGACCTTGAAATTTACTGAACTCAAGAACCTCTCGCAGAGTAACATCAGGTGTAGTCCATCACACAGCAATGGACACGTTTCACTGAGTTCTCAGTTTGACAATTACAATTTCAAACCCGAATAGCTGTAGTTGGCATTTAAAAGAGTATTTTTATACGTGTAACTTGATCTGTAAGCAGACAGTATATGTGCGTGCATCAGTTGTATTTGTCTTTGGATTAAATACCTCACAGTTTTGCAAATAACTAAATGAAGACCATAGTCATGTCTCATGACGTTCAATGAATAGAAGTGTAAAAATAATAAAAATATCAACAGTGGTAATATCCACTAAATATCAGTGTAAAGGCTTACACATAACGCTACACTCACATTTTTCTTTCTTAAAATATAGGATCTAAATACAGGATAATAACTAACTAGTTTTGGTTTAAAATTAATTTACATACTCACATAACACAGTATTCTAAAATAAGTGTGCACATTTTAGTTTAAACTGTTATGTATGATTTAATCTCTTTGTTGTCTGAGTTACCTCAGTTGCAGCTGCTCCAGTCCCTTAAGTAGAAAAGGGGCGGAGCAAGCCTAGATGGAGAACTGTAAATTGGCTCATACCATAACTCTGGATCATGATGGGGGGGTTTGGAATTTGTAATGTTAGTTTCAGTTAGTTTTTTTGTGTTCTACCCCTTTTTTGTGTTTTTGTGGGCTGATCAGCCACTATTTATGTTTCCCCTTTGTCTTTTTTAGGTAGGTCAGTTTGTCTGAGTATTGGTTTTAACTTTTGAGTAGAATTCTGTTATTTTGACCTCTTTTATGGGCCCTAGATTTAGATGTTTCTGTACAATTGAATCATTGTTTTGGGGTTAAATAAAACCCCTTTTTTTAGACTTTAACCTGTGCCCGAGTTTCCTTCGCTGCACGGTCCATCACAATGTATAACACATAGGTTGTGTGATTTAATGATACTCAGTGACCAACACAAAGACGGAAAAGAAGAGAGGAAAAGAAAGACAATGCATGTAGCATTTACAATTTCCAGCAAGGACCGCAAAGATGACCCAGCCACTGCGCCCTTCTTTCTAAATCATAGACAAGTTTGAGGTGGCTGGTTGTTCTCTTCTATAGGCATTTTAAACTCGTGTCTGTCTTAGCGTACACACTCCACCATCGGTCAATAACACATCTTTAGAGCTGGGCTCCTGCAGAAGAGTCTGGATAAAGCCAAGCTTGTTTTAGGCATTAGCTTACGCTTGACGAATAAAGTACTAACGAGATAGCGATCAGAGAGGGCCCATCTCCAAAGGCAGGCTGCTTGCCTGGCAGCGCTTGATAATCTCTTCGTTGGTTTCACTCAGCTCCCTTTAATCTGACTTCACATAATCCTTTTTTTTACCCTCCTGATCAAGTAAACGCTTAATTATGGCTAATGAATTCCATCCAGAGCTTGGGTAAACATGTCTATCAAACAAGATCATGCTGATTTTTAACTAAAGATAGAAGAGAAGGGGGGGAAAAACAAATATGGGAGAGCAATCATTAACCGTGAACATTTTTTGTGCCAAAATGGCTGCAGTTCCCACTTAGGATTTGGAAGAGGGACGGTTCTATATCTGTAATAGCAGCAATTTGCTGCTAAAAGGAGAGAGACAAATTTTGGTGTAATAGTGCACTGTTATTTTGAAAAACTAAATACTCGTATGAATTAATTTACTTTAGAATATTACCATTTCCAGAAAAAGAATTCTATTTTACCCACATTTTTTCCATCCTTTGCATCAGAAGCTGATACCAGTTGCATCCTCTCATGGCTATTACATGGCAAAGCGAATTTAATGTTTAATCCCCAGACGTACACTCAAAGGACAAATCAAAAGAAAAAGAAAACAAACATGAATACTTAAGGGATCTGGTAGCTCCACTATGGATTTGGGTGCATTTAACTTGCCTTGGTAAGTAGGGAAATTGGGCAGCTTGGTCAGGAGACAGTTCATTGATTCATTTCCTAAAACCTTTAAACACAGACATGAATAGAAAGCTTTGGATCTCATTTTGCTTGTACAAATGTCCCCTCTATTCTTTCTCTCTCTCTAAAGTCCCAGTGAAATTTAGATGTAAAGAGGGCTGATAAAATAAATGAAACAGCTGAAAGCTTGATTCCTTCAGTGAGGGGTCTAGTGGCTCTGTTATGCTGTGCCATAGGCATTTTGCATGATCTGGGTCCAGTTTTCCCGTTAAAGGGATGATTTACTACTAATGAATGAAGATTTATTGCATTTATCCTATCATGAGGCATTATTGTGATGGAACCGGTTTCTTCCGGGATATCAGGACACCTATCCCACAGGCACAAATGGACTCTGATGTATTTGAGTATAAACATAACATGATTTTTTTTTTCACCAGGAGAGTTTAGGAGAGTTGTAGAATCAGTGTCAAGACATATTAAAGCTGTTCAGGTAACACGAAGGTAGCCCAATCCCTAAGACCTATTCCCCCTATCTTGTTATGTTCATGAGAGTATAAGGCCTGAACCATAACCCAGGTGCAGAACACAGAAGACCAGGGATAAAGTTTTAGGTTTGTTTGAAAAAACAAAACCAAAAAAAAAGAAAAAAAAGCTCATTTTCTTGTATAAGGGAAAGTCTGACCAGCGAGAGAGGGAGAAATACAGACGGTCCGGGGGCACCTTTCTTGGTTAAATGGCAGAGGTTGATTGAGAAGTAGAGGGCAGAGGTGTGATTTCTTAGTCTAAGGCATTGATTCCATTTTACTAGGCAAGAAAAGTTCATACTCTACATCCCACAGTCCTCAGTAGTCATTAATGATGAAGAAGGATCCAAGTAGAACTTTAGCTAAAGGTCATCACAGCAGTATCAGCAAATTCTTGTTTATTTTTCTAAAAGAAAAAAAAAACACACAACTGCCCTGACTTCAGGGCAGCGGGGCTGATAACCAGAGTTCGAAAGCCACTGATTTGACAGGAGAGGGCAACAGAGAAAGGAAGAGTCAGGGCTGGAGTGAGTCCCTTTGACTGAGAGTTTACAAATCGCAATCAGAGGGAGTTTGAGCTCAGGACTGAGCCGTGTGAGTGGTGGCGTTGAATGGAGGCAAAAAATACCAAGTTGATACAGAGGTGGTGAAAATTCTGATGAGTGGTTTGGTGAAGTGGTTTCAGTGGGGACTGTGGTGAAACAGTGAGTACAGATGTGCTTTGTGTAGCTGTGTAACTAGACAATCCACTTTCGGTGCAAGGCAGATGATCCAGCATGCCTTAGGGAAATTGGAATTTCACACATTGCTTTCTTGACAAAGCGTTTGCATTTGCTGATTTGAAAGTATTTTTTAGGTATGGTAATTGTAACTGTTGTGCAGCTGCTTTCACTGACCTTTTTTTTCTTCTTCTTGGCCTCTGTGTGTATGCTTCCCTGTAAATTTCAGCAATTGTTAATTATGCATCTGCAAAAGTCAGGAAAACCAAACAATGGGTTAAAATACTGGCATGACCATGCTGCGTCTCAAAAAAATCTGGCAGTTAACAAATCGGAGCTACTTGCTGATTTTTGTGTCATTAGTGGAAGGCGTGCATGTTGACACAGTTGTTCCATGGAGTTGTATGGTGATAATTACTGACATCTACTGATATCTGCACGTCTAAGTGAAAACAAAAGCAGCAGAAGTTTGTTTGCTAATGTTAAAGGATAGTTGACAACACAGGAATATAAATTTAAAAAGTGTGTGTGTGTGTGTGTGTGTGTGTGTGTGTGTATATGTGACAGTAAATGGCTGATTGCCCACCAAGCTGCCTGTCCATGTTATTTACTCTGAGCAGACGACCACACTGAAGCGATTTACTATGGCGCTACACAGGTTATGATTATGACACACTCCGTCAGTTTAAGAAGCTCATTGCTAATCCTGGCTCTGAATGTTGTTTACTGGAGGATTTGAACGATCTGCGAGACATGACTGTTTACTTTGGGTGGCCATTGTCATTCCCTATCCATGCTTGACAGTTGGGCCTGGGCAATTTGTGCTTGGCATCCTTGAATAGGTTTCCCCTAATGAGGCTGATAGAATGACCATTCATCCACAGGGGGCTCTTGATGTGCCACAGTTCAAATGTTAATCACCCAAGCTAGTTTGGCAAATTGACAGAGCTCCATTCACTGCTTACTCTGTGAATGTGTTCTCTCTAAAAGCAGGGCTTGTGTGTCTTCTCTCATTCCTTGATGTGGGACTAGATGAAGGGAGTCCCCAATGACCCTGTTTTACAGTCCTCGGCTTACCCTTCTCTCATTTTTCTATGCTAACCGACAGAGCCGTGGCACCCTTATCCATTGTAGTGTTGCACTGCAGGATGGCAAACTGACAAGGTCCCATCCGGACTCCCTCCATCATCATGTCAACGTTCACAGGGAGTTCAGTCTGTAGAACAAGAGGGTCTTGTTTAAACCTACAACTCGGCTAACCTCCCTGGCTCTGGTGTTTACGATCCCTTCATTGAATGTGGATACCCAAACAAGCTTATTCATGCTTCAATGAAAAGCAAAACTTAGTAGAAAATAATTTGAATAATAACAAAACAAACCCCTAATTTAGGGATAACTTTGGTGATCACATTGTGAGGAAACTTTCTTTTTATTCTACTAGTCCATAGTGTGTGGATACATATTTTGATGATCTAACAAATACAACAAAGATTGGTCAAACAATTGAAAAGTAGTAAAATGCTACAAAATCACATACTTTTTACCTATTATTATACCCTCGCTAGATTCTTTAATCTTTATAGTTAAATGAAAAAAAAAATGTATGTACTGTAAGGAATTGATGACTTTAAGTAGTAAGCTTCTATTTTAAATGACTAACAGTTAACAAATAGTTTATTTGTCTTTATTGTAAATAATACTTCAGTTTGATATTCACTTGAACCCAAAAAGACAGAAGGATATCAATCATTCTCCCTACTGAATCTTCTCAAAAGCATGAGCATGCTGCAGTAATCCATAGAGGTTATGTTTCTTTATAGATTGCCTTGTTTACCTTCAGCAAACAAAACTGGCCTTGGTCATATGTTAACCCGAGATCAAAGCTTCCCAGGTCATGGTTATGGATTTTACCCCAGTGAGAGCAGAACAATCTATATTTATATTGCACTACAACAGCATGACGTTCAAATGATCCAACACTGGCCAACTCATAGGTTCATTGAAGTCTGGGCACTCCATCACTATGTACAACCTGCTCACAGAGAGCCACACAATTACACTTTAGTAGTTTATGACTACAACTCATTGCTGGTGTGGTTAAACCCTGAGTGGTCTTAATGGCCTGCAGCAGTGCACCTCCCTTGAAACAGGTGATGTATTGCAGCAAATGTTACTTTTCCATCTGGGGATCTGGTAGTAAATGAGCCCTTTTCTTGTCTGAGGCATTTTCATGACACCAAATTGAGGCAAGTATCAGGAGGGCACTTGTTTTCGAGTTTGATACAATATCTTCTCTATAAACACATATAACAGGATTGATATTCTTTACAGAATAATACACACCAGTGAATGATTTCTTCACCTGTCACGTTAGGGTGTTGTAACAAAGCTTTTGCACAGAAGCTCAGGATGGCAGCAAAGGGATCGCGGCATCTGTCACTGACAGTGATGAAACAACCATTTAACGCAAGGCGACAACCAACACGTGTACAATCATCACTTTCTCAAGGTGTGGAAGTGGCGCTGTCGTATTCTTAATCATAATATCCATCCATGCTCTGAGGCCAGATTAAACAGCCCATTACCCTGATTCTCATTAAAGTGCAGGCAGACACCTTGGTAGGCTGAACATATTTTGCAGTGACGTAAGATTCTTGCATTGCTCTGAATGTGTAATACCTTTCCACTTTCACTGCACTTGGGTTTTCTTTTCTTCTCTTTTAACCAGCAAACAAAGTTGTGTATTGTGTGCATTTTTACCTACAAAATCTCTCTATATGTTATATTTGACATATTGTTGTTGTTATTTTGAAAACCAGCTGTCTAGGCTGTACTATAGACCTGACTGAAATGGACAAGTAAAATAAGGTAGTTCACAAACATTGGGTGGGACAATTCAGCAGGATACAACACACATTTATATACATAGTCACCCCCCGACCTATTAAGGGTCACATATTTAACTGCTTTTGCAAATATCAGACAATCACATGGCAGCGATTTAGTGCAATTGGGTGTGCAGAAATGGTCAAGACAACCAGCTGAAGTTCAACTGAGGAGAATGAACAGAGACTTGTTGATGTCAGAGATCAAAGAAGAATGGCCACACTGCTTCAGGCTATAACTCAATTAACCACTTGTTACAACCTTGGTATGCAGAAGATCACCTCTCTGAATGCACATGTCAAAGCTTGTAGAAGATGGTGCACAACAGCAGAAGGTCACTCTGGGTGCTGCTCCTGTCAGGTAAGAACAGGAAACTTTGTCCTACAATTCACACAGACGCACCAAAATCGGACAAAGAAGATTGGAAAAACAATACCTGATCTGATGAGTATTGATTTCTAATTTCTGTGAAATTTAGATGGTAGGATCAAATTTGGGGCAAAAAATATTCAATCCAATCCAATGCTTTGTATCAGCAGTTCATGCGGTTGGTGTTGGTGTAATGGTGTGAGCGAACTTTTCTTGGGACACTTTGGGTCCCTTAGTACCAGCTAAGCATCCTTTAAATGAAAAAATCACAGCCGAGGGAAAAGGCTTGACAAAATCAGCGGGAAAAGAAGACTTTGGTGAGCTTGACACTCACCTGGGTCTTCTGGGTGACCGCAGGCACTGTGAAGAGAAACGAGAGGAATTTCACCTATCGATTAGTTGAGGAAACAAGCTCTATGTGGGCTCTCGCTTTTGGTGTGAAGCTGCTGATTGGTACCCACTGGGGTCAGTGCTAGTGGGAAATATGGGCAATACACAAGTGTCTTAAGGCAAACTCAAGAATGAGAAAAATGTATCGTGGAGCAGAAAAACAATAGCTTGCTTGACCTTGATTTTCACGGTGGAATTTTAAGCTGGCGTGTCAGAAAAGTTGCCCCTGATCATTATTATTGTTATTAATCTTATTATTTGATTTAGTAGTTATGAATCAATAGCTGTGTATTTCCAGTATTTTGTTTGCTTGTTTTATATTTAAAAGACACATTTAAATGAAAACTTTACAAAACACCGATGTGACTAGCTGAGATATTATGCTTCACAAGACTGAAGGCAACACTTTAAATGTAAACATGGTTAAACCTGGGGAAATAACTGAGATTTATTACCTGACAGCATGCGTCTTCATAACCTAGCTACAGATATACTAGTGTCAAATGCCAGTATAGATAACACACTTTAATCACTATTGTTTACACTGCATTGCACCTCGCCGGGAATGTTATACTGCTGACATAACACAGAGGGTTATCAACCAAATTATAGGAGTTCATTCAGTACTTTACGTGGGCAGAATGCCTATGGATAACCAGGCTGCACATTTTTCAAGTTGTACAAGGTTGTTACAACACTGATACATGAGCTTGAGAAAAGAAATGGTGGGAGTTTACATATAGTAAACAATAGCTATAGTAGAAAATGTTTCCCCATTAAGGCATTGATAAAATAATGCTTGCCCACATGATTTGGCATTTCTCTTAAAATATCATTTTGAAACAATGTGTAGCTATTTGAGTTAACATGACTGTTTTACTTTACACACTGTCTAACAACATTAATATTTATGCTGTCTGCACAATATCCTACCTTACAGTGTTCAGGATAATACATCCATATTCCGTAATGTGCAGCTTTCTAAGAAGTTCTATTAAAGGAAATTTGAATTAAAAAAAATAGATAAAAAAAATGTTCACAGCATTTTTATCTAATGTAGTTTGACTTTTTCATTTTCATTTGGGTTGATTTGACACAATAGTGTTAATCAGGCTGGCCATGAATAAAACATAGCTGAATCGCTGTTACAGTTTTCAGCAATTTAACTTCATAAAATATGACTTTAAGTACCGTCTGTCCTATGATCTAGATTTAAGACAATTGAAGTTCAGTGGAGTTATTTTTTGTCCATTTATAAAGGAAAATATGACCTTGTGGTCTGGCGTACAGTTTTCATTATGGATCTTGAGTTCCTAAATTATCAGTTGCATCCAAAATGAGCTTCATTGAAGCTTTTAAAAATAGCTGTATCATGTGCTTACATCACACAGGATATTTTAGCTTTTTAGAAATGTTTCCTCAGTTTCAACTGATTTCAGTTCAAAATACTTTCGAAAGACTTTTTAAAGTCTTAAGCTCAAACATCAGCATTGTCTGTCTGTACACATTTTAAGCCAAAACTAATCAGCTTCTAACTATGCTACGTCTCCATAATGGCTGGGGCCTCAGCATAAAATTTCCCCATATTGTTAAATTATATACTCTAAATGTACTGTACTTCTTTTTTTTTCATGCAATAAACATGCATGCTCGAAAAGCGAAGAGTGAAATCAAACAGCTTTCCCAAAGTTTTCACCTTCCCCCTCAGGCGCTAAAACTTTTAAGGCAAATTTGCCAGTGGGAGGAGAGGGAGACTATGCTCTTCATGCTTTAGCTCACCTGGGAGACTGACAAGACCTTGCTTTATGGGTCTGCAATTCCCTTCATGTACAACATTTGAGTTAATAGAAGTCTTCATCCCTGACCAACCTCATCAGGAGCTTACTGCCAAGGAAATTATGGGGCTAAAAATGGCCGTACGGCAGCAGCAGGGTAACTGGGGAGAGGGGGAGTGCCGCTCAGGCAGGACAAGAGAATATCATTACAAGGTTATGTGAGATATGGATATCACAAAATAATAATCAGAGCGCAGTTCACACAGAAAGAGCAGGTAGACTACCTGGATTAGCACACTGAATTGGAGGGTTACTGAAAAAACTACAATGGCATAATAAGCTTGTTTCTACCAGAAATTATATTTCTATCTTACTAATAAACAACAGCAAATGTGTTTTAAGAGAAATGTGTTACATGTTCAAATGACCTTGGTTATTGACTAATCATCCATCCATTCATTCAGATCTCATCCCAGAGACAGCTTTACAACAAGGTTACAACTTGTTTCTTACTCATAATTAACATTACCATTGCCTTGGTGGCTGAAATTTTAATAAAACAATAAACAAACACTGAGTTTTGTATCATCAGACCAGAAAAGGCCTGACAAGTGAAAACTTACCAGGTTATATAAATATTAGTCTTGTTACGCTGAGAAAAAATATGCTATAGTGTATCATTTTGAAATCAAAACCTAATAATAAACATAATTTGACAAGGAATAGAAGTTACTTATATGCCAAACTTCTAGTGGTCAGGCAAAGGAAATATTCTCAACAGACAAATTATCCTAGTGGATGGATAGCTGTGATCTAAAAACCAAATATATGCTCCACTCCCTTTCTGTGTGTGGTGTCTGGGAAGTGACTGGCTAAATGAGCTTTTGGATTGATGTATTATGGGAAGGACAAGGGTACTGCCAAAACCGTGCCGTCAGTGCCACTTACGAGGGGAGAAGCTCCAGATAAACATATGGTGTATTCAATCTTGCTAAGCCTTGGGGGGCCCTGGCAATGAGCAATACAGCGAGGAGCTCCATTAAGGACTGGTTGCTTGTATTTGCACTTTATTATTCCAAATAGATGCTCTCCCTTTCTATTCCATTGTTTCATGAGTACTCAATTTCCTTGTTGATGTCCCTTTGACAAAGCATTGTTATGGCACTGCAATTTTGATTTGTCATTATATTTGCTTCCTTTTTTGAGCTGCAAGCCTGCACATCTGTCAATCGAGGTTTCTTAGTTTGGTCATGCTGGCTTCGATTTAAGACTATGCAAAGCAAATACAGATGTTTTGCTAATATTGGTAATCATAAGCCCTGAAATTGGTCGTTCAATATGTAGCATACAACTATAACTAAAAGCAAGTATGGGGGAGGCATTCATCCTTTTTTTCCAAGAGTTGTATAATCATTAAACTGCTATCTTATCTTTTGTCTATTATTTTTATCACATAGTTTTGACATAGACTGTTGCTAAGAGCTTTAATATGAGACACAGATATCACATGCTTTGTCAGTTATTGTTCTAACCCTTGAAATTGGTTTAAAGAGAAAATAAATCTCTTAACAGACCCAAGAAAATACATCTGTCATAACCATTGGTAAACTGGGGTCATACATTATATTTTCTGGTGGCTTACTCAGTCTAGTAACTGGCTGAATAAAGTGTTTAATTCTCCCTATGCTGAAGCGATTCCTCCACAGAGCCAGCTGCAGTGTGTCAGTGGATTATGTATGACACCTGCCATGTTTTCTTGAAAATAAAAAGTGATAACCTTCAACTATCCCAACAGCTGTTGTTCTCCAGCAGACATACCGTCAAAGTAATGTGTTCGGGCACAGTGGAAAGGTGTTTTCTCGAAACCTTGTCAGGTGATCCTTTGATTGACAATGAAAACATGGCCTGTGTGTGTCACAGCACTCCCTGGAAGGGAAGGAAGTGGGTGAATAAGAGCGAGACAAAACAAAACGTCCTCTGCACCTGATTTGTAAAATAATTGTAGTGACATCCAAAATACTCAGCACACGCGTGTGGTGAAGACAGCTGGCTGTAAGCGGTGTCATGTTTAGCTACTCGAGGAATCAGCTTGGCAGCCCTGACATGTTGCCATTCCTCAAGATGTATAATGTGCACTCCAGCCAAATGAAATGTTCCTTCGAAATTGAGGTCATTTCTTTTCAGATATTTGTTGTCCTGACAATCCAAGAGGGGAGGAGAGATATTACACATACACTGTGATGACTGTGGAAAAAAAAAAAAAAAAAAAAAAAAAAAAATATATATATATATATATATATATATATATATATATATATATATATATGTAGCACTGGGGTTTGAGTGAGAAGAAAATGATTTTCTATGTAAGAAAATCCATTAACATCCATTTCTTAACATTGATGGAATCCACATTATACTCGATGTCTTTGGACTGGTCACTCCTAAAAGCATAAACCCAAAACCGCTAACAGATGCAGGCGTTCTTGTTCTAATCCTGCAGCTCAGAGACTTTCTGTAGAATTATATCTTTGCACATGAATGAAAGCGCTGTGGTTTTGAGGATTTGTAATGCAACATAATTTGGCTGAGCATCAGGCTTAATATTTTACTTGCTTAATCGAACTGCAAGAAAGGGTAATGCACACCACTAATTGGATTGTGTCATTTAATTCAATAATGAACAAAGGGAGAGAAAAAAATAAACAAATGAGATATTCTACGTTTTTATGCAATTAATTCGAATCATATTGTTAACTGTCAGTGCATGGAGAGTTAGTAATCTTAAAAGCTCACTCTTAAAATGCCAGTAAGTACACAGAGCAGCATTAATAAGCATTAAAAAGAATTCTGTTTAAATATATTCAGAGGTAGTACAGTTGTTCCAGGTTTTTCCTACATCTATCTTTAAGCTATATTCATCTTATCATTATTCTCATTCACCTTTATCTAGAACAAGCCAAAGTGATAATTTAATCTCAATGTGGATTTATCAATTTTCACTCTTGGGGAGATAAGATGATCAACCAGAAACTGTCTCAAAGGGTCTGGACCTTAAACGTGATATTTCTTTAGTTAGTTATGTGGTGCACAGCACCTGTATCAAAAAATAAAGGTTCTTATCTGTAGGCCTGTGATGTTGGTTTAGACACAATCAAAAATATTACAGTTGGGCAGAACACACACAAGATTAATCAACATGGACTTTATATTGTAAAAGATGTCTGTTAACACTTGAAAGCACAGTAACACATCCTAATCCATCTTGGCTGGACAACATATATACCTGTCAGGCTTCTCCTGTCTGCAGCTGACAGCAAGGGAACAGGATCTGAGTAGCCAGAGGCATCTTCCCCAGGGAATCCCTGGACATATGGTTGTTGCAATGCAGAAACTTGTTATTCTGCAATAAAGGGCTCCCACTGGACCAGTTAAGTAGTAATGACAGTAAGGAATGGATGGACATGAGTCATAGTTCTACATGTTACATAACAGACTCACTCATGGTTTATGACAGCGGTCCCCAACCCCCGGGCCTCGGACCGGTACCGGGCTGCGAGAGTTGAGGCTCAGGTGTGAAATGTATGGTTTTCAGGGTTTTTATCGGTTTTCAGCGTTATTTCGTTATCGTTTTTATCGTTAACTCGGTTTTCCTGGGTCTTTTCACGTGTGTTATGAATAAATCTTCTTTTTTTCGGTACCGGTACTAGTTTTATTTTGTTGTATTTATCCGTGACACCTTAAAGGCCGGTCCGTGAAAATAATGTCGGGCATAAACCGGTCCGTGGCGCAAAAAGGTTGGGGACCGCTGGTTTATGATACCCTCTCCTATCAAAGAATGTTATTCCTTTGAAAAAAGCAAGGTAATTCCAGCAATGAAGCATTGGTTGGCGTAGTTGTTATGGTGCTGTAAGGTTGTAAGAAGATCGCTTACCTTACCAAGGCTAATAAGACTCTGATCACATTTAGTACATCCTCATCTGTCAGGTCAACAGGCGTGTAAAAACCAGTGCTCTCGTTAGAGCACGGAACATTGATTAAGATTACAATTAAAATGCACAACAGCACAGTGAGGCCCAAGCAGCATGTGTAAGAATGTCAGCAATGCTTAATGCAAGCAATTACTCCACAAAACTTGAGGTTTTGGTTTGTGAATTCTCAACAAGTAATATTTACAAGAGGTTTAGCTCTCTACTCACTAGCATTTTTTTAGACCTACATTCTTATGCATCCGTTTTGTTCTGTGAATCAAGTAAGCCATGACCTGCAAGTGTTAAAACTTTGAAACAAATCAGCCCTGTATTATTTGAAAAGAGACTGATTGTAGAGGCGATGGATCAGACAGAATCAGACCAGACATGCAGGGCCAGCCCAATACTGCAGAGGGGTGAACAACGCAGACTGTCTTGGGTCCACTGATTATGATCGGCCAGCGTCAAGCAGCTCCCAGCAGATATCAGCACATTATCTAAGGTTTAGTACAGCCTCTTAATCACAACAAGTACAAAAGTCCATTAGTCTCCCCGACTCAGGAAGCATGATCGCAATCGTGTATTTGAATGTTATGGTGCATCTCTTTCTATTTTTCCGCTAGATTTTTTTTTTCCACCCCAGCCTGTAAGATCTTTCAGACACTGCCTCGCCTTTACCCTTTTCTACATTTGCTGCATAGACTGCATTTCTGTTTACACAACGGAAGCAATTTATCTGTACCATTCTATCAGTTGCTCTCTTTCAAAAACACATTGAGATTGTGAACGCTTATAAATATTCGGGTGTCCACGCGAACGATGAACTGGACAGGTCAGACAAGTCTAATCAATAGATGGTTCCTTCAGTGATGAGCTGCTTCACCCAATATGACTGAAGAAGAGATAACATAGGCCCTTTGTCCCTGTTGCAGTTAGACTGTACGACCAACAGTGCTTTTTAGATTAAACGCTAACATATGCATAATCACTCCTGCAGTATTGAAAAAACAGTGTGCCTTATGTAAATAATATAAGCCATTGCAGTGCCTACCTTCAACATGATTTATTTTTATTATCATCTCAGTATTGCTTTCTTTATACTTATTACTTTTACTTATTATCATTCTCCCTTTAGATGGGACTGTTTATGCTGCTATGCTGCTATATCTTTGCTTCTATAACATCTTAAATGTCCCTACTGTGGGAATACTAAAGAATTATCTCATCACATCTCATTTGGTACATCTTTTTCATTATTTGCCAGTGCATTTCTCATTTAGATACAAAGTTACAGTATCCCACACAAACAATACAAAACATGCAAATATTTGTCTTAAAAAAATCATGTGGACACAACCGATATTTTTTGTTTATGCCTCTATACAGGCTATTTTTACTTATATAAAAATCAATAGAGCTTGAGTTATCAAATCCAACGTGTGTTAGAAGAGAGTGCCAAAGGGGAGAGCAAGCTGCAGCAAAATCGATCCTGAGATATTGCCTTATTTAACAGGTGCCATAAATAGCAGCATTATGATGTTAACTATTGCTGAAGTTACAGAGAGGACAAGGAGAGGTCAGACTCCATGTTACTCTCACTTTTTGCCTCCTTAAATACATCCAGTGTCTCTTATGTGGGGCCTTTATGGTATCCTTTCCCACCTGACTTACCTCTTATGTGATGTGCATAATTTGGCAGTCACTGCTAATTCCTGTTTTGCCAAATGTAACTTTGTAACAAATGATAGCTCAATCTCCAATGCCCCAACTTGCTTTACAGACAAGCTAACGTAAATGTGTATAAGCCAAAATGTGTAATTTTGAAGAGCCCTAAGTCCACATATAAGCATAGGTAGCATCTTGTTATTTTATTTTCAAGTGGTAAATTAACAAGAACAGCACAAATATGTATTTTACAATGTTTTTTTCAATAGCAGCTTTTTAAATTTATATAACTGTTGTAAAGAAGCTCCAGTGAGTTAGTGTGTTTTTAGTTTGAGCCTGTATATCTGTGACTGCGTGGCCAGGCTCCAGCAGCATCTGCTGAACTTCTATCCTCACCCCTTAGTGTGCCCTACTGCAGCTGAGCCTCACATATAACCTGTCCCTAATCCATTCACCACCTCCCTACTTCTTCCTGCATGCAAGCCATCTTGGCAGAACTACAGAGAAAAGCAGGCTTATCAGAAATTTTACTCATGTTACTCAATGTCACACAGAAACCTACTCACCACCAAGCCTTGCTCACGCTCATGTTATAAGTATCATGAGTAAAATTTGCACATAAAACAGAAGTTTAACGGCAGTGTTTTGCATTTTCAAGTCCTGCAAACTAGAGCATCTTTATACTAGCTCTATGGTTAATTAAATCCATAGAATTTATTTAATAAGTGCTACTTACATGATTGCTACAACACATCTTTCTTTAACAACTCTCTCGGCAAAGGTACCAAAGTGTAGAATCGTATTAGGTTGTTTTTGTGAAAGCTTCAGGAAACAGTATAACAGGAACTGCAAAGTTGTGCATATTTGACCTTGAAATCCACACATACAGGTAATCCAAGTGAATACAGTTGTAAATATTTTTACAGTGCAAGGTTGCAGATTTGTACTGTTATTTGTTACCCACATGTATCAGCAAATGATTGAAGGAAAATGAATAAGATGCTATATTTAGCAGAATAGTAATGTTTGAATGACTGACCAAACTATAAAGTTTCATCAAACATGAGGTGTCAACAAAAAGGTCCAGGAATGGGCCGGTAAAAATGATGATTTTGTAGATGAGGTCTATCTCCCATTCAAGGTCATCTTCTCAGGCATGTCTTCCAGTGAACTTCCAGCATAATTTTTAGATCAATTACTAGGAATCTGCTCTCTGCAAGTCCACTGTACGCTGTATGATTTCACCATTATCCTCAGCAGTTTTCAGCTGAAAAGTTCACAGTTTTTAAGCCCGAAGCAATGTGTCTGGTGAAGAGTGAGGCCAGAAGCACGCCTCACTTTTATTCTTTTCAATGACTGTTAACACAAAGTTCTACTGTAACATACTAAGGTCTCTGAGACAGAACAATCAATGAAAAAGGACTTGAACTGTAGTTTGAGCCATGATTTTTCATCACCAAAATTATGATAGTTAACTAAAACTAAAAACTGTGTGTGGAAAAAATGGGTACATTTTTAGTTAATTACTTTAAAAATTAAAAAGAGAAAAAGGTGGGAAACTGAAAATCTGTCATTCACCCAAATGTTACCTCCAATATCAAAACGTGGATGCCACTATGGTCTTTTCAACCTAGAAAAAATGAACAAGAAACCAACAAGTGCTTCCCTTGGTGAATAATAGCAAACGATAGGGTAGGCTACATGTAGGTCTGCGCCTATCCCTCAGTAATGATCCTTTATATCTGGCACTGCTAATCCTTGTTTTAAACATCAGCGTGTAATAAATGTCCCAGCTTTTTGATAGTGATAAATCTTTAAATTTAACATAATATCATTTAAAGAAGTGTTCCCTTGGCAGTTTTCCATTCAGATCTGTAGCTGAAAACTATGAGGACAAAATTGTAATTGGCCCAAACATGTGACTTGTTTTTAAAGGCTCATTTTTCCAGTATAACCACGGAGCAGGTGACAGCCCCTGAGGGATTTGCTTCCATTTGCTCATTCACTTTCATTGTTGTCACTTTATAAAAGTCACTGCAGTTGCACCAATTAATGATTCATAGTAAAGTACTGCTGTATGTTCCATAGAATACCTCTCATTATTTTTGGAGCTGTTTGTTCAGTTACAGCAGAGTCACTGGTGGCGTGAGCGCAACAGATGAGGTCTCTCTTTCCGAGCAGCTGTTGCAGGTTATTGATGACCTCATTAGAATGCTGCCTGCGGCATGACGGCTGACTTTGAAAGACTTCCCATATGCAATGGCACAAACCGCCAACGAAGTCTGTGCCACTCGCTTCATGCCAAATAGCGTTTCCTAACGGTCTTTTGCTTGCAGAAGTCAACGGTATGGAATTGGAATGTGGTGTGGGGGTCCCGAATCTTCTTTCAGATCTGGAGGCTTTTTATTGCTGAAATGCCACTTGACTTTTAGGAGGAATACCTCTAAGCTGCTTTCAAGGTCCCTTTCTTAAGACATATTAATCCAAATCTCCTTCATTTAAGAAACCAACAATACTTATTCATACTTTTCATCAAATTAATATATAATTTAGAATTATATGTTGCACATATCTCCAAAATGCAGTCGTAAAACAAATGCTTAGTTAACATAGTGTCATGAAAGAGGTAGTGTACTACCCCATTTATGTTTGGCTACAGGTGCTGACTCGTTATCTTTTATTTTTGAGACACAAGTTTGCATTAAAAAAGCCTCATTGAGCAATAATTGTCTGTAATTAAATATGACTTTACATTTGGCCTTACTCGTAAACACAAGCAACGATGAGCCACACAAATAAAGTGCAATAGAGGGCATAAATTGTTATTTTCAGTGGCTACGTATTAACATTTTTGTAGCTTTGTGTTGATATTAGTCGGTCTTGCAAAATGAAAGTCATCTCTCATAAAAACTGAAAGCTTGACATACGTGTTGTTCATTCACTTTGTGGCAGCAGCGTGTAGCTTTGTTTACAACTGCATATTTAGTGTGTGACATAAGGTGGTGTTAGTTAACTGCCTAACACTGCCTGAGTCTGTTATAGAAAATAGATCCACAAGACCTTGAATAGCCATGCATCAGAACAGAATTTTAAATACTAATAAGAATGAATTAATAACAGTGAAAAAATTACTTTGCTTCTGATTTAAATACCCACTCTGTTATTCAAGAAAACACGTTGCATTTGATAGACCACTATACTGTAAACCAGTGCAGAAAGGACTTTATTACAATGCAGATGTGACCTTCTGTAAAATTATCATCGAATATTAGGATTTGTAGTCTGAAAACATATCTCGACTAGGCATGCAGGAACTTGTCCGAGAAGCAACTTCAACATGTTGAATTAAATCAGTGGTTCGCAGACTTTTTCTAGCATGTCCCACTTCAGAACCTCAGAACTGTCCACAGGCAAAATCCTGCCTACTTATTTTTTCCTAAAACATATCAGCAACAATAATAATAATATTCATTTAGCTTAATTTCACAGTTTGAGAACCACTGGGTTAAACAAAGCACCCAGCCTTCACTGCACTAGCAGTTTGGCTAAAGTTGCCAAGAATGTGTGCCAAGTCCCCCCAACTGTCACTTTCCTGTTTAATATTAATGAGCTGTTTACAAACTGATATCTATGCCACTGACTGAATATCAAGTAATGTAGAACTATTCGACAACAGTCTTATTACCTAAAGTAAGTTATTTTCTTTTTTTCTATAATGTTCTACTGGAAAACAGTAAAGTGTGGAGGTGCCATAGCAGCTCTTAGTCTGCACTTTGATTAAATTGACCTTCACAGACCATAAATGTCCCCCCAGCTAGTCAGACACCTTCTAGCACTTTCCCAATGGACTGGTCATATAATGTATTTTATGGAAGAGAAAAAGTGAGAGAATAGAGACTGACTGACTTTCACCAGTAAGATTTTTTTAATAAATAGGCAAATAGAGCTTTTGCAAAAATACACACTAGAATTTAGCTTAATAATAATTACTTTATCTTAGCAATTGTGCAGCAAATGATTTCATACTAAAAGAAAATGAAATTATTGACGTGCTAGTCATAGTGAATATGCTACTAGCAAACTCTAAACTTATTAAAAATAAAAAGTTATTTGAACACTCAACTGACAAGAATATGTCAGGCACTGACTGTCACTCATGTCCATGTCAAACCGTTATATTGATTTTGATATTGAGTTTGTACAGTCTCGACTGGTATACTGTAAGAAATTTTGTGGCAGCTTATATAAAATATATATATTGCTGGTTTCTCAATGGGGATGCAGGGATTGAGTTTGTTAGAGAATAGCAAATCGTCTGCTGGTGAACTATACCTCCGTTTGGAACCGATGGGGTCTGGTCTAGATCCAGCTTCAAACTGTTTTGCTATAGGCTTCAGGCAACTCAGGAATGAAACACTGACAGTATCTCTTCAGGGTGGAGCAAAACGGTTTGAAGTTACTGGCTAATGATGGAAAAAACAAACAGTATTAACTTTTTATTAAGTAAACCAAGCTAGGTTATATTACACATGTCTAAAAGTGTTACGTTTTCAGTATTAGAGTTGGTCACAAAAACATAATTTAATGGATCTGCAAGTGAATTATTCCTCAAAAACAGTTGAGTTGTTGACACGGGGAGTTGAGTGTCAGATTCTGGAAACATTTCCACACTGTATTGATTTTTCAAGATGACTAGTGTCTCTGTCAAACATGAGTTTCTCTGTCAAACGTGAGTTTTCTAAAACAATGTTTCGCTGGACATAAATTTAAGTAAATCACTACTGTTATTTGTGTTATTTGTGAGCCACAATATAATTGTAAAATGTTCTTAGCTCACATTTAATGTTGTGGAGGAAGACATGTTGCAGTATGACCAGCAATTTTACTTGTAGGCACAACATTGTGTGTTTGTTTTTCTCTTTGCATTCAAGGACATCACTAATGAGTTAATGGTACAATCATGCAACACATGGAAATAGCCACGGGGACCATTTTAAAACATCAAGTGTGACAATATTGTATAATTTGAAGCCCGGAGTGGCCATATTTGGACAAGAGAGCAGACTAGCACTAGCACTATTTAACAATGTCCTTAATTTAGTTTGATATTAATTAGGATAATAACTTTGTCTAATAAAAACAGACTGTTTTTGCATAACAGGCAAGTTAATGAAAAAAAAATTTTATACTCACAAATCGTGGAGTCTCTTGGGAAAGATCTGTTTCAACAGCTTCAAGGTTTATTCAAAGTAATACAGTTTTGGTACTTAAGCAAAAGTGCTTATTTTGTGCACTTTATTCTGTTGTGTGCAATTCTGTGATAGATTAAGTAATTTTTAAGACTTAAAAACAGTTTAAAGAGAATCCTATATTTGTCAAAAGTAGGTACAAGTTGAATTTAAGTCTCATAGTGTTGAATTAACTGTACTGACTGTAGATGAGCTCAATGGGACTCTGTGTAGAAAACAAAGCGACTCAAAGTATAGTGACTTGCAATTCAGTCATGATCACAGATTGACTTGCCTTTAGCAGACTATGTATTAACCAAAAGAGGAAGTAATCAGTCATTGCTAAAACCCTTTTATATGTGCCACCTGCAGGCAAGAAAAGCAATAGCTTCTGTAAATGTAGCTCTGCAGGCAGTGCACTTTACAGTTCTGCACAGGGATGAGGTTTGCCTTTAGGAGGTTTTCATCATTTACAGTGATGCAAAGCTGTCTCTGTTTCATCAAGAACAAACAGAATTCTTCTGTGTGTGGAGAAGACGCTTTCAAAGGAGTCCAGTCTTTGATGACTGGAAAACATCCAGGATTTTCTAAAGTGACATTAGTGAAACATTCATGCAGCTAACGTTTCATCTCAAAGTCCTTTTCTGTTTGGGGATTTATTGTACGAGCTAATAGGTAGTAGTATTGTGTAGCTGAAAAACAACATTTTCCGGACACACAATTTTGGTTTTTAGTCACCCCAGATATATTCTCCTTAGCAGGACCTGGTTGCTTTTGTTGACAGGTGAGCAAAACTGAAAACTCAAGTTTTCAGGTGTTTCAAAAACTGAAAGTGTTATGAAGGCTGGTGGAGTCTTATGTTCCTGGCACCATCCTAGGGTAGAAAAAACCCACTACAATTTCTTTTTTTCTTAAAGTAATATCAATATTTTTGCTATATAACTTTTAGTGCAATTATTTTGAAAGTGTATACCTTCTGCTAATTTGTGAAATGTTTTTATGTGACAGAATAGTGCAATTAATTTGTTAATCATAATACAGATTTAAATTTTTGTAATTGAATTAATTTCTTGTTACCCTGCGACACTTATTTGGTACGTGGATATTTTATGCTGCGTATTATTTGCACAATCTAAACCACCATTCTTTTCATACAGATGATGTTTTATTGGCATAAAATGCACGTCCATCGCTGTTCTTCCTTCCATATTGTTCAGAAACGTCGATTATTTTTGGTAGAGCTCCACTGCTCAATCATAGTCTACCCCTATAGTTACTTTTTTACCATAACCTGTCAAGGTTAAGGTTCAGTGAACTGTGTTTTAATGAAATTCCCTTTGCACAACATTTTTGTCTATTCTTTCGTGGCCCATCTGTCAGCACACTCGTTTCTGACACCTCTCATGAACAAATTTGTTTTTTCTTGGCACTGCCGGCTGTGTGTGTTACATCAGCTACCCACTATAATTGTTGGTCTAAGATGGTGGTACAGTCAGTTATCCCTTATTCAGAAACAATAGCATTTCATTATAGCATCAACTTTGTGTAAATAAGCATCACAAAATGTTTAGGCTTAAATGACTTCTCAAGGGACGTGACGGATTCATGTAAAATGAAATGGTGGAGTGGCCACTATGTGCACAACACAGCACCTTCTTGACAAACACTGCTCTAAATTAAATGTTCAAGAGTGTTATACACTGGAGAAAATTGCCTTTCATGCACATGTATATTTATATTCATGAAAAGCCTCTATTCCAGTCATTATCAGGGTCAAAGATCAAGAATAGAGAGAGCAATTCGCTAAGGCATTTCACGGGCAACGTCTCCATCACGCTATTTCACCTAAACTCAAATGGATAATTCAGCACGATGGTGTCAAGATAAAGCTCTCGTAGTGACGGTGGCAGTGATTTAGGTCTGGAATAGACAACGGCCTTGTCTCATTGTGACACTCTGCCATATGGCGTCTCCGAGTCCACATACAACAAATGCAATGCAGAGATCGTTATGGAATGCAGAATATGCATGAGTATTCCCACTGTGGAATCACTTCATTAGAGCATTACAATGTTCTGTAATTACACTCTCATCAATTGTTCATCATTTTTAATGCTATAGGGACGGTCACGGCTATCGACCTATTAGTCTCGTAATTCTGCTCTGGCGCACTGTCCAAAACTAAACGTGGAAATGTATCAATGTCAGTACAGTTTCAACGTGTGACTTGTAACATTCACGTGTTCGTGTGATTGTAAGGATTCAGATTTTATCATGTGACGTGACAGCAAATTTGTTTTGCTCCTGGTAGTGGTGATATCTAGATACACTTCACCTTCATTAGGAGCTGGATGATACCTTATTGTGGCTTTCCTTTCTGGTTGCAGTAGTGACACAATGAGAACTAAATGATCTGCTGAAAGATGCTGATTAAATGAATAATGACTATAACAAACACACAGCAACATTGTAATAATAGCTGCTCCATGTTTTGCTAACTGGTTTTAGTGGGATTAGGATTTAGTAGTCATTTGAGTAGCCAGTGAACAGTGAAGCTTAGTCCATTGAACTAAAGTTGACTTAATAGTTGATTGCTATAGAATTCAGTGCTGTCTGCATTAATCTCGTTAAACTGACGTTAACGCCAAAACTGCATTAACACAACAAATCTCCATTAACGAGTTACCGGGGATCGCTCCGTGCGTGGCGCGTTGACCCCGTCCAGCGTCATGTTAATGAGATTAACGCTGACAGCACTAATAGATTTATATAATGGACGGGTGTAGCCAACAGATCAGAAAGGTCCCGTTAATGCAAAACTGCCTTTTAAATGTACCACTCATTAGGTAGATATTAGGACTTGGAGCTATGTTTCCCTTATGTGGTTTCAGGTGTTACTCACCCAAATATGGTCACATCAAGGTGGCAGTGGACATGATGTCAGACTTGAGCTTTCCAAAAAGTAATCCACAAACCACAGGGTGGCGATGCACAGCTCTGTTATATAGTCTATGTGGATTTTGTGCCACTTTTGTTCGTATGAGTCATGTGTGTGTGCGTTTTATGTGAAGACAATTTGAATTCAAGACAGGAAAAGCAGACTGTACAACTGACAAGAATAACAGAATGTATTTGAAGAAGTAAGTTATTAAAGTAATTACAGAATGTAAATGCATTGAACAGATACTAATGGGAAAATGCTGACCATATATAGCATCAAATATGGAGCGTGCTTTCATAAAAATCTTAGGGAACATAGATTCAGTTTTACTTTTCATGCCCTGTTTTTTGTCTTGTGTTAAAAAGTAATATTTTTTCATGTTTTTCATTCCTTTAGAACAGTTTTTATTCAGCCTCATTCTTTACAGCTATATAACCTTTATTCCCTGGAGGGAATTCAGTTTTCACATTGCCTATAATAAGGTTCAGCGCACATTGGCCTTCCTATCAAGCCAATCCTCTGGCGCTGGTTCAGCTTCAGCTGAGATGGGTCTCTCACCCATGGGTCCACAGAGATGGGCATGGCACGGGTCGGTGCCGAAATGGGTTGAATGACTGCACATTGCCCTGGAGTGTCAAGCATAACGTCATCCAGTGACGGCCCTTTCAAGGTCATTGCTGCCCTACTGGTCTGTAGCTCCACTCCACTTTGGAGCAAGCTCATATGCAGTGTGTGAACTGAAACATTTGTAGTATTGAGGTTTTCCACATTTTTCCTAAGAGTGGACTCAGAATATTGGCCAGCCCTCAGTCCTCATGAACATCAATGAGCCTTGGCTGCACATGAATATGGCACAGATTCACCAGTTGTCTTTCCTTGGACCATTTTTAGTATGTTGGCTTCTAACCACTCCATACCGAGAACACTCCAAAAGACCTGCTGTTTTTGAGGTGCTTGGACCCAGTCATTTTGTCATTACAATTTGGCGCTTTTAAAAGTTGCTCAGATCCTTACACTTGCAGTTTTCCCTGCTTCCAATACACTGACTTTAAGAACCGTTCTCCAACTGCCTAATATATCACGTCCCTTGGCAGGTATCATTGCATAAAGACATTCGCATTGCCTGTCTTTGGTTTTACTGTTGTGGCAGACATTTGAGAATGATCTCTGTACAGTACATGGTATTGAAAAGGTGCTGCAAAGTACTAATGTCATTTATTAGCTTAGCTAGTCACAACATGGACACCAGTATGAAAAATTAGATCGGAGATGTCAGCACTGACACACAACAGAATGGACTGCTTTGTAGAGTGAAAAACTGTTAATGAGGATGATATCAGTTTCGCTGCATTGTGCACCAGGAACCACTGTCTCTTAAATCATTATACTGTATATAAATGACACAAGAGTAGTTGTCCAGGATGTCATTTTCTCCCTGCAGGTCCAACAACAAACACATTACCGAATTAAAAAAAAACCTAAACACATATTTACATAAGCTATCTCAGGTTAAAGCACATTTGACTTATACATGATAATTTCAATAAAGAATACATTTCTACTTTTGAAACACTAAAGGGAAATAATATTTTTGAAGGTTTGTTTAATAGAGTGTTGCAATGGTTTTATCAGCAAGGCCCACTTGAGATCAAATTGGACTGTATGAATATGACTCATGAACTAAAACGAGTTCGACAAACCCTCCTCTAGATAAATAATTTATGGCTCAACATTGGGCTGCAGGCCATTAACATTAATTTGAACACAGAATATCCATCAGAATGAAAAAATAGAAAAAAAATGTAATTTTTCCTAAAAGCCTCTCCAACATAATTAAACAACACTGCATGTAACAGCTTTTTAATTGATTTGTTTTTTTATTAAATCCATTTAGTGATTGTGTAGTTTATTCAGAAAGTGTAATTTCTTAACATCTGTTGAACTACTTCCAGAGATAATCCAGAGTGCTGCACTACCAGTCCAGATTCCAAGATGATCTCAAAAAGTATTTATCAGTCTCCCAAATTCTGTTTTATGCTCTCTAAGTTTCTCATATATGACTTGGGTTCTTTTATCTAGTGGAGTTTTACTCATTATTTGCTCTTTCTTCACTTCTGTTTCTCAAATCTTTGAGGCTACCCAACTGTTTTAGAATCATTTTCTTTATTTAATTTTTTCATAGTCTCGTAATCTTTTTTTTCTCCTCACTTCTGATGCCCTTTCACATCTCTCTTCATCAGTCTAGCTCCCTTTCTCTCTAAGTTTCCCTCTCTCTTTTACATACCCTTGATGCATTCCTGCTGGCCCTAGTCTGTCCAAAGGGATTAATTGATAGTGAGAGATAATAAATCTTCCCATTAGGCGCAAGGCCCCTGCCCATCGCTCATTATGCACCTGCTGCTCCTCAACGGCATGGCCTGGGGTTTCCCCGGCTTTTTTAACACACACATCTGCCATCCCAACGCCAGCAAGGTTAATCTCTTTCTCTCTATCGTAGCAGATTGGCTCTCTCTCAAGACACATACTTGTTCATGCATGAAAGCCATTTAAAGCACACATGTCTATTTATTCTTTCTCTTCTTGTTTTTTTTCTCAGAGTTGAGAAGCTTGGATATGTGCACGCTGTTGTATGCAAATGCAACAATCTAGAGAATTTGAAAAAAGACCAGCATACAAAATCTTCAACTAAATAGGAAATATAACAATCTAGAATATGGATACTTATAGAATATGTCAAGTCTTCAGGTGTTTCAAAATGTCTCAGTTTCAGCACATAGACCTGTTTTGTTAAGAATGTATAATCTATGTTGTCATTTTTCTATGTTCTGTTATGATATGATCAGTTTTGTTTTACTGTTGCAAATTATACACTTTTTGGCCACTTTACTAGGTTATTTTTTCTTTTAGAGTGCCGCGGTTGTTAGTGCTAGGCCATTTGCTCTCACTATTTTAGACACAGCTGATCTACTGGGATTTCCCCGCATAACCATATGTAGAATTTACAGAGAATCTGGAAAAGAAAAAAAATAGAGAGAGGCATTTCTCTGGGTGAAATCCTTCATTGAGGTCAGTGGAGAATGGCTAGAGGGTTTGAGCAAATAGGAAGCCAACAGTAACTCAAATAACCGCTTGTTACAACCAAGTTTTAGTGTTAGGGTTGAATATTCTTTAAATGCCACAGCCTACTGAGCCACCCCTCATTATGCTTTGCTAAGAAAATTGGAAATATTTCAGCTAAGAAAATTGGTAATGTTATAAAATATAGTATATAAGGCAGAGTGTGTACAATTTTAATGAGCTTTTATTCTTCAACAAAGCCTGAACTCTTCTAGGCAAGCTTTTCTGCAATTTCTTTTAGTCTTCAGGAAGAGTTCTCAAAGGGAGTGCCAAAGACTTTGGTCTTTGATGGATTTTTTTCATATTTCTTAGGGACATGCCTTTAAGATACTATTTATCAAGTAAGCATGTGATGCTATCATGTCAGCATGGACCAAAATCCATAAAGCATGTTTCCAGCATCTTGTTGGCAAAAGGGGACCAACCTGTTAGTAAGAAGGTTACCTACTAATGAATATACCAGTGAATATATTTTTGAATATTAATCTTATTTTCTATAGAAGGCATTTGGCTAAGATAACTTGCTTTATGCCATCCTATTATGCAGCCTTTCAGTTTGATTTCAAATCCTCGAATGTTGCCTGAAAGCATCAGATGTTGAGTCAAAGTCCTTAAACAGTGGGCACTGACTTCTCTTTCCACACATGGTTGTTTGTATTTGCAATTAGACAATATATTTTCATCATCATCGCTTGCTGTTATACATTTTTGTTATGTCTTTGATGTTTCCTTATGCATTCTGCATAATGGCATAATGCATAGTCACTAACAGGTTCTTCATAATGATAATCAAAATCTGATTCGAGGAAATTGAATCTAATTCAGTAATTTTGGGCACATCTGCAAGCTTTCTAACACGAAGCAACCAAAATCACAGAAATGCAAATAGTACCTTGAATGTGAGACTCACTGCAAAACGTTTAACTGCAACTCTGAATGTGTTGATACTGAAAGCTCAAAGATATTCAGTGATAACATGCTAAAGCCACATCTTTAGCACGATGGAACATCACTAATCAGTCAGTAGATCAACAGATATAAATAGTTTGTATTTTTATTTAAAACCTCATATAACCCATACAGCAAACTGTACAATTGAATTATTCACAGTGTGTTAAAAAGAAAATAATTCAGTAGCTTTTATATAGTATTTTGTCGATTTTCCCCATGTTTTACTCGGCTGTGGGTTATTCTAATGTTCTTTTAACACATACAGTTACTAGGAAAACAAAATCTTTTTTTCCTTTTTTTTTTTACAAAACCTTACAAAAACTATATTCATAGAAATTCTGCATGTCCACAAAGAAAACCCTGGTTGGCACCAACATATTTATCATATTGTTTGAGAGGTTTTCTGCCAAATGATAGAAGCTTTGCAACTGAAAAGAAAGGTATACATAAGAAGGCATACCATCATGACTGCTAGAAAATCAAAATTCATATCACACACTGCTAATGGAACACACTTTTCTCCCACATTTCTTACAAGTTTGTGTAAAATGACATTATTCACATTAATTTATTTCTTAAAAAACATATATATTCAGTAATCAAACTGACTGGATCAGCCAAATCCGAAACCCTGTTGTAATTCCAACTAATCGGATGACATTTTGATTTACTTTCACATATTACAGACGTGAAAAGCAATCTTGTCTTTCAATAACCTGCATGAAAAGCTACAGTTCACATGAGGGTAACAGTAACGTAGCAGAACCATGTATCAACCACAGCCGTACCTTAGACCAGGTTGTCATCAGGATTTCATGAAGAGTGAAGGTCCGGGTTAGGGTTACGTAATATAATCCTACTCTAAAACAACGTCCCCCAAATTCTTAGGAAAGCTCAGCATTTCCATTTCATTTTCACTTCATAGAAATATTCTCGCCATCATATAAGAAGATTTACATACTGTATATTTTTTCCATCCGGATGATATTAATCCAATATACCATATCATATAATGCATTTCTTTTAAATAAATTAAAAAAAGGTGTGGGGCTATGGATTTGGGGTAAAGTGAGGAAGTAGTTAAAATTGACCTCTCTAATGAAATAAATAGCATCTAGAACATATTTACCTGTTAACAGAATTCATTTATAACAGTATAAATTTAGCAAAATACATTTTCTCCTGCTGATTTTATCTACATATTCTACTTTGCAGGAGGGAATTGATAAAACAATAATACAGTCAATCTCTACCAAATCAATGCTTAGTATTACAGACTGGAGTTTCCTTGAATCATAGATAGTTACAAATTATTATTTTGTTGTTGTTGTTGTTGTTGATGTTGTTTCTGCGTATCAACAATTTAAACCTCACAGAGGTTTGCTGTTCATTCAGCTTTCAGGCGACAGCAGCTCACAGACTCCTCGAATCTTTCTTGGGCACGACACTCGCTTTAGATACAGTATAGCATACAGTATATGAGCACACAAAACTGTGATCTGTCACCACATTGTCTTTCAGTATGTTCACACACGACACGTATGAATTCAGTCCACATCAGGTAATTGAAAAGAAGAATACGGACGTTCTGGTCGCAGATGACCTTCAGAATCTTGCTTTGCTCATTTAAACCCAAACTTATGCCCAGTATATATAACGCAAACCAATCATTTGTCCAAAAAGCCTGCAGATCACACAGATGAATGGAGTGTTTAAAATGTCAGAAGCAGTTGGGACATTCAGTGGTCCTGTGGCACATTCAGACACAGACCAAACACATATTTTAGTGAATATGTCATGCTTAAATGCTTGAAAAAAAACAACAACAACAAAAAACCCAAACAAAACAAACTCTGTCTCTCAGTTGTAATATAAACAGAAATGCCTGAACTAATGCCCTTCAGCCCAATCAAGAGTTAGAGATTTTAGAAAAACTGCAGGCTGCCACAACTAGTCAAAACTGCTTCAATATTTTCAGTATTATTATTAAAACTGTTTGACATTTTTGACTTTTGAACAGGAAATTGATCAATAAGTTTTCCTGTGTTGTTTGTGCAATAATTGTTTTACATTACATTTTGATAAACTTTTTTTTTTAATCTAAGTTGGTTTGCTTAACCATAAAATATAATGTATTTAGGATACCTATTACCCTGCATGGTTTGAACAAATATTACAACAAGATTATTACAACAAAATTTAAAACGCTCCAATTTGCTTTTCATTGGACTTTTCATTGGATGCAAGATTTGTGCTCCTAAGTGAACCGTTCTGCCCCATATGCTAATGTAAATGCTTCTACTGAATCATCATATCTTTGGCAATCATCATTTTAAGTTAATAAAATTTAGTCATGTACAAAATTATTAGACACAAAAGGTATTACTAGGACCATTATAGCAAGGTTGTATCTCTCGTTTTTTAATACATCTCAACAATCCACTTTGCATCAGTGACTATGATTGCTTGTGTCTATCAATATAATTAATTACAAATTACAACTAACTTAATTGCTCAACTTTTAACTAGCCGTCCACCAATAACAATACTGCACATACTAAATTAGTTTTCCTATACCTTTTGACTCAATGACAACCATTAAAGCCCAGACAACAAGTTTGAGGTAACATTATTTTTTGCTGTCTGAGGCCATTTAGGAGTGTGTAAATCAATCAATTGGGTAAAGGTAGAAACTCAATTTTTGCATGTGGCAAAACTGAACTTCAATCAGATCTCCTTCCGTTCTTGTATTGTATATCTTTCATTTATTGCCATTGTCCATAGAGCCATTCTTCTCGCTGTGTTCTGCTAAGTTTTTTCAGCCTGATTCAGGATTCCTTGAACATTGTGTTTTTTTTTCCTTGTGTTTCTATGTTGCGCACGTAAACATCAGACTTGAAACTGATTGAGTGTATATACTGTTTCCTTTCTCAGGAATGGGCTTTTTTTCTTTTCTTAGAACCTCACTGAATCCTGCTTTTACCTCTTTCAGTTTGGATTACAATGGTGAATGTTGTCATACCTGTGTGGCTGATGCTGCCATTTTCAGTTGCCCATGTTTTGTTAGTGTTCCCATGTCACTGTGGTTAATGCTGTATCTGGTGATCCCATCTATACCATTGTCTCTAGTCACTGGCAGTGCCCCTGAAACATTGCTCAGCAGGCTCTTGCCCTGTGGGGAACACATTGTCACGGGAACACAGGAGTCATCCCAGTGCTGCAGCTCATGTTGTCCTTTCCTGGGAGTCGTCGGTCGTTGTAGGCGTGCATGTTGATCACTGCATCCGTCTTCACCATGACTGGAGGCTGAGGTTTGTGTTTCACCCGTCTCTCGCAGGTGAACGACAGTCTGATCTCGTCCACCATGGCACTGCACAAAGACCTCTGGGCAAAAAGGGAGGATGCGGAGAGGGCAGCGAGAAGGAGAAGAGGGGAAAGGGACGGGGGGTAAATGCCTTAGCTTTAAATTGTTCTGACAGCAGAGAGTGTCGGCAGTCTAAGGAGCACAAAATGGATAAAAACATTTATGTTGGGTTAATTCTGGTATGTTTGCATTGTGTGCATGTGCATGGCTGTCATCAATATCAAACTGCAACACCACCCCGCGTAGAGTTCACACAATTCATTGTTTCTGTGTCAAAAAAGTTTGGTGTGAGAACATGCAACTATTTTCTTAACATGACTCAAATTAATGATTTACAACAGCAAAGGCGCTCATGATATTCTGACATCGCCAGTGACTAATAATGGATTACGTCTCTATGCTCCAATTTGCAATTATGCTTGTTAAAATAAGTAAATATTGCGGTGTTATGGCCAAGTCCTCCTGGGGATTAGCCAAAGGCATGCAAATCCTTTTATAACATGTTTGAACGAAAAAGCCATGAATAGAGCACAGCTTTGGTTTAGCGGCTATATGGAACGCAGCAAAATAACAAAATGGCACATGCACCAACTTCTTAGCAAAAAGGTGAATCAAATGCTAGTACAGTGTAATTAAATTAATTTCTAAGTAATTTTCCATGCATACTTAAAAAAATATATTCTTCTGTTAATTTATGAGGACATATACCTGCTCACGTTCCGCAGTCTTCCGTAGTTTGTAGATGAATTCAGCAATTGCCACAAAAACAGATAGCACTAGGCCAGATGCCAGCACAATGAATATACCACCCAGGTTCTGGATACCCATGGGGCCTGTTTCGCGATGCCGTTCATCCAGGCAGCTGCTCCCACTCCACCACTTCTCCTTTAGCATGTGTAGGCGCCCATCCTCCAAGATGCTTAGGATTGCTATGGAGATTTTGTCTCTGTACGGAGAGCCTGGAAGCAACATAAGGCCTATTTTACTTTGGAAGAAACACCAGCTGGACTCTGTGATAATAAGGTTCATAAACATGCTGTGACACACTCTCACTAGTAGCTTAAAAAAAAGTTTTATGTTGCTGCCACATCTGAATAGTAATACCTCAACCTCCTTCTTCAAAAAGTAACACATAACTTTTCAATTTTTATAACTTCTAGTCTCAAATATACTCGTTAGCCATTTAAAAGTCCTACCGAGGGGAGTGCCGATGCCGTAGCCTTTGCTGTCGATAAGTCCTCCCACCTGTGTCAGGTTACAGTTCCTTCTAGTGATGTAATCAATAGTGGTGGACTCCGTAATGAGGGCATAGTCTGACTTCAACACCCTCTGAATACCATCTTCAATAGACTTCACCAGTGAAGTTCTTGGCCGGCTGCTCATAAAGGCCCACATCTTCTCAAAAGTAGAAACTCTAGATTTCTGTAAAGGATGAAAAGATGCAGTTTTTAAAAAGTGACTCATTTTAACAGTTCCCTAGCTGCAGGCGAGAGAAAGTAGCTAAAAAAAGTACAATGCTTCTGCCACTAAAAAAAAAAAATCAATTTTAAATAAATAAATTTCAGATGTTAGATGCCCCAAGGTGTTAAATCTGAAAATACTGCTAACCATAAAATCTCTCTAGTCCCTCTGGAAGAAAAACTTAGGGGGATTTTTTTCTCCTTCTTTTAAAAAAAATTGAATAGAAAATGTCAGAGATGACACTTGTTCATTTACAGCACTTAACAATACAGTTTCTTAGCTTGTGATCAAATAGATTTAAATGATTACCCATATCTTCTTTGTCACAAGATTAAAGGACAGTAAATTAAAGCTCTGTACATATCTGTCCTCATAAGTGCTACTGAAGCAGCAATAATAGACAGCCTTGCCATTAGTGTTACATCGGGCTATGTGGTATTTCATGCAATTTTCTAGGAGGTCACATTTATGCCATGTCTAATCCTAGATAATTACTATTTAAAGAGTATAAGCCATTTCAAATTGTGAAAGATGCCACTATAAGAAGCCCTCTATTATTGTTAACTGCAGTATAAGCACAATCTTGGCTGCTTAAAACTGAGATATGATAGTCTGATATTAAAACTTTAAAGTACCAATTAAGATGTATGGCAAATGCTGCCAAGTTGGCATCTTACCATATGGTAGCTTAGTATGGCTTATTTGTGTTACAGCAGTGTGTAAATTACGAATGACTCATAATAAAGAACGTCTCCCCATCTTTCCCCAGTGAACAATGGGAGCTACATCAGGCATTTTTTCAGCCTATCATTAGTAGGTGGTAATAGTCATAGACAGGCTCCTTAGTGCACTTGTTTTAATCCAATGGGCAGCTCATAAGATAAGTTCTGGCCTATAGTGGTTGACTCTTTTTCTAGAGAAACGAAACATGTGCTACAACACTATTATAATTTCACGATCATGATTTGAAAGCTGTCTTATTCTGGATAAATGTAAAACTAGACTTAGATTGTGTTATAAATGTGTTGAAATAATCATCCATCCATCCATCCATTCGCTTCCGCTTATCCTTTTCAGGGTCGCGGGGGGCGCTGGAGCCTATCCCAGCTGTCATAGGGCGATGGGCGATCGTGGCTCAAGAGTTGGGAGTTCGCCTTGTAATCGGAAGGTTGCCGGTTCGAGCCCCGGCTCGGACAGTCTCGGTCGTTGTGTCCTTGGGCAAGACACTTCACCCGTTGCCTACTGGTGGTGGTCAGAGGGCCCGGTGGCGCCAGTGTCCGGCAGCCTCGCCTCTGTGGCTACAATGTAGCTTGCCATCACCAGTGTGTGAATGTGTGCGTGAATGGGTGGATGACTGGATATGTAAAGCGCTTTGGGGTCCTTAGGGACTAGTAAAGCGCTATATAAATACAGGCCATTTACCATAGGGCGAAAGGCGGGGTACACCCTGGACAGGTCGCCAGTCTGTCGCAGGGCTAACACACAGGGACAGACAACCATTCACACTCACATTCACTCGCACATTCACACCTAGTGGCAATTTGGATTATCCAATTAACCTATCCCCACAAGCTGCATGTCTTTGGACGGTGGGAGGAAGCCGGAGTACCCGGAGGGAACCCACGCAAACACGGGGAGAACATGCAAACTCCACACAGAAAGACCCCGGCCTGATGGTGGAATTGAACTCAGGAACTTCTTGCTGTGCGGCAACAGTGCTAACCACCGTGCCACCGTGGCTTAAATTATACACAATCTCAATACAACCTTAATCCCCAAATGGTAGTAACAGAAATCATCTGGTATCACAATCTTTTGGTAGCTTTTTTGACCTCAGTCCTCTGTATGTGCAGCACACAGCACGTGTGACTCCATCCAGAGCAAAGCTACGAACAGTTGAATATATTTTTCTAAATAAGTTTAAGACCAAATGCATCCATTTGCAGAGGCTTTATCTGCTCCCTGGTCTCATCAGTATTTATCATGCTTCTCTGCCTCATTGAGTTAACATCATTAAGCCGTTCTGTAAGAGCAAGTAGGAGCAGAGGGCACGTGAGTCTTGGATAATTATACACCTGTGTCACCTATTTATGATGCAATAATCACAACCGTGATTATCAAAGTATTGAAACTGATCAAAAATAACAGTTTTACATTGGAAAAAGTAACATAAATACAGATTACTTCTGCATACATGGTAAACTGCGATTATGGTGATACTCCTTTACATAAGCAAAATGCAATTCGATTAATCATCAGCACATCAATATTGTTTTCAATGTAAACATTATCAACAGAAAATATGCATAAATCAAACTCGACAGTGAAGACTAAAGTATTCATGAACTAAAATACAGGATTTGCAGGGCAACAAAAAAAACTAGGGCAGGCCCTGAAAAAGTATTCGTTTTTTTTTTCTTTATTCCAATTGAATATCATAATCTTATGTGTCTTCAATAGAAATGTGCAGTGTTTTCATTTTCTTACTCTGAGAAACTGTAACTCTGTTACATGTGTTATTCAGCACCACAGCAGCAGAAGCATCTGAAGCAAAGCTCAAAATAATGAAATAAAGTCAAGACCCTTCAGGCAATCGCTGAAACTTCGGAATAAAAAACATCATCTGGAACACATCAAACGGTGTAGAGAAGTGGAGAAACTAAAAAGAAAAAAAAAGCCTTTGCTGTGGGAATTAAAATGTAACTGAATTTATATGTGTAATATAATTCTGATAATAATACTACCATTTGTACCTTGAAGAAAGACATCGTTGCACCATCTTTGACCACGCCGTACTCGATTTTGGTCTGCTTGGCAATGTCGTCAGCTGAGTCCACAGGTGAATCCATTCTTTCCACAGTGAGGAAAGCTGCTAAATTAGCTGTATAGGATGATATGATGATGAGCGTGAAGAACCACCAGATCCCACCAATTATCCTGGTCGACAGGGCTTTGGGCATCAATTCTGAGCCTGTAGGCAACGTAGAGTGAGAGACTATTAAACAATTAGCTATATAAAACTGTACATGCCAACAGTGTAACTGAATAAAACAAATGCAGTGACATGACCATGCATTTTTGTTAATTGGTCTGCAAATGTTTTTGGCAGTGCCACTAGTGTTGATCAAGGTACTGTCAATGAGGAAATGGAAACTGATGCGAGCTTGCCAGGTTAGCCACACTCTAAGCTTAGAATTCAAAAATGGCAGATCAGATCAGTAAAACTGTATGGTGCTTAGAGTTTTACATTATTTTTATTTATTTATTTTTTCAAGCAAGATGAAAATGAAATAATTGATGTGTTTGATTGTATTCAGTCATCAATATTTTCTTAAAGTCAGCTTTGGTAAAGCAACTGCAAAAGAACTTAATCTGTGAAAAAATAGGATGTGAAATCTGATGAAAAGCTTATTTATTTATACCCTCATGGCATTTCATAACTTATCATTTATTAACATT
Organism: Mchenga conophoros; assembly: GCF_057382185.1. Taxonomy (NCBI): domain Eukaryota; kingdom Metazoa; phylum Chordata; class Actinopteri; order Cichliformes; family Cichlidae; genus Mchenga; species Mchenga conophoros. Next base: position 21,920,648 of record NC_140536.1, read on the forward strand.
GAGGTATTGTGTCAAATCATCAACACCAGTATAAAAATGAGAAGAAAATAAAGGTAAGCTATAATACCTAGCCGGACTGACAGTGCACCTCTGCATCAACCTCGACTTTGAGTGGTCCTCTGCTGAGTAATACTATGTTTACAATGGCTCACTGACTGGTGTTAAAGTTACTTTATATCTCATCTCTGACAACCTTTAAAATACCCTTGTGCTTTGTGCACTCTGTTACTTTACTGAGAAGATTTACGAGGGCAATTCTGAAGAGTAACAAGCCCACAGAAGAGGGGCAGAGTGGTCAGCTCTTTAACCTCTTCTACCAAATTTGATTGGATTTGTCCTTTGTGGTCTGACAAAGATTCTGCCTGGTTACAAACAAGGGACAGTAGCATCCTTTAATTCACTATGACTTCAGAGATGGAAGATCCAGATGCATTCTCTTGTTGCACTAAAAATGAAGTGAAGCAACGTGTAACTCAATTGAATTCCACACTATAAAGCGCTGCTGTCAGCAGGGAGCAGTATATGGTGCTGTATCAGAAAACTCTAATAAATACAAAAAGCAGATCAGTCATGTAGTGCCAAGGAAATAAAATGGTGTCAATATACCATACAGTTCTGTGAAGGTCTCTTGTAAACCGAGGAAATAACAAAGTACTTTCTGGGAGAACAATACAGATCCTATGAGTAGCCAGCGGTTCACATCTTGGTGTCCAGGAGCTACACTGCCTTTTTTGACATTTCAGAAATGTTTCCTTTTTTAGTGATCAATTAACAAAGTAACAGATGAAACAATGTGTGTATTGATTAATATTTTACTATTTTGCAACAAAACATTTTACTTCTGGTTAGCTTTCTCTTGCATCCAGTATATATCTAATGCTAAGCTAATTAGCATTATGCCATTTTTTTTTCTAAACTTTCTCAGAAGAAATGTCGATATGGTTATTTCCATAACCAATTAAAGTATTTCTAAAAATATATACAATATATATTACAAACAGTGTATATATTATGTTTAACAAGCAAAAAAAATGGTTTTAAACTAGTTAGCTAACCTAGCTAAAGCAATATCAATAGCCTATTAATCTTTAGCTGAAATAAAAATTCACTGTCCCTTGATGTATACATTTTCCAGTAAAAAGCGGTGAAACTTCTCGTATTATATTGCATACTCTCAAAAGAAAATATCATATTTTACGAGTTAAAAATTAACTCATAAGGGCTTTTTAGGCGATAGAGACTAAAAATGTTTAAGATTTTCCTTAATAACTCACAGACTGCTTCCAAAACACTAGCAATGTTTTGATAAAATTAACATACATGTGCACTAACTAAAGGTGAAGTTGATATCTTTTCACTAATAAAGACATGACTATAATATTTTAATTCTATAGGCCACTGAAAAAAATACATCAAACTAACCCATTAGGCTTTGTCTCAAACAGGAGTAGTCAGCAAAATAATTACATTGCTGTAGTACTATAATAATTTATCTTTAAAAAAATGTTTAGCCTATATACTTTCAATTTAATATAGATTTTGAGTACTGCAAGCTATAACTTCAAGGTAAAAATGTATTACTGAAATACACTGATGACTGTGACATTACAGATGTTTAATCTGGTAATTAAAATAAACTGACAATACAGCATCCAATCATTTGGATGTATTTATTTGTGCAATGCATTATATAGCATTTATATTGATATATTTTTGTTATTATAAAATAAAAAAAAATTAAATTTAAATGTATATTATCAAAATATTTTCATTTTCTCATGGTAAGGTATGTCATCATCACAAACAAGCATGATGCCTACAATTGTAAATGTTAAAACATGTCACAGTTGTGTCTTCTTACCATTGCATCAGATCTCTCCTATTGCACATTATAAAGTTCTTATCGCCGATACAGCAAAGCAAATCCTTTCTCACTACAGCATTTGATTTGCTATACTTTGCTAATTCCACTTAAATGTGAGCAATAACAATGCTTCAAAAACTATGGTCATCGCTTAATATTGAAAAAAAAAATAGCCCGGCTGATTTTTGAAAGTTAATTTGAACTGAATTATGTAAAAATTGTAGTGTTGCATTTTTAAGTCGTAAGATTATGCATTATGCAGTACTAGTTTCGGTTGCTCTCTTGTTCACAAGAGGTCGCCACAGCAGGTGGCTCCGGATTTTTGATTTATTTTGTTTCCTGATGCAACCCTACAGGGATTTGCATCTCCTGCCGGAATGGAACTAGAAATCTTTCACTTGTTATTGAAGGTCTGCATTATAGAGGCATTTTGATTCTATATTAATATTATAATGTTACGAGTTCTATATCATGTTGAATGAATCTATTTTGAAATAGTTGTTTGAGTTGTAAAAGGATTTTTCCTTTGTTTTGTAAGCTAATGCATGATAAATATACCATCTCTATAGCTGCTACTAACATCTCAACATACATTCATCAAAACACAATAATTAAGAAGTCTCTTTGACGGTATGATGTTATTTTCTTCTCAATAAACGAACAGATTGCTTTGCATCTAATAATGCCTTTTGAGTTGTCATCCTTTGGGGGGGAGAGTAAGAGTTTCTCTTTGAATTTAGAAATGCATCGTGCTAAGTATGATGCACCTGGTTTTTTGGAGTGTTTCTTCCCGCAAGCAATGTCTCACCTCAACACTAGCACTCGGCTTTCCCATGAGAATAGCTACCTGCACTTAGCATTCTCTTCTACGGAGTCAGACAAAAACTCCTTTTCCAAGCTTGAGGCTTTTACTTTTACTTAATTGGTTTAAAATAAGGACACTTGTGAATGGAAATGTTTGTCCCATTGCACGCAAAGTAGGCTAAGTTAATTTTGATGCCATTCTAAAAAAAACAAGATACAAAAAAAAGCAAGGACACTGCTCCAGTTTCTCAACCAGAGTGAGAGAAACCCACCTCAATGTAATAATGTGTAAATAACAAAATAAAGAATGCTATATTTAAAATTTCAAAACAAAAAAATCATGGTAAACATACATTCACAATCCTATTTATATTATGCAGGGAGATGTGCTTTAATTAATAAAGAAACGATGTCATCACAAATATCAGAAACTGCATTGCAGTGCTTATTTTGCAGAAGCCACTTTGCAAGAAACGTTCAGACATGATGTGAGCAAAAACCTACCGAGACCCCAGGAACACATCTGAAGCACACAAAGTGTTTGCTTTTGCACCTCCTCATATTTTATGTTCTTTGTGTTGTCTAGGACACCTCCCTCCCACAGACAAGCTGGTAGATTTTTTTGGATTTTCTCAAACACGTCCATTTGCATTTTAAACATGTCAAGGAAATGGCTTCCGTCTCAGCTGCTGTCACTGTGTTTGGCAGACAAGCAAGGAAAGTCTGTTTATGTGACACAGACAAAATATAACTCGCTGCAGATCCCACCGTGCAGCATGTGTGCAAGGTACCATAGCACAAATGTGTGTCACCGAATCCCAGAATCAGTCTGCGTCGTCGCTTTTTTTCACGTCGATGCATTAAATGTTGAAATATACGTTTGACTGTACCTCTTTAAAAATTCACGGAGAAACAGTTATTGGAACACTAACCTTATATTAACTTGATATCCTGGTGTGAAGAAATTTATTCAATGAACTATGAAGAGCTGATTAGCAGCAGACGCAGCTCTAGTCAGCTCCAGCAGGCTAAATAAGAAGAACTGGAGCTGAGGCATTTACAGACAACACTCTATGAATTATAATGAAAAATTCTCCCCAGTTTAGTTTAATAATATAGGCTACTAACTAGCTCATTTTGTTTTGATTTTCTTTCTCCTCTCCCTTCCAGCCCACTGGTGCTATACTCATAACCCTCTGACTGCACCAGCAAATTGGCAGTGCTGCTATGCAGTTTCACAAGAGTGCCGCCGAATTTCTGTGCTTAATGAATTGCTGAATGTGTTTGCTATCCTTACGGGCAAAGATCTACTGCCGAGTCTCACTAAGCCTCCTTGATTTGTCTTGTTACACTGAGGTTAAACATTTTTGTTACGTTGGTCTTTTTCTCCACAGTTGACTTCATTATGTTATTTCTGGGCCTTTATTTGCCTACCTATCCCTTTCAGGGACACCTAGCAATGGCCTAACAGCAAACACTTATTTATATCCCTCTGCTTTTACTTAATAATATTACATCGACAATACGCTTTTTGATCTGACACTAAAATATATGATGACTGAGTTCAAAATTATAAGGCATCAACAGTGACATAAGTTGGTGGGCTACTTGTTGGACAGTTATAATTGAAGCATATGGATTCTCTACACCCGGCCACTCTTAGCGCAAGCCAAGCAGTGCTGAACACGTCACAGCAGCCAGTTCGAGCATAGCTGACAGCTGGCATTTGTCAAACATGTTCCTCAACTTACCCTTTGCGTCCTCAACATTCAGAAAGCTCTTGAGCAGGGCCAGTGACTGTGTAACGTGGAAATAAATGCAACGATGTGTTCCACCCTTACCCGCCAATCTCTGACAAGTGTCTGGCACATACTCTTCCCTTTTTAAACAGCAGGTAGGTGACAACAGCTTCCCTTTGTCATGTAAGACTGAGCTCGGCAGTTGTTCTTGACAGGTAAATGTCTTATGAAACAGTCACGGAATGGAAATCATGGAGCTTGTCAGTTAAAGAGGCAGAAAGTGGGAGGTGGTGGTGAAGAGAAAAGGAGGGTGGGGGTGACAGGATTGTTTCTGACAGGAAAGAGGATGTGTGTGCCGCCTTACCTTGTTGCATTAAGGAACCAACTCCAAACCAGAAGCTGTTGAGCAGGGTAAAGTTGTTCTCCACCACATCTGATCCAGGATTGCAAGGATGGGCGTCATACCATTCATATGGACTGAATCTGGGATTAAGAGAAGTTGGAAAGGAGTCAAAAACCTCTACCAGTCACAAGATCAAAGAACAATAGTATTATATCTTTTACATCATTCTTGAACAATGTTGAATAGCACTGCTATTTCAGAGTTTCATCTTTGGTTTAGAGTAAAAGAGATAATGATGCATTAGACAGCAACTCTACAAGCACTACTTAAAGCACGATTAATTGATTATTAGCAGCAAATTAAGCTGTAAATACGACCTTGGACTGATTATTAGCCTCTACAGTTGATCTGGTGAACATATAAGCAAACATCTGTCAAGCTGAGGATCAACACCAATAATCAATTAAGTAATTAATCTAGAATTTTGTCTCCATCATCTGCCTTAATTCTGGGTAGTAACTGTACAGCTAGTTTTAGGCCTTTTTTCACTAAGAGTAGCTCTCTGATAGTCTTTTAATAATACAAAGGAATAATGCAAGCAATAGATTTGTGGGCTTTAACACAAAAACAATGAGTTACAAAAACAAAGGGGAGTCACTATGGGGGACTCCGGAGTCGGTTGGTTATTTTGGCCACGAACATGGCCATAACGTCTGGGTGAAATATGTATAATATAGTTTATATGCAGTAGCTGGAATGGTTATATAGGTGCAAAAAAATTTTCAAACTATTATCAAATGTCACATCAAAAATTTAAATACACTGGTCCTAGTTTTTTAAGCCTTACCTCTGGAAACCCCCTTGACTTATTCCAACATGCTTTGTAGTTAAAGGTGACGATTGAAGCATTAAAATACAATTTTTCAGAGGGTGTAAAATGTCATGTTTGAGAATGTGAGGAATAAGGACCCCTGTGCAACTTTCCATATCTGTGACACCCACCCTCCACCCCATGCAACTTTACTGCACAGGAGGACAGAGGCTGGGAAAAAGTATTAATATTAACTATATTTTATTCTGACGTCCTCGTGGCAAGAATTGTGTCATCATTACCCCGACGTGTCTTATTTGCTAATGTGGCAGAATATGGCATTAGACATAATGAGTAACTAAAACAGTCCACTGACTCTCCTATACTGAATCTTTGGTTGCATATTTCTGTTCTGAAGGGATATGGCAGGAATAATCTAGAAAGATTGAATTAACTAGAATGTATATTATGAAAAGATTAATAGACTTCAATCTAATTACACAGCGCAGAAATATTTTCTAATATGTCAGCAATCTATTTTAATCTGAGGGCGAACTGAACCGATGGGTAATCATGAAATAGACAGAGGCTTTTCCAGGCGTCATTCATTAATTCTAGTCTTATTTAGGCATCCAGATATATGAACTGATGAACATTAAAAGACTGTATTTGCCCACTGTGATCTTGCCTAAGTGTTGTTTCCCATAGACTAAAATGACAACAGCCACATATACTCACCAGTGTTACTATCTTTAAGTGTTTCCATTAGCATTCGCGACTCATCTGCCCTTAATAACATGTGCAGACATCAAAGAGGCCTTGGGCAGCTGTTGTACAAATGTGGTGCTGGCTAACATTTTAATGAATTCCTTCAGTCTCATTTTGTTTTACTTTAATCTTAAATTGAAAGCCTTGGCCATGTAATATGTGATAGAGGCTTGGAAAATAGGAGAGATTTTTGCAGCCAAAATATACACGAACAGGACTTAAACAGGACACAAATGAGGAAAACCAGAATGCCTTTTTTCATTATTTCAGAGCATCTCCTACATAGGCAATGTGAGAGTACTGATTCAATCCTCCTGATTTCTCTGCTAATGTCTAAAAAGGTTGTGCTGTCAACCAGGGCCATAAGCATGTTTCAGACTTCATGCAGCAGCCTACATGCAGTAGAGTGATGCTGCGGAACAAGGTACTCTCCCGGGTAGGGACTGCAAACGACAGTTTTTTGGATTCATTCAATACATCATGTGTTGCTGATATATGTTATTAGATTTACTAGTTGTGATTTTAGTAAAAAGGGAAACTCTAATACAACATTTTTTTTTGTAAATTGTCCTGTGGCCATACTTCCACTTGATGTGGACTTTTTGATCATATTTTCTCGCTGTAGTTGGTAGGTAGCCAAGCAAAAGTGTACGGATGACACAGTGGCTGAAGTATTAGAGATTTTGGTCTCACTTTGTTATACGTGTACCTTCTTTAGCTAAATGCACACGTCCCAAATAACCATTAATTTTCCACCATTACAAATGCAGAAAGCGACTATAGGTTCTGCTTTCCACAGTGTTTGATAATGTGGCTATGAGGGAAAATAAACTTCATTTCTACACGACCAAGAATATAGTTAGACCAACTGCATGCCCATAGAAATAATGACCTGGAGACAGCTTGGTAATTAAACGTAACAAAGCAAAAGCCTCATTTTTGCATTCACAAACAATAGCTTGCTAAATATATACTACTTCGGCACAGTTTTTAACTTTCTTGTCAATTTTTTTCTGTTGAAATGTTAGTGCTGCCAGTTATTAAATTACATCTATTTTCAGACTATAATAACAGCACTCCCTGTTGTCTGTGAATGATTTCAGTCTGGATCATTGGAGGACCAAATCAGCATCTGTGATTTATTCGATGTGGCGAGCAAAGCTTACCCAAAGACATGTCTTGCAATTAGCTCTAAATAAAGTTGATCTCATAGGAAGCACACAAATACCAAGACTAACTAGACAAGGAAAAAAAAAAGGCAAAATGCGCTGATATTGCAAACTGATTTAATGTAGCACATTTAATCTAAATACACCTTTGTGGTTCTAAGGATTGTAACATTTTTTTAACAACAGTCTATATTTTTTATTTAATTCCCACAAAAGGACCAAGTTCTTAGTGAAAATCTAACGGTTTTAAAATCAACACATATATAGTGTTGATTCCAATCTTTGCCTGCAAACGCTGGATTTTGTGGTTTAGAGATTTGTTTTTAGGCAACAGAAGTAAATTGTATATTTGGTGGGGATATTTCTTTTTGAAAGTGAGACTGGCTCATGGAAATGAAGGAACAGGTCACCCAGTGCAAAAATGTGTTTTCTTTAAAAACAACAGAGCTCCTCAGCACAGAGGAATAAACTATAAAAGGCTTTGGAAACACAGGTAATCATTCTTAGTAGGATCTGTGTTTTGTCAGGTAATGGTCTTAGTGGATCTTTGAATGGATATCACTATTCAGATCCTTTGGATATCTCTGTATAATAAATGTAAATGGATCAAGAAGCCACGATATCTTTACATATTGAATATGTTGTGTAAAACCACACACTTGCTTAGTTGTGTGTGTTAAGCGTGTTAAACAGACAGTGAGAGTATAAATGCTCATCCACATCAACAAGTTACAGAGATTTTCAGATTTATTGGTGAGGCAATGTTTTTTCTTCGGATGTATTATCTTCAGGTTTTAAATGTGTGAGGCAAAAATATTCAGAAATCATCTCTAATTTTAATATATAGGCGATTTTTTCCAGCACAGTGTTACAGCATAGTTTATATGCTATTTATCTGTGGATAAATAAGTGATCCTTCAAATCATAAATATTGTATTTCATATATTTCTAATATGTTTGTTATATTTATTTGCCTAATATCGATGACAATACACTGACGCAAATGTCCAGCATTTGAAATGTCCAGCATTTGAAATGGCCTATTTGTGCTTGGAGTAGCCCCCTCTCTGTTTTCTGTCATCTGCTTTATGCTCAATTATGACGCACTTTTAGGGATGCGACTCAGCTATCTAGGCCAGCCTTCAAAAACTTGATGCAACAATTTAAGATGATTTTGCACTTATGTGAAGCCACTCCAGAATTTGTTTGGTCTCACAACAGCAAATGAGGATAGAGTGCAGCTGTTTGCTCTCAAGCCCCTGAACTCCTTTCAGTGCTCGCTTTTCTATAACTTCCTCAAGCACCACTTTGCATGAGAAGCAGCAGGAAATACAGACAATGACACTAAAAAGATATTCATCATATTCATGACCAAAAAAAAATAATTTACAAGTGAGATACTTCTCACCCAATCAAACAGATAATCTCCCTCCATTAAAACTGTGACTGACTTGTACCAGCCTGGAAGTTCATTATTTATAATATATGTGAATGCTGGTGATCAACTATAAATAGCCTACTCTGATGCAATTTTACATCAGGTGTATATATTCTTTTCTTTTTGCATGGCTGAATATGACAATTATATATATTTTTTCTTATTTTAGCTCGAGGCGAAATGAGTACTTTTTGAAGGGTTAGTTCAAGATGCTTTGCCAATTCCAAAGACAGCACACAGGAAACAAGAAATTGCCCTCTGAATAGGACTTTGCAACTCAACTGGAGGTTTTTGTATTCCTCCCCAACTGCTGCGCTGAAGAGAGCCCATGCAGACAAAACTGCCTTGATCACTACCCAGCAACTAACGCAGTATGATGAACTGGCTTGGGTACTCGAATCCCAGTCTGTGATGATAGAGTAAATTACTATGTCTACTGGAAGACCTCACAGAGAAATAGCATGTAACTTTTGCACTTACCTGGCAATGACAAAAAGGACACAGCTAACACCCAGGTAGGCCAGGAGGATGTAGACCCATATGTCGGGAGTCATGGGGTTCAGGAAGGAGAAGAAGCCATTGTTGGTAGTATTGGGTTTGCGATACAAAATGCTGATGCCCATGCTCATGAAAGGCTTGGAGAAGTCGATGAATTTTTCACGTACATAAGTGATGGTGAGAGGAGCGACTGCCAAGTCTGCTCTCTGTATTAGGGGAAAAAAACACAACATTTATATAGATATTTATTGACTATATCAAGTTATCAAGTTATATCAAAGTAGACACATTTTCCCAATAGATGAAATGGGGTCCCATTTATGAGGCTTTATATAGTGTCACAAGAATGACATATGACACCATACAGCGTCATGCAGTGAACAAGGCTGAACATGTCGGGATGAGGTGCATTCACCTATTATATGTGTATGACTACATATTCTGGATGTTACCATTTGTATTGACAGCCCCCACTGCTCCCCTGCACCATGGCTGGACAGGAGGTTAATGAAACCAGCTGCTTAGTTCACGCACGAATACCTCTTTCCTCCAAGAAACGACACAGCTCACAAGGGGAGGCTTTCTTTACTTTCTACATAGTGAGCAGTGGGAGAGAACCAGAGTTTGCTCATACATCAGTTCACCGTACAGCTTTTTAAAAATAAAATTAGGTCTCGTGTTTGCTTTGGAACTTTATGCAAAACTTCAAGACCTAGTCCTATGTGAATTAAACCTGCTAAACCTACGCAAACCTAATGAAATGAAAATTACCCAAATGATTCACCCATTCGACTTCTCTGTTCTTGGAACTCATCTATTATATAGCATACTCTGTGGTATGTTTGCTGATAGTTGATACCATAAAACAACTTTTATTCCAAGTTGTCCTCTAAGGATCTTGGGGCTGTTCTCAACATGAATTACATTTTCTCTGTGTCCTAGGCAGCTCTTCTATCAGATTCGTATGATAACTACCACATCGCAGTAAATAAAGGTTCGAATGACAACATTTTCCCTTTGCATGTGGCACTGCGGATTACATACTCCTGCAGTCCATGCCATGGTAGTTAAATGCACAGTGGCGTTTTCTGAAGAGACAGAAAAATGGGAAAACCAGCGCATCATGCTGTGTATCGGCTGTTTCTCTTAAACTATTCAAATTTGTAGATCACACACTGCTCCCTCTCTTCTCTACTGCCTTGAACCAACCTGCCACTCAACCGTAAAGTCAGCCAGCATGCGATTCCACAGATCCCTATGGAGGGCTAATATACATGCCGCCTGTCCTTGTTCTGCTTTGTGCTTACCAACACAAACTGGGCACAAGCAAGATAACCTGATAGTGCCCTGCTATGTGCCACATGGCTTGGTGTTATCTTGGTTTGCAGATGGTGGGCGTCGTGGTGTTCTGTACCTAACAGCCTCGAGGATTCATAAAGTTACAACCATCATGATCTACATGTTTACAGCCCACTGAATGTACACAGAACGCAGAGTGCATAACAGTCTTAGTCTGTAGCTATTTATTACTGGTATTTTGCAAATGAATAAATATAGCACACTAAAAGGTCATTAACTAGTAATAACTGAACAACCAACATTTTATTTCTTGATGAAACACTTGGATGTAGTTTTTAGTACCAAATATCTGCATTTTATAGTGGGTTATAAGGATTGCATAGGATGGACATATGTTGCTGCCATGTTGACCTTTTTTTTTTTTTTTCTTAATTACGGATGCACTGATAATTGGTTGCAGCAAACGTCCTTGTTAGCTGCCACCAGCCTATCTGCAAACAAAATGATGTTTTCTGATGGCAGTGGCTGATGTTTATCTCTTGTGTCACATCAATTTCACGCTCACTGTATTTTTAAAGATAGTGCGTAAAGCTGAATGGGTTTTAAAAAAAGTTGATTTATGTTCATCAGGAAGTTTTCTTTGTTTCCAGTGCATGGAAAAAGTGAGAAAAATAAATAGATCCATGTCTGCTTCTGGTCAAACTGTTTGTTTGGTTTTTTTTCAAACGTGACTATCAATATGGGCTCTGAATTTCACAGCTGGTGCATCTCTGCCTTTTATGAAATATTTAGAGCTGATAGAAGTGCATACTGTGTGTTGCTTCAGTAGAGTGGGTTCTAATTGCAGAAACCCCCTCCTCTGAACTATGCAATGGTTACTGAAGATAACAGGCGGCAATTTCTGATATAGGAATGCTGAGGGAAGATAACACATATGGTATGCCTAGCCACTTTTACATGCATTTAAAAAACCGCTAGTGGAAAATAAATGCACAGTGAAATACATACAAAGCACATGAGCATAGATGTACCTCTTATACTATACAATGTAGTCTCGAAATATACAAAGGGTTAATTATGAGGCAGGGATGGTGTAATCAAGAAACTGTCACTTTGCATCAGCTGAAGGTTCAGAGTGTTGTGGCGTGTAACTGTGATTTACTCAAGGGTGCCTTGGCAGGCGGGACATGTTTTTGCTGTTGTGGCAGCTGAACTTTTGTCCTTGCAGCTATGGGTCTGTCACTGTCACCACCATAAATAAATACAAAACTAAAGATAAAAATAACTAGCAATCAAAATGACACCTGTCCATCTAGCATATGCTGATCATAAGATTTTTGAGGCCTTGGAAAATGTGCTATTTAACTGAAAATAGGGTAACTACTTCTTGTGCAATAAATCTAATCAACTGTGTAGCAATGTAGACAAAGAGGAAGTGGGCTGACTATAATCTTCCAGTGTATCTGTCGAAGCAAAGATTAATTGCCATGACAGAAACAAATGATGTGTTAAGGACGCCTTTAACATTTGCATCACAGCATGATTAAAGTGATCATCTATTGTGACTAAATCAAGTTTAACAAGGCCTGTTGCATCATTTAGCACCTTCTAAACAATGCCCTTTGGCACTGCAGTGAGCTTTGTGACTGCACAGAGGAAAATAAAGCGCTACATGTTACACAATGCTAAATCGTTGCACTTGGCAACACTGCAGTTTCTCATTCAAGTCTCCAATTCTGTGGCGAGTAAATCATAACTGACTTTCATTTTCATACTAAAAAATATATACGGGTTTTATTCTATTTCTGCCACATGTAGCTATCAGTGTGAAAATCTCTGTAAGCTACAGGGATGAATGAATTTAACACTAAAACTTGCATTTTGTTCACTTAAACAGACAATTGTGCAATTATGCAATGCAGTGATGATTTGAGGGTACAGTGGGCAAGCTGATAGCAATAAAAGTACAAGTCTCGTGCTTCAGGACTATTTTTATCACTCAAAACCAACTATTTTCCCTGCTTTCTACCTAAGACCCTATCTCGCTAAGCCGCAATAAACTGTTATACAGCTTATCTATCTGTATCACAAGAGGGGAAGCAATGGGGGGCTAACATAAAGTAATTATAAATACACAGAGAAAAGATAAAAAATGTCAGCTACCTTCTGTATCTCATTGTTAAGAGAGAAACAGAAGAGGTGAAAACATTCTTTGTTGTTATCTGTTTTATAGAAATATCCTCCTTCCAATGCATGTATAGAAAAACAGAAACTTTCTGCACAGCATGTCTCAGTTTGACCCAAAGCAAAGAAAAAATACAGCTGCAGTATAGTTTGAAGAAATCTGTATCCTTACAGTTCTCCCATATCATCTCAGGGTCAGATCTCTTGAGCTTGCCTTAACGTTTACGTTTCAGGTCTGCTGAATTACGATCATCTTATCCATACCAGTGGAGTAAGGAAAGCACTAGACCACAAAATAGAACTGACTAAAAATCCACAAAAAAATCGTCTTGCATCCTTGGCCATGTGATAAGAAGCAGTAAAAGCAATAACCAGCAGTATAGATTCCAATCTCCTCTTCTGCTGCTATTTACAAAAGCAATAGGTATAAAAAGGTTAAAATAGACCATATGTGTGCATCATAAAAGCATTTAAATCTATTCCTTTTTCCAATCTCTGTTACTTAAGAATTTCTCACTTTCTGTAGCTATAGACTAAATGGTGTTACATTGCTGTTTATGTGTGTTCAACAGCTTATGTTCATATTTAAGCTGAGTGCAAAGGTCGTAATCACCAGATGCCACAGTTTTGCACTGTTTTTTTTTTATTTTTATTTTTATTTTATTTGGCTGGAAGCAGATGAACAGACTCTGTGGCCACCTGTGAGTCCTCTCTTTGAAACCAAAGAATGCACCAATAACGTATGTGTTGTTTAATGATGGAGTCATGCATCTCCTTTTCGTGCCAGCTGTCTCTCCCTTTGGTAATCTATTTGTTCCTCTAAAGGTTATTGTTATCAACACGGATCTAGCAAAAAGCTTGGACGGAGAAATAAAGTGCTGCAGTGGGAGCCCACCTTTTCCAACCCTTTCAGCACCAAGCCATTGACTCCTGCCATACGATTCCCTGCACTAAATGCCACTTAAGCTATTACAAGTTTTCAGCTGAGTACAGCGCTGACCCGATGGGGCTGAGGACAAAGAGAGAGCACTGACAGGGACACTTATGAAATGCCAGCAGAGAATTGCCACCATCGCTTCGATGCGAAGCAGTTTCATGGCCACTGAGGCTTTGAGTTTGACATAGACAGCTACGATTGGTCGCTATCCCTCAGAAAGATGATTGCCATTGTGTTTCCCTGAATCTATGCAGCGTTACGTGCTCATCCTAGATCTGTGGTTTATCCAGCTGAACAAAATGGCCTGTCTTACTAAATGACATCAACACACTTGTAACTTTTAGGCAACCTTGACATAATTGTGCCATAAATGTAACTGACAGCTTTGTAGGCTCCTTGTGACTTGTACTCAATCATAACTATATCACTGCCCACATGGAGGACATAACCTGTAATTCAGCTCAATGCCATGCTTTTGTAAGTGCGCATGATGATGCGAAAGACTGTTTGGAGCATATAAATCAAAGTTTAAATCATTACACTTTGATAATAAAATGATTTCTTGTTAAAAACTCCCTACAAATAAAAAATAGTCTGGTTCATAACCACTATAAAATTACAAATTTGATTGTTTTTGCTTCTATTAAACACATACCTCATTTTGTCTTAAGCTTTGGAGGTTCTGGTAGGCGTATCTTTTTTTTTATTGCTTTGTTTTGTCTTTTAAAGATTACAGCTATATATCTATTATGCACATATGAGCATATAATGCTTCTGGTCAAAAAAAGACGTCAACAAGGAGTAAAACTTACATGTTCTATAAGTTCCCTAATCATGCCGTTCCACAGGCCCTTGTCATCCTGGGAGCCATATTTCCCATCAGGCACCAGACGGATCTCATACGTGAAGCCCAGGATGTTGGCCAGCTCTTTTAGCAAGTCGATGCAGAATCCTTCGAAACGGTCGTTCCCAACCAGCGCCTTGTCAGATTTCTTAAGCATGACATATGGCTCCTCCTGCTCAGACCAAAAAGATCAAATGAAAAGCAATGGTGAGGTCAGCTTTTTCAATTTGTTTCAGCACATGAACCTAATTGAAGCAAAGTGATCTGAGCTGACGAGTCGCTGTTGCATTTAACAGGCAGTGACAGCAGATTCAAGTACACAGTGTGGATATAGGCTGAAAGAAGGCTGAGGTTGTTCCTACATTGAAGTATTAAAGAAACGGGACCCGAGCTAAAACAAGATGGTAATGTAAAGTAAAAAAATTATATTGCAGGTATTTATATCAGCATCTAGTGATTCTTATAGTGATGGCAATGCACACAGAAGGAATATTTATATTACCAATGAGCTTAGTTAGTGTTCAAATAGCTAAACCTACTGTCTCCCACTCACTGACCTATATAGCTGGTGCACCGTTTATTTTATGGTCAGGTAGCTGACACTCTTTACTGGCCTGTAATATCCTGCCTGGATGCTCATAATTTAAGCTGTATAAAAGCTTGATTAGGAACAGAATGCAGCAGTGTAATGGAACATAGCCACTGTGTTGCCTTCATCAGTTGTCACCAACCTCCAAGGGAGAGCAACTGAGCTGATGCCTGCAGTGACAATGACTAACGCAGAACCGCTCATAAATGATTTCCTTTATTTAGTGCCTGTTACCATTTCTCTGCCAGATAGACGAGCATATCTCACTGTGCATTTCAAAACATGTTGGTGTGTTTATGCAAAAGCTGTAATACAATTTACTGCCTCCAATAGCAAGATGTATAATTTACAAACTGAGCTCAGACATAGGGTAATTGATTCTCTATTGAAGGTGACCCCTTTCTTTATATTTTTTCCCTCAGCTGTAGCTGGTAGAGCACTAAAGAAAATGATGTAGTCAAGAAGGGGGAGGGAAAAAAAAGTCACAGTACTCTTTTAGTCCCCCAGAAAGTTATTTTAGGAGAAAATGAGGGGTGGGAAAAATAAAAAATAAAAATTTACACTTATAATTCTGTTCAGTTGTCTGTAAAAGAAGGTGTAAAGCAACCCGAGTATCAAGCAGGCAATAATTTATTTTACGCATCCTAGTTAAACTTACATGCCCATAAAAGTGTTCAGTAAATGCTCAAGATCTTTGTTTGTCTACAAAATATGAAGCTACTTGGACATTACAATCGGGATGACCTTTTAAATAAATAATAAGTTATGAATACTTGATGACAATGCATTCCAAGAGCAAGTGCTTAGCAGCAAACTTTGCTCAAGTTGTCCAATTAACTTGATCAAAAAGTTTGCATGTTAAGGGAGAAAGTCATTACCATCTGTTTCTAGCCTTCCAATTCTTGCTATTCCCCAAGGTTTTAACTCAAAGCAAAGTGTTTATACCAGTTCTATGCTCACAATCGCAGCATGGGCGTGCATAACAGAAAGGGAAGGAAGGTGGGCCTGCGCAGAGACATTACAGGCAATGGAGTGCAAACAATTAATGTAAGGGGAAAAACACATTAAGTGCCTTAATCTCTTCTACGAAGTTATCACTATAAAGCTGTCAGACGTCTTCTCCATGCTTCACTGGAATCAGTTTGATGCAATGCCATTACACTAAGACGTGAGATTGATATTAAAGCTGGAGCTCTCTTCGGCAATTTGAAAATAGTCAGTTTTATGATCTTAAACAAATGATATCCAAAGAAAAAGCAAATTAAGGAAAATGTTGGAAAATGTTAGAAATACTCTTTAAGAAGAAAATGAAGTGCAGATAAAAAATCCAAAATCTACACCACTCTCACAGAAATGAGTCTGTAACTACTAGTGCTAGTATATTTTAGTATAGCACTAAAATCCTTGTTTCATGTCTCCTGTATAAGACAGTATTAACATAGATGCCACCTGATAGGCATTAATTATATCCCACCTTGACCTCACTTCTCATAATTATAGCTTTGTAGTCCAATATAGGCTTAATAACAGTGTTTATCATTGTAGCTTGTGTAGCTGTCCCAAAGGGGTGTACAGGCGAACATCTGGGCAAGCACCTTCCTGATAGCTATACAAAGACCCCAACAGCCAGTGACAGTGTTAAGTACATACCACTGGGAATCTACAATACTGTACAAATGAAGGTAATGTGGATCTGGCGGAGGGCTTGCCAAGTTCTTTCTATCTGAACATGTAATTAATGCATTCTCAGGAATAGTTTATTGTAGCACTGACTCTTTTGTTTCCTTTTTTTTTCTTTGCCCCAGGGCTTCTCAAAACTGACAGGTCTGTGTTGTGTAGTTGCTTTTGCTATAAAAAAAAATATCTACTATCATATCTATGATTTGTGTCAGTATTTGTGTTATTTTTAGAATTGTCAGTACAACATATTACTGTATCTAGCAGCCACTTCTCTTCCTTATAGTGCAGTATATTCAGTATAAAGCACGCCTGAAGAATTCTAGTCTGCAGTGAACCAAACAGAATGAAAAGAAGTAAATATATGGCAAGGCTTGGATTGCAATGTGTTATCTATAAGACGGACAACTGGGAAGGTATGAAGGGTATGGCATATTTTACGCCAGGCTAACACAGGTGACCTACCAGGATGGTGGTGATGACAAGGGAGCGGTTAGCCAGAGAATCCGTGATGTTCATCCCTTTTCGCTTCGGCACTTCTGTGATGTTAAGACCTCCAGACGCACTCCACTTCCCCACCTGTGCAAAAGGAAAAGTGTGTAGCTAAGTGTTCTTTTTCTGTTGATCAGCAATGACCTTAGCAGACTCTGCCGGCAACCATCTCCCACATTAGTGCCAGGCTGAACACATCTCTGGCAGCATTAGATGATTGGCTGAGTCACCTTTTATTAGCAGGCCAGTATATTTTGGGGAGTAGGGGGTTAGTTAAGCATTAAGCATTATGGGTAAATCAAAGAAACTGGAACAATGAACTGCAATGCGATAAGTCCGATAAATCAAATCACATCAAAACATTTTTATATAAATGTAGAATCTATGTAATATGAACATGTGTACAGAAACGACTGTGTATTAAACCAATAGAAATATTGAATATTTCAAATATTACAACAAGCTCACAGTAAATTTAAATGAAGTTGGAGAATGGGGATGCCATTAGGACTGCATTGTGAAAGTAATTTTGCTGTACAGCCTCATATAAGCCAAGAGATTTGAACAAATAAAAGGAGTTATACATGCATGAAGCCCTGAAGCAAAAAAACTCTGCATATTGTAGAGACACTCTCTGGAACATATCATTAGCACAAATAGTCCTGTGGCTGTCGGTAACAATCTCTGTTTGCAAATCGAGCTCTCCACCAAACCCTCCTCCCATTCTTCCCTCTTTCTCTATTACTAGAGACAGCGCTTTTAATATTCACTGGGATTTGTGCTTGAGGTGGATCCATTTAAAAACTTGCTCCCCACCCCCACCCCAGAAAAAAAGCATGAAAAATGTTTGTTAATGTCCTCCCTGCCTAATCCAGATAAAGGCATATGCTCTAATTTGAAAAGCACATTAGTTACAGCTTGTCACACAACCAAACAGGACTCCAGGAGAGAGATTTAAAAATATCTGAATGCTTTCAGCTTTGCAAAATTCTTTCTAATTGTACCCAATTACAATTAGCTCATGATTAGCAAAAGACTGGATTCAAAAGTTATTTACTCATGCATCCACACGGAGAGCATTACATTTATTTCACCCTCCTGAGCATGCCAGTGTTGAGTGAAAGTGGTAGTCTGAGAACCTGTTCATAATTCCAGCGTGAGCTCAAACTTAGGCTAATATTCAATTACAATGGATTAGTTGAGAAAAAAGTCCACATCTTAATAGGCTCAAACAGTCAAAGCCGATTCCACGGATATACAAGGGGAAAAAAAAAATTCCAGCAATCTGCAGCATGCTGCCGGATCAACCCTAGCATGCATTAGAGTGGGATTTGTCAGATGCACAATGAGAATGCACTAATATGGCATCAAATACTTTTAGGAGATGACTGCGCTTCAACTTAATTGACCACATGCAGGACAAGATGCCAATAAAAGAGGGAAGAAGAATCATTTCAAAGCTGCAGTATTACAAGCTTCATTCTGGAACAGAGGAGTTACAAGCTGAAAAGCCCCTGCTATTATATATTCTTGAGCCTTTAGGGAGTACTTGAAGAAGTCATAATGGGACTTATCCCTATTTGATGTATTCATAATGTATGAAAGCCTTTTAGTAGAGAATAGCTGTTGTAATCCAGAGGCCTTCCAGTATAATAAAATAAGTTCTACAGTAGGAACCTTTTAGTCCCCCACATCCCCTTTTTGTGTGAAACATGTTTATACAGCTCATTAACACCAAACAGCATTTTGGGCATCACCTCAAATTATCATTAAGAGAGGCAGCAATTAACACCCTAATGTGTACCCTAATCCAATTTGCTTTATGATCCACTAACTTATGCTTATGTTGAAACAGCGAATTTGCTTCCTTGTTAGGAGGTAAATGATATTGCCAAGTGTGCGTGTATTCAACATTAAAAAAATCAGAAATATGCATATATATATATATATATATATATATATATATATATATATATATATATATATTTTAATGAGCAATTTTATATATTCTTTTGATGAAAATTCTACATTTTATATACTCCTTGCCGTGAAACATTGCTGTATGTTTCACCTCATCTAACAAGGATTTACATTAAACAATAGTTACCTTTTCAAGTCCATCCTCCTTTAGACTGATGATGTCCAGGTCAAAGTCTGTACGTAGACCAGTTGTTTTGTTGAAGGACAGTCGACCCGTCAAACCATCCCAGTGGGACTGAAAGACAAAATATCTACATATTTTACCCAGCATGAGCTCAAACTACCCATGTTTCCAGAATTTAGTGCTACTGCATACCTACTTTCTGACACCTATATACAGTACACATCTACCCATATACCTGTATATAATATTTTGATTGTACCGCTCCTACATGTTTCAAAAACTAGAAGGTGCAAGGTACGTCAACAACAGTAAGAAACAACAAACCGGAGAAAGATGTTTAAGTCCTATCAACAGAACACACTACAACATACTTTGACGTTCACGGAAAGCAAATTCACACCCACGCAGACATGAACCAAAAGTACAAACACAAATCACACAGGCTGCATTTTCTTTTTTAATTACATTTTGCATTTCACTGCCTCCAACGCATTTTCCCTTCAGACTATGGAGTTAATTAACAACCGTCTCCCTTTGCTTGATTCCCCATGAGGGGAAAAACATACAACTGCCCCCTATTATGATTCCCTGATACCTGCCACCTCCACAGACGTGTGCACAAGCAAATACATGCAGGCCCGTACTAAATACACGAACATACCTCAGACCATTGCAGCAATCATAAAAAACTCAGGAAGTAACTCTACTCATTTTATTTTTGTCTCTTTTAGTTTTATGGTTGCGATTGCACCCCAGTGTGTACACCACAGCATTGTAAGGTTTTTTTTAAAGGGTCTTTGTACATGGTAATGAATCTTTACATATCATAAACACTTTTCTGATGTTTAAAATCTAAACTGTGACAACACTACAGGCTATAGCTGTCCAACCACCATGTAGCTTGCCAGAACATGAGAATATTGAGGCTTCAAGGAAAAATTTGTGGCACTCTGCTTGTCCAAACACTGTCATACCTCATTCCCACTGGCCTATTGCCATATAGGTGGGTGGTATGTTCAAGCAGCTCTAATTCAGAGAGTGACATAAATGCGTCAGCCATATCACATCGAAAGGGCGAAGTCGACCTTCAGAATATGTCACACTCCTGTCTTGAAGTAAGCGTAAATTAGGCCTGAGTTTAAGCTTTCATAACCTAAGACTTACGATGTTTGCATAAGAACAATCATGTAATAATATTGAATTTACTTTAATCCTTTCAAGATGGCTAACACTGGCATTTTTTTAAACTAAATACTGCAGACACACACAGACACCAGACGTTTGTAAGATATAGGGTGTGCAGACTTTGCAGGCAAAGAGAATTGTGTCTATTACTGCATCTCAAACAGCAGCGGGATTTTATAGCTCCTGTTCCAGTTGGCAACGTGTAGCCAAAAACTAACAGAATATATATCACATTTCAGTGCATAGTATATGTAGTAAATTCCTAGTGTTGTTAAATGATTAAAAACAGCAACATTGTGAGTAAAAGGTAATAATACAGTACTGTTAATCAATAAAAAACTTTTAATTAATTAATTAAAAACTTTAATTAAAACTAATTAGCTTTAATTAAAACTGCTTAATATACAGTTACACCGTTTTATGTATGTTTCACTCATCAGTTTACCCATCTTCACCCGTCTTCCTTTGTTCTATGAATCAAATGATCCAATTTCTAATTACAGAGTCGTCTAAAATGAAATGAACTGAACTCAGATATCTGTGAAAATAAAATACTGCAAATACAGTCTTAGTGTGCTTTATAATTTCAGGTCTCTTCAAGTGTACTGCTGGGAAGTCCAAGACACATAAGCACATGCACTGCTATCCCTGCCACTAAGAAAAAGGCATCTCCAGGCAACTCAAAAATCATACCACCTTATATTTTCACTTGAAACAAAAAAAAAGTGTTTCCTGTTCAGCAAAGTCAGATGATGATTTGGCTATAACACTGTATTTGAATGCTTACTGGGAGTCTACTACCATTTATAGAAAGACCAGACCAGAATTTGTTCTTTCAAGTATGCCATCTGTTGGTGAAGCAAAGTCTTGGAGGAGCTACAAGTCGTGGCCATTTAAAACCTCCCACACACCCCCACTTTCTTTCTGAAAGCAATGCATTAGGGCAAAGAAAGGTTATACTTATTTTCCTTTGGAGCCCCAATTCCACTTGTGCTTATCACTGAACAAGGCTGCAAGCCAGATGATGTTTTCTCTGCACTTAATTTTCCTGGTAATCTAGACTAGAAAGGGAGTGGCAACTGATACTCTGTATTTGGGGTTGTCCTGCCCAACAAATGGACCACACAAGGATCTATAGACACGTCTACTCTTCCCTCTCTTTGCAGCTTGGTTGCAGATACAGATCAGTGGACATACATTAATGAGAGAGACTGTTTACTCGTTGCTCCCTTGCTGCTTTTATTAAAGGCAAAGTGGAGTAAGTGAAACAGCATGACACAGGGAACATGTTTTTTTTTGTTTTTTGGGGGGGAACACGTGAAGGTGACCATCCACAATGACAGCTCTATTGTGATTTTGTCCTACCTATCTTCAGCGTTGGGTTTAACAAATTTCAAAGAAACATAATGTACGTCCTCATTTTATGTCGCTGTGTAGGACTGTAACTTGAGGATTATATCATTAACTGGCAGTTATGTTCATTTCAAGTCAGTATACAGAGTAATATGACTGTAATATAACGAGTAGTGTATTGAATTACTTTCTCTGAGGAGTAATTAAGTAGCATACTGCATTTTTTTTAGGAAAAGTAATTACGTAACAGTAGGGCTGTGCGATATGACCAAAATCTCATATCCCGATATAAGAATTCTATTGTCCCATAACGTTATAAATCACACAGATGTAACATTTTCTGTAAATTCTGCGAATCTCGGGCAGCTCGTCTTGCGTGAAGTGTTTCCAGCTGCGCGTCATGTAGCTGGAGTCCAGTGTTTTAACAGATGCATGAAACTATACATTTTTAGACATAAGTTGTAACGGCCGCCGTTTTCTTTGTGAGTATTCATTACACGGCGTGCTGCGGGGAAAAGCCTGTTCTAACGTTTGAGTCTAAAGTTTATTTTTTAGCACCTGGTGGCTCTTTTTATTCTCATCCGTAAATAATCTGCTCTTTCACGTGATTCAGTTTATTTTGAAAAGTCTCAACAGGATCTTGAGCTTTATTGTGAAAGGTTTATGTGGAACATAAACAAGCGGACACGCGGTGCTGTTACCATCGTTGTTGCTAACCACAATGCATAAAACAGGCGCTTTTCCTTCCGTAGTGTGGTTATATTAAATATAAGAGAAAGAGAGAACTTTAAGAAATTAATATAGCCACTACAGTGGCCATCAAAACGATGAAAAAATATTGTCGTAAACAGTTTATTTTGCAACACCACGAAACAAACGATAGCGTAAAATGAAACGATAGACGTTTTTATATCGTCATCTGATATATATCGTTATATCGAACAGCCCTACGTAACAGAATACTTTTCTTGTATAAAAGAGTGAATGGGTATCAGGTCAGTTATTATAATGTACATAGAAAATTTCCTCTCCGTTATCATAGTGGTGTTTGAGATTCCTACAAGAAAAGTGACCAAAGCTGACCACAGGACTAGTCACAAACTGGTCACAAATATTGACCATATATCAAACACCACCAACACATCCATTTTGCCAAATAACCAAAAAAGGCTTCCCACAGTTGTAGAATCTTCTTTAGAAAGTAAAGCCTGTGTACAGTCATTCAAATTTGCTTTAACTGGAGTTATTTTCTTAAGTGAGAAAAATGTAACTTGACATTTTCAACTCTTCCCCACCACACACGACCACACCCGTGAAAAACACAGATACAAATGATTCTGTTGTTTGTAAAAATGAAGATACAAATAGTAGCATCTCTGCACACCCTTAATCTCTCACTTTGCACAGACTCGTCTTTGAATTCTGAGGCACTGTCAGGGCCTCATGTTAGATGAAATAAGAGACGATTACACAAGTTGTGTTTTCAAAAGGTTACAGTACATGCTTTCTGGAAAATAGGTTATGAATACAGGGAATTTATAAAGCTGACAACAATGCTGCTTTGATGTGTCTATCAAGTCTTGGTTCACTTTGTATGTGGATAAGATTGATTTTGCTGGGTAAATATCCAAGTCCCACACGACTACATGGCTCTCACTCTGCTCACCGTAGTCCTTTTCACCACTCAGTCACTATGTTTCTATATAAACACTTATATCAAATATCAACAGGCCAATGCCCCATCACCTCTTTGATGAAACTCATGAAGCGGCCTCCAAATCTCCAGGGTTTGTGGCGGTGGCACTGCAGTGAGTTTACGGTCATCTGAGGAGCGTGCTGGTATGAGACGGAAACAATGTGGACTGCATCATAGGTCAGAGCTGCATCTGTCTGGAATAAGGGGTGAACATTGTTTCAGCTAAAGACTCTACAAAGACATAAACAGTTGAGTCACCGTTAGTCTTACTACTAATTATTATTATTTTCACATCAATTATACACTAACTAATAATTCAACCTTCAACCTTGATTTGCTTGCCTTATTTATACTACTGATGAGAACAGTAAAAAATAAACATGGTCTCCGTTTCCTTTATGTGTGTGTGTGGCTGGTGCACTCACGCTGTAAGCATCCTGCTCCACTCTACCCCAAAAGAGCTTTATTAAGATTACATCTCTATTGTTTTCCTAAAAATATACTATGTATCAAGGTACAATGTCCCAATAACTAAACTGAACAAGAGTGATGAATACATCTCAAAGGATAATTGGTTCTTATTATATACACATAATTTTGGATAGCCATGTGTAAGATGAACTTCTTTGTCTTTTTTTCAGTCATTGCTGAAGCCTAGCAGTAAAGCACAAGACCAAAATAAAGAGCTTACTGCAGAGATAATTCCTGAGGTAAAGAGTAATTTCGTACCAAACCACACAAGATTAAAGATTTTTAAGACTGACTTCAAAAGTATATACCACATACCGTCATGATGCCCTCCAGCAGGCCTGAATCGGGTTTAGGTGGTATCTGCTTTTCCATTGACCATTTCTCTGTAATGGAAGCAACTTGAGGGTTTTCCACATTGAGGATGCGGAAACCAGTCATGTTGACGCCACAGAAGCGATAGGGCTCAAGGTCGATGGCCATCAGGTCCTTTTGAGGGACAGAAGTAATGAAGAGTGGATTCTTAATTAGTACCACTGAGCGTCTTTAAGTATTTATTCAATCCCACACATAAAGATAATGTCACAGCAGCTGATTAAAGCGATAACTTTATTAAGGTGAAATAAAGTAGGATTTAAGTATGGCATGGAAAGTGGTATTTGTATCATAAGGCAAACCTCAAAAGACCTAAATAGCTTTTGTTGCTGGATAATCCTTTTAAAGCCAGCCTGTTAACTGTTTTGTTTGTTTGTTTTGTTGCTTTAGTTCCTACAAAATGATGAACCAAGTGCACAAGCTAAAAGCTCAGGATGTATTTTGCTTTTTTATGTGAATAGATCTCTATAGGTACTTTTGTAATTTGGCAAGACTCTAATTATTGCTTGTGGCTCAGAAAGAATTAAAGAACAAGGAAAGGAAAAAAAATGAATATTAATAATTCAACACTTGCATTCCCTTGGTACCTTATAAGCAAAAAGCAATTCAATTTGAGCCACTGCAATTTCTGGGGAAGCCATTGTAGCTGAAGTGTGAAGTCACATGTTGACACATGTCGTGTCAGAATGGGCCAGGGGGCTTGGAAAAGACATTTGGATGAACATAGATATTTCATTAGCACCCTGTGGGGTTAGTGCTGGGAGAACAAGAGCGTGTAAGACACTTACTAAAGAATGGTCGTTGCTCTGAATCACTGAAATATTTCTCATCTTTTTCCCCCCTTCCCACTAGAAAGCAGTACAGCAATAAAGTACAGCA
The DNA here is from genome assembly GCF_057382185.1 of Mchenga conophoros. Lineage (NCBI taxonomy): Eukaryota > Metazoa > Chordata > Actinopteri > Cichliformes > Cichlidae > Mchenga > Mchenga conophoros. The sequence goes on from NC_140536.1 coordinate 21,946,164, forward strand.
GATCAGGTTTAAGGTTTTTTAGCTTTGAATCTATGTATCCAAAAATACTGGGATAGAAAATTTAGTATAATACGTCTTTATTTTTAACAATGACAACAAACGCTGAGATTTTATTGTTGCCCTCATTTTGATTTTGCTACAAGCACACAATGCAATGATTTACACATCACTGCATTTTTGGAAAAGGGGTTGCTTTAGCCCCTTTGCAATGCCAGAAAAGCAATCTGTTACAAGTCTGAATTTTGCACTGCTGCCTTCCACGCACACATATGCTATGCAAACTTTGTGTAACCGTACAATTATCTCTTTACCAGAAAACCCCAATGTATATCTATATACACACAGAAGTGTTGTACAGGTACCAAACATAACAAAGTTCTTGTCTTTAGGTTCTCAGAGATAGCTATGGCAATGCGGGAGCTATGACAGACTCATTTCAAAGGACAAGGAAGTTATTACCCGATACCACTCTGCTGTTACCTTTTCATGCTCTAATAAGTCGGCATTTCCCTCACCTCAGAAGATAAAACACAGACATCAGTGAATTCCATCGAGAGGAAATTGTATTGCCATGTACACCATGCAAGTATTCATCATTTTGGATCAAATCAAGCCGCGAGGTATAATCTTCTTAATGGGGTGTCTGTCAATATGACAGTATATTGCAGCTTTAGATAGATATCGCACTCTGATTCTATAAAGATATAGTGCCTTTATGTGAAAAATATTGTTGATGCAAAAAATCATATCAAATAAAAGTTTTTCAGTTAATCCTCAAGTAAATATCTTGCTAGAGAACAAGCCAGGAAACTGCTGCACTTACACACACAGACTAGTGCACCGGCGATGAAAAGACATTTTGCATTCCCTATTAAACCAACCAGTTTGCTATACAAACATGGCACATAGCAGAACAATGTCATTGACACGCTATTGAGCATGAAAGATGACACACATCACGCCTGGACCGCTATGTCATATTGCATTATCACAACAGACTGGTCAAGTCCGGAGAGACGGAGTGCACAAGAGAGGCAGAAACAAAGACAATAACAGGGAATGAAAGGAACAACACCGAACACGCTGGTATTCATTCTCATTCAGTCACCAGATAGTCAGGGTTGCAGTAGGGAGCAGCAATGGTACCCTGCTGGGTCTGCTAGTATTAGTCAGATGAGATCATTTCATCAGAGCGGGAGCTAAAAATACTCATGATGGGAGGGAAACGGTTACATACTCAAAAGCTGTTAAACATATCTAAATGATCAACCTAAATTCTTTCAGTCAGTCATTCATTGTTTCTTCGTGCAGCGATTTCTTTTGTTTCTTGAGTGCCTGAATATAAATGATATAGACTATCACCTGGCTGCTTGACTGCATAAACTGCAAGTACATAAGAGGATATATATGTGTGTGTGTTTAATATATACAATGATTGTACCAACTTGAAAGTCACATTCAGCTTTAAATCTCAATCTGCTGGGTTTTTTTTTTGTTTGTTTGTCTTTTTTTGTTTTCCTTTTTTTCCTCCCCATGCTGCTACCTCAAAGACTTCTGTTGACTTTACTATAAAGCGAAGTGTTTACTACAGCAAACAGAAGACTCCATTATGCCTTCGGCTTGTCAAACAAAATTGATGTTATGGACTGGATCCAAACTGCATTGGCAATTAGCCACTATTCATCAAAAACTCAAGTGGTGGGAAGATGAGAACAAACGAGACTCTATTTGCATTAACAATCATGGTACATTACCAGAGTGGTGAAGATATAGTGGTAATACTCTGTCATCATCCCCATGGTCTGGGCCTGAAAGGATATGAAGACAGAAGATGGGAAAGAAAGGTGTGAATGAGTAGAGACGGGACAGAGAAGACTGTAATTGTGTCGTGTCAGGGCATTTTAGAATCAACGGCATTGTCAGAGTAAACAATGCTAAAGGAATGCAGGAAAAGACAGAGGTTTTAACGAGCATGTTGACCAACATGCTGTTAATTTTGCGGGTGAGATTCTGCTGCCGTTTGCTGGGATTTCTGCACCATATGTGGTCCACAGAATTACAGAATGGCTTGATGCTTTTCTATGCATTTAAATGGTTTGGAATGCCTCGAGGCATGTGACGTTATCCCAGCAGACAAGAGAGCTTTCAATCAAAAGAGCTCGGTAATCTTTGCCTCATATCTGAACACTCCATCATTGCCACTTGTTTCACTCCATCTACATTCAAAGGCACTACATTCCCATGGTGGCTGTGTTTCCCATTTAATTGTACCATCTGTTGTTTAAAAAAAAAAAAAAAAAAACAGCCAAGGTTATGTAAATAAGACGTTATGCTCATGTGGTAGCAAATTTATTTCTGCATCTATAGACAGCTAAACACATGACATTGAAATTTTATTTTATTTTTTATAGTATAAGAAGGAGTTTTCATTAATAACTGTAATTTTCCCGATGCTGCGTAACCTTGTCAGCCTTCTATTTTACTCTTTATTTTGGTAATCTTCTATTATATATGCCTGCCCAGTCTGACGAGTGTGACGACAGGACAACCTGTAAATCTGAGAATGCTGCAAGAAAGACAGGACTGAGTGTTTTGTTATGACAAAAGAAATGATTCCAATAAAGCATGTCAGAGTGTAAAGCTTAGTAAAATTCAGTCGCATCATCCAGATTGCAGTGATGAATAGCCTGATGCAAGTCTCATTACAAATGAATTCAATGCTTTTCATTGTTACTCATTATCTTAGTCTGGAGCAACCTTTTTGTAAATGTATAAATGGACCAGTCTGCCTTAATAGTAGCTGATAAATACAGTGAATGCTGCCAGCTAATCAAAGCACAGATGGTATCCATTCAAAATTTTGCATTTCAAGTCTTAAGTGACAATCACACCGCATTCTATTTAAAAATTGTTCCATGCATTACAAATAAAGAAGATTTACCAAACTGACAGTATGCACAGCTGACTTTATCGAAGGTAAAATGGTTAGCCAGTCAGTCAACATATGAAAGAGGGAAAAAAAAGATCAGCTGATCATTTTAGTAATTTCTCAAGTAAAAATGTCTTAAATTATATCTCATCAGTGTTTTCTTTGTTCTCTTTGATGTGACAAGCAATTTGAATATATCACTAATGTCTCGAGACACTTACGATGAGCAATTATTCGCTATTTTCTGATATTTTAAAGGCCCAACTATTAATTAAAGAAAAAATATCAGACATGTAATTGATACTGAACATAATGCTTGGATGAATACCTGGGATTGACAGTTAATATGATGCACTTGTGTCTAATGCACTTTTCGTAAAGTAAATTCTCACAAAAAATTTATTGTAGAATGTATCACAGCAAAGTACAATAACGTTTTATATGTAAGGTCACAGTACTATACAGTACAGCACACACTTTGACAGATGCACGTTTAAGGAGCTTTTTTAATTGATCCATGGCACATAAAAGGCAGTCAGCAATGAATGTAGTTTGCCCTTATTTCTATGTAAAAGCTTTGGCCGGCCGGCTCAGTCATGGAAGACAACTGTCTGGAGCTTTTTTGCCTTATAGCATTCTCACCACTTCTCTCAAGAGGACACTGGTTTCTTAGCGCGAGATGTGCAGACTGGCCAAGAGCGAATATATGTCACCTTAGATCTCAATAACTGGGGTGGACTGAGTTATTCAAATAACTTTTGAGGAGATGATGCATTTGGCAAAATGTTAACAGAAGCTGACAGCAAACTGAATGAGGGGTGGGGGTGGAGGGATCCACCAGCCTGTTCCTGACATCCAAAGAGCATCAGACCACCTACATATTCTCTGCTCCATGCATCATAGTGACAGCTCTTTGTTGACTGACAATCATTAGAATCAAAACACACTATATACAGTTTTGATAATAAAACTTCTCAGATCGCATTTTTTTTGTCTGAGTAGTTAAAAGTTTAGCAAACAGAATAAGAATGTGGATGTGGATTTTGTTCTTTTTTCCTTGTGGAATTCACAGTGTCGTATTAGTTTGCAAATATTTAATGGGCAAAACCAAAATTCGGAGACACTGACAGTCTCCGCTCATGATTACAAGAAAATCATTCCAAATGTCCTCCAAATGAAACGAATATCCAAGTTTTCTCAATTTCACCTATTTTCTACCAATTTTACGCTGGTGCAGGCCGAGTCAGTTCTGCCTTGGTGCCTATTGAGAACCAGCTCACCTTCAACAGATTTCAGAAGTGAACATTATGTACCTTCATATATCTGAAGTTGGGGTAATTTTTGTAGGAAGGAAATTATTGCAGACAGAATTTGTGGGCTTCATTCGCTGATGAAATTCCTGTAGTCTCTCTCATATCAGCGGTTCCAAATTTTGGACGAGCACTTTAGCAGTGCTGTGTCCATTTTGTGCTTCCCTTTTGGAACCAGCACCAGCGATCTGGGCACAAGAATCACACTGATGTAAAAAAGAAATAATGTAATTGCGGAAATCCCCATACTCCCTAGCAGCTTGCTGCTGTCTTATTTTTAGTGGTGCATTTTCTGTTACTGTTCTTCAATCCCGGTCCCATGTGTAATCCTCTGTAACTTAAATCAAAACCAATCTGATGGGAATTAATATATTGAACAGGACCACATCCTTTCATTTCTCTACCCATTCCGAGATCTGACAGTAGGACCATTTATAAATACACTAACCTGTTTGAGAATCTGTGCTGCCATGTGGTGGCTGCAGTCAAAGATGATCCGGAACTCCCGACTTCTCTTCATTTCTTTGAGAAGAGGCCTTGTATCCTGCGTGTCAAGAGGAAGCTGGCGGATCTTTAGTCGGATGTTATACCTAGACGGGGCCATTATCAGCTCCTGTAGTCTTATAAGACCTTATCAGACAAGAAACAGTACAAAAATGATCATATAACATATACCCCAAGTAACTGAAGTAACATGTTATAATATACCAGTCTGTTTACCTGTGCTATCATCATATACAACTGTAGCTGTTTTCCATTTGAGAAACTGCACCAGGTCCAGGATAGCATAGCTTAAAGATGAGTAATCTGGGTATAAATTGGCATAAAAGGTGTCTCTGTTGTCCATAGGGTGATGTTTCCACCGCACTTGGATATGCGGCACTTCCAGTGCATTGCAGATGGACTGCACGGCATTCGATGATGAACTATGTGAGGGCCCAAATATTGCAACTACGCCTAAAGACAGCTGGTCACAAGCTGAAGAGGAGAAAGGGACAAGAGCTTGAGAAGAACCTCACTTATGTCCTGTCACAGCAGAATTTGGGAATTCTCAAATCAAAAACACAGATTAATATGAAGTTAATGACAGTGTGACAAACCAGATTCCTGCCTTCATCCACACTGTGGTCACAATCCTTGAATAAATGTGAGACAAGTTACTCACCTTTTCTTGATGCCTCAAAGCTGTCATAGATATTAATCCTCTGTATGTCATAAGTTAATGTTGTGTTTGGTAACAAAGTCCTGTTTCTGTTTATGTTATTGACTGCAAATTTAAAGGCAAGTTCCTCCGCACTGACGAGCGAAACAGGTCCGTCTGTTTGTTCGAAAATTCCACCTGAAAAACAAAAAAGGAGAGACGGGTAAGCACCACAACAACTGGTCTGAAATCTAATCAAAAAACAACAGCAGGAAGACAGACACAAATTAAGGTAGGACTAAATGGAGAAAATATTAGGACGCATACTGATGGGAGAAGTGCACATTATGTGAGATATAAAATTTTGTTCAGCAAACATGGAGCAACTCTCTCCATTTTTAGGAAATGCGCAAAAAACCCAATATCTGTTTGAAGTCCAAAGCCATAATGGATTTAAGGTGTGTGTGTGTGTGTTTGGCTGTTTCATCAGGGCAGCAGAATATCTCAGGCTCTTGTCTCTCCATTAAGATATCCTTTTATTTCGCCCGAATACCACATTGTTGGTGCAGATAACTGGACTTGGGCACTCTTCTTTTACATACAATTCAAAGGAAAGCATTTTTCCCATTTTCAGATGGCCAGGACCACTGCTCTAAAGTTGCAAACATGTCTGTATGAACATCAAAGTCCAGTATTGCTTTAGACGGTGGTGTATCAGACAGGTAATCCTGTACTACATCCACTACTGTATATTATGTATTTTTTGTTTATTTTGGAATACCTTTTTTCTTGATATGATTGATAGAATCAGGATGGATTTTTGGTGTCAAAACATGTTAAAAAAGAAAAAAAATGTAATCATTCAATTAAAAATTAATACCAGTCCCCTGAAAACTGGTTGTAAATGTAGAAAGAGCTCCTGCCTTTAGTAACATGCATTATCAACCAATGGGTTTTATTTTGTATTCTGTTTAAGTGGCAGAAGTAAAGATAAATGTTTCTTTAATGTTCACCTTTGAAATTAAAGGAGTAGAAAAGTGGGAGTTGTTCAGAACTTAATTATGTTTTGCATTCATCACCTGCACAAATCACAGTTTGCTACGTAAAATTATACACCCAATGTAAATTTACTCTCATGCACTGTAAACTGTGCAATGTTTTTCCCAGCAAAAAAGTGGATCTGGAGATATGGGCAATTAAGGTATTCTAAGATCTATGATGCTGGCAGAGGGGGAACGATATCCTAGCTTTGAAGGAGAGCAGGCTATGGCAGCCTAGATGTACATGATAGACTGAAGCTGAAATCCCTCTTTCATCCACCTTTTCACTACTCCTTGTATAATACACAATTAGAAATAACAAAAAAGCTGGTGCTGGAGTCTTTCTGTTGTAAACTCATTTTATTAAGTTAATATTTGTGTTTTGCGTTCCATTAACTGGGATTCATTAAAACATTATTTCAACACCCCTCCAAGCTGACGCATGCCGTATCTAATGTTAAATAGTTTAAGCGTTTCAATTTATATGTAATTGGTACAGTAACAAACATGAACTGTCAAATGTAAGACAGCAAAGTCCCTTCGTGTCTCGGCTACAGCCTTAAAGAAGACAGTTTAGACAGCTTCTTCAAAGATGCCTGCAGGAACATCAGCTTATGGAGACAATGGCTCCTCCACCTCCACTCTCATCATATTATCCATTTCAGTAACAAAGCGAAAAGTCTCTGCCATCTTCTGTCAATTCTGGAACAAAAAAAATGCTCACCACCATCAAAAGTTACAAATGTCAGTGCTTAAGTTTAACTTTATGCCCATTATTTCAGATATACAGACAATCTTTCAAAACCAGGTCTTTTTTTGCTTTTTTTAAACACCGGGATCACACACGTCTAAACACCAATAGAGGATGCCTTTAAAGTATTTTCTGCTGCATATTAATAGGGTGTATGAGTCAAGGCTCAGGCTCATATTGATATCAGTTAATAATCACTCCCAGTCTATGTTAACGCTCCAATTCAATCAGGAAATGATAGGAGGAACAACAAATTGCTTTGTGTTAGTGTGATGCCGCAGAGCATTTGAAAGTGCCTAATTATTTTCCTCCTATTCTTTTATTGTACTTTTATACATCTCTATTTCATGCTTGTATTAAAATAATATACCTTAGTGGATTTCTTTAAGCTGCTGGATTTGTCCGTGCTAATGTCAAACCCCTTAAGATATCCAGTTAATAAGGGACTATTAACCAGTGTTGAAGATACGAAGTCTGACAATAGTAAACAGATTTTGTGAATAGTTAAATTCCAGTTTACAGATTCAAAAACACAATGATTAGCATTCAGTACGAGGGCTGAACAGTGAAATACTTTTACCAATAAATACGTTATTCAATTCACATACATTACAACATTCACAACATGACATTAATATTAATATTTATTTACAGTGCACTGAAAAATAAATACAACAAAGTTTAAAATTGGCCACCTAGGGCTGTCATGATCTCTGATTTGCACTTAAAATTCATATCATAATTATAGCTTTTTTAAAATTTTTACATTTTATTTTATTTTTTTCAAATTCTTACTGACTGAGTCCCCCATGCTACCAGTCAAAAGTCTGGAAACACCTTCTTATTTAATGTTTTTTATTTAAAATATAAAATAAAAGACACATTTAGAGTTATTTATCAATTTTTTCTTTGCTACATAATTTCATATATCTTGCATCATATATTTGATTTCTTCAGTGCGTATCTACAATATAGAAAGTAGTAAAAATAGAGAAAAATCATTAAATAAGAAGAAGATTTTGAATGGTAGTGTAAATATATATCAGACTGCAGGGACTCAGTCCATCCATAAAATGTAGACACAGTAGCACAGATTAATGAAGCAGCTAGCACATGCTCAGAACACTTGGAATGGAGAGAGCGGGAGACGTAGCAAGAGCAAATAAAAAGAAAATCAGTAATCAAATTAAGAATTAAGTCGTTAACAGTTGCCCATCTCGGGTGCTTCACGCAGCAATGTAACAACAGCCTGACTGCAGCAGAGCAAATGTAGTGTAAGTGGTCCAGTTTAGCGTACTGGCTTTGTTACTGGAACTAATTTTGTTCCAATGTGTAGGAGAAAAATGAATGTTGTTAATAACTTGCATAGACAGGCTGATGGTGCAGAAGAGTAGTTACTGAAAAAAGAGCTGTGATAAACTGCAAACTGAGTCTGCAACCATAACCATAATGACACTGAATGATTTACGATGTTATCATATGCTTTTTTTCCAGTACCAATTATTTCTTTGAAAATCAATTATTCATAGCAATTTTTCATTTTGTATTTTCCAGTTGTCGCCCATACCGGTATATTGCAACATCGCTGATTTCAGCCAGTGGGCCAAGAATACAAAGCGATACATTTCATTTTACCTCATATTTTTTTCTGCAGCATGTGTTTGAGATTTTGGATTCCCTTCGTCTATCACACAAATGCTGCCTGCCAGCTTGTTTTTACAAGGTATTTTACTAATCCTAGAGAATACCTGGCTGCAGAGAGCTTAGCTTAGAAATGGTACCTGTGACCCACTGATGCCCCTGAAAAGATCCCCAGTGCCTGGATCACACAATTATATAGTTCTGTTACTGTGGCCAGAGTGGCAGTTCTGAAAGCCAAGCTCATCTTACTAGTTATGAGACAAAGTTTCAGTGAGTTGCAAGGGGATGTGATGCATAAACCTACCCGGTAGAATGCGTCACATTAAAATAAATGAATCCTTCCATTTCATGGGGAAATCTCATTAGAGTACATTAAGTAATTGCTGGAGTATATAGTAATTTGACTGTTAAGAAGATAAAATGTGCATTGCTCAGAAGCACTCTAACAAATTTAATAAACAGGGGAAAACCTGCTCCTTGGAAGGAAAATCCAGAAGATAATTTGTTTTGCCCGTTTTCAGAAATCTACCATAACCACAATAACAAGGTTTAATGCACAAGACCTCCCACAACTCCATCAGATAAGGGACAAGCAGTTATTTTTAGCATCATACAGAATTTACTCTAATGATGCAGGCATCCGAATATTAGGGACATGTTTGCAAGTTCCCATTTTAACAACTACACTGAATGTTCGTTATTGCAGTGGGCGTGTGCAAATTGAGATGCATGAATTTCAGACTTGTTCTTGTGATTCTCAGTCAAAAGGCTTCAAATTAGCATGTCTCCAATAGACAAGAACACAAAAGCCTTTAATTAGTCTCTAAGGTCCTATCACAATATATAAATCAGCTACTAATTGCAGCTGTTTCCATAATTTGTCCTTTGAGGACTTTGTGGATCAGCTGCACTGAAAAGCCACAAGATTATGTATTTGTAGCTAGTGATTCAAACTTAAATTGCAAAATGCACATGGCACTAGATCACCCAAACTTAGTGGTGTATTGAAAGCAAAAACAAGCATAACTAGCAGTGGTGCTGAAAAAGTAAAAATAAAGCAAGTTTAGGGATTGACAGTGTTTCATCTGTGGCGCTAGAGATGGGAACTGAGAACCGGTTCTTGTACTTGTCTGGTAGTCCAATTTCTTGCCTGCCTATTGATCCCACTTATCGGTTCTTGTACTTGCGCTACAATAAGCTGATTTCATTTTGCATGTCAGGGCATAAATAGTTACGCAGTCTAGAGCGTGGATATAGACATTTATTTTTATTGCACAAAAGGACCAGCTAAATAGTAAAGTGGTAAACTGCATCCAGGACATAAACAACCGCACCAAACTGGTAACACAACTTCGGTTCTTTGCTACTACCTGCCAAGACAGCATGCTAATGCTAAGCTAGCCAAGAACCCAGAGTGAAAGCTAAGTGAATGCCTACCCCAGCAGCCAGACCCTGAACTTCAACAGGTAACAAGCAGATGAGCAGTCAGTTTTCATCTGTCTGGTTTTCATCTTTGCTTTGTGCGGTCAGCTTTGTATTCTACCAAGAGCAAGATCTTGGAGATGCGTGTCCTCATTAGGGATTTGTGTTGATGTGTGGGGTTGTAGCCTCGGGTTTATGTTAGGAAATGGTCATTATGAGATAATGTGTTTCAGCTATTTAACAGGGCAACATGAAAGTTATGTAACAAGTAGTATAACAAATTACTTTTTCCCGGGAGTAACGTACTGCATTACTTTTAAGAAAAGTGTTCTGTGTGTTATGTGTATCAAATGAATTTTTTGAGTAACAGTAATCACAGCGAAGAGGGGAAATACCTCAACAAAAACGCACAAACGTTTGATCCGCAGCATGCAGTTAATTTAGACGAATGTAATTTCTTTACTGCTGCTTAGCAATGGTGGTGACTCTCAAAACGGAGCCAATGAGAATCAATAAAGGAATCAAATCAATAAGTGATATCGATAATGGAATCTGAATCACTTATATTCTTATTAATTCCCATCGATTAGTGGCACTGTGTGAAAGTTATTTTCTAATAGCTTCCTGAAGTTACAGATTCTTATTAGCTTCTATTGCAACAAGCAACATTTTTATCTTATTAAAAGAGATTATGTTATAATAGGTCCAAATCCTTTTAAAGACCACTGAAGGAAAATTCAGTTCAGCTGAACAGAAAATGTTTGCCATCAAAGTAAAAGTTGTGCGTTACCGTTGCCACCAACATGTTTCAAAAGGTCCATCTCTTACTTTGAAGGTGGAGGCTCTCCATTTCTGGTGTGTCTGCAGCAATCTGCTATTGAGCAAACAGGTTTTCAGTGCAGCACTAGCAACTTCCAGTAACCTCCAGAAACCACTCGGCAGCCAGTCAGGGAATGCACATTTTTTTCCCTAGTGACTGGTGGTTGTTGTGGGCTTGATGACTAAAAAAATAAACGTAAGCGTTTAATCGTTTGGCCTTTATGCAAAAACAGCTCAGGAATTAATCATAAACAGAAGCTATGGGTACAGCGGCTTCTGCAGGGCCTAAAGGATCTGACAGAGACATGCTGTGCAGTGTCAGAATCAGAGGTTTCACATTTTAGCTGTACATGCCCTTGCAAAAATCAATGTTGTAGCATGAAAGCCACACATGTTATGTGCCCACAAACAATGTGGGCAAATGCACAAGCATAAACCCACCCTCTGCTGTTGTGTTGTGGCAGACTGCCTGCAAACCAGCTTAGTTGTCATCTGGGTTCCACTGAAAAGACATATTTTCATCATCTACTGCATTTATTGACTTTAATAATGTGATATAAGTGGAAGAATAACAGTCTGCCAAAACAAATACATTAAAAGAGGTCTGCTTTCTATTTTTCGTTTTGGTTTGATGCATTTTGCCAATTTTTTAAGTGGAAGTTTCACATTGTCCAGTTTGGCAGTAAAATCATTTTGAGTGTAACGTGTTTCTACCGTCTGCACCAATTTCCCCACATCTGATAAAGCTGGACTACTTGGACACACTTTTGTGTTGTTGTGTGTTAATGTAATTTCATTCTTTTAGTGACTGGGGTCAGATTTGTTTGCAGTGCAAAATTAACATCAGTGTTCATGTCTTTTTGCAGAAAACAACCAAAGGCTTAGATGCATTTTTCTCCAGTTATCACAAAGTTTTACTTTTAACTGAAATGTCACTAGGATTTTTTTTTTCTTTAAACAACACACATTTTTCCCTTTCAGATGTGTGTGTACAGAATCTTTTAACTACAGAGGTAAAACCTTAGCAGTTACAGTAAGTAACCAGTACCCAGTTAAACTTAGGAATAGATGACAAACTAGAAGGTTAAAGACATGTTAGAGAGCTCAATTTTCAAGGTTCATGGGGTTTTGACTCCAGGAATTTATTCACATGCACTGCGGGAGGATTTTTAAATAATCCTGGTTGCTATTTATTACTGTTTAGAATGAAAAAAAGAAACGAAAAAAAAAAAAAAAAAAACACTGAACAGGTCTAGGCAGGCACCTACTAACCTTATCTATAATCATATTAAGTTGATATTATTTAAATTAATTTCCCTGATCCCAAATCAAACTAATCTTAAAATGAATAAGTAAAGAAGGTTAGTCTACTGTGTATTCACTCTCGATGTTATACCATTGTAGAAATAGTAGAACATAGATATGATTGTACGATGAAGACCATATTGCAGGATATGTTGTGCTTGTTAAAATAAAATCCCTTGCTTACATACAAACCAATGCAGAAACCCAAACAATGAGACTAGTTCATTATGCTCTTGGATACATGTGCGCTCGCCCACTGGATTTCTGAGAGTTGCTCTTTTGTACTTTCTCTTCACTGGTGGGATTCCCAATCTCCCTGTGAATAGCTTCCTGTCTCCCTGGATGTGCCGCAACACTCATTTTCACAATGGTGGCAGCAAACAATGACCAGCATAAAGAAAACACACACAATTCATCATGAACATTCAGAAATGCAGCCAATTTGAGGAAGAACATGTTCGTTCATAATTATGAGAAACAAAAAACACTAGAGGCCAACTGTTACACAATACCAAGACCAGTTGTTAACTTAGCCAAAGCTCCATTTTATAACACACAATTCAGAAAATAAATAAATAAATCAGGCCAGGAATCTGTTACATTTAATCAATGATGAGTATCATGAGAGGAAATTAAGGGCGCTTGTTAATTAATGATGTCTGGCAGCATGTTGGCTCATTAGTTAGCAAAGTCACCTCACAGCAAGACAGTTTTGGGTTTGATCTTAGCTATGGTTCTCCTCTGCATGCTCACTTGGGTTTAACCTCACTGCTCAGGGTTCCTCTCGCAGTCCAAACAAATGGCTTTCAAGTGAATCAGACTTTAGATCACCTGTAGGTGTTAGTGTGAGCATGTGTGTCAGTGCAGCAGTTCATCAGCAACCCTCTCAATCTGTTTCCCTACTTTTTCCACTAATGCGCTAGTCCCTCTCTAATCTTTATCAGAAATAAGTGGTGTAAGTTATTTTACAGAACTGTCGATAAAGTAATTATTAACAAACTCACCAAATTAACAAAAGGTTTAAATGTTTGCAGCAGAGAAACGGAAGAATATCGACTATTGAGGCTCTTTATTGTGCTAAACAACATGTCGACAGTTCAATTTTAAAAGTAATTACTGTTGATAGTGTTGAATTAAAACTGATGAGCGTAATTGATAGTGATGTGCATGTGAGTGGCACGCACATTAAGTGCAAAATGCCACAAGTGACACTGCAAAATACAAATTAGCTATTAAAATGTTATCTGAAACATCTGTTAAACTTGGCCACTAATTATTTATCTCCAGCAACAGCAACAGTTATGGAGTTAGGTTTAAAGGAAGATGATATGGATCACAACACTTCTAGTTATCAGTGGCTTTATACTCTTATTTATGCATGTCTGTTACGTAATCTGATTACTTTTTTCAAGTAACGAGTAAAGTAAGGGATTACTATTGCAAAAACGGCAATTAGATTACCGTTACTTTTCCGTAGGAACGCTGCGTTACTGCGTTACTAAAACCGTGATTCTTTTTGCGAGAATGTCTCATGACAGTGACGTAAGCGAGTGCGACGTTCGTGACAACAGCTGTGCGCAGATCAACAATGGATAATATATTGAGTGCTGGAGAGAGTATGAGCATGCAGCGTTTAAAGCGTGGAAGTACTGACCTTACTTTGAGTTTGATTCCATAAAAAGTGACAAAAACATTAGCGTCCGTTGTGCGTGGGAAGAAAAATTCTTTTTACACCGAAAAACACCCTAAATAAGCTCGTGGGCAATGATGTAATGGAAAACTCAGAGAGAAACTCGCGGATTCTTCCACTGACCGCTGCGGCACACCTGCACCAGGGTAAACCTCCGCCTAACCCACTCCTGCTTTACAGGTGAAAATAGAGCAAAAGGACCGCTAGTCTTTGACTTTATTTATTTTCTGCTGTGTTTTACTTGCATCTATTTGAAAGACTGAGTGTAAACACAAAAAATATTTTATTTTATGTGCTGGAATGTGCAGAAAATAGGTTTAAATGTTAAACTAATTTCTTCCAGTCAGAGAATGTTGCATATAATTTAATTTTTGCTTGATGCATAAAGTTAAAAGATTAAAACTAATAAAAACAAGTTTAAAAAAAAGAGACTTTTCCATTTGATTACATTTTGTATGATGGATTATGCAGAAAAAGTAGAATTGGGCTGAAAGATCTATCGCTTTATCACCTATTCAGGTTGTAAATCGTGTTTTTAAAAAGTAACTAAGTAACTAAGTAATTAATTACTTTTGAAAATAAGTAATCAGTAAAGTAACGGGATTACTTTTTGGGGGAAGTAATCAGTAATTAGTTACTGATTACTTTTTTCAAGTAACTTGACCAACACTGGTTACCGTTAATAAAAATAATACTAATACACAGAGAACTGTAAGTCATAATGTAGAAAATAAAATAAAAGTTTGTCATTTTTTGTCTGTGTGCTAAAATCATTAAAATAAAAAGCTTCTGCAAAAGAAAGACTGGATAAAATGTAAGTAATTAAAACTTGACATCAAAGAACAATAGTAATATTAGCCTATCAACCTGTTAACCTTGAAAAAATTAGCAACTCTGCCACTGAGCTGGTAATATTTTTGCTTTTTTTTTTAAAACCACAACAGTACGTTTGTTTTACTTGCCACAGTATTTGAGATACTAGTGAAAGTAGCAGGTACTATAACAACGACACAGCAAGATGTATAAAATTCCTGGTGTTTAAAAACAGATATTTTAAGATGAAATCAAAATTTGGATTAATATCTGACATTGTTTAAAAGATTTTAAAAATATATGTAAATCTGACAGCAGGGCTTTAACTCTCTTTGAAAATAGCAGCTAACCTAAAACGAATAAAAACTGAAACTAAATTGTAGACTTTAATGTCTGATGGATTATTATTCATTATTATTCAGCGACTGTGAAGACCTTTGGATTGTAATGGCTAAGATAATCTTTATCTGTTTGTAATGTCATGCAATAAACATGCGGTAAAATATTTCCCCACAGATTTATCACCTCGGGGATAGAAAACTCTCATTATATTTATTTATATTGCAATGGGTTGACACTCATAGACTCTTTCTCCTTGAAGCATACTGTAAATAAAGCTTGTTTCTGTGATTCGTCTCTCACACACACGTTGTGTCTCTGTGAAGCCGACTTGAATTAGAGCTTCTATTTGTCATTCAAACTGAGTCATTCAGACTCCATTGTTGCCTTAATGATGCATTTAACTTACTATTGTAACCACCACTTATAAACAATTATTTTGTCAAATGGCATTATGTAGAATGCGTGTTTATATTTCTTTGCACATAGTATGATTTGTGAAATTGAATCGATTTAACTAAATGACTACATGAAAAGTTCTTATGATGTTTACATATCTGGCAGTGATGGCAGGTAAAGGATGCAGTTTCTAGTATCCTCATATATATATATTGCCCATGATGTTTTGAAGCTGTATCATATAGAAACATTTTTCATTCATTTTTTTTTTAAATCAAGACGAGAAATCTTGAATCTTTGAATTTAGAAAAGATTTAAAAAGATTCATGTTTTAAGTGTCAAAACATTTGGACAAATATGCAATAACATGTACAGCTCTGACACAGCACAATACTGTATATTACCATATAAATTGAATTTGGGCTTCTAATGTTTGAGTCCATAATGAGAAAGGCTGCTTTAATTATGTTATTTCTCCCTGTAAATCACTGTCCACATTGAATCCCCTTCCAGCTCTATCACAGCTGAGAGGCATTCATATTTATTTGATACGATTAGTAGTACTCATGCAGCCCTATAATGTTGTGATATCTCCTCTGTCAGAGAACTGTCAGGTAACAACACATTTGTAAAATCTAATTTTATGCTCAAGTGGTTCTGCTTCTGCAATTTATCGCAGCTATCGCTCACCTTCTTCCCTGCTTGCTCCTGCTAGCTTTCTCCCTCTCCAGTCTCCACCCTCTCTTTCCAGCTTAGTGAGGTGTTTTGATCTCATTATCATTCCCAAACATTCACACCGGATAATCTGTCAGGGCGGGAGCCTGTGCTCTGCACCGTACAGGGCACCCTGGTCATGATTAGGGGTGCTGGGGCGTGCTTGCAATGAAAATACCATTTTTTTCCCCTCCCTTTAAACCAAACTAAAAGTAATGGATATATGGTTCTCCCTGCGTGCTATAAAATCTTGGCTGTGTCAATTAGGTTCTTTAGCAAAGAGAAACTGCCTCATACTGCATGAGGACAATTGTGGGACAACCCAGCGAGGACACTGAATTGATTAGCCAAACCGAGCAGCGGGGCTCAGATGCCCTTTTACAAACTGCAAATCCTTTTCCAGAAACGCTGCACAATGCACAGTGAACCTCCATTAGACAATGCTGTTCCACAATGCACGATACAAACAGCCACCTCCCCTGTCTGTGGTCTATTGTTATCATGGAGGTAAAACCTTCCCCATGCCAAATCCTCACCTCACAGCCAGTTCAATCAAAGGCTATGCCAGAAAAACAGGGACTGAGACAATGGTAACTAATGCCAGGTGGATGTAGGCTTTGAGCTGCGCCAAGCTACCTGTGTCCATCACCTTCCCTACCCCATCCATCTCCTCACCCACAGCCACTCTTTGTCCACATATGGTGGCAGAAACTACGCAGACCTGCAGCCTTGGCATTTTGTCACAGTGGGATGCTAAGGTGGCCAACAGCACAAAAAGCGCCACACTGTGAATGCAGTTTTTGAAAGTGTGTTTTTGTGTGTGTGTTTTTAAAGTTGACTTACGTAAAGATAAATACAGAATGTGGCTACTTTTATATCCTTTGCTAAATTTGTCAATAAGCAATTTGATCGTGACCCTAAACAAGCTTACTCACCAGGAAGCTTTGGCCGCCTCCTCTTTTCTGAGTGCAAAATACAGTACAAACACTGCTGTGTCTGTTCAACTGGTCACAGATGAAAATGCTGATAGACCTGTGTAATACAAAAATAATAGCTGCACTTTAGCTATATTATTGTGTTTGAGCCTTTTCTTTACCTACACTAATCTGTTTATCCTGACTGCAATATGATGCTGAGCCTAGGGAATGCTGCTTCACATACACCAGTTTATACACAAACCCCATACTTATTCCACTGCCTGTCTTTGCCCTCTCCAGCTTTTTCTGTTGTTTTTTTTCAATAGCTGTATGTCATCAGTAGCATTCATGGAGTTGTGAATATTGCTACGCAATGCAAACAAGCAGGTATTATACATGTATAAGGATTTGCCTTTGCAGGTCAGTGGAGTGCCACTTGTTTAGAATTAGATCTGGAAATACAGGCTGTGTACCCATAACCACATAGCTAAATTTCCTTTCTCAGTTTGATTGCTTTAAAAAAGAATCTCAGTAAGTGTGGAAGTAAGGGGGCTCTACCTGCCAGGCAAGCAAAATAGAGTGATTTCAACAGTATTTCAACAACCGCTGCAGCAGAGTGAGACAGTGTTCAGGCAGACGACAGCAGTGTGTGACAAAAACACAGTCTTGAAATTCATTTCAACGTAATCACTTTCTAAGCAAGGTGTGTGTGTGTGTTTGGGGTTGGCATGTTGCAACAATGTACCAATCAAAAACCTACAGGAACCAATTCCTGGTACAGAAGATACCTTAAAATGTGATGATGGTATTTTACATTTGTTGCCTGGGACTCCTAAGGACAGAGCATTACCTTAAATCAGTCTAGCCTGTTACCTTTCCAGAGTTGTAAAAGCATTTCTGATATAATATGAACAGCTGAAACCTTCTTAGCCTCTATTACTCATCTACCCCCCACCACCTCCCTTTCTATTGATCGTATTCCATCACAAATGTAGCCTCTTGCATTCTTTATATATGCATGCCATGCTCTCCACCGCACAAACACAATCACTTTTTATTCTCACACAGCTTCCATCATACTATATTTCATGTTAAAATCAATATAAAGTGATGAGCGTCAGCAAAAGAGCAGCAGGGAAGGCTGAACGTGATAACTTTCCACCTCAAGGCTTCACTGTGGTGTTTTATGTTCATATTCTTTGTGTCTGGTCACTTTGGGGCTCCGGGGCTTCATTTTCATTAGCGGCACTTTGAAGGTACATTTTACTGTTACTGTCACAAACCTGTTGCAGACCAGTTGACTTATCCTTAGGGTTAAAAACACCACGGGGTTAGATGTATAGTTTTCCACAGTGGAAGGTTAGAGAACTACTCTGGGTAACAAAAATTGCGCTTTGTAATTGACATTGATTTTGCAACTGACGGCGCAATTAATATCAAGGCCTGTGTTTATCCCTGCAAGCTGCTTCAAAGTCCATAGTAAAATGAAAAGGAATTGTTTAATTTAGGCCACCTTATTACCATGAAGCTTTGACAACCACTTAGTTGCTTTAATGCTTAACATAATGAGAACACGAGTTTGAGTTCAGCTTCATATAAAACTCTTTGACAGTGCTATTATCGTCATTCACCCACCCATCCACCCACAGAAATTAGTGTCTTTTACCAGTGGCATAATGAAAGCAGGATGTAAGTATCTTTTTATAATCTCTTGCTTTACTTCTCCAAAATGCAATAAACATCTATGACATACTTTATTGCATTTTTATTCAATAAAGAAAAAAAAAAGGAATTTGATTGCAGCGCAACTTATGCGAAAGTAGCAGTCAAAGCCAATATTTGCAATAAACCCATATTGGTCTAGAGCTGAGATTTCGACTAGGGTCTGAAGACAAGAGTCACCCTGCTTTTCAAAGTCAGGCTGCAGGTGCGTCTAAATATAAATCTGCCCCACTTTAGATTGGACAGACCACACATGCAAAGTTAATGCAGACAAATGAGTAGGAGGTGCGGGTCAGATCATATGGGACACCTCTGGCTAGTTTCTGGGACAGGAGGCACTCAAATCGAAATTCAAGTTCACTGTGTCTGTTAGAGTGTATGCATCCTGTGGAACAAGACCAATCTTAACACATCTGAATTGAAGCCCTAGGCACATGATTTATCCACGTTCTCCAAATCTTCTGGTGGTATGAGGTTTGAGATTATTCCCCTCAGGGCGTGTACAGTGGGATATGTACTCATGGGGATTAGCAGAGAGCAAGGAGCAACAGATGCGAAGGACCAGTGAACCGAGGGATATTAACTTATACATTCTGAGTGGCATTTTCAGCATTTATAGAATCTAAATTTAGAGTATTACAGGTCAAATATAACTCTCATCATATTAAAATTTCATAACTGCAAAAAAACCCTCTAAAAATATCGCCTTAATTATGCGCTTCAAAGCACATTTCCCTCATGACTCATAAATCAACTTGTTTGAGTGCGCGATGTGATTGACAGCCTACATGAAGTTTCTCTTGTAAACACATTCTCAGTGGCAAGTTGTGCAGTTTCATGAAACAAATAATGCTAGTGAGGTTTATTAATTTTATTTTTATAATCTCTGCTTCTGTTTGGTGAAAAAGTATCGATGTGCAGTTTCAGCCATTGATTTTTTTTTTATCATCCTCTGCAATGAAACACCGATAACTAAGAGATACCGTGCGAGCAAACTGTTGCATACATGTTAAATCCAGAATGACAGGCATTTATTCTAAATGCAAAATGCACAAAGCTTTTATTTTAGTTCTTTTTCAAACATGGCTCGACTATTGTAGGTTTATAATAAAAGCTGCCTTTTTTATCACAGAGCACAAGCATTATTCCTAAGCACTTTGCACCGTCTTTTCAAAGCCGATTAGAGCACGAAGAAAGAGGCCAGCTCATCCTTGCAAAGGCAGGATATTTACATTTCAGTGCCATGTGCAGTGAATTTTAATTTGGTTGCTACGATTTAACACACCGGTTTCCTCGCAGTTTCACACATGAGTGCTTAATGGCTTCGTTAACATCCTGAGGGACTTTCCTCATTACCTGATCTGGTCAGCTCTGACAGGTGCAACGAGTCTCATCACTGATCTTTGTTCATAGTGCCAAGTTCCCTCGCACCACCGATTGCAGTGAAATCGAAATCAAAGCAAACACTTGTGAGTCAAAAAGCCAAAGCACAAAAGAAACGTCAGTCTGTGGCATATGGGAATAATTCTAATGAGATCAGTGCCCTTGACAAAAATATACGGCCTAAAGTTAAATGTCTAAAATTATTCCTGTATTGCTTTTCTGAGTATCTTTGGACACAGACCAAGAACACCATTAGACCATTTTAAACAAACCCATTAACTACGTGTTTCATTATACAGGCACTGATAAAGACCACGGGCAATCCTCTGGAAAATGTATGATTTTTTTTTTGTTTGTTTTTCTCCATTAAGTTAATCAGAAATATCAGATTGTCAGCTATATGGGCATGGTGTATTTATTTTGGAGTCCTCTAGCATACTAACTTCAAAGGACGTAAATCAGATATTTTAATGCAGCTTCACTTTAAGTCTCTATCACATTTTAACCTGAAGGTCACTCAAGTTATCTAAAATTGAGGACAGTTCATCATGCCACAGCAATATTTGAAAAGCCTTGCTATTACAGCTCTCACATAACATTGTGTGATACATCCAAACAATTCCCAGATGACCAAAGCTCAAGCTTTCCATTAAATGTTTACATTTTTAAACTAAGAACAGTGTGGTGCCCTCATATTTTTCACACAATACACAGGCAATATTTGATCAATGCTTCAAGGTGGGAGAGCTTTGCAGTGACATCAGCAGAGTTAAAAGGTAACGGGCAGCCTAACAACACCACTGTCTTTCTGCCAACATCTTCACAGTACCACAACTTCCTTTCTCACATCACTTCCTCCCTACTCGCCCACTGAGCAATGGTCACACAGGCTGCACAGCATAAATTGTCTTCACTATTTGCTTTGATCCCTGACATGCACAAGGCACCCTGCTAGAGCAGCTCCATGTGGAGTACTGACAATCATCCGACACTTTGTTGTTAAAAGAACACATAACATGTGCACGATGTGAATTGCCTATACAACAGGCTGTGCATCATGTCTGATCACTGACCCAAAAATACAGTGGAAATACTGACCTGGCAGCAGTGGAATCCTGATTTAGTCTGTATTTACTGGTACAAGAGTGGTTGATATGATCGTTTACAGTACAGTTTCTGTTAAACTAATGGAATCATAATTAAACAAGATCAAGATTATGGGAAACACTTTGTAGAGAGCATTTAAGCTCTTTAAGTTTGTAATATTTCAAATATTAATCCTATAGCTCTTACTAAAACTGCCACCACACTGTTATTTTCATCATGCAGCGAACCCTGCAACAGGGCTGTCTATCATCAGTGCAAACAATGTTTCTTATGTGAGTGACAGCTTCTTACGTCCTTATTTCACCAACTATAAATTATGTTTTGAAATAAAAAAGAAGCCGTGGTGTTCCTTTCCTGATTGTCTGATTATTGGTTTGGTTTGTAAAATGTTAAACATTGACATTAACAATTACATGTCTTACATTCTAGCACACCAAATGTTACAAATTTTAATAAAAATGAATTCCTTTTAAATTTAAAGATGTTACTTAAAATGAGGCCAAATGTACTGGAAGAGTTAGAGAGCGAAATTATTAGATCACAAGTCTGTATTCACGATTATATTATGGAATTAAATTACAGTTACTAATCAAAATGCTGGTTACTATATCTGTGTGTGTGTGTTAGAGAGAGAGACAGTGCAGGTCAGCGAAGCTGCTGGAACAGGAAGTTGAATGCGACACCAGGATAGGACGGCGTCCAAGAAGCTGTTTCTTTGTCATCACGGGCTACTTTCATTTGGCAGTATGGTTTCAGATTGGAAGCATGGTCTTTAATTGGTTCTCTTGTTTAAATTTGCACCGCCTCTTATGCTCAGACAGTCAAATCAGTGCACATTACTCTAAGCGACTCGGGACTGGCACGCTTGCCAACTGACCACACTAAGGGAGGTTGTCATGTTGCCACTTTTTATTTATAATGATAAAGGAGCTGTAATATTACTGTAGAGTTTAAAGCCTATTTACCAGCTTTGAAAATATTGTCAACATTGAATTTCTTGATTTCAAACCTGAGGAAATATCTACAGCTTGTTGAGGTTATTTCAGCCTAGCTCATTTTATTCTGAAATTGTGAGACATTGTGTTGTTCAAGCCCAATGTTACTACCTGATTAAGAAGTTATTACATCGGGCGTTATATAATTGGATGCTATACTCCTTTTGTCCCAGAAACTGCTGCAAAATATTACAAGGCCATATGGGCTATCAGAAAAACTTCTTCCCACCCACTACAGAGAAATGTGTGCTACCTGAGCCGATGGCATTTTCCTCTGCCAAATGAAAAAGGCAAGAAATCTCAGATGGAGTGAGAAAGGACTTAGGCAAATCCATACCTCATACTCACCTCACCATCTTGTGCAGTCAGGTCTCAGTGCTTTTATCTGGCAGGTCTAATACTACTGTTGGGCTGTTGAAAAAGAACAGAAAATCCCTTTGCTAGAACAGCATTTCGGCTGTTTAGCATTTGTTGGAATACACAGTAGGGGCATTATGGGGGCAGATTATTTATTTTGAAAGAGAGGCAATTCGATACCTTGGGTCCACAGAGAGAAGCTAAAATGTGTTCCTCGTGCAAAACAAGCGGCCAAGTGGAGACTTGAGAAATCAGAAGGGGGAGAAGTGTGACCAAGGTGCTGAATTGAATAATAACAGAAAACGACAAAGCCAACAAACTCTAAAACCTCAGAGCTGACAAGTTCATTACCCACTGAAACCACCGAGCTAACAGCTTTTCTTGTGGGGCTTTTACTAATAAAAGGTTTCAAAAATAACTGCACATGCTGCAATTTCTCTCTGACCACAACAACACAGGTGGGTTGGTGTCAAGTCAAGGTCATGTTTTTAATCCCATACATTCCTTTCACATATTCAAGCTTTTTTGTAGCTCCTATTACATCTTGAAAAGAACGTTTTTTCTTTCATTATTTAACTTAGGAGGCTGCAGCTTCTCCAGTGAAATACAAAATGTCTATCGGTGAATATTACTGAAATCTAAATTAAGGTTTTTATAAATAATCAGGCAGATTTGACATGAAAATACACACACTCCAGAGCGACA
Source organism: Mchenga conophoros (assembly GCF_057382185.1). Classification (NCBI taxonomy): domain Eukaryota; kingdom Metazoa; phylum Chordata; class Actinopteri; order Cichliformes; family Cichlidae; genus Mchenga; species Mchenga conophoros. Next base: position 21,969,663 of record NC_140536.1, read on the forward strand.
CAAAGAAGTTAAATAAACAACCTAACGAAAAACAGTTGCCATGGGAACCTCCACAGTGCTCCCCCCAAATGAATGGCAATTCTCAAACCTGTTTCCCACATTTAGAAACACTATAAAAATATACTTTGCAAAATACACTGTTTAGCAGAAGAAGAAAAAAACTACCATGGACTCCACGGTTAATTTTCCCTTAATTTAACTCAAATTTCACTCAGTGTTTAACTGAACTTAGCCTGCTGTTTACTTTTAGGTTTAGCTACCACAGATATATGGTTAGGTTTAGGAAACGAGTCATTTATTCAAATGTATTTGCTGCAAGTAAAAAAAATGACGTTTATGTTGCACAGTTCATTCAAATATCAGGACATGAGTGACCCTGACCAAGAATCTACATACCGTATATGTGAAGAAATGTGAAAACGTTTAAATACTCAAACAAATCTGTTGTAGGTAAATTTGCAGTCAAAAAGCATTGTGTCTCATTTAAAAACAATGCAGTGTTACTCACAAATGTGGGATTCATCAATATTTTCTAACTTGAATTAGTTTGTAGTCTACCAGCTAATTTAGAAGTGCCTCAGACATGCATACAAATAAATAATGAAGTCATGTCTGTCTGTCTTATTAAATTTAAATACACATTAAGCTTTAAACATAATAATTACCTTTTTTATTAATACAAGTAGTAGTATCATAATTGCTATGAAGCTGATTCTGTTCTGGATGTTACGTTTTCAGTGGGTGAAACATTTCATCACTCATCCAAGTTATTTTTTCAGTCACTTTAATATGATAATATTATCATAATATTAATAATAATAACACAATAATAATATTTTTTATATTATTAACAGTTTTTCAAAGCACTACAAGCCACAAACTCTCATAGTTAAAATTAAGTTCAACAATAATATATATATTTTTTTTTTTTACATCTAACTGAAATGGTAAAGGCTTTAATTTTGTATATATTTTCTAATAGGCATCTTTTTTTTTTTTTTTTATCTTATTATTCTTTAAAAAAATAAAGATTTGCTCCTGGATCCTGGATGATATAGATGTTTTTCATCATATCAGGTTTGATGTCAAAGCTGATATGATGGCAATTATTGAGACAGTGAGTGTCTCAGTGGAAACAATATTCAGCACAGCGGTTAATTTTTTATTTTTATATTTCTGTGACATCTGGATTCATCAGTGCAGTCGGACATTGCTTTTATTTTTTACAGGCTGCTTTTTCTTATAAGGAAAAAAGGGGGTAGGGCAGTACGCAGACTGCAGTGGGGAGTACAAACTAATTTTACAGTGATTCTGATGAGCACATCAACGTAACTGGGTGGTGCGCACATTTGATGAATCCAATGGTAAGTTTTTGTGTGCAGTTTTTGCAGCGATAAGTGAATGAGGCCTATAGCGCTTCTGTTAGAAGTAAAGCAAATCATGTCAGATGAATTCCTTTCTTCAAAAAAAAGCTCTTTTTAAATTGTGCAACTAAACCACAAGCAGCATGCGAATTGCACTGCAGGCATGCTGACATTTGTGCATTTGGTTCCCTGTGTGGATGCACCATACAAGCAAAACAAAGACCCCTGAAAACATATTTGGCAGAAAATATTAGTAGCAAAGAGTATATGTAATTTCTTAGGGAGAGTTTGTGCAGTTTGAGCCTGAACAATGCTGCTGGGTATATTGCTGACACCCTTGAACAACTGCTGAGACCCCTCCCTATAGCCCCATAGCCTCTTACACATAAAGCAAAAAGTGCAGTTGTTTTCTTTTGCCAATCTAACAGAGTATAATAAAGGCCATATGCCAGGAGGCAACTACTGCACCCGCCTGGCCAATCTCAAGGGTGCTTATGGGATCAAGAGCCGAAAGCAAACATAATGCCTGACCTAAAGAGAGCCAAGAGCATGGCGAGGCAAGTGACTATCACACAGAGAAACAACTGTAATACACTTGCTTCCTTAAGGACTTTCACACAGCACTAGTTTAGTAACAGTCACTTCAACGCCAGTGCTTCAAACGTGAAAAAAGAGATGCTGTAAAGCCAGTGAGCGGATGAAGTCAAGGACCTATTTTGTCATTCAAAGCAGAGTCAGCCTGAAGCACTATGGTGTTTGAAGAAACTTATGACCTACTCTACCTTGTCCATATTACAGTTTTCTGAGGGGGGATGACAGACTGCAGAAAATCACGTTTTACAGTGGCGTAGCTGTTTGTGCATCACCGAGTCCCAATCCCAGACATCAAGGGAGCCTCACTCAACTTTTAGAGGACACCGTGCTAAATCATTTTGGGTGTCTGGAGGAATCAGAAAGGAATGGTTCATGAGTCATTACATGTGATGCGTAATGTTTCAGGCACTGTCATAATCCGTTAACATACTTAAATAAAGAGCTCAGTGCGATTGTAATTCCGTCTACTCCCGATCTCATGTCCCCCGTTTGTTTATATAACCTAGATCCAAACGGGGACAGTCAGTCGAAATCAAGTCATCACTTGGTAATGCCCTCGTGATCGCGTAGCACACCAGCAATGACTCATGAAATGTTACTCCGATCACAGGTTATATCCACACCATCAGTCCTCAAGATTAATTTGGCTTGGGAGATGAGTTATTCAATAATTCATTGTGTAATATTTGCCTGCAAATTAATCCTTATTCAATGTGACAAGGAGAATTAAATGATTGCTTACCAGGTAATTTGGACATAATTATTCTTCTTTCAAGTATTGGTCTACCGTGCAAAATCTACAGAGTTGTTCTCTCTGCCAGGTGCTGTTGTTAAGACAAAGAGCCAGTCTGTATTCATTTCCCAAAAGATGAAAAAAGCTAAGTTTAGACTGGAGCATATAAAATGATGCATGTGCTCTAGATGTTGCTCGTCTCCCTGGAAGAGATTTATGATTGGTATGATACACAGGATATTAAATGATCATGTTTTTGCAATATGTACTGATAAAATTTAGCTGTGAGCATGTTGTTCTGTGACTTTATTTGGCTTTAATCTATTGCACACATGGAGGACCATTCTACTTTTGTTTCCTCTGAACCTACAGAGATACAAAGACGTTTAGCTTGCTCACTAGCCACCTGTCTCTACTCCAGGTGACCCACATCTAGCTTTGTTGTCTCTTGTGAATTACAGTATGACATTTGATACACACAACAGAATTGATTTGCTTTTATAAACATTCCTCCGCAACAAAAGAATTCAACAAATCAACAAATTCAACAAATGAAAGGATAATATATTTATTGTCTGTCAAAATTAAATATGACTAAAGACCTAAACCATTGAGCTACTGTTTATAAAATAAATAATATCAGTTTAAGATCAACTTACAAACACTATTGTGACCGTACACAGAGGTGGCTGCTTTTACTTATGAGTTCATGTAAAAGTGAAGGTCAGTTTGATTGGGATTCAGATGTGGCAGGAACTAATTCATGTGATGCTGTTAACTATAGAGTGCTCTCTAATTATAACAGTCTACAGAGTGGAAAGAGTAACACTTCAATGAAGTGACCTCAAAGGCAGCTTTTTTATTCACTGCTTTTTCCACACACACACAAAAAAAAGTTGTTGAAAGTTGAAAGACTGAGGAGTTATTGCACCAGGTCACTGTAATTACTGTTAAAAAACAAACCCTTTCTCTGACATTTTAAAAGTGCAACTTGAAATCTACAAAGCACATAACTAAAATAGGAAGAAAGGAGAGATTTATTGCTTTACATGAAACGAACAAAGAGAGTAGCAGCTGCCGACTGAATGCCACAGTTTTAAAAACAGCCAACCGAAAAGGAAAAAAAAAAGTGATGGCAGAAACACTTGGAGTGATACAGCCCATTCTGCACAGGTACAAGTATATCTTTTTTACTCACACCTGCTGTCTACCTGTCAAAAGGCTTCACTGTACTGCTGGCTCCCCTCCTTCACTGCCAGCCCACCACACCCCCTGCTACTCCAGCCTATTCACAACCGCAGGCCCCCTATTGTGGTCTGTCAGATGCCAGCTACAGACATGCTGCACCACTGCGCTGGAGTCTCTGGAGCTAACTGTCACTTATTTTTTTCCCAGTGCTTTTAATAGGGAGGGGGAGCGCAAAGCACAGAAACACAGTCAGAAAGAAAAGATATGACCAAAGCTGTCAGCCAGTGGTAGAACTCATTAGGACATACACATATTGGGAGCCATGTAACATTAGTATTGCCAGTGATGCTGCTACAGTACACTAGGGGAGAATGTGGAGGCAAAGACAAAGCCTGTGTATGCTGTACTGTATGTGTATAATGTTATCCCTTGTATGCTATTCTATATCTTATACCTCAAACCTACAGGACCTGCTCAGAAACCTATGTAATGAAGCTCCTGGAGCACAGTTTTTGTGCTGATGTTAATGCCAGATAAGGTTTGGAAGTCTGCAGTTAGTGAGTCAACTGACAACTTTGACTCGTTCTTTCACCAACATTTGTAAAGACAGACTACATGGCTCGGTGCTTGATTTTTTTACACCTGTGGCAATGGGACTAAAAACGCCTCATTTCAGAAGGGGGTTGGCCCAGTACCTGTAATGAATGGAAAAAAGATATTTATATCAAAAATATTCAAACTTATCACTTATCTACAGTACATTTTATCAGTCCTATCCTCCATATAAAGCTCTAGGGCCCAATGTATTTTTCAGACTGTGCTGTTGAGCTCATCGTCTGTGACAGCCATAACTCTAGGTTGTTTGACAGATTTTCTTCCTGCTTCATTTCTGCCGTAATGTCGAGAGGTGCTATTAACTCCTTTTCAGTTGTCACACATTTATTTCCTCTGTGACATTAAGCCATGTTACATGAACCGTCAGAATCGCCTGTAGGTTGAACTGATCCCAAAAAATCCAAACACTTTTAGTGCTGACTAACTCTGATAAATGGGCTAAACCCAGCAATATTTACCTATGCGTATATAAACCGTGACCACGACATAACCTGTTATGCTGCCTAAAGACATCTGGATTGACTAAAAGAGGAGTGTGACCAAGAAAAATAAGCCATTATGCAGCATTATGCAGGTAGTCTCGTCATTTGAAAACAATACCCAATATTAAGAGTTCAAATATAGCACAGCCTCCACATTTTCCAAACACAGTTTATGTCTATGTCTATTAGGGTCATATACTACAATGCTGTACATTGCATCAACTTCACTCCTGTTATCCACCCTTCTTATACTGTGTCTGCTCATGTCCACCACTTGAGGTGATGCTTTTGTTATACAACCCAGCTGAGTTAATCTGTTTTCTGCACCAGTGACTTGCAACAAGTCCACTCTCTTTTTTCATTAAGAGACAGAGAGATCCTGGAGACCAGCAGAGCAGAGAGCAGAGATGCTGTCAAAACACCCTGCCCAACCATCACGCACATTAGCAGGCACCATTTTGAAAGATAACAGGGATTCCTTACATTTGTTCCCACATACAGACATGCACAGATTCACTGCCTCCTTTGCATGTTTGCAACTAGTCAGCAGTTTCCCACAGCAGAGGAATTTAGATTGAAATCTTTCTGAAACCATATGTTCTCGGGGAGAAAAAAAATGCTTTGTGGCAAAAGTATTTAGCAATCTGTTTGTGTTTAGATTTTACTAAGTTCGAAAACTATTGTTTACAGCTTCTTTGCTTCCATAAGACAGAAGAAAAAACTGGGGGGGATCAGCCTCCCCGGCCACGAGGTGCCACCATCTTCTCTCTCCATCTGTCTGCCCACTCTTCCGGGGGCTAATTATCCTAATCCCATGAATCCTGAATGTAGGCTGGTGGCGTGCGCCTCAGTCCCAGGATGCTAGCGTTTTGCCTCCCAGTTAAAATGTGGAAATTAATTACCGCCTGCCCTGCTGCTAGTGGGAGGAGGAAGAGGAGAGGCAACCACAGGAAGGCCTCTCCCTGGCAGGTGTGGGAAGGTGCTAGAGACTTCTCCTGAGATCATCAAGTAGGCGCCAGGACTCAGTTTGCTGTACATGTATGGTACCTCTGGAGCCCTGTTAGTCATTTAAAGCTTCTGTAAAGCAACTAAATGTTGACTTCACTAATGAACAACAATGAAAAACAACAGTTGGATTTAAAGTTGCTATATCTTTGCTCTAAAAAACATTAGTCAGTTAAAAATTGAAAAAGTTAAGTTTACACTGTCAGTACTTATCCTCAAGTGTACTTCATAGAATATAAACTGCTCTCATGAGCACTAAAGGTTTAGCAGACGGGCAATTGATTAGCTAAGAGACAAACATTTGAGCACACCAGTGATAATTTGTGACGCTATAGGTTAGCCGCTCCATATACAGTGGTTATTTTAACTGAGGGCTAATATGCGTAGTGCTTCTGGGGAGATAAAGTGTTAGTTTTTATAGTGCAAGAGCCAGAGTCTTTTTTCCTTTCTGCCAGTATACTGTTTGTTGAATTATCAATCATTTACCTCAGTTCAATGCAGTGTGACTTTAATCCAAAAGCATAGAAGAATTTGATATGCTTTGTCTTTTGTTAAAATAGTCACAGGTAGGAAACTAACAGTAGTGGAAAAAAATATATTAAATGAACTCCACAGAAAACTGTTTTGTTTTGGGGTTTGTTTGTTTTTTTAGTATTAAGTACACAGGCAGGCATGACTTTATTTTGCAGTTCAAGAGAGACGCCATCCATTGTCAACTATAGAGGGCATTTTTAAAATAATTTAATGTGAAAAAAATCTATAATAGCTGATGTACAGCATATGTTTTCCCCATTTCCTTAACACAGTTGAGTGATTGGAAAAAATAACCTGCAAGATATGTGAAAGCTCACACTCTATTCCAAAACACCCACATGGCCAAATGACACAGACATACTCAGTCACACTTTTACTCTGCCAAGGGAAATGGGGTGAATAATACCTCCATTAAAATGATATTCACAGTTGAAAAATTACAGTTTCTGCCATGCACAAAAATCTCACTTTCTATTTTTGTCAGAGGTGGTTACACTTGTTAACAGTAGTGGTCTTGTTAACAAACTCCTTTAAGTGATGCCAGTACTTAGATAAGCCTTTCTACTTCATGTTTTCAAAAAAAAAAAAGAAAAGAAAAGAGAAATAGAGGATGCCGTGTAAATTATTTAATTTACCCCTGTACTGAGGAATGGCTAGGGTTATACAGCTTTCTGCGTTGTTTTTGAGAAGTACACAAATATGGTCGTGTTGATTTGATGCAAGCTTTTTTTTCCAAAAAGCTGGAACGTGGGAAAGTTTACCAAGACATTGCATCACCTCTTCATTTATGCACTTTTTAAGGGTGTAGAAACTGTGGAACCCATATGCTGCAGTTTTAAACATTTTTAAATTCTTCCTTGAGGAAGAAATTAAAAATGTTTCTGTTTGTTTGTTTCTGGATTTTCGGCTGCATTTTGGTGACTCGTCTGTCATATATTTTTTTGTTTTCATAATGTTTAAAATCTTTTCAGTGGCTGAAAGGCCTAAAAGGCAGACGTGTCTGTTTAGTTATACTTATGTGCAAAATGTACTTTGGCATTGTTTTGCTGGAATAAGTAAGACCTTTACAAAACAATTAATACATTTTAAAAAATGGAATCTTGCAACATTTCATCGATATTTTCACATACACTCCTTTTTCTCTAATATGCATTTGTGGATATAGCAACTTAATAATAAATTGAATTTAATATTATGTGCTGTAGATGATAAAATCTCCAATTACTTGATTATTGACTGAAAACCTTCACAGACATACTCCAATTACTTTGGTAAATGGTAAATGGCCTGTATAGCGCTTTTCTAGTCCCTAAGGACCCCAAAGCGCTTTACACAACCAGTCATCCACCCATTCACACACTGGTGATGGCAAGCTAAATTGTAGCTACAGCCACCCTGGGGCGCACTGACAGAGGCGAGGCTGCCGGACACTGGCGCCACCGGGCCCACCAGTAGGCAACGGGTGAAGTGTCTTGCCCAAGGACACAACGACAGAGACTGTCTAAGCTGGGGCTCAAACCGGCAACCTTCCGATTACAAGGCGAATTCCCAACTCCTGAGCCACGATCGCCACTCTTGGAAAATAACATTGAGAAATGTTATTATTAAATTGAACTGAAATCATACAAATTGTTAATAAAGGGGCTAACAGGGGAATGCAAAATAAAAGATAAACAACTTCAATTTAGCAGTTCTTTTCTGACAACCATGTACAGTCTATGATCACAAACCCTGTATAGCCTAGCGAATTGAAAAAAACAACAATCGTCACTTAATGGCAAGCCAGTTAGCCTCTGTTACATGATGGGTAACAGAGGTTGTTAGGTGAATGGGACTGGTTTTCAAATGAATCGATGCTAACTTGCTACTGAAGTGCAAGTTGGCCAATAGTAGCCATCAGAATATGGTTTGGAACAGCAGCAATATGTGCAATCAGTCATAGTAGGAACTCAAGCTAATGATTTGGCAAATATAAGTCTAGTTACCACTGCACCTGATCCTGACTGGCTGCGGTGATGAACGTAATGATAGCACTCAGGACACGGATGCTCTCAGGTTTAAGCAGCTAGTGGAGTCTGACACTTGCCCCGATGATTTGGGAGTGGATGGGCTTATGCAAATCAACCTTGAGAAGCATCCCCTCATGTCTCTTTGGAACAAAAAGAGGTTATTCATGTTTTCACCCTATCACAGTAAAGAAAAAAAACAGCACTTCTAATTATATTTTTGTCATAGAGTCACTAGTTCCCAACCAGATGCCTATATTAGAAGTATTTTTTGATTGGAGGAAGCGGTGGGCTTTTCTTATCCCGTGTCCTCCAGCTGTGTCAAACTGTCAAGCTGATCTGTCAAAACACAACTTACACAAGCCTCAAGATGCAAATCAGAGATCAGAGCAAATTTAGGAGAGATATCAGAGCAAAGTTGCTTCACAAGGTATGTATTACAGTGAAATAGTCTTTTCATTTTTATTTCCCTCATGACTCTATTTTTTTGTCACACCAACCTTGTCACTGGTGCTTCTCCTGCTATTTGACTATGCAGCTAGAACAAGAAGAAGCAATGGATCTTTTAAATGGACTGACACTCTGGGACACAGAAAGTACCACTGGCACATAAACCACTGTTCCTATAAAACCAAAGCAAAACACACCACGTATATAGCTGAAGAAACAATCAGATCAAGGGGAAGTGACAAAACTGAGCTACAGAGAGTGCATTTCAGTGCCTTGAATCGTGTACTTGGATAGAAGATATTGCACTTTAATGACTGCGAAACCGAGCTGGCCACTGCACTTAAGGTGTCCGATCCACAGAAGAAGACAGTTTTGGATATAACAACAATAAAGTCAATCATGAACTTGACAAAGGCTGCAGTTGGAGAATCTGGAAAAACACTTTATCTCTAAATTCAGGAAAAAAAACAGCAGCCTAGAAAAGTTGACTATTAGAAAGCTTCTGACACAACACTACAAAGTACTTAGGACTCAGGAGTGTCACATTGTGTGTCACCAATGGTGTTTGTACCACCACAAGTAAAAAGTTGTTCCACACTGAAGAACATTTGCACCCACTAATATGTATTAATTACAGATTTTTTGGTGTTGTTGTTGTTGTTTTAAATTTATTGTCTATTAATTGTAGTTGTATTTATGATGTATTTTGGTTTTATGAAAATGTGTGTTTTATTGTAAGTATGTATTGTGATTCTAAGCCCAACAAGGGACAGTGGTTGAAAATTAGCAATAGCTATAAACTTCTGTGCATTACATCAGTTTCATGTTTTGTACTTGGACTATGTTAAACTGCACTGTCCCTGTTAAATAAATAAAACAGAAAACAAAAATATCACATGATCACAAGGCTCATATTCTGCAGTTAGTTGGTTACATTTAGGTTGTGGTTTGTTCCTGTTGTGTTGTTTACCCTTTAAATTTTTATGTAACCTGTCAAGATGGCTCATTGTACAGGTTTATTACGTATATATATATGTATATTGCTTCTTCCATTAACTGCAAAGTAATTGAGTTATGACTGTGCATCATAGGTCATAACTTCAGGTTTTGTGAACTGTGTGCTTCAGAGCAACTGTGTGTATAAAGCATGTACTCTACCATAGTTCCATCCATGAAACATACTTTTAATGTCACTATGTGAGGTGAACCAAATGTCCACCTATCAAACTTGACTCCATGTGCATTCCTTATGGTTGTGTGCCAACCCTACACTCTGTAGAGGTTGTTCATGTTGACTGTTGCAAACAAAGCATGTTCTATCAACTCTGAGAGATGACAGAATGTGTTGCAGTGTTTGGCCTGCTAGACTTACAAGAACAAATATACAGTTCTCTGTACTACAGTCTTGCCATTAATATAAATACAGTGATATATTGGTATATTGGTTATAAACATAAAACTAAATATTTTTCACCTCAACTACACATAAATTGGGTTGGTTTCTAAAATATAACTATACACCCCACATTGCTTTTGTCATTTTTTAATTAATTTAACAAAACCAGTACTACCATACCCTTTGTTGTCTGATTACATATACATTTATTTATTTGCTCAGGTAAACAATGAGAAATAGATTAAAAAAAAAAGAAAATCTGCATGCTATTTTACAACTGTGCATAATATTTAAAGACAGGCTTTATAAATAACACTATGTAAAACTGCACCTGCATCTCCATTTTCTTTCTATGTGGCTTCTTGAGATTGTCAGGAAATACATTTTATTTGACACAGTGTGTGCCTGACCTCTGTGCCGGGTATGTAATGGGGGTCATCAGTGAACCGGTTGCCACGGAGATAATAAAATACCTGGAGGTGCTTGAGAGTGTGCAATGTCAGCAGTATCATGGTCTTTCCACCCCAAACAATATTTTCTTTCTGAAGCTGAGCTCAGTTCACGCTTTTCCTTTGCTTGAGTTGTTGTTTTTTTATGTGCATTAGACCTGCTCACTTTATGAGCTGCAAGATGAAGTTTTAAATGATACATGTGGTCATATAAATAATTAACATACTATAGTACTGTTAAAAAAATCGTCTTATTAGGGATATGCAGTGATCCCACTGTTTGTAACATTGGACACTGACGCAAAAAATATATATAAATATACATTTTCAGTTTTAAAAGATTAAACACAAATCCAAATGTTCATCAATGAGCTATTATAATGTAAATATCTGAATGCAATTTTGATTTATGGGTTTCCTAAACCCAAATATAATCACAATCATTACTGAGAAACTAACATTCAGTATGATATCGGCAACAGGCTTGCAAAGTGTGTTGGTGAAGGAGCTAGTAGCTAGAGCTAATGTAGGTCTCCTGTTCCTGATGCAACAAAGTCTACTTAAAATATTTCCAGAAAACAACAGACATAATAAAAAAAATATCTTTGAAAAAACAGTTAAGGTAAAATAAATAATTAAATAAATAATTGTAGAGCAGTGTGCTACAGTTTAATCGGTATTTGCTACTGCTTTCCAATCTGTGCTCTCTCAGTGGCAGTCTCTGTATTCAGACAAACAGCAGCTGCTTGACTTTTCTCTTCCTCTTTAACTAAAAAACAAAACAAAACCCTGTTTTGTATTCTGATTAATACTGGATTTGTATTCTGCTCCATTCGTACCTGGTGATGGCAAAATGGCTGTCTGTGGTAGCTAAAAAATTAACAAGAACAGGTACGTAAAAAATGAAAAGATTTGGCCAACCTCCCATTCAAGGCCACCTTCCTGGACATGTCCAGACAGTTTCCATTATTTTCAAATCACTCCCTGGAACTCCCATTCTGACCACTTGCATGTGAATTATAGTTTCTGCAGCCATGAGTATGCTAGGTTTCAGTTTTAAATGACTCTTCCACAACTACACATGTGCCTTTCAGGCAGACTTCACAGATGTGTCATTTGAAATACTATTTGTTCATGTCTGCAACAACGGTGAGCTCTATTATTCCACTATGGACCTCAAACTTAGAAACTAAGCCTTGCCGTGTGTTTCACAGAAAACAATGTTGAATTTGTGAATTGACTTGTGGCATCATGAAGGTACAACTCCCTCAGTGTCATTCATTCAGTCATGGTGCATTAAAATATTTCTGGCTACACTGAACAATCTCTAGTTTACCCTTTACCCTTCTCTTTCTTTTGTTTTTACCCCCTGCACTGTGCTAACTGTGCAGTGCCCCCAGAGGGAGGTGTGCCTGGCTTGTGTGTCCAGCCATCCAAGGCAGCATGGGCGCCTTTTGCTCTGTTGCGGGATAGAGAGGGGGGTTTGGGGGATCGGGTGGCCGCCCAGTGGAGCTGGGTCAGCCTGTGCCACTGGGGGCTTTGGATCGGTTCACTGTCCCTCAGCTCCTGGAGTGCAGTAGGCTCCTTTGTCTGGCTGTCTGAGCTGCCTGGGTGGGACCAGAATGTGTTGTCTGGCCTTTGTTGGGTCTTGCTGGGGCCTTGGGCACTGGCCTCTCTTGCCTGTTACTGGCTCAACACACGTGTTCACTTTCAGCTTGGTCTTCGCTGTAAGTTACAGTCATGTGGCCACTCGGTGTGTTGATGTTCAGGCCCTAGTGGCCCTGATAGGAGTGGGGGTGTCCTCACTGCATGTTGTTTCTCTGTTCTTGCTTGAGAAACAATCAGATTCTGGATTCATTGTGGTGTGTTTTGCCCTCTTTGAAGGTAAGTGGTCTTGTAGACGTGGGGTTTTGGTGAGGACAATGCACACATGTTCACATGGGAAAAAATGGGAATAGGATAAAAATTAGTAAACAAAAAAACTACCCCCCCCCCCCCCCCCCCCAAAAAAAAAAAAAATCAACACAATCTTCATTCCCAGCCCGCCCCACTCATCTAATTTGCATCCCTGCATCTTTAACTTCCCAAAAGAATTTAATCAACAAATAAATAAAGGTAAGAATTGCTATTTTGACACAATAGTGATGCTCCATCATGCATTACAAAGGCACAGGTGAAGGGGGACAGAATGGGACTTTCAAAATCTAAAATTAACAACAACACTGGAAATGGCCCAGACACACCTGCTGCTTACCCTCACATTTCCCAGCAGGTGATATGGGGAGTACCATAAGATGCTGCAGATAGATGTAAACTGGACACAATGCTAACAAAACTCTAGGGTATGGGCAGTGATGGTGCCGCTGAGCTGAGGGGCATTTGTATTTGCTTGCTGTTAGGCGGTTTTGTATTAGCAAGTGCAAGTTAATTTGTTAAAGCCTAAAACATACGCATAAAGCAGAAAATGCATCCTTGAAAATATCTAACGGTTATATTACTTAAAAGAAATCACAACTGGTGTTTATTTTTCATTTCGTGGTACACGGCATATTGTCTTACAGGCATTTTAATAAATAATTACTGCTTAATAAAAGTCTTCCCCGTACATTTCATGTAACTGTAATTGTTTCAGCTAATTATTTGAAACTTCTTAACTCTGTAGCCTAGATTTTGAAGCAGTCTGGCTGAGCTCACAGTCTCTAGTTCTCTATTGTAACACAGGGATAAGCAACCGTGTGACAGGGAATAGCCCACAGTGTGCAGGTTTTCATTTCACCCAAACACTGCACAGGGCGATTTCACTGATTAGCATGCCTTCTAGCTGACAGAAGGAACTAATTAGCGTAATCACCTGCTGTACCATGGCGCATGGTTTCCTGTCGCTGCTTTAAAACAAAGTAACTTTGTCTCTCCCTGAAACAATGCTAGCTAAGTTGATTACACCATCTAATGACCTTGATAGTGTGATGAGTGGGACTGTGTGTAGCCATGGCTTTCAGCGTACTGCTGGAATCTTAACACTGCACTTGACTTCCAGAGATGTGATCCCACCTTCACATATTCTCATTAGGAACCCTTTGCTGATCATTAGTGCTTTAAGTGCCGTTAATTGATAGTCATCTCTCACAGATGACTTTCCCATTATTTGCTGACTAGCCCCTGCACTTCTTAGCCTTACAATTCCCCCATCTCCCACCTTTTGCCCCTAACTAGATTGCACAGTGATGCATTGAAATGTCACTTATCATTTCTAGAAAATCGAAGCCTCTGCGTACTGTTGATAGTGCTGCAGGATCTAGAAGGTCATTTTTTACTATCTAAGATTCATTTTCCTGTGATGCAGAATACATTGATCCTGTGATGGTGTGTTTTGAAGGTGATGCAAATCTTTGATATATTTTGGTTTTAAATCCCATCAAGAGGGCACTGTAAAGTGGGCAACAGATGGCACCACGTGAATAGCCACAGTCACAGCCCTCGTGTTTTCCCCTCTCTTTATTAAACTCTTCCTGACCATAGTCATCCATCTTTCTTCCCAATCATCTTAATCATCAGCTGTGCTTTCCTTTAATCTGCCTATTAATCTCTGCCTTGATGTCATGTAGTCTACCTCAGTGACATTAAGTTCATTGGGCTATTAACTGTCTTATAATGCAATTATAAACAGAATGAGGATATGTATCTCCTCATGACAAGGAGAAACAGTATTGTAGGTGAACTCTCTGGTAGCAACTGCAAATTTAAATCATTTTCCTATCATTAATTCAGCTGTAATAATTAATTAATACTAAGTGCAATAATCCTTTCTGTCATCGTTGTATTTTTACTCAGTTGTATATAGTATTTGTATTCTATTTTTATCTTATTGTATATTTATTTTATTTTATTCTACTGTATATAGTATTTTATTTTATTCTATTCTGTACAGTTGTGTACTGTATTTATTCTTATTGTATTCTAATTTTTGCCTCATAACTTTTGCACTGTCCACTTCCTGCTGTGACAAAACAAATTTCCCAAGTGTGGGACTAATAAAGGTTATCTTATCTTATCTTATCTTATCTTATCTTATCTTATCTTATCTTATCTTATCTTAATATGTTCTTGTGTTTTGTAACAGTGCCATTTTAAATAAGCACATATTCTTATACGCCCTCCAAAATCTAAGAAGAGATCGAGTGGAAAAAAAGCAAATTACTTGGTAAAACTACAATTTTTCTCCTCCTTTTTTTATGACCTAACATTATTGCCAAAGACTCAAAAGGATGTTGAATGTATTTCAAGTGAGCGACAAGGTACTGTATTTACTATATTGGGGCGATCGTGGCTCAAGAGTTGGGAGTTCGTCTTGTAATCGGAAGGTTGCCGGTTTGAGCCCCGGCTTGGACAGTCTCGGTCATTGTGTCCTTGGGCAAGACACTTCCCCCGTTTCCTACTGGTGGTGGTCAGAGGGCCCGGTGGCGCCAGTGTCCGGCAGCCTCGCCTCTGTCAGTGCGCCCCAGGGTGGCTGTGGCTACACTGTAGCTTGCCATCACCAGTGTGTAAATGTGTGTGTGAATGGGTGGATGACTGGATGTGTAAAGCGCTATGCAAATACAGGTCATGTACTCCTAATGCATACTGGAAATTTTCTTAGCATTCAATTGAGCACAGCTGCTACAATAGAATCAGCGCTTAAACCGTCTATGAATATCATTCTCTGATGAGCTAAGATATCCCTGTTGTTAGGTTTGAATTCACATATTAATTGCTATCCTTACTGAATCTTGAAAACGTTTTTAGTATCTCGTAAGAACGCTAGTGTTTTATCTGTTCACAAATGAATGAACAGACGTCTAGAGTCAGCTTTTCTTTTTCTAGAGCAGCGGGAATTTGGCAGCAAGTGTCTGACCTCCAGGCATGCTAACAGGCTAACGATACGCTAATGTGTCCCATTACGCCCGATTTGCCAGGAGGGGATTCTTTTTGTTGAGCATCATGCTGCTGGTGGATTTCAGATGGGCACTGTATAATGATGCGCGCCTTTCTTCCTGGCTCATAAAAGACACAACGAGTAGTCCTGCTGAGAGTCATTAGGAGGACCATTTACACTGTGCCTTTCTTATTCATACACTTTTTGTGGTCTTTGAAGAGAGCCACAAGGCTACGGAGACATCATGGAAATGAAACGTGAGCCACCACTTGGACTGAAAGTAGTTTTTGTGAAAGACTACCTAACAGCTGTACAGCTCTTGTGATTATTACAAAAACTAGCCTTTGGTTGAATATTTTAAAGGTAACTTAATAAACAAATAAATAAAAAAGTATTTAAAACAACAACAAAAAATCTAATTGCACACCAAGGTTTTCTTTTCATGCTTGCATTTGTAGAGCATGAAACACAAATTAGCATGGTGTGATGCAAGCGAGCAGGGGAAATCACATGCCATTTTCTGCCTCCTTTCTGGCCTTCCTATTACCATTCTATCGACAAATTGAATCCAAGGCTGATTTGAATTGCACCACTATATAACCTCTTATTTATTCATTGCTTTTCTCTCTCCTATATACTATTACATTTAATAATTCTTTTTTTCCCCTTACCAGTACAGTGGTCTCCACAAACTGAACACCAGAGAGCTTCCATGCTTCCCAGTCTGTGTTTCACACTGGAAAGGTAATATAAAAAACTGCTACATGGTTTCTAACTCCATCCTTCTCATCTTCAACACCATTTTGTCATTTTCCATATTGATCTGTTTTGACTAAAATCCTGACAGTATGTTTCATACTTGCTTCTTGACTTGTGGGCTGTTGCTCTGCAATACATGGTTAGATTAGTAATCCCAGGTTCATACCATCAGTTATACAGTATGCAATTCCTATCACATTTAAATAGGAGTATCTATAACGATACATGTGCATGCTTTTACAACAAAAAGAGTTCAGTTTTACTATAAACTCCTTAAACTATTTTTAATTACTGTGCTGCATTGGGGTCCACTTGTTATAGCCAATTAACAGAACAATCTGGCCACAAGGACCCAGTGGCCCAGCAGTGTCTGACTCTCAGGAAGTAATTCCCATTCATTGCACCCTCCCCATTCATTCATCAGTTTCTCCAGGGCCTCATGTTCAGTCTATAGGCACAGAGGCAACAATTGCTAACAGCTGATTTTCATTCAGGCCCCTACTCCTCCATAACCCAACTTTAGAAAATTGTCTACCACACCATCTAAACCTTATTTTGGGGATTTAGGAAAATGCAGAGGTAGTAGTTTCATCTGTGTGACCAGATGCCACTTACCAGTACCCTTTAAATTGGGCTGATGCTGTATCTATTGTGAGTTTAAGAAGGAAGTATTTGATCATGCTATGTGCAGTTGTGAAGTTGTTAAAAGACTGTTTAATATCTAATAGTCCCCACTATTCTGAAGAGCTTGGGATTCTAGCTGAGTTTGAGCACAATGGTGAATCTTTGCTGGGTGTGTATTTTACATGCATTATGATAAAAGAGCTGTCTCTGGACTGTTGTTTAGCTGGCTATCAAGCTAGACAACCAGCTGCAGGAGAGATGCAGGAGGACCTAAATGCATGGCTTATGCAAGCTCTGTCATATTGCTGGATTATATTAATGAAAGTGGGCAGGCTAAGACAGACCGAGAAAGAAATCAGTAGCTGTGTGTCCAAGACCCTCTATCTAGAAACAGCTGCAGCACTTCCTTAGATTTGCCAGTTTTACTCTTCACGAATAAGATCATTAGTCCTTCAAATGTCAAACGTCAGCTTCCTAAACCATCTGTATTCACGAGTCTTTCCATGACCCCCAGTTAAATCATTTGTCTTTCAGTACATTATGCAATGCTGGAAATCCCTCCACTATCTATTACTTAGTCTGCATATACAGTTAGCAACATACTGTTTACGTGCTGCCAGGGCTATGCCCTCCAATATCTGATCAACCGGGAGGAGTATAGTTCAAAGGAGCCCTTTTTTGTCCTGTTATTTGTCTGTTTGTGTCTCTTGTGTGTCCTTGACCATACTTCCTTTTGGTTCTGCACTACCTGCTGAATTTCCTATCTGTCTTTGACAGATTTTTCCATTACCCACCACCGTAGCTAGACAAATTCTTGAGCTTATTTTGTTCCTTGTGTTAATGATGCTCTAACCATATGATTCCCTGTGCCACAGATTCTTACTATGCCACACAGCTTGCTCTGCTCTTAAGTCTTCTGCATGACAGCCATCCCCATCTTGAGCTATATTCTCACTCACCTTAATAAAGACAAGAGTAAAAATGACAAGCTTCGAAACATTCAGCTGGAACCCACAAAATACAGACAACCAAAAAGACAGCATCAGTTAGCCTACTGTAGTTTCTAAACTTATGACTGTGTCATGACCATGAGGATTATATCTATATCATCAGGCAATGCATTAAAATCTATGTATATAAAA
Source organism: Mchenga conophoros (assembly GCF_057382185.1). Lineage (NCBI taxonomy): Eukaryota > Metazoa > Chordata > Actinopteri > Cichliformes > Cichlidae > Mchenga > Mchenga conophoros. The sequence continues at coordinate 21,987,916 of NC_140536.1, forward strand.
GAGGCTTTGAGGATACAGTGGGAATTAATATTAAGGCTAAAAATGGTCTGGGTTAAACCAGACTGCAAAAATACTAGTAATCAAATTTTAATAGCTTATTTGAAGATTCCTTTTGATTCTATTGAACTAGAGTTCTGTAACGCAGCAATGTGCATTCCCTCACTGATAGGTAATTGCTCCATTGCAGAGATACAGCTAGACTCTGTCTGCTGTTTACTTGGTGCATTCCTTCTCACGTTACACTGGCTGCTATGCTTGACAAGAAAATTATGAAAAAGGATGGGCTGGGCAACGCTGTGTCTGGATATGTGTCTGTTGCTGTAGGGATGTGAATGTCCATGGTGTGGGGATGAAATGGTGCCATGATATTTGCCACTACAAAACCAATCAAATTCTTATAATGGATGACTTGTCTCATATTCATCGTTGCCTGATGTGATAGAATGTGGCCTGGAAAACAAAGGTCTTATCAGAGTGTGTGTGTGCGTGTGCGTGTGTGTGTGTGGTTAGTAGTCTGCACAATATAGGAATGAATGGAACAAATAGATGGACAGTTAATAGCAACACAGCACTGAATTAAGCATAATTTCCTGAGTTTCCCTTCACATTAACATTATGTTCAATGCTGACAGCCAACTTGGTAGCAAATTTACAGACACGCTTTTTCAATTCAACAAAGACCATGACATCCTTGAGGTAATGTGAGGGAACGTAAGGCACATCTTTTGTTAATTAACGAAAAAGCAAAGAGGGGAGTAGTATCACTTTTACTTGAGCAAACTTTGCACTTATTACATTTGCAGATACACTGGCAGAAATTTAATTGAAGGTGGAGACATGCAGTCTCAAATAGTGAGTGTAATTACACTAATAAAACATACGCTCAACCTATAATGTTTACACTCTGTTAGATATGAACAGAATAACAAAGTGAACATTGTCTAATCTGGAAAAGGTCGAAGGGCTAAAAAGTAGGACTTGCTTTAAAAGATGCTGAAATACAACAACTTAATAACGAGTAGCCATAGCACTGACTTTGCACCTGAACCAAATTCTGTGTAGAAAACAATTGGCTCCCTGACCTAAAGAGTGTTGTATCCCAAGCCGGTGGAGAACTTAATCACAGTGCCAGCAGGAAACCTTATTGATTCCATTGTTACTCCAGAGAGTTTGTGAAATTAAAATGTGTTTGGCAAAACACTAAGTAGAGCAATATAATATGTGCATCAACATCGATCTTTTGCCTTTGACGGACCAAGGCCATAATGCAAGTCATTACCATCAGGCAGTGTTTGCTGTTTAGCATTCACAAGGCCCAAAGATGAGGGTAGCCAGGTTAGCAATCACAAGGTCCCTGATATAGCAAGAAGAATATTGTATCTCACTCCATCCAATACATCCATCCATCTCTCACTCAAAAAATCCTAAAAAAAAACTACCATACTATAGCTGAAACTGAATTAAATAAAAGCAAGCAGATAAAAGCAAGGACCAGTGGTATGACAAATATTTTTTCAAAGCACAAAATGCAGTACATCTCTAGAACAATGAATTGTCCTATGGTGTTTCTATTTTGTTAGTGGTGGTTAATTTTGATGATCTTTTCGTGAAGGTCCTCTCCTTGTGCACGTTTGAACCTGCCTACAGTACATGTAGTAGAATCGCAAATCAATACAATGCAGTTGTGAAATAACTGGTGAATGTATGAACAACCGGTCTAAGGAGCTTGGAGAGAAAAGCGTTTGGACTTCTTTAAGTTGCTTGAAGACGTTTCACCTCTCATCCGAGAAGCTTCTTCAGTTCTAGGGTCAAATGGTGGAGAGTCCCAGATTTAAACCCCGTGGAAGTATGCCCCCAAAGAGGGACAAAAGGACCCCCTGATGATCCTCTCTCAGTTGGTGTTGTAAGACACCGCCTCTGTTCAAAGATGGTCGCTCACAGATGGTCAAAGATGGTCGCTCACAGTGGACATAAATGGCGACCATCTTTGAACAGAGGCGGTGACTTACGACACCAACTGTCTGCCATCTATAATCCAGTTTTGAGATCCCTTCCCAGACGCCTTAACACCCACTCACACCCTGGGCCATCTGACCTCAGGAAATCACATGATAGGGTGGGGCTAGATTTCACAATGAGCTCACCCGAAATCTTGGCTGATTGTGACCCACACCCGTTTTCACACCTTGGCTCATGTGATTAGGTAGAGGATCATCAGGGGGTCCTTTGGGGGGGAAACTCCAACGGGGTTTAAATCTGGGACTCTCCACTATTTGACCCTAGAACTGAAGAAGCTTCTCGGATGAGAGGTGAAACGTCTTCAAGCAACTTAAAGAAGTCCAGACGCTTTTCTTTCCAAGCTCCTTAGACTACGATGACCTGGATGACTGAGAACCTTCACAGACGTATGAACAACCAGTTTTGATCACTAGTATTTTACCATTACAAAAGCTAATGAGCAACCAAGGAGCATCGAAGATGAATAATGCACTACGTCCAGAAAAAAACATGAACAAGAAATATATATAGCATTTTTTCTGATTTTCAACACAAGTACACCTCATTGTTTACATGACAAAAGGCCATCTCTGAAGCTGAAATACAACTATCTCAAATACTAATCTTTTTTAAGGTATTGAGGTTCTATCAACTCGATACCTTCAACAGGGTACCCATTAACGCTACAACTTTAATGTCATTCTTGAGGTTTTTTACATGATGTCTTGCACACATTTCAAGAGTTCTCCACTATATTGGACATGATACAAACATGGATTGCTAGAGAAAAATATGTATTCCCAAGCTGACTGGCAGTGGTTCCTGGATGTTACTGGTTGTTGCTGGTTGAAATCAGTTGACCAAATGTTTTGGTTGCTAGCGGATTGCCATGGTTGCCTATAGTTTTTCATGTTTGTGTGGCGATACTCACTAACCATCGGAGGTGGGACCAAGTCATTGTTTTGCAAGTCTCAAGTAAGTCTCAAGTCTTTATCCTCAAGTCTCAAGTCAAGTCTCAAGTAATGTCAGGCAAGTCAGAGTCGAGTCTCAAGTCACTGGTGTAAAAGTCCGAGTAAAGTCACAAGTCTGAAATTTTGAATTTCAAGTCCTTTCGAGTCTTTAAAAAGAAAAAAACGAAAAAATAATGTTGCAGTTATGCTAAATGTAAATATTAGACCATGTAATTTTTAAATCTGTGTTTTTCTCAACACATGACAAAATAGTGAACTTGGAAAATATACACAAATTGTGAAATTGCACCTCTTTAAAATGCAGCTCAATTAAACCTAGCTCCAAGGATAATTTTCACCGACAGTTCTGAGATAAGCTGCATGTTATTCTTGGATGCGGTTGTAGGACCGGTGTCGTGCCAAAGTAGTAACTTCAGGTCACTGCAACAAGCCCAGGTACAGTTTACCGACGGATGGGTGCAGGACCTTGAAATGCACCGTGTAGAACGAAAGACCATCGTACATATCATAAGTTTACCAGTCTCACAAATCGTCTTCATAAATACACAATCGTTAACCGTTTATTAATATAACCTTTGAGCTCAACGGTAATTAATTAGCAGTGGAAATAATTTCTGGTACGCGTTACAGAAATGTAGCAGTGACAATAATACTGTATGCTGTAATCGTACTGGGCAATTAGTGATACAAAAAACCTGTTTTATCCTGTGAATAAAAGTATATGTTTTTGTCAATGTACCATAATAACAGAAGCGAAACGCAATATTGTGTCAGGACAATTCACTATTTATGCACAACAAACAAAGGAGCGACAATTTCTGTTCAGCACCAGACTTGCTTGTAACCTATATCACCAATTATGTTATGAAAATGACGCATTAACTACAACAGAAGACTGACCTTTGTGGGAATGCTTGGAGCAGACTAACCTGTGAGCTGGAGTGTTCTGGGACGTTATATTTGATCTTTGAATGGCTGCAATCCAGGCCACCCGTCGCCTCTTTGTTACTTCGGAAACATGGCTCGAACAATTTCTCTTCAACGACGTAATCCGATAACAACCGATCTCTTTACCCGTCGGCTTCCCGTGGCTGTCATGCGACCGGCTATTGCAGTTAATAATACAACAGCTTCTTGCCATTTTTGTGTTTCTTTTTTATCGCTGTGATTTCAATTGAAAGCCTGCGTGCGCTAGTACCTCTTGCCACGAGTTCCCAGAATCCTTTGCGGTTTTACCCCTGAATGACGTCACATTTTCAATCTCTATATAATATGTATGTTAAATTTTATATTTGGGGTGAAATATCAAGTCTTTTCAAGTAAAAGTCCAAGTCAAGTCACAAGTCTTAGAACATTTTTTCAAGTCAAGTCTAAAGTCATAAAATTAATGACTCGAGTCTGACTCGAGTCCAAGTCATGTGACTCGAGTCCACACCTCTGCTAACCATTAGCATAGCTATAGTAAAACTTGAGAAAGTGCAACAGAAATTGGAAGTGGAGAAGGTTTACTACCGAAGTAAAAGTTGTGGCTCAGAGCTGCATCAACCTCCAGCAACCACTTGCCACCAGTTGGAAATATTAATTTTTACTTCAAGACCAGCGGTTGCCAGTGGTTGCAGACCAGTATCAAGGCCTGGGTGACTGGGGCCTTATTCACTAGATCCTACTTTGTCACCATGATTGTCTCACATCCACACTGGCGGACAAGTTAACGTCATGTGGTAAGTGGTCATAAGTACATAAGCAGTTAATTATGTTGGCTCTATCGTTAACACAGCTTACATTTTCAACCATATCTAGATGCTCCACTTAAAAGATCTTCGCACAGAACACTGAAAAACTGTCAGGATACAGATTTTTCCGAGAGGGAATACAGAAAATGTCTTCCCAAGCATACTCCCCAGCACCCAGCTACAGCTTGTCAACAAAATTACATACCGTACTTTGAACTGAGGTGAGTGTCTCTGTCTCCAGCTGTGACGCATAACCAGGAAACTGTGCAGCGCTGAGAGACATTACATATTGTTAAGCCAATACAGAAGATATACACTGAGAATAGACAGTGGACTTGGGGGTAACGTTTCACCCTTTAACAATGGAAGTTCAGATCATTTTTGTGATGCTAAAAACACTAGGTATTTATACATATAAAGCAATCTGATTACACAACAATGGTTGAAAAACATCAAGCATCCGCCATGGCAGAGATTTCTCACTTTTTTAGCGACTAGTCTGATCAGAACTGTAAGATAGTCTGATGCATTTAAATATAGGTTATGGAAAAACAATCACTCTTTCCATAGCTTCCTGCAACCTTATTGATCTGCTGCCTTTTTCAGTACATATAAAACACATCAAATGAGTGATGTAAGCAGTAACAGCCACTCTGTGCTCATTTATGAAGTATCATTCAAGAGGCATTACCTTCAGTATTTAAGAAAACATATATTTCCATAATGATACCAAGATATACAGAATTCAAGCACAACATGAGATTAAAAAACACTAACATCAATTAATTTAAATGATATCAGCCTCAATCAGTGATCAATTAGCCCTCAACGAATTAGCCCAATGGCAATGCTTTCATGTAGAGCTGCAAGATAAGATTAAATTTAAATGTTGAAATTTTATTTTATTACTGATGTACACTGTGCTATGAAAAAAAGCATTTTTATTTGAACTTTAATGCAATGCAATTGGCTACACGGTGGCAAACACTGTAGACAAAGCCCATCTGTGCCATCAACTGAAGGACTGTCATTATTCCTTGCTTCCTTCCTGAGGACTGAGGTTATTTCCTCCTCCATCGCCCCTCTTGGTTATATTGACGGAACGGCAGTGTGGCATTAAGAGGTGAAGGCAAAAACTGGAAAAACTGTCTTTCTTCAACATCCTGTCTGTCCAGGGAAGTAGAGGGCTGCAGAGTCACACCCATTTTGCGTAGTGCAAATGAGAAGTGGGAAAACTGGTGCACAGAGAAATGATGGACCCACCTGCACTATCCCTCTGGCTGTAGACTAGAGATGCATAGGGGCTCTAACAGAAAGGGTTGTAAGAATGCCAGACAGAGCAGCAAGGCAGCTGTTACATTTCTCTTGGTCTCGGGTGGCCTGCACCCCGAGTATGAGTGTAAAATAACTGAGTCAGATTTAGGAGGAGACTCCATCACTGCTGGTACTAGATGAATAGACTGTCTCAACTCTCCAGTCCATTGCTTTTCTTTTAGAGAGTATGTCTTTCTTACTCGGTGTTTTTCTTGCTCATGTTACAGCGTGCACTTAAGAGTCTGCCACTGACTAACAGTAGAGTCCACATTTCCATGAACCATTAATTATGTTATCACACAGACTTCACTTGTAGATTAGTCATGGAAATGAGAGCCATGCACATTTTTCTTTGGTATAAACTGTAGGATGGCATGTTCAAGTTAATTTTACCTTACTTGACAATGTAGATCTGAGAATTGCACATGTGCACATAAAATGTTGATACTAAGCAAAGAAATAATCGGCCCCATTTTTCATGCATTGATCAGCTTTGGTGGACTTCCACCACTGAGCAGTAGTAAATCATTTCCACATTGATGACCTCCAAGAGGAAAGAGATTGGCCAAAGAATCTAATATAGCAATAATGCACCTTCACATCTGATATAATCCTGTTGTGTTTTTTTTATTTAGCACATTCATTTTGATATGCAGTACCAAGCACAAACAATACTATTTAATGTGTGACCTGCAAGTAGATAGGATCTCTCCAAGCTTCAGTCGCCACTGACTTTGTAAGAATGACCTGTTATAATATAAAGGTAATGTAGTCAGGAATCCTTTATTGCCACAATTTAATCCAATCAGTGTATTCTTAGCCTAAAGTTCCCAAATAATGGTTTAACCTTTAAGTTACATTTTCTGAACAGGAAAAACAATAACCTCCAATATCTTTCATTAGCAGTGAAGTAAGGTGACGAATGGTACAGTACTTCACATGTGCTCCAACCAGAAGACACGCAACAAGCTTTCCTGACATTTCCCTGGTTACCAAAATTATAGCTCTGGCTGACAGATATCGCTGTATAAACCTCTGACCTTGACCAGTTAGTCTATATGTTTCTCTTTATTCCATCTTGTTGACAATGCAAAATGTGTAGGACGTAAGACATACGTTTCTCCTTAATATGCCCTCAGAACAATCTAGAATGAAGACCATATACAGCAATGGTGCATTTCTATAGCAAGCATTAAAATGTTTCAGATTAAAAAATATATATATATTTTTTTTCATCAAAATCACTAGTGAGAAACACTTAGCTTGGTCACTTGCTCTGCTAAATAAATAGCACTGACAAGTAATGTAATGTTTTTTCACAAAAGGTTTCTATCTTTATCATACAATATACCATGCCCTGAGAAGAGTTACGTTGTGAAGTGCTCCTGTGTAAAAATAACTGAGCAGAGATCAAATGAAAAGGACAACAAAATGCAGAAAAAAGCAGTTAAAATTATTCCTATGCATCAGTGACGTGATCAAAATAATTGCATAGTCGGTTTGGGGGGAAAAAACGTCATGCTATCACTTAATGTATCTTTATTATCTTTCCTGTGACCACTCAGAAATATGTAAACACAGACATCCATTTAAAAAGTGATATAAACCCACATATCATTTATACCATGGTTACAGAGTTCTTCAGGGACACCTGATGAAGCAGATATTCTGTCTTTAGTGGATGGCAAACACCTTGACTGGTTTTTATGTTTTGACTGAACAAATCAATCATGTTAGGACTCAGTCATCTGCTGCAGCTGTGCTTCTTATGTAAATGGTTGCACTGAGTGTCATGGTGGTTTTACTTTTCAATACAAGCCTCTTCAAGCACTGTGAAGTCTATCACCCTTATACCGAGGCCTTTTTTCATATTTCGGAGCTGCGGCACTATAAGTAAAGGATGTATTATACTCCACATCTAGTAAATGTAGAGCCGCTTAAATCACCTAAATTATAATAGATGAATGAAGCAAATGTACCATCAAAGATAAAAGTTCACAGGTGATCAAGAAAAAGCAACTGCAGTGGTAAGGCACGACTCTGCAATTACTTTTGCTATAGGAAAAATGATGACAGGAAATAAACCAAGGAAAGGACACTGGCAAATGTTAGCAAGTGAATTTTTCCAAAGATTGACAGCTGCAAAAAGCCAACTGGGGAGTAAAGGAAGAGTTTCGACATGAACAAGCATGTGGTCACAGAAATAAGATATAAAGTGGCATGGTCTTAAATGCCATTGCACACATCAAAAATAGTCAGCAAGTTATTCTACAAAACACGAAGCCATCTATCACATTTCAAGTCATACTCCATATTTGCCATTTGTGACTTGAACATGGACAATAGCTTCCAGGAGCCAAAACAACGGATATGTCATTTCATGTATCTTGGTTGAGTGGGCTGAGTGACTGGAGGTCATGCCAGCTATCTGCTGAATCAAAACTCGCAATGTGGGAACACAGCAGTCCTGCTGTGTCTGTCCCCAGAGGCAGAGCAAGGGTCCGAGGGAGCTGAAAGCATAACCAGAGTAACAGAGCTGTCTGATGCATGGGATGCAATGTTTAGCTTAAGACGAATATGTAAAGTCTAATCTTTCGGTTCAGCAACCAAAGCATGCAACAGCCCATTAATGGGCCTGGGGTTAACCATAAGTCCTCTGAACAAATGATCTTTTGAGTATTACCATGCTATTTTTTTCTGAACCATATCTTGTTATTTAATCAAACAACATAACTTCCACTTTAAAATGATAAAAAAGTCTGTTACGAGGAGGGTGAGATAGCAGCACAAAAACACCCCCCTTTACACCAGTAGACTGGACTTCCTGCCTTAACTGGGACAATTTCAACATTTAATTGACATTTTACAATTTTTTTTATCTCAATTAGGCACAAGTACTTAGGGTTGAGTACAGAAAGTATTTGAAGATCATGGTTTGGGTTAAAATATACCCTTTTCTAATACTATCAGAAAATATACAACACCTCCAAATGCCTTAAAACAGGTGGCCCCCAAAGTTATCTACTTGCTCTTTTGCTGCAATATTTGTACACCGATAAATGTTGCGGCAGGATCAGCTCAGAATCCATTCTCAAGTTAACACAGTTTTGATTGGCAGGATTACCAACAATTCTAGGTAGGCCTGGAAGAGATGGGGGACATAACACTGTGATGCAAGGTCAACAACTTCTTACTGAATGCCAGCAAAATCAATCAAACTGCTCTGCCTAAGATCATGGAGAAAGTAGTTTGTTCAGCCAAGTGGAGTGTACCATTGCATCTACACTCTTGACGCTACAGAGCCGCAACTAGTAGGATTATAAACCACAGCGACAGACTATCTGCTTCTACGCTCAAAGAAAAAGCTCTTTTCCTCAGGCCATCAGGATTGTGAACTATGCCCTGCACATGCTTCATACTAGACTTGGCCAAGGAATTACAGCTTGATTGCTGTTGCGTGGGCATAACTCTCAACTTTAAGGAATTCAAGTGTCACCTGAGGCTAATGCCAGAACATAAAAATAATTAATACAGTCTATGATTTGATGAGTTTCACACCTCGGGCAGTTCACCCACATAAGCCATATGAATCAATAACCCGGGTCAGAGTCCTTCGAGTTCTCAGTTCTGACTGCTTTAACTTTCAATCATGTCTACCAACTCAGTGATTATAAATGCCATGATGACTCTCTTCTTTTTCAATTGCCTTACTAAAAAAGACATTACACCAGGCCCATTTGCCATCGCTGGTGTTGGCAGAAAGGGACCAGTATCTGGAGCAAGCACTCCTTCACATAAACCTCTTCTGCGATTGCAGTGTAGTGCAACCTTGCATCAATTAGAATAACAATGCTTTATTTTTACCGGCATCTGGATAGACTTTTCATTTTCCATTGATTATCTTTTGTAACTGAGAGATCAGGACTCTGAGACAATGCAGTCAAAGCCCTAAAGAACATTGTCGTATGTTAGCAACACATATGTCCTGGCTGGATGGCATTTTTTTGAACTTTTTCTTCTTTGACCAGCAATAAGAAATGTCAAGCTTCATATGGTGCATTCTCTCATATGATGATGAGCTTGCACCACACTGGACACTGAAGCCGAATGAGGAACAATTATGAAGCACCATGTAATCAAGGTGGTCCCTGACAAGCTGAGTAGAGTCTGATGAGCCAGTGTGTCACTCTGGATCTCCAGGGCTCCACAGCTAATCAGCCACCAAGGAGGGGCTCAAGGGGCACGATCACTCAAGCCCTCCATCACCACATTGGAAGGAAGGCAATCACCAGCTTATTTCCATGTTAGTTCCACCCCCACCCCAAACCTTCGACTCTCAAATCAAGGTGCACAGATGACCAGGGAAGTACTGGATGGAAGCAAAGGTGGCTGGAGGGTGCAATCAACGGTTAGGAAAAAAGACAAAAGAAACGAAAGACCAAGAAACTTTTGGTTCTGCAAGAGATTCAAGCCATTTAATATCTTTAAAAAATCATGAATGGATTGGAAACACGAAGGGAGCAGATTGAATGAGGCTCAATTGCTTTCCAACCAGCAGGCTTATAAGATCCTGATGATTGGGCTTGCAAATTGAAATGCAAGTCTTGTAATACAGTGTGCTAAGGAGACAGAAGGTGTACGGGTCAAAAAGGTGAGAGAAGGGAGTTCTCATTTTACTCTGGCAAGGAATTACCACAATGAGCATATGTTAAAGTTTTTGTCTGGTGAAAAAGAGAAGTGAAGCGATGAATGCGACTTATAAGCTTTATTTTACCCACCTTAAAAAGAACAAGATTTAAGTGGTAATTTTAATCTTTTCATAAGGACGAGAAGATGAGGGAAAGAAGAAGACAAGAAAGAGGACCAGAAAAGGGGAAGACTGGGGTCCCTTTAACTATGGTATGTGTAATTAAAACAAAAAACTGGAGCCCTGTCGTACAGCTAGATGGGACTCGCACTTGTAAAATTCACCACACCACATAATTGGAGGTAATAGCTCCTCCTGTCCTGTTTCAAGATTAACAGTGGCTGGAGAGGCTTCCCTTCACTAATAGCCACCACTCAAAAAATCATTGGCGCACACACACGCTCATCCTGTCGCCTCTGACTGTGCTTAGTTAGAATATTGATGAGGAGCTCAAGCTATGTTACAGACTAGTAGATAATATAAACCTGTGGATTGTGCTGCACCAGGTCCCGATAGAAAATAACACACAATTTTCCATCTAATCTCAAATTTTCATATATGTCGGAATATGCACATTTGACAAGAAGGAACTAGCACATTTTAAATCGATTTATTTAATTTAAATGGACCTGACCACATTTAAAAGAATTGTCACTCTGGCAGACAATACGCTCCATATGTGAGCAGTGCAGACAGAGGCTGAGCAGGATATTAACTGAACATTAAATCTCTGATGCCAGCATGCAGCCAATTATTTTTTTAATGTGGTCAATCTTCTGAAAATTATTAGCAACAATATAGCTGAAAAAACATATTGGTGTAAATGGGAGAGGCAAATGTCTGCAATCGCAGTTTGGCTGTTTAAACAAAAATTATTTATATACGTATTTGTCAGGAATTAAAAGAAAAGGAAGGCAAGAGACATAAAAGCCTCATCATAGTTGCATATCTTTATTGCCATCATCATTCCCACTTCCCTACGGTTTGTGATATTAGAATAGACTTTACAAGACATTTGTAACATTGACATTTCTAAACAGTGTTACAGTTTAAATTTGTAAGCTTAGATTTGTAACCCTAGACATGTTATTAAAGTAAATTGTTCTTTTTTTCTTCTCCAAGTCCCAGTTTTTACATGTAGATGCCATGGACTAAAATTACAAGCAACATTTAATTGAGGATTGATGCCATTTTTAGCAAACGCATAGAGGCAAATGCAACATTTTACATAGTAAATAGAAATTGTAACTGTGCTTTAAAAACTGCTAATCTTATTCAGCGCTAATGTTTTTATGCCATTTCTGACTAAAATGGCAGGCAAGAAGGACATGCATTGTTTGCTTTAGCAGTGAAAATAATCAGACTAATACACTGCAGATGCCTCATTAAATTTGCATATGATTATTGCAGCATTACTTCAATTGATCCTTTTCATCAAACCAGATAATGCTTCCTGATTGCAGATTATTTTGGAGCAGGCAAATTCCATGGTATTATATTCAGTCTTGGTGAAAAGCAATTAGGAACATAGCTGGCAGTTTGTCTGATTTTATTCAGAAATTAGAAATCTTTCACTGAACTAATTCTGTTTTATTTCTCTATACGAGTCAAAACATAACTCTGACATTGAGGATTCGGATGGGATATTAAGCAGCATTTTCTTAAACACTGTAACCACTAAGCAGGAAAGTTTAGGGGGGCAAAAGCAGATGAAATTTCTTAAAGCAAAAAGTGGAATGTCCTGTAGTTAGAAGATGCTGCAACATCAACATCAAAAAACATCAACAAACTTCTTAACCTGATATAAATAACACTGACTGCGGATGCAATGACAGTGCAACAGCAACACTGAAGAGAGGAAAACAATATTTGAGGCTAAAAACAGAAGCACTTGAAACTGAAAAACATGATTTAGGAACAATCAGAAGCCTAATTCTTCATTAACTCTCTGTGATAGAGAATTGATTTGAACAAAAAACCTGCTGCTTAATCACAAGCTATAATCTACACTAATCAATCTAGATCGCCAACTAAGTGGTTACTATGACAGCCATCTGTACTTCTCAAACCTCATCTAAAAGGGTATAAAAAAAACCCTCAGGGACAGATAGTTGCTAGGGTTTTTTTTGGCTTTACATTAAAAGCTGCAATTCATACAAGCATCACTAATAGCTTTCCTAAAACGTCCTGCCAGCCTCAAAACACCCACAGTCTCTCATTCTCTTTCCTGTCAATGATAATCTCTGTCTCATTCCATATATCTGAGGTTGGTCACATGCAGACAAGCTGTCTTCAGATGAGTCACAGGGGAACATTTTTGCAGTTAACCACACTGTTCTCCGGGGGCGACCTGGACAGTAGATCGGCAGCCGGTAAAACACTTGCTGAGACGGAGGACAGACTATCCCAGATTGTCTCGCCTGCACGCAGTGCGAGTGCTGTGTGGAATCTTCTGGGTATTGGCTGTGTTAACTAAATCGACATTGGCTTCCAACCTCCTGGCTATCCATCAGTGGAGGGATGAGTAGAGGGGCTAGCGAGGTAACCCCTGAGTCTTATGCAGTTGTAGTGGTAGTCCTCGCATTTGTTATTGCTGGGATGAAAAGGAAAGGGGTGAAAACAGATGTGTGAGGCAGAGTGTGAAGGAAAGGATTTCTGCCCCCCCCCCCGAAGATATTTTTGGTGATAGCCATTCATTTGTAGTGTTTTTGGCCTGAAGAGGTTTGTCTTATCTGTTCCTTCACTTTCTCTCTGGGGGGAAATAGAGGGTGAGTCTTCTCTAGCCTGCTCTCTCACAGTTGATTAGTAACTCCTGCTCTACCCCTACGCTCCAGGGACTCTATGCCAGCTCCCCTTATACATCCCCTTGTCATGCACACACTCACACTTCCTCTTTTTCTCTCACTCTCTCCCCCTCCTAAACATGTGCTCGTGCACTCACGTCTCCCTACAGTTATGGAACAGCAATTTGAGGGAATCACACAACCAAGACCTGACATTTGCAGTGCACCTATAACAATGAGAGCTTGATTAAAAGGGCAGAATGAAACAGTGTCACCCTCCATTCATTGTCCTTAGCCCAAGTCAAATAGGATTTAAACCTGTGCAATGTGGCTGATACCTCCACTGTCAAATTCTGATTGCTTTAAAGCTGCGGGAAGAAAAGGTCTTGTTATTGCAATACGTGTGCATAACTGTATGTAACTGAGGTGTCAGAGGTGACCAGGTTTTACACAGAGCGTCTGGGAACAGATAAGGATGACGCTCTTGGAGGAAGGGAAAGCAAAGCTAATACAGCTCTGGTGAAAGCCTTGGTGTTAAAAAGGCACAAGAATAAAGCTGCGTTTTATCTGGCTTGGGGCAGCACACAAAAGAAGCCAGCATTGCAATGTGGTGAGTTTTAAAATTGGGATCAAAAGGTTCAAGCTAATTAACCAGCTAAATAAGAGTCCCCTAGCTTCATCTATGTAGCCACCCTCATTCTTTTTCCCTTTCCTCCGCCTCCTGCAGTATTTTGTGTGCCTATGGCGTGTGCGTGGCTTGCAAACATATACAGTCTGTCTGGAACAGTGAAGACAAATTGCTCCCCGTGCTGAAATATAAAAAAAAATAATCACCGAATTACCTCCAACAAGATCATTCTAATTAACTATGTTTTATTACCAGCATGACCCTGAAAGTGAAATGCCCTGTGATCAAGCTCTCTTCTCAAACAGTTTTGATGTTGTTATTCGACTTTTTCCAGCAGAGCCCCGAGGAGGGCTGAGATTGAAGAGTCAAATGGAAAGGACAAGGGCACATAATAAAGACAAATGGCTAGAGCATGAAATTTAATTCATTGCCTTGGTACAGAAACATTCACAAGGAAATAGCCAACATTGACATGCCATGAATTTCAAAACACTGTCAAGTCCAAAAAGCACACATCGTGCTACAGTGACATTGAGTCCCCGAGGAGCCCACAGGCGAAATCAGGCAAATTGAAGGAAAAAAATCAGTCAAGTTATTCTCTTTGATTGACACCTCGACACCGAGTTCAGTGATGAGTTTTTAAAAAGGTTTATCATCCAAATTAACAGGGGGGGGGGGGGGGGGGGGCAGGGCAGCCCCTGAAGGTGAGTGCTTCAAAGTACCAGTTCAAGATCCCTACATTAGCTGATGAGAGCAGCAGAAACCTGACTTGTAATGATGCTCTTGTATCACTACGCCTCAGTCTAACCCCTGTGCTACGTAGGTGCAGCGTTGCGGGAAATGATCAGCTCGAGTGTGTAGTAAGAAGTACCATTAAATCCATGTAGCCAATGTGAAGTGCATGCCGACAGGGTTAATTAAGTTGCTGCTTTCAGCAATAAAGTGGTTAGATAGGTGTAAGTTTCAGCGTAACAGTTACGCAACGCACCTGCCAACACAACTGCCATGCTGGTGTGGATAGTAGAGTTTAGCAGTAAGCTAAGAAAGACACTGACATCAGAGGTTCCCGACTATTCTTAGGTGCTACATATCGAGAAAAGCTACTATTGAACTACAACAAACCTGAGAAGCTGTGTAAAATTTATAAGAGATGTCATTTATTCCCTAATGGGAAATTATTCTGGGAAGTAGCCTGATATTATACACTAACAGGAATATTTATATGGTCGTCAAATAATCTTTATAATTCAGTGTAAGAATACAAGGTCACCGTTTGCTTGTTATACCCTTAAACTGTAGGCGAGCGGCACATCTTTTTCTTCCTTTTGCTTTTTTTTCTTCAAGTATAATTTACATTTTACAGTACATCATTCTAATATTTTAATCCAGAAATAATCCAGCGATAAATAAGAATCTTTTTTTTTTATTTGTTAGCTTTTTGGTAATTCGGGTGCACTGACCCCTATGTTTTATCCATAAAAGATTACAAATGACAACCAGTGATTTTTAACATTAAACTGCAAGTTAACATCAAACACACATATAACATTTAAGTGTTTGCGACACATTTTGAATAAAAATGAGGAAATTTATAGCCATAAGGAACTCGCCGGCTTATTTATTTCAATAGGCAGAAGCATATGCTTGCAGCAGACTTTTCACTGTGGAGCACCCACTTTGTAGTATGATATGAAAACACCATCTGGTGTGTGAGCAGCAGCTAGGCTAAGCTAGCTGGGGCTAGATAGGGCCCTGCTGTGTCACAGGATTATCTTACTGTTTGGTAGATCCACTCTATTAGCCCCTAGTGGCTTGGATTATTGGATGATCATTACTGTGTGTGACTGAACATAGGGCTAAGTACCTGCACTTCCTTTGCAGTTCACTCTTGTTAATGTGATCAGAATACACACTGTGAACACATTTCGTAGCATTATGCATTCGTTGCACCTTGTCTTTGACATAAAATCACACACACATACCATTTACCAAATATTCTCTGACTTGAACTCGTGCTGTATGTTTAATACATGATTACTGCCGTCAATGACTTCTCTTAAAAACGTGCTCTGCATGTCAGAAGAGAGAGATTACGGCACACTTGGAGCACATGTTTGTTTGTGGAAGCATGTTTCCTTCTAAAGCGGTGAAACAGGATCACAGACGCGAAGAGAAGGCAGCACGTTCAGAAACGGGTACTCTGCTCAACAAAACGAACATCTGCCGTTTCTCATCAGCGAGATTGAAGCTAATGATGAGCCACGAGTGTGCTGACAGAGAGAATGGAATTGGATTGTGTACAAGAGCCCCAGTGAGACCAGACATATGTTTTAGAAAATGTTGTGGATAGAATATGGGTTTATATGGTGTGTGTCCGTGCGTTCGCGCACGTGTGTGTAAGCTAAGATACAGATGCCCGAGAGTGTAAGACACTGAAAATAGGCCTCTGCTATTTCTTTTGCAGTCCGTTTATCCATCCATGTTTATACAAGCGGATGAAGGGGTGTGTGTTACTGCAGGTAAAACAACCGCTGTATTCCTCCCATTTCAATCTCTGCTTTCACTAACAGATAATGGAATTACACATCAAAGAAGCTACTCTCTGTATCCAATTCTTCTGTGACCTCTACAAGCCTTTGTTCATATTCACCACAACAACTCCCAGCCCCAAGTCTCCGCCAGCAGGCTACTTATTCCCTGCTTCCTCCCTCTCTCTGCGTCTAGGGAGGGATTAAATTTAGATGAAAATGAAATATTCATTCCCACTCAGCAACTGATGGCCATCTTAATTTGATACATATTTTGATGCAATATCTCCTTATTGTTCTTTTTCATTACCAAACACTTTTTAATTCTCTGCAACACTCCTTTGGGTAATTCTCGATACAAGCCCTTCTTTTGGATTTGACTTTGTTAAAAGTAGAATTGCAAAGTGCCATTACGGTTTTCTGCGCTCTCTTGAAATATGTCTGAGTCATTTCAGATGAGACATTTACACAGACCCCAAGCGAAAAAGGATCTCAGGGAGCGTGCGAGAGGAGACTGCACACTCTATAGCTCGCTAGAAGAGTTAATCACATGAAAACTTCTCAGTCTCTCTCTGCTGCTGGTGCAGGGATAACGACAAGAAATTGAAGTGGCTCTGTGTTTGGAGAATTCAACCAAAAGTGGTGACCACAAACCCGATTTATCCCACTCAAGTTTCGGAGTGGTCACATTGCATACAGCTTCAAGTGCTGCGGAGCTTTAATGTCAGGGCTGTTTCCTAGGCAATAATTAAATTTGGAGTCTTGCCTGCCCAAAGCATTTTAGGAAACCTAAGTGAAAAATGCATGTGACCAGGTGTTGTGGAGCCGAGGAAATGAAATCAACACGAAATCATGAAAGAGATTGATTAACTGACACTGATTAAGTGCTTTAAGTATTAGGTAGATAAAGTAATTGATTATTCAATAAATCCCTGTCAGGCAGTGAATAATCTCAGTGAGAGAAAAAAAGAGACAACAAATGATAAATTAGTTTCATCAATCCGCAGATGAAAGAGACAACGTATATTAATCTGTCATTACTGTATGCTTCACTGGTAGATATATTATAATTCAAGAACGCTATGAATATATTTTCATCTGAACACATTTTCAAATCTGGCGATCCCTGTCTTGGGAAGAAAGCAGTGTGTGTAGAGCATTAGCAAATTGCAGACAGAATGCCGCGCACTCGGGCTACAGAATAAGGCATAAAGAGCTGCTACCATATCCAATAAAATCATTTGTATACCATCTTTTTCCATGTTGGCAAACATGCAAATTATCTAAGGACGCACATTATCTTTGGAGCGAGGCGGAAAAAAATACTGCACTCGCATCCTTGAGCACTTTTGTCTTTATTATAAAAACATTGCATCACCAACTGAAATGGTCCCTAGATGAGATGAGAGATTGCAAAACACGTCAGAAAGAGAAAAAGAATTATGAAAAGCAAGCAGAGGGAGACTAAAGAGGAGCACAGCATGTAAGAGGACAAATACAGGAGGAGTAGTCTTTTATTCCCTCCAACAAATAGAAGCTGCTGAATGAGACGGAGCGACCATCTGGCCTCAACTTAGAGCAATGCACTGTAAAAGCACTAAAATCAATGGCAACAACTCTACCTTGGATGCCCACCATTACCCAGATGGTGTACTTGGAGAACTGCAGGCCACCTAACCAAGAGCAGACACAGCACAGACAGAGAGTATCATGCTCAAATACCACCGCCCACCTCGATGAATTTCACTGGTTCGCTTATGTTGGTAACCAGTGTTGAGGAGCAACATTAGCTACCCTGCACTGACTATAAGAGAGCCCTCTGTTGGTTTTAGTGGAGTGGCTGTGACACAGAGTTCGTGCACAGACTTCCAAACCAAGTATCAAATTGCAAAAAAAGAGAGGAAAAAACAGGGAAAACAGGTCTGCTGCACATCAGCTCTAAAAAAGCGCTCATTCCTAAATAAATTGTTCTGTACAATACCCAACATTCTGTCCCCGAGAACAATGCGGTATGTTTACAATAATACACGCAGGCTGCATACACTCCAGCTACTATGATGAATAAAATTACACAATGTAAATATGGTGAGATATATTTTCTTTTCTTTACCTTTCAAATATTTGTCTGTAAGGTAAACAAATTACATGAATACACACATAGCTATCATGCATACAAATTCAGTTTTAAAAGATCCTATAGAGAGATGAGCCTTTCGATTTTTTTCTTCCCCTATTTTTGGCATTCGGGTAAATTCTCAATTTCCTGTATGTCTCTACTCTTATGAAACATAAAAAAAACATGCAACTAAACTGATCCTGCACTGGAAGCTATGATAGATTCTATAAAAAGCAATAGTAGGACTGTAGCACATTTCAGGGTAAATTTGTCAGCACTTTGACATTTTTAAAAATAAAAGGCTGTCAAGTCTATTTCGGGTCTTCAATTGAGCTGCTGTCAAGATAAAAATAAATAAA
This sequence comes from Mchenga conophoros, assembly GCF_057382185.1. Classification (NCBI taxonomy): domain Eukaryota; kingdom Metazoa; phylum Chordata; class Actinopteri; order Cichliformes; family Cichlidae; genus Mchenga; species Mchenga conophoros. The sequence continues at coordinate 22,007,033 of NC_140536.1, forward strand.
TAGATAAAGAAATAAGAGGGAAAAATGCCCTTTAACCAAAAAATTTCAGGTTAGAGCAGAAGAAAGCGAGCCTGAGGATTTATGCAGTTTCTAATACATCACCAAAGTCCATAAAGTGTGATGTCAGGAGTCATGGCTCCTCACAACACTGTAGTCAATCACAGGTACACAGGCCTGCCCGATATCTTCATATTATGTTCAGCAGTAAACATTATTCCACACATCTTGAGTGTATGCATCGTGTTTCTTTGGCTTTAATTCAAAAAGCACATTAAATATGCAGAAGGTCAACAGCGTTCACTCAAGGTTATTGTGCAATAAACTGCTGCTATACATCTTCATGTTGGAGTCTGATAACTTTATTTTAAATGTAGCTTTTCAGGGACCACCCACAGTGCTCGCCAGGAATTATGAATTACAAAATCACTGTGGGATGTTGATGATTTGTAGATATGTCATAGAAAGAGACAACTGGTTTATTAAGGCAATTCACCCGCTGTTACTGTGTAACACATGGGCTATCCCTGTTTGTAACATTATTCCACTTTCGCCCATCATTTACAGCTGGAAGATGCTCTCACTCCCTGTACTCGGGCTGTTGTAATGGTATGTTAATGTGGACCAGTGCCATTTTGAGTAATTGTCCTGCACTGCACTCTGCCAAATGTCAAAAACGATTTGCCTTGTGACAAAAAAACGTATTGATCTTCATTCTGTTTCTGTCTCTTGGCCGCGCAAAACGTTTCAGCGCATTGCCAGCTCCGGATGACAATTCGCACATTGTTCCACTGTGAGTGATGAGAAAAAGACAAAGCCACCAGACACCTGGCTTCATTTTTTTAGGGTCCGTCGGTGTAGATAAATGAAGTAACCAAGATTTACCTGAAAATGCTACTGTTTATATATAGTAAGCGTGTTACTCTGTGATTTGACTGATATTGTGGGAACATCCTTGTCCCCTTAATATATTATATAAGACGATATTAAACTTTTGGATGGAGCTTGTTTTTTCTGATTTATAACTATGTTCTTTAATTTGACAGACTGTCTTTAAAAACTTACTTCCAGAAGGCATGGCAATGAGCCTTATTTAGCTGGTGACTCAACATGCTGGCTGTAGCAAATGTAACAGACAAAGCAGGGTGCATAGAGGTCACACTAACCCACAATATTTCATTGCATGGTTTCCGAGTGTTTCTCGATATTACTGACAGCGTGCGCTTTAATGCACTTCTCTCTTGTTGCTTACCATTTGCACGTCGTATAAGTAAATCTAATATTTACATCCGACCCGGCTGTGGAGAGCGGTAAATGAAAGCGACTGTTTATTTACTACAAAAACTATTTGCTGTCGCGGAGAAAGCGGAACGCTGAAATGCACTGAATAGGCATCAACTTTCAGGGTTAGAGTACAAACGTGTGTGTGCAAATGTAACCGTGGACAACTTACCTATTCGAATAACATGAGGCATCCCGTAAGAGTACTGAATCCAAAAGAGACATGCAATCAGCGATGTCCAGTAATCCCTAATCGCACTCCGGGGGAACAGCCAAGTATTTCGCATGGTTGTAAAGTCGCGGGATCCACTTTTTTAAAATTCCAAAGACGAGTCAAAATTGCTCATCAAAACTGAATTCGACGGAGCATATATGGATTTTGGAGTCTGCGACAAATCAGCGCTCATTGTACTTGGTGCAACATTCTCCCGGGGTTTCTTTTTTTCTGTTTCTCACAAGTCTAAAAGCGACCCGATCAGGATGAAGCCGCCAGTCCCTCACAAGCAGATCAGCGAAACACCTGCGAACGCAGGCTGCAACAATTAGCTTGCAGGAGTCTCTTTATCCCCTCCTACCGACGATGCTATCTGTCTGCTGGCAAGTACCACGGCAACAGCCGAGCCGGACTCCAACACCTCTGTTGAAGAGGAGAACTGCGCCTGCGGAACTTTGGGTCGTCTCGGACGATTCTGCCGTCCGAAAGCCAAACAGAGAAAAAGCGCAGAGGATTTTCAATACACTTAAGTGGCACGAAATAAAATGCTTGTTGGAGTTTAGTCACTCCAGTCTTTCATTCCAGTAACGCTAACAGTTCAGAACACAGTGGAGGAAAGCAGCTCCGTGACGCTCCGCTCCAGTTGCGCACGGTGATTGCACAGGGCTGGTTATCGAAGAACGTCCAATCTGCTCAAAGGGACCCCCGTTAAACAGTGTTGATTTTACAAATCTTCCAGTTTGTGCTGGATGGAAAGGTAGTGCTGAAAGCTGTGCATCAGCGTGCGTCTGACGAGCCTCCTTCCACGGTGCCACTAGAGGCACGCGTCCTTACGCATAGTTGTCAACTATGTCCAAGAAGTGTTTTATGGAGGTGAGAGGGATCCGAATGGTCACTTGATTCACTGCTTGTCCCAAATGCTGTGTACACGTACATTATGGTATTCTTAATATCTTCTCATTTTTATTATACAGTATTTTTGGGTTTGTCTTATTGCGATCTGTTGTTGTTGGAGCTTCTTGTCTTTTTTCAGACACTTAGATAGAAATTGCAATATACTTCTTTGCCCCAAGTAAAAAGAAGAAAAAACATCCAGCTGCCTAGAGCACTGTGAATAGGATAAATTATTAGCATGAAAGAAATAAGTGCCAAGTGAGGATTGGACCACTCACAAAGCAGGTTTCTTTTTTTATCGTTGTTATTGGAGACGTTCTGTCAGTGTCCGTGAGTGCATTAATCCCCCAACTGTTTGACGCCTGCCTGCCATTAAAAGAAGAAGAAAAAAAACCCCAAACAGAGCCGTCAACCATAAACTGCAGGTCACATGCATATACATAAGCAGAGTGCTTATTATGTCTCATTCTCCACAGCCTGGACAGCCTAGATGTATGGAATTTTCTGCTTAAATTACACATTTTACTTGTTGAGTTATGCCTTACTGAAACAGGCAACTTAACCTTATAAGTTTTAGAAGATTAAAGCTAAAGCTCTCCAGGATTAAAATAAAACTGTTTAAATTAAACATGCTTTTAGTTGATTAATCATATATAAATATATGTTTTACTTTAAAATGAATAGCTACATGGATAGATGTGTCGTTTCCTAGAAACGTTTACTAGGATCTGACATTAAGGGAATCAAATTATATTTTTAAGCTTGATTTCTGACAAGTCAATACTGGGAAAAAAAATGAATTGATATTTTGTTTTAACATTAATGATTTGCAACTATTAAGCATGTTTTTAAAAATACACCGCTACTCTTTTATGCTTAATGAAAGCTGTTGATGAGATAGTGCTGTGGCTCATTGGTTTTATTTTTCTGCTTGGAATGGGGGAGAGGAATAAACTGTGCATTACGGGGCATGCAAGCAAGAACAAGCCAAACTGACTGCCACTGCATATTCATGTCTCACAGAGCAGATTTATCGCCTCTTGGCACAATGTAAGGACTATCAACGTGAGTTATGTGGCCCGGCTCTCGCATTATCGAGATTCATTGACTTGCTGCTCTTTCAAATACAAAATGTACACAGCTCTAGCAAACAAGACATTCTGGGTCTGTGGGTGCCCTCTATAGAGAGATGGCGGTCTGTGCTCTCAATCACTTCGGCTGATTCAGGCCCGAGAGCAGGGGAGATCCCCATTTTGACAAATACTCAATTTAAAATATAAAATGCATATTTCAGTCAGTTTTCCACACTTTCAGAAGTTGTGGCAACCAGATATCAGTTGTGTCTGTTTCTTACTGCAGCTGGCAGTAAATCTTCATACCACCATCAGTTTTGTCTCCCTGTCATTGTAAGAAGTGCCATAGGTTACAATATTCCTCCCATATTAAAAGTACTAGGAATACACTTTATTAACACAAAGGGAGTGAACAGAAATGCTCCAAATTTGTCATACACAGCCACGTTTTTCATTTTATGTTGAACTTTTTAATCCAGGGTGGAGGAAGAGGCAAATCTGCTATTTATGTAAAAGTGTTGATGTAAAAATACACCATAACAAGTCAAAAATTCAAAATCCTACATCAGTAAATTAAAGTACACAAGCATTCAAATAAAAATATACTTCAAGTATCCGGTTTTAGAGTAGAACAGAATCACATGTAAAACCTGTAGACGTGTTGAAAGCTTAACCTCCGGGTGGACTAGCAACTCTTTTTTTCTCAGATACGTAAAACTGGTGAAAGTACCACACTCACATAGATGTCCTTGATGAAATTAAATTTATAAAGGCAAAATATTTTCATCTACATTTAAAATCCACTTAAACACATGTAAAAACAGGTCCAGCAATTTTAAACTTTTATGTCAGTCATCACAGCAGGAGAGCATTCATCAAAATACAGTTCAAAAAGCAGTTGCACACACTTGGAAACATTTGTATGTTTGAACAGACTTCATGCTGAAATTTTTAAAAAGTGGCATTTTGTTAAGGAGTGAAATGTATAGTAACAACCACCATTGAAATAACTTCACTCTCAGAGTAAATTAATAGTAGTTTAAGTTGACGCTTTTTAAGCAAGTCGTACATCCATATATGGCAACACAGTGGGTCATTTTTATTTTCTTTAAGAAATGATTGCTGTTGCATTTACAACCTGCCAACGATCAATTCCTCATCTGGCAAGTTGGTCATAACTAATGGCTCCAAGCATCAAGTCTCTATTGTAAAGCTGGAGACTTTGACAGGAGGTACACTTATGTTACTGGATTGATCAGCACACATTTTGTTTATTTTTGTGAAGATTTTCAGAGAGAAGAAAGGACGGTCAATTTACACGACTCTGTTATTGGCTAGAAAAGATGTGCAATCCAAGATGTGAGATTGTTCATAATTATTTGGAGAAATTGCGGCTGCTTTGATTGAGCCTTAACAATGAGTCACGTGTAGCTTTTCTCCTTAGAAAAAAAAACCCTATAAAGAACTCTGCCACCAGATTGAACATAATACTGAAGATCGAACATCTCCCCTCAGCAATGGTCAATTGGAACTCATCGCTAAGTTGAATGTGGTTATAAATTAGCTGCCTTTTGAAGTCTTTTTGATGGGATTTGCTTTTTTTGAAGGAGAAGCTTTGGCTTTGTTGAAAGAAAAGATAATTGTTTCACCAAAAGTCCACAAAGTCAACTTTTCAAACTATGAGGGAGTGGTATTGATCTCGTGAAGAAAAGATAGTGACAAATCAAAAATGGTTTTGAAGACACAGAAGCATGTTTGGGAATGACTATTCTGTACTTGGGCTTTCAGTGGAAGTGGAAGAAAGTACACCTGTGAGCGCAATTTCACATTTGTGTATTATGAAGTGTCTACATAGACTCTAAAATAAATAAAAAATAAACCTAATAATGAAAACCAGAGCTCAGAAAAGATTCATGAAATAGGGTGGAATGTCAACTGACTGTTGATTGCACATACTGCTCCCGTGGTTTGTGGCAAGCCCATCATATCAGGTCAACAATGCCCGTGCAGCTTTTGTGGGGAGACAGACAACTGTAAGTCCGTTTCCCCTGTTCAACCATACTAGAACAATAGAGCTGCTTTGCTGACAGATTTAACTCTTGTTAGGGTCTCACACTCTTACAATTCAAGGTGAGGTGCCATGTGAAGACAAGGTTATGAGGAATTGGCCCAATTCATGCGTTGATTGCAACATTTACTGGAGCTTTAGAGTACTCTGGCTTCGAGTTACGGACTGCTCAAGACGTATGTGCTGCTGCTGACGTATGTGGCGGTGGTGTGTTGGGGAGAAGGGAGACAATCACAACCCTGATCAGTCATCCAGACAGTCTGTGAGATGGGAAATGACTGCTAGCGGGGTTCAGCCACTGGTTATAGATGAGAAAGGCACAGGGTAATAATAGATTCCTGACCAACCTGATTTATCAATTGAATTATTAGTGTTATCATCCTTACTGTCCCCATCATCTATCTTCAATAAATACTGAATGCCAGCTTACGATTGTGAAGCAGTATGAATGTGTAAAAGAAAAAAGAAAAACAAATACCACAGTTTCATGACCTTTAAATTGACACCTCTACATTTGAAGCTTAGGCTCAGTAAAAGCATGATGAATGTTGTGGCTACAAAGATGACTAGAATTTTCTGCTGCACAGTTACATACATTGACGCTTTTAATCTACAAAATGGGACAAGAAATTTCCCAACTCCTCACGGGGAGGGCAAAAAAACATTACCTGATATAAATTCAAGGTTGCATAAGTCAGATTGATGCATCTATGGAAAGCCTCCAGTCCTCCTGCTCAAAGCCTGATTCTGACCCACTTGGGGGAACACATATATTTCACCATGAATCTCAAGCTTGCACAAAGAGCAAAGATCAGCTTCCCTGCCAAACTGTCCCATTCTGCATGTTGATACAAGCTTGTTGTGATGAAAGCTGAATCTCTTGCTACAAAGCCAAACAGTTTTCAGTGGAAGAGTCTGCACTGTCCATGACCAAGGGTTGTGCATGAAGTGAGGAAAATAGCCAGGAGCGTAGTATTTTTTTTTCTTCCAACATTCGTAGCCATGAATTCATCCACCAGGGCCAGACTACCAGCACAGTTCTACTGTAACCTCCTGGGTTTTGTGGCCAACCTAACACAATCTTTTCTCACCACATGCCTTAATTTCAATTTTTTTCTTCTGAATACTTCTTTCCCTTTCCCCCAAACAAAATTTAAGGTGCAGATGCAGTTTTGACACAGGGGAGGAGACGCAGCATGCATACACATGAAGCAAGAGCCTGGGATGGTGGCCAAATTTAAATCAGAGAATGTTTTTGCTCAGTGTGAGCAGAGTCACTCTATTTTTAGGGTTGCAGAATGGCATTATTCATCCAGCTGGACATTTGTGTAAAGTATGTCTTAATTACTCCATGAATTCTTAAGTTATTGCCCAAAATGTGTTGTGTGCGGTTGACCTTGACCTTTGACCACGATATTAGTTCACATTTGAATTCAAGTAAATGTTTGTGTTAAGTGTGAAGAAATTCTCTTAAGGTATCTGAGAGACATGATATTGACGAGGATGGGATAAACATATAAAAAAGACCACACCGCTTAAAGCCTGTGGGCAGAGTTGTCGCCAGGATAGAGCCTAAAAACTGGTCTACAAACAATAACAAAACCCAGAGTGATTTAGTTTTCATGTGAATGGTCCTTGATATTCAAGGAGACCTTTAAGATAGCAAACTGGAGAGTTACAATCACACTTGACAACTTCTCTTAGAAAACCTATAGAGTGCAATCAAGGAGAGATTAATTTTCTCGTAAAACTCTCTGTGATTACACTTGACCCTATGTACACTGTATGCATCACCAATTCTGGGCCTACACTCCGGCTGTCATCAGAATGCTGTCAGCATCAGGGTGTTGCATTTTCTTATGCTGAGTTTGTTTTATTTGTATGGTCAGTGCCATGCTGTGGATGTAATGGTTTTTGAGTTTTTAGTGTTTCATCTGACACCGTGTAGCTGTTAAACACAGTATATTCTTAGAAGCTATGGGGTAAACATTTACATTTGTGCAGATTTATATAAATCATTTTTGAAAAATGTAGGGTTGCTGTGTAAAATGAAATATATATGTAAATAAAAACATAATACAATGTTAAGTCGTATATCACAAGAAAACAATTTTTCAGAAGTCACCAGGTGGATTCTGATGTACTGAATCCAATTAATTCACCAAAATAGCTGACTGGCTACCATTTACAAAATACTTCAGTTTTTAAATGTTAAAACTATGTAAAATAGTTAGATGAGATTTAATCAGAAATTGTAAGATACTGTCCTCTCATCTGTTTGAGGTTGCCCCTATATTTCACCTTTCATCAATATGTAACAATTTAAAAATTAAAAAAAATGATCCAAATTAAAAAAACAACAACAACAACACCTGAATAAACTTTACAAACCTATAAATGTACTTTCCTGTTACCAGCATGTATGTAATCCAAGGTTAGAGTTAAGGTCAAAAGGTCATGCAGAAATTTAAAAACTGATTGTTGCTTTGTGTACCTGATATCTCCTGCTGCTGGAAACACATTTTCTGCATGTTCATTTAACATTTTGTAGAAGAAAAGCGTGAAATGGACACTGTGGACCGCTGTGTCTATTAAATGTTTTGCCATGATACCAGGTTAGCGTGCTATGCAAATCAATATCCAGAAAGACCAAATTTTCTCTCAGCCTGAAGTCATTTATACACGTAGGGTGCATCATTTGCACATCTGTGAAGGCACCATAAAATCTGAACAAAATATACAGTTTTCAGACTTACAAATATTTTAAAAATGAAGCCTGAAATCTTGTTTCTTTTTAAAAACTACAGAAATTAGTCCCCAAATGTTTTTGATTTTTCCAGATGTTCAGGTTTACTCATGTTTTTACACGTTATTTATTTTTAACTTTACTGAACTGTATTATAATTTCCCATCCAGTGGAGCACTGGAGCTTGAAGCAGTCAACACCACAAGCAACAATCAAATCCTTGGTAGACTTACACCGCTAGAGCTCATGTTCCTGAGATACTGCTGACACTGTGTAGAGAGGATTATCCAAATCATATTTTCTTCCTACTTTTCAATATCCAAAAAGTCCCAACTGTTCTGTGTGAAAACTACTGTTAGCTATATAAAAGAAAAATATAGAGGGTTCAGAACAGTAGTTCATCAGGTTTTATAGGGCACTCTCAAAACATTTTGCAAGTATTACCACTAAGGGTCAAATAAAAGTGCCAAACGTTAGAACCTGCAGTTTACAACACTGTAGAAGATGTTATATAGAGTCAAGTAATATTCAAAGTCGGCTCCCAAGCCTAGAAAGTCTGCTGTTCATCTCAGCAAATGAGGCAATGCTGCACCTTCCTTACAAAGGCTACGTTCACACTGCAGGTGTTAATGCTCAATTCCAATTTTTGGCCAGGAAGTGTTCGCGATGTCTTCTTGGGCGCTTCTCCGGCGCTGATAATTGGCATCTGTCTTGTGTCAGTGACGTAAAAGACGGATTTAATGCGACATGACCGTTCAAACAGCAGTCGCTTTCTAAAACATCGGATATGTATTGGTTTCAGTACCACATACGAAAGTGACCCAGATTGGATTTGAAAATATCGGATTTGTGCCGTTCACAGTGTCATACCATGATCGGATATGGGTCGCATAGGGTCAAAAAATCGGATTTGATGCGCTTTCGCCTGCAGTGTGAACGTAGCCATAGAGATTTGCAGAGATGTGGGTAAAATAGGGTGAAATGTCACAGATGATCTAGGAAAAAATAATAATTAATAAAAACATAACAGGAAAATGTCTGGTGATAGAAGCAGTCAAAAAATGCATGGGTGATTAAAGCTAATGATTATTTCTCTGTTAGTCAACAGTGCAGGTACCTACAAGAGATCATAACCGTTTATCTCGATAAAAGAATCAAGTGATGCATTGACTATCAAAAACTGCTTTTTTTTTCTTAAGTTGAAGCTTCTTTACTTGTCAGATCAATTCAGTTGGCAACATTGTCACTCTAAAGTGATAGTGAACAAGAGTGAATACTTTTTGGATAATGGAAAAAGATGAATGCTCACTAACGCTGATTTCCGTCCTGAGAGGTGGACTTGAATCCGTGCAAACTGCAATGTATCAGGCGTTTAAGTTTAGAATGCGCATATAAACATATGGCTAATTATTGGTGTTTTAGTTAAGAGTTACAGAAAGGTCATCTACAAAGCACCCTTAAAGCGTGTTTACTTGCTCCAGAGTGTGCTTCAAAGAGATGCAGTGTGAGAGCTTGGTATCGTGGCGTGCGTTGCAAGCGCTCCAGCATCCAGTACCCACAAGGCTTTGTTTGGGAGGTTATCTTTACTCTCTACTCAGTTCACTCGAGTAGCCCATCTATCGGCGACGGAAAGAGAGCAGTGGTGACAGCCACAGTACGATTAGACGCTATGTCTGCTAATATTGCACAGGCAGCTGAACAGGGCCAGCCTTTGTTGTTGTTTACACAGCATTTGCCCATCATTAGTCTTGGCAAAGCTTGCTGCCTACTCCTTTTATATTAATTAAAATGAATATACAGTAAAGACTGCACGTGTGGCTCCCAGCCAGTATTTTGAAGTAAGACTCAATTAACCTCAATGACCCTGTCTAACACAAACAATGAGACATTAATTATATGCAGCATCCAACCCAGGCAAGCTTAGTGGCTTCAAAACTACATTATAAACGGTTGAAAATGCAATTCCACCTTGTTTTTGTTTGCGTCTGCCAAATCAATGGCCCGTTAAAAAAATCTGCAACAACATGAAATGGCTATCATGAAAGTACAAGTGTTTGCTGGGCATGTAAGCTTTTATTGATTTAGCTTTAATGTTAGGCATGATGAGGTGACAGCTGTAAGCTTGTCATGAATCAAGAGTACAATGGGCTTACTCGCCACCTAGTTTTGAATGTCTAGAGTGGCTATGAGGGTCGCTGAATGTGATGTAAAGGTAATCATATTACAATATGATAATGGATAATACTGGTCAAGTTAACAGACACTGCACAAGGGTCAGACAGGATAGCAGCTTAAACAGTCCATTCATTCACATGTGTGTATGTGTGATGGATGTTGTGTAAACCCATAGATCCTAATCTGACACGTGCACGCACGCGTTCACACAACCTGTGAAAGAAAGTGTCTCACCAATTTGAAACATGCTTAAATTTGTGCTCAATATAGAAATTTGCAGACTTTCATGTTATCACATTGGCAGTTATGAGTAATTGCACCCTGCAGCAGTCCCTTCCCCTGGACAACTTTTAATTATGTTACAAAGTGCACATGCTCTCCTGCATTAATATCACTGCTGGAGTCGTGCACAATTACATTCACTGGTGTTGTACAAGTCTAACTTCTCTAAATCGTGAAAACATGTTTATTAATCTTATAAGATAAACTCACGCCATGTTATTTGTTGATGTGAGTCAGGGATAATCCTTTGTGTTGTGTTTGATAAGCAATTTCAAAATCATGTGCAGCAAAGCCATGGAATGCTTACAGAAACTGAAAGGCAGCAGGGGAGCTGAAGTCTCTCCTTTGAAGCAAGAGAATAACAGAGATAGATTGCTGACAACGTGAATGAATCAACTCACTGTAACATATTCTTCGGGCACCGTGGATCATTTATGTCTTGTATGGCCTATGTCTGGAACATCTCTCCCCGTGGAGATGAATGTGTGTGTGTGTGCTGTCCATCATTGCAGGAGCATATAAGTGTGAAGTGAAGCACATACCAACCAGCAGCATGTCACTCACAGTTTCATGTTGGGCAAGTCCCGCTTGTCACACTTGAGTCAAGGAACATGCCGAGGTGTGATTGCTTCACAACCAGCTTCGACTGACAAATCAAGAGCTAAAATATATATCTTTATCTTTTTTTTAGGAAGTAGAAAGCAAAATCTCACTTCTTCACTCTCTTTGTGTGTATATATATTCAAAATTTTAAATAAATATCAGCATTTAATCGTTTTTATTATGCAGCTCACATTGTGAAGCCGTGTAGCCGGCGGACTGCTTCCAATTAAAAATGTTACAAGAGGAGCTTGATTAGTTTGATATTTTATCAGATAGGGTGTAAAGAAAGGAAAGAACTAGCTCACAAATATGCTATTTTTACACCTTATTAATATTTCATATGATTTTCAACCAATTTTCTAGCGAGAATTAAAAAGACCTTTGGACTGCATCTGATGAGATAAGATGAAGATGGAACCATAAAGGTGTAATGAGATGCCAACATTAACTTTAAAAATCTTACATTCTGTTTTACATTTGCTATCAAGGTGTTTTTTCACAGAAAATCTTTTAGATATTTAAAAGTTGATGATTATAAAGTGTGCTCTTGTTCAGATATAAAACACCTATTTAAAGTCTAACTGACTTATACGTCAGTGCACCGGAAGAATGACCACCACACCTCCTAGTAATCAGTGGAAAGTATCATGAGAGACAGCAGCCGTTTAGAAATGTACTCTCTCAATCAATGTACACTGCACCGTGCTGGCTTAATCAAAGATCTTGTACATGGATAATTGCTACAAGTGAACCTTGCCTGGCTGACATTTACATATTGAGTTACAGGAGTCAGTTTCACTCTGACTCAATCTTGTGGATCACTGCATGCGATGTTATCTGCGTGGAGCCGAAAGCATCAAAAGTGCTTTAGTCAAAAAAATTTTCACATACCAGCGTGGTTACAGTTTGACGTTGATTGAGCTCAGTGGACAGCTAGAATGCAGTTTTTATCGATTGCCAAGATCCAGTAATTTTGCAGAACTGCCTTATATAGAAGTGTGCAAGCAAACAGTTATGACAGGATAATGTGCTAACATTTGACCAATCATTAATTAATAAGCCATTGTATATTGATTGATGGTTTATGACTGTTTGCCTCTAGGCTACTCCTGTGGTTTGGAATATCCGTAAGGATTGGTGAGATAAAATCGGTGGGGTTACATAATGATTGACACAGAGACACATGATATACAATTATATTTTGTTTGCTAAAAAATAATTGATTCTTACTTGTTAAGTCCAAGAAGGCAAATCAAGCTCTGTCCAACTAAAGAAACTGGTGGCGTGTAGTGGCAGATTGGCTATCGGGAACACCAGTTCTGGTTGTCCAGTGGCTTGAAGGTTATTTTTGGTCTGCAGTGAACAGTGATCTGAATCAACAATACTGTAACATAAATGACTGTATTTATGATTTTACTCATCAGGCATGATTTTCTCAGCCACAGACTGTGTGCTTTCTCTCTCTGTAGCACACAGGTGCACAAGCCAGAGACGCACATAAATGCACGCATGCGGCCTCTCTTGCTCTTTCAGCAAGACAGACAATGTGAACCCTTTTATCTAAAATGTTAGACAAGTCATCCAATGTGTGAATGACACATAAATATATGAAGAGATGCATCTAAATGCTGGAAAAGTGCTAGTGAGGAACCCCTGACAGTCTAAAATATGAGCTAACCCACTGATAACCTGTTTTACCCTGTTGTAGGTCATGACTGGGTTCAGTTAATGTACGAATGTGAAGTTTTTACTTCTCTTTTGCTCTGTCTATTTGAGAAGTACTGGCTGTTTTTATGTCTGGCCTTTTACACAGTGACTGGTGTATTCCTAGTGAATTATCAGTGATGCATCCAAGTTTTCAAGCTACCTAATGACTTGAAAACTCAGTTCAGACGTGCATATCTGTTAGTCCCAGATTTTTGCATTTTACAATCTGGATTCCATACCTCTAAAGATAGATATAAAGATATAAAACAAAATAACATTAGAGATGTACCGATATACCTGTACTGACATTAGCTGTAATGTTTAAAACTTAGAAACACAATATCCTAATGATAATTGTCGAGGAGACTTGGAGATGTCTTCGATGTGGGGGTGACTTTGATGATGGTTCTGACCATTTCATCATGCCACAGGCTAGTCAGACCTGGGTTTGTTATACGATGTGGTAATCAGCAGCCTATAATATGTCCTTTCATTTCAGCTACAGCCAGTGACTTCTTTTGGTGACAGTGGCAAGTTCCTTAACCCCTTTCCAATGGGCCTGCCCTCCGATGCCCTCTGATGCATTTGACCTACAGTTGTGGTCAGAAGTTTACTTGCATTCATCATGTGCATGAGTGTCATGGTAAATTGGGGTATTTAATGATTTCTTTGAACTGTTCTTGTTCAAGGGAGGAATGATTGCACAGCATACATCTTTAATGAGCTTGAATTTATTTTAGATTTTCTTTAATCCACACAACTTTAAAAGTATACAGGCTCAAATGTATCCACACACTCCCTTAAATCTTTGAATAAGTGGTGTCTTTTAACTTAATAAGGTCAAGGCCTATTAACTTCTAATTAATGATCATGATTGACTACAACTGTTTGTATTTGCCAGCAGAAAAAGGATTTGTTTGACAATGCTCATTGGATTGACCAATACTCAGACAGGAAAGTCATTTCGATTACGGCCATACATTTTGTCTCTATTGATCAGTTTTCCTTGTTTTTATTAAAATAATATATATTATGGCATCTACTCAAAGAGATCCAGCTGTAAGTAAGCAATCTCCATTTTGTTAAATAACAAGCTTTGGCTTCAGCAGGGAATAGCCTTAAAGATTAGAATTTCAACTCTTAAGTGTTTCACCACTGGGAGGTTGCAAAGGTCTAATTAGCCACTGTGTCTGCTCTGTCGATGATGGCAGACCTCTTCTTTCCATGCCAGGCGATCTCCAGTATACTGAATCTCTGTATCACAGTGACAAGCGCAACTGTGTTTGTTTCACATGTGCTTCTTGGTACTCCCCATGGGAATGCTTCTGAGGAGAAGTTACAGCAATTATCCATGGACTAGAAAGTGAAAGGTGGAAGGATTTGTATTTACCAGGCGGTGAGTGGTTAACAACAATACAATATGCCAGAATTATGAGGATTAGAGCCCAGGGATTTGTGTGGAGTCAATGAAATTTCAATCAACACCTTAGTGCTGCCTGAGTAAATTGAAAGACTTTGGGTGAAGAAGGGGAGTTATATGCTGTGGGAAAGAACAAATGAGGAATGAGGAGACAATTAGTTTTTTATTTTACCTGTGAGGTGCATATAATATTCCAGATTTTTTTTAGTTTACTACAAATATGTAAAAGAAATAGAACAGCAAGTGAGACATCAGGTTACCCAGGAGGCCTTTCTGGTGAACTGAGATGAATGGCTTAGCAAGCTGTGTCGAGGTTAAACTCGTAGTTTCTTTTTCACAGAAGTGTCTCCCTTTTAGTCTAGCTAAATCACTATGGTAACTGATGCTGAACAGATAACGTGGTCAGGTTAAGTTCATAGTTTCAGTTTAAAAGCAGCTGGAAGCAACACATTTTACCTGACACTTCCATTTATGACATGTTTCAAGCAAAATATATTCTCTACCGGGGGAATCAATTTTATATGTGAAATTGTTAAGCCACCACTCTGTAAAGCACAAACTAATTGCATTGTCAGAGGAATGTGTGTGTGTTCATTTGGTAATGCAGAAAATGCATAAATGGCATACTCAATTGTAATCTGCTGCTAACTAGATTACTGCTCAAATTGTAGCAACTAGACAGCAGGAACACACACCAACAATACCTGTTCATTCAATAAAATGAATTTCAGTTTGATCTGAAGAAGATTTCCATGTCCTCCTTTATTAGACTTTGGGTAGAAAATTGAATCTTTATGTGCACAAACATTAAAGTATAAAGCTTCAGAGCTCTAATCCTCAACCATCACCTTCAAAATAAACAGCGATCAGCAATCAGAGCACACTTAGCATAAAATAATTAACTTGCATGAAATAATTAACTTGAATTAAAGTGTTTATTTTACTTCTCTTTCCACTAAATCCAAGAATAAAGATTTTCAGATGCATTAATCTCTTGTCTAGTGAGAGATTAATGCTGCACTTCAAAGGTTTTTTTAATGTACTTTATAGCTTTTCAGTCACCATTCTAATATTATCATCAACTTATAGCGCCTCTGATTGCAATAGGTGGCGCTCGTAGGGATCATTACGTATGGAAAAAAAAGTCATATGACTTTTGAAACTTCTCTTTTTATGTGAGTGGGGACAGTCTGAAAGAGAAAGCCAGCTTAATAGAGAAACACTGTCGTGATACTCGTTTTCTACAAGTGGGGTTTTAGGTTTTGTCCACCAAGCTAACACAAAGAAAGTCTGGCTATGTTTCATTTTGTTCAAACTGTAGTCTTCTGTTAGACCAAATGAATAAAACTAATTAATGAACAAACAAACACACAGATAACAAAAAGTATACAAACCAATGTTAGTTATAAAATTTGTTACTTTTTTGTATCACTTAATAGACCTTCAGCAATTTTAGCACGGCCAAGTGCTGTTCTATTCAGGTTCAGAGCTTTGATTAGTGTGATTAGTAACACCATTGTTTACTTACTATTTCCTGTCAAAATGCTCCTGTGAAAGAGCTCTATTGTCCCACCACAACATTTTGGTGAGGTTACAGAGTTGGAGGTGGAGGGAGTTTATGGGCATTTTTTGCAAATGGTAAAATGCCATACACAAAAAAATAAAGCCAATTCATTTTAAAACTGCGCATTATACTGTCAATCTGAAAATAAGGTGAGCAGTACAGGGTATACACTACCTCTTATACTGTGCCAGCAGTCCAATATATTCACTATTCCTACTCTGGTTGGATAGATGAACTGTTCTCCTTATAAAGATTTCTTTGTTAAGCCTGATCTGTGAATTTAGAGATTATTTACAGTAGACAGTAATCAAACACAGGTGCAGTGGTAGTAATTAACAGCGGGTTACTTGACAGAGTTAAAAAATACAGTCTATTGTTATTTTAAAATGTATTTCTATTTGCCTTCCTATTGTTGGCTATGCATAATGTTGTGTGTGGTCTTTTACAGGGTGCAGTGATTGCATTTAACAGTGCAATCACACAAAGCCCAGCAGCACCTATTTTAGCACAGTGGGGAGAGACAAAACTAAACATTTGTCTTTTCAAGCTGTTATTCATCCTTAATTTCAGGAGGGATGGCACTGCTTTACCCAAACGGCATCATCCACTCTGCAGAGAGCAATAAAATGACAACAGCAGCATTTGGAAAAGCACTTACCAAAAGGACTTTAAAGTTATTATGCATAGGACACTTGATCTAAATCACCCAACGCCAAATAAAGCTATCCATCTATATTTTTGGTCCGCATCCCAGCCAGGCTTGTAATAATCTGTATAAACAGATATCCACATTTGAATATGAAGAATCTGTGGGAAGGGAAAATACTTGTTACTAGAACCTTTCCGTTTTTCCATTTGTAGTTGGAATTCTATTTACCAACTATGAGTGGGCTTTGTGTGTGGAGGTTAACAGTCTATATGAAGAGGAAGTGTAGTCTCGAAACCATCAACTATTGTCTGATGAGTGTTTTGCTTTTCACTAGATAATTTAAATACATTTGATTTTTTAGTCAGGCAAAAAAAATAAAAAAAAATAAAAATGATGACGCTTGAAACAGGAAGTTGGCTGCACACCTGAAACAACTGCAGTTGTCTCTACAAACATAAACTATGATATGAACAAGGAATAAACAGCACACTGACACTGAGAGTTGTTATTGTTATTTTTCATATCCCCCCAACATTAAAAATAACTTCTACAGATAAGATAATGCAGATTCAGATCCTAAAGCAAGTAAGTTCACAGCATCATATTTGTTTGAGAGACTTTTCCATGAGCTTTTAACAGATACTTCACATGCTGTCTGAATTAGCCAACAGTGCTGCTCACTAGTAATCACCAGTGAGATTTGCTCAGACTTTAAAAGCTACTTAATCAGTCAATGACATTGATGATTCAGCTTGAGGATTCAGTGTTTATGTACTGCACTGAGCTTTCTATAAAAATATAGTCTCTCCAGCGAGAGTCTAACTGCATTGCAGTATGCAGCTTTTACTTCAGTTTGGAGGCAGTTCACTATTTCTTCAAGGTCCCTTCAGATCACTGAGATTCTTACAGTGTTATGTGGAACAAGCCTCGCCAGCCTACCAAGAGCCCTACTTTTAACCCATTTTTCTCATGATCTTTTCTGATGGTTACTACCTAAAGCTTATTCTCAGTGATTAGGGTCAGCAGGCTAAAGCTTACTGTATGAGACATCTTCACTATTTACCACCATTGTCTCATTCAGAGCCTGCATCCCATCAACCTGCATTGGGATATGATGAAAAATACTCTAAAAAAAACAATACTTTAAGAAAAACCACTCACAACTTTTCATGAAGGTTGACTCCGAGTAGCACATCAATTGTGACAACGTTATGGTTCAGCCGTGCATGTAATTGAAACAATCAATTGCAATTTCATAAACACAAATGTGCATAAAGCACAGAACCAGTAAAGTGAGCTTCTGTTGGTTGAGTGATCAGAACTGCATGCCTATCAATCTGTCAATTCCCTCCCCCCTCCCCAGATTGTTTTTCCATTGAATGCTGGATAGGGAAGCATTGGGCGGGACTCTCAAGGAGAGGCAGCTTCTGTGTAAATATCAGTTTTCTTACTATAACAAAAGAAAAGGACTTGTACCAGGTTGTTTTAACTGACAGTTGTTAAGCCCTCTCCAGAGCAGTGTTTGTCTATTCAATGCTTGAAAAGTATAATTAGTCATTTTAGGTTTGCTAAACTTTTGAAGTCCCAGCACTGAAATATTTATCTCCAGTGACCTCCAAATTATTTTTATTTCAAATTATTGCATTCCAAAATCAGAAATCTAATATCAAACTAAAAAAATATATAAAGTATTAAGTGGTGTTTTTGTTTTCCATCAATTTTGTAATTTTAAAACATCACCAAGCCTGGCTGAGTACCAACTACAGCAGTAATCCACTTACCTCCCAATCTACATCTACAGTCTTTACTTTGCATGTTAAAACTGCATTAGCAAAAAGAATAAATAATGTCCATTTTCTTTTGGATCAGCCAATCATTAGATATCAGGCAGAAATGCATGTCTGTATCAGATCACTTTAATCAGTATTTTGGAACACTTGCTAATCGTGCTCCCTGTCTTAAAAACCGGAGATTAGGTGAGACCATGAATGCATAAAAAATCTCCTAAGCTTTAATGTTTTGATGATTGTAAGCATTCAGTTTTCACATGAAGCTGATTTCTGTGAGGATTTCTTTCTGTATTAGCTGGAAAAGTGTCAAGTAATGGGAATATCCCTTTCATATTTATCAAATCTTTGTTATGTTTGTCTGTAAAAGTATATTTGATGTTTTTTGGAAGGAAAACACATCTTTACTCTTTGGAAAACCTTTGTGAAAATGCATAACTCATCCAGTTTTGTTGTTTGATTGGGGAAAATTGGTCAACCTGTGATGGCACACCGATTTCCAGTACAGTAATGCCAAGTTTCACAATAAAAAAGACAAATAAAAATGTTAGCTGTCTGAAACGAGATTGTAAACATCAGGTTTTGACGCTTCAAACTGTGTTTTGTAGATGAAGGGCTTCTTTCTGCAAGTATGTTCAGAAATCAAATTGGATGAAATCCATTACAGATGAAAGGCAGGTTTTTGAGTAATGGGTGCAACTCACCTTTTTGTGACCTGAAAATTCTCACTTTATTACTTTTACTTCTTGCCACGGACCTTTCAACCACATGAACTGAAAAAGGTGTCTTCTCTTGATATGCTGAAAGTCATTCTGGGATGGATAAAATAAATGTTGCAAAGGGTAGGTTGAAAGAAAGCGGGCATGGGTATGAGGTAAAAATTTGAACCTGTCACAAAATGATGCCCTGAAAACCTCTAATCTACATTTAAGTTATATATTTCAGGTAGGAGATGGAGTTGTGTAACTTCTGTTGATCATTAAAGGTGCTGAGGTTTTTATTCTTCCACATTGTTTGAACTGCTGCCACCTCTCTCTGCCAGCGGTATTCCTCCCACAGAATTCTACTTTAGAGGTTTTGCCAGCTAACATATGCATGATAAAAACCACACCTGCCTCAGTTCTGCACAATGTGGTGTGACTACAACAGCTCAGCTCAAGACCAAGTCGTCCTACTGCCACAAGACCCTACTAAAAAAAGACACACGTCACCTGTTAATGGCTGGATGTGTAATACTTATATTCTGCTTGTATTACAGCATATTTCAAGAAATTCCACAGGAAACTTGTTGATGATGAAAACAATGTTTTGAAGAGAGGACTTGTCTCTAAAAATACTGCATGTTCAGTTGTGGCCCATTTTGGAATTTATATCATATTATCAAAGGCAGGGTGTCTAAGGACAGTGTTTGCAGAAGTTATTGGTGACGTGGGAGTAATCATGGAGGTTTTTGTGGAACAGCGGTCTTATTTTGGACTTATTGATTTTTTGACTGCCACTGGCAATGTTAGACAAGTGAGGCTGGAATTTCAACCCTCCCCAACATTTTTTGTGGAGATTAATAGAGCTCCTTGGGCAGCCACAGAGGTGCTCTCATTCCAAATCTATTCTCTGTAATACCACTAGATATTTTAGGATAACTTCAGACCTCAGTTGCCTTCTTTGCCTACTGGCTGTGTTTTGTTGCCAGTTCAATTTACATGTCATGCATCTGGTACAAACTCTGACAAGTATAAAAATTGCGCAGCTCTGTCAAACCTCAGGCTTTCATTGTAAAGCTTTGCAAGGAGCACTTATACTTTCACTTCCTGATCTAATCCCTTCCCTGTTTTGGATCACTGCACACAGAGTGGTGCATTACCACCAATGCCGACTCACAAGCTCATGTTGCCTTTCTCCTTTCCTGTTCTACATATGAAGTCTGGAAAATTCCAAGGAAAAGACCTTCAAGTCTCTAAGATTGTATCCTTGCTTGCCTGCACATCAGTGGTGAATGCTAATTGAAGACTACGTGGCTGTCTTTAGAGTATAGTTCATCATTTCTATTTTGTCAAGGAAAATAGCAAGTGATGATGCTGTTACGTTTACCCTGTCGTTTTGATAAAATATTTAGGCACACATGCATGTCCTTGTTTAGATGAATTTAACAAAAATCCTGTGAGGCAGGCAGGAGCCAGGAAAAATAAACAAAAGTAAGCCTTTGCTTTGGCTAGTAAACATCCACAATGTAAAGTTCACAAGGAAAGCAAATATCCCAAACTGTCTAGGAACACACCAGGGAGGTTAACAGAAGCTCAAACAATAGTGAGCATTGCAAACTTTTTACATTACTTTTTACTGTCTTCAGTTGCTCGCTCAGTGTGTTACATGGTGATGAAGAGAAGAGTAACCAAACAAAAGCTGGATAAGATGAAGTCTCTTTACCACAGTAGTCTAAAACAAAGTTAATGTTTATTTAATCCAGGCACAATTTCATTTAATCCAGACTATTTTCCATTAGCAACATTCACTAACTTGTCAATTCACTTGCAAGCATTGGGTCACATCAGCATATAAGGTGACTGATAAAGATTTAGCTTGCACTGATGCATCTGCAGTGATGTGGGCTGGGAAAGAAATACATAAAACATTTCTTTTCCCTTGTGGAAGAGAGAGCAGCTAGCTGGCTCTTTGCCAGATACTATAGCCTCTGACTGGCCTTCAAACCTTCTGGTTTATGTCCTTGTAAATTTTAATATGTACAGTGAAGCTGTAGGTAGTCCAGGACTGCCAAAATAGAATTTTTGGATAAATAAGGAAATTTCAATGATACTACCTCAAAGGTATATATTTATATATATACTTTAATATATATATATATATATATATTGTGTGTGTGTGTGTGTGTGTGTGTGTGTGTGTGTGTGTGTGTGTGTGTGTGTGTGTGTGTGTGGTGTAATCCATTCATGCACATAGGATATGGCTGCTTCACTGCAACTTAGCCTGCCTGTTTCTCACTGAAAATAAGTACTAGCAGATGTCACTTCATCAAGATTTTCGCTGTTGTTCTTAAGTAAAGCCTCCTAGTGTAAATAGCAGGGTGCACACTCTTTGTCTTTTTTAAATGAAGTTTATGCATAAGTTCAGTATGAAAGATCTAAGTAAGTAATCAGTTATGGGCCTTCTTTCCTCGGTGTTCAGGCTGCTCTAAATCTCAGGATTTTTCTGCCATTCTGCCTTTGAGACTTGCATTCGCATCACAGAGAAATGTAAAATGTCTTAGGTGAAAAATCAGAAATTACTTTTAAAGATATGCACCCTGCTAATAAAGATTATAAGAGCAAATTAGCTAGGATCTGTAATTCACAAGCTTCTACACTAAGCGACAGGCTGCAAAATGCAATATGACAGTGCGTTGATGCATCTTGAATTTCCTTTGCACGCTGAACACAGTCAGAGGTTTTCTCATCGGCCCGGCCTCATCTCACTCAGTTGCCAGGAAGAATGCTTCTGCCGAGGTCATGAACTGTGGAGAAACAATCACTTCCATGTCAGGAATCATCTTGTGATTACTGTAATGCTAATCTGCCAGTAATCACCTTAAGAGCCTGTCAAGCCCTTGATGGAGAATTGAGGGAGCCACCATTCTCATCAATGTGACCACACAGCTGACAGCAGTCTCATCCCGTTACAGGACCACATTTGAGCTCCCTCCAGCAGGAATATGCTGACTGAGATATTCATCCACCAGCTATTTTTCCTCTTATCATCTCTTCAAACAAAACATGCTCAATTTTTCTTTTTTTTGAGAAGCTACTGTGAGAATAAGAGCTGCAGGTCAGATCATTTCCTCAAAGAAAAGAGTGTTTGATGCGCATAGTTTAGGGCTGCGACTAATGATTATACGATGGATTATCATTTCAACTGTGACAGCTCCAGTCACAAAAACAAAAATGCATATTTTGTAATAGTATAAAACAGAAAGAGAAGTATGCAAACAACTGAGAAGCTGAAACAAGCAAACGTTGTTTGGCATTAAACACCAGCAATCCAAGCAGCTTCTGCTCACTCAGAACCTAGAGGTAAGTTTCCAAAGGCTTTCTGAGAGATTTCATGTCCAACAAGTGGAACTAGTCATTTTTAGTGTTGCAGTGCCAAATGCATGGGTAACATGAGGTAGTTTGATAAACAGACTAAGTGTGATTCATTTCTCCCAGGCGAAGATACAGCGTCATGGTTACTGTGCGTTTGGTAGTGTCAGCTCAATTGTACTGTTGGCAGTCTCTTGTTATTCATTGCAAATATGTTATCTCTTTATTCCAGAGCTGCTGCTATGCTGTGGAAGTAAACAGTTATCCTACAGCCTATTAGAAAAGTCAGGGGTAAAATACACTGTGAGTCATTGTCATAGTATATTTAGTTCTCATTTGTTGTGCTATATGAGGCAAAACTTTAATATCTAAAGTCTTAAATATGTCTTATTGTGTTGGTTCTCTAAATAGTAACAAGAAAAAGCATGACTGTTTTCTTTTCAGTAAGCGAGTACCTCAAGTTAGTGATTGTTGAGTGAGCATTAAGCTTGCATTGTGAACGGCTGCAGCCTTGTTCATTTGAGAAACTATGAAAATTGTGGAAAATACAGCAGGTGATGTAATGAATTTGGGTGTTCTTTCCAGTCATACCAAGATATAGTTTGTGAATTTAAAGATCCATTCAGTGGGTCTTTGAGTCATACTTAATTTGGGCTTCAGTTCATGGTTAAAAAAAGAAGATAAACTGAAACATGGCAGATAGAAAACATTGCATCGGATGCTTTTGTGACTGCGCCCCTGCCTATACTTGATTTCTGTATAAAAGTACCCATTTTTTCCACTATTAAGCTGACACATTTACTCCTGTGAATTAATCCAATCAGCTGGAAAGGCCAACAAGATACATTCCAGCCATGGGACAAAGGTCTGGATCATTCTGCTGCAATATGTCCAACCAAAACAATTATACAAATGACCTTTGAACACTCTACCTTATTTACTTCATTAGGTTAAGTGCTTCCTTTGAGCTGCATGCCCAGATAATCTCTTCTTGCCTCTGACTTGGCTGCCTCTGACGTTTATTTAAAAGAAATGCAGAGAATGAAAAGGTCAAAAGTCATCTGACGGCATATATCAGTCAGCCCACATCCTCCACCAATTTCCTTACATTCATACCCTCTCGCTAAGATTGTACCTCGATGTCAGCAGAAGCTTTTAGTCACCTTTTCATTGTGAAGCTCTACAAATGGAAGAGGGAGTACAGCATTTTGGGGAAAAGTGGTTAGCAGTGAATATAGACTGTCACTGCTGGGAGAGCAAGAGGGAACGAAATGAGAGAAAACAGGTACATCTCCCCCAGGTCTATAATCCTGAGATTACTGTTTGCTCTGGGGCCTGTCTGACTGCACTCCAGGCTGCCTGTGCTTCACTTCTAATCTCCCCGGCCCCAGCTGTCCAAGAATTGATTTGAAGATTCTCTGAATCAATTACTCTCCTGTCCAAGGTCTCATTGCCTGAAAGATATACTCACACATGCACACATGCACACATAAAAAAAACAAATGCAGGGAAATACACACAGACATATATGGAACACATTCCTCCCTCTGCAGTACACGTTCATTCACAGAGGTAAATTGCACAACCTCTGACATACCAGTCATGAAGTAGACCTTGTACCTTTTTGTGATACATTATACAGTTGGGTAGGAGTCTATTAACTGGTCTCAAATGAATTTTGATTTTTTTTAGTTAGTCCACCTTTCCCACTAACACGATTGCCTCTTTCCACCTTCATTTTTCATTGCATGGATTTTTAACAATTTTCAGGTTTTCTCGTGGAAAAGTACTGTGCAGTTATTTCTTTTTTTAAGTTACTATAGGAATCAATTGCAAGTACAGCACCTCTGCTACATTAGATATTATCATGCATCATACTACATTACGTGTATTATCTAAAGCTTCCCCCTTTTGATTCTGAATTTTCAAGTGAATGTAGTGATAAGATATAGTGGACAAACACCACAATTCTAACAAAAATGCCTGTTTTCAGTGTAACTACTGCAAGGCATTGGTGTGTAAAATCCCCTCACATTAGTAAGGTTTCCAAGCATATACTTGCATTCCTAAATGTATTAATAATTAATGTGAGCAGGGAATAGTAAAGTTTTCATGTAAGGGAGGAAAACCCGGAGCACGAACGTCGACCAAGTGCCTTCAATTGAGCTTATTATTTATTCATCTATTTTTTTATTGAGCCACAGACAAGCCTGCAAATGTATTATTATTATTAAAACAGCAGAGAAGAAATCAGCTCATTTGGTGGAAGGGAAATTTCTAGATGAACTTACCTTCCCTCTGAGCAGTAATTATTATCACGCCACGCAGGATGTAGGGGGAGAAATCTGAGAAGCTGGAACTGGCATTCTTTTCATTTGCTAGTCCAGCAGTGTGTGTGGTAGCCTAGAAATACAGTTTGCAGCTGCAAAAATAATTGCAGTTTATTGCCAATTAAACTAATGAGTTCTAAAATAGCCTCAAGTGTGTTGTCAGACAAAGCAGCATAAAATTGCATAGTAAAAAAGGGAAAGCAATGTAAGAAATTAGTCGGAAAAGTGGGTGATGAATAAAGCTTGAGGAACGTGAAGGTCAACTCAGAAGATCCCTTAACACATACTCAAGCACACACAGTCAGACGGGCATGCACACACACACACACACACACACACACACACACACACACACACACACACACACACACACACACACACACACACACACACACACACACGTGCTCCTCCCTGCACGTCAGTCTGGACTGAAGTACCCCAGCCTCGAAAGAGATGTGCTACTCTTTGACAGATGTCATCCCTAGGCTTAGCCTCCAAGCGGCACGTCATTAATAATGCAGCATACTTTTGCTGAAAACCTGCCTGACAGATGTGCATAGTTTGAGCCTGAGGTTCCCTGCTGCTCATCAACAGTCTGCTGTTATTTTGGGGGGTAGGTTGTACTACAGTTGTATGCTATGTTTTTAGGTAGAGGTGACTCAGTCAAAACAACAGATAAAACAAATCTGTCATTCCCCCCACTGCTGGATACTCAGACAGCAGTGGGAAAGCAGAACCTAGTACGAGAGAGAAATTAAGAAAATGCTACAGCTAATTTCTCAAATAAAATTTCACCTATATTTTAGTTATTTCATTTTGCACATCTGTCTGGCTTTTAAAACTCTAAGGACAGCTTAAGCTTTGGTGCCCACTTAGCTCCACCTAATCTAATAATTTATGTATATTGTATATAACACATTTTAAATGAATGTGTCTTATAAAACATAAATACATAAACAAACAATTACCAGTGTGTGAATGCTCCTGTATTTACTCATGAGAGAGAATAGGTTGGTCACCATTGTCAGTCAGTGCTTGAATAGCTTTTACCCCCCTTATAAATGCTTTGGTCAAAACAAACACTCTAAAATATTTGCTTTCACCATCTTACGCTTTTAGTATAGCTCTCAAATTATTGTGGAGGTCGTAGGCTGGAAATAACCAATAAACTCTTTCAGTAGCTGTGCTCTTTGGACACTTTTAAAATGTGCTCCTGTTAGACATTAAGAGACTTGTATCATTTACATCAAATTGCACTTTTGGATTATAGATTATTTATCAGCGGCTAGGCTAGTCAATAGACAAGATTCTCTAGGGAGCTGTCCCTTTTACTCCCTTCACTGCAATATGATGCTTAAAGGATCACAAGTGTCTCATTATGTGAGGCTTTTTGCTTCAAACATTATCTCTGGCGATTCAAAACCCTTATGTCTTTGAGGAGTTGTTGAGGGAATTATTGGTTATGTTACGACAAACCTACACGGCAGTGAGTCATTACAGCAACAGAATGATGAGCTGAGGCAGTGATTCATAATGCTAATGAAAAATGAGCATGACTGTTGACATTAGAATTCAGTGCACTGTTCAAAGACAAGATCAGTTAACATTAACGCTCTGCTTTCAGTGGTGACTGTTAGCATAACTGTCACTGAGACAGTTAAAGCAGCTTTGCTGAAGCTTGCGAGATGTCAGTCCAGCTATGGAAGCGTCACATGAACTGAGCGTTTCTATTTAAATGCCTTTGACCTGATATGATCTGCAAGAACTTCAAGGCACCATCAGAGTTGCTGTTAAACAACTGAGCAAAAAACATCGAAGGATATTAAATCAGCAGCATTGCATAGTCTTGAGGGACGCTGCATTAATTGTGTTCAAATTAAGAAACCTCAAAGGGACGCAAACTTGTGACCAGACATCTGGGCGCTACATTTAAAGGTGACCACATGTAAAGGAAACATTAACATTTCAAAGCAAACTGAAAGAGCAAATTTCACTTTGACCACAAGTGGCCCTTCTACTGTATTGCAATTTTTGTAATGCTAGGACAGATCCTATCTTACAGATGTGACAGCGAGGAAGGTGCAACAGTATGGTGTCCCTCACTGGCTCCCCTGCTTCTGGCATCGTTGCTGGGCCATGGTGGCACTGAGGTTATTAAAAGCGGTCCCTCCATCTGTCAGAGCATGGTGTGTTTCTGGCCTTTTGTCGCTTTGAAGATGCAGCCTGTCAGGCTTTCCACCCTATGAAGTGATTGGAGATAAGACCAAAATCCGTTATCAGCATGTCTGTCAACTATCGACAATCCCATCTGTCTTCTCTGATAAGACTAGACTCGCATCATGGCTTCAGAATTTTCACCAAGCGTGGACAATTCTGACTGATGCTTCGAAAAGGAAAATGTGATAAAATTAGGAGTCTCATTAAAGATTAAATGTGGTAAATGTTGACTCCAATAGAATTTCTACTCACATAATATTGTGAGGGCAGAAAAGACAAGCAGCTACAATTTGGCACTCTTAAAATTAGTTCAGAGTTTTGCTTTTGAGAAACCTTTGGGGGGTTTGGGGTTTTTTTTTTGTAAAAAATTGCTGTTGCCATATACTTTAAAAACTCAAGTTGGTGAAAATGCTAAAAGATGCAGAAAAACATATTTTACTGCAAAGCAAAATTCCCTTGACTGATGTCCTGCTGTTGGTATTTTCTACTTCAGAATATTCTACTCAGTATAAATTTACTGTTTATTACCAGCGAATTACAGTACTGTGCCTTAAAAATGCCTCAAGTCTCTAATTTCTTTAAATTTTGCTATGAAAATGTTAAATATGTGTAGAAATTTTCTGAAACATTCATCAGCACGTAGCGCATACAGCATATAGCACAAAACCAGAGTTTCCTAATAAATCTTAAACACAGCTCAAACTCTCTTAGAAATGATTTCTTGTACTTTCATTAAGTAATCTTTAGGAATCGTTTTCTTCTGTGTTTTACACGTGACTGTACGCACTCACTGTTGTACTTCTTCCCTGACCTCCTCAATGCCGGGTGATGACAATTTGATCCAAAGATTTAAAGTTTGCATTCATCACTCCATAAGACCTGTTGTCATAACTTTTCCTTGTGTAATTTGGCATACCGCAGCTACTTTTCCCGGTTTCCCTTCTTCATTGCCGTCCTTTCATTATGGCCATTTCAGATGAGGCTTTGGAGAACGATGGATCAACTGAAGCACCAGGTGCATCTTTCAGATCCTGTTTCAGGTCTTTATTACATTTATTTCTATTTCTTAAGGACATGACTGTAGATAGCTTTTTAGTCCTGCCACTTCATATTTTGTCCTTCACTTCTCCAGTTTCCTCAGTTTTTTTTAGAACATACAAAATGCCATACCAAGATATACCAGGTTTTCAGCTCATAGCTCTTCAGAAATGTGTCTGAAGAAATGCCAAACTGTGTCATGGTTTGCTTTTTTTGTAGATTTAACTAATCAAAAACAACAAAACAACAAATTGTATGCTTTTGTGACAGACTGCTAGTTGCAAAGTGCCTAAAAATACAGTTTAGAAAGGCTTCTCTGCTTGGTTGTCTGTTATATGTGGACACAATCCTGGATCATCCCATGATTTAGGTGTCTTTTTTATGCTTTAGTGATTTTTAGGTTAATGTTAAGTTTCTTAACACACAAAGAAATAAAAAAAATATCTGTAAATGGTTAAAGATATAAACAATATAAATATAAATATATAAAGAAATGAGTGGCAGTCCAAGGTGTTTGCACAGTACTGCACGTGTATAATGGGTATATTTAAATCAAGACTACAGCCTCATTTATAGTCAGCAAATACATCTGTGAACACTTGTGGGAAAGAAAAATACATTGCTGTTTAACAAGACTGCAACTGTGAAACTATACATATCTGAATTCTGCAAATTCTGAAATATTAATATATGGATGCAAATGTTTTCTGCTGTATCAAAAAGAAGATAATTAGATGAGAAAGTGTGGAAATAAAAGTTGTATTAATAATGAATGAATTTGTTCCTCTTTCTCCAGCTTGCAAACCCGTCAACAGGCAAACTAAAATGTATTCTGTCAGGGGGGAGAAAGAAAAAAAGTTTAATTTCATCACCGTGTGTTACAAGTAATTTGTAATTCTTGCTCCGTTCATTCTGGTGTTGACATCAAAAATGAAAAAAAGCTTAATTCCTTAGGTTTTATGAGCGTTTTAGAGTGCACTTTCAAAGTTCATGAATTGCATTTTTGCTACGCAAAATGTATTTATTTTCATATTTTAAATATTTTACTGAGTCTTTTGATGCTGGCAGTCCACAGCGGGGTATCTGCACACTAATATACATATTATATTTGTATTTCACTAAAAATATATAAAATCATAAAAAATAATGTTTTCTCCATCTTGAGCTGAGAGTACAGCGAGTGATTTGGAGATGAATGTCATGTTGCAACTCTTCAGGGAGTCTCTTGGGATAAATAGTCTGTAAATAAAGTATCATCTAGATTTCACTGTGTTGCAGCTTCTTTTCAGTGTCACCTTCAAGCAGCCACAGCTTAACTTTTTAGCTAAAAATAAATGTCAGGTTTGTCACTGCTTCTTCTATTCGCTGTACAGTTTTGGTTTATTATACTTTTCTTCAGGCAGAATATGAAGTACAGTACTGTGCAAAAGTCTTGTGCCCCCCCCCCCCCCCCCCCCCCCCCCCGTTATATTTTATTTTAACGATGCTGGACTTTCGTGTAATTTTAACACTTGACAGTGAATATCTACAGTCATCCTTAAAAGGTGGTGGAAGCTCTGTAATGATGGTCTTGCCTGGTGTGGTAGACCCCACCCTCTATTGATCTTGTGCTTAGAGCTTATTTCTTTGTTGTCATGCTTAGTGCCTCTGTGCTGTCTCTCAGCCATTGGTAGGATTTTCGATATTAATCACTTCTTTTATCTGCCGGTGCTACATGCTGTGAAGGGGCCTGTCCTTCCATGGTGGTTCCTCTTCTTGTTTCTCTTCTTTCTTGGGTTTCTGCTGTTTAGGGTATTCATTAACCACATGAGTTGAGGTCATCTTTCTGATACTCATGAATCTTTGTTGTTTCATCCCAGATAGTGGTTCTGACACTCACTAGTCCTCGGCCACCTTCCAACCGCTTAGCGTACAGTCAGGGTGCTGTATTTGGGGTTAAAACCTCCATGTATGTTAAGGAGCTTTCTTGTCTTGATGTCAGGGGCTTCTATCTCCTCCTTTGGCTAGCTTATTATCTCAGCAGGATGTTTGATGACCAAGTAATTACTGATTGTCCAGATCATGTTCTTCCCATTCAGATGACTCCTCGGGACTTGCCTTACCTCTCTGCAGGTATTTGGCAGTTGCACCTCTCCTAGTTGCCCCTTTAAGGTTCCCATTTGTCTGTGTGATCCCAATGTGTAGTGTATAGCTATCCTTAAGTTGCCTTCTGGTACTGCAAACCACTCAGTTCTGACTTCCTTGTCTCTACTATCTGACAATATTTTTCCAGTCCGAATGACATTCCAGCTTCATTGCTGTATATCCTAGTAGTGTGGATTATTTAATCAGTGTTTCATTCACTTCTGCATACTGCTTGATGTCATCCATGTAGAGAAATGATTCATTATATTTACCAAAATTTACATATGTGTATTAGGATATACAGATTGTCTACAAAATCAGTTTTACTGGGGGAGATCCAGATTTGCCTACTGTAGGATAATTGGTGTTTGACTTTAACATAATCTTTCCCACCCCCACATCCCATGAGGTAGGGCACGATTTCAAAATCATAGCCTCCCACTTGTCTAACATTACGGACCTCCAGTCTCTCTCTGAAAGAGAAGCAGTAATGACCTGCTATTTTGATACACCAACTATAGCATTTACCACAGGCTGCTAAGGCTAAAGAGCAGAGGTGGAAACAATGGTAAAGAGGGTGGCCCTGGCCTTTCACAAGGGATGCACAATAGAGTGGCTCAGCTGAACAGACATATTGTTGGCTTCAGTGAGAATCCACTTTAAATGTTTCATTTTTTCTTTCTTTGATTGCTAGTTGTAAACCTCAGGGGCCCTCAAATAAATGCAGTTAATTGTCAGAATAATGAATAACAACTGGACAAATTAGCCGTTTAATATGAGCTTTAGTTATTATGCAGAAGCAACTTCACATTAATAAGAGGGAGAATAACCATGCAGTCAAAGGAAAGTCACAATAAACTCGAAATGAGAAGAAGGCTGGGTAGAGGGGTGAGAGAGTGAGGATGCTCTGTATGTAAAATGGGAGGGGGAATAGTCACCAACTGACTAAAAAGTGGGCTTTTATCATTTATTCATTTGAAATGCAAAAGTAGGGAGGCAGATACTGAACATACCCAGCTAAGCTCTCCTCTCTTTTTCCTTTCTCATTTGCATTGAAAGGACTGCAGGGTTCATGTGAATGCTGAGGCTCATGAGCTTCATGGAACTGAGCGGTCCCCCTTGAGCCAGTTCATACTCCCACATGTTGATGAACATGGAAGAACTCTGAGCAAAAGCATAGGAAACAGCACTCAGTACCCATCTATGCATAATATAGGCATGAAAACTCGAGTACAGATTATGTTAACATGTCTGTGTGGGTTCTCAGTCATCTAGGTCATCGTCATCCAATGAGCTTAGAAAGAAAGCCACTGGACTTCTTCAAGTTTCTTGAAAACATTTCCCCTCTCATCTGAGAAGTCAAATTTTAGGGTAAACTCCATAATATTAAAGTTAAACTAAAATTAAAGTTCATATTTGACATTAAAAAAATCTATATCTGTACTAAACACACCACATTTTGAGTAACAGCAAAGGCTATTTAATCCCAGTATTTTGGGGATCAAATAACATTTTCACTACTGGTAATGTAAGAAGTGTAATCTGTGTGAGCTGGCATTAGTTTAAGTGGTCAACAGTTGGAGCACTGACATTGTTGGCATTTTACTTTGCACCTACAATAATTTGGTGTCAACGCTTATATTACTCTGTGAATCCTAATAGCTCACATAGCAAACTTGGAAAAAAACTGTGGTGGAAGAGACAGTCATTCAAAATTGATTTCAGTACATAACTAACATCTCTGTGGGATTTACTCAATCAATAAAATTTATATACAGTACATAACACAAATGTACACAATATCTATACTTTTATGTATATTTACTAGTACATGCTACATGCTACAGTGCTGTGTGGTCTGTGCCTTTATTTTGCTGATAGCCAACATGATGATGCCATAATACTGTATATAATGCAGTATTATGCAAAGCTTGTGCATATAAATAGACATTATTGTCATGAAAAGAAAATAATACAGTGCTATTATAATGTGTTATAGTTATAACTATAACTATGTATAACTGTAGCATGTTGGTAGATGGTTGTGAGGACATATGATGACCTTAAAACAACCTTCAGGAAACTAAGATGCACCTGTGTGCCAATTTTGATTAATCGGGAGGAATTTGTGGGCAAAGAAACAGAGATTTTAAGAGATATATCGTAAGGTTTACTCAAGACGTGATGAGACTTTTTAGCACTAAGCCATAAACATATAAAAGTTTATCATATAAAAATTTGCCAGTCCTAAGATACTCTTCTATATGTTCTTCTGTTTATTTACCCATCTGGTTATTATCATCAGAAAGCCACTGAAATAATTATAGTTGCAATTGTAACCCTTGCAAAACTTCATGCTAGAATGTTCGTCATATGATTCCTTCATGTTCTAACTCTGAAATATGATCAAGCTTATAGCTTCACTAATATAATAAAACTCCACTCTCAGCAGGAGATTAAATAAAAAAAAACCTCTAGGAAATATGAGTTGAGCGATACCGATAAATAAGTGGTCTCATAAGAGCACAACTCCTTTGCCTCAGGACAGAAATATGTAAGCACTTTGGTTACAAAACAAACACAAAAGAATAAGTTTAGAGCAGATTCATTTTATTATATATTCACATACAGTTTGTAACTTTAGCTACAGTTATCCTAATTAAATGCAACGGACTCTGTTCTAACCCTGCTTGCACATCTCCAAGTATAACTACAAAAGTGCACATTTAAGTATAACTACAACCACGGCACTAATCACCTGTACTGAACTCCAGCTAGACTTTTATTTGGCTTCAGACACCCAACTAACTACAAAGAACTTTGTGTCCCGCAGTGACTGTGTGTGTGTCCGTGCACATGCACACATGCAGTTCAGGCTGTACTGGAGGGAGGGGGCAACATGCTGACCGTCACTTTCCCTTGCTGTCAGGACCAATCAGTGTCTGGCAGGTTAATGGAGAACACAAAACCTATTTAAAAGCTACATTTACCACTTGGCTGATTCCATTACATTGTGTAATTTCCAGGTGTCACATTTCCCCTCCACACGTCTGTCTTAATGCTCTCCCAAGCACCCTCTGATTAGTTAGCCTCGGCTGGCTCCCCCAAATCCACTCTAGCAGAGCACCCCATCCGTTTACATCCTCCTTGAAGGGAAAAACTCCTTACTGCACATTTTATTTGGGTGTTCAGCAAGTTACCAGATAATACTGCACACTTGCCTTGCTGTAAAATTCTAAATGTGCAATCTCCTCTGTTCTTAGGATGGTCAACCCATGTGTTTTGTTCAAAAGACAATAGTTTTAAATAGCAACATATTAATTAATACAAGTTAGGTCTAGGTGTGTTAAACTTCGCCGACACGCTGACTTTTAATCAAATTCTGGGATCAGAAGCACTTGTCATGGGAGGTTGATGCTAATAGGTACAAATAATGTTATCTGCTGCAGCCAAGCTCAAATATTTCATAATATTTTCAATAGGTGTTTAATTTGGCTTCAAAGGACAGATAGGCCTGTGAAAGGACCAAAAGCACAGTTATGGTATCATTTGGCTTCATCTTTGAAAATTTGAAAGCTATGGACAAGAACCAGAAATCATTTGAGCTAGAAAAGTCACTGAGGGCATATCACAGCATTCATGAAGTTAGTCCTGCCCCGAGGTATTTTCATAAATTGCTTTTATGTGGTTATGCTCAGAATTGGTTCCTCTGTCCCTTTGTACAGAGTATTTGTTCATAAAAGCTTTGTCTTGATTCCTGACTGATGGATCCCCACTTCTTTTCTATATCAGGAGGATGAGAAACTTTAGTTTCAACCTTATATTTCTTGATAAATAAATAAGCCTGTAGGTGTGAAATCCAATTTTTCCCTCTGATTGTAATTGTATCAAAACCGGTGGAAGCACCCCATGTCTCACAGTCTGCTTGGTTAATAAGAAGCCTCTCAGTGAGCTAACCACTTAGACATCAACACTGGATTCCCAGTGGTACCGATGGCGGTCAGGCGATAACCTCCAGCACTTTGTCAAACATGCCGTTGGCATTTAATCAGTGGCAAGACATTGAATTGTGGTCATCCACAAACCTAGGAAATCAATGTTGGTTGAAGATGCAATCAAGAGTGTCATTTGATTTGTGACCTTAGGTCTTTCTGTTCTTCAGGTTTGGGGCCACAAGGGAGCTGCCACCACCAAATGTTTGATAATGGTCCAAGAATTGGCAACCTATTGATTTATTGCCACTTTTTTTTTTCTAAAAATAGCACTCTTATAACATGTTATTTTCTCCATCATTCACAGTTTATAGTGAAAAGGTCACTAGCCTTTTATGGCATGGTTTGTACACTCAGGTTCATGTGATATCTTACTAAGCTTTTGATTCCTGTGCTAAAGTTGATCAGTTAAGATCAGTTCTGCTGTTTTTTATTTCTTTTATTGCACAGGAGTCAAGGTTATTTAAAATGCAAAGCCGCTATACGACTGTTTCACTCCTTTTAATTACACACAATACCCTGAAGTTAGGAGATCTATCAAACTGTCTGTAGTTACAAGTGGGAAATAAGTACATAATTGATTTTTGGATTGCTGATCATTGTTATTGAACTGTGGCCCTTAGTGCTACTTGCCAGCCTTAACGGTTCAGCACAATAAAATAAACATGCGCCTTCTGCTTAGTATAGTTCCTACTGTAATTTTAAATTGTAAGACTGTTAAAAAATATATAATTCTACTAAACATATAAGCCCTAATACTCCTCTTCCTGTAAGTCCAGAGCTAATGTAAAAGCAATAGTTGGTAAACACCAGTGAATATTGTCTTATTTTTAGTGCCGCTGCTATCCAGCCACCAACAAATTACAGGTCAACCAGGTTGATTTGCGAGTTCAGTCCTCCTACTCAAGTCACTACTGAATTGCCCACTGTCGGAAGAGTATATTAAAAGTACCCAAAGGGCCACTAATGATCTGCTCTCCATCAATGTGCAGCTTGCCAGGAAATGTCCCGTGCCTTAATTAATGATTCTGAAGCTAACAATCAATTCACGCATATGTTAAAGGAATTAAATCTGTCCCCTGAAAATGTACCCAATTGGTGGGTAGATGTGGTAATTGTTAGAACTGACAGTAAACCCTGTTGTTAAAAAAAGATAGAGAAAAAATAACAACAAGGCAGGCTGTCCATCTTTCCTAGGGTCAAATAGAGTGTGTGGGTAGGGTAACATCCGTCATGTGAGCTGTGAGCTATTTTCCGTCTACTGACTGACTGGAGGCGATCCTTCAGGAATTCATCATTTATCAAACTCGGTGATATCCCCTCCGGCAGGACGGCAGCGGATGAAGTCTGCCACCTCCGGGTCTGCCTGGAGAGAAGAAGGTCAATCGGGAAAGCATTAGCTTCTGGCATAGCTACATGATTACTACCACTTTCATTAAACTGGACCTACAGATAATAACAAATACTCTGACATGTAATACTACTCTCACGCATGTAAACAGAAAAGCTTTTGGTTCTCTGTTTTCTTGTTTCTCTCACACATTACAACTAATCTACACACCATGAAAGGAAAAAGGAGAATGATATGATGCAAATGAGTGATGGGCTTTATTATAACCTTATATATTTACATTTTATAGAAAATTTATACTTTGTGTAAAAGTTATCTTTAAAATATCTTATCGCTTGAACACTCAGCGCACTGAGCAAACATTAATGTCTCCAAACACAGCTTTTTTAAAATGATGTTGAAAATATTCACAACCTAGCATCTTACAACGCAAACCGGCAGTGTAAAATAACTGGTCAGAGTGAACTGTATGTGATTATAATATAATGATTACAATGTTGAATCTTTATTTTGTCTCAAGTGGATTAGGACCATCGCGGCTTACAGAGAGGTAAGAAGCAACTCACAGTTTGACAGTATGAATAGGTTATAGTGTAAATCTATAACCCAGGACCAAGAGATGCTTGTATATCGTAGCGTATAAGACAGCTGTTATACCCCTAGTCTAGGCATGTAGAGACGCACACAAGGTTGGAGGAGAGAGAAACAAGTACCCGCCCTGGTTCCCAAACCAAACAGCCGAAACCAGTTATGAGTAATAAAAAGGGATTTTATTTAATGTCAGGAAGCATAGCTCCAGGGTGAACCTAGGCCAAAATAATAAACAAAACCAACTAAGTCCCGCCAGAGAAAACGAACTAAAACCTAGGAAAGAAACAAAAAAAACAAATGACAATAACTATCCCTCGCTTCCTAGCCCAGAAACAGGAGAAAACAATTCAGCTTCAGCCTGTGCACGCATGAGCACTGAGTTTATACACACCAGTGGCGGCTCTCACAGAGCACGCTTACACAGATACAAAGTAACGCAAAAAGTTGGAAACCAGGGCCAGGTCCGCGTCTGATGTGAGTGAAGTTGCCCCCCCCTTCTTCAAATCCAACAAAAGTGGTATCAAGCGTTTGTGCTGGTTTGTGCTGCAAAAATTTTCGTGCGTGCTGCTATCATTTTAAAAATATTAATAAAATAACGTCTTGATGTGTGCTTAATCATCCAGGTAAGTAAATCCCAAAAGTTTGATTCTGTTCATCTGGACATTTTCAGTGGGGGAAACGTTTCGTCACTGATCCCAGTGACTTCTTCAGTCTCAGCTGACTGCAGGTTTCCCCTGCAGTACATTTGCATAGTGAAGGAAACTAGCACCACTGAATGAACAATGTGCTGGGGGGTTAGTTCCATGATTGTTAGTATGCAAATTCTTATGACCATTGATCAATGACAACTAATCAAAGCCTACTGATCAATGGCCATGAGTACCATTCACAGAGAGTTGTGGAATGGCTACAATCACAGCATTGTAAGATGGCTAAAGATGTACCCTTGGGCCCCCCTTCTCGATTCAGAGATGGTCAGCATCCTGACAGCCGATGGATGAAGCTGTCTCTCAGTCTGCGTATTCTGGCCCGGAGGCTCTTCAGTATCCTTCCTGATGGCAGCAAACTGAAGAAGCTGCTGAAGGGATGAGTGGAGTCACCTGTAATGGAGAGGACCTTCCAGATGAGGCAGGTGCAGTAGATCTCCTGGGGAGGGAGGCAAGAGAGGTCCCCACAATGCTCTCGGCTGCTCTCACTACCCGTTGTCATTTTTTTCTGTAGAACCCAGTGCAGGAGTCATACCACACAGTGATGCAGCTGGTGAGGATACTCTCAACTGTGCCTCTGTAGAAGGTGCTCCTAATGGGGGTTTGATCTCTTGTGCTTCTCAGTTTGCAGAGGAAGTAGAGTCGCTGTTGGTCTTCTCCACATTCACGTCACGTGACAGGTTTGCCCTTGCTGTTCTTAGGCTCACCTAATTCCCGGCTCTGAAGGCTTGCATTTCTCAACCTTAGGAGCATTTAAACCTCACCTGTGAGCCATGGTTTCTGATTGGCCTGGACGGTGATAGTCTCTGTGACATCATCAATGCATTTTGGGATGTAGGCAATGGCAGTTTCAGTATATTCCTGAAAGTCTGTGGCGTTGTCATGTGTGGCAGCCTGTAGTGGAAAAGCAGTCTTGCAGTGCCTCTGAGGACCCTTCTGGCCACACATGTACCTGCTTACGACCAGGGGCCTGGGGGAACCCATGGCACACCTACGTTTCTGCCTGTAGTACTGACCCTTATGCAAAATAGTTGGACTTAAGACACAGTTCCAAAAGCAAACACATCTAATCAGTGCTGAGAGCGGTCCTGTTGCTGAGGTTGGGGTGACCCTGTAATCTCTCACGAACTACCTCCAATGCTTCGTGACTGGGATGCAAGTGAAGACAGATGTAACATCTCTCTCTTACTGTACATGTACTGTTTATAAGATTGGGGAAACCTGCACAAACAAAATATTTTGCAGCACAAACCAGCACAAATGTTTGACATCAATTTTGTTTGATTTGAAGAAGGTAGGGGGGCCAACTTCACTCGCATGTGTTTATAAGGTTGGGAAAACCTGCAGTCAGCTGAGACTGAAGAAGTCACTGGGATCAGTGACGAAACGTTTCTCCCACTGAAAATGTCCAGATGAACAGAATCAAACTTTTGGGATTTACTTACCTGGATGATTAAGCACAAAATGATAGCAGCCATTCGATCCCTATACAACCGTTGCAAGAGCTTGGTTCGCATTGCCGGCAATAAGTCGGACTCGTTCCCGGTGGGTGATGGGCTCCGCCAGGGCTGCCCTTTGTCACCGATTCTGTTCATAATTTTTATGGACAGGATTTCTAGGTGCAGCCAAGTGGTGGAGGGCTTTCACTTCGGTGGCCTCAGAATCTCATCTCTGCTTTTCGCGGATGGTGTGGTTCTGGAACGGTTCGCAGCCGAGTGTGGAGCAGCGGGAATGAGGATCAGCACCTCCAAATCTGAGGCCATGGTTCTCAGCCGGAAAAGGGTGGAGTGCCCACTCCGGGTTGTGGATGAGTTCCTGCCCCAAGTGGAGGAGTTCAAGTACCTCGGGGTCTTGTTCGTGAGTGATGGCAAAAGGGAGCCGGAGATCGACAGACGGATTGGTGCGACGGCTGCAGTGATGCAGACGGTGCACCGGTCCGTCGTGGTGAAGAGGGAGCTGAGTGTAAAAGTGAAGCTCTCAATTTACCGGTCGATCTACGTCCCTACCCTCACCTATGGCCACGAGCTGTGGGTAGTGACCGAAAGAACGAGATCGCGGATACAAGCGGCGGAAATGAGCTTCCTCTGAAGGGTGGCTGGCCTCTCCCTTAGAGATAGGGTGAGTAGTTCGGCCATCCAGGAGGGGCTCAGAGTAGCCTTCTGGGGTTGGTGTTCTGGGCATGTCCCACCGGGAGGAGGCCCCAAGGCAGACCCAGGACACGCTGGAGAGATTACATCTCTCGGCTGACCTGGGAACACCTTGGTGTTCCCCCGGATAAGCTGGAGGAGGTGGCTGGAGAGAGGGAGGTCTGTACTTCTCTGCTTAGGCTGCTGCCCCCGCGACCCGGCCCCAGATAAAGCGGATGAAGATGGATGGATGGATGATAGCGGCACAAAAGAACATTTTTGCAGCACAAACCAGCACAAACGTAGCACAAACGTTTGACATCAATTTTGTTTGATTCGGGTAATGTGGTCGGGCTGGTTGACCTTTTGACCTTTACATTTTCATTAATATCTTTAAAACAGAAGCAACACAAAAGAACATTTTAGCAGCACAAACCAGCACAAACGTAGCACAGTTGATTGACACCCATTTTGTTTGATTTAATTGATGTGGGGGGGCTGGTTGACCTCTGATGACCTCTAGAAATTTTTATTAATATCTTTAAAATGATAGCAGCACAAACGAAAATTTTTGCAGCACAAACCAGCACAAACGAACCACAAATGTTTGATACCACTTTTGTTGGATTTGAAGAAGGTGGGGGGGCCAACTTCACCGTAGGAGTAAAGAGACAGAAACACAGCAGCTCACACAGACTTCTTATGGCCATAGGCTGTAACAGACAGCAAAGCTGAAAAGAAGCTAGCTGTTTTAATTCTACACGTGCGTAGACAGTGCTTCATAAAGTGCACGACAGAAAAAGGCAAGCAAGACAGGCAGTGCTTGCCCAGTACCTAAAAATTAGTGCTGTCAGGATTAATCTCAATAAAATGACATTAACGCCATACTCATAATGTCATTTTAACGAGATTAATCCTGACAGCACTAATTTCATAGCTTCAGGTTTTTTAATTTCTCATTTTTTATTATTGTGCTATTAATATTTATGTTATTATATTTATATATTTTAATATAGCATTTGTTGTTATTATCCAGCTATCAAAATGTCCAGGCAGAGTATAACAAGATACAGGCGGCTGTCAGCATACCTAAAGTAATAAAAGATACTCAGCACAAAATAAGAAACCTTGTGTTGTATTTTTGTCCAGATTAAAGTGAATGAAGGTAAAGTGAGAAGGATCAATTGTGCAAAAACATTTTGAGAAGACGTGTCAACAACAGATATAGGATTTGACTATACTACCCCATGCTTAAAATGTCCAATTCAAATTTTCTGCTGATATAAGCGACGAGGTTGCTGAAACAGGCATTTTGATGCTGCCTAAAACAATCAGTGTTGGTGTTTGTTATGTACTGAGTATAGTGTGAGAGATGAGATGGACATATTCCTTATCAGAGGAAAGTAAGGCATTATTATTAAATGGGGTGTAAAAAAAAGAGACCCAAATTTCCAAAACCTAAAAGAATGAGAGATGAGAAAGTAAACAGAGGTTCATCAACAATCAGATAATGTGTCATTATTTATTTATTTATAAATGATATTACTTGAAAGCAGTAAAAAGGGCAAGTTTTATCCAAAAAATTAAAAAAAGTTTAAGAGCATTTTGACCCCGAGCATTTTTTAGATGTAACTGATTCACTGGAAATCGTCATTTGCACTGTGCACATGCAAAAACACATAACGCTTCCACATACAAATACAAATGTGCATGTACATATCCTGTGCATAAATACATACAATATATTCTAGCAGGCCTAATAATGAATGCCCAGCGGGATGGCATGAATATGCATGGCAATTCGGGATGTGTGTGTTTTATTGTGTGCATTTGGCATGTAGTTGTTGATTCTTAAAATAGAATGTTAATCTTTATAAAACGTTATCGAAGTGGTGATGAAATATATTCAGTGTGTCCTATTTGCTTACATATAAATGAAAGGTTGGGGCATTTGCAATGCAAAATCTGTAATTAAATGCAAATACTAATTGGATGATAGCATTGCCAATAGTTTATTGGAAAGACTTCCCAGTATGGGAAACTATAATTAGATTATCTGATTTACTTGGTTAGCAGAAATAGGTGGACATTAGGGCAATGTTTATTTCCCAATGTGAAGAACAGAATAAGAGACTTATGAATACTGATACTGATCCACTGCTGAAAGGGAATTTACTGTATGGATTGTCAATTCATGTTTACAAGACAGTCCTTACACACATTTATAGTTTCTGGAAGTATGTTTTTCAGCAAACTACATTTATGAAAATAAAGGCACTCAGAAATGTACAGACACAGTTAATAGACAAAAATATTTATGGATTAAGACAGAATTAACATGGAAACCTCGACTGTGGAGCAGATGACATTTAAGCGTTAATGCCTAATTTACGTGTACACTCCAGATCTTTCACACCCTTTGTGACAAACACAGATGTCGCGCTTTATTTCAGCAACTGACATCTTTTCTTTCTCACAAGGCTGCTTGTGACTTTGAGTGCCTATTGTACAGTTTTCACCCAGATAACACCTGACACCACAGCATGGTCAGAACACTTCATACAGAGCCCTGCACAAAAAGCTACAAGCACCATACCATGGTAGTTTGGCATGTGGACATTCACAGATTTTGGTGTTCACACGTAAAGTTTCTTTATTTGCAGTGCAAAATCAATTTCAAATAATATACTTTTTATTACCAAAAAATTAACACATCAGCTTGGAGTAAGGCTCAACAATAAACTGCTTTGTTTAGAAGAACATTTATCTCCATGTGCCATGCTGGGAAAGGAGGTTACGGCTGGATGATGTCAGTTTTGCTCCACTGGCTTGGTACATTAAGCTGACTATTTGCTCTATGTGAGAATCAATAATGGGGCATCTGTAGGACTATTAGAGCCATAATCTTACATGAGGCATCCTCATGATTCACACAAAGTCTCAAAGAACACCTTGTACAATGTCAAGAGTAGAAAAACAAATAACAACGTAATATAGGTAATGGAAAGGAAGAAAATGTAATGGCCTTAAACTGAGTACCACCATAGTGTTGTGGAGTATTTATAGTGTTTATATAGTTATCTTTTTACCAGAAGTAAGCAATAACTCCACTAACCACCCTGAACTGCACACTAAACCTACAGTGTCAGAATCCTGTGAAATTTGTCACAACTGTCACAAGGTGTGAAGATGGGCAGATCTGGCTGGTCAATCAGACAAATCAGCAGCGATTTCTAGACTTTTGGGAATTGGTGCCTCCACCCACCCCCCACCACCACCACCTTTTTTTCCCTCTGTCACATGGAGCCTGACTCACTGAGCCATGATTGTGCAGTGGCCGCTACCTCTCATCAAGCACTCTTTAGTTCAGGCAATCATCTGTGCCCTTACCTGTGTTCCCTTGGCAGTTGCTATGACAACAGCCTCTGCTTGATCAGCCTCCTATTCATGGAGTGACACTTGAATGACCACTCTGTGGATCAGTGAAATTCGCCCATCTGGATAAAGAAATACAGAAAGGTGTAATAATCATCATCACAGAAACGCTGATCACTTTAAACTCTGTTAA
Source organism: Mchenga conophoros (assembly GCF_057382185.1). Taxonomy (NCBI): domain Eukaryota; kingdom Metazoa; phylum Chordata; class Actinopteri; order Cichliformes; family Cichlidae; genus Mchenga; species Mchenga conophoros. The sequence goes on from NC_140536.1 coordinate 22,049,607, forward strand.
AAAGTTTTAGTTGTGCTTTAATGCTCCTCAGCTGTAATTCAGTTTCATAAAAATGTGTATGTCGGATAAGCTTATTGATCCATGTGTGTATTTCACACTCAAGGCTGAATGAGACTGGTGCCTGTCTAATATATTTACCAAGTAAAATCAAACGAAACATATTTGATTTTTTGGAAGGGGAAGGATTGTTTTATTCTTTTGGTCCTTTTTCATGCCTGTACAAATCCCTCTAAGTTTTCTTTAATATTCAAGGTCTACATTTTAAGCCCAATATTTCCCAAAGGAAATTAATTTTCTTGTCTTCAGTTTAAACAGTTTTAAAGAGATTATTTTGAATTTAAAGTAACTTTTAGATTCTGTAAGAGTTTCATTAGAAGAGCAAATTTTCTTTCCTTTCTTTTTGCTTCTTTCATTATTATCAAATTTTTAAAGTTTTTGGACAATGACACACACACTGCACACCGACTCAGTGGATTTTAAATTAACTAATATATGACTGAAGTGAAAGCTTGAAGCAGTTTTACAAATTTACTCAAAAAGTGCTGCACTGACTTTTTTGTAATTACAGAATTCTTTATACATAGTCCCCATTTTCAGATTGATTTACAAACAGTGTCATAACCAGGTGAAGTCTTTCCCATCATAATTTCATGACAAATTAACTTTATAAAACATTTGAAGTGGAATACAAGTGTTCCACTTGCCTTTGTACTAAAGAGACTTTTCACTGGCACTGGCACTTTTAAAACACGTCTTAAAACTCATTTTTACTCTTTGGCTTATGACACAGTCTGACCCTGATTTTATTGTTTTAATCTAATGTGCTGATTTTATTGTTTTAAATGTGTTTATATATATATTACTTATCTTATATTATTATTACTATTTTTCTCATTTTTTTTAACATGCTCAATGTATCATGTTTGGCATGTCAAGTGTACAGCACTTTGTGTTCAGCTCGTGGCTGATCTGAAAGCGCTATATAAATAAATTGCTTGCTTGCTTGCTTGCTTGTCAATAGAGTACATTAGGCTGAAAATCAGAGAAATCTGAGAAACAGAACACCTGGTACAGTCTCAACAAGAGTGAAAGAACTCAGCATCACCAAAATACATAATAGGTCACAGAAGACAACCAAAGTGGGTGATCACAGAATTATTTCCATTGTTAGGAAAAACAGCATCTTCACCACTAAATCTAAACAAACTGAGAATACTCTCAAGGAAGTAGTCATGTTATTGTCTATAATGAAGCCACATCATGAATGTAAGTACAGAGGGTTTTCAACAAAGTGCAAACCACTGGTTAAACTCAAGAACAGGGAGGTGAGATTCACTTCTGCCAGGAAAAATCTAAGAGAGTTTGTCCGTACACGTATATATTCACAGCTTTTGGACTTTGGTAACTGTCAACATTGATTAGATCAAAATGACTTTCGCAATATTTATAAGACTGAATCTTTGAATATATATGTGATAACATTTTATTTTTTAACTTGACTATATTTTTTTCATGACAATCTGTGCAGCACAAATGCTATTTCTAGCTGATGCTAGCTCTTTATTTTGCTTGACAGGAGGCAGATTAAAGTTTAAAAATTCTCTTTGTCCCACCATTTGAATAAAAATTCAAATTTTTAAATGAACAGGCCAAGAGCTGTCTGACACATGTATCCATCTAGTAATTTTATCTTCATTTATCTGTTCACACATTTAGGAGTCAATAGTGCCTGTATTAAATTCGTCAAATTATTTGTTCCACAACAAATCACACAGAGACTAAGTCAAATTGTTCAATGTGTAACCATGTTGCACCAAAATACCTTTATTGCCATTGTAACTTTTTTTTTTTCAATAAATGGAGTCATAGTAGAAGCCAACAAGGGAGATTAGGAAAAACACACACTTTCGTCCTCATTCATATAAGAAAGATTAAAATGTGACTAATGCCGTCGCTGAACAGGATTACACATGCACCTTGCAGCAATATGAATACTTAACTGCTGTGAGCGGTGTTGTGTTGTGCTAAAGCTCAGCTGAGTGCAGCCGACGCAGCTCTCAGTATTTTGGGGTGCATATTTAAAAAGCAAACTGGATAGCACTGACAAAATGCTTTCCTATAACAGATGTGCATCATAAAAGCGTTTTGGTTAATGACTTAAAATTCACTCACTAAGCGTTTTCCCCCCACTATTAGCAGATGGGCATCGTGGGTTTATTAAATGTTTCAGAGTGCTACTCTGACACCTCTCATTCCAAGTGGTTTCATATTGATTTTCATGATAAACATGTCTTAGGCAGCACAGAGCGACACACATTACTCAGGGGATACGAGCAAACGTGTCTTGCATGAGATTTAACAAGATGTACAACTCGTATTTTAGTCCATCTAACACAGATACTTCCTACTCTCTCTTCTTAGCCTGATAGAGAAGGCACAGATGCATTTTTTTCTGTGTAGCTGTAATGTTGCCTCAAGAGCTGAGATACAGTAATAGATTATGACAGGGCCTTTTTCTCTACCTGCCTTCAGGGCACTTAGTCATATGTGGTTGAAGTCAAGCTAGCCTCTCAGGACCTCTCCAATGTGAAGCATATTCTGTCAGCAGCTCCCATCTCCCATACAACATTCTGTTCATGTCATCTATCAATCTTTACCTTCGCTTATTCACTAAGCCTACAGTTAGGCCCACAGATGACAGTTACTGTCGGTCCTTCTGGGGCTCCACAACTCCTCCTTCCTTCTGCAGTATGTTGGCAGAATGGGCCATCGAGCAGTAGACGGCCAATCACATGTGACAGTATGAGGACCGCAGACCTTAGGAGGAGGCTGTTTGTGGTGTAAACAGGCTCTGACAGCAACACTGACTAACAATACACACAGCTACAGAAAGTGCAGCTATTTATATCAGCTACGCCCCCCCCCCCACACACACACACACACACCCCAAACAACCAGGTGACAGTGCAGAGATGAAGCATGCAGGAAACCAAAGGCACTGACATGAAAAAAGAAACAAAACAAACCTCTTTCTGACAACACGCTAAGTGTATATGAGCAGTCAGCCTTCATTTAACCAGAACACCTTTGTGCTGCCGAGATGTCACTTTGGGTTTTTTATGTGAAGCCCGCCCGCTACAAGCTACTGTCATAAAGCAATGATCGAAGGTTAATGAAAGGTGAATGGACAGGCATATAACTGCACGTACAATTTAACTGATCTTGCCAAGCAGCTTTTTAGAAAGGGACATTGTTCCATTTTGGTGGATAGCTGTCAATGGCAATATCTCACATCAGTCATGTAATGGCAGTTCATTTGGCAAAAGCCCAAATCAAAATGCAGATTTAACTCCCTTTGCACACAAGCCATGCTTTTAACTTCAGATACAACAGGAATAAAGGAATGTCTAAAAAATGTATTTAGGAATATGGCCTGTCTGTACTTTACATTGGCTTTGATGCATAAACATTTGTGTTAAAACTGTTAAAAGCTAAAAAGAAAATGCATCTAAACTTATATGTGAGGCTTCCTGTCTGCTCTATTTTTAGCAAACTTTCTTTTACATGAACAAAAAGTGTTAACATTGTGGTACTCCTGTGGTTATGTACAAATAACAACAGGAATAGTATAAAAATAACTATCAAGTTTCAGAAGAAACTGGTCACTCGACAGATATATCAGAGTTGCTTATAAAAGATTATTATAGAGTCAAATGACTCAACAAATGATCGTGAATGTAGTTTTTCTGTTTCCACTTCACATCTGCATGAGGAGGAGGTGACACAAATGCACTTATATTGTGATTGTCTTTTTTTTTTTTGCTTTCACTCAAAATTTGGATAAGGTGGGGCATAAGATAACTTATATAGGGTGTGTAAAAGATCATTGTTTAGGTTGAAGTAGAGTTTTTATTGATCTGGACACGTGTTTGAAAGCTTCAAGTTTTAGTTCAGCGGCCCCCAACCTTTTTTGTGCCATGGACCGGTTTATGTCCAACAATATTTTCACGGACCGGCATTTTCGTTATCACGGATAAATACAACAAAATAAAACCAGTACGGGTACCAAAAAAAAAATAATTTTTTTACACGGGAAACACATGGGACAGACACAGGAAAAGACCCAGGGAAAAGATAAAAATGATAAAAAACAAACAAACACACATAAAACACATTAAAACCCTGAAAACCATAAATTTCACAACCGAGCCTCAACTCTCGCGGCCCGATACCAACCGATTCACGAATGGGTACTGGTCCTTTGCCCGGGGGTTGGAGACCACTGTTTCAAGTCACCCTGTGTTATCCCCATCTAATTGAGACAGTAGTACCATGGGCTTATGCATGTATACATGGCCAGAAATGTACCAGTGCTGAATTTTGGAATTTTGGCTTCACACAAAATTCAAACTCTGCTCCTCCAAGGTGAAAGTCACACATTTACAACGTCTGACTTTTATCTGGACTTAAGATAACTTTAGATTACTCACTTAATCTGGTAATAAAGGATTTATGATTGGCCATTGTCCTCCATCAAAGGTTGAATTTAAGGCTGAAGACCAGAGGGAGTGCAGGAGTCCATCTCTCTCAGAGTATTTGAATTACATTCTATTAAAAGGTTAAAGTGGGGCTTTTTTTTTAAAGTGATGCCAGACACATGCTGCCCTTCCCAGCTGTAAGCTACACATTTAAGTTGACTGAATACTCATATTCTACAATAGGTAAACAATTCCACAGACAAGAGTATATAAACCAACAAAAAAGCATAATTATAGACAATAAAAGCAGTTTTGTTGTTTTCTGGAAATACAAGAACAAAAAACTTGCTAATACTCAAGGGTAATAGGGCAATGCAAAATGGGGAATGGATGAAGAAATTAACTTGTTTTCATCTTGCTTCAGTTCATTATTTCAAAGAGAATACAACATTAAGATGTTCTTTCGATAAACAAAAGCTGATTAATTTCCATGGCAAACAATGTCTAATGGTTCCTGTGTTGTTTGAGATTATTTTGGAATATCTTCACAATGTACAAAGAAGCCTTTCATGCAGCATTTCCCCCCCAATCCAACAGTTATTAAAATAAAACAACTAATGATACTGTAGTTGTCAGAAACAAACAAAAAAATCCCAGAAGCAAAAGATAAAGTACAAAGAGTCCATTTGAAGTACATATTTGTTCTTGATCTATCGTTTTAAGATGTCAGCTTAAAGCGCAGAAATTAAAACTTCACATTGTCACAGAACTAAAGAAAGGAAGCACTTTTAGTCAGATTCTCCCTCTGCCGTGTGAAATATTAATAATTACTCAATTAAATATTTTGAATTCAGATAGTGGCATTTAGAGGTACAACAGCCTCCCGCCATGGGTGAATTCAAACAGGTGGTGTTCCCATAAGGGCAAATTCTACCTCATTACCAAATCTGAGTTGTCAGTTACATCAAAGAGGATCCGCAGCCTCTTTCCTTTTCTTGGGGGAAAGACTGTTCATGGCCGAGCAAAATAAACAGTACTGTACTGATGGGGGATTTCTCTCTGATCAAAACCGGCCTCAAAACTTACGCCATCCTTCCATGTGGATCTTTAAGGTGCATGAAAAAGAGAATCAATTAAATTCTAATTTCAGTTGGATTCTCAGCTGGATTGTCATTTCACTGACAAGCAGCAGATAAGCCAGATTCACACTCGGTGACATCTATATCCTCCTACTAAATTGCTAAAATGAGGTACTTACGTGAATGTGGCACTGACAAGTAGTTTTGTTACTGACATAAAACACTTTGTTTCATTTTTATTTGTCCTGGGGTGGCTTTTAATTTTCTGGGTTTTTTGAAGAAGTATTTTCTGAGTTTTGAGCAATCTGATCATTTTTTTATGTCCAGAAGTCATGTAAGAAATCCATTACTGCTCTTATCTATTTACATTAAATAATTAGCAAGGAGTTACCTTGGCTTAGGTTAATTTATGAAAAAGACACAAACAGGGAAAAAGGAAAAACAGCCAGCCAAATGTAAAGGTTCCCTCTATCCAGACTAAAACCAGAGTGTTGCTTGACAGTACTGGGGGTATTTCTTGCTAAGTGTTGGGACTTACCACAATAAAAGATAAAACTAGTAGTGAATCCAGCCAGTGAGCTTGCTAATTGGTGTCGTTTGTTGACTTTGGCCATGCTGCCTCTACAGTTTTATATGAGAAAAATATGAGACAGGTATTGATCTTTTAATCTCACTGTCAACAAAATGAACCCAACAGATAAATGTCTGTTCCTTTGTCATAAAACACTTAGAGAAACACAGACATGAACACTGTCACCTCAACTGATCTACACGTCTATATAGCGCAGTAATTCCAACTTCCATCTCTGGATAGTTTTCAGCTCAACAGAGAAATATAATAATTTACTCAAACTTAGTGCAAACTATTCAAAGCAACAGCAGCAGCAAGAGCTGCAAGATATTGTTTGCTAATTTATTTATTCATAGGGCATATTGTTGGTTATGTGCATCTGTGTCTACATTTTGGTTGTGTGTGTCATCAAATAACGTGATATAACCCAAAGTTATTATGGAAAGACACTCATTGCAGTACAGTGTGGGTTAGCAGTGAATAGGTTTTAACAAACAGCTGTGTCAGTGATGAATTCAGATCCTTTGTTTGGATAAAAACCACAGTGTTATGTGACCATTTGTACTTTGTGAATGAATAGCCAATCAGCGCCGTATTCTGTATTTCTGGACATTAAAAAGAGGAATTTGGATGACTATGAAACAGTTTTTTGATCTGCTATTGGGTACTACCATGAAATGTACCACATTAAGTTCTTGTATTTTTTTCCAAACCATGCATTTAACTAGTCCTTTTCTTTCTTTCTTTTTTTTTTTGCTACTGCTTAATAATACTTTGTGATCCTGGCTTTGTATGATATATATATTGCCTATATATTTCATTATCCACTCCCATTCCCTCTTCATAGTGATGATGATGATGATGATTATTGTTGTTGTTGTTACTTTTTGCAATGGACTAACTAAAGGTTCTAATATTTAGAACATTAGGTACTGTCACTTTTTTTAAGCAGAGACACTATTGGTATTAAATATTTCCTTCTCTTTAGTTACATTAATTAGAATAAAATGAAGTTTTAAAAAATGAAAAAATGAAAGTTTACTATAAGTAAATCTGTATTTGAAAACAATCTGAAAGAACTACACTTGGGTACCAACAGAGTTATTTGCGGTGGAACAGGTAATGACATGGAAAGAAGACTGGTCAGCAAAATAATTTGCTTTTAGTTTCTGGAAAGACACAATGTCAATATTCACACATCCAGTAGCAGCAAGATGTTGTTGCTTCCTGGCCATCTCTTACCTGTCTTACCATCTTTAAGGTAGAACTCACTGAAAAATTCTCATATGTATTCTGAAACTGATTGCTTGCAGCCAGTTTTATAATGTAGCATTTGACTGCATAAAGTCTTATTGACTGAATTAATAAGAGCTGCTTTCCACTCCGCTCTGGCATCCTGAGCAAGCAGCACTTACAAATTGTGATCTATGGTGAGTAAAACTCCTCACATTGGCGAGATGCCTTTTCATTTATCATGGTGAGCGTAATCATTGTTTATCTGTTTCGCATCATGGCTCCTACCTGTACAGCAGTCACTTTTAGTGGCATTAAGTGAACATGTGAAATTCACAGAGCCAGGGAATATCACCTCTCCCACGTCCCTTGTAGACTTAAACCGTAATATATTCAGAATCACATTCATCACTGCAAGGTGATACAATAATGCACAAATGGCAAGGAATAAACAAAAAGGAATTCAAACCCTACCAGGTTAGGGGTTTAGTAATGGCAAGTTAGCGCTCTAAGTGCGGCTAAGGGTAATAAATTTAGGTAAGTTCATGGGAAAGGGAGGGTGAGCAAAAAAAGGTGTGGGGAAAAACCTGGGGAGTTAATGATGGAAAGGCATCCAGTGGAGCTGAGTGTTTGTGATTAGATCTCACCACATGGCAGATGAGTAATTCATCTACTTAAAGTGCTGCAGCTGCAGCCTAATGAGATAGTCCAAGACAGGAGGCCTGGCCACTTGCTCCCATTGACTCTGCTGTTATCAGTCACGTTAAATATGTGTTGGGGCAGGAACACAGAGCAGCGCGGGGGGTTGTCTCTGGGTTCTTATATAGTTTACTGGTGGACAAACTAGTTTTTCATGTTGAAATGTTTTTGCAAAGTTCATGTTCAGTATGGCTGCACGTTTTTGCGACAATTTAACATGATATTTCCACAATGCCACAGAATACTAGTCACATTTAAAAAGGGAACAGTTGTTGTTTCAGTCATGCAGCAAAGATACTTTAATGATTTACAACTTAAATTACAGCTTTCTTCATGAATCTCCTCAACTGAAAAAATATGTCAAGATTTCTAAAGTACATATAAATGTTGAATGTAATGTTGGATTTGAGTGATGTATAATCAATCAATCAATCTTCTTCTTATGAATGGAATAATGTCATTTTACAAGTTTCATGGATTTATTTTTGCTATTGTCAGGTGCTTTGGTCAACGGACAACTCGTCGGCTTTATGAAACAACAAATTCTCTTCCACATTCGTGTTTACATTATAAAGACATCTTTTAAAACCGTCTGATCTGGCTATGCAAACGCCTCTTTACAATTCAAGTGCATTCAATGTATTCTCATTGTTATGCTAAGAGGCCTGGATTCATATTTGAAGGGTTTGAGAAATCATGAGTAACAAAGGGATCAACACTGACTGAATGGGCTGAGAGTGCACGGTGGGAATGACAGAGTAGGCAGCTATAGCACCAACATAGAGCTGCCAGTTCCTGTGCAGCTTTGCCTTCCAAAAGGCTTCTCATCCGACACAGAGCTGGGCATAAGAACCACCAGCCCAGTCAGGAGAAGCCCTAATAAGGAAAGGCCTTATGAATTATTGATTGTGGTGCCCCCCTCTGCTCTGCAGCCCAGCATCCCTTTAAGATACAGATTCCCTTTAAATCCAATAGGCTTTGCTGGGCTCTCAGTTGTGGCTCTCTGAGCACAGCAGCTCTTCAAGAGAAAGGGAGTGATGGTTGTTCCAGAAAGAGAAACCAATTAGAGGTAGCACGGTGTCCTCTACCCTCCCTGTTCCCTCCATGCTGCTATCCCATGATCCTTTAACTCCTCACCAATGGTTGAAGTCAAATCTCTCCCCTAGCAGTGCCCTCCTAATGTTCACCTGCCAATCTTGATCTGAGGTCCAGACCCTTCTTCCTATTTCTTGTAGTCCACTGGCCAAACCCCCAGAGGTCACACCCAACCACCTAGACTGACAGATTGCATTCTTTGTTTCTGACAGAAGCAAACAAACTCACTAACCACCCAGTCAAATGCACGAACCATGAGGAATCGGAGACTGTGTTTATGATTACGTGGTCAGCATATTCCTCGTCTCATCTCATTGTGCATTCTTGAAACATGTCAGTCACCACTCAAGGGCAGACAAGGCGATGTCCTAAGATGGTTAATGGTCTGCAGTTATATAGCGCCTTTCAACCTCAGTGGTTCAACGAAGCATTTTACATCTCTCACTCACAAAGACACTGAAAGGCCAATGGTGACAAAAGCTGCTATACAAGGTGGTGACCACTGGAAGCAACTCCATCTTCAGTGTCTTGCTCAAGGACACTTCAACACATGGGAGAGCCTCATTGGCTCAGATTAGTGAACAGCTGTCCCCCTACCACCGGAGCAATGGCTGGATGTTGCAAGGGAGATGTATGAAATGTCCCATCTATCTGCAAAATTCTCAGTAAGTAAAGTGAAATAGTTTGACAAGATTTGCACCTCAGTGCGGACTGAAGAAGAGCTGGTGGAGATTTAACATATCTTAAATTAAGAAACTCAGAAGCTATCCTGGTATGTGAGTGCCCTAGAGCTTTTTAGTAAACAGGAATTAAATAAACCAGGAATTTAAAACTACAGAAAATATACTTGTTATGCCTTCACAAATTAAAATATTCATATTTTGTTCCTGATATAGAAAACTGAACATGTGTATAAAATACTCAACAGGTATTTGCTTAGTGTTATTCACTCACGAGGCCAAATGACCCCAAGCCATAGATGGTGGCCACAGATTTTGCAATACTTTAGACTGATTTGTGACGGCTATAATGGTATTCACAAGAACCAAAAAAATTAAAACATTTCAATTTTACTCACAAAAATTCCTGAAGTTAAAGAGAATCCAGAGAAAAATAAAATCCTAAATGAAGGCTTGAATTTAGTATCTGTTATGGCATTCAGGATACGTTCACACAAATGAGAATGGGGGGATATCTGGTATTCATGTGCTTGCTCACCTCGAGGCAAGTTCTTCACTTATATATGACTGTGTATAGTATCTATTCCACAGCTCACCATGCGAACCTCTGCTTCTCCCTCGCTCATCCAGGCAGGTCATAGGGGCTGCCAGATAAGCAGAGCTATATTGAAATATTCAACACCAGTCAGAGACTAGACCAGGGTGTTAATGCTTGGTGTCTTGGTGGGCAGGATAGAGAGATGGGTGAGGATGGAAGAAGGGGAGGATGAAGAAAAAAGATGAACAGAAAGAAAAGAGGGCAAAAACAGGAGAAATGATGAAGATCTTGGCAGACCTAACTAATCTGAATAATTCTAATGCCTGACATTTAAGGACCCCTGTTAGATTCCTGACATCCAGAGCCCTCTCCTGGCCAGATGGATTCCCCTTACGCCGTTTCCCTTTTCTTTTTACTCATTCAACATATCTGCTCTGCCATACTCCCACACCCCTGCCCTGTCATTACAGATCAGTACTGCTGATTGTTATCGCAAGGCTCTCTCAGCACTATGAAGCTATAGTGTACAAGCAATAGCAATTGATTGAGCTGACAATTTATTATCAACAAGCTCTCGCAGTGACGTTTACCGACATGTTTCAAATTTCTCAGAATTAGCCTGATGAAGAATGCAAATTACATGAAATTACAATGCTGTTATCTGCCTTGTGATCTGCCTAATCGCCCTAAAATATAATTGATCCAAGAAGGAACAGAGAGCAGGTCTGATGTACCAAAAACATAAATAAGCACATAATTACCCCATACTTTTGCTCTAGCTGGAACATGGCATATAGCCTTTCAGGCTATATGAGGGTTAAAATGATGAAGATAAGACTCATTTGAATGTCACCCTCTGGATTTTGTACCCTTTGAACCTTTGCAGGGAAATGGAAGGCACTTAGAAATGTTACTCATTGTAGGTTGTTTCCTGGAAATTTTATCCACTCGCCCCATGGACATTTATCCGGTCCCACCAGAGGGTATTTTAAGGATAAGCTGTACTAAAAAGGAAAAACCTTGATGTCTGCTAATGCGGGGCTTTTTTCTCTTTATGGCTAAAAAACGATTTTATGATTATTAGAACCCATTCACTGAACAATACAGTCTGATGACAAAGAAAAAAAGAAAGGCAAAAATTTAATGTAAGAAATATTTTATAATCATAATGGAAAACTGGATGGATGTAATATTCTTGATTAGAACTGCTCTAACCAGGGGTTAAGCAACAATAACTTCTATTTACGCACTTCTTAATTATTTTTATCATTTCAGCACTCAAACATTTCCATGAGATGCTTAGTTGGCTGAACTGTTAACCCACTGTTTTAAGTTTGAGTATTGTAGTGTCTGTTGCAGCATTTCCTGTATTTTCTTCATTATCTCACTGTCTATATCCCAAAAACAGAAAACAAAATCTCCATACGGCTTTAAAATCTCTGAACATGTTTTCCATATCTCTTATATAGCTCTTTAAGCCTCACAGCAGAACAAAGCATTTTACAATGCTTCTCCTCCATGCACACACACTCTAATACCCAGTTCCTGCTGAGATAGGCTGCAGCCCTCCTGCAATCCTCGACTGGATATACGGGTTTCGAAAATGGATGGGTATTTTCTGTGCACAGCAACCAAATTGTGCGAAGTGGGAACACACACTATTAATTTCAACATTATTTAAATGAATAATGGTCAGTTAAAATATGTGGATTTTTATTTTTAGTACTTTTACTCAAATCACATCATTTGCAGTTCTTTCGCTCGGGCAGCACATCCCTCTTTCTAAAAGTGTGGAATATTCCATGTTTGTTGCTTTTTTGAAGTCCTTCTTTTACCATCGACATTGTCAGTGAGCCCAGCAGTGTGCATTAGACATTAAAAGCTCCCTATATCTAAAATAGGCCTCTGAGCATTAGAAGGAGCTGTGCTGCTTTTAACTTGCTCTGGAAAATGAGAGCTTATGCTCCCTCAGTCCTTTGTTTCCTGATGGTTCCAACTCTGCACTGCATCAGCTTTGAGGAGCTTGGGACTTCAGAGAACCCTCTTGAAGCCATAACATCAACCATGCAGAGAGTAACACAGAAAGCGTTACAAAAGTGCCCTGGGAATTTGACTTTTTTTCAGGATAATAAGTAAAAAGAGCTTGTGTTAACTTAGGGAAAAAGTCGATTGAGAAACCCACATGTCACCTTTCCTGCCTTTTCAATAAGACCACTGTGTGAAAAAGACAATTAATCTTGGGCTTAAGTTAGGCAGTAGGGGGACTTGGTTAAGTGAAAAGGTGGAATGTACTGCTCAGCTTTGTGACACATTTTGAACATTTTCTTTACAGAGCTTGTCTAACTATGGAAAATAAATATAAGAAAAGTAAGAGAACAGAGTTAGCCAAACAAATCTGAACTCACAAAGTAAGTGAAAGACTTGGTATTGTGTTGTTCTTCCTATCAAGAGAATTGTATAAATGAATAAAATGAACTCAAGAACCCGCACTCTGAATGTGCCTACCTGGAAGCTAAAATATTGATATTGTTGCACAAGGATGCTTTCCAGTTCTTCTCCTGCAGGCCTGCTGAACCCACAAGGTCTGAATGAAACGCCAGCAGTCTGGGAGAAGAATGTGAAAGGCTCAAAGGGTTGAGAGCATTAGGGAAACCATGCTGAATGTCAAACTGAGTGCTAGAGAAGCCAAAGCAACAGCACAATTCTGCACTCAGCTAGTAATCCTGGGCTGGTGATTGAAGTATTTTTGCTGAATCTCCAACATCATAAGTATCACAGAGATCAGTCAAAGGATGGGAGGCCGTCTAAAGTAAAAACAACACAATTATTCTCTTTCTTTTAATAGGAAACATTGGGTGTTAACAAAACGTGTATCAATAAGAGTAATTTGATTCTCCTTGTGTGTGCTCTGTGTTTGTTCCTTTTAATAATAATAATAATAATAATAATAATAATAATAATACTACATTTTATTTGAAAGTGCCTTTCAAAACACTCAAGGTCTGTTACACCCCGGCCTAGGCAACCGGCGTGCAACGTATGAAAATAAAAATAAGAAAAAGAAAAAAAAAAAAAAACCACACACGAGAAACAAACTAAAGCTCTCCACCAAAATCCCAAAACGAAGGTGTCTCAAACGAAAATATTAACAAACCCATTCACAGCTATTTACAACAGACTATTTATTTACAACAAAACACCAAACTATTTACAACACGGGGGAGATCGCGACCATGACCAACTGACACACAGGGCTTAAATACATAGAAGGAGCAATCAGGGAATGGACCACAGGAGGGAAACACAGCTGGGGCAAATTAGACCTGACGAGACAAGGAAACGTAAACTGAACACACTAAGATAACAACAGACCTTCAAAGTAAAACAGGAAACACATGACAGTCACGCAAAAACAAAACACTGACAACACCGAAACTTAACATTTCCCCCCACCCAAAAATCAAACATGTAACCCCAAGTGAAATGTTTGATCAAAAGCGGATGAAGGCTGGTGGAGGCTGGAGCGGTCCCTCGGACCCTCCCGCAGACGACGAAGGCTGGAGTGGTGCCCCGGACCCTCCAGCGAAGGCAGACGAAGGCTGGAGCGGTCCCTCGGACCCTCCGGCGAAGACGGATGAAGTGTGGAGCGGTCCCACGGACCCTCCAGCGAAGACGGATGAAGTCTGGAGCGGTCCCACGGACCCTCCAGCAAAGACAAACGAAGGCTGGAGCGGTCCCACGGACCCTCCAGCAGACGACGAAGGCTGGAGCGGTGCCTCGGACCCTCCAGCGAAGGCGGACGAAGGCTGAAGCGGTCCCTCCAACGGACCCTCCAGCGAAGACGGACGAAGCTGATGAAGGCTGGAGCGGTCCCACTGACCCTCCAGCAGACGACAAAGGCTGGGGCGGTCCTCGGACCCCCCCAGCGAAGGCAATCCTGGACGAGCCCCCATATGTTACACCCCGGCCTAGGCAACCGGCGTGCAACGTATGAAAATAAAAATAAGAAAAAAAAACACACGAGAAACAAACTAAAGCTCTCCACCAAAATCCCAAAACGAAGGTGTCTCAAACGAAAATATTAACAAACCCATTCACAGCTATTTACAACAGACTATTTATTTACATCAAAACACCAAACTATTTACAACACGGGGGAGATCGCGACCATGACCAACTGACACACAGGGCTTAAATACATAGAAGGAGCAATCAGGGAATGGACCACAGGAGGGAAACACAGCTGGGGCAAATTAGACCTGACGAGACAAGGAAACGTAAACTGAACACACTAAGATAACAACAGACCTTCAAAGTAAAACAGGAAACACATGACAGTCACGCAAAAACAAAACACTGACAACACCGAAACGTAACAAGGTCACTGTACATAGTAGAATAAAAGCAACATAAACGCAAGCAGTTTACAGAATCATAAAAGCATAAGACATAAACAAATAAAATAGCAGAGTGGAGAGGTTATGTGGGATAAGCTATTTTGTACAAGTGGGTTTTGAGTTTGGACTTGAAGAGTGAGAAGGAAGAGATATTTCTTAAATCAGGAGGTAGGAAATTCCAGAGTCATGGAGCAGAGCAGAGGAGAGAGTTGATGAATAGCCTTAAATGTGTACAAGAGTATTTTGAAATTGATGCGATATTTGACCGGGAGCCAATGAAGCTACTGCAAGGCAGGAGTGATGTGGTGGACAGAAGGGGTCCTGGAGATGATATGGGCAGCAGAGTTCTGGACGCATTGGAGCTTGTGGATGGATTTTTGAGTAAGACCAAAAAGAAGTGAATTACAATAGTCAATCCGGGAAGTAACAAGGCTATGGACAAGAATGGCAGTGGCATATGGGGTGAGAAAAGGACGGAGACGATTAATGTTGCGCAATTGAAAATATGCAGACCGAGTAACGTTATTAATGTGTGAAATGAAAGATAAAGTACTGTCGAGGATGACACCCAAACTTTTCACAGAGGAAGAAATGAAGGCCGGTAAGTTATCGATAGTAATAGAGAAACTGTTGGTTCCGGATAATGTTGATTTAGTGCCTACCAAGAGGAGCTCGGGTTTATTACTATTGAGTTTGAGAAAATTAGAAGAGAACCATGAATTTAGTTCAGCTAAACAGAGGGTAAGGGAGGATGGGGAAGAGCAGAATCAGGTTTATTGGACAGATAAAGCTGGGTGTCATCGGCATAACAGTGAAAATGGATATTGTATTTACGGAAAATATGTCCAAGCGGTAGAAGGTAGATAATGAAAAGAAGGGGGCCCAGGACAGATACCTGGGGCACGCCAGTGGTCAGAGGGAAAGGCTGAGAAGTAAAGGATTTGAGTTGAATGAACGGAGTGCGATCAGACAGGTATGATTTAAACCAGGCTAGTGGAGTATGGGAGAGACCGATAGAGGCTAGCCTACTGAGAAGTATAGAGTGAGAAATAGTGTCGAAAGCAGCACTCAGATCAAGGAGAATAAGAATGGAAAGTAAACTGGAGTCAGCTGCCATAAGAAGATCATTGGTTATTTTTATAAGTGCTGTTTCAGTGCTATGGGAGGGGCGAAAACCAGACTGGAACTGTTCATACAGATTATTATTAGTTAAATGTGAGTGGAGTTGTGTGGCAACTATTTTCTCAAGAATTTTTGAAAGGAATGGTAGATTGGAAATAGGCCGAAAATTCTCAAAATTATTGGGATCTAGACCAGTTTTTTTCAATATTGGGGTGATGGCGGCAATTTTGAGGGAAGCAGGAACAGTTCCAGTGGTAAGTGAAGAGCAGATGATAGCAGATATGAGGGGAAGCAAAGAAGGTAGATAAGATAAGATAAGATAAGATAACCTTTATTAGTCCCACACGTGGGAAATTTGTTTTGTCACAGCAGGAAGTGGACAGTGCAAAAGTTATGAGGCAAAAATTAGAATACAATAAGAATAAATACAGTACACAACTGTACAGAATAGAATAAAATAAAATACTATATACAGTAGAATAAAATAAAATAAATATACAATAAGATAAAAATAGAATACAAATACAAATACTATATACAACTGAGTAAAAATACAACGATGACAGAAAGGATTATTGCACTTAGTATTATTGCATATGTATGGATGTGTGTGCTTGATCAGTTAAAGTCTTTATTATGGAGTCTGACAGCAGTGGGGAGGAAAGACCTGCGAAATCTCTCCGTCCCACACCGTGGGTGCCGCAGTCTCCCACTGAAGGAGCTGCTCAGTGCTGTCACAGTCTGCTGCATGGGGTGGGAGATGTTGTCCATCAGGGATGACAGCTTAGCCGCCGTAGACATGCTGCATAGGAATTTCTTTTATTTATGTATTAATCACATTATTTTATTGTATGATACCTTGGTGGCACTGGATTTTAACATGTCTCACACCCATACTGTAAGACAAATGGTGGGGGTGTAGTAGGGAAGTTAGGGGAGGCAGACCACTCCGCAGGAAGAGTTTTTTGTCTCTTCAAGGACTCTGGGAGGTAGCAAGGGAGTGTGAACCTTAAGGTGTGAAACAGCTGTGTACTGCCTTTTGTTCCTGGAGAAGGTATTTAACTGAGAGCCATGCTAGGCTCAGTGAGACTCTGCTGACCCTGCCCCGCGGTCATGTAGGCTCTTCGCAAGCTTGGTTGTCTGTTTCTTTGTGTGTTTGGATTAAAGAATGTTAGCTACCGCTCACCGCTCGTCTGCAGGCTTTATTTAAATGGAAAACTTCCACAACACATGCCTTAACCAAAACTGTAGGAATGGGGTCTAGCTGACAAGTAGAAGGTTTTGACTTACAGATGAAATCTGAAATATCAGTAATCGAGGGGAGCTGGAAAGCAGAAAAACAGTGTGATGGGAGATGAATTACACAGGAAGAGCTAAATGGAACATCAGAAACCAGTTCTTGGTGTATTTTATGAATTTTACACAGCTGTCCTCTTACAAGATGTAGAATATCTTGTAATATCACAATGAAGGAGCCTCAAGGTAGAGGTGAATTTATTTATATATTTATTTACTGATTAGTTTATTCTGAGCGTACGCTCTTACAGAGCTGTCCTTTCACCAGATATGGAACCAGGAGCTGTCCTTCTTTTAACAATAATAAACAAAAGGCCAGTGGTACCAAATGCAGAGAGATAGCTCAAGCGCATTTCCTTGTTCTCAGGTGCACTGTAGACAGCATCACATGTGAACTACTCCTTCTTACACAAATATCTAATCTGATGGTCACAGACATTGCTGGCATTGTATCCCTGAGGACTGAGGATGCAGTGGCATTTAACCACTCTCAAAGCTTTCCCCTAAGACACTTGAATTAACGAATACTAATATTAATCAGCACAGTGCTAATTTCTCTACACAACAGATGTGCGAGATAAGGTCAGTACAATAGGATATAGACAAAGCCTACATATGAAGGCAGGAGTGAGAAGTTTGGTTCACAGCCTCTCTTCTAATCATTGATTCACCTGGTTTTGCGCTTCCTGATCTCCATCCTTTTCATTTGTTATACTTCATTTAGATGTAGGCACTGACAACTACTTTTAGGCAATTGAAATTGCTTGGTTAGGCTCAAGTAAAGATTGTGGTGTGGATTATAATATGCCCCTCCACAGGATTAACTATGCACATGAAAGAATTACCCTTACCCGGTGGATATAAATGCGACACTAAGGTCACACTTATATGAAAAGGATCCTTTGCAAGCTTGAGCTGAAGAGTCAAGAGTGAGAGATGTCTTAAGACACATATGACAAGCGTTTTGTGTAATCTGGAGGCTTTAACAAAAAGCATCATTTGACACGATGGAAATGAGAGAGGATGCAACTGCTCGCTGACTACATGGGAAACAAAATTTCCTCAAAGCAGCTTGTTAAAATAATAAAATTTATTAACATAACACCTCTTAAAAACAAAGTTTACAGACAGAAAAGAGAATGCTAAATTCATAGTCAGATATTAGTCCCAGAACAATAACAGAATAGAGAGAAGACAAGGAAAACATCATGTAAAAAGTCGACACAAAAAAGAAAGAAAGAAAACATTAATTGCAAAACAGTAAATGATTATAGTAGGACAGAGTGAGACACGTGTCACAAGGCACACGGCAAGCCTTGTCTCCTCTGGCATGTTATTCCAAAGTCGTGAGACCCTAATGACAAAAGCACAGCCCTCTGTAGATTGATTGATTTATATTTTATTTTATTTTATTTTATTTTATTTTATTTTATTTTATTTTATTTTATTTTATTTTATTTTATCGATTTTGGAACAGGAACTTATGGAGCTTTGAAGTGGTCGAAGCAGCATTTATTTATATATTTATTTTTGCCTTTGCACAGAGCCAGACAAGCTGTTTGCATTTTCTTTATGCGCAGCACTTGGGACAGAGAAAGAGACACTGTTCCTTCTGAGTCAGTGCTTATGCAGAGCTACAAACACTAAATATTCTCCTCCAAACAGCCAACTTCCTTCCAAAGAGTAATACTGTGCAAAACTCTTAAGCCATGCCTAATTTCTTTGGATTTTTCTTCCAAGGAACCAGAGTATTTTCAGAGGAATTTGTTTCTTAAGCCTCGTAACACCGATCTATGAATCATTCGTTAGCTGATACTATGAAGTTAAAAATATGAAAGCAGATAATTCCTATAAAGAGCGGAGTTCAAATCCACCGTCAACGGGATAAACTGAGCTGATGAGTGACGTTAAAATATTTTCATGTGGCATGGATTCATGGCTTTGCTTATTCTTTGTATGCAGTCACTCCGCGTGGAACATTTGCTTCCCATTTGGTCTGAACATAGCACATGCGGGTGGGGTACCTATCTGATTCTCTTACTCACCCATTCATTCATGAACTCCTACAATACACCTGCCAAGTTTGAAGCTAATCAGTGAATGGTTATTAAGAAAAATGCACAAGAACACATACACATGCACACCCTCTCATACATATGCAAAGATTTTTTCACTTTTCAGTGAAATTTGCTAAAATTACTAAATAAGCGTCTCTCTTAAACTGTAACAGTTCCCATGATTCTTTGACTAATTTAGACATGGATCACCAAAGTTCTGTTGTATTGCCTACACGTGCAAGTGATATAGTGCTGTCTTGGTAGATGAGGGCACCGTGATTTCAGCTTTCTTTTAATTTTCTGAAGTTTTACTTCTTTTGGCATAGGAAGCAAGAGATGATAAAAGTTAACATAACAACTGTTCATTAGCACCACTGATGGGCTGATTATCTAGTCATTAAATCGTTATGCACACTGTGTGCCTAACAGTCAGCTCCATATTTTTATCTACAGCCCTCCTCATTCCAAACTAATGGCAGGAAAGAAGAGGGTGGCTCGATCAACTTAATTAATACCAGATACTGTGTGAAGTGGATTGGATCAGTACTGTATAGAATAAAAACTAATGGAAGAGATGCTGATAAATGAGACTGGGCCAGCATACAAACAGACCGAAAGTGTTCAGTGACCGGGATAACCATCAAACAGAGAAACAATCATGTTGTCCAAGTTCAAAATTAGAAAGTGGAAGACTTACTCAAGGATGGATTTAATTATGTCTGTACACCCTGTTGGGTCAATCGAGCCATTAATAGAGCTTGTATTTTTACATAAAGAGCCTGACATTAAACCCATCAACTTATTCATAGCTCACGGGTGTGGAACATTCACCAGTACTGGTGGCTATTCAGACGCTGACAGAACCTGACTTCTTGTGCCATTTTTTAACACTAATATCCAGCTAATAAATTAAGCTATAAGCCAGTATTTCCTTTAGGAATGATTCAAGTCTCCTTGCTTTTATGAATAATGCTTCACACGGTAATAGACACCTCTGATAGGAGCCTTGGAAATCCAGGAAAAATGACAACTGCAATTACTCTGTAAGCTAAGAATTTACATCATTCAAAAGATGAAAAATGTGCAGGTCTAAGGAATGAAATAGTGATTCATGTTCATATCCTCAAAGTGGGTATTCAAACAGAGGGAGGAATGACATAAGAGCAGTGCCTCAGCATTGATAGGGTTGCTGAAACACCTTCAGACCTGTCATTACTGTTCCTCATGAAATGAGCATCAAAAGAGTGGAAGATCCCCCACGGTGACATTTAGAAAGTTGCTATACTACCGCTTTGATATTTCAAACAGTTTGAGGTTTAAACATGCTGTCTTTGAAGCCTCCCAGTTTCAAGAGAATGTCAAAAATAATACAGGCACTTTGCAGAGGGGAGGATTTGCATAAGTTTTATCAAACAGTTTTTTTTTCTTTTTTTTATGAAATGTGATTCTGTCCAACATATAGTACAGGCAACCACAACTCCCCCCCCCCCCCCCCCCCCCCAAAAAAAAAAAAAAAGCCTGCATCCTATACATGCACCTGTCCAACTTCTGCTGAAAAACTGCAAACATATTGCGACAGGCTTTCATAATTTTATTTTTGGTTCATTTGTAAATATGGATCTGGTATTTTTTCTATAGTGATAAAGCATAAGATTAACTTTCACATGAACTCATGCAGGTGACACAACACAAATTACTTTTTACCGGCTTCACGTTATCTGTAGCGTCAAACTGACTGCCAGTCTGGCAGTCTCCTACACTGGTGTAGGAGAATCGCCGAAATACATCAGTGTTAACGACCTAGGGTTTAAAATATTCATTAGGCTACTTGTCTCTGCACAAATGCTCCACAAGAAAAACACTCACCTTTTAAACGATGTGGCATTTAACCAATGCTGAATTGGTACTTAGGGGCCCGAAATGTGCCAAGAAAATTTCCCCCACGTCATTACACCACCACAGCACCAGCCTGAATTTTGATGCAAGGCAGGGTGAATCCACGCCTTCATGTTGCTTTCAACAAATACCATCTATGTGTTACAGCAGAAATTGAGACTCATTAGACAAGGCAAAATTTTTCCAGTCTTCTGCTGTCCAGTTCCGGTGAGCCTGTGCGGACTGTACGGTTGGAAGGAACATCTACTTTAAAATTTGATGTGTTGTGCACTCAGAGATGCTCTTCTGCATACCTTGGTTGTAATGAATTACTCATGCCCTCTATCAGCAGTCTGGCCTTTTCCCTCTGACCTCTGGCATCAACAAGAGAACTCCGGCTCACTGGATATTTTCTCTCTTTCTGACCGTTCTTTGCAAATCCAAGAATTGGTTACGCAGGAAAACTCTAGTAGATCAGCAGTTTGTAAAATATTCAGGCTACCTGGCACCAACAACCAAAGGCACACGAACCACCTTTCTTCTTTATTTTTTTTGTCATCAACAATTTTTATTTATTTCATTTTAAACTTCAATAACAGAACTTAAGAATAACTACATAAATAAATAGTTTTAAAAAACAAACAAACAAAAACAAACAACAACAAAACAAAACACAACAAACAAAAACAAACAAACAAAAAAAAAAAAACCAAAGGAAAGTTATCCTATTCTTTCTTCGCACACCAATCCCCACACCACCACTCTATCATTACTCTTCTGTTCTTCAAGTTACAGAAAGCCAGCTTGTAAAGGGGGACCAAATACAGTCATATTGATGCAATTTATCTAATAAACCATAAGTCACTTTTTCATAAGACGCTAACTTAGCCATTGTCTTTAGCCACTCTTCATAGGGAGGGGGGTTCTTTTTCCGTCAATGTCTTAGCAGGACCCGTTTGGCCGTAGTAAGAGCCAGAATAATCCATCTTTTTGTATAACTAGAAAAATCTCCATCAGAAAGTTCTGTGGTTATACCAAGTATGGACAGTTTTGGTGAGATACCAAATCTCCTTTTTAAAACACTGAAAATTACCTCCATTATATTTTCCCACCAATCTCGAAGTGCCGAACAGCTCCATAAGATATGTAAAATCGAAGCATTTTGACCATCACATCTCCAACATTCGTCCGTAGAGGCCAGGTTCCATTTATACAATTGTTGCGGTGTTCGATGCCACCTATGGATTATCTTAAGTTGAATAAATCTACTGCCTGTTTCTTTATACATAGTATTAACACTTTGAAAACATGAACCACCTTTCTTCTTTATTTTAATGCTAAAGTTTAAACTTTAGCTTTATTGCCATCTGTCATATTGCCACATGATTGGCTGAAGAGACAGTTGTAATAACAAGCAACTGAACAGTTGTACCAAAGAAGTGCCTCATGAGCTTATAATACAAATACACTAAATTTTAAAGTCTTTAAATTTCGCCAGGCCCCATTTAAACATCTGCAAAACAAACTTTAAGTTAAAAAAAAGGCTTCTCAGTTTACAGAAACATTGTTCTCAAATCTGTTTTGCCCATAACACTGATATAATGAAAGGTTTAATTCTTGATAAAGTTGTCAGTGCAACACTTACAACTTAGTCAACTTTTGATTCTTCTTTTACTTTTGTGATTTTATAACGATATTCTGTCTTCTACTTTTTTTCTAAGTTGTTTTTGAGAGATTAGAATCCAAAGGGAATTCATTCACTGTCCATGACAAGTGGCCCTGTTAAAATTGGTGCTCCTCCCCACCACCCGCAGCAGCCCGATAATGGTTTGTTATGGCCATGCCCCGAAAAGTGATGATACACCGCTTTGGCCAGCCATGCTTACTCACCGTTAAATAGGGATATCTCTTTTTTTTCTGAACACCTTGCTCCACTGCTCTGTCCATCATAATAAGGGCTCTTGTATCCCGGCCGAGGCTGTGAGAGAGTAATCGGTGTGAAGCAGGGAATAACATATCACTTGGTATGCCTGGAAGCCCTTGCAAAGCCACAGTCCTAATGAAATATTAATCTGCAGCTCCCCACTAATGATAATGCACTATCAAGCATGAGTTGGTCCAACTGAGGCAGGCAGTTCCCTGTCACACTCGTGTTATGAAAGGATATCCCTACTATTACAGCCCACAAATGAGATTTGAATCTGTGAATTACAAAATGGTTAAAAGGGTGGATCACTGCCTTTATTAATTCTTTACAGTCGCTGATTTCCTCAGACAGTTGCACACACCTCTCACTCAGTAGCCAGTTATATACAGCATGTGCCTATTAGAGGATACCTTGCTGTACCATAGGTGGGTTTCGTTCTCAGTTCTCCCACCATCTTTTTCTTCATCATTTAAAAAACAAATACACTTGTATCCATAGTTTATGCAAAAAATGAAGATAATACAATGCAAAGTTTAGCTGTACTGCAAATGTGCACTAGTATCAAATACTATTTATATGACATATTTTAATTTAAATGCACATGAGCTTATATATTTATTTTTAAGACAACATATTTTTTTACCACATGAAAAGTGGGTAAAAAAAAAGTGGCAGTTTTTCTAATAATCATATCCATTCTTACAAGTGCAGTTACAACAGTTATTTTCATTATTGATTTTACTGTTTTTGTGAATTTTTCTCTTGAGTGAGACATCACTGGCTTGCGCTAACATTTTTTGAAGGTTGTGAGTTTGTTATTATCTCCTGGAGCCTTTGGAGTGTCTTTGTTTTGCGTTTCTTTTCCCAGAGGCTCTAGTTTCCTCCCACAGTTCAAAGACAAGAATCTTATATTAATCGGTCACTTCAAATAGTATGATATTCCCAAAGTGATGCCATCAGAGATTCAGTTTGCTAAATGCAAATATTCACAACTACCTAGCAGAAATGAGTCAGTGCTCGACATTTTTATATCTAAGAAATAATTATAATTGTTAGAACTTAATTGTCATGTCAACCAGAGAAATGAGCTGCAGTAGCTGATAAGACTGATAAAGTTAATGAGTTATTAATGAAGTCCAGGGATAGAAATAGTGTATATTCTGATCTATTTTCTTAGAGGATGAAAGAGAAATTTTTAAAAGATGGGAAACCAATACCTCAAATATGGCAGTGGTATATAAACTGTACATTATCGATATCGGCATCCAAATAAGGAGCTACAGCCCAGGTTCTCTGGCTTACATTATTATTTAGGTATTTCTAGGGTGATTTTCCTCACCTGCTTCTATGTTATATCTATCTCTGTCATCTATCCATCTTCTTCCACTTATCCAGTTTAGGGGCACAATGGGGGTTGGAGACAATCCCAGAAGTCATAGGGCAAAAGAACAGGTCACCAGTCTATCGCAGGACTAACACGATGAGAGAGACAACCGTTTACACCACTAATTGACCTGACCCCATTCACGGGGGAGGATGTTGGAGCAACTGGAGAGAACCCACACAAGCATAACGAGAGCATCTCCCAGCCGGATGGTGGATTTAAACTCCAAACTTTCTTGCTGAGAGGCAACAGTGCTAACCACTGCACCACCATGCTGCCCTCTAAAAGCTACTTTCAGTTGCTGCCTCATACAACAGGGGTCACCACAGCGGGTAGCTCGACATATTTGATTTGGCAGATTTTTACACCAGATGCCTTTCCTGATGCAAGCCTGAAGGGATGTGTGTTTTCCCCAGTGTTAAACCAGTGAGCTTTTACTTCTTTAGCAGTTGTGTAATCCACTGCACTAAGGAGCCATTCATGCGTCGAGCCCGTCTCTGTCATTATGTGTAGTACACAGCAAATCCAGCATGTCCAAATTAACACTGTCGGATTTGATTTCAACACTATTAAAGTGTCTATATGGGTCCATACCAGAGAGTGTTAATTTAACTCTTTTTGGAGAGTTGGTACGTTAACTCTGATTTAGTGTTAAACACCAAATCTGTCTGGAGTTGATAATTTAACACTTGGTGTTAAGAGTTTATATATTAACTCTCAAAGAGTATTTTAGTTTAACTACGTAAGAGTTATCTTCTAATTCATTCTAAAAAGCGGGAATTTTACTGTTCTGAACTTCTAGAAATTTCTTTTGGAAATAAACATTTACTAAAAAGACGCAATGGTTTTTGAAAAACATTTATTCTGAACTGTGCACCACAATTTCAAAACATTTTCTGAAAGATGTAACAGTATACATGTTCTCACTTTCATTAGAATTTTGTTTATCAAAAGGTCTGACATGGTAAATGCAAATAACAGCATTCTCATCACTTATTTCTTCAATACAATATGCATGTCCTTCATTCATCCCTTTGTGGAACTTCAACGCACTTCTGCTCTCCCCCATATTCCATCTTCACAAGCATATCCTGTGTGGAGATTGAATAAAAATTAGTTGACACTAATTAACGGCACAAATAATCCAGTAAACAATTGCAGCACAGTAAAAAAAAAAAAGGAATCCTCTTTGAGCCATTACTTGTGTAAAGTATTTTCCCAAAAGACAAGGACACAGGCAACAGGTAATACTGAACTAAATGTAAAACCTCAACCTTTTTCATTTTTACCTAAACCGTGTGCACAAAACTCTGGAGGGATCTAAATTCTAACGTAGAACCCAGTCAGGACGCCTGCTACTGCTGTTTGCCCGTTTTTTTATTTTTATTTTTATGGGCGATCGTTTTCAGGCTTCAAGTAGCACCATTATACCAACATTTCACATTCTAGACATTGTTTTAGGTGTATTTGACCAAACGTTTGACTGAAAATTCACATGGAAGCTTTTTTCAAGACTGTGGTATTTGCCCGCAAACAATACCTTTCAGCTAGCTAAAACAGAATATTATGCTATCAGCGAGCAACATGGCTAATGCCTTTCACACAGCTTTGTCTCAACTCCAAAGAGCCACAGAAGTAAAGGCTAATAACAATTGAAACAATCTTTGAAAAAATGACTTACCAAGCATGGCAAACAACTCAAATATGTAGAGCAAAATGTTCTGAAACGGCTTCACTTCAGCTTCGATTGGAGCCGTGCTGGGGGCGGAGTCTGTGAATTTACTCTGTTGGTGTCATAGCCCCTGTAGGAGTTCAGAGTTAAGAGGTCAGGAGTTAATGTTTCCATTGTAACACCTCCAGATTTGACAGAGAAACACTCATTTTTAACACTCGATTTTAACTACTATCATTTTACACCTCAGAGTTACATTAAAAGAATGTGACTCTGCTTAGAGTAAAATTAACTCTACTTTTGCAAGGAGACTATTAACACCAAAAAATTTAACACTTTTGAATTTGCTGTGTATTACCAGTGATTAATCTTTTTTTTTTTTTTTTTGCATTACAGAAAAAGTTGAAGGTTTTCTTGTTTGTTTCATTCAGCACAAACGGGTGAGGATGCTGCACTAAGCTCACAGGGTGCTTTCACACTCAAAATTGCTACCTATCAAAATTAAAGGTGTAAAATCTTGGTTCGGTGAAAAGTGATAATTTCAGTCTAGATACAGTTCTGTCATAGTGTGGTTTATTTCGAGTGTAAAAAAATTGTCCCAGCTGAAAAAAGAGAAATGAGCTGGGAGGTTGATAGAGTTAGTAAATCCATAATGAGGTCAACAGAGAAAAAATAGCATCACTTTTTATCTATTTTCTCAGAGGATAAGAAAGAGAGAATTTCAGAAGATGGGAAAGGTATAGCTGAAGTATTAGAGGTGTATAATAAACAGTACATTATCAATATCAGTATCAATATTAGGAGACGGTCGCCCTGTTCTCTAATGATAAAAACACAAAGGAGGCACTATATGCCAAGTTAAGTTTCCATACTTGTAACATGAACCCAAAACTAATGAGATGTTTGAAATGTAATGAAAATGCAAACTGTGTTTTGGGCTCTTTTGGAAAAAAGGCTCTTGGATTGTTTACAACATGCCAAAATGACTTGTCTAGCCACCCAGTATCCATTTTATACATGTAGCTATACACAAAGGTATCCATCCACGCAGAATGTGCTTTTGAAATGCAAGAGATCATATCTAGAGAGAAGTTTTAGTGACTGACAAGCAAGTTCAAAGGGACTGTTTTATCACTTATCTTCAAATGTGGCTCTGTCCTACATTGAGGCAACACAAGCCTCTTTTAACTTTGAATTAATTTTATTCTGTTGAGGAGGGAAACTTTTTAGAGTAAAATAATAACACCTTCTATCTATTCTTCAGGAGATGCTATCAGGGCTATCATAATGAAACTGGAGATCTAATCCAGAGAGAAGCTCTGTTGTCAACAATGATTTAAAACTCACAGCACAGGCGCATCACTCAGACAAATCCTCTTAGCCACTAAAGATGAGAATGAAACTCGGTTCCCACTGTAAGGAACAACAAACAGAGTTTCAAATGTCATTTTTCAGTAATAACCCTGCTTGTGTTGGAGAATTAGTACTGAACACCCCAGTAAAGCTGCATCAAAAACAGATGGTTGTACCCTTGTATGTTGAAAAGCTGAGGATTTCTGCCAGTACAGAGTCACTGCAGCGCTGCTGGTGTGGAGGTCACGGGGTCAAGGACAAGGAGAGGATGTAGCAAGAGAAAAATGAGTTCTTACATTCTCCGACAAGCCATGTCCCGAGTGCAATTTTCAATTACAGCTGTAGACAGTTTATGTGTGTGCGCGTGTGAGTGTGTGTGTGCTGTGCACCAATGTTCATGTTTGTTGGCTTTTTATATGGCATTTGTGCGTTTGAGTGCACTCCCATACTTGCAATGTTAACATATTTGTGTGTGCATGTGTGTGTGTGCGTCTGTGCATTTTCAATAAGAGAGGCAGCCAGCAGGGCCCTGGCACTGGGATCCCTGCCCATCAGGACTTGACGAAGAGAACAGATGGAGCTCTCTGAGGTGTGCTCTCAGCTCGGAGTTCCCTGCTCCTGCCTTGCAAGCTCACCCCCAAAACTAGCCCCCGCCCCCACCCCCCCTCCACACACGCACACACACACACACACACACACACACACACACACACACACTCCTCCGACCACTTCATACACCGCAACCAGCTGTGCAATTTCATCAAAGCAAAGCAACTGGTCATCCTTTTTTACAGTGAAGCCACAAACCACGATGCCTTCGATATCTTGAAATGCAAGGCGTCGTGTCCAGGTTATACAATCCTCGACAATAAAAACAAAGTAGATGAACTGAGTAATATGCAATACTGGTGACTGGCCAGCCACACAGTCTCCCGCGATACAGCTGCTGTAACTGTGCTAAATTAAATGAGCGCTGTTAAATTATATGAGTCTTCCCCGGCTCTTGAATGAGTGAGCATCATTTCCAGTCTTCTGTATTGATTCAGGCTTCTTTAATTTTGCACACAGGATTACTTAGTTTACTATATGTAGGCTTTATGAAATCTTTGAAGATTGAGACCCAACTTCGCAGTAATCAATACTTTTATATTAAAAATGGATCAAATTGCTGCTCTTTGATGATTTATACACCCAACCTTTGATTTCTTGGAGCATCTTGGCTAATGCTGCGGTTTAACTTTATAGAAACCAAAGGTTTCTGGTACTTGAAAGCATTCAAAAGGCATTCAGTTGATATCATCTCTGCTAGTTACAAATCTGCCTGCTTATTACTGATCAGATCCTGTGGAAACATCTGTTGCCACTTTGATATAATTTTAGTGGGGTGAGTTGAATTTTTAACACACCTTTTGAATGCGAGTTACCGCCCTTAGGCTATTAAGTCGTTTCTATGTAAATTCGTAATGATAAAAGGATAACTGAATTAGTCAAATTAAACAGAAGAACCACAGTAACCGTTGGTCAGAGTGTGCAAAGACTGGGTTCTATCAGACATCCTCGGCCAGTAGGATTTTTTGTTTCGTAGAAAGTAACTGATTGATTAATTGAACTGACAGAACTTCTAATATCAGAATTATAAAAAGAACAGTACTGTTTTTGTTTAGCAGACAGAGCCGTCAATAGAAAAAGATTTGAATTCACTAAACACTGCTGTGTCCTCATCCACACCTTCTCTTAATGCTTTTGCACGATGATTAACTTTCGCTCTTTCTTAGCTATCTCTATTCTCACCTGTCTGTTAAATACCTCAGAGTTTGTTTTTGTCAAGGCGTAAGTATTTTTTCTTGAAAGGGACCAGCTGTCTGTTTATTTGTCGAAGGCATATTCTCATCAATACGCTATATAGGTTTTAATTAATCTGCAGACAGCCTCTGTATGTGTTCTTAAAGATAACGACGGGCAAAGGCAGGGGAGGTGTGCTTTTTAATTTCCTAGCATTGTTTGTGGCTGTGATTGCATTTCTCCTAACCAGAACTGTGTGTATTCAGCAAACTCTCAATTCTGCCAGCTCACACAAGAAATCATTGTTTTTCAGACAGTGATGCTGCTGCCGCCGCTGTTGTTATTTTCTTGAACTGTTTTTGCCGAGGAAAGACCAAGCCCTGCTTTTCAGACATCATAGACTTACACCTGGGAGATGCTCTGTATGGTGCACCCCTGAGCAGACACACAAGAGCAGTTGGGGGTTGAAGACCTTGCTCAAGGGCACCTAATTAGTAGTTGGGGCAGGAGATTATTCGCTCCCTTCCTGCTCCCAGAGAAGTTCAATTCTGTGACCTTCTGCTTACAGTCTTGCTTCGCCAACCTTGAGGCTACAGCCACCCTCGACTGTACAATAAAATTCAGAACATTCTACAGCACAGCGCAATCCAGCATGATCACTTTAAGGTGTTTTCCATGGGGTTTTTTTCCCCTTCTCCCATACTCCCGTGTGAGCTTAAAGGATGAAGCTAGCCTTTTTCCACATCCTAATAACCTCTATAATCTGCCCCGTTGTTTCTCATTTATTATTCTTTATCGATTTTCATCATCAGTCCTAAACCTCCCCTTAGCCCTTCTCCCAATGAATCATTCCCTTCTCTTTCTCTCTCTCACTCTCACGCGCACACACACACACACTCTCTCTCTCCAGCTGATGTTGCAACTCTCAATCGATTCAATGCCCCGAGCATATGAAGTACGGTGCCATTTTATTTTCAGTATAATACATCACAATCATGCATGCTAATGGTTTATTGTTTTGGAATCAGAACAAGTTCTGAATGCATTGTGTGGTTGGGTTGCTGTCAAATGCACTGCCATTTGCTAAACTGAGGTGATGTAAAGTGACAGCAGGGTTGTAGTTGACAAAAATAAAACTTTGACAATATGAGGTTGGAATAATAACAGAATAAGTGCACTATTTTTATGCCTACAAAGTTAAACCACAACAGAAAAATAAATGTGGGTTGAATTAATGGATTTAATGTCTTCTAAGGTTCCAGGGTTAGTGCCAGAGCATAGGGACAGACAGCCATCTTTTAGAGCAAGGCATTTGGTTTACCTTTTCATAGAAAACTTTCACAAAGAGGCATACATTCGTGCTATTATTTACATGCACAGCTGCACTTGCACTAATGTGCTCTGCCAACAAAAAAGTTTAGAAAACTCAAAATGCACAATGGGAAACCTGTTAAATTTATATTTAGAACAGCGCTGCAGGAGGCAATACTATATAATTAATAAACCTGCACACTGAGCTACCTTTTTTCAGTTTACACAACAAATTTAAGGACAAACAACGTGATGAACTGCTATGTATATTTACAACAATGAATGCATTCTTAAAGAAAGGCAGACACATAAGTTCAGTAGTGTATAAAGCAAGATTGCCTCTTCTAAAGGTGCAAGTGAAGCAATGAACTCTCTACACACCAGAACAGCCACCAATTGTAACTGAAGAATCTCCTTAACATATTTTCAAATTATTTCTAATTTTGGTTATACCGGTACTTGAAAGCTAATTGCACAAGGTGAAGAGTGGCCTATTCTTAGTACCAACGTGGTTTACTTTCCAAAGCTCCAAACTTCAGTCTCTGTTAGCCATTTAGCCCTGGCTAGCGTCCTCCTCAGTCATGGTAAATACATCTACTGCAGGATGCAGGTGCATTAGCTAAATCTTTAGCTTGAGCTTGGGCTTTCCCACAGTGACTTAATGCAGATGTGGCTATTCAGTTTCATTACCAAGTGATTTGGACTTATTTTACTTAGCCTTGCAAAAGTAAGGTCTGCCCATAACATAGACACTGTAAGGTTCGCATAACCCTTTATAATTATGAAGCCTTTCTTTTGTATATGACTCGATTTTATGTTTCTGATCACCTGGCAAATGTTAATCTATTGTTCAAGCCCCTTATGGATCTTTTTTTAATCCACCACCATTAATTCAATTTTTTTGATCTGTGAAAATTAATAGAAATTACATTTTTTTTCACTTTCCACTGAAGGCTCTGCACTACAGTATGAACTGCTAAATGCCTGCTTTTTCTACAACACAATGTTAGGTGGGCTTTAAATAAACCCAAGACACAGACACAAAAGCCCTGTACTCTTAGTTCGATTCACTGTATGTGCAGAACGGATCTGGTAACAGGGTCAGATCTACTTAGTGAACTTTCCACCACTGCGTCTCTTCTAATTTCCTTTGACCAGACTTTTGTGTCGTTGCGATCTCTATCTGTGGAAACAACGCCTAAAGGGATTAATAACTTTGGAGATGGAGGTGGTGATAAATGATGCCTTGATGGTACTCTGTCTGAGACTGTACAAATTAACTCCAGTTCACTTGACATCATTTCTCTTGCTTCTCTACACAGCACTAGCTGCTCCATTATTTTACCGTACCCTCCATTGTGTTTGATATTCAATGTGAAAAACACACATTTTAAAACAGAAAGTATCCTGAAACTCTCATACTGTTGGTGACTGACTCGCCAACAAAGCAAAAGAACCAGAGTAACTTCAATGCTGGGGTTTGCCGACAGCTGAGAATATATCAAAATGATTGCTATTGATGCTCTGAGGCACTCAAGAGTGAAGGGTTTTAATATGATAATATGAAGTGATGATTTGGAACAAATAGTGCTTTGCCTTTCAGAGTTGTAGCAAAACGTGTTGGCAATCCATATTCTGATCTGTGTCTCTGCCAGAAATAATGTCTTGATGGCACTAAAAGACCTGGAACAATGAAAAAAAAAAACATCCTAATGAAATTCTCTTTGGACTTGCTCCTTTGGGCAGTGAGGGCTACCTGTTGTGTTTTCATATGGAGTGGCTGCCATATCTTCAGATTATTTTCTTTCTGCCTGTCTGACTTAAAAGTGATATAAACTTGCCCACTGTGAAAGATCAAAAGTGACAACAGTAACAGTATCTATAGCAGGCAGTATTTATCTACTACATACTAAATTCTAGGTATTCTAGTTTATGTTTTACCAATGAAATGACAAATGTTGCCGGTAGATTATAGAATGTAACTAGTTTAGACTAACAAATAAATAATAGATTAATAACAATTATTATTAACAATCATTATAAATTAAATAACAAATAAACTGTCGCAAATTTTAGTTTCATAAGAGATGTTCATGAGATTTTCTGTTGTTGTTCTCTGATCATTTTCAGTATTTTTACAGAGTTTCCAACAGTAAAATACAAAATAAATTTAAATACACAGAATTCACCATTTTGACACGTAAAAGAATCAGCAGCATAAATTCTTGAGTCGTAGCCACCTTATAATCAATGTCATCACTAACCAAAACAAGCTATTTGTTATACGTATATATGAGTTTATATTTACTTTAACTACACACCTAAAGTCTGCTGGAGTCATTTGGAAGCAGGTCCCATCCCTGAGTGTATATCCAGTCATAAATCCAAACTAAATACTTCAGCCTACTCCTTTTCAAACAAACAATGGAATGATATTTTGTAATGATTGTGAAGGCACATGTTTGAAATGTTTGAAATAAAAATGAACTGAACTGAACTGAACTGAACAAACTGACCAATCAGCATTAGCAGATTATTTATTTATTTATTGCACAAAAGAACAAACAAGTCGAAAACAAACACCATCAGCTGTATCATCTATAAATGTCATTAGCATGCAGTTAATTTGCAAAACTCCTGTAAAAGATAAATATATATAAGTTGTTTTGTTTTAATTATGACATATAACTAATGTTATATGACCAAAGTTGAGTTTAGTTAGAATGTGGTTTTTGTCTAGAAGCATGCGTAAAAGTGTTTCAGCAGTTTCATGGGGAAGCAAACTGTGTAAGCTGTGTGCACTCATTTATGGCACCGTGCATGCATTGGTCACCAAGATACCAATCTAATCATGAAGGAGGTAACAAACAGCATGCACTCCAACACCAGTGTTTTATTGTTCTAGGTTCAGGCACTAACTTTGTATGATAGAACACCATTTGGTTGCTTGGTTTACAAGCTTTTTTGTTTTTCTTATGGCTTAGCACTACCTCAGATAGCGGCTGGAGTAATTATAAATCTGCCGTCTATGTTGTGTGAAGAATAATGCCAGGGATTTAAGTTACCCCACAAACGGTTACATCCTGGAGTTGTTGAGCCTGTGATAATGAGGGACCAGGTATAAAACGCCTGTAAATCCTGAACTGATAATTAAATGATTTTGTTAAAACCTTAAAAGCTGTTTGATTTAAAAAATCCATTTTGGGGGGCGAACAGAGACAAAATATAATTGTATTACAGTCCAAATACTTATAGATGTAACTATACATACAGTATGTTTGTGCAATGTTTATGATATTTATTATTCAAGCACAATTAATTTAGTTGCTATTTCTGTTGTCTTTAATAATGATAATTAACAAAACAAAATTGAATAATTACTAGTAATAATAATGAATAATAATTTAGGAATTGATAAAGAGCTCTAGAAAATCCACTGAGTATGAGTTTTGATGACACAGTATGGG
The DNA here is from genome assembly GCF_057382185.1 of Mchenga conophoros. NCBI lineage: Eukaryota > Metazoa > Chordata > Actinopteri > Cichliformes > Cichlidae > Mchenga > Mchenga conophoros. The sequence goes on from NC_140536.1 coordinate 22,083,623, forward strand.
CATCACTGGTTCAGTTCCTGAACACAAATGTAAATATTAAAAAAAAATAGGGAAATAATACATCTGATGTTCTCGTTTTTTTAGTAACCTTTTTATATTTTATTGAAATGCTGTTTTTTGGAAACCATCCGTTCATGGACTTTAAAGTTGCTGAGTTATAGGATCTCCACGTTACACAGAGCTGTTCACAGTTCAGTTCACTAGAAACATTCATAATTTGTCAAAGATCAAATAATGATATTTACCCAAGAGTAGTCAGCAGATTAGAGAACGTGAGTGTGTACGAATAAAACATGATGGGGTTGTAAAACTGCGACAGAGTACTTACTTGCCACACAGTTTAGTGGATTAAGGAGTGCCACAGTCACACTCGCTTAAACGTTTGTGTCAACAAGGAAAGAAGTCACTGGCTGAATCAATGCGCTGCATGCTGTCTTGGATGCTTTAGAGGTTATGCAAATGAATGAGGCTAGAATGTGACATTTTGAAAGCCCTGGATGGATAACCCCTATTAGCAAAGGCTTTGACGGATCTTAAAAGGTACTTTCCCCTCCCTTCATGGTGGTTTATTCTACTCTCTCACTCCCCTTTCAGTGTGATTTGTGGTCAGCAGGGTCAGCAGTGAGTTCATATAAAACAAACAGAGCCTCCGCTGTAGGGGAGCCCACCTGTGAAATGGAAGCCCTCAGTAAAAAACAAAAAGAAGAAGAAGAAAAGAAAAGCTGCTGGATTCAAGAACCGTAGAGCACATAAGTGATTCTGTGTTGCATCAGACTCTGCAAAAAATGTGGCAAAGAAAGCAGGGCTTACTGAAACCAAGACTCTGCATTTTATCGCTGTTGTTTCACAGTAGTGATTCATGGAAATGAGCTACAACAAGCTGTCCGTAGCTACAGAGTCAACAGCCAAGCGTTCCCAGAACAACAACCAGAGCCAATAATTGCTCATAGTCAAAATTATTACAAGGTAAACACACATCATAAAATGAGAACAAAATGTCATATTCATGCTCCCCAATGAAGGGTGGGTATTGTTTGCACAGTGCCCAAATGACATGCTAACCTTTATAAAAATTGGTTGCAGCAATTAACTGATGGGATGACAATAGGAACACCCAAAAGCAAAGTGTGATGGATGAGGCTGCAATTATCTGGTTGAAAGTCCTTAAACAGAACGAGTGAGAGAAGAATAGAGGGGATGATTGAATTCTGACACACACAAGTGCTCAATTAGAGGCGGGATGTAAAACTGCTGGTGTAATCTACAATTGTTGTAAACGGTGCTGGCGAATGATGATCTGCATATACCTTGAGATACTGGGCTTCTTCAGCAGAATAAGGAAAACTGGCTTCTTAGATTATCCATTATGATAATAATCACTATTTACATATGCCTATTTATTCTTTTATTTGTTAACTGCAAATATTTTTTTAGTGAATTAGCGAGAAGAGACATTTGTGTGAAAAAGAACTGCAATATATATATATTGTGTTGACATTAATGTGACATTGTCTCTTCTGTAAATGTGCAAGCATAAACTATGACGCTAAGAACACGGAGATAAAAGACATGGCAATATTATCACTAAAACTGCATTGCATAGGCTATAAACGCAGACACCAGCTCTTCTTTTTTGTCATCCACCCTCCAGCCACCTTATGGCACCTTTAACGATTTAAATTGGTGGAACTGTGAATAACAAAATAAATGGGGTAAATTAGGGTGATAGTGGTGTTCCTCCTGTGCTGTAAAACTGCTAAATTCTATATTGTAAAAACACAATATGCTAGAATTGGAGACAACTATTCATTTAGGTTTTTTTTTTTTCTTTTAAACTGGGTTAGATGTAGTCAGAACTTGCACTGCAACCAGTCAAGATAATGAGCAAAGCAGGGAGCTGGACATTTGTTGTTTCTGCCTGTTCAGCAGTTGTAAAGAAATCTTTATAGGGGAAAAAATGTACATCAGAGATGCTTAAAATTCACTTTTTGAGACACCTTTTATCCAGAAAGCTGAGCTATCAACCACAATCTTTGTTGGGAAAAATACCTTAACCCTTATTGTTAACTTTTAACCTTCCTATTCAAACGCCAAAACTGTTTCATAGGTCACTATATAGTTAAATGCAGCCTTTATTTATGGTAAAGATACAGTGTAAGGAAATTTGCATTATTTATTAGATAGTATTGAGGGTCATATTTCTTGCTATTCGGAGGAGTTGATCATGAATAATGCATGTTTTCTCTGCGTAGCTATTCAAACAAGCTCTCTGGAGGATAACGTGGATTCTTTTAGAGAAAAATAAATTTAGAGAAATCTAAACAATTTTAGGTGAATAATGTCAAATGTATCTAAGAATTCAAGAAAGACTTGTTAAAGAGTTATGATGTTGAATGAAATATCCTCTATAGTACAGGCTACCACTTAAAGAAAGTGGGGGAAACAAAACAGGCCATTGAGCTGAACATACAGCCTAATTAATTATTTTAAAGTACTTAGCTTGGAAAGCCGTGTCACTGGAGAGACATGATTGCCTGTGATGATACCACTTAGGGAAGGGTTCCCGTAGTAAGGAAAAAGAAAATTACAGGTTTGAATAAGTGGATGGTCATTACTCAAAGTCTTACACACGTAATTAAAGATTAAACAATGTACTTGATACCATTTATCATGAATAGATAAACATTGGGAAATACATTCAGATACTTTACTTTATGCTGTTCTGAGTGCAACCTCCTGTTGTTAAAATGATGTGTTGCTCCATGTCAGCGTGTCATTGGTGCTCCTATATATTAAGCAAGTTGCTGTTCACTAGTGGGAGCTTTTACAGGTGCCCAAGTCTACATTATGCTCTACTTTAGTCGCAGCGTGAAAGACAGGAAAATTATCACACTAGAGCCGAAAGTTCAGTGACAAAAGCCATGCAGTCATTCATAAATCCCAAGGGACACAGACAGAGTGAGAAATGCAACAAAGGATCAAAGTCATGAATATTTAAAGTGGGGATAACAGATATAAAGTCTAAAGGAATAGGGGGTAAAATCAAAGTTAGATGAGCAAAGTTTGCATTATGCCCGAGACAATCTTCTGTATATCTCATTCAGTTTTGTACAATTCAGTCCTTTTATAATACAAATCAGTGCATCTAGGATGTTAAGCTGTTGCAGTGAGATTTAACATAATATGGTAGATCAAAGTGAAATGACCAGGGGCATTGTCATCTGTCACCTTTATAGCACCTCAGTTTGACTTTAGAATGAGCTGATGGACAAATACACAAACAAAAATTTAGACAGGATCAGGCCCCCAGCTCACTGAACCCACAATAGGTAAAGCTTTAGAGAGGTTTCCTATGAGATTTCAGTTCTTGTTGTCATTTCCTTGTTTGTAGTGGATGTTGAGGAAACATGAAAGATGACAGCTTTTAACCTAATTAACATTACACTCAGTACTGCACCTCCTGGGGTCCCCAACAATTATGGCTTAGTCACACTAGAGTAGAAATAAGATGGCAACCCCCTTGCCCCAAGGAAAAATTTAATAAAAAATTAGTCAACTCTCAAGCTCTGGGCAACCAAACAATTGTTGTCCAACTCGGACTGAATATAAAAATGCAGATAGATTGCCAACACATTCCAAAGAACTGGAGACATCATCTGCGACATGTCTCTTTGCATTAGTGGACTTGACCCAGCTGAATGCCAGCAAGCTATATTCCTATATAAAAGCAATGTTGCCTATGTCACTTAGCAACTTGCAGTTAAATCACCATCCTTGAGCAACTACATAACTATTTGTGGAGGGCTTGGGGTTCTGGCTGGTCTCTGAATCTAAGTAGTTACTTACAAGTACAGTTACTTGCCCTGTTATCATAATCATATTGCATGTCATTGCCAATTTAATCCCATTCATTGCAAACTGATAACAAATTGATGCCACCTTTTTACCGCTAGCTTGACTCAAAGTCGCTTTGAAGATAGCAACTGACTGCTAGTGGCCGCAGGCCTGGTCCCTAGTTTTGAAAAAAACATTTCCAAGATAACAAGATGACAACTTCATTGCATACAATCACAATAGTTTTGGTTACTGGTTACTGCTTTAGTGTAACTGTAGCATTAGCTGAATAGCTGTTCAGAACCAACAAGGACACAGATGCATACAGAGATTCCTTCATTTATTAGCATGATTTACAGAACTGAAAGACCACGGGTAGGTTTTGATCAAATTTAAACGTCCACCTGAGAACAGCCTCTCCTGCTACAATCTTCTATTCTATTCTATGCTTCAGTAACTTAACTGAAGCAACTGAAGCTGTTTCCTATATCAAGGACAGCTAAGAGGCAGCTGAGGAGGAAACTGAGATCATTTCCTATTATTATTCCCTGACCAATTTTTTTAACAGCCAAAATTCTACCAGTGACCTTGTCAAATGCTTCCTTCTATAGCCACTAGGCAGTCACTGTGCCAAAAAATTGATGACATCTACAAGCACTCAATTTAATGTTGTAACATGATGTGCTGTGAAAAACTGTATTTTCATTTTGTCACCCCAATTCATAAATAGATCCTCATTTCTCCGTTGCATATTTCACTAGAGGACAATGGAGTCACACGAAACATTACACAAATCTCTTCCCGGTGTCTGACATCTAATCTAATGCCGTCCTCCATCCATTTATTTTCACTCCTGCTTTACAGACTATTATGTTTTTAACATTTGAGACTCCCAGTGCCGAGGCCCTCCTTTATCTTATTGAGTGACTTCTCGGTTAGGCAGGATACTTGGTTTGCCATTTGTATGGGTGCAGGACGCTTCATAAAACTCCAATGAGTCAATTAGGTTTCCCATCCAGGTTCTTCACCAGATCAGAGCTTTTCAAGGACTTTGGCTGATTTAAACCGTGTCACAGGTGCAACAGTTTATCCAAGAATGACATTTAAAAAAGAAAAAATCAAAGAAAAAGAAAGAAAAAAAAATGATGGGATCATGTTGAGTAGCTATGATTTCCCCCGTCAAGAGCACCAACACATATATTGCATGTGAGTTAGGTTTCTCTGTCTTTGGATGTTTTGTTATTTCTTTTTCTGGTGCTGCATGTATCAGCGTTCAACCAAAATAGTTGACTTGAATAAAGAGTTGACTCTTTATTCCGATATTCTCATCTCTCGCTTCAGGCAAAGACAGCAATACACCAAATGCACACCCACATGCATCATTTCAACAGCATCCCTTTTTGGGGACAAGTCCGGTCCCACAAGCATTATCTAACATAATATTACACTCCATAATTCACTCCATAATCGCAAGGCTGTTAGAGGAAGGATAGACTAATGTAAAAATGCAAGAGAAGAAATTTTAATTGCCCACCATCATATCTACTTGATCACATTTACAAAACCATCTTTTTCCTTCTTTGTATCTCGGTCCCACACAGCCAGCTCGAGTCTTTAAAATAAAGACACGTTTTTATATAAAGTGATTAATGTTCGTGCTGCACTGTAGGCTGTAATTCTGGAATTATTTATTGATTTCAGACATGGGCCTTTGCCTCTGGGTGACATATGAGCCTAAGCAACATGTCCTACAATGCAATACCTGTGGTACACAGATGATGAAGTCATGCATTCAAAATCACATTAGCATGGCTTTGACCAGTTTTACATAACGTATCCCCAGATACTGTGGCTCCCACTGGGACTTGAATAACGCAGAAGGCCTTGTGCAGTATCTTCCTGTGTTCTAAATACCCCCTCTCAACTTTTTATAAATGTGCAGCATTTATCATTTGGAATTCTACCACAAAAGCCTCTGTGTATCACTGGGGGAAGGAGCGAGAAATGGCAAAGGGAGTACTGGAATAAATTATTCGCAGACAAATCTTTTATTCCAACATGGAGCACAGAAAACAAGTGTGCCAGCTCCCCCAGTAATTCAAGAGGTACTTTTCTTTTGTTCTGCCCTTTGTTTTTTGCGTGAATGTGGAAATAGAAGTTGCTAAATAAGGCCCCTCCCATTTCCCCAATTCCCCTAAAAACTTTGTCTATCTTTCTCTTTCACTTTGGCAACCTCTATTAACCAATAGATCATTACCTTTTGTTGATTTTCAGTAAGGTGCACGTGTAATTAAGTGACACACTCAGAGTCTAGACTCCGAGTTGGCAGATGCATGCCTTCCAGTGTTTATTAAGTTTGCCAATTGAATAAATTACCTGTGGTAGCCATATAATTGAGTTGACCTTTTAAAATAACAAGACGGATGGCTCTGATGTGCCACAATGGACGTCACACCTTCCTCCTCCCCGTGTGACCCTCTCTTTCATTGTTTGGACTAGATTCCTCTTGTTAAGACTTCATTACTGCCACACTATCAATATTTAATCCCTATTCTCTCCAGCTGCTTTTGGTTGCATTGTAGATGACAGTCACAGAGGAGGAAAGACTTGGTCAAAAGGAATGAGATTGAGGAAAAGGGAGAGGAAGCTCAAACGTGGTACTTGGATGGGGTATCGCAAAATGACTCACAGACCTAAATTAATAAGTATTCTCATTAGATCGTGTTTGAGAGTTTTGCATGATAAGTGGAGCTTCCAAATAAGACATTCTGCTTTCAAGCCATTTGTTTCCCAAAGGGTCAAATTTAAACCCGAGAACAGTTCCTACTTCAATTGATAGAAAAACTCTAATTAAAGGTAATGTCAGTTCATTATAAGCTGTTTTTTTTAGAGTGGTCCCGCTTTTCATTTATACTGTACTGTTTCTAACTGGATACATTAGTGCTTGGGAGTTTATCTCAAAATCTAAGTGTGTTACAAACTTTGTTTCCACCATCAGCCTTGGGATTTGAACTGAAGCCTTTTCCTCACAAATCCACCCCGTCTTACCTTTAGCTTGCTACCTACCTTCTCGGGAGCACTAAAGCTTAAAAGAACTTCATCACTGCATTAGCCAAGGACTGCACTCAGAGCTGCTACTGGATAAAACTCTCCAAGTCTTAGAATAACATTCTGTTGTGTTCACTCTGCCAGCACAGTCTCTTGATCATGTCGAATGTTGCGTTGCAGTTTCTTCAGGAATGTTTCAAGGCCTGCCTTGTTGTTACACCTGGGGTTCAAGTGTGTGCTTGAATTATTGATGCCTACAGGTGCATATAGTACAGTAAATGATGCATAACCCTCATCTATTCCAACCAAGGTCTGTATTTAGAAAGTGATTTTCGCTGCTACAAGATTTGATTCACTCTAAATGATCGCTGAACGTTATACATGACCACATGACCGCTGACATAATATTTAGAAGTGAGATTATCGCCTACCTATGGTGCAAAAAAGGGAGGAATTGCATCATCTGTGCACTTCCACAGCAAAAGTGATGCAGATGTTTTGTACAACATCAAAATGTGTTTGCTGAGTATATGTATATGTGTATGTGTTTGCCCCATGTTTTAGTGCTTGTGAGGCGTGCGTATTTGTTGTACTTGCTTGTATGTACTGAATACACATGTGTAATTGTGGGTGTGCATATGTGCGTGTGAGAGAGAGAGAGACAGCGAGAGAGAGAGAGAGAGCGATCTTGAGATACCTGTTTGTTTAGCTCCAGGCTTTCAGACTGTCAGTGCGAGGGCTGTGTAGTGAAACATAACATGCTGTCATCTCCGTAACAAGTCTAGCCGCCGGGACTCAACACACACCTCGGTGAGACAAGATGATATGGCACAGCATCTAACTCTCCACATTCTGGATCAGCAGTTGACACTTAGGACAACAGCTGCTCAGGGGATAATGCAAAGGAATGAAACACAATACTGTTGGTGCATTTCTTTTTTCTGGTTCGTTAAGCTTTATGGAGCTCACTCATTTTTTATAAGTGCATTATATGAGGCAAATTTGACAAGATGTTAATCTACCAGCTTCGGTTTGAGAGATAAGGCATCACACAGGCTTATACCTGAAGATAAATGTGATCATCTAAAAGGAGGTGAAAAAGGCCTTCGCTCTTTGAAGAGTTTTTTTTTTTTACCCTGCAATTCTGAGCCAGCCTTCATGTTGTTTGTCTTTGCCCATCTGTTGTCTAAACACCATGCTCCTAGAGGCACATCAGGCCTGGTCTGTAAGCTGTTACAGACGGGAAGTCAAGCGCCTCTTTCAATTACTCTCTTATTGGCTTAGACCTCCCTCTGGACAGGCCAGGGCCAGTGTCAATCCTGCTCGTAATGAGAGGAGATCTCTCCCCTCGGAGGAAGTGTCTCTTTGGGTTTATGTTACATGTTCTCCTAACCCGGCAAATAGGAAGTGCATGGGTTGAGCATTGTGTATTTGACCATATGTTTGTACAGGACTTGTGAGTATGTGTGTTCGTAGTCCCCCTCTACATTTTACCTCTCTACTTTCACGTTTTCTCTTGTCATAATCACTTCACATAGATGCAATCCTTTCCCAATCTCAGTCATCTGTTCAAACATAATCTACGACCAACTAAGCATCAATTTTGGAGCCACATTTGACATTTTGCTCGACAGAGGACACTGCCCTTTTGCTTGCCAGCTAGTTGTCTGGTGTAGCTGGCCAGTACAAAACACCCAAACCTCTCTCCCAGCTAAATCTAAACCTTTTGTTCTACCCCAGGGATTGACTGCGTGTTGTGTGTATGCGAGTGTGTGTTTGTATTTCCCAGCCAGACAGCTGTATGCCAGCCCAGTGTGAAGGTCAGGGTACAGCCCGACTACCAGCAGGATATGTCACACCAGGACAGGCCATGGCAGCCATGCACAAAATTGCCTCAACAGATCACAGACCTCCACCCATCTGCTGTGACGCCAGATTGGGGGTTGCAGAAGGTTGAATTCAGTGGTCGAGCTAATAGCTCTCAGTGAGATTCACCACAGTAGTGTAGACCAATTTGTAAATTGAGCGTTTGTTCCCTCAGAGATTTGTGAATTAATGAGATACTACTCAAATGCTCCAGGATTGCTATTAAGGTTCCACTACTGGCACATAGGGACCATATGTCGGTGTGCGTTTTAGTAACAACCATGGCCTTCAACTTTTGCTTTATAATTTAATTTACAGCAATAAGAGTTTGGCATTTCAGTGACAGTCCCTCCTCTTAAATGTTACAAGTAGGTTACATTTGATATCAAGTGACAAGGTGTATTAAACCTGTCTTTGTGGATGTGACAAGACAGCATTTTTAAAGCAGCAGGCATAGTTGGTAGACACACTTTGCTGTCCAGTCAATGTGACAAAAAAAGGTAATGTCTCAATAACTTTGGCAGCACATAAATATAAGTCATACCTCCACCTGTGACTGTGGTAGAACAACATCCCAGCTGTCAAAGCAAACAAACATATTGCCGTCTTGTCAATAGGAAAAACACACAGAGGCAAAAAAAGAGAGGATTCTATGTTTCCTAAGCCTGCTGAAGTGCGCAAACATACTTCCACAGCAACTAGTACTGTAGTCACAAAGTGATGCAATAGAAGTGGAATGAAACTATAATTTAGTAGCATACCATCCCCTTTCTAGAAATCTGTCAGTCAGACATGTAAACACCAGCATCATCATGCAAGTGCATCATAAAAACGAATTGGCTCGACCGAAGAGCAGAATAAACTAACAACTTTAGAGTAGCGACCAAGTTTCTGTGTCAAAGTTTAATTACATTCTCCCACTGTGGAAATTATAAAACTGCTGACCTGTGGGAGAATTTGATGGCTTGCAGTCACACTGCATAGAATATGTATTATTATTATATACAGCTTCGAGATTGGTTGCGGGGCTGAACAGAAAGTCTGCGAGAAAGTGCCTTTCTGTCTGCAGTTTCTATTTCTGTTTCCGTTCCTTGTGGCTGATGTGTCCCATCTTGGAGGAGTCAATCTTCCTCACAAAGGAGGAGCCTGCCTTCCCTCGGGACATCGTTTATTCATGTATCAGATTTATTTTTTGCTGCCATGGCCTCCCTGGATTCACACCGCATTTATTACGGGGGTGTGGGGTGTGGTGGTGGGGGTGTAATGAAAATTGAATTCATATGGCAAAGCCCCACATGCATTGTGTGACTTGGGTGCAGTGCGAAGGTCTCCTCCCTCCACTACAGCTGACTGTAATATCAGATTCAAAGCTGAGATAGAAATTTGCAGTTATTAAAAAGTTTTCAAGGAGAGAAATAGTCTCAATTTGAAGTTAATAAAAAAAGAGTATTTAAGGATGGAAAGTTCATTTTTGTTTCTTTTTTTCTTTTGCGGTTGAGTTTTGCCAGGGGAGGAATTGAGCTGCTGGTAGAAACAAAGTCTCAGCAGCTCTTTGGAAAAGCACAGAACAACAACAACATGAAATAACTGATTGCATAGATGCATCCATCAGCTTATATTTATTTTATTTCAAGCAACACAACTCTGAGAACTTCAAGTACCTGTAAAGAGCAAAATGCTCAGAAGCTATAATTGGCTGCAATTCTCCAAACAGAACAATCTTCACACCTTAGCTGTGTCCCAGATCTATACTTCATACTAATTCTTAAAGGCTATTTTTTTTTTCTTTTGTCTGCACAGCGCTCACAGTCGGAAATGACAAAATTAAGTGCACTCACAGATGTCATTTCAAAATGAGCTTGACTTCCAAGTGTGCAATTGATGGACACGATTTTCTCATAACACAGTGCACAAAGGAAAAAAGAGGAGCTGTTCATAGTTTAAAAAAATAAATAAGTAAATAAAACAATTTGTCGAACTCAGTACAACAGCTCAAGGAACATCTCTGAAAGCCGAGCTAAAATATTACATCTGAGGAAACACAATGTTCTTTGCCTTTGTTCAGTTTAATTGGCAGTCTCCTTTTAGTACCAGATTTATTGATGCCTGTCTCTGTGTGTGTCCTTTTATTTATTTTGGGAGGAAATCATGAACTACATGGATTTCATGTAAAGTGGGTAAAAAATGATAATAATTAAAAAAAACATTCTTAGAACAGTTATTACATAGTATATACTGAGCAGTACTGTTGTCTACTTGTGGCTGGCCTGATGTGTTTTCCTGCTGTCGCTGTTGACCACGTCTGCTCAGGAAAGAAAACATTTCAGTTCAATTCATTAGAACAATAAAAAGAAAAGTGGGCAGGATGCATCTTGAATTACGTCCGTATTTCCTCACTCACTTCTCCCTGTATAGGCTAACTGACTCTTTATTTTATAATTAACATTTAGACACATTTCAGATGCAGTGCCTGCAATGGTCGGACCTTTAATCTATTGATACTTGTTTCTGGGCATTCATTTATATTTTTTATTGTTTCTCAAAAAGAATTTTCCAATATTTTCAACATTTTTTTCTTGTCCCTGAACATGACTTTTCATCAGTCCACTCTCATATGTACTGATTCTTGTCCATGTAAACGAATTCAATATTTTCCACTTTTAGGGGGGAAAAGGTCCACATTTGGAGGAAGCAAGGCGTTTTGACACTCATACCAGGGTTCCAAGTGTACAGATGTGCATACATAATTTTTGTCATTTGTCATGTTATTAATAAAAAATCTGCTGCTTGGCTGAGTAACAATAACTGAGGCAAGATTGGGAAATAAAAACTACTGAGTTGGAAAAAGATCATAGGTTTTGGTTAAAACACAGCAATTAAGCTTTCGTTTTCATGGTTGGCATGGTGACAACTCAGCCAGGATGACACCTGTTCGAAATATTATGAAGCAAAATTCACTTTATACATATTGCTTTAAAATCTATACACATTAACACAAAAAAAACCCCGTAAATAGTTCACATCGATGGAAGCGTGATTGTTTCACTCGTTGTTATGAGATTAGGCTGACAATCCAGACACGTATGCATCATTTGTGATGTATGTATATATGTATACAGTGTTATGGTTTTGTTATAGATCCAAACATTGTGCAAAGGAAAAAGTTGTGGCAAATACACAGTTTTTTGTGAACAATCCCCCAGATAGTGTACATTTTATATGTAATAACTAAAGCTGTGGCAATACAAAATGATGTTCATAGTAAGATATGACAGAGTGCTGAATGAGCAAATAAGGGAGAGATTTCATATCCAGTTAGCATAATGTTTTGATTTGTTAGAATTCAAACTGATAACTTTTATTAATAAAATCATCAGATCAAAGCCAGAAGACCACTCACAGGATTAAAATGTCTTTAAACATTCCCTTGGTGACAGATTATACAAAACGGCAGGGGAATGAAATTGCTGCATCCAAAATGCTTGTCATTGACGACTACCTCTACGCATTAATTGGGTAACTCAATAGAGAAGAATGTATTGTAGACATACTATCTTTTTGTGTCATCACTGACGAGTGTTGAGTCACAGAGTTGAATCAATAAAATACAAGGGTATGTTACTGTGTCAGAGTGTGGTGGCTTTGTTGAAGTGCAGAGGACCCAAACTGCTGGATGCAGGAGACACAAATAATCCAACAAACAGTAGGCTTTAATTTCAGCAATCCAAGTCCACAAATTAACAAAGGCCAAAGAAAACCAAAGTCTGAAATCCACAAAGATCAACAACAGAAGAACATACAGAAAACACATCAGACGACACTGGAAAGACACCACTACATATGCATGCAGTGGAGGAAGCTGGAGCAGACTAAGTGCAGACTAATAGGACAGACAGGTGAGATCAATCAGGAAAAAATCAGAAAAGTAAAACAAAGACAGAGACAAGGAAACACTGAAGTTTAATGGCACAGATAAGGAAACAATGAGGGAACTAATCATGCAAGAAATAAAACTCAATATTCAAACTGAAATAAATAGAGACCAACAATCCCCAGCAATGTGGTGCATACAGACCTTCACATCAGGACCTTCAGTTAATGTTTATATGAGACATGTGGCATGGGACTCTGTCCTGTTGTCGGTGCCAGGCGCGTTAGTTTGAGCATTTTCAAACTATTTGCCTTGTGTCAACAGTCCAAGCTAATAGTGGTGTAATGGTGCTGGGACTGATTTCTTGGCACTGTGCGTGCCTCCTAATCCCAGTCAATCATGGCTTGAATATTGCTATTGACCTGTGCATCCCTTTATGGTCATCATTTACACACCTTCCAATCACTATTTCCAGCACCACAAGACACCACAAGACAAAGTTTGTCTCTAACAGTTAGTCTAGTGTGCTTCATTAGAAGAGAGCATCCTGTAGAAACTGGATTATATAAAAGTGAGGTTTGCAGCACAAATGTAAAGCTGAAGCAATCATATTAACATGGACAAGAATTTCAAAGAAATTATTCCAGCAGCTAAAAAATGAAACGAATATATTTAATAAACTGTTCAACTCAAACATTAACAAAAGACTTCAGATTGTGCTTTCTATAATGAAAGGTTGTGTACTGCTTTCTCAGTTACTGAAAACACAGTTTTACATTGCTTTGCCCGACTGTACCTTAGTATTATCATTTTGTATTTTTACCCTACATCCGATTGCATGAATGGTTATTGAGTTTTATGATTTTATATGAGCTTACATTAACATTGAAATGATTATTTACAGGGATATTTAAGAAGCATCAGATTCAGAGAAGACCACTGTGCTCATCTTATCCACTGCTTAAAGTGGACACATGCAGACTCCCTGATAGGTAGTCAGTGAGTCTGCATAGAACAAACTGACGGAAAATACAGAGAGACTTCACACCACGACAGGGAGTCGAGAACTATCAATCTGTTTCCTCCAAAGAGTCTTCATCTCCTCCCCCTTCATCTTCATCCCTTCCCGCTCAACTCACCCTTATCGTTTGTCCCCTTTACCTTGAGTACATTTTTCCTTCATCCGTCTCTGCAATTCCTTCTGCTGTGCCTGACAGGTTGGCCTTTTTAAATGACCGTTTGTCATTGAGGGAGGCGTCAAGTTACTTTGGAGAGCTGTTTGTCCTCAAGTATGAGGCAAAAGGAACACGGGGAGGAAGCGGTGAAATAGGGGGAGTGGTAGATTGAAAAGTGAGGAGGAGATGACGGGAGGAAGGAAGGGGGTGAGGTTCTGGTTGATTTACAGCCCCACTGCTGTCTCAAAAGACTAGATCTCTTTTCGTCTGAAAACATCCATTTGTAACAGGGAAAAGTGAATTTGTTTTGTTATTTACTCATCTAGTAGAAATAATGCCAAGTGAATTTTCCTTTTGAACCACCTCCAGTCCTGGAGTTGTCACGTGATTGCTTGTTTGAGATAACCTTTAGTTGTTGTTGTTGTAACCTCTTTTTTTATCACTGTCTATCTTGGCCTTCTCTGCTTTTCTTTGTGACAGGGTTTTCTTTTCTTTTTTCTTTTTGCAGGAATAGTTGCCTCCAGATTTTCCACTTTCGACCACATAACCTATAAGGTAAAAGCTATAGCTGCCTGATTCTAGTGGCAGAATCAATCTCTACTTTTCCTGGGAGATGACCCAGTGGCATATAAAGAAAAATAGGCTTTTTTGGAACCTCCCTGACCTATCCAACAAAATCAGCATTTACTTTATCATGATGAGTTAAAGCAAAAACCTATAAAATAAATCCTGCCTCACAACTGACAGTGAGAGGGAATGTTTTAAATGCCTAATGTAAAACTAAAACTACTGGACTGAGATCCTGTAACTTTAAACCAAAAGTAAAGCCAGTTGATCTTTTCAGACATGGCTGATGAGACCTTTTTTCCTGTCTCTCAGTGCGTTCCCTCCTCCATCTTATTCTCTCATTTCTGTCTTACAAGCTCACTCTGCCTACCCCGCTGACATGCTTCACCACAAGCACTAAGCACATCCCCACTGTTGGGTCTAGAGTTCACACTGCTGACAGTGCCAATTCATTAGTGTCCACTGACGCACAGCCAAACTCTAAGCTAAAATGCCACAAGGCGTTACAATTTCCTTTTTTCCCACAAAGATTTTTTTTTTTGTTTTTATGGAGGAAGTGATTAAAAACTATGCTCTCCCTTCCTTCATCCTTAAAACCTAAATCAATTAGATGGAGAAAGAATCAGAACGATAGTAAATGCAGCCGAGCATCAGAGGCCACAACCAGGAAGAAAGACACACACACAGCTTTATGTGTGGCTGGCTTCCTCTGAGCCTTTAACACTTTAATTAAATTGGATCTGCTTCGTAATTATTCTAATTGATAAATTATGACTTGATTATGTCACATTACGCCTCAGTAAATTTAAAATGCGCATTTGCTTGACAAATACAAAAATGACTACCACACATTTGAAGTTAACGTGGGATGGCCTTGGCCGTACCAAGGGGAATCCACAGAGCACTGAAGATTCCCATTCATTTTCTGTTGCTGTGCAGGGTTGGGCAGTAATTTGTCTCCTTTAATCACCAGGAGCCCAGGCAATTAGAGGGCTTTTCATTTTATTTCAATAACTAATCTGGGAATTGGGGTTACCGACTTTATAATGCACATGCTGTAATTATATCCACAATATATTACCACACTTTGTCTTTGTGTTTACCTCTGACTGGGAAATGACAGAACCCATGGGCTATATTGCCAGAATGGTTCCCCAATGATCACATTAGCTAAAGCTTGTGTCAGATTTGCTGAATTAAAACAGAGAGGGATTTGCTTGATGTGATGAAAATATCAGTACATGTAAATGGCAGTCTGTAAAGTCAGGAGTTTCACTGCTAACGCACTTTACAAACAGGAGTAAATGGGATGATGAGCAGTTCAGTCATGACTCAATCAGCAAAAGACAGCAGGTACTGGTGTTCTGCTGTTCTCTGCTGCAAACATCATTTTAAAATGAGCAATGCATGAACAATAAGCTTTCCCAAGATGCCTGTTCATCTTGCAGCTACCTTTGACCCACAACATGACCCACTCCATGAACTTTGACGCCTCCAGTCATCAGTAGTATACACAGAAAAAAATGTGTGGGTAGTAAGACAATATGTGTGGAAGAGAGAAGTAGAGATGAGCAGTCTGGAGCTTACGAACCCTCTGAGACCTCATTAACTAGGGAGCTTTCACCACTTGATGTCATCTGATAGGATCTGCTGACTGATGCTCGTAGCACAAGTGGGTGGCCACACTCCAAACTTAGTTGTTTTTAGTTTAGTTCACTGAAAAACATTTGACAGTGGCTGCTGTTTGTAAAGTGACCGTATATTTGGCATTCTGCAAGTCAAAAGGTGTTTGATGACGTAGACACATGCAAGAGATGGATGTGGCTTCCACGGGTGAAGCCTTTTGTGAAGGTACAGTGTAGAAAATCTCACCGCTAGATGTCAATAGATTGCAAGTGTATGTCAAGTCTATAACTCTACAGGACACTATAGGACAAAGAAGTAAAAAAAAACTCACCTTTTTTTTCCAGACTCCATGTGTCAAATTGTTAGATTATATTACCTGTCAAGTATAAAGCAGGCGTCCTTGGCATCGCTAATCCTTGTCTGTCTGCAACTCCCTCTATCTGGGAAAGGCTGCTATACCAATATTTACTCTCATTTTATCACAAGGCTACTTGTATTGTCTCTTTCCTTCTCGTCTTCACTTCTTAGGTAAAGGGGAACCCTTTTCAGATTAGAAAATATAGGAATGATCCTTAATGTCTTAAGTCTGAAGGTGAAGTTCGCCTCTTCGGCATGTGAACACCTGTGAGTACGCCTTTGGTGCCTACATATGTGGTCAGTGTCTAGGCACATATATAAAATGTGATTAATTTAAAGTATATGAGTGCCATATTCTTTTTTTTCTTATTGAATAACTTTCAAAAAATGACTGTCTGGGCCTTATTTAATGGCCAAAAGGAGGGGGTGACTCCTTTTATTGCAGAAAAACCCAAAATGTATGTAAGTTTTATGAAACAACTAAACATCTCCCTTGTTTTATTACCTCTGCAGATATTTTCTTAATTCGTTTATGGATTCAAATCTTCTTTAATATGGAAGGATGTTCGTTTTGTAAACTAGGGTCCTGCTTAGAATGAATGAGATGATAAACTAGGATGTACTACAATGTAGCTGGCAGCAAAATCAGGTTTTTAGTCAGTCACATCTTCTCTGAAATATAAATAAATAAAAGACTACAACAGCCAGTCATCTAACTGAGTGTTTCAAAATGCGAGCGCACACAACAATGGATGATGTCACAGTGGCTACACCAATATTTTATATTCAGCCTATGGTTGTTGATGGCTAGAGGATTGAACTGAATTGGAAGCTTTATTAGCGAGTACCATTTAGTATCAGCACTAACAGATGGTGCAGTACAGGATGCTTTATCTTAGGAATGAGTATGCAATTGGCACATAGTAAGATCAGCTGATGACCATCTTAGACAGATGACACAAATTACTTAATGTTCTTGCCCAGACTGAGCTCCATTAGCACAGGCATTTATAGTCAGATACAGCTGCACTTACAATTGATATGTTGTGAAGAATTCACAAAAAGAGATCCAGGCGCTGGTTTTGATTGTTAGCTTTGTGTGATGAGATGGGATTTCTGCAGTACTAGATAAATGTATTGGCTACAGTCTGGGCCTATCATGCTGTAATTATATTTCTAGTACTAATTATGTTTGTACTAACCACTAATGGTGGTATAGGCTCCACGTTGTCCTGCTCTTTATCTTTGAATTTATTTGTGTATTTATGTTGCCTCTGCTGAGTGTGACAAAGAGTATTGATCATAGTCAGCAGTTTTGTTCAGCAAAGAAAAGGCTGTTTTTGAAAAATAGCAAATTTCAAACCTAAGCTGAGCAGTCACGCTTCTGTAACTTCAACTTCTAGATGCATTTTTCAGAATAAACTCTTAGCAGTTATTTGTATTAGTCTGAAGCTATGCCCCTGTCCCCCCACTAAAAGACTAAAAAATACATTTGAAGTCTACCAGAGCAATTGTCTGTTTCAAAAAGCATGTTGTATTTAATCGTTATTACATTTTACAATGAAAATTGTGAAAAAAAATGTTTTAAAAACTATAAATAAGTTAACTATAAATGTACTCAATGTATAATTAACATTAAATATTAATATTAGCATTAAAATGTCAATATGTTGTGTTTCAGTGATAGTGACTGCTAATCACCAAACGCCTGTGTGATTGCTCTGGTGGGTTTGATAAGGACTTTGGTTTTTAAACCAACAATGCAAGAAAAATGTCTCTATGATGTTCAAGAGTTTGAAATTTCTTAAATCAACTTCCCTCTGTTTTGAAATCAGTCGCTTTTCTTCAGAAAAATCAGCATCAAGTCAGGTTTATTTCTAACGTGCTCCTGAATTAAACAAAGAAGCCAAGTTGTCCAGTGCTGAGCGCTCACACGGGGTGAAATGAATGTAGTGTATGCTCTCCTCTTCCGGCACAATGAAAACTCAGAGCAGCTCCTAAGGAAGCAATCAGGGGTGTATCTCCCCCATCAAGGACAATCCCCAATCAAAGGGCGTTTCCACGGAATCTCAAAAATCCAGCCTGTATGAAACAGGGATGTTACTGCATCTAATCAAGACCATTATTCAATATAAATATAATCAATATAAAATATCTGAGCCGTCATTTCTATAAATATACTTCGAAATAATTTGCTGAACACTTACTAAATAAACATGCTTTAAACCAATAACAGCTCCTACTTTATTAGCAATTATACTGTTTATAAAACATAAAAACACACTGTCATTAAATGTGTGAATATGTAGGCATTATAAATGATTTATAAAGAACAACAATTGTATTTGTATTTATAAATTACATACTTATATGTACAAGCAATGCTTTATTTACTAACACTTTACTAATGCTTAATGGGTTGTGTTGTGTTACTGAAGTGCTTCTTGCAGTAACAGACTTTCTGCATTGCATTTATAACATCTGGTTTTGTTGTCATGCTTATTATTGTAGGATTGTTGTCTTACAATATAAAGCACCTTGAGGTGACTGTTGTTGTGCTTTGGTGCTATATAAATAATACTGAATTGAATTGACTTTAACTAGCATTTGAGTGTGAGCACACTTATGCTATTTAGCTATGTTCATAATAAGTGAGTCACATAACTGATTGCCATTCCTTTCATTTTTATCTTTCTATCTCCTTGTCGCTGTGGATTATCTTCCACAATTCCAGCAATAATGACACTTCTGATTTAATAAAACACAATCCAGCTTAGCGTTATCCTGCAGAGGGTCACTATGGACTAGACCCTATTCCAGCTCTCAGTGGCACCCTGAATAGACTGCCATGGTTTACATTCACATCCATCACCACTGAGAATCAGGTGCTAAGTTAATACATTGGAAGTAAGTCAACACACGCAGAGAAAAACAAAGAGGTCCTAATTTCCAAGTAAATTTTGGTTTGAGGCAACAATGCTTACCACTGCACTGCAATGCAACCTGGAATGTATGAATGAATAAATGTCATTTTAAAAATAAATCTAATATGACTTCAAGCATGAGTGAAAACCAGTCCTGGTGCTAATTTCAGGTGAACTGGAGTGAATGTGAGCACGAATGGTTGTCTGTCTCTGTATGTTAGCCTTGTGACAGACAGGCGACCTGTCCAGGGTCAGTGTTGGGGAGTAACGGAATACATGTACCGCCGTTACGTATTTAAAATACAAAATATGAGTAACTGTATTCCGTTACAGTTACCATTTGAAAAGGTGGTATTTAGAATACAGTTACTTTGTTGAAATAAATGGATTACACTGCGATATTTTCCTGTTTCATATTGTGGCGGGTCAGGATTGTTTGGGTTTTGTTTGACAGCTACGTGCTGTTGTTCCAGGCGGCAGCGTTATGGTTGCCATGGTTACAGGGGACTACGCTCTCTCTCTCTCTCTGTAACTGTGTGTTTCCTGGGTGAGAGAGAGCACCTTTTTGTTGTTGTTGTTGTTGTTGTGCTAAGCTAATAGGCAGAATGCTACAGGCATAGCTCTAAAGAATGTAGCATCATTACCGAAAAGCACCACTGAACGACACAGGAAATCATTCCTGCCTGTGGCCATCTCCCTGTACAACGCATCCACTTAACACACTGTTTGCTGCTACAACTGCACATGTTTCTTTTCCAACTATTTATTTATGAGTGACTTATGTATGTATGTATGTATGTATATATATGTATATATTGTACTATTCTTAGTTAGTGTATTGTCTGTCTTGTCTTAATGTTGGTTTAAAATGGAGCACTGTAACAAAAAATAATTTCCCCCAGGGATCAATAAAGTATTCTGATTCTGATTCTGATCATGGGCAGTGTAGTCCGTGTTGCAGGGAGAATGGACTGCCATACACGTTATGTGTCTGTGAGCAAGAGGAGGGAGAAAAAGGAAGTGGAAAAGTACAAACTGTCACCGAGCATAAACGGGAGCTGGAAGCATGTAAATATAATAATAACCACTGCAGCCAAGAAGAGTGCCTGACGAGCCCAGTTGTAAGTACGTTATTAAGACTCGACTGTACACCGTGTTCGTGTTTTCCTCCGAAACAATAAGTTCCGTTGGAGCAGCCTTTCAACGCCTCTCTCTGTCTCTCACAAGCAAAGTTGACCCAGACAACAAAGTAAAGCTATTTTTCGGCTACAAGCCCGACACGGAACCCGATGTATTAGTCAGAGGTCCCTTTACTACAGTTAGGAGCAGCGGACATTCAGTAATAGTAATAAATCACACAGCAATAGTACATTCACGTAGTTGTAAAAAGCATGATAATATATTAAGTAATCCAAAGTATTCAGAATACGTTACTCTCATTGAGTAACGTAACGGAATACATTACAGAATACATTTTGGGGCATGTATTCTGTATTCTGTAATGGAATACTTTTTTTTTTTTTTTTGGCCTGTCCCATTTGGTTCTTTAGCCGTCAGAATTGTTGTCTGAAGACCAACAAGGATACCCAATGGATTTATTTTGCCAAATGGATCATCGTGGCATTGCCGTATTGGTCCATTTGATCGACCTTTGTTTTTATTATTTATTTTTATTTTATTTTCAGTTGTTACAGACGGGACACACATGAGTGAGGGATAGGAAAAGGAGAAAGAAAGAGGAAGGAAAAGAAAAACAGAAGGGGAGAGGGGCAGTGAGAAAGGGGAAAAAAATAATAATAATAAAATCTCCTGGATCACCTGTTGAGAGAGAAAGAATAGAAAACAAGCAAAAAAAACCAAAGCAACATACTAAACACAACACCATCACATTAATCTAGCTAAGTGTAAACAGCAGTAAATACTAAATATTCAATGTTGTTGTGCAGCACGCAGGACAGACAGCGCACAATGTGCTTTGAAGTAGCAGCCAAGAAAGGTGTAATTTAAGTCTACGAACAGTGAACACCTGTGTGCATACCTGTGTGGATCAGCGCGCTTGTATTCAAATGGTTTCCACATGTAATGGTCTGCAAGAGGATGTAGAGAGCCATAGCCCTGTCCCCCAGGGCATGAAGCAGGCATGGAGGAGATCCAGGCCCCAGACATCCAGAGGCCCCAGAGTGCGAGAGCCCAAGGAGGACCACCGGAGGGGCATCCGTGCCACCCTCATGGGAAGGGCTGAGGATCCCCAGATGAGGCGTCACCCAGTAGCCACCGAGCAGAAGCTAGAGGGGGAATACATTTTAAAAGTAACCTTCCCAACACTGTCCAGGGTGTACCCCACCTCTCGCCCTATGACAGCTAGGATAGGCTCCTGCACCCCCCGCCACCATGAAAACGATAAGCAGATTACTCAATTAACTGGTCAAAATCTACAGTCCTACCGATTAATTGCTCCCTCCATAATTCCTCTTCTACACCACTGAAATCGGGAAATATAAAATATTTAGGTATTAATGTTTCTCCCAAGCTTGCAGATCTAACTAAATTAAACCATATTCCACTTTTAAAGAAGGTAGAAGATGATCTGGCTAGGTGGAAATGTCTACCCATATCACTCATGGGAAGGGTTGCCGCTATAAAAATGATGGTCTTACCAAAAATAAATTATTTATTCTCAATGATCCCAACTAAACCGCCACAAGATTGGTTCAGATCTCTAGATTCATGTATGTCCAAATTCCTTTGGAAAAATAAACCCCCACGTATAAGCTTAAAAACACTACAAAAGACCAAGGATAGAGGAGGATTAGAACTACCTAACTTTCAGCACTACTTCTTAGCCAACAGGCTTCAGTTTATCTCAGGATGGCTAAAACATACCCTCTTAGACAAACCATGGCTAGATGTAGAACAAGCACTTTGCAATAATCTAGAGATCTCAGACCTACCATTTATCAGCTCAAACATCCAACGACATGAATGCTTTAAAAGCATCAACATCAGCTCTTCTCTGACAGCATGGTGGGAGTTTCTAAAATTGACGGCGTCTTCATTAATCCCATGCAAACGTACACCTATCTGGAACAACCCTGACATATTACAAAACAATAATATGATAAACTTTTCAGATTGGAGTGATAAAGGAATCAAATATTTAGAACATATACTAGAAGGAACAGAATTTATTTCATTTGACGGACTAGTTACACAATATGGGATCAACAAGAAAAGATTTTTAGAATATCAACAAATTAAATCCATAGTAAAAAAGAAATTTAAACCAGGTCAAGTTGAACTACAAACACCACCAAGTGTGGTTCAATTTCTTACTCTTAAAACCCCCAAATTACTATCCAAAATATACAGAATGCTTTCTAAAACAGATGAATCAATATCACTTCCTATTGCAAAATGGGAAGCGGATTTATCAGTTAACTTAGACCTAAACTTCTGGTCTCAGATTTGCTTAAAAACCTTTCATCTAATTAGAAATCCCAGTCTTCAATTAATTCAATACAAAATATTACATAGAGTGCACTATACAGGTCATCAGATGTTCAAGATGGGCTTTACGTCTACCAACAACTGCTCACACTGCCAAACCAATTCACCGGACAATTATATCCACGCTCTTTGGTTCTGTCCACCAGTTCAGAAGTTTTGGCGCAAGATATGTGAAGACTTATCGAAGTGTCTGAAATGTAACATTCCAACTTCCCCCTTAGTGTGTTTGTTGGGCAGCTTAGATAATGTCACTTCAGAAAAGAATATAGCCCATATGGTTTTCACTGCCCTATGCATAACCAAGAAAACTGTCCTCATGAACTGGAAAAATAAAAATAATCTTAATTCTAACCAATATAGAAATTATCTATTAGATTACATTAGTCTTGATACAGCCTCTGCCACCACATCAGATCAATTGCTCTGGGCTCCTTTGATCAGCTCCATCACCTAGTGGGGGTGGGGGGTCATAGTTTGGTCCCGCCTTCACTGTTGTGATTGGTGTGGGGGTAGGGACAGGCTTAGGGCGTCGGGGGGTTCCCCGGAGGCATCTTCCTTGGGGGGCTCAATCCGGGGTAGCGGTCATGTCCGGTTAGGGGCTCTGTTGGCTCTCAGGTGACTGTTTCCTGCGTGCAGCGGGGCTAGGGGAGGGTCTGTGCTGACGGACGTGGGTTACTGACCTGGTAGCCTGGCTGCCCCTGGGTGGGTCCGGGATGGGCGTGAGGTTCTGGGGGCGCTCCGTCTCTGGGCTGGGGCCCTGGCCGGGCCTCGGGGGCTTGGGTCCTGGTTGGTGTGTTGCCGGGGTTGTGGGCGGGTGGGTGCATGGGGGCCCAGCCCTGGCGCAGGCTGCCGCCGGTGCGTCGAGCCACCTGGGGGGCTCTTCAACTGGTGGGGGAGATTGTCACATCTTGCAGGAGTTTTCCGCTCTTCAGGAACTCTCTCTGCAGGAGGGGGAGATACAGGAGAGGTGGAGGAAGATCTCAGCCTGGGCGTCTATTGTCTTATGTAGTCTGGAAGATGAGTGGATGGTGGGGTGGGTGCAGTTTTCTCTGTGGTGGGGTTGGGTGGACTGTCCCGGGCTCTGTGGGGCCGGGAGGTGCTGCTGCACTGGGCCCCGGTCTGGATGGGCCTGGGCCCCCTTTCCCTGGCGGGTCACGGAGTATGGGGGTGCCTACTGGGGTCAGCAGGGGAGCTGGCCCCAGGGAGGGGTCACTTGCCCCTCCCTTCCTTCCCTCCCCATCTCCTGCTGCCTCCGTCTTCCCGCTCCACCACAACCACCCACACATGCAGAGCCTTGGAGTAGGGGTATGTCACCAGGGTGCAGAGGAGGCTACCCCCCCCCCCCCCCCCCCCCCCCCCGTCCCCTTCTGGCTGCCTCTGCCTCAATTTTATCCCACAACTTAGACATTCACATTACTCACACTCTCATTACATATAGGATCTTGGGGGTGGGCACGCTACACGGAATCCAAATTACCATCAGGGTGTACACCTCACCCCTGGCGTTGCTGCCCACCTCTCAATTTTAAATACACGTAGACATTGAGGGCTAGCAGGAGGGACTATGCGCTTACCTGCTGCTCTCTGGCAGGTAGCTCCATGCCCTCCTGGGTTTTAATTGCACCTTAGAACACACATGCATCAACACTACAATGAGCGGGTGGAGGGAGGTTTGGAGTCTTCTCTCACCCCCATTCTCTGCGACCTGCTGGAGCGGGGGGGCTAGGAGGAGGAGTTGGCCATCCGACTG
This sequence comes from Mchenga conophoros, assembly GCF_057382185.1. Taxonomy (NCBI): domain Eukaryota; kingdom Metazoa; phylum Chordata; class Actinopteri; order Cichliformes; family Cichlidae; genus Mchenga; species Mchenga conophoros. Next base: position 22,108,148 of record NC_140536.1, read on the forward strand.
CGGTCTGGAGTGTGGGGCCTCCCTGCTGCTGCGGAGTCGGGGCGGTCTGCCTCCCCCCACCGCAGGGAAAAGGGTAACACCACCTGGGTCTGGGTGCAGTTCCCCCCTCCAGGGGCAAGGGTACCTAGACCCGGTTTGTAGAGTACGCTTGGGGAGTGTGATCGTGTGTACAGCGTCTCTTTATGTCTGTCTCCACGTTGGTTGAGTGTGGAGTAAGTGCATATGAGAGCATGAGGGTGGGAATGGATGTTTGTATCTGTGTGTGCCTGTATGTCTGTGTCTATATGTTAGGTTGGGTATCAGACGCCACCTCTCTGGGGACATTTCAGGCCCTCCAAGGTTTGGAGGCCTATCTCCCCCCACCACCACTTCCCCTGCCAGTGGCGGACTCCCTCAGACATCGGTGCATTGGTGGTTCTTTGTGTCTGGGGATGGGTGTCCAGGTACACACCGGCTCACTCCTTGGCGGCCGCTTATCGGGGCCTAGAGCCTGGGGCTCGCTCGGGCCACTTCGGAGGTGGGGTGCCCCCGGCCTCTCGGCCTGGGGCTCGGTCACTCAGGCACAGCTGGCTGCCGGCGGAGCTCACGGGCGCGTCACTGCGACTCCCCCTGGCTTCTGCTCCGTGGCTGCTGAGTGAGCCCTCATCTGGGACTCTCCTCAGCTCTTTCTGGGACAGTGGCGCAGCTGCCCCTCTGTTGGTCTTCCTTGGTCTCTTGTGTTCTGGGGGCCTCTGGATGTCTGGAGTTTTGATCTCCTCCACACCTGCTTCATGCCCTGGAGGACGGGGGTGTGGCCCCCACACCCTCTAGCAGATCATTACATGAAGGAACCTTTAAAAAAAAAAAAACAAGCGCGTCCATGCTCACAGGTGTACACACGGGTGATCACACCCACAAACTACACCCTTTTTGGCTCCTACCTCAAAGCACACTGTGTTCTGTTGATCTTATGTGCTGCACAATAATGTTTAATATTTAGTATTTACTGTCATATTCCCATATATCATTGTGATGCTGTTTATTCTATTACTCTTGTTCTCTTCTGCTTGTTTTCTTTTTTCTTTCTCAGCAGGTGATCCAGGTGATCGATATATGCATTTTTTATTTCTTTTTTTTTTCTGCTCATTCTGTTGGTTTTTGCCCTTCTCCCCCGTCCCTCTTCTCAGCTGTTTCTCTTTCCCTCTTTCTTTCTCCCCTTCTTTCCCCCAGTCAAGTCTGTCCCGTATTCAGTAAGTGAAAATAAAATAAACAATAAAAGGTGAATCAAATGGACCATTACGGCAAGGCTGGGATGGTCAATTTGGTAAAGTAAATCCGTTGGGCATCTTTCTTTGCCTTTAGACAATAATTCTGATGGCAAAAGAGCCAAACGGGACAGGCAAAAAAAAAAAGAAAAAGAAAAAAGAAAAAAAAAGAAAACGATAAGCAGAGACGGATGGATGGATTGATGGATGCAACAGATAACCATGCCCGTGTGCAAGTGTGCAGTTACAAAGTTTTATCGTTACCAAGATATGCACAAAAAGAAAAGCTTCACAGGATTATGGTATTTACTAAAAAAAAAAAAAAGCAGAATTTATTTATGCTACACATTTAAAACTTAACATTTTAGTTTAATATGCATAAGTGTGTCATTTCGGTTGTTTTCTAGCAATATGTAAAGTTGTTCCCATTTGATCTTCTGGCTATTCCTCAAAAAACATTCAATTTTAACTTACCTTTTATACATTTTACTAAATTGTAGTTTTTGAATTACTACCCCAAGCTTCCACAAGTGGGCCAATTTATTTACCACATAGATTATTTCAAACAGCAAGAACTATCAGGCAGTATTTATTCAGCATTCAGGCAGCAATTAATCCCCAGTGATTGTTTCACTGTAGACAAACAGCTTGAACCTACAAACAGGGGTAGGTTCAAATTTCTACAGCACAAGACGGTCAAGTATGGCCTAAACATCTTCTGGGTTTGTGATGCATGCATCCTCTATGCAATATCTGGGATTATTTTCACAGGGAGATAAATGGGGGGGAAATGTTCAGAAGAACCTGGGGGAAAATATTGCCCAGCAGTTGTGCAGTTGTTCAATAGGACAACGTAGACATCCTTCTTCTGATGAAAGCGACGAGTCATGTGAGGTTTACTGCACAGAGTTTGCATTCAATGTGTTATGGATTCAAATAATGGCAGCCTTACCACAGTCAGCTATGCCAGCAAGAAACCAATGGCTGCTGTACTCCTGAGCATGATGTATCACAACAAAATGTTGGATGGAAATAGAAAGAAAGGGGAAAAAACACAATTAATCACATTCTACAACAAGACCAAAGGAGGTGTAGATACTAAGGACCAGATGGTTGGCACCGCCACCTGCAAGTGTAAAACATAAAGGTAGCCCATGGTATTGTGGCATAATTTGACATTGCCACCCTGAATGCCTAAACCTTTTTCACAGCTCAGCACCCTGAACTCAAGAATGGCATCATCAATGCATGAAGGGTCTTTCTCACTGAGCTCTCAAAAGAGCTTGACACACGACATCTGAGAAGTCGACTGGAAGGTTGCCCCCAACAGGAAAAAACAGAAAGGGCCTAAACAGAGATAACACGCTTTCAGACCCATGTAACGAAGATCGGAAAGTCAGCAGTTGGTGTGGGAAATGCAATGTATCTGTGCGCAGGGATTACCTGCACACAGATGGACCAAATTATAGCTTAAAATATAATGCAAATGATTATTCTTTATATATTTATATATATTATTTTTTGGCCTTTTTCAGGGCTTTATGTCAAAGGGTACAGTGAAGTGTGACAGGAAGCAGAGGGAGAGAAAGAGAGGGGGGAAGACATGGGGTTAGCCGGCTCGGATTAGAACCCGGGCCGCTCTCAGCCATGCGGCATATGGTCGCCTGCTCATCCCACTGAGCTGAATGGGGGCCCCAAATGATTATTCTTAATCAAAATGACAAATGTGGGACAAAAAAGCACATTCATTTTAACACCAGTCACACATAATTTATCCCCAAATTCATGTATTTAATATTTGATCAATAAGGACATGTGATTTTTCTTGTTCCCGTAAAGAAAAATTTGTTTAAATTTAAGTTAACCGGGTTATTTATTTCAGCTTTAGCGCACTGCATAGAAGTAATAACAGTCAACAAAGGGATTGTACAGCATTTCCATATTATGGTGTGGTTATTATAATTTGTGTTAGTTTGTACATCAAGCTCTTCCTAACAAAATTGTAAAACAAAAAGACGCCTGGATTCAGTTTCCATCAGTGAAGAGATCATTTCCAAATCAGCAAAATCAAATGCCTCCACACTATTTTGAGCCTGTGATTTGGAGCTTGCAAGCTCAAGTATGACAGCATAAATCTCACTTCGTGAAGTTTGAGGCCAAGGACAATATTGAATAACCAGCCGCGGCACAGTGACAGATTGATATAGCGTGAACATGATACAGATGTAACCACGCTATTCATCTTATTCCTCTGTCAGTGCATTAAGATGCAAGGTGTGTTTGCCATGCCCCTATAAGCTTTTATTGTGTCAAAGCCTCAGGGACTCATCTGAATATTTAAAATCTTTGGAGGAATACACTGGTTTAGTAGATTCGAACATCCGCCTCAGGGTGCCGATGTGAATTTATGAAAGTCAGCCTCAGTTGATCATCATTAATCTTTCAAATGACAGAAGAGAGATGTTGGAGGTGAGGCGAAATGAAAAATGTCCATCTATTCAGAATGAATTACTAATTGATACGTAGAAATGAAAAATTATCATGTGCTAATGGAGAAAAGTGGGTTTAAATTTTAATGGAATCATCCCAAAATCACAGCAGTTTCTAGAAACTGTTCATTTCACATTTATATTTTAAAAGCAAAGTTGATTTTATAAACTCAATGTTCTGCACACTGGCAAAATATCAAAAATAAATTTTCCAGGGATGGTGGGTTCAAAGCAATATCAAAACCTCAATCCATCATCAGTACCTTATATCTCTGAAAAACCCACATGAACTCAGGTGGATATTGATCATGATACCAGCACACAGCAAAAATCTGTGTGAGGTCATGGAAAAAAAGCCTCCAAGGGACCTCCAATTCCCACAATCCCCTGTTAACCCGAACATCAGCACAAAGTGAAGCAGCTCTCAAGGTCAGAGGAGATGTCTATACCTACATAAATCATGAGAGGAGTCATCACAAGAAAAACTCGAATGCCCATAAGCGTCACTCAGCCTCAGTGTGTAAGCATTTTTACTTCTCTCTGCCTCACCGAGGCATCTATCAGATTTTTCTTCTCGGACTTCTCGCTGTGTATTTTTCATGATTCACCTCATGTTTGAATCCACAGGCCAGCTGTTTCTGCTTTCTCTTTACTGTGTATTTGTCTTTATTCTCTATTAAACCCCTCTGAAAGATTAGTCCCCTTGCTCGGAGGAGCAAGACACTGACATAGGTGCTATCTTTAAAAGAGAAAGCAGGCGAGAAAGTGCCAAAATGCCTGTATTTACTAAAGAAAAGGTTTATTGTGAAGCATATTTTGTGATTTTAAACTCCTAAATGCCAGTTTGTGATATCAGTGTTTACTAGCTATCATTTAGCATTTAATTTAAATGTGACCTTATCAGTACCAGAAGCTACTCTGAAGGAAAGAATCACATCTTTAAAGTTAATATTTACATTGATTAGGAGCATCACTGTGTTGTAGCGGTTGGGACTCTTCCTAGCAGCCAAAAAATGGAGTCGGTTTGAACCTGCGGACCAGCTGGAGCTTTACGTTGTACGTTTGTTACTGACAAACAACATAAACAGACACTTGTTGGTGGGATCTGTTCATTGTTAGTTTCTTTTTAAGGAATCTGTAAGACAGGAAAAAAAATAAGAATAAATTATTTATTGTACCATGTTCGAGAATACAAAATGAACACATTTACAACATGTGCATTAAACGGGCTCATTCCTTATCTTGAGGCTTGAATAAGGCTGCAGATGACAGCTGACTTTCATAATCCATTCATGGCTTCTGTCTTTGTCCTGCAATTCATCTGCACATTGTAGTCTTCTCACAAAGGCCCATTAGCGTTTCTTTATCATGAGTCTTTGATGCACCTTTTGAGAAAAATGGCTAATTAAATAGTCGATACCTCTTGCAATTCCTGGAAATTTGCTTATTATTGATCCACTCTCCATCTCTCCTGCTGTGAACCAGATGCATTTCTGCATTGATCCCACATCAGACTGTGCAGTGTACCGGCACAGTATTTTTAAATCTCAGGCTATTATGTATTGATCTCGAAAAAAACTTTTTATTTTTGCTTCAAAATACGTACAAGTTTAGTCTGAAGACTTTCAGCTGAAAAGCAATATCGAAACCACTGGGGTATTAATTGCGCTGCTCTTAATGAAAAAAAGAGCATTTGTTTTCATTAATTTATCTGAGGTACTACCAAATGTTCCTGTGCTCCATTAGTACAAAGGACATTTTTGGATTGCTTGACTCCTTTATATAAAAAAAAAGGAAAGAAAAATCCTTTCCTCTGTCATTGCCAGCATCATCATTTTTCTGAAGGTGTTTGAAATGTTCCGCCACCTCAGTGTTAATTCATGCCTGATTTACATGATTTCTATATATGGCTCCTACTTCAAGGTACACCCATTGCGGTTTTGATACAGAGGTGCTTTGTTGTGAGGAAAGGGAGAAAAAAAAGAGACCAAAAAACAAAAACAAAAGTCTATTTCTGTCGAACGACAACCCTCCACAGTGTTGCGGATGTCAGAAGTTGAATTTACAAGACAAAGGCGGTGAGTGCACTGCCGACATGCTGCAGCTTTCTCCTGACAGAAGGATGAGAAATAAACGGCAGCAGTTCAAAGGAAAACACGTTCCCTGTGTGCTGAAGTAAGACGTTTGGCAACATGTCCACTGTTTCTAAATGACAGCTGCAGGTCTGTCACTTTATTTGTTCTCTACTACGTATTAGCCATGTGTTGATTGTAGCTTTGGTCCCTCTTTTGCTTTTCCCTTTTTTTTTTAATGCTTAACTCAGACTATCTACATTACACTGGGCAGCATTTGTTTCACACTTCATTTCCAGGCATCATCAGCCAAGCAAACAACAGCAGCACTTGCTAAGCTTGTAGTAATAAGGTGCAATGAGCTACTGCAGGATTTACATGTTAAATCTGAGCATGCTTGTGTCTCACATACATTTAGATGAATTTACTTGGAGTGTTTTAATTGTAATTAGCCATTAATCTTTAAATACGGTGGTTTGAAGATGCAGTGACCCCTAACCAGAACAGAAATCCTTGTTTCTGCATATTGACTTCCTGTAATCCCTGTTAATTCTGTATGCTGCTGAACTTTTAGAGTTTACAAGTACTTTAAGTTGTATATGTGGGAAAAGTCCCAGTGGATGAATATGTAATGAAGTTTTACAGAGCCTCAGCCATGATTATGGTTTATGAATATGCATAATTTAAATGTGGGAGACTTTCACACTGTTTGGGAATTTTTCCAGGCAAAAAAGGGTGTCAAGCATCGCACTGTTGCTGCACCAGAGTAACTGATGGAGAGAAATTCTTGATGTATTCAGAAGAAAACAAGAAAGATGTTGTCCGTAACACAGAGTTCCTGCCTTTAATGCTGTCAGTTTCAGCAGGTGGTTGCACGATGAGGTGAAAACTGCAACTACAACAGTTACGGAGCTGATTACAGATCTGCGGTTTGTTTGATTGCTCATGGTGGTCACTGTAATATTAAGATGTTGTTATAGGTTTGATTTTTGCCCCCATATTGTAGCTGCATGGCTTTGCACTCTGTTTTTCAAGCCTATGTGAATAAACAGAGTGAAGCAAGAAAATCTTAGATGTGGAATGAGAGCATCATTTTGGTAAATATAGCAACCTTGGATTGTGCTGCTGTCTTCACATGTTTTCTTCAGCTTTATAGCCCTCAGTCATTCTGTGTCTGCGATGTGTTGACCTATATCATAATGATTGCAGTCCCAGACGTTTCATATGATTATGATTTAACCAAACTATGAGCTTCACATATATTTTTCCCACTCACAACTTCAGTTTATGCACGAAAGGTTTTGAGAGATGCATATCTGGTATTTCTGTCAGTTTTGATAAAGAGTTTCTTTTTAATGCTCCCATCACATTAAAAAAAATTATAAAAAATCAGCATGTTGTTCCAGAAACTAAGGAGAATCCCCAAACTTTACTGCGAACACTTTTCATTGGAACTACTTTCTGTCGCAGAAATAGCACCTGTAAAAGTTGTTCACTGAAATCTCTCCCTCGTTCACTCAGTCACCTATATAACAGATTCTCAATCAATAAAAGTGTCATGAAGGGTTGTGATACTTCCACCAAAACTGCACCAATCATCTGTGACTCGTTAGATTAGCTTGTCCTCACACCACAAAGATACCTGCCTGCATCTGCTTTCTCTCTCTCTCTCTCTGCATATGTCAGTGAGGTGCTGAGACTGCGCCCAGGTGATGAATGACCAATGGTGGATAAAGTACACAGCAATAACCTCCAGGCAATCCAGAGCACATTCGGGTACAGGCCAGCAAATTTATCATTCAATTGTCAGAGGATTTTTATCAAGTGTGTTTTCTCTTGTGTCTTTTGATTTATTTTGCAATTTATAAAAGTCACTCTGAGTCAGCATTCGACAAGTGTCACGAGGGCCGTTTCACAATAAGCTTAAACAAGACAGAGAAATATAAAGATTTGAATAATGCCCCCCAAAGAACAAGGATGAAACCAGCCATTTTTTTATTTGGAAAAAAAAACATTTTTGTCGACAACAGAGCAACACGAGTGGTGCTGAGGCCAACAGTACGCTACAACCTAAACAGGCGACCTCGCTCTCTTTCCTCTCTCTGCTCAGACGAGTGGAGTGCGTGGGTTTGGGCAGCATGGTGTAGGAGGCACAAACCCTGCTAAGCCCCGTGGGCTATGAACACTCATCAGCACATGGAGTGCACTTCACTATCTTGCACAAAATATACATGCACCCCCATTACGCAAATGGGTCTACAGCAGTGGAAAAGTTGTCTCAGCAAACCGCTTGTTTATTTCTGTCTAGCAGGCTAATTGTTAATCATTTTCTTTTTAATTGTGGTGGAGGAGCTGGCCTTTCAATCTGCAGTGGCAGGCCTCCCAAAGCTTGCCACAGCGTTAATGTGATGCTCAGGCTCATGCGTTTTGTCTTGCAGCAGCAGCCTGTCCCCCGGCAGCCACTGAGCGCAGCATGAAGGCAGCCCTTGAGGGACATTACCAGGCCAGCCTCTCGGAGGCGTAATATCTAAGCTGTTTCTCTCTGGAGGCAGGGAGCCTGGTTCTCTGTCTTGCCCAGCTCTTGCATCTCTCTCTGGGGGCTTGGCAGTGCCTATGTGGGGGTGGCAGTGATTGATGATGCCCACTCCGTTTAACACACTGTGAAAACCTAGCAGCAGATGGGCATCTACAGATGTGTGCTTCATTGAAAAGCTATACAAGCCGAGATCTTAAGGAAGTTAGCTTTGCCACATCATGTTAGTGTGCCTTTTTACATTTGTTGTATATCATGTTTCTGTTTTTTTGCATTTGGATCACCCCATTGAACATGTATCATTCAATATGGCACTTGTCAGGAGAAGGGTAAGCAATGATTCAATGGGTTGCTTCACTCTGAGAGCATAAAGCCTGTTTAAACATTATAGCACAATGGGAGGGTTTTTTAGACACGTTGGAATGCATTAAGTTGCAAATTTATTGCATGACTACATGCATGAATTTTCTTATTGTGCAGTTTGGAACCATCTGTAGAGAAATAGCATATGTGCTGCAGGTTAGCACTTACTCATTTTGAAGAAAATTGACCCCCTCACCCACTGATTTCCTCCACCAGTCTGATTTGACGTAATAATCTTATCAACTTTACAAGACTGCAGATGTGAATAACTTAAACATTCTAAAGTTATTTCCATGCAAAGGGGAAAAGAGGGTAGGAGGAAGTTATTTGTCGGTCTGGTGAAGTGGGAGGAAGTCCCATTTAATTGGATTTTGACGTGCCCTGTTGTCATGGCACCCAGATCCCAACTCTACACGTGTGTGTGTGTGTGTGTGTGTCCGTGTGTGTGTCCGTGTGTGTGTGTGTGTGTGTGTCCGTGTGTGTGTCCGTGTGTGTGTGTGTGTGTGTGTGTGTGTGTGTGTGTGTGTGTGTAAAAGACAGAATAGGAGCAAGCGAGAGACAAGTTGGAGGAGAAATGAAGACAGAGAGACAGACAGATGGGGAACAAAAGGCCGACGATTTATCTGATACAGGAAATGAGGTTCTGTAAGGACCGTTTAGTGATGAAGGTACAGACAGTAATAGCAATTGAGAGAAATAAACGCGTTTGACCATTTCTCCCAACCGGCCCGGACTACAGCTGGTTAAGTAGCCACGAATCCCTTCACCAGTAGCAAGTGAAATCACAGCCAAGAGGTTTAGTGCATGTGTAATGAAGGGACACAAAGTCCATCTGCATCTCAGTCTGCTTTGATGCTTTGATGTGGCATGTGCTCTATCTCTTTTTATCTCCAAAGGCGACTCTATCAAAACTCAGATTAGCAAAACACACATATCATTTGTCTGTGCTGGATATGAAGTTCAAACAACGATCCTCAACATCTTTTTTAACCCTTGACTAACTAGTAGACAAACAGTATGGGGAAACAGCTACTTATACAGTACTTGCTGCTGTCTAGGGGGTCTTTTATAATTCCAGTGGAAAGCGCTTTAGTTAAAGGTGGGTTACTGACACGCTGAGTTCAATTTAATTGTCTGAATACATTTTTTTTTAAAAGTAAATCAATAAAAGAAATCTGACTTGAAAAATAAATGTTAAGGATATTAAAAGAGCAACATAAGGGCAGATTAGGCTTCTATCCTCAGGAGTAACAAACTGAGTCCCATTTCAGTGTGAATGTAAACACTAATATTGACATGGAGAGCTCCTGTAGCTTAACTGTGAACAAGGAGGCTCTAGCCAATCCACTCTAACACTTAAACACACATAAAGACACTTCTTTTGAAGATGCTTTACGTCACAGACAAAAAGACACTTCTGTGAGTGTGAGGCGTTTGATTTTGAGGAGTTCCCAAAGCGGAGAGCAGATTTTCTTAAAATAATTTTCAGGATGCATAATTTCAAGAAATTCTGAGACATTAGGGAAAATCTCTGTGTGGAGGAGGTACAGTAAAAGTTTTAAAGAAGCACATTGAGCCTCTTCGCATTCAAAGAAATGGACTGAGACAGTGCTTCTGACAGCAGCTTACGATTTTCATAGCATAGCGTTTCATTTTGTCATTTCCTTTGGTTGACAGAAATCCAAATACCTAAGGCAACACCTTACTGGAGCATTCAAATCTGGACAAGCACAATCGAGTGTTAATCACCCAGGATGCACTGCAGACACTCAAATATTAGACAAGGCGCAGCACGAAAATTCATTTTCTCCTCAAATAAATGAGGGAAATTACTTTGATCTCTGAGTGGAGAAGAAATATTAATAATCTTTTTAAAGATGCACAAAGGTGTCCACGTAGCTTGTTTTCATTGCAATTTGTCAAATAGTGGTGAATCTGGAGTTGGTGTTTTTTTGTTGGTGTTTTTCACGTTTGTCTTAGAATCTGTGTTTGGAGACATGGAACATCTTCTAAAACACTATATTTAACTCAAACTAGTATCTTTTCCTTTACCCTACTAAGTGAACGTAAACAGCAGGTGAAGGAATCTGAAGGAAAGAGCAATGATACCAAAGTTTTGTGAGAGTTGAAGTGCAGTCCCTAAACTGAAAGTCATTTGACTTTTATGCTACCTTCAGCCTGTTCCCATCAGAGGGTGAGGTTTGTGCCATTTTGTCAAAGAACAACAGTTTGCTTGCTGACAAACTTTCAAAATATTAAACCGCACTAATCTAACTTTCAATTAAAAAATCAAAAGTAGATCTTTTGATTTTCTAAAACAGAGCTCTCATCCCTCTGATGTATAAATCAGGTAGCATCTGAAAAAAGGGCATTTATTTTACACCATGGCATAATAACTTGTTGCAGCACCATGAGATGGTGTTGGTCCACGAGTGTGCCTCCCTTTAAGCAGCCAAGGGTGGTAACCTATTAGACTGTTCAATTAATCCATTTTTATGAACTGTTAACAGTGACACTATGTCATGGGCAGTATGGTGATCAGCAGTTCCTCTTTTTGAATCCAAAATCTTACCAGAGTTTGCATGTTCTCCCTTTGCTGACCTCCTCTCACGAGGCTATTCTAAATTGCTCATAAATGTGAGTGGCCTGTTTGTCAGCCCTGCCACTTGTCTTATGGCTCCAGCCCCCCGCGACCCAGAATTGGATAAGCGGAAAAAACTGGATGGATGGTTTTTATTAAAAAGCTTAACTCTAATTAACACTGAACAAAATCCAGTTTGAATAGGTAGTCACCTGAGTACACAAAGGTTTGGCAAGGCTAAATTAAGCTAAGCTTTGCAAATGTTGTGGATATTAACCCACATCAAGTGAAGGATTATTTCTGGCCAAGTGAGCATGAATCATTTCTAAAAATCTAAAATATTTGAGCTTCAGATTTTTAAATCTTAGGCACAAAAGACTGTAGTGTTTTGTTTTGTGTATTTTTTTCCCCCTTATAACAAGGCCACAGCTCTGCAGCTAACCTTGCACTAACCTAACCCCAGTAGAAAGCTTTGGTCGGTCTCTAGAGGGCTGAAGGTTTCTATCCTCTAAAGCTTAGACTCCATTTATTCTATTCTAGGATAGCTGGGGTGTATGTATTATTACTATTATTATTTGTTAACAGTTTCCTGAAAGTGCAACTCTCTAATGAGGAGTTTCCCTGACTGTTAAATTGTGAGTACAATCTTTTGGCTGGATGCCTGTTAAGCTCTTGCTAATTGTCGGGGAGGAGGGTTACCTTGAAAACACTCTTCAACTCTCACTTCACATTAAGGATTACCAATATAGGGGAGTGAAAGGAGAATAGAACAGACTTCAATCCACAAAAACTTAAGATGGGATCCTATGGGAAGATCCCTGCCCATTCATCTTTAATGTATCTCAACTTGTGCTCCGAGGCTCAGAGGACTGACAATGGAGAACAGACAGAACGAAAGAAGAATGGGGAAAGAGAGAATTTGGAAGGAGAAAAAGGAGGACGAGGGGGCAGCTTACTGGGGAATAGGAGTATACTGTGAATGATTGATGAGAAGGCAGGGCTGTTGGGTGCATTCGCCAAGCAATAAAAATGGACTAATCCATCCTTTTCACTCCCTGAGGATCATATCACCATAGCTGTCACTGAGGGTCTGATTTTGAGAACTTTTCAGTCTGTTCACTGACCAGTTTTCGAGAAGCAGAACTAGGGGATGTTTTTTTTTGCCAAATGGTATCCATCCCAGCGGAGACCCTGCATCACTTCCTTTTTTCAATCACTTTTTTTTTTCCATTTCCATCATGCTTTCACTCGCCCCGGCTGTCTGTCTGTCCATCTGTCGTTTGTCTTTCTGTGTACCTGTCCATCTGACTGTTGTTTGGTTAATTTGCTTGGATCAATCTGGTCTCCCCTCAAATGTCCACACTCATCTCCTGTGTCATTTCCCCCTTGACCACCCACTCTCACCAATGTAATTTTCCCTCCACATTCACCTTCATTCACGCTGCATCCCGATTACCCTTTTCTCCCTCTTGTTACTATTTTCCCATCAGCTGTCGGCCGTTTTTGCTAAACACAGAGTGACCCCTATTGGTGGAAAATATGCTTACAGGCAGTAATGGCACATCTTTCTCTTCTCTGGGGGACCTCGACCGTGAAATCAGGCTGGCATTGGCTACACTGTGACAGACCCTCTGTCTTGGGGCCATATTTGCCCCCTGCTCTCTCTCTCCACTTGGGAAGTAGCACCAGTCAGCCGGTGGGTTTAGTTTCCTTGCTTCATAGTGTTTCCTCTTTCTTTAAAAGCAACTCTGCAGCTGGCCCTAATCGTAAGTCATTAAAATGACCAAAATCTTATAGCAAGTATTTAGTTCTCAGTCTAAAATAAACAATAAGACAAAAACAGCGTGCATGTGAAAGCAGCGAAAGGTCCTGTTTATTTTTTTGACATCTAAATAGCACACAGAATGCAATTTAATACTGTGTTTTTCAGTTAAATGTCTTAGATATTTTTAACAATACATCGCATTTTTAGCACTTCCCACTTCTAGTAATAATTCCTCTTTGCATAATACATTTGAAAAAGCAAAAAGATGTCTGTTTGTATGAAGACCCTGACATATACAGTATAGCAAAATATTGGATTATTATTGTTGTTGCTATTATTACACATCATGTGGGCAACATTATTAGCTACTTACATAACAGGGTGTCTAAAATGATCATTTTAATAAATGGCAAGACTAAAAGGTCCTCAAAATTGTGTTTGCGATGTTATTTTCATATTAAGGAAGAAAAGATGTCGGGTTCTCTGCTCTCCCAAGTGCTTCTCCATCCATCTGATTCAATTAGATCAGAAAAAGTAACCAGAAAAGTCAAAATATCTTAAAAAAAAATGAGATGTGACCAAATGAGATGAAATCATGTGTATCATGTTGCATCAGTGCTTAAATTATGACTTAAATATTAAATTAAAAGACTATTATTCTTCTTAAATGCAAAAATGCTGCAAATACAAATGTACATGTTGGTCTTTTATTTGAGGTTTAAACAAAGCCTCCTCCTCATGCTTTCATAGCACCTGAAAATACACATGTTAATATTCATTGCATCTATTCTAGAGACTTGATTAAAATTTGTGTTTAAACCTGAGCAGTGTGTCATGACAAGCTGAAAAGCCATGACAAATAACAGGAGGCGACAGCATTAGTCAAGAAAAAGAACAAAAGCTTTTATTTGAAATTAATGACACTAAATAAACGTATTAGAGTAAATGCCATGAGGCATGTAAGTCAGTAAATCATTAGTGCTGGCATGTTTGCATGGAGCTCAGTATTGATTTTTACTGAGTGCACCTTTATATTGGGGAACCCCGGGCCCAGACCAGACGTGAGCACACCTATGGGGCACCTGCAACACGTAACACACAGACAAAGACTGCCAGCTCTGAGTTATCACAAGATAAATATATATGACAACCCTTTGTATGTGTGTATAAACATTTTACTTTTAGATACATGTCAGTAAATTGTGTTTATTTATTCCATTTGTATTTATATTTATAAGTATATTATATAAATATTACCTTAATTTCATTGTGCTTGCATAATGACAGTAAAGAGTCTTCAATCTCAGGATGTAGTGAGACATTATTTTTCAAAATAAATGCTAGTCTTGCTCTGCAGTTGCTTGATGTGTAACTAATCCAGTATACAGGGAGTGCAGAATTATTAGGCAAATTGTATTTTTGAGGAATAATTTTATTATTGAACAACAACCATGTTCTCAATGAACCCAAAAAACTCATTAATATCAAAGCTGAATGTTCTTGGAAGTAGTTTTTAGTTTGTTTTTAGTTTTAGCTATTTTAGGGGGATATCTGTGTGTGCAGGTGACTATTACTGTGCATAATTATTAGGCAACTTAACAAAAAACAAATATATACCCATTTCAATTATTTATTTTTACCAGTGAAACCAATATAACATCTCCACATTCACAAATATACATTTCTGACATTCAAAAACAAAACAAAAACAAATCAGCGACCAATATAGCCACCTTTCTTTGCAAGGACACTCAAAAGCCTGCCATCCATGGATTCTGTCAGTGTTTTGATCTGTTCACCATCAACATTGCGTGCAGCAGCAACCACAGCCTCCCAGACACTGTTCAGAGAGGTGTACTGTTTTCCCTCCTTGTAAATCTCACATTTGATGATGGACCACAGGTTCTCAATGGGGTTCAGATCAGGTGAACAAGGAGGCCATGTCATTAGTTTTTCTTCTTTTATACCCTTTCTTGCCAGCCACGCTGTGGAGTACTTGGACGCGTGTGATGGAGCATTGTCCTGCATGAAAATCATGTTTTTCTTGAAGGATGCAGACTTCTTCCTGTACCACTGCTTGAAGAAGGTGTCTTCCAGGAACTGGCAGTAGGACTGGGAGTTGAGCTTGACTCCATCCTCAACCCGAAAAGGCCCCACAAGCTCATCATTGATGATACCAGCCCAAACCAGTACTCCACCTCCGCCTTGCTGGCGTCTGAGTCGGACTGGAGCTCTCTGCCCTTTACCAATCCAGCCACGGGCCCATCCATCTGGCCCATCAAGACTCACTCTCATTTCATCAGTCCATAAAACCTTAGAAAAATCAGTCGTGAGATATTTCTTGGCCCAGTCTTGACGTTTCAGCTTGTGTGTCTTGTTCAGTGGTGGTCGTCTTTCAGCCTTTCTTACCTTGGCCATGTCTCTGAGTATTGCACACCTTGTGCTTTTGGGCACTCCAGTGATGTTGGAGCTCTGAAATATGGCCAAACTGGTGGCAAGTGGCATCTTGGCAGCTGCACGCTTGACTTTTCTCAGTTCATGGGCAGTTATTTTGCACCTTGGTTTTTCCACACGCTTCTTGCGACCCTGTTGACTATTTTGAATGAAACGCTTGATTGTTCGATGATCACGCTTCAGAAGCTTTGCAATTTTGAGACTGCTGCATCCCTCTGCAAGATATCTCACTATTTTTGACTTTTCTGAGCCTGTCAAGTCCGTCTTTTGACCCATTTTGCCAAAGGAAAGGACGTTGCCTAATAATTATGCACACCTGATATAGGGTGTTGATGTCATTAGACCACACCCCTTCTCATTACAGAGATGCACATCACCTAATATGCTTAATTGGTAGTAGGCTTTCGAGCCTATACAGCTTGGAGTAAGACAACATGCATGAAGAGGATGATGTGGACAAAATACTCATTTGCCTAATAATTCTGCACTCCCTGTATGCTAACAAGCTAACTTGTGTTCACAGCATGTTTCAGTACTTTAGTAATTATAGGAACTGTGCACGCCAGAGCACAATTAAACTTTTTTTTTTTTTTAATCTTACATCCAGGTTGAAAAAGCACGCATAAACAACAAACCACACTATTTTTAAGAACTGCTGGCTATGATTTTAGTTTACGCACTAAGAAAGCCAATGTTCCTCCACATTCACTTAGTAACTGCATGGCCTGTGTCCAGAACATGGTCTTTCCCTAAATAAATTTAATGCAATTACTCTGATTTTAGTCACGTAAATATTTGAGAATGTTATTATGTATGTATCTTTTTTTTTTTATTACTTTTGGAAGTCAAAACTGAGAGAAGTGAATCGTCTTAAGCGAAAGCTCTTAAGTTATGACAAAGACAGCCGAGATTTCCTTTGAATGTGGAGTGCAGTGTGCCAGGCTGTCTACAGTAAGTGGAGTGTAATTGGGTTTCAGTGCAGAAAAATGTCCTGAGTTCGACTTCAAGTTTAATTTGTTTAGGAGAGGAAAGAACGAATAAGATATATGCAAATATGACTAGATCACTAGAGGCGTCGTGACAATGTGGATTTTTTTAAAGGATATTCAAGTGGAGAAGAGAAACAAAAAGAGATGACGAGATCCTTCGTTGGAATCATCTTGTGTTTTTAAGAAATCGTCCTCAAAAGACCAATTAGGGAAAGTATCACTGACAAAAGTTACACAGGGAAATTGTGGCCAGTTACACCTGACTTCCCTGCAGCCAATCACATTCTGCTAATACAGCCTACTTGGTCTCTGGATGTGACTGGACCCTCCTTCATACTTTCAATTACCTCACATGATTTACTTCAAATTTCATTTGATGAGGCTGACCCTTTGCCCCAGCCACACAGACAAACCCATAAACGTCATCCGTGAGATTTTCATTTAGAGAGATCCAAGTGATTAAAAGGTAATTGTTGAAATGTGTCAAGGTGGCTTGTTTAATTATAGCGAACGAGGCATTCATTTGGACTCGACTTAAAATAGCTAGAAGGGTAACTAACACTGCGAGGCTTGTCTGTGTGAATGCAGCACTGCCTTATTTACTTTGCAGAAGTCACAGCAATGACCCCTGGGGAACATAATTAAGGTGGAATCAACATTTCATTCTGTACGTGATGAGCATATCAAAACAATTATGCTCTCCAGAAAAGGGATTGGAAGCTTGAAGCAGGAAAAAAAAATGCTGATAAGCACGGCCACGCCATTTTAAATCGTGAGGTTTAACAGACAGTTTTGAGTATTTAGACTGGCTTATCCGCATGCTGCTGCTTACATGGGATAATTAGGTCCACTGTAGTAACTGGAAGAGGTAGCTGGTGGAGTGGGAGTTCATGGATTCAATCAGGCTGTGTATTTTACTGTACTGTTAAGCACTTGAGCTATTCGCCCAGTCTTGTCACTGGGGAACCTACAGAATGCTTTAACCATCTCTTTTAGATTTGTCAGGCACATTTTCATTGCCACTGATTTACATGTCAGGTCATAGTCCTCCACTGGCGTTAATGTATTCCATCATTTTCACTGTGTGAGAGAAGAAGAGAGGCTATGAAGAGCTTTCTTGCCTCCCGCAAAGTTTGAACTGGGTCACGGTAGAGACCTTGCAGGCCATTTCTCTTTGGATAAGTATTCCTTTCATGCCAGGCCAGTTACACAGCAGACACTTAAGCAAAGTTCATTTTTCATGTAAACTAGATGCCCTTTTCTTTCCATTTCAAGTGAAAGTGTGCATTTGACTATTAACCAACAAGGACATCACACTTAACTATTAATATTTACTTGGAAAGTTGTACGGTGTTCACATAGCACATTTGCAGGGGCCACTATGTCTTTTTTGTTTGTTTTGCATTCAATATTTAGATTTTTCATACAAATTAGAAAGGCTATTAAAAACCACTATTTAAAAATAAAAGTTTCCTATCTTGCAGCAGCTTGATCAAATGCCTTGCTCAAACAAAGCTATTCAAATATATTCAGATAATAAATGTACCAAACAGAAAGAGACGAAACATCTGGTATCCTTAAGAAGCTGGAAGGAGATGAAGATAGTGTGTTGGCACTTTTTTTATCTTGTTGTTGTTGTTGTTTTATGAAATCAATTATTAATGTTTTGTAAAATTCATTAATTGCCTGATAAAGTTCTATAAAATAGCTGAATGTTGCAAAGAGACTATTCCCTTTATCATGTCTACTGTATTTACTGTTCCTGCAGGTCTTTTCACCAACACTGCACATCATAAATCACATAAAAAATAGGATCCAGCATAAACATATTATTTTGCATGTTTCACTGGCATTAAAACACAAACACACACACATATACACACCCAGTATAATTGCAAAACTAAATTATGGCAGCCATGGGGAAATATGAATTATTTTATGTGTGCTGTACTCATTTCACGCCTGATGGACTCTCACCTTTAACCAGGAGGTGCATGTCTTTCAGTGCCGTTTCGGGCACGGGTATTCTAATAGAAGAATAATGGAAGCATTTTTTCTTTTTAATTGGACATTGTTAGAATGACATATCAACCCCGCTGCAGGAATGGCCTTTCCATGTATACTGTAATTGAAACAGTCCCTATTTTCCCCTCATAGTCCTCTATACAGGAGACTGAAACGGGCAATGTTTGGTGAATCTGGACCCCTTGCACAGTTGTGTATTGTTGATGCTGCTTTGCTGAGCATCATTTCATCATATCAGGGGATTTTTTTTTCATATTTTCCTATTAAAATCTTGATGTTTATGTAATTTACCATTTATCTTCTGGGTAATACATTTTTTGTGTGCATAAACGCATTATCACACAATTCCCTTTGTATTCTCATTATTGATATTAGCAGTGCTATCACTACTGGTGATTCATCCGCCTTCATAGTATTTGTTTTCAGCAATTTTACATTCCAAAGGCTTTGATTTCCATTAGCATTTTTGCAATTATCCAGAAATTCCATTAAAGTTCTTGGCAATGAAATGACAAGAAATGATCACCCTATTAAACCCCTGAGCTAAAAACATCATAATGCGCATGGTATTGTGTGGTAATCGTTTTTATTCAGGAAAAAACAGTGAATTACTACCTGTGTTTAACCACTCAAAATTCCATTTTAGGTATTCATCGCATGAGGCTGACAAGCAGACTGAAGCCGAGTAAATAAAAACTGGCAGCCGCTGGATGAATGACTGCATGTTTGGGTCATGATAAGGAAGAATTACATTTTTACACATCACTGAGGAGAGGAAAACAAAGACTGGTGTGAGGTTAAAAGCTCTATAAACTGCTGGAGAATAACCAAGTAAAAAAAAAACAATGAAGTATGGTTCTCTCTTAGCAGTTTAAGCCTTTTCCTCAGTGGAAGATGTAAGTGATTTAGAGCTCATCAAAAGCACACAGTATGGCCCCCAAAGCACACATAGTAAAAAAGCATGATAGTTGTCCACAGAGCGGGTAAGGTACTGTCTTAGGCTTCAGGGGGCACTCCTAATGGAGCCATTACGAAGTCAGTTGTCATATCCGAAGGACTTCATTAATCATTACAAGTGGGATAATGCGTCCTCATTTAACAGGACAACTTCCATATTCTCCAAATTCTGTATGAGCAATCCAACACTTAAAGCTCGATTATGGTTCCCATCCATCCAGGTCTGTCTTCATATGCTTAGCACTAAAATAGCTTTGCAGCCATAAAAACATATGCATCTGGGAATCAAATAACAAGAATACTACTTTATTTGTGCAGCACCGTGACAAGCCACGGTGGTTCACCAAAGAGGATGAAAAAGTAAGTTATGATGTTTTGTCTTTTTTTCAATCTAAATAAGATAATAATGTTCATGTTGTGTGTTGTCATTGGATCCTTTGTTTAATTTATTTTATTAAAACAACTGCTGTCATAAGCCAAGGCACACAGCCATGATAACATGGGAGCTGCACACACAAATGGCAATTAAGATATTTATTTAAAATAAAGAAGTATCAGGAAATAATTGTAGAATAACAATGGCAGGTGAAGTCAGTGGTCTCAGCGCTCAGGAGTGAAGAGTTGGGAAATTGAGTTTTGTGTAGTGTAAGGAAAACAAACCAAACATCAACCAAAATCCAGAATGGTGTCTTATGGTGGGCTTTTGTAGAGCACTGGCTCAATGGGCCCAGGTGTTATCGATGCTGACGTCTATGGCCAAGGCAACCCTTCTCTCCAGTACCTGCAGAAAACAGCTGCCACCCACACAGACAGAAAGGGAAGGTGTGGTGAAGAGGGCCATGACACTACTACTACTAATTACCGTGCCCATCTATGTGCATGAGATGCAAAATAAAATTTTGGCTTGTTTTTTTCCTTTTTACACCTAAAAAAGCGAGCATAATTAACTGATTCCATCCATTTGTTTTATTGCCGGCTCCTGGAGCTTATCCCAGCTGTCACATGGTGAAAGGATGGGTAGACACCTGGACAGGTTGCCAGGGGCTGACACAGAAAATCATACACTCTTAGATCCACACCGAAGCCTATTTAAATTTGCCAGTTAACACAGTAGCCATCTCCATGGAGGGTGGAAGGATGCTGGAGAGCACAGAGAGAACCTGTGGAGGCACAGTGAGAACATGCAAACTTCACAAGGCCCCAGACAGCCAGCAGATTCAAACCCAGAATCTTCTGGCTGTGAGGCAACAGTTCTAAACGCTGCACCAGTGAGACATTCAGTTAACTTATTAGTGAAACTTTAATAATAATAAAAAGAATGAATGACAAGCTATTTTAATAGTTAGTTTAAATTGTGGAGATCTGACAGATTTATGCAGATTTGTGTTTGCCTTTTCTGAGTCTGAAGTTTTAGATTTAAATTTCAGTTAAAGGGTAAAATAATATTTTGGTGTAAAAAGGAGAAATCCATATTCAGTTCAATTAGAGAAGACAAAGCAGGGGCACCAGGCCTACTGTACGTTATCCCAGCCAATTGGCAGCTTGGCTCCTGAGAGCCCACTCCCACTGGGTGCGAATCAGAAATCTAACAGCTAATGACAACAGTCACCCCATGGTACCAGTACTGACAGCAAACTAATGCCCACACGTACGGAGTAGAGCACAAGAGCTGTCAACCCCCTGGTATGATCCTGTGGGTATATAATGACCAAAAAAAGAAAATAAAGAGGAGGAAAAGAATCACTCCCAGTTTAATCTGATGACTGTTATTTCTTTTTCTCACACCTCTTAAGGATACTTTAGCCATTTGCTATTAAGAGCAGATTTTCCTCTTCAGTGTTTCTCTTGCAATAATAAAATGTTGAATCACATTTAGAATAGGAGACTGTTGAATGGGTTGGAAAAGTAATATGTTCATTGCAAATGTAATTCCAGCTTTCATTTGAAACATTTAAAGCCAGGGCGGTCTTGCAATATGGTTTACAGCATAGACAGATGAAAAACAAACAACAAGAAACTAGAATTGGTGTACTAAAGTCATCACACACAATTTTAATTAATCTGTAAAAATCTAATAAGCCTATGAATTCTATGTATTTTAGCAATGAACAACTCGACTGACTCAAACATTTTCTCTCATTTCTGTTCTTAATAAAATACCTCGAAATCAAGTCAAACACTGACCAAATCTCCAGTAAATACTGAAATTGCTTAACATTTGGTGATTTCAAGGGTCAGAAACATTGATATTATTTGTTATACTACCATTAGAGCCTGTTTGTGCTACTGTTTGTTTTTTTTCTCCTGATTAAACTGAATTTGTGTGTATAAGCAGAGCAGACCTGTATTACAAGTTATTCATTTTACAATGGCATTGCTAATTAAAAATGAATTATATATTATTTGGGTTTGTATTGATTCCACTTACATGTTTTAAGAGGACTTCCTCTGAATTTACATATAAATGACAGGCTCTTGGCGCAGTAGTGTGTATTTTTTGTGGCTCTGCTCTGCTGGACAGCAGTGTTTCTAAAACATGACCCATTTGACTAGTGTTAAGAAACCCAATCTTCTGCTTATTTGACTGTAATCTTTATTTTATTTTTTTTAATGAGTCGTTTGCCATCCCTGCAGCTGGAGTCCTTTAATTATTATTTATTAATTTGCTTCTGTCGTAAAGCTACAAAAGCCTCTATCAACAAATCCCGCAGGTTGTTATGAGTCAAGCACTGAATATAGTGATGGAATCACTGAAGAGCTGTGCACACTGACACGAGCACTATCTCCAGCGTTCAGCCCCTCCACCAAGCCAAATCAAGTTTGTGTTATCAGTATACAGCTTATACCACAGTTCTGAGCAACGTCAGCAAGAACAGGAGCCCCGAGGTGAACAGACATCAAAGTAATCAAGCAGTGAATGCAAGAACTGAGAGTAGCTGTCACACCATGAAACTGTGTTACCTCTTTTATGCAGCACAAAGGAATAACTCCCTAATAAAATCCCAACAAACACTATTAGGCTATTTATTTTCCTTCTACTACCATCATACGCAAACACAATCATGCACTGTGACTGTTTTATGCTTAGCTCCTTCTGGCCATAACCTGCTTGATTGATAAACACTTGTTCAAGTTTGAAAAAAAGCAAAGCCGAGACTGAAGAAACAGCAGTACATTCGAGACAATCCTCTGAGTAAACAGGCATCAGCCTAATTCATCTTGAGCAGCACAGCAGCAGAGACGTGGCAGAATGCAGGACCGTTACCATTTTCAATTTTGATGCAGTTATTTTTTTTTTAGGATTGCTCCACAGTGAAGATTTTGTATGACTGAATCACCACAATATGAGCGAAGCGCTTCAGCTGAAACTCGAGGTTCTTTTCCCGAGATCCTGGCAGTGAGTGCATTAATCACCACAGTCTCCCTTCCTAACTGAAGACAGAGAGCAACAGCTGGGGGAGAGGAGTTCGGCTTTAAACAGTACAGACTGCAGGAGGTTCAGCCATCACTTCTTGTTGTGAATTCTGACATCAATAGTAATGAATACCTTGGAGCGTTGCCTGACTGCCTGAGCCTGAATTGCTATAACACATGAGGCCAGGAATTGGAAGTGGTTTTTGTTTGTGTGTCTTTCTGTGTGCTGGTGTCTGTGGGTCTGTGTGTAACCATATGTACTGTATCCACCTCTGTTTACCTGTGCAAGCACATGCGTTCCTGCCAGTGTGTGCCTTTTTTTAGTGTGGATATGAGTAATATGCAGAATAACCGGTAGGGCTAAATGACCCGGGCTGACAGGAACAATTAATCAGAACATTGTTGGAGCTCTTGGATGAGGCTCCATGCCGAGGTTACACCTGCAAGGGCTTGAGCTGCACTGGGATCCAGCACACCTACACACAGTGATCTTTAAATGATCTATGGCTGGCTGGACAACATTTATTTCAAGTACAGAGTATTTGCATGGTTGTTGGACAGTTAAAGGCTCACTCATGAATTATTATACATTTTCATGAGACACCAAAAGCACAAAAATCTCCTTGTTTTATTGCCCCAAATTCTAAATAAATTGGGGAAATGTGTACAAAGCAGGGGCGTAATTTCCGGGGGGGGGGGGGGGGGTTATGACCCCCTCAATAATCAGACTCAACCAATATAACCCCTCCCCCCCCAATAACATTATGAATTATCTTGTTGATTTTCTTTACTCATTTCAGGTAAAGCAAAATGATTTCATGTTTAATCATCTGGGAATTTACCCAGATTTATTTATTAATTTACACAGAGATCTTAAAACTTTCCTTTTGATCATCAGAACATCACTACTGCATTTAATCATTAGTGATTATTAATCTCTTGCATAATATGTATATCATCATATTTTTCTGTGCTCTCTTCTCTTCCCCCCCCCCCCCCCCCGAGAAGTCAAGGTAGATGGCCGCCCCTCCCTGAGTCGGGTTTTGCCAGAGGTTTCCTTTGTTCACAGGGAGTTTTTCCTTCCCACTGTTACCAAGTGCTTGCTCTGAGCCATATTGTCGGGTCTGTAGGGACTGTTGCTGTAAATTGGTGTTATATAAATAAAATTGAACTGAAGTGAACTGAACCAAATTGAGGGCCAATTTTGATTTTCTGCCTCGTCCCTTGCACATAGATGTATTTCTAGATTCTCTGGTGTTATTTTTGTGATGATGTTATGCACTGTAGATAATGAGGTTTTTCCTTTTTTTAAATTTTGAAATTATTCCACAATTTGTGAACAGCTTTTTTGCAGATTGCTGAAACTCTTCCTCTGTAAGATTCTCTTTTTATAGTCAGTCATGATAGTGACCTGCCGCCAATTAACCACATTAGGTGCAAAATGTTCCTCCAGCTGTTTTTTTAGTACCACTTACTTTTCCATCCTTTTGTTGTGCCTGTCCAAACTTTTTTGAGAAACAGTGCTACCTCCAAATTCAAAACGAGGCAATAATTTTCACGATTAAACGTGGGTTTATGAGATCTGCTAGTTGTTGTATTTGTTTATACTGCCATTTTACACAATATTTAGAAATTATGGTTATAATTTAGAGTATGTGTTCTGCCAACAGAGTAAACATAAGTCCAGTATTCTCCTTCTAGCTCTCTTTTGGTGAAAGATCTCAAGGCATGAATGTTTTAGAGATTGCAATGAATGCATGTTTGTCTGGAATTTTTTGTTTTCAGTGTTGCCCTCATGACGTTTAAAAGTTTTAAAGACTATCTGGAATCCAAGATCTTGGTCTTCGACTTTGGTATGCAACAAATTTTGACGAAGCAGTATCTCAGAGAAGTAAAACCAGTTAGGACTGGACAAACTGGTTTTCAGAGGAAATAAGTTGTGACAATAAAACCAAACTGTCAAGTCGCACGTAGTAAAACAAAAATACTGAAACTCTTAACAGAGCTAAGATGTACTGCTGAGTTCGGTGACCCATATTTCACAGATTAATTGCATCATTAAAACAAAAATTATGATTTTAAACATCTCTCATTAAGCTATCTTTTAACATTCTCCAATTTTGTATTAAATACAACACAGGAAGGTTAATATTTTTTTTAATTAAAGAGGCCCTAAATACACTTTAATAACTGCTGGCCTAAAGGTTGACAAATGACCCTAATTAAGAGAAAACAAAACAAATTAGAGTGCATGATATTTAGATAGATACATGTGCTTCCAGTGCACATCTACATGAACAGGTGTGCCTGCGCAGCATGCTCAGGTAGCTGATACATTACGGTTTTCTGCTCACATCTTTCTCTGGGAATTCAGTTGTCACTTATCAAAGTAAATCTAATTAAACACAGGCTTAAAACGTGCACCCTCTCCATTCTGCTGATCTTTTGTCCAATTTTCTATCAATAGTGTTGCTACTGATCCAGTGGTAATGCGTTGCCTCCTCTGCACTCACACACAATGCCAGGAGGCCTTTGCTTGATGTTCTATGTAGGACAAGTCGTAGTGTGTCTGAGGTAATAAATGAACAAGATGAATGTGGGGGATATGTTCATTTGAAAGCTCTTGTCACTGAGGGTTTGTCGTCCGGCTGCACAAAGGGTAGAACCTTCCTGCCTGATTTACTTTAGATTCAAACCATGGCTAAATTGGAAATCGTGAATCACTCTGACACCATTGGCATAAGATGGATTAGTTCAGTTAAAGGCTGCCTTTTCTTTACTTTGGATCTTTTTAAAGAAATCATACAAAAATTAATTTTTCTGACAGACGGCTGACCCGGGCAGCCAGTGAAAGGAATAGCAAAGGGAGGCCGGCACTGAGGCACTACAAAGCTGGTTTTATCAGCACGGCACTATCCCAACCACATCCAAAAGCTCTCAGCAGCACAATGAGCCTGGCTGAATATTTGATCAACTGTCTCAGGTTTAACAAGCCTTGCCAAACTACACCTGCCTGGAGGAAAAAGATATGCCTTTGAGCAGGGCAATGCCTCCCCCAAGATGTTAAGGAAATAAGCGTTTGATGTTCACAACAACCGAGCACTAAGCTCATCCATTCTTGAGCACTTGGATTCTCAGCAAGGTTCAAGATTTGCATTTACTGAACAATAGTTTTCTGAATGCCAACAATGTCTTCCATTGTAGCCTAGCCATAAATTACAAAACAATGCACTCAACGAGGAACTACTGTACCCGTAATGTTGCTTTTACAGCTTGGAGTCAGTAAAACACTGTATAACTTTGCTTCTTGCCAAGTGTCATACAACAGATGTTTCTTGCTTATGCCTCTGGAATCTCTCCCACAAATAAAATCAGAGATAATCCTCTTGTAAGAAAGTGTAAATTTATGTGCTTTTGCTATATCTCTGAATAAGCATGTGTGTGTACTCAGTCACATCGTGGGGACTGTTGGTGACAAAAAGCAGATGCCCAGTGTTAAAGTAGATGTACCTGTAAATAAGGTTATGGTGTGTCTGTGTGAAAAAGAATTAAAGTCAGCGTAATTATCTCTCTCTGTGTGTGTGTGTGTGTGTGTGTGTGTGTGTGTGTGTGTGTGTGTGTGTGTGTGTGTGTGTGTGTGTGTGTGTGTGTTTCTGTACGTGTGTATCCCCAAACTTATAGTTGCTGGTTGCAGCTCATTGCCCTGCAGTAATATCAGGCCTTACAGACACCTGGGACCAGTGGTGTGGTCCCTCAGAAGAGGCTGCCGTCTGGCAACTGGCCCTGATTACTTTCTCCACTCTCTGGAACTCAACTCTGTGTATGCCATTAACAAGCTCCACGTGGTATGATCCCAACTCGACCATGCCATTAAACCTCTACACAAAAGCTAGTTTACAAACAGGCACACACACACACAAACTGCACAACTTAACCATCAGTCCACTGAAACCTCTACCACCTGCAGACCAACGTTTTCCATAACCTCTCCTTTGAGAGCAGAGCCTGCACAGCGGAAACTGTGAAGCAACGGTGACATCTAGTGGCCAAATTACTGTGTAAAACAAAAAGTTGTAGATTTGTTTTTGCTGCACTGCCCAAAGACCGAGTAGAATTATTTGACTGTTAGTTGCTTTCCCTTCCTTTCATAAACACGTTATATTTTTATTTCATTGCTTGTGTTATTCATATTTATCATTTGCGTGTACACAACTAGATGCTAAAAGTTTCATAGCTCAGTTAGGGACAAGCTTTTTCAGGATACTTTTTATTATCTTCTTGTGTTCAATTCTGCATGTTTACACTATTCAAATTATATAATTTATACAATCTAGTATTTTATTAATTTGCTTTTTAATAGTGCATTTAATAACCTGTAAATAACTAATGTAAAGTGTAACATTCTACTGTTCAAGTCTACACGTTTACATATGTCAAAAACACAGAAGTATTCATAGACATATGTGTGCATATATGAATAAGCATATGTATGTAGATATGTGTGCGTGCATATAAAGAGTTCTGTGAATAAGTATTTGCCCCCTTCCTGATTTTGTTTCAGTTTCATTGACCACACTGCTAGACCTGCTGAATCAAGAAATCGCTTAAACAGAATCTGTCTGACACAGTGAATTAAACTAAAAGATGTCTGCATGCAACAAGTCATGACATCATATAAAGAAACTCAGAAAGAACAGAGGAATAAAGTCAGTGACATTTATCAGTCTGGAAAGGGTTACAAAGCCATACAAAGGCTTTGGACCCCATAAAACCATGATGAGAGTCGTTATCCACAAATGGAGAAAACTTGGGACAGTAGTGAAGCTCCACGTGCGTATGCTGGTCACTTCCCAGGAGTTACCAGTATACCAAAATTACTCCAAGAGTAATTTAAGACTCATCCAGGAGCTCACAGAGCCAGAACAACATCTAATAAACTTCAGGCCACACTGAGAAGGAGACTGAGCAAAAAATAGTTTCACATTTGCCAAAAAAAAACCCTCCAAAACATCTTGATGATCCCCATGACTTTTGGGAAAATATTTTGTAGATTGATGAGACAAAGGTTGAACTTTTGTCTCATCATGGCCTTCCAATTGGGGTCTGGGATGCGGGGCGTCCCTGCTACTGCGAGGCCGGGGGCAGTCTGCTTGTCTTCAGCCCAGGGAAAAGGGTGGCATCTCCTGGGTCTGGTTTCTCCTCAGGTCCAGGTGGTGCCTGGACCTGGGAGTTAGAGTATGTCCGCGGGCACATCACTGCAGCCCCCTCTGGCTTCTGCTCCGTGGCTGCTGGGTGACCCGTCGTCTGGGGCTCTCCTCAGCTCCTCCCAGGAGGGTGGCCCAGTTGCCCCTCCGATGGTCCTTCTTGGGCTCTCACACTCTGGGGCCTCTGGATGTCTGGGGCCTGGATCTCCTCCATGCCTGTGCCCTGGGGAACGGGGCTATGGCTCCCCACATCCTCTAGCAGATTGTTACATGGAGAAACCTTTTGAATACAAGCGTGCTCATGCTCACAGGTGTACACACGGGTGTTCACAGACACAAACTACACCTTTCTTGGCTGCAAAGGACATTGTGCGCTATCGATCTTGCGTGCTGCGCAATAACATTCAATATTTAGTATCTACTGTTATTTACTGTTAGCTAGATTATTGCGATTGTGTTGTGTTTATTATGTTGCTCTCTTTTTTGCTTCTTTTCTCTTCTGTTTTTTCTTCTCTCAACGGGTGATCCAGGTGATTTTTTAAGTGCCTTTTCTTACTGTCCCTCTTCCCCTCTGTTTTTCTTTCTTACTTTCTTTCTTTCTTTCTTTCTATCTCCCTTTCCTATCCCCCAGTCATGTCTGTCCAATCTGTAACAATTGAAAATAAAATAAAATAAATACATAACAATAATAAAGGTCAATCAAATGGACCAATATGGCAAGGCCATGATGATCCACTTGGTAAAGTAAATCCGTTGGGCATCTTTCGTGGCCTTCAGACAATAATTCTGATGGCTAAAGAACCAAATGGGATAGGCAACAAAAAAAAAGTTGCATTTTTTGGAAGGCTTGAGTCCTGTTACGTCTGGTAACTAACACAGCATTTCATGAACAGAGCATCATGGCAATAGTCAAATATAGTAGTAGTGGTAGGCTGCTTTTCTGCTTCAGGACCTGAATGACTTGCTGTAATTGATGGAACCATGAACTCTGCCTACTAGAAACTGCTGAAGGAAAATGTCCTGGGTTTGGGTTTTGAAGGATAATGAGCCAAAACACACAGAGTCCACCTCTAAATAGCTCAAAAAACAAAATGTAGGTTTTGGAGTGATCTAGTCAAATTTAGGGGTTATATCTGACTGAGATGCTCTGGCATGACCTTAAACTGAACATTCATTCTGGAAAATCCTCTAGTGTGAAGAAAAAAAATCAGTGATTTGAGCACATTACGTTTAGGGTCGATTGCTTTTTTTCCACATGTTCAACTGTAATTTCGTCATGCTTGCATAATGATAATATAGAGTATTTAATCTTGACTCCCAATACTATTCCGGGACCACGAGGGGGCGCCGTGTCCTATTTATTTAATTTGTCCTATCAACAATCATCCCATTGCCTACAACCGTTAAAAAACGTATATATGGATCATGACAATATATTTCTGTTTTGTAATTTAAAAAAAAAAAAACTATGGCGAGACATTGCTTCTGTACAATATTAAACTATTAAAAATACACACGCATATATTGAATAAAGTGAATAACCATATAAACGTAAAATACTCAGAAAAAAAGGAAATTAACTAAAATGTGGAGACAAAATATTTCATAGATCAGTTTTACCTGTAATCACAGTTTCATAACATATAATCGTACTGACTTTGGTTTGGTGTCATTTTCCGATTTTGGCTCTAGACTGACTGGAAAAACAAATAAGCTCTATTTTTAGACGATATACAGTAAGAGTGCTGTGAGGTCGGGCTTATTGCGCATTGCCTAAACGGGACACAGCAACTAGAAACGTGAGCTATTTGATACTCTTTGTGATATTTCAGACTTTCTTTCTTCTTGCTGCTGACAAATGGAAAAAAGAAAAAAAAACTTGAATACTACAGTGAGTGAGTGACAGCCAGCGGAAACAGGCACACCTTATCGTATCTCTCTTATATTCAAATGTTTTCATGGCTGTGCATGCATGCGCCTGGAGGAAGAGGAGAAGAAATCATTTCCAAGAGGGCGGTGCTACTGTATGAAGTAGGAACAGCGTCAAAGTTAAGAGTGCTTCCAAACATTAACTCGAACTTTAAGTGGCCTCTGCTGTTAAATAGAACAGAAGGAAACCGAGCAGGTAAGACGACGGCTCGCCTCTGCCGTGAGATTTGTTGACTGTAATGTGATCTGTCGATCGGGCTTAGCGGGGGAAATGTCCCGTTAGTAGCACGGCTAACTGAGCTCTTACCTGTGCCAGGTAAAGTCGGCGTATACAGTACAGGTAGAGGTACACTTTTCTGCCTTGTTTGTTTATTTGTGTGTAACATGGGCTATCGAAGAGTAGCCTACGTTACACAGAGCAGGGCAGGACTACTTTCTGATCTGCTGACTTGCGTAAAAAGAAAATGAGTAAGCGATCTAACTTTACAGTAGGATATGTTGCAACAGGCCTCTTACAGCCTGTAAGAACTAACTTGACACGTCTATCAAGAAGATATTAAAAATAAAAGTAATATTACTTGCTTAAAGTGCTTAATCTGGAAGCTGTCACCGTAATTTGCTATATGCAGCTGGAGACTGTCCATTGGGCGTCAGATATGTCTTGTTTCTTTGTTTCTTTTTTTACACTATAGTTCAAAAGACTACGAGAAGAGAGGAAGGAAGCGCATTTTCAATTAAAGCAGCAGGGTGTGCCAAAATATTGGCGTTATCCTTAAGAAATGACAGGTTGAAGAAGATTAATTCAGTTGAACTTGTCTAAATGTTTAATCCATTAATCACCATACTCCACTACTTTAGTAGCCTGTATAAATCTTTAACGATTACTTAATCTCACAAGGCGAAGTTGGTGGAATTGGTTTTGAGGTGTCAGTTCAGGGCTAAAAATCTTGTTGGGACACCAGAGTTTTTACAAACTTCAAATATGTAAGGCTGAATTTTGTTGAAGCATACATAAAACAAATTACAGAATATTGAGGTATGTAATGGCCAC
Organism: Mchenga conophoros; assembly: GCF_057382185.1. Lineage (NCBI taxonomy): Eukaryota > Metazoa > Chordata > Actinopteri > Cichliformes > Cichlidae > Mchenga > Mchenga conophoros. Next base: position 22,139,218 of record NC_140536.1, read on the forward strand.
TGAAATGTGTATTATCATGTTTTATTTTACTCTTTGTAAAATTTCAGACTATATGAGCTACAACTCCTTTAGTAACTAATGGAATATCATATTTTTTTTCACCCAGGCCAAGTTGATGTAATTCACCTTCTATGCTCCTGAAAAAAAGAGGCTCAGATGCTTCAGGATGGACGAGGCTCTTCCCAGCCTGAGCTCAGTTTCAGACTCTCTGGAAGCAGACAGTGAGGAGTTCCAGCTCAGAGTGGACTTCTTCAGGAAGTTGGGTTACACCCCATCAGAGGTCATGGCTGCTTTGAGGAAACAGGGCTTAAGCACAGACACTAATGCGGTGCTAGGAGAGCTCGTTAGGAACAGAACCAGCAGTGTACCTTGCATTTCCAGCTCTGACAGTGACGAGAGGAGCACACGCCAAAACGACTCCCTGCAGCCTCCCAGTTGGGGTCTTGGGTCCTGCAAAAACACAACGCAGCTGTGGGACCAAAACAAACCGGACGAAGAATTGAGGCCTGTTGTTATTGACGGCAGCAATGTTGCCATGAGGTAATCCTGATGATACTTCCTGCTCTGTAGATTATCAGATTAAATCATAATCCATGAATGTCACAGCTGCTATGAACACTTTCTGAATAAGGACAGTTATTTTTCAAAGTCTTATTTAACTCTCTATTTTCCTACTATGTCGTGTGACTTGACTTTTTAAAGGAGGTGTTGACTGCACTGCCCGTGCATGTTTTAGCATGGACCGCTGAGACATTATGCAAATTCTAGATCCTCTACTCAGAATCTCCACCTTTTACCAGAAATTATGTGCAATATGTGACTTTAGGACTGGGTAATAGCCAGAGGGAAGATTCCTTTTAAGCAGCATTTGAAGACGTGGTGTTTACTCAGATCAGTGTAATTTGTTAAGCCTCCTTTTGACTATGAATTAGATTAGATTATTTTCGGTCAGATTAACTGAACCCATGTTATCTCTTATGCTTCTTTTTTTTTTCACAGTCATGGCAACAAGGAAGTATTCTCATGCCAAGGGATTCAGCTGGCGGTGAACTTCTTCCTTGACAGAGGTCATACTAGCATTACTGTGTTCGTTCCCAGCTGGCGCAAAGAGCTGCCCAGAGCTGATGCTCCCCTGACAGGTGAGGATGGCAGAAATAAAGCAAAGCAGACAGATGTTTCTCATCAAGTAGACGGGACAAATTTCAGCCTAACATCCCTGTGAGGCGAAGTTAAATGAGGTTAATACTGGTGACACAAAAAGCAGTTTTCACACGGGGTGTGAATGACAAATAAGGTTTGATTCAAACAGAAATGAATCTGATATTATTTTCATGCTGGATGTTAGCACGACCATAAAGATGGAATTAGACCCTTAAGACTCACTAATTGCTGGAGGGGAAAAAACAAATGTGATGTGTGCATTGCTGACAAAATATTTTGATGTGCTTGTGTTCTCTTTGAGTCCAGGCCAATAAAGAACAGGTTTTGTATGTGTAAAAAGGCGTCCATTGTAAGCTGTCAATGAAAGAAATTCTTAGAATTGAAAATTCGTTGACTGCTTTTAGCAGTCAGTCTGGTTCTACCATCTGCTAATTTTCTCATTATTGGTTAGTTTAATGTTAGAGAAGACTAAAAGTTTATATTTTAGTCTCCTGGCAGCAGGCAAGACCAGTGAATCCAGGAGACTGAGAACCACACCTTCTGAACTGTCAGATAAGACAAAAGATACAAAAAATTCCCCTCCGGGCTCAGTGTGTGGCACATGCAATGGTTACAACATAAGCTGATCACTTCTGTTAAAGTGCCGACTATGTTAGCCTCTTAAAGTTTCAGTTTCTGTACAATGAGATAATATCTGCAGGGCATATCCTGCCGTAACCACACTGTAATCAGAATGTTTACCCATAGATTTAGAACAAAAAGTAGCTAAAATGGATATAAATCACTAAAGATGTTCTTAAATGGTAGCCTGATTGTTTTACTCAGAAGGTAACAAATTCTTACTGATAAGGAACTGAAACAAATGAAATAAGCCCACACAACTATTGTAACAGAGAGGTTGCCATTTATTCTAGTTTTTGCGTACAAGTCGTGCTAAGATGATATTTTTTTTCTTCCCCCACTCACGCTTTTTTCTTTGTTAATACAGAAACAAATACTGTATTATACAGTGAGTTTTAGAGGTGATTTTTTTTTAAGCAAGAAATGAAAAACTTAGAAATTCTATCACATAATTCTGTATTCATGAATAATTCCCACATGAGCCAGGAGATATTACAGAAAAACTTAATACATCTATGCAAAAAAAGTTAAGGTTGTGAAACAGGGTATTATTTAGTTGGCCAGCATAAAATATTTCCATACCAGGCCATGGCAAGAAAAAGTGGAAATACACTTAAATGAGTCACTCTGACTGTTTTTGGGTGGTTACAATATTGTAATCACAGACAGTCGTGTATAATAGAGTTCTAAATTTATCCCAACTGATTCACTTATGTCCGTGTATTTATAAAGCCCAGATGAATATAATGTCAGTGTATCTTTGTGTAAATATTACCACCTGCAGCACAACAACTAAATAAAAAGGATGGCACATCCTGGAGCATAAGCCTCTTGTTGCTCTCAAGAATTAATAGCTGTGCAGCCTGGGTGGAGCAATCCAAAGGTTCTTTTTTTCAATCTTTGAACAAGGAAGTAAAAATCACCATGTAGTTACTCGTGGGAAAGTCCCATCGGGAAGTAGAGATGGGGATTTTTTTTGTTTTTGTTTTTGTGTGTTGTTTTTTTTTCCACACCTACCGTACTTGATGTTGTAGATAACTACTGGTATCTACTTACAGTAAGTTGTTAAGTTTTGACAGAAGTTAGAAAAGTGCTTTTCTATCACATAAGGTTTTCTATCTTTTGTTCATCACACAGAGTTCAAGGTTCATTTCACTTACCCTTAACTTGTTTTGAAGCACTATCAGTGTGTGTGTGTGTGTGTGTGTGTGTGTGTGTGTGTGTGTGTGTGTGTGTGTGTGTGTGTGTGTGTGTGTGTGTGTGTGTCTTTGTCGTGCATTTATTCACTCAGCTTGCACATAGCATGATCTAGAGTAATCTTAAGCTACCCCTCATTTCCTTATGTTCTAATTCCAAAAAATTTGTGGTCTTGAGCAATCATTCTCCAAGGTTTATGAAGGTTTTTCAAAGTTTTACTCTAGAAATTTTCTGCTAAAGCACGCAAAGTATATCTGAAAGTCGTGTCTTTAAGAAATAGGAAAAAATCCAGATCTGACACAGGCCCAGAGAGATGCATCTACTGTTCACTGAAGCCTCGTCAGAAATGGTTTCAATGAAATGGTGGCTGTCAAAAACCATTCGTAAGGAAATGAAACGGGGAGAAAAGGCTGAGGTATGCCAAAATACACAATACCTGGACTGAAAATCAGTGGCAACAGGTCTTATGGAGTGATGAATCTTGTTAGAATTTTTGGTTCTGTTCAGAAGAGATCAGGAGAAAGGTACAACAGTACATGTCTGCAGCCATCTGTAAAACATGGTGCAGGCTCTGTCATGGCTTTGGCCTGCATTTCATCCAGTGCTTTGTGGAAGTATGAACATAGAAAAGTGCTGTCAGAATCTTGATCAACCATGCAATAGCATCCCAGAGGTGTCTGATTGGCAGCAGCTTCATGTTTCAGCACGACAGTGATTCATAACACATTACCAAGTTTGCAAAGAAATACCTGGATAGAAAAGAAAAAAATAGAATGACCTCCCTAGGCCTAGAAATTCAATTCAATTTTAGTTTTATTTATATAGTGCCAAATTACAACAACAATTGTCTCAAGGCACTGAAATCAGCATTATGGAAGGAGTGTGGGATGCTCTTCACAGAGAAGGGAACAAAAGGCTGCCAACATCCAATAAAGAGCTTACTGGATGTTGGCAGCTTTTAAAAAGCCTGGAGAACTATTCCTGAAGACTACATAAAGAAATGACAAGAAAGCTTGCCTGAGAGAGTTGAAGCTCTTTCAAAGAATAAAGGCAAATATTAACTTTCAACCTTGTTAAAATTGTACAAACTTTGTTTTCACCTTGTGGTTTGGCATGCATCTTTCAATAAATCCACATCTTTTTAATGTGTCACAGTACAGTTGAATACACGAAATCATTTAATACAGCGTAAATTGTCAACTCTGGATCTGTAACTGATTACTGGTTGCACTTTCAGATCAACACATTCTGCTGGAGCTTGAAAAAAGGAAAATCGTTGTCTTTACTCCATCACGCCGTGTTGGGGGCAAGCGAGTGGTTTGCTATGATGACCGCTTTATTATCAAATTGGCGTATGAGTCCGATGGAATAATCGTATCCAATGACACCTACCGAGACCTCCAAGCAGAAAGACCTGAGTGGAAGAAATGCATTGAAGAGAGGCTGCTCATGTACTCCTTTGTGAATGACAAGTAAGCCTGTTCTTCTGTATGTGCCTGTGAAATACCACATTTTCCTTCGTGGTGAATTTTCCAGAAAAAGAATTTGCAGCTTACAGCAGAGTTGTGGGGAGACCGGGGATAGTTGTAACGTGGGTCAGTTGTAACACTTCCAATTTCTCCAATCAGGGCTAAGTTTCAAATGATGTGACTCATCCTGTGCACGCCCAATTCAGTTCTGCTATCACATGTGAAAAATCAGCACATTTTGTCAAACACAGACAATTTAACATGAAAAAAAGTAATTTGTATGCCAAAAAGTAAGTTTTTCTACTTTATTTCAATTTCTAATAGCATTATCTGCTTTGCAGTTAAACTCATCAAACTTAAATTATGTTATTTGTATGTCTATGGGGATATATTCTGTGTAGGTCTTTAGTGCTAATGTTTTAGCCGTTGGCTGTAATGTTAGCTAGTTCATGGCTATAGGAGTCTGGGTCAGTTGTAACAATAATGCAGATGTTACAACTTACCACACTATTACTTTAACTTATATTAAACAAGTTGGGGCAACGACATCAGCAGAGAGAGATTCACTGGTCACATTTGTATATGTGGTTAATGCCATTGGCAACACAATTCCTCCACTGTTTGTGTTCCCACACATACATTATGCAGACCACTGTGTCAGAGATGGACCAGTAGGAAGTATTGGTAGTGGAAATAAATCAGGATGGGTGCAAGAAACAGATTTCCTCATCTTTCTGAAGCACTTTGCAAACCACACCAAGGTAAGCCATGATAAAAAGTAATGGAATTGCGATGCTGGTGCACAACTACAATTTTTCAGCTTCATTGTTATGTTCAAAATTGGTGCAAGAGTTGTAGGTTATAATGCCCACTGAGCCAATGAGGCCAAACTCAAGGAAGACCAACCAAAATTAATGAAATATTCAGTTGCAGAAAATTCCAGAATTTGTCTTTTTGGGGGGTTGGAATATGTTCAAAAGTTAGATTTCTGCATTCTGTCACACACACACACAGCTACATAAATGGCTCTAACTGCATTCATGTGTTGAATAAACAAAGATTACATGTTAATGTTTTGTCAGTACCCTTATTTCATTGTGTTACATTTCACCCCAGGATATGTTACAACTAACCCAGACTATGGGGTTAATTGTAACATTTCACTCTTTGTGTTTGAGACCATACCATGCAATGGGTAATTGTGCTGCAGAGAAAATAGCTGCACTATTTAATAGCAGAGACATGTAAATACTTTGCATTACATTTTGAATCCACTACCTTAAAAGAACTCCAATTTACAGACAGAAATGTCAAAAATGTTACAACTATCCCCGGTCTCCCCTACAAGTGGATGAAGAACTCTACAATTTTTGTATTTTTCTACAGGTTCATGCCCCCAGATGACCCTTTGGGTCGCCACGGCCCCAGCCTTGACAATTTCCTTCGGAAAAAGCCTCGTCCTACGGAGCAAATGAGACAACTCTGTCCATACGGTAGGTACGATTAGCATATCGATCAGGAAGTGTTACCCTCTTCTGCAGCAGAGAATGTGCTGTCCACATTAGATCTCATCAACAAAAAATCTTTTTGCTTAGGGCTGCTCAATTAATCGAATTTTAATCACGATTACGATCTGGGCTTTCAACGATCATTAAAAACGACTGAGCCGATTATTAGCCCCTCCCTCGTGCTTTACTCTCGCGCTGCTCCGTGTGGCAAATCGAGCGCACCTCTCTGCATTTCGAACACGCATCACAACAATTAAGAGGACCCGAAGGAAGCTCGGAAAGCTAAGCAGAAGTTATTTGGAGAGGAGAGTGACTGCCGTTGGTTGAAAAGAGAGGTAAAAAAAAAAAAAAAACTTCAGTGGTGTGGAAACATTATGGGTTCGTGGAGTCAGACGTGGATCAAGTAGACATAGTGTGTAAACTTTGCTATGGTGTCATAGCTGCACCACAGAGCAACACTACAAAGTTCACTAAACATAGATGTTTACATTTTTCATTTATTTTTTTATATTGCAAACATTTGCACTGTTATCAGTATTTGCACACTATTTTATATTATTTTTTAAAGTCATTATTCAATACATTGTTATTGTTAACCCTTTAAATCCCTGTAGAACTGGAGCCGCATAAGCTAGCGCAATAATTTGTTTTGCATATGAAACCGGAGGAGTTGTACTTACATCTTATGCCATCAGCTTGTCCTCGGTCCCGGTTTCCTTCCACATAAAGCTTTGCAAAAATTGCATAAAAAGCGCTTGCAGGAACAAAAACATAATATTCCAGAAACACTCTTTGCCGATCCGATCAGCTGTTCGTAACACTTCCCACAGTGAAACAGACGTCAGCGCGAACTGTCGCATGTTCGCCATTTCCTGTCCGAAACCGGAAGTGACGTCATTTTCGTGGAAAATGTAGTTTTTTACTTGTAGGCCTTAAAAGCCTATACTGGTGCTTTTATAAGTCATGTTTGACTTTTCTGAATAGTTTCTGGGATGCTTAGAACTCGAATTGCACTGCTGGAAATAGTTTATTTTGATGCACATGCTGTTTTCTTTGCAAATTTGCATCATAGGATTGTTTTTTGTTTTTCCTGCAGTATATAAAAATTGCTGTATCTCCAAAATAAAACTATGAAGAAACTCAAAATAAATTTCCTGTTGTTGTAAACTATTTTTTTGCAACTTTTTTGTATTTAAAGTTTTGAGGGATAAGCCTCTTAAATTTCCCCAAGTAGAAATATATATGTAAAAAAAACAAAAACGATTTTCAATTTTTTTGTAGTTTATTGCACTTTTTTGCAATTAATGTAATTACTATGGACTTAATGCATACATATTATTAAATATGGGCTATAACAGTTGTATTGATGTATAGCAACTTGAAATGCTCCCAAAAATGGCACTACAGCATATAAAAAAATAATATAAGCTCTGGCGGACTTGGTTCTGTGGTAGGTCTTAAAGGGTTAAATAAATATCGTCAAATAATCGAGATCTCAATTTCAGTGAAAATAATCGTGATTATCATTTTTGCCATAATCGAGCAGCCCTATTTTTGCTTATGTGTCTTATTTTTCTCCATCACAGAAAAAAAGTGCACGTATGGCATAAAGTGTAAGTTCTACCATCCTGAGCGGGTAAACCAACCCTATCTGTCTTTAGCTGATGAACTGAGAGAGAAAGCCCAGATTTCTACTGTAAAAGAAGAGAGAAATGCCAGTTTGTCACCCAGACAGCTTCAGTCTGATCCCGCACTTGCTCAAAATGCCTATTTTCATCCTCGAGACTCCAACAAAGAGCTCAAAAGAGATCAGCAGACTTCCTCACCACCTTATCACGTTAGTGAAAACAAGCTGCTGTACTGGGAGGATCCTAGACACAATCCAAATCACATGCCGTGTTCTGTAACAGGAACCCAGTGTCAGAAAGAGTGGCCTGGGTTGCACTTGATGTCAAATCATTACTATGCCAACATGTCTCAAGAGTACCTGGATTCAGGCCTTGGCTCATTTGAGAGTCAGTACTCTGATATTTCGCATTCCCTCCACAACTCAAAGATGCTCAGGCTGCAGTATCAGAGTGCTCCTCCTGGAGCCACAAATTCTCCCGTACATTTAGAGAAAAATAACATCAATCAGCCTTGCAAGTGCTGTTCTCATGCAATGCCCTCGACAGTTCACCAGCAATTTCATGGAAACATGGACTCTCAGGCACAACCCCAATACAGCGCCTATCACCCAAATGCCCTCACACCCACTGCTTCCCACCAGCGCAGCCTCCCCAGCCATTTCCAGTACAGTGGAGGCACCCATGTTCAGCAACATTACTGGTCAGATCCCTTTCAGGGGTTACCACAAGCCAGCAGACCAAATAGCCTCCCTTCTTCAACTCGTTCTTCACACTACCACAATTCTTGCTGCTCTAGCAACAGTCATCAGTACTATTCAAGGGGACAACAACCATCTTCTGCTGCATTTGACTCACAAAGGTTAGAACTCCGCAACAAGCTCAAAACTATCTTCAACCCACATCTGGTGGATACTGTCATGGAAATGTTTCCAAATCTGATGAATGCTGAGAAACTAGCTGCAGAGATACTGAAGCTGAAAGCCCAAAGAGATCTTTTCTGATTATTCTTCTTTCAGACCTGTCATTACTACTTGCCTTGACCTCAATATAGCATCCTTATCACCTTTTCAGAAGGTCGCATAGTGACTATAGCTGAGTCATTTAAAAACTAATTCTGTGCAATGTGCTATTATACTGTAAAAATGAAACGTTTTATTTATGAATGATTTAGTTAATCTGTTATAGGTTATATATATTTTTTTTATGACACTGGAGTCATATGTCTTTGTCATCCATGTTTTGGATAAAAAGTGCCTCTAGATGGAAAACGGTTACATTTATGCATATTTGTTTATGCATATTGCTTCAAAGTTAATTAGTTTTAAGTTCTCATGAAATAACCTGTTGCTGTACTATGTGCTACTTTTAATCTTAGTTTTTCAGAAACAGCCTGCAGACAAGTATTATCCTTTCAAGGGACAGTTGCAGTATACTAAAAAACACTGGCAGTCAGTCCAGAAAAGTACCCAGGCTTCCAAATATTATTGAAAGCAAAGTAGCTGAGATACCACAATAAAAGAAAAATGAAACGCTAATTATGTAAGTGAGCTATAAAAACCTTTATGAACTATGGATACAGCCACCATGACATAACCAACTGGTTTGGGAAGTCCCCTTTTTGAGAGCATTTTTGCTGTTGCTATCTTGTTTTTGTTTTTTAAACAAACATGACAAGTGAGGACGGAGAAAATGAGGACACCAAACGCTCATGCAATGGTAACTTGTCACACAAGTTACACAGAAGGTATTTTCAGCTGCTTTCTTATCACCACAGTAGATAGATCTGCATGTTTGACCTTCCTGATGTAACCAGTACTAGGAGTGCATTTACCCTGTGAGATTGGCTTTATGTCTCCTCTCCATCTCAGGCCAGAGAGCTTTTACATGTAAGGGTAACATGTTACCCTCAGAGCTACATCCTGCTCATCTACTTCACTGTAAAGACAACACCACAAAAAGACAGCTAAATAGAACTCCTGCATGCTGTCTCTGTCATTGCTCGTATGTTTAATAAATGTTTGCATCTATCCAACCTTCAGCATTTCGGAAATTACATCTTAAATGTGCAGGCTTAAGGTAGTCTTTGATCTAAAGAGGCATTGAGTCATCCTCTTTACACCTCTGTCTGAGGTTTCCAAAATAAAGTTAATTGTTGAATTCGTTATCTGAATTTTTTCTATTGTGACTTTTGAGTTTTTGCATTAGAAAAGGCAACTGATGATGTCCTGCTGCATTTTTAAATTGTTTTTATTGGTCGGGAATTTTGTTTCTCCTTTATTAACCAGCTCAAACTTTAAACTTTCAAGAGTATTTCATCTGATATATCAATAATTTTGAAGTGTTCTTACCTGTCAGCATTTTGTTTCTGTCCTGATAAGATCTGGCATGAGAAAACCTGTAGTAGGTTACGTCACAGAGGGCATGTGTAAAGTCAGTAGTTTGATTTACGGCATACGCCTCTCCAAAGAGCGACTCTGTTGCTTTTAGTTCCCCACTTCTGAAATACCTTTGGTGTCCTTGCTCTGTGAGCTTCATAAGTAAATAGAAAAGTCATGTAGTCCACAAAGATAAGCTAACATTGCATGTTTTTGCCATACAGTGTAAATGCTGATCTTGCTAGGAAATTTAAACTGAACTTAAAAAAAGGCTTTGACCCAAGCAAAAGGAACTTGCTGATGTGTCATCATCATTTGTTCTGTAAACCTGAATCAGCTTCATGAATCATTCTCTGAATAAATGTCCCGATTAGTGTGTGTAGGAGAGACTACAGTATAACGTATAAAAATGACAGTTATGGAATTTAGTTCTCATAAATGATTTGTATTCTCTATTCTTATATTGGATCATTAACTTCAAATGTTTAGTGTTAGAACTCATTGTAAGAATATTTAGGAAATGCATTGTCACTACCTATTAAAGTCTATTGTAATAATAATATGTGTGAAGTCTATTACAACACAAATGGACGGGGATTAGCACTGTTGCGTGGAGAGCCAGCCAGTGGTTTAAATCCAGTTTCATGTTTCCCCATACCTGTGTGGGCTCTCTCTGGCTTCCTCCCACAGTCCAAAGACATGCATGTTGGTTTAATTGGTGATTCTAAATTGGCTATTGGTGTGAATGTAAGTGTGATTGGCTGTCTTTGCTGTCCACAGCTACCACTTTACACCCAATGAAAGACAGGATACGCTACAGCTCAACGGCGTTCACGAAATGGATTTGCAAAAGAAAATAAACAGCTGGTATGGGGTTAGTGGATTAATCCCAAACTAGTTCTTCGGGTTTATTTAATTCACTTGTAAATATCCCTCTGATGTTAATCAGAGACCAAACAACAGTGATCCTGATTGCCTCACAGATAGAATTGCTGCCAAACTGTCCTACTCAGTTTCACAAGAAACAGCGCAGCTCGTGTTGCAAGCCTGGACGAGAAACTGTTTTTTTCCCCCAGTGACTGAGGGAAAGGTAAGTGTGTGTGTGTGTGTGTGTGTGAGAGAGAGAGAGAGAGAGAGCATGCTAAATACCTTTTTTGCCACTTGAACGATGCAGACATGATTTAAAACTAACTTATATTTAAAAACAAATGTTAAATGCAATCACACTTGTGTATAATAATAGGAAAGAAAGTAGATAACTAAGATCTTGCACTTCATGCATCACCAGTCCCTGCAGATGTAATTAGTCTCACTGGGAAAAGGCCTCATATCCGTACTGATGGTGGTACAAGGTGAGAGTTGTTTTTATATTAAGAGTCAACTTTTCCATTTGTCTCTATATTGTCCAGGTTGCAGGGACAGATCGTTTAGCTTAACTTCAAAGTCTATATGGAGCTTATTGGTTTCTCCAATGTAGCGCTCACCTTAACTAGTTTTACACGCTAATAAGGTAATTGTGAACTAATTAATTAAACAAAATGCTGCTGTTTTAAAGCAGCATGAACACTAGATTTATGTTAAAATAAAGGGAATCATCATTATGCTAATGCACATTGAAAATTATAACTGTTAACATGCTAATCGCTGTGGTTATTGGTATTATAATCATTGTGTGCAGGGTCAGTAGCTCACATGTAGCCTCACAGAGCTGCTAGCCTTCCAAAACCTCCATATGTAACCGTTTTGTGCAAATACACCAACCTTTCTCACACCCTAACTCTATGACTATATCCCTGAGAAATGTCCTTGTTATTTTTAAAGTTCACAGAGTTGCAGATATTACCCAACATGTCAATTCTTTGTTATCTAATGTTGTTTTGAGACTCGATGGACCACTTCTGTTTCTTGGCTTTTGATTCTTTTCTTTTTTTTTTTGATAATTCAAAAATCTAAACTATGCCAACTATCCAGGAGGTGCAACAATAATATTTGTTTAATCAAGAAACACAGTTACCATTACCAGCTAGAGTGGGGTGTTACGGTTGAATGAATGTAAATATTTACTTTATATAACTTTACTTCTATAACTTGTGCAATGTTCGCACACATGTGTCCCATGTTTTACATGATGTGGGGGCATTCGAGGCTCAAGAGTTGGCAGTCTTGTAATCGGAAGGTTGTCGGTTCGAGCCCCGGCTCCGACAGTCTCAATCCCCGTGTCCTTGGGCAAGACACTTCACCCGTTGCCTACTGGTGGTGGTCAGAGGGCCCGGTGGTGCCAGTGTCCGGCAGCCTCGCCTCTTTCAGTGCACCCCAGGGCAGCTGTGACTACAATGTAGCTTGCCATCACCAGTGTGTGAACATATGGATCACTAAATGTAGTGTAAAGCGCTTTGGGGTCCATAGGGACTAAGTAAAGCGCTATACAAATACAGGCCATTTACCATGATGTGTAAACAGGGAATTCGGTTAGCATACTCAAACAACCTTGGGCTTCAAAGCCTTTGTTTAAACATAGCTGTTCGCTTATCAAGATTTTTTTTTTTTGACAATTTCTCTGCGACATGGAGTCACTTTGTCAGTTAAGACAAGGAACATAAAAGCTTGAGTACAGGTTGTGTTTCACAGGTGTGTAATATGATGGCCTCTTCCTTTGTCATGCTTCAAGTAATAATCTCATACCTGAAGGCTTTTAGACAAACTTGACCGTGCACTTGATATTCAGCATTTCTCTTAGCATTAGAGAAACGAATACTTTTTAGCAGACTTAAACTAGTTCATCAAACAATCATCAGTTACTTGGTAACACATTAACCTTCATACAGCACTGTTTGTTGAACTGATGTTTTTATTGTGAATAGGAAATTGATATCGATTCACAAGCAAGATGCATGTGTAAATGTACCATTATGCTGCAGTGTCAGATTGATGATGCTGTTCTGTATTCACCTGGTCCTCTAGTCCAACGGTCCCCAACCTTTTTTTGCGCCACGGACCGGTTTATGCCCGACAATATTTTCACGGACCGGCCTTTAAAGTGTCGCGGATAAATACAACAAAATAAAACTACCGTAGTACCGGTACCGAAAAAAAGAAGATTTATTCATAACACACATGAAAAGACCCAGGAAAACAGAATTAACGATAAAAACGATAACAAAATAACGCTAAAAACCGATAAAAACCCTGAAAACCATACATTTCACACCCGAGCCTCAACTCTCGCGGCCCGGTACCAAACGACTCACGGACCGTGGCCCAGGGGTTGGGGACCGCTGCTCTAGTCGATGGCGAGCTTGGTAAGATGTATGTATTTTTGTTACTCCCATGCCATTAGTAGTTTGTGGAAAGGTACAAAAGCCCCGTATCCAGGTTTGCTGGGGGAAAAAAGGAGATTAAGTTACTATTCAAACAGACTATACGTTAGAAAATCACACTTATATTTATAATTTTAATATTTTAGATGTCGCGGAGGTCGTGTGTTTGTTATTGTTGTTTTGTTCTTTTGCAGTCTCGTAAAAAAATACTACATTTAAGTAACATTTCCAAATGCAGTCAGTCAAGTTTGTCATTGTAGGAAAGTGAGTTCACATTACAAGGTTGCACCTCATGCCTTTAAAGACAGCTAAGATGACCTGACAGCTGCATGTGCAGCACAGTGCAGCACAGTCCTAAAAAAATACCCAACAGCCACTTCATTAGGCACACCTTGCAGTTTTATGTTGGACCTTCTTTTGCCTTCGGGAATGCCTTACTTCTTCATGATATGAAGTTAATAAGCTGTAAGAAATATTCTTCAGACATTTTGGTCCATATTCACAGATAGTTGCTGCATATGTGTCAGCTGCACATCCATGATGCAAGTTTTCCATTTCACCACATCCAAAACATGGTCTATTAGATTGAGATCTGGTGACTGTGGAGAACATTTGACTATAGTGAACTCATCTTCAGGTTCGGTAAACCAGTTTGAGATGATCTGAGCTGGAAGCAACCATCAGACGATGGGTACAGCGTGGTCAGTGACATGGTCAGCCACATTTCTCAGGTAAGCTGTGGCACTTGAAAGATGCATATGTAGTCTCTTGGTGTTGCTTCAAGGTTCAACATGTTATGTATTCAGAGATTTTCTTCTGCTTTCATATCATTTAATGTAAACCCTTGAGATGGTGAAATATTGAATTATGGAATATCAAATCCATCAAAGTTAATGTATTAATACATTGTGTAATTGTGTGAAAGAATGGTGCTTAAGGTAAATACACTTCAAAACAAATGTAAAGGTTTAGAAGCATTTGAATTTAAATAGATACTGAGATTATTGTAAAAAGCATTACTTAGTGCACACATCCAAATCGCAGTACATTACTAAATGTCAAGGTGCACAACCTTAGAGCAAAAACATATACATGTTGCTTGAGTACGGCTGGTAGGAAAATGACATTGGTTACCATTCAAAATAGCTGTGTCCCAGGTGGCTCCCATCACATAGCCCTGAATCAGGAGTTTGCAGCTCAACTCCAAGGTGGAGATCTACCTCCCCCTGCAGGTGACCGAGGAAACGAACTATTCCTGTGCTGATCCTCCCAGATGGCAGCATGATCCTGACCCGATGGCCTAGCTGTAAGTCCATCGGGGAGTGAGGAACAAAAACTCGATGTGGCCCTTGAGATTTCCTCCATGATCTCACACTGCAGAAAGAAAACTTCTCTTAGTGAAAGAAAATTACACACATCGATAAATCAGGAATTATGATCCTAAAATATATTCCATGTAATGAATAAATTTGCTTTTGGAACTATATTTTGAATATACACCCTGTGCATTTCTTAAGAGGGAAGATTATAACTGTTGCCGAACGATTTTTTACATAATACATTTTCAATAGGACACAGGACCTCACATGACTCTGAAATGGTCCCTGCTGTTTCCACTGTTTGCAGTTAAACTTCTGAGCATAGATATAAGAATATTTTTTTATCCAACTCTCTGCCAAACCGTTTCTTTGAAAGCAATACCTCGAGGCTGAAGTTGAGGAGGAGGAAGGTCTTGAACTCTGTGCTGAGGATGAAGATAACTGGCTGCCTGACAAACTGCATTCATAACTATCACTTCTTGATGACATGTCAGACCTTCTGCGCTGATGGAGGCCGCCTGCACGTGAGACATTAGCAGCTGATATCATGGCTAAATACAAAAGGATGCGCATATGAAAATTTGTTCTGTTATTGCCATAATTGTGTTACTGCCATTTACCTGAATACTCTTCAAATGCTTCTCCATTGTCCACTCCTGACTCTCCCTGGTCACTGTAACTGCCCACTTTCACCAACACTCCAGACTCCAGCTGAGGGAAAGGAGGCAAAGGTATAATTACAGAACCTCAGCCACCCACACACAACTTCACACACAAACACACCTGATTATGCAGCTCTTCCTGTTTTCTCTTCAGCTCTGTAAACCTCCTTTCCCATGATGCTCTCTCACAAGCAATCCTGGTCTTCAGTGATAGCACCTCTTTTTCAGTTTTGGTCAGTCTCTTCTGGAGGGCAAATGTACGGTCAGGGCTACCTGGTATGGCGGCAATCCTGTTATTTTCGGCACCTGACAAATAACATCAAATAAGGTAATCATCTAAATCTGCACATTAGCAAAGGGGATGTGAAGTAGGATTACATAAGGAGGAAGAGAGGCTTTAAGAAAATAAACTGTGAAATTGAGTGTTTAACAGTTGACTAAATATTTTTAAGATATTTTAAATGTGCTGGTGATCACTCTTTGATTTTATGAGTTTCTTACCCACAACTTGTTTCAACTCATGGCTTTTGCCCTCTGTAATGGGGTTTTCCCTTGGTAAGAATCTGATAGCATTGTATGGACATATCTGCAATGCAGATCAACACTGATTAAATTTTTTATAATCACCACTTACAAGAGCCTTCATTAAACTGTGATGTAAGCAGATTACCCAGATGTGAATATAATGAGCATACACTCACCCAAAGGAACCTGCAGGTGCAGAGTATCCCTTTGACTGCCCACGTAAACACAGCCCATAGGACTGTCATGTTAAAGCACCGTCCTCTCACATTGTGCTATCCTGAGCAGACAAAGGAATTGTTTTTCTTTAGTACAGTAAGTACTACAGCTGAAAGATTATATCTTTACAAAAGAGTGGATTTGGTTACAGAAAACTCAAGGCTAGTTGTAGGTTTTCTAAGAAAAAAATGGGTTGTACCATCTGTAGGTCAATGCTACCAGGCTATGCCCTCGTAACACATAAACACACTCAAAAACCACATTGAAATTAAAATGTGGTTGAAAGCTTATGACTTCGAGCAGGACACTGACCTTTTGCAGAAGCTTAACTGAAGGCTAGAAGTCATAGGGAAATGGTAGCTTCCATCTCTGCTAAAAGGGCCTCTGTCCCAGTCTATGGTGAAGGCTAATGTGCCACACAGGGCTCACTGACCTGTTGCTATGTGCCAGCTCTGTGTGAGCGCTGCTGACGACCGCCCGGGAGGTAAATCTAGTCTAATCTTCTTAGTCGTGCAGTTACACTATCTGGTTGTATCCAAGCTGCTACATATGGTTTACTGAGTCTGATAAACAATGTGAATAAGCCTCTACATTTAGTGCAACTGTTACATCTGTTGGAGGAAGAAGGATTCAGTATCATCACCCATCTGTTTAGTCTGTCTGTTGTCAAACTGGAGAGGTCATCCTTAATATTGATACAAAAATCTCCTTTCTTACTGTGTTTTCACTCTGCATTTGGCCAAGATCAGTGTCACTGCTGGTAGCATGAGGTGATACCTGGACCCTACAGAGGTGGCACAGGTAGTCCAAATGCTCCAGGATGGCACATCGATACGTGCGATTGCCAGAAGGTTTTCTATGTCTCCCAGCACAGTCTCAAGAACATGCAGGAGATTCCAGGAGACAGGCAGTAACGTAGGAGAAACTAGGAGAAACAAGGCTGTAGAAGAACGTTAACCCATCAGGTGCAAGGATGAACAAGATGAGCACTACGAGAGCCCTACAAAATGACCTCCTGTTAATGTCTCTGACCAAACAATCAGAAACAGACTTAATGAATGTAGCCTGAGCACCCGACCTTCTGTAACATGGTTCAGCATGATGTGTTTTTGGTGGATCAGTAATGTTCTGGGCTGGCATATCCATGGAGGGAGGCACAGACAGGCTGGTCAACAACGCCCTGTCTGACATTAGGTATTGGGACGATATTAATGGATCTATTGTTAGACCATACACTGGTGCAAGGTCCATCTATAGTTCGGTGCATCTATCCGACCACCAGGTTGCACTTCACATTGTTTAGGAGCTCAGTGCAGTCCTGGTCCAGACCTGGGAAGCCATTCCCAGGACACCATCTGTTGTCTTGTTAGGACCATGCCCCAGTGTTGTCAGGCAAACACACACACAAGTATGTGGGGACCATACAAACTATTGAGTACCATTTTGAGTTGCTGTAATCAAATTTCAGCAAAATGGACTTGCCTGCCACATTACTTTTTCTATTATATTTTGGGGGTTTCTTTGAATTCAACCATCTGTAGGCTGTTAATTTAATTTCCATCAAACAATGTGTCATTCTTTCATTTCAAACACATTACCCAGGCCATACCAGAGATCCAGCATATTGGATATGCTGGATCTCTGGTATGCTGGAGATCTGATGTGTTTTCAAAGTGTTCCTCTTTTCTTTTTTTTTAAAGTTTCTATAAAACATAATATTTTTAGTCACATCTATTATAAATGATCAGACTGTGCACAGAGACATGAAAACTGCTAGGGAGTGGCAACGCAAGTGCTTAGTTATTCTCCTAGCAACATCTACAGTGACTCACCAGCTGTGTATCAGACTAATTAGTTTGCCCTGAAACTTGAGGCGGCATTTTGCAAGAGGTAGAGAAAAAAAGAGAAAATTCCCAGGGAAGATTGATTCTGTGTTCATATCTTTTGGGTGTCAGATTTGGACTTGATAAGCTCTGATGTTTGAAAAATACATCCTATGTGACGCACAAGGTTTTTGTTCCTTTACAAGTATCTGTAGGTTCATACCAACATAGAGGTAAATATTCAGCAAATTTATGAAGACAGAACAGAATCCACAGTAATGCGGCCAAGAAACTACAAAAGTAAATTGTATTTTAGGCTCATAATTTTAACAGTATGAACCTTAAAGGATTTCCCATTTTACCCAAACCAGCCTTCAGATTATTTTTTCTTTCACAAAAATTAATAAAGGCTGCAGCATAAAACTAGCAAAATATGTGGCCGTCCAATTCAAATAGTTATTAGAAAGGACTGGCAAACACATGTTGCTTATATGCAACCATTTATGTGGTTAATGGTTTTGGTGGGTGCCAGAGGCTATCCCAAAAGCACCTTACAGCATGGTCATCAGTTTATCACAGCACTAACACATACACATGCACATGATAGCGCTGCATGATACGTGACACTTAGTATGACAAGCTGTGACAATTTACTGCAGAATTCAGAGAGTAAAACAATTATCTCACATCTTGGGTTTTATTTCTTATGCATACATATAGACACTTATAGTCACGGACAAAATAAAAAACACACTCAAGTAATGGTTTATAACCTGTTTTGCAAAGTGCCGATGACATTATAATTATCTAAGTCCATCATAGCTCCTCATTTGACTGTGTTTGCAAAGTCCCAGTCATCTGCAGTCGATGTTATTATCAATTATATTATGTAAATTATATACCTTTACATAGTTTTGCATCCAGTTTATGGAATTTTTAACCAACCCTGTATTTTCTGGACATGTAAGATACTTAAACACTTATTATTTTCCAAGGAAAATGCAAAATTATATCATGGATTGTTAATAGTCAGATACACTCGGTCTTGAATTCCTAAATAATTTTTTCAAACTAAAATATCACTCAAACATTGTGAGATTATCACACTAATCCCAAAACTGGATAAAGTTAATAATTAAATAACAAAGTATAATTCATTTAATTGGGGTAAGTAAAACATGTCTATATATACTATATGTATACTATACTATATGTCTGTAGTGGGGAAAAAGTATGTAAGCATTTAAATGAAATGACTGTAATGTAACTGTTCAGATTAATAATTAACTGCTTGCTACAGATTCCTCACAACACTTTTTTAGGAGTTTGACATCCAAAATACGCATTTTATTTATTCTACTTTAAACATTCATTCTTAGAAAATAGTCTTATATGGCATTAATTCAATTTATTTCAGCATGCAGACATGATAAAGAAGACCTAACAAAGTTAAAACAGCATCGGAATCAGGAAGAAAGGTGATTTAAGTGATTTTAAACGTGGAATAATTGTTCTTGTTCATCCAATGGGCTGGTCTGAGCTTTTTAAAGATCAGTCTACTGAGTTGTTCCCACACCACCAAAAACCTGAGGTTACAATTTTCAAAATGGGCAAAAGAAGATGGTTTCGTAGCCTTTTCCAGAATGTTTAGCACCAATAAATGTCTTTAGTTCACATCATCTCACTCAAAATGAGGGTGTCCACTTACACCCCAATGCAATTAATGAATTAGGTGCATAATTAATTATGATAATAAGTTCTCATTACCTGCTTTTAGGACTTAAAGCTTAAATTTAATGGTATTTTAGGTGTCAGTGGGACATCTCTGCTGGAGATGAGGAGATCACTGTCCAAACTTTTAACCTTTAGGTTGTGCTGCGAGTGATTCCTGATAGGTTTGGCCAATAAATTACTTCAAAGATGTGTAATAAGAAAAAACATTCTCTTGTTCTGTTATGTTTTTAAAATAAGATATTCTATACCATTTTATGTCTTTTAATCACTATTATCTCTAAATATGTTTATATAATTAACAGTAAAATAGCTCAAACACTGCCTAATGAGAAATCTCTAACGTTAAATGAAAGTACAAATAAAGTTCAGAGTCAGATTTTCCACCTAATTTAGAAATCCAGAAAACTCCCGTTTTGAGGGTTATTTTCATACAATTATCCATACATAGCCGAAAAAATGTCGTTATTATTATTGGAGCTGCAGTGAAAAAAGGAAGGACTTCTGTCACCTAAATTGTGCAAGACTCTTTGGTGTCATGCCCAAGAATTTTATGTTCTTTGAGCCACAAAGAGCGAATTGTAGCGTGCAGAGGGGGCGTATGGCTGGGAGAGAGAAGGGGGTCTAATTTCACATTGTGTTGAACCGAAACCAAGAGGCTCCCTATACAATCAACACACAGGACACTGAAATCTCACCTGTGCTCTCATAGACAAGTACAGGCTTAATCCACTCAGTTATTTCAGTTAATTGTAAGTTTCGGTATGTACACTTTTATTTGAAGTCAGAGTAATCAAAACTGTGTGAGTACTGTAAAGTAATATCGTCTTTTATTACAACATTAATTGTGGGGCATCCAGCAAGTGCAAGCCTTTAGTCTCCTCCTCTCACACTTGAATAAGTGTCCAGCTGAGAATTTGTTCTTATTGCGTTGCTATCAGCAGTGCTATCAGCAGGAAGCAAACAGGGGAGGTGACAGAGAGCAAGAGAGAACTCTGCAGTGGGAGAAAGCTCATTCACTTCAACCACAGCTGAGACAAACCATGCCCAGTGCACCACAGGTGAGTGGATTTTACCGATTTTGAATGATGGACTTTGTTAGTTTTACTTAAATTCCTTAAGCTATATTTACGCATAGCAAGCAGGCGGCTCCATTGAAGCTGGATAATTATACAACAGGCTGATGTTTTCTTCGTTTTCTATTGTACGTTTTTCAGTTACAAAATATTATTTCACATATTACATGTGCAAATATGGTGAATATGTTTTTCTAATGTTTTTTCTAATATTTGAATAAAGGTTTTATATCCCTTAATATTTAAGATGTAATATTCAGTTTCAGTCTCAAAAACATTTAGTGTTATGATGTCTATAAAATGAACCACTTTGAGGATTTTGATTACAAAATCATTTAAAAATTTATACTCAGGTGTTCTGTTTGTAGCATGTGTTGCCTATTCTCCATTGCTCTTTATAGAATAGGCAGTTGCTAATACAACTAATTCCTTCCCTGAAACCTCCTAATATTCCCAAAACATTACATCATTCATGACTGCTTTTGCCAAACACTAACTAGTACATCGACTGAGTCTTGCAGCAGCAGTTTACCAATAAGATGATGTAAACAGGAAGTTTGTGTAAGGAGGACACTACAATAGGTATATTGGCATCATTAAGAGTAAACAGCTTGCACCAAACCAATAAATTCCTGCCAGTTTTCCTAATTAAACTGCATTTTGACATGGAAGTTAAAATGGCCACTGTTGTCGGTCAGTTTCCAGGGTGGAGAGCCCACAGGAGGCCACCCTGGGATCCAAGGAAGAAGAGGAAAAAACAAGCCATGCTGCTTAGTGGCTCTCCCAGGGGCACTGAG
This sequence comes from Mchenga conophoros, assembly GCF_057382185.1. Lineage (NCBI taxonomy): Eukaryota > Metazoa > Chordata > Actinopteri > Cichliformes > Cichlidae > Mchenga > Mchenga conophoros. The sequence goes on from NC_140536.1 coordinate 22,160,643, forward strand.
CATGGAACAAACACATTTTAATTGTGTTCACTGCACTGCAAGACACTTAAAAAACAATTATGTGTCACTACACAAAACTAAACTTTACCTCATAGGGGGGATTACCATGCAGTGCTGGTTTTAAAAAAAAAAAGTACCAGAAAATGCTGAAACTAATTCCTTGAGAAACTGTGCAAAAAAAAAAAGCACAACAGGTTTAAATGTCACATATCACATTACTTTTGAATTTCTTATATTGTAACTCAACCAAACAATTATGAGATCAGTTTCACCAGAACAATTGGAGATTTGTGAAAAGAGAAGACCATTGATGACCATCGACGCTCTCACAGATCAAACAAAGTGCCCAGGTGTGTTACAATGAATGAGCATGGCTGTAATTCAGAGACCTATTACCGTGGGTAAACAGTGTGAACTGTGCCCACCGATACAGACCTTGTCAATACAGAAATGCAGTTATTGTTTAGTTTATTTATCTTGGTGAGATTAATCTTCAATTTTGAGTACAACTCAGTGGATATTAAAAAAAGGAAGGACAATGCAAGATGTTCTTTCATGCTGATAATGAGTTTACTGGGAATTTGATGGGTATTATATAATTACAGGCTGGACGAAGAGCTCCCTCCCTTTCAGGCAGTGGCATAATGACCTCCACTACTTTTATAAAAGACACAGGTATGAGTTTGTATTTTATTCTCTATTTAAAAGCACTGTTCTCGGTGACATATATATTCTGTTACACAGGTGAAATGGAGACTCAATCAATATGTTTTAGGATTGTTTATTTTCCACCCATCCTGCCTATCATTTAAGAAAAAACTTGCACAACTTTAATGTTTCAAGCATATTGCGCCCTCTGCAGCACCTTAGACTTGAAGTTAGGAAAGGAATAAAACTAAGGAATGGAAAAAGAAGACATGGAGTATTTGTTGTATGTTCAGAATAGAGAAAATCAGATAAAATTACTGGGATTTGGCTGGTTTAATAGGCAATATGCATGTCTCACGAAGGAACTTGCATCCATTAGGGCTCAGGTCTTGCATGTTTTTGAAGAAACAAATGCACATCTAACCACTGAAACTATGGGAACCCAGTGCTAATGTCCCAAAAGCAAAGATGTCATACTGCTCTCTCATGAATAAAAAGATGACACACGCATGTTGGCATGGTACCTGTGCACCAGAGTGGCATGCCTTTCTGCAGATAAATACAAGCTTCCATGATTACAGTCAGTCTGTGGTTGCTAGAGACACATGTTTATGTGTCTCAGCTTGTAAGAAATGTTATTACCAGTAAAAACTACTTTTGACTGCACCTTTATTTAAAGGGGGTTGTCTTAGTAGGTAACCCACATTTAATTTGACATACTTTTTATACGAGACGCCCTTCCTGACAAAACCTGAAAAGGTTTTGTGCTTCGTTCTAAGATTGAACAAAGGAAACCTTTGCTTGTTAGGCACATGTGAAAATCATTACACTGTGGAGCCACTAGGATTATCTTTCTGAATATTGAGCATAATGCATCATTGTACTAAATTTTGCTTCATAGGGCTGTTGGTTAAATGGTCCAGCTGTCCGATCATCATAATGATATCATAAAATAATCTCTGTAATGCAAAATTCAGGTACAATCATGCATTATGCTAAATATTAAGAATGACAGTCCTAACAGCTGATGTTAAGGACAGTGTTAAGTATCTGTTTATTATAATGGGGCGTGAGTGTAAATAGATTGGCACTTATATACTTTCCACTCAATCTGAGCACTGAAAACAGTTTTCTCATTTACCCAATTTCATGCACATTCATACAGCACTTTTATCAAAATTTTTATATTCACAAGATGCATTCATGGGAGCACTGGGGAAACTCTGGGTTCAGTATCTTGCCCAAGGATTCACATGTAAACTGGAGAAGCCAGGGATCAATACACTGACAAAGTTATTATAACAGATCATTTATTCTCTTCAGCTCTCCTTCTGTGGTGTATCTCTTCAGCCTAGTGGCCAGGGCGGTGAGCCTTTGTTTGGCACTTTCTAGAGCCTCAGTTATGGACATCTTGTTGTGACTCTTTTTCATTCAGAACCAGTGGAGTATATGACTTCACCAGTCTGTCTGTCTTCATTTGAGGTTATTGCACTGATCTGCCAGGTGCTTTCTACTCAATCAAACTTCAAACATGCTCTGCGACTTTTGTCATTGGATCAGCAGGCGTAGTAGCATTTCATAAATTCCATATGCCAGTTCTTGTGCATGTATGTCCATGTTCAGTATGTCCTGGTTTGTCAACACCTGATGGGGAACTTTTCAGGCGACGTCTGAGCCAGTTATATATCTTTTGCTCATGTTCCAAGGTAAGCTTCAATAGCATTGGTGCCAAACCCAAGGGCACTATATAGATATATAAACATCTTAGGCCCGGTATTTTTTAACAGATTTATAGTTTTATCAGCATAAGTAAAAAAACAAAATAGTTTGCTCATATTGTGAATCTGTAATATATGGTTTTTATGTTGATTTGCACCTGGATAAAAAAAGGGTAAGGCATATTCAGAACCAGTTACCTGGTGTTTGTGCCAGTCTTTCAAATAGAAGCTAAGATATTGCATGAAATCCTTGATAAATATCATCACTCATTATGATTTATTCTCTGATCACCATAATATTAGAGAATTTTATAAAAAGTTTCCCAGAAAATGCAGTCCATGCACATTATGCAATGTTGTTAAAAAAAATCCACCCAATCCTGTCTTATTATGTTTCCTCCAAAATGCCCAACTTTACAGGTATTCTGCGAGTCCTCCCTTTAGGACTATTTCTGCTATCCATGTTAGTATCAGGAGTATCAGGAGCAGCCACTACCACCCCACAAAGCTCAACAGCACCCAGTACCAGCCAGCCCTCTTCTACCACCAATGAAGGTATTACAGTGCTCACTACCCATTCTTCCTCAGCCACTAGCCAGTCCACATCGGCAGGCACAACATCAACCACCGGTGAGTCCCCCACATCCACAGGCACAGCATCAACCACCAGCGAGTCCCCTACATCCACAGGCACAGCATCAACCACCAGCGAGTCCCCCACATCCACAGCCACAGCATCAACAGCCAGCGAGTCCCCCACATCCACAGCCACAGCATCAACAGCCAGCGAGTCCCCCACATCTACATCCACAGGCACAGCATCAACCACCAGTGAGTCCCCCACATCCGCATTAACAGGCACAGCATCAACCACCAGTGAGTCCCCCACATCCACATCCACAGGCACAGCATCAACCACCAGTGAGTCCCCCACGTCCACAGGCACAGCATCAACCACCAGTGAGTCCCCCACGTCCACAGGCACAGCATCAACCACCAGTGAGTCCCCCACGTCCACAGGCACAGCATCAACCACCAGTGAGTCCCCCACATCCACAGGCACAGCATCAACCACCAGCCATTCCCCTACATCCACAGGCACAGCATTAACCACCAGTGAGTCCCCCACATCCACATTAACAGGCACAGCATCAACCGCCAGTGAGTCCCCTGCATCCACACTAACAGGAATAGATTTGGCCACCAGCCAGTCCCCCACATCCACAGCCACAGCATCAACAGCCAGTGAGTCCCCCACATCTACATCCACAGGCACAGCATCAACCACCAGTGAGTCCCCCACATCTACATCCACAGGCACAGCATCAACCACCAGTGAGTCCCCCACATCTACATCCACAGGCACAGCATCAACCACCAGTGAGTCCCCCACATCCGCATTAACAGGCACAGCATCAACCACCAGTGAGTCCCCCACATCTACATCCACAGGCACAGCATCAACCACCAGTGAGTCCCCCACATCTACATCCACAGGCACAGCATCAACCACCAGTGAGTCCCCCACATCCGCATTAACAGGCACAGCATCAACCACCAGTGAGTCCCCCACATCCACATCCACAGGCACAGCATCAACCACCAGTGAGTCCCCCACATCCGCATTAACAGGCACAGCATCAACCACCAGTGAGTCCCCCACATCTACATCCACAGGCACAGCATCAACCACCAGTGAGTCCCCCACATCCACAGGCACAGGCACAGCATTGACCACCAGCCAGTCCCCCACAACTACACCTGCTTCTATAGTTGATTTACCCACCACAATGCAATTCCACACAACCTTACCCACTTACACAGGTATAGCATTTACTGACACGCAATCCCTGACAAATATACACATCTCTGGAAACTCAGTATCTATCACTACTCAATCCTCCCAACTCAGGAGGGTCACCAAGCACTGGTACCAATACAAAAGCCTTTGGCAATGCTGTATCTTTAACTTCTATCCACTCTTTTAATTCAGCCAATTCTACTAATTCAACAACAAACTTAACAAACTGAATCAGTAAAGTTGAAGCAATATTGAAATGTATTAGCTTTGTTTTGTATAACATTTTGTCTCTTCAAGTCTTTGCTAAATGTACTTGTATATTGTTTACATGATCAAAATAAATTAATAATCAACCAATCAATCAATTCCTTGTCTCCAGTTGATTCTACGACCACGACCAAACCCACCACGGCAACTACCACTTCATCTTCCTCCTTGACTTTGGGCACCAGTTCTTTAACCACAAAGATGAACACCAGTCAGTTTTTTATGTATTTATTTCCTTACTTATTTGTTCATTCATTCATTCATTTAGTATGTGTGTGTTTTGCTGTTTGTTTGTTTGTTTGTTTGTTTGTTTGTTTGTTTGTTTGTTTGTTTGTTTGTTTGTTTGTTTGTTTGTTTGTTTGTTTCTTTGTTTGTTTGTTTGTTTGTTTGTTTCTTTGTTTCTTTGTTTCTTTGTTTCTTTGTTTGTTTCTTTGTTTGTTTGGGGAGGGGTATTTTTTATTCATTCATTTTTTCTTTTTTTCATTCATTCACATTTTAATTTGTTCTTGCATCAAAATTAAATAGATCTTTTACAATCAATGTTGTGTTGCTTTAAAAAACTCCAGTCATGACATCTGTCTCTCTATCACAGGTGACATGACTGAGAATGGAACCACTAAGGCAAGTCAAATATTCTCCTTCTTCTGTTCACTTATCTATGAGTGTTTTTCATTCCTTCAAGCCTCTTCATCACATGCCTCTTAATTCTCTCAAATACAGATATACTGCCCCTCATTCAACTGTAACTACTCTGACTGCTATTCAATGTACATCAGTCAGAACACCACTCCGTGTGCTGTCGATAATTGTTGTCAGGTAGGGCAGTCAGCTAATGGCACTAAAAACTAAGAAACTATTTGAGCCATAGCAATTACAAATCCCTCTTTTTAAGGAATTGAGCAGTCAAAAGATTGCATGGTATCTATAACTGACTATTAAAGGGAAAATACATTTATTTTTTCTAAATAAATTAACATAGTATAGAAATTAAAGAAATTAGATGCGTCTCTCTAATCTTTCTGTTATATCTCAGTTGTTAAGGCAAACAGACATGTGGTATACTGCCAGCTGCAGCAACTCTTGTGCTGACAGCTGCAAGAATGCCTCCCAGACCAACTGTGCTGTGAACTGCTGTAATTTCACTGGCTGTCTCAATTACACTTTTGCATCCATGATGAGCATAACAACCAATGGTAACTACACCTTTCTTTTAAATCACTTCATTTGAGCACTCATAAATATTTTATGTTTTACCATGCTCATATGTCTCTGAAGGTTCTCAGTCATCCAGGTCATCGTAGTCAAAGGAGCTTGGAGAGAAAAGCATCTGGACTTCTTTAAGTTGCTTTAAGACGTTTCTTAAAGTGGACCAAGGCTGGCCAAGGGTGACGCTAGCAAGTCTTCAAGCAACTTAAAGAAGTCCAGATGCTTTTCTCTCCAAACTCCTTGAATTACCATGCTCCTGTTGTCTTTGCAAATGATCAATTTTTAAATCTTAAAAAAAAACATCACTGTATATTGTTTTGTTCTTCTCCTTTATCTACTTTTAGGAACTCAAACCACAAAACCAACAACCACGCAGGCCCCTACTACAACTACTACCAGTCAAACAACAGCAAACAATGTAAGAACTGCTGGCTGCATGAATGAATCTTTTGGCAAGCAAATGTGCATGCGGGAAGAAGGCTGTGTATCACTAAACAAAACTAATTTGGCCTTTAACACCACAGTCCCCTTTTCTTAAATGTCAGCTACAAACTTCCTCTGTTCCTTGCTTCCAACAGAATCACTATGTTTAACAAAAGTATTACCTTTTTTTCTAATAATGATTATCTTTGACTGGTTAATAAACTGCCTGTCAACAATTTAACAAGTTAATGGAGTGTGGACTGAAAAACCACTTTGTCCAGCAGTGTAAATGAGACTTGGTTTGAAATAAGTTTTATGTTTCTTGCGCTGTTGTTTTTGTCAGGGAAACAAGTGCCGTGCTGGTACATGCACCAGCGCAAACTGCTATACAAGTTTCACCATGCTACAAATGTGTTCCTCCTCAGAACCACATTGTCAGGTAAGAACATTCAATAGCATAAATATAACATTCATTAATTTTTCCAGCCTCATTGCAGTTGTTTTTTCTGAGCTTCTACACACTCGTATTTCTGTTTGTTTAGTGCTTTTAAAGCTGACACCGTCTTCATGCTATCCTTGCTTCAGCACAAACTTTGTTATAAATCTATGAATTTACTTTCTGAATTTATCAAAATTTGGAGAATATACAAGAAAAAGGAACCAGGGGGCATAAAATGTACCAATATGAACTCAAAATAGCTTTTTATTTGAATCGGTTAAGGAATAAATTATTTATACAAAAGAATCTGAAAAACAAACATAAGAAGTACCTCTACGATACATTTTATGAGCATAAATAAACAAACTTCATTAGCCTCATATTTACAGTTTTTACCATTCATAGGCCCTACACCGATCTTTCTCACTCATTCTCTTTGCAGCTGAAAAATGAGTCTACAGGTACTGCCATAAAATGGACAGCGGGTTGCACCAACTGCACTGGCTACACTGCTTGCAAGGCTTCAACCAAACCTCCATGTAATCTGGAGTGCTGCAATGCCACAATGACCTCTTGCCTATGGTTGAATGGCACACTAAATGTTCCCTCTTTTGCCACAAGAGGTCCATATCTTCACACAGAACTGATAGCTTCCTTACTTTGTATTGTTGCTATCGCTTTTCTGCTTTGAGAACATGCTTGCTCAATTGCTGTGTAGCGCTTTGTGTAACTCCTAGTTTCTCCAAAGTTACAAAGAAAATGTAGAAAAGATATTAATATGAATATTTTTATATTCATATGTAATTGTATAGGTATGGAAATATGGAAAACATTAATTGCAATGTTGATTGTGCTTCTTGTTTAAACTTTCCAGTCCCGTTTATGTCTGGTTCCAGACCACTGAAATGGCTTTGAACAGTATTTCTCTATGAAATACTATTTTCAGGAATCCAGAAAAACAAGCCAGAAGCAACATATCAGTTGATCATACAAGTGATCTTTATAAGCAACAGATTGATAAAGTAAAATAAACTTTTAAGTTATTTTAAACCGCTAAGTACCTTGTTGTACGTTCGGAAATGTCCTTATCTATTGCCATTATTGATATAAGATTAAATCTCTTCTTCAAGCTTTTGTTGTAGTAATGCAGATACAACTACATGCACTTTATAAAACACAAATGTTGTGCTGTAACAGGGAGTTGTCTTTTGAAGGTTTGTTGAATAATTCCTGTAGATGTAACATTAATGACACATGCAAGTCAGTGCACTTAGCTACATTTTGTGATTTTGAGGTATTTACTATATGATTTACAAAGTATATTTTGTGGTACATTCATGTTGCATCAATGCTAAATGAAATTAGAATATGTGAATTCTAGTTTTGTGCACTGTACACTATCAAAAATGCCTTAAAATAAAATAAAATAAATCTTATGTAATATGTCTGATAAGTTTTTCCCCAGCTACAGCTTTCGGAGTGTACTTAGTGGATCGCGGTTTAGCAAAGTCTACATTCCCTCAACCTAAGTTCATAAAGTAATCACATAAATTCCCTTGTTTTGTGTTTTTTTTATCCATAGCTCCAGTTACAGTACCTGTTACTTTTTAGAATAAGCTTTACATTGCAAAAAATACTGACTGTTGCTAGATGGGAAGCCATGTTTTACATGTCTAAGTTATAAGCTGTTCAGTGAATTAGTAATTTGAATTTTATGGCAGCAACACGTCCCAAAACATTTGGGACAGAGGCAACAAAAGGCTGAAAAGGTAAGTGGTCCTAAAAAGAAGCAGCTTGAGGAACCTTTTACAGCTAACTAGGTTACCTGCAACAGGTCAGTAAGATGCCTGGGTATAAAAAGAGCCTCTTTGAGAGGCAGAGCTTTCCAGAAGTAAAGACAAGAAGAGTTCCACTAAACTGCAAAAAACTGTCTACAAATTGTGGAATAATTTCACAATTGAATGTTTCTCTACTTAAAATTTCAACATCTCATTATCTACAGTACATAATGTCATCAAAAAATCCTAAGAATTCAAAGAACTTACTGTGCGTGAAGCCCAAGGCTGAAGATCACTATTCAATGGCTGTTTTGCACAGGTTAAAGAAGACTTCTAGAAAACATTGTTTGTGAACATATTTCACCATATCGTACACAAATACAGGTTAAAGCTCTATCATGCAAAAAAGAAGCCATATGTGAACATGATCCAGAAATGCTGGCATCACCTTTGGACAGAAGCTCATTGACTGAGGAAAAGCAGAAAATTGTTCTGTGTTCAGATGAATTTTGAAATTCTTTTTGGAAAACGTGTAAGATGATCCAGCCTAAAGAGCACAGAGACCACTGTGTTTGTGATCAGCAGTGAGTTTAAAAACCCGCAATTCTCGGATCATACCAATATCAGGGGGGATTCACACACAGTCGTAAATTCCCACAGTGTGCACTATGTGCTTCGAATATTGTGTGTACTTTTTGTTTTATACAGTTGTCAGCCAGGCATCTAGCTATGAAAAAATTACACTCCAAAAGACCCCGGGCTTCTGACAAAACAACCCGGGCTTAAGCCCAGTAAGCCACTCCCATGCTCCGCCCCTGATTCTGACAGTTGGATTGGTCTTATAGGTATATACAGGTCTAAGAGAAACATATCCTCCTATCCAGATGACCTCTTCAGGCAAGTTCTTGTTCTTTTATATTTCAACAAGACTATACTAAACTGCACACTGCAATTAGATGTGTTGTTACCATAAAATTCAAAATGACCTTATGTTTCCCTTAAAATTACACATTTTTATCAGGTCAAACTGTTGATATGTTTTCTATGTTTTATTGTAAATACAATCTGGTCTTGAGCAACAGTTGTCCAGGGTTTCTGAAGGTCTTTTGGGAGGTGTTCTGGGGATTTTGTTTGGACATTAGCTGCTATTTCCCTCATTTTCAGTCCAGTATTTATACCTGCTTTCAGAGGAATGTTTTGGTTTGTTGGTTTGTTTGTTTGTTAAGCCACTTAACTGTGACATATGAATCATTCAAGAATTTTAAAAAAGTCAACAAAAGCAATGGATGAACCAGTATTGTGTCTGCAGCAGCCTGTCAAGAAAAGTTATCTTCTTAAAAAAAAACTTTTACATTTCCCAATGGACTGTTAGCTAAAACTTTCTATATCTCTTAATGTACACTCTGTACTAAAAATAAATAAATCAGGAAACTGGAAGAGCAGAGGATAAAAGCAGAAGTGGCAGGCCTATAAAAAACAACTGTCTGCCACAGATGAACAGTATCTGAAAATGGTTTCCTTGAAAAAGAAGGGAAAATCCAGCAAAGACCTGGCACAGGACCAAAGACATCTGGACCTTGACTTGATCCATCTACTGTTCACTGAAGCTTCAGTAGGTGCATGGTGATTTAACATGCATGCAGCAATATCTGGAAACTGCCTCATTGGCAACAGCTTCATTTGTCAATATCACAATGCCAGTGCATTAAAAACAGGGATAAAAACACACACAATGGAACACTATCAGTCATGGATTTACATCCTCTAGATTACTGAAGCAGTGTGGGATCATATTGAGAGAGAACAGAACAAAATGAAGCCAAAGAAGAGCTTTGAATGTCCTTCAATGAGCCTGGGAACTATTCCTGAAGACTGCTTAAAGAAATAACAAGAAAACCTGCACAAGAGAGTTCAGGCTGTGTTGAAGAATAAAGGTAGTAATACCAATTAATGACTTTAGAGCCCATTAGAACTGTACAAACTCTGAGTTTTTGCTTTATTTGCAGTACAGTATGATGATTCAAGAAATCACTGAACCCTTTTCCCTTTGTCCTAGCAAAGTATACATAAATGAGAGGTGATTACACATTATGCGCTCTATGTATTTTGCACACAGAGCACTGTACTTTGCACAAAGGTGTATGTCCTGTGCCAACTGTGCAAAAGCACATACAGTACAGTTATCACAGTATATTATCATGTATTGTGATAGCAGCTTTTAAAAAAATAATTTAAAAAAATCAGCGTTACACACATCCTGAACAGTTTTTCAATTTTAACTCTCCAAGATCAATAGAAATCAAATAATATTAATGACAGTAATACAGTAGTCCATTTTGACAACGTAAGATGTAAATGCAATACAATATTTTTTGAAGAAAAAAAATACGCAAAAAAAAAAAGCTTTGATGCAACTTCTGAGGAGTGCGAGGTGTTGCAAGACATAACCGTCCTTGAGCTGGCGGCTTCGGGCCTTTGCAAACCAAACAGAGTGACGTCACACTGGGTGTACAACGCGATCCTGAATCAGTGCGTGGCAGACTGGGTCGGGCTGGGCCAGCAGCGAAGGAAGGTGGAAAAAGAAGAAAACTTCTGGGTCGAAAAGGAATGATGTGGGATTCCGCGGAGCTTCTGCGCTCCCTTTCATTGCGCTGCGCTTCCACTTCAGAGAGAAATAACTGAGCTGCTCGAGTTTCCACGGAGTGGGTTTTCGTTTGGAGTGCGTGGTGCCAAAGTTGTCGCCCAGCAAGCTTGAATGTCAACACTATGGATCAGTCCGTCGCAATTCAAGAAACTTTAGAAAGGGAAGAAAACTGCATCATGGTATCCTTCCCGACTCACACGCATTGGTTCTTGGTTGACCAGCGAATCAAACTATAGATTACATGCTTCCAAAAAACCGCGTTTGACTGGCGCAACAGCTTTTCTGTCTGCTGAGCTCGAAATGGGGCCTGTTGGGTTGTGCCACTTGGCTGTCATCTTTCTGACTAAAGAGTAGCTTTACTTAGGCTTCTATCCGGGCATTGCAGTTGAGTGCACATGGAGTTTATTGGTGCTTTTGTTTTTAGATTAAAAACTAGTCTAGTCAGCAGTTCCTTCAAATAGGTAACATGTACTCAATACTGTAGTGAGACACGTTGTCCACAAGGTGGCAGCTGTGTGCTTTGTCTTTGTTGTCAGTGCTGGTGATCCTATAACTTCACTGTCATTGTCTTAAAGTAAGATGTGCATAAAAATATGTTTTCAAAACAAGGTGCAGAGAGTAGTTACTGTTACTGTCATTCCTCTTTTAATAATATGGTAATAACATGAAGTGTTGCATAATACCATAAGGAGTTTGGGTAGAGATACTGAAGCCAAGTTAAGAAGAGGATTTGAGCTAGTAGCAGTATGGCTTCATGCCAAGGAAGTGCCCTGCAGACACGATTTTTGCTTTAAGAGTGCTGATAGAGAAGTACAGAGACGATCAGGAGGAGTTGTGCTGAGTCTTTGTGGGTCTAGAAAAATCATATGATACGGTACTAAGAGAGAAACTTTGGTGCTGTATGAGGAAGTCAGAAGTGGCAGAGAAGTATGTGAGGGTGATACAGGACATGTATGAGGACAGCAAGACAGAGGTGAGGTGTGCGGTAGGAGTAACAGATGGGTTCAAAGCGGGGGTAAGATTGCATCATGGATCGGCTCTCAGCCCCTTCTTGTTTGCAGTGGAAATAGACAAGTTAACAGTTACTGCAGACGTTGTGATCTGCAGTAAGAGTAAGGAGCAGGTGGAGGTATGCTTTTGGGAAAAGAGGAATAAAAGTTAGTAGAAGTGAGACCAAATACATTTGTGAGAATGAGAGAGGGCCAGGTCTAAGATGCAAGGTGTGAGGGAGTGAGGTAGTTTAAATACATAGGATAAACCATCCAAAGTGACATATGGTTTTGAGACAGTGGCACTGATAAAAAAATTTAAAAAAAAGTCAGGAGACAGAGCTGAGAGCTGGAAAGATTTTTGTTGCGAACGACCAGGACAGGATTAGAAATGAGTATATCAGAGGCACAGCTCAGTTTGACTGGTTTGGAGCAAAAGGGGAAAGGGTCTTGAAGATGGCGCTGCGAGGCTCCCTCCAGGTGAAGACCACAAGATTCATGGATGTTGTGAAGGAGGACATGCAGAGGGTTGGTGTGACAAAACAGGATGCTAGGAATAAGATGATATGGAGGCAGATGATCTGCTGTGGCAACCCCTAAAGGAGAAGGAGGAGGAGAAGAACGTGAATTGTTGCATGTAAACGGGGAGAGGAAATTTGATCTATAAATATGTTTATTAGCCTTATTTATATGCTGACATATAGATGTACTGGTTTATACTTTTGATATTACTCTGTGAAATTAAGAAATACTGTAAAAAGTGCAATAGTTACTTGTAAGGAATAGAAATCCAGTTTCACGTTCCCACTGTAGTAGACTTTGCTGAAAGGTATTTTTTTTTCTGGCAGATAAATATGATATTAAACATCAAGTGTAAACAACATCTTTCTCCTTAACTAAAACGTAATCATGCTGTCCAATGTGATGTCCTCTTTGATGACACTACAGAGAGCAGACTGCTGGGGCTCGTGGAGTCTGCAAACGAGCATGCGTAAGTTTTAGTGGCTTGGTGGGGAAAAAATATCTCTGACATGAGTTCTTTGCAGTTTGTTTGAATTCAGTCTAAAAAGTGTTTTCTAAGAAGAGTGGGTGGCAGCAGTACCACCCACTGCTTAACACTGTACACTACAGAGTTACACTAACCTGCCTGACAAAGGTACCACAGTCATGGGATATTTTTTAGTGTGCATGTGTTAGCTCTAGTTAGGCAGAGAACTAACTGAAATACAGACTTCATTAAACAAATCTTAAAATTACAATGTAATGTTTTTACAGAATCTTCATTTATACCCATCGAAGAATGGCAATTACTGCTGACGATGTATTGCTGGAGGCCATAATACCCATCTCTGTCGACTTTGCAGTTGTCACAGGTGAATAGTGTTTAAATATTTTTTAGCTCATCTCAAATAAATATTCCCTTATGCTATTTCAACAGTGTACCTAATCAAAAATAATGTGACGGTAATTTCTCTGAAACATATTTCTCATACTACAATCTTTTTAGTTTCCTCACCAGAGGAACTTGTGGTTGTGGGTGAGTGTGCTAGTTTCCATTACAGCCCAATTAGAAATAAGCTGCATAACTGGTGCACCACACGATAATGAACATCTTGTTTTCGCCCCCTGCATTCTTCTTCTGATTTTAGGCGCTGATACCAGAGTTAGAATAAGCTACAAAGATGAAGAATTAGACCTCAAACTTCCTTTTGGCTCCAACTCGCGTCTCTTCCTCAGCGAAGTCAACAAGGCGTGGAGTGGTAGGTTAGCCCCTATATGATGTGTTTACATGACATCCAGCAAGAAACAAGAATAACCTTTGAAAGCTGTCGGTTCACTGGAATCAAGTATTAATTCGCAGTAGCACCAGCATCTTATTTGTTTAAGACAGGTCATTTGAATCTTAAGTGAAGAAGAGTGTGAAAAAGCACAAATATTTTGCTGTAGTAACCTATGTGAAACAATACATATTGAGTTAATAACCTAGAGGTTATATTATTCTGGAAAACCACATAATATATCTATTTGGAAAAAGACTCCTGGTTATTGCTGTTTTGGTGGTGACACTTCCCTGTGCGAGAATTGCTAGCAGGCAGAGAGGGAAGGGTGGAGTTTGGACAGTATACGCTGTTCTTACTTAATCTTTGTGCACATAGCTTTTAGCAATGGGACATGAAAATTAGACATGACAACAGTTAACAGGATAAGTTACTTCCTTTTTATTAGTTAATTTGCACCACAATTTTACAGCCTGCTTTCTGTTCATCTGAAAGTATCAGGCCGTTAAAGGTCAAAGATGGTGTGCTTTGTTATGGATGTGCCGCTTTTCCCACCAGTTCGCCGTTTTCATGGTGGAAGTCCCAAATGAACACAAGCAAAGACTGATGTGGGTTTTTTGCGGTATTCCCAGTAGAGCCCCAAAGGCTTTTAATTTGCTGTGGGACACCAGTGATGGTAAGAACAAATGGCATGCCGGCTGTTGTTAAAAAGAAAAATTCTCACGGTGAGCCCATAGAGGTGAATTTAACCATGGAGGTTGACTTACAGGGTAATTTACTTTGAAAACAAGACAAGGAATTTTAGGTGGTAGCTTTAAAATAAAGTTGCAAAATGCAACTTTTCTCATTCTTAACACTTTTCGTGTTGCCTTAAAGTGCACACCAGGCTCTTGTCGAATTTCTCATTAAGGCAAGAATCGTTTACAGTTCTTTTATCATTCTTTTCCTCCCTGCTTTTTTTCACAGATGTTTGCAGGACTCCCACACAGATACCCAAGTTTGACTGGATTACCAAGTACCAAAAAGACACTAGAGGACAGGAAGTTGTCAAACAAGCCCTCGCACCCATCGGCACAACTCTCACTAAACTCAACCAGCATGGAAAAACAGGTTTTTCACCTTATTTTAATTTGTATGTGCCGTCTGCCAACGTCTCCCTATGCAATAAAATGAACTGCACTAGAATTGGTCCACCAGCATCTGTGCAGTGGATGTTGGGACGTGTTCTCCATTTTGTCTCTTCGTGTGTGCAGTTTTTGCGTGTCAGTATTGCACCATAAATTACATCCAATTTTGCAAATGCCACTTCCTCTGAATTCAACTGACTCCATCTGAACGTGAGTTGAAAGGAGTCGAAAGGACATCTTGACGTGACAAAGCATGAAAACCACAGGAATAACCTGTATTTTTAATTTGTCCTTTTTTCATTCAATGCACCACAGTAAACTAGAGAGCGAGAGCTCACAGGGCCAACAGGCCTAACAGAAAATGTAGTGCAGTTATTGTTAACTGCTATTAACAATGAAAGAAAAAACATAACAAATTGAGAAGCCATGTGAGATATCTGAGTGTTTTTGTGCATTGCTTTTAAACAGAAAAGCTTCCCAACTTGTGTACGTTCCTCATGCTGTGTGATTTTAAGCAGATTTTAATCAATCATTATGCTTGTGCATTCTGTTTTACTGGCATGCTACTGCTGACAAGTATGCAAAACATGGAATGACCTTATACAAATCACACAGCATGTGATACCGTGTAAAACTCTGCGTGCAACATCTTTTGTCAGTCAAGTGCCACACAAACACACTTACCTCCATAACAAATAAACAAAAATCATTTTTAAATATGTATCTCTCGTTATATGTTTAATTTTCCTAATCTGATGCAATGTTGTTGAGTCTTCCGATTTCAATCTGCATAGTCGATTAGGTTTGTTTCGGTGTCTTATCTCTGCAGCGGTGGGAGTGTAAACTCCTCCCACTACTATAGCGTTTGGATTGAGACTGAGTGGACATTGGTCTTCTGCACAGAATGCGTGGGAGCAATAAATGGAGATGTCTATGGAGATGAGAGACTTTGGTATGGAAAAAAAACTATTCCTGGTTTAATTTGTTGATTTTGAGGAGGTGAAAGAAACGCTGGGGTCCCTGCCATCCGGCCGGGATAAGCTTGCTTCCTAGTTAATGCTAGCGTGCAGTTCTAGTTCTTCTGTCAAGAAATGCTAACTTTAGCCTCATTAGCTTAAGTGCTTATCGATGAAACTGGGTAATTTCACATCCATGTAGCAATGTGTTCGATACATTGTTTTTTCGCCGCGAATCATAGAATCATAGGCGCTCGGTTAAAGAGAACAGCAGCTAGCACTAGCACAGACTTCAGCACCGCGATATCATCGTCATTGTGTGGTTTTAAAAGAAGTGGAACACCTGTTAGGAAAAATGTTGCAA
Source organism: Mchenga conophoros (assembly GCF_057382185.1). Taxonomy (NCBI): domain Eukaryota; kingdom Metazoa; phylum Chordata; class Actinopteri; order Cichliformes; family Cichlidae; genus Mchenga; species Mchenga conophoros. Next base: position 22,176,781 of record NC_140536.1, read on the forward strand.
CAACACGTTTTAGTGACACATTGTTGTGTCGTTCACCGAGAGGCTCTTTTTTTTTTGTCTTGAATTTTGAGCCATTTGCACTTGTTGTCAGGGTATTTCCACGTTCACCCATTCACTCCCGACTTATCCTCTTAGCCGATTTAGCTTGTTAGCTTCAATCAGTTGCCTGTAAACTTTGTTCCCACCGGCTCTCTCTGTTATTATAGGTCTCCGTTTACTGTCTGCTTCGCCTTCAAAAAGAAAAGTCTGCATGTCATCCAATTAAAATATATGACGCTCCAACCGTTTATTAAGCAGATGTAAATTTACAGTTAAGTATTAAAAGAAAAAAATAATTCATATGAGCAATCTGACGTGTTTCTGCTTGTGAAGCAGTGTAATGATGAACTTTGGCCGGTTGTATTTTGTAGAGATATTCCTGCGTTAATACGGAAGAGAGCCCTCATAGAAGAGTTTGCCACTTATGCTACGTGTAGCTGCACACTTATAGAGGCATCCTGTGACAAATGGAGTGAGCAAGAGGTCATACAGCTGGATTTCCGCTGTATGGTTAAAGATACTAAAGCCTGTGCAGGATGTACCATATAATGTTTTAAACGCATAGCCTCATACTGGTTGTACTGTTTTTAACTGTAAATTGGTTTTTTTTTTTCATCTAACAGATAAGCAGCTGTACTTTAAGCGAGAGAGAGAAAAACTTGTATGTCTTTAATAACGTGCATGTAACAGTATAACACCGCAAGGTTTTGCAGTCATTTCCTTGCTGATTTGAGAATGCAGAAATATGATAAGATCTCCAGTCAGTAGCATGTGTGCATTTAATGCCACGAGATTTGTTTCAAAAGTTGTCTGCACGGCAGCAGGTATTCAAAAGTGAAGTAGAATGGACATACACATCCACTGACTTTTATTTATTGATGCATTTTGTGTGACACTGGGTAAGTGCTGTTTGACAGCTGCGTGTGGGTTGTGTGTGCAATAAGAGCATCTTTTGTAGTGTTTTCAAGAGCAATTTCACAGTTTGCTGGAAGTTCTGTCAGTCAAATAAAGGGATTTTCTTGTTGACTGAAACAACAGAGTTGCTGTTTTTTAATTAAAATGTCAGAGTGTTAGTGTCAGGATTTTTAAATAGGGCTTAAAATGGCTTGAACTCTTAGCACCTTTTTTTTTATGTTGACCTTTTCTTGGGGTTTGGTGCACATGTCACAACCTGTCTTATTGGTAATTAGAGTGACATTTCCTAAAACAACGATGCAGAAAAAGTGACATCAACTGCCTGCTGAGGTGAAAGTAACAGCAGACTTTGATGCTGCAGCTGTTCTGCCAAAAGACATGTCTAATAAAAAAGAAAATAATCTATAAAACCAGTTTTATTAGCACGTGTTTTTGCTTTACTTTATTAAAATTACTATCTTATTATTGTTTGTGTTTCACTGGTTTATGCCTTGTCTGCTTTGTTGTCTTACTTCTTTAACCTTGTGTTTTACATAAATATGATTTCCTTTTTCTTTTTTTTCATGTCTCAAATGCTGCACATAGAAAAGAGTTACACACATATTGTAAAAACAGTAAGAGACCAGTTGGTTTTAAGTTTGTCATTTTAAAACAAATTTTGAGAAAAGAAATTCACTGTTGTGTTGTTGTTTTTTTTATGTAGATTGTATCTACTCTTTTGGGTCATTGCTTTGTACTGTCTAATGTAGCTTATTATAACTTTGTAGAATTTAATTTCCTGCTCAGATAACCTGGCTTTCCCTTTCACTGGAGCCAGCTGTCTTGCCTGCCAAGCTTCAGGAGACAGGGGCATGCTGTCTAATACTTCGCACTCAGCCATTAAATCCAGCTACTTGGAATGCAGAAACCGTATCCATCTGCAGGAGGAGGCCTCAGTCGATTGCCCCCAACAACTAAGCTCTGACTTGGCATTTTTATGACTTATATTTATTCACATTTAGCTTAATTTTATTCTTACATTTTGGTTGTTTAAAGGCTGAAATATGAGTTTATTAATATATTAATAAAATATCTTAACCGGCTAAATGAAAATAGTACTTTGTTTGTGGTTCACTGTGCAGGCAGTTATGATTGCATAGCTGTCCTGCAATCATGTAATTAACCATTCTGTTTTATCTTTTCCTAAACAGAGAAATCATCAGACAAAAAAGTAACTTCAGAAAAAGAGAAAGGTTCCAACGGTGGCACACAGAAGTCCAGAGCGTCTGCCAACCAAGATAGGTGAGGAGGCCTTGAGAATCTTTTCATAATTTTTCAAGGGTGGGGAAGTCTTGCATTATACCCACACTAATACAGTTATATTTTAATACAAAGACAAAGACGGTGTCTGTTTTCGGTCCTGCTTTGCTTTGAGTTAATGTCTATTCCCTGTGCTGGAGTTAAGTTTCAGGATGTTCCTGGAAGACTGTATGATATGGGCATATTACATTTTCTCCTCTCAACTTAGCTCATCCCATATTGACCACCTGGAAATAGAGATTGTTGTCTTTGTTGTGTTGAACTGCTGTACATTAAGACTGTAGCTCTCCAGTAAGTATGGCTTAATGCATTTAGGCTAAAGACTATGCTGACTGTTAATACACAGCTGGAGATGAGCATTTCTAGCATCTCCCTAATTGTTAAAACATTCCCCCCCACCACCACCCTCCACCGCAAAAAAAAAAAAAGAAAGAAAGAAAGAAAACAACCCTCTGTGACTCCGTTTTTCCATCTCAAATCACGCACGTTATTTCTTCTCTGGTGTGCAGCCTGGGCATCTCCACTCGAGAGGACCGGGATGACCTGGTGCGATCCTCCAGCCACACCCCATCAAACAAAGCTCACATACTAGCCATGCCGCAGTTTGGCCTGCGCGACAACCTTATCAAGTGTGAGCTGATGAAAAAAGAGGAACTGTACACTTTCTTGGAAAATCACAGGTATGTTGCTGTTTATTGTTTTTTGTGCCAGTGTGGCCCTGATTAAAAGTGTGTTTGGCTCATTGATAGAGGCACATAGATGTTGGTGATCTTAAAACTCCTGAATATTGCATAAGCATCATCAATATTTAAAAAAAAAAGGTAGCAAAAAATGCTTCCTTGATGATGATGGTAAGGCCTTGGTATTCTGGGTGGGGAAGTCTAATCTAAAGAGAAGTGATGTGATCTTTTCCTGTTTGTTCTTCTTGGTCTAAAGCAGTAAAAAAAAAAGTCACTTTAAGCCGGACAACGTGTACATTATAGTAATTTGTTTTTAAGATCTACACTGTAAGCTTTAAAAGTTGGGGAAAAAAACCACTCCCAAGTTTCCAACTTAGGTGAGTGCAGATATTTTTAAACGAGTTGTATTTCGATGTACTCTGGTGTTCAGTTTGAAAATCGAAAACAGGTTGTAAAATCTGTGGAAAAGATGGTTTATGCATGAAGACTCTGTGCCCGCAGTGTAACTGTTAACACAGTTTGGATGATAGAAGTGTTATGTAAAAAGCATGAGTCAACATCTGTGGGTTTGTCTTGCTGCGTGCTAAATTAAGCCGCACTGTCTCAGACGTTCTGAACACTCTGAAAATAGCTGTAACCATAATGGAAGGAATCTTGAATATGATAAACATGAGTGAGTTAGATCCAAAAGGGAAATATTTGTTTCCCATACATACATGTAAAAGGGTATGCTAAATATGTAATGTTGGACATATTTAAAAAGCCGTATATGATTAACAAGAAGTAAGCTAGTGTTGTGCCTTTAGTCAAAAACGGCCGACATTTAGTATCGTGCTTGCACACATGCATTTGTCTGCTTTTGTCTCGTTTTATACTGTATAGTTGGGACACGCTGGGGGGAAAAATCCATGCTGATATGAATATTATGAATAAAAGCTTTAGAAAAGCAGCAGTCCCAAGCTCCCTTTGTGTAAATATAGTTTCAGCTTTTCTCTGGTTAGCTGAGGCTCGGGCTGTGAAAGCAGAAAGTGTTTTAAGGTTCAGTGGCAGTCAGCACAAAATAAAAAGCCCCATGCTGCTCCTGTGAAAGAGCATTTGGAAAACAGCAGCCGCCTGAAGGTCAGAGACGCGGCACATTGAATGGAAGGAAGTTGCCTTTTTTTGAGCTGGACCTGTAGAATAAACCTCAGTGGGGATGTAAATGGCAAGGGCTCGACCCTCTCACGATTTCTCACGGCATGTTGCCTTCAGTATTCCGTTTAAATTGCAGTGAGGCTGCTCAGTGATCACAAGACATTTATGTGTTTTGTCTTTGTACATTTTATGCAATAATATTGATTATTTAAATACAGGAAATGAGGATTTCTCTTTTGCATTTTTTTTTTTATTCTTTCTGTTTCAACACTGTGTTTTGATTTCAGTTAGAGCTGGGCGATATGAGATTTTTTCATATCACGATATGTTCTTTTCATTTCAGGCGATAACGATATCTATCACGATATAAGCCAAATAACTATATTTGTAAGATTTAAATGTGCCGTTGCTCACAAGTAAAATGTGAAATAATCAGCAGCTTGTTTTTATTTAAATATTTATTTCCCACAATAAGTTCAACAGGGTAGATGTACTTAAGGAACATGAGACTTTTTCAGATAAATAAAGGCAAATATTACAAACTACACAAAAGGCAGCCGCTAAAGCGTTTAAGTTTCAAAATAGAACAAACGAAACAGACTAAATTGTCAATTCCACTTAGAAACAAAATATTAATTCTAAAAATAAATCTTAGTTTGTTTTACAGAAGAACAGACAAAACTGACTAACCTTTGTCAATATCAAATAAACTGAATTGAATGGGTTGCATTGTTGTATTTTGTCATGTTTCTCAGGTCTTTGTCTGAATTTCTACGAACATTATTGCTAAGGATTGTCTTATTGCATTGGAGTCACACTGGGTTAAATATGTACACTTGGGTTTTAAGGGGTATTTATTATTTTCTTCTTTTTTTTTTGGGTTGTATGGAAGCCCCAAACGCAATTTCATTGTTCTTGACAATGACAATAAATAAATAAATACTAAATACTGAGAACTAAAAGGAAATTCTCAATCTCTCCTTGTTGTATAGCTTAGCTTTTCAAACAGTTTTAACAGTTACTTTAGTCTGACAAAAGCCGAATGACGAATTAGCGCTTCCAGTCAGAGACTGAGGCTACGTCCACACGTACACGGGTATTTTTGAAAACGGAGATTTTCCGTTTTCGTTTTAAAAAATAATCCCGTCCACACATAAAGGCAGAAATGAAGGAAAACGCTGCTATGAACATGCCAAAGCAGCAGGTGGCGCTAGATTCCTAACCGTGCAGAAATGTTGGCCAATCAGAAGTCTAGAAGCCTCGGTGGGAAAAAGTAAACAAAGCTGGGGCATAGAAGCAGAACCGAGTCGTATGTGTGGAGGGACAGTAACTGTGTGTATATGTAAGCATTTAAACACTGCAGAGAGTAGAATTAACAGTAACAGTATTGTAGAAATTCATTTCACCGAAACAATAACGTGGCGCACAGTGTGACGCATGCACCAGTTTATTGTATTTCCAGACTTGCTTTCGGCACATTTACAGTGCACGCTACTCTGTTTTTGTCAGACTTGAAATAGCCGAAATACCTTCCCACTACGGAACTTCTCTGGCTCTTCCGTTCGACAATCTCTCCGGCATTGGAACCATCATCTGTTTTCTCTTCGGTCACGCTCGGTTGATTTTTCTAGTCGGCACACTCATTTCCTCCATTATGCGCTGGCTCCATTACCCGCTGGCTGTTTCCCAAACAAACACACGTGCGGCTTGGCACTTGGTACGTAACAAGTCACGCGACGTGACGCTGCGGCTGTGATTGGTTCGGCTCTGCGCTGCTTAATTTGGATTGGCTGACCTTTTTTTTTTTTTTTTTTTTTTAAGAGGACAAGAGCGGCGAGGTCTATCGCGATAGCTTAATTTCTCTATCGAGTAAAAGTTATATCGCGATACATATCGTTATCGTTCTATCGCCCAGCTCTAATTTCAGTACATTTTCTTTGTTTTCAATTTCGTTTTTCCCTACAGCTCTGCCCTCCACATTGGCTGATAGCTTAGCAAGTGATGGCCAAGAGTCAGAAAGTGGTGCAGCTCTATTTATGTTAATGGTTTTGTTTATGTGCATATTCTTTATAAAGTATTTACAGTTGTTTTTTTAAGATTAAAAACTAGGTCATTGATTAGTTTGTGTTCTTTTTTTAAGATGGTGTTACTATCTGCTAACACCTTTGACGAAGACCGACTGATAAATCTGCAGTTACCAGCCTGTAGCTATAAAATAAAGCAAAACCATGACACTAAGTCCCCTTTTCCATGACTACATTAGTACTTACTCTGATTGACTCGCGACGTTTTTCAGGGTTTTCCATTAGGTCATAGTACCAAGTACTAAAATGGGACCTGCTCGGCCAGGGCTCCAAGCAATCCGAGCAGGTACTAAAATGGGACTTCGTCAGACTGCTTGCCACTGATTAGCTGATCAGTGTCATCATTTGATGAGTTATGAGAGCATCTCGTTCACAAACATTCAAACCGCCATTTAAAGAAGAAGAAAAAGAAAGAAATTGCTACAAAAACAACACGTTGGTTCCCGAGTCTGAGGAAAAGCCACAGACTGAGCAGCAGGTATATTCTTGCCGTTTGTGTCACATACCAATTACATCAAGGGACGCTCGGACGCGTTATTGTAACAACAGCCGAGCACATTAGGTTGGACTCCATTGTAATGGAAAACCAGTTGATTCGAGTCTAGTCTTGGCAAGTTGCGCCGAGTAGGTCCTAATGGAAAAGGAGCTTAATTGGAGATATCTGTACATGTTGTGATGAAAACAAACAAAGAAAGTTGTTTATTGTTGTTGTTGTTGTTGTTTTTTTGTTTTTTTTGACAATTTCTTTGTCCACATGATTGCAGTCTTCTTGCATCAATGATGCGGTCAAACAGAAACATACTATTATTTAGCCGCACTTATCTAGTTAACTGGCTAATATGGCATCGCAGCTCCACAGCTGCACCCACTAGTCATCTGTATATGTTGTGTTACAAATTGTTGTAACACACTATTTTAACAGTGTTGATTATTTCACAACCTCTAATGTCTGATACAAGTAGAAACTTGACACTACTTTCTGCCTGTTTGCCGTCATTCAGAAAGTTGCTGACCATTGGTTATCCAAGCTCATGACACCTGCCCACCCAGGATACTGTGTGTCCAGACAGAAACTAAAGAAGTCAAAAGCAACCTAGAAAACTTGACAAAGGAGTTTGAGAGAAATCCTGATCAGTGACAAAAAGGTTGAGGATTGGTGGAGGATTACATGTAGGACTCCTCCAGTATTTGTTGGTTTACCTTTGAAAGCAATTGCTTTCGTTTCAGGTTTTTTTTCTCCTATTCATTTTAATAAATGTTACTTCTGCAAAAGTGCAGTTGTGCTCTTAAACATACAAAAAAAAGAATTAAAATATCTAGAAATGAGTCACTGCTACAATAAAGCAGCAGGGCATAAGCTTGATATAGACTGACATTATTGTTTCACCATTTAACCACTGAGGGGGGGAGGGGCAAAGGAGGAGCCCGTCAAAGCTATAATTTTATTCCTTTGTTTTGTGCTCACTTTTCATCATTCTTTTGTTTCAGCTTTTTTCTTGGCACATACAATGTGAACGGACAGACACCAAAGGAAAGCCTCCGTCCTTGGCTGAGTTGCACTCCCGAGCCCCCTGACATGTACTGCGTGGGGTAAGTCATATTCTCCTGCTGAACAATAGCTGTGCACTGCTCCGCTTAATCCTACTACAAAGACAGACATTTATTCCTCAAACCTCTGACAGATGCATGCAGCCGTTGAGCCAGTTTTAAGTGCTGAAGACGCCTGCCCACTGATTTTTGCACTGTGTATCCACTAATCCGGCCTGTTTCAGTTTACCGCTTTGGTGTTAAGGAGCCAAAAAGTTTAGTCAGTACCATAGCACTTGTGGATGAAGTGGAAATCAAACCCTTAAAGTTTCACCATTTGCCCTTTTTTTTGCAGTTTTCAGGAGCTTGACCTCAGTAAAGAGGCTTTCTTCTTCAATGACACCCCCAAGGAACAGGAGTGGACAAAAGCTGTGTCTGAGGCATTGCATCCAGATGCCAAGTATGCCTTAGTAAGGATTTTTTTTTTTCTCCCTCACATCTTGCAGTTCATTGCTATTAGTTGATATTTGAGAAGACTTGCGAATGTCACGATTCACACCACTGATCTTCATTTTAGAGGGCATGTTTGGTTTTCTTCTACATGGGCAACAGTCACACTTTAAAATAGTTTCCTGAAACTGATACAATGCATGCGTTACAGTTTCAAGAACTTCTAGCACCACCTTTCTGTGGTAATAATAATTATCATACAATCTTATTACATCGATTATTACTCAGTTTATTTCTAATAGGAGTTATTATATCCCCGTTGCTTTCACAAGCTTAGTCAGTTAGGTTACTTTTTTGATCTGCCTCTTTTTCTTGTCTTTTGTCTTCACTTTTGTGTTCTTCCTCATTCTTAGAGTACCGACCAGCACATTAGCTTCCTCTTTTTATAGCTCTGGTTGTTGTTTTTTTGTTTTTTTTATTCAAATCGCCTTAAACGCCACATGATATATGCCAGGTCACCATCCTGTCAGTTTGTTGGATTTTTTTTTTCTGCATCTGCGAGTTCTCTGACTAAAGCACACTTGGCTGCTCTGTTTCTGACACTTTAACTCTTACATAAGTTAAAGCTATTATGAAGTACTTAGCGCTCCTCATACCCAACTGTGTCTTATTCTGAGATGTGATTCTCCGCTTCCGTTTTACTGTTCCTAGTAGTTGACGCTGACAAAGTGCTGATATAAGCAACAGAAACTGCACTAAAGCATCTCTGATCATGTCTTGTGGCTACACAATCTCTTGAGTTCCAGTGCAACATCAAAACTGTTTTCATTTAACCGCAAGAAATCATTTGTATACTGTTGGTCTGTTTCTGCAGGTGAAGTTGGCGCGCCTGGTGGGCATTATGTTGATCTTCTTTGTGAAGAAGGAGCATGCAGAATTCATCTCAGACGTGGAGGCTGAGACTGTAGGCACTGGCATCATGGGGAGGATGGTAAGGACAGTATTTCAAACTCTCTTTGTGCACAAGTCATCATATAGGTTTCTGGTATTGTGCAAAGTCATTAAGTTGATGTCTGTGGTGTCTGACCACGGGATTTGGTTGCGTGACGGTTAACACTGTTGCCTCAGAGTAAGAAGTTGCTTTGTTCAAATCCAGCATCTGGCCAAGACCTTTCTGTGTGGTGTATGCATGTGCTCCCCATGCATGTGTGGGTTCTCTCCAGGGTACTCACACAGTCAAAAGCAATGCATTTAGTCAGGGTTAGGTTAATTGATGATTCCATATTGCCTATGGGTTTATAATCAGGGGTGCACATAAGTGGTCCGTAGGTGCGCATTCGCTGTCAAAATAAAAGACGCACACCAGATAAGAAGTTGCAACGCGCGTTTGCGTACATATAAAAGGCACTGTTTTTGTCCGCTAGAGTGGCATTTTCAGGGCATATTCTGCACCACATCTCTGTGTGTTCATCATTTGTTTGAAGCCAACTCACCTCCTGCAACCACTTTTCCGAGAATACGCGCTTCTTTTGAGGTTCGGACTCCTTCTGACATTTCTTTGGAGGTGGAGGAACACCAAAGTAATTGCTGAAAGGAGCTTGCTTCTTCGACATCTTTAAGAGTTCTAAACAAATGTCCTCCTCCAGAAAATCTTATGTACGCAAACGCAAGTTGCAACTTATTATCTGGCCACTGACCACTTATGTGCACCCCTGTTTATAATGGACCTGTCCAGGGTGTACCCCACCTCTTACCTCATGGTAGCAGTAATAGGCTCCAGCCCCACCATGACCCTGAATCTGAGAAATGATTGGATGGAATTGGAAATAATTTTTTAGAAATAAACCATACAGAGTCAGGAGCTTTAGGTCAGGGGTTCTCAACATTTTGTGGGCTAAGGACCTGGCACAGGGAAAACATTCTTTAAGGATCCCAAAAAATCCTATATTTTGTTGGGTTGAGCTTACTGTCAGGTGACCATGTAGGCTTATCAGCCAAGGTATGCAAGCAGCAGGAAAAATTAATTTTACCCTAATATTATTGAGGGATTTCCCCCACCCAGATCAGTTGACATATTCCACAATTATATTAGCATTTATATTCAGCTAGAAATGATGTAGGAACTAGTACAGGCTGGTTTTACTGCATAAATTGGCAAATATTCTGCAGTGCTTGGGTGTGGGTCCTTGTACACATTCTGCCTTTCTGTTTTAGATTATGTCAATAGCATTGTTTTAGTTTCACATTGAAATGATTTTCCTCATATACATATAAACAGGAAGTGTTGAGTATTAGCATTTACATGAAAATTGAAAGGATGAAAGAAAACAAAAATTGGGCTTATGCTATGATGTCTGTCAACTGCCATACAATTTTTATTTTTATTTTTTTATAACTGCCTCATGTATTGCCATTTACCGAGATGGCAATGCATGAGGCAGTTTTTAAGCACAAACAATCTCCTGTGATGATGAAAAGGCATCTCTACTTCCTGTGAACTATTCACTTCAGTGCTTATTCATCCATGAAGCTCTTCCTACAGTAGCTTCAACTTTATTTCTCATACACTGGTGCAGGAAAGGTTATTCTTAACTCATGCGACCGTGCTTACTTAGCAGTCCCTGCAGAGTAGAGCAGATGGCTGGCTAGGGACCAGTGGGAGGGGGGTAGAGCTATGTAAGGTCACTCCATCCTTTCCTGCAGTAATGGGACACTAGTTTATGAATTGCAGCAAGAAATATCCAAAACATGCCAAGCATGAAATTGTTTGCATAATATTGACTTATTGTTTAGCAGATGAGTAAAATCATAGTAAATAAAAACATTTAGTTATTTTATTTTAGTGTTTGCGGAGGCGTTTCAGTGTTTTCTGTCCATTCTAATCAATTACTGATTCACAGGGAAACAAGGGAGCTGTGGCAATCCGTTTTCGCTTCCACAACTCTGATATCTGCGTGGTCAATTCCCACCTTGCTGCTCATGTTGAGGAATATGAGAGACGTAATCAGGACTATAAGGATATTTGCAGTCGTCTTCAGTTTCGCCAACCTGACCTCACCCAGGCGCCACTCACTATCATGAAGCACGAGTAAGTAGCTGTCATTTTAAAATTTACATTGTGAATCAAATAAATAAATACAAGTTTCTCATATTTATGACTATTTCATTAGAATTTGTGTTCTGTTTCTGAATTAGTGTTATTTTATGGATCGGGGACCTCAACTACAGAATTAGTGAGCTTGACGTTGACAACGTGAAGGGTCTCATCAGCAAGAAGGACTTTGAAACTCTGCACAGTTTCGATCAGGTAATATTAATTATGGTTTCCTGATGTGTTTTGTATTCAAACGTGTTTGTGAGCAGTGATATTTACCTATTGCGTGTGGTCATCAGCTCAAGAGGCAGATCGACGAGGAGGCTGTGTTTGTGGGATTTGAGGAGGGGGAGATTGATTTCCAGCCCACCTACAAATATGACACTGGCTCTGACAGTTGGGATACAAGGTAATCTTCTCACATGGAGGCTTTGTAAGTCATTCCATGTCAGTGTTCGTAGCAAAAGGTAAACTGATAACAGAAAGAAGTAGCAGACATACTATCATTGTAGTTCGAACACTATAGCTGCTTGTGTTATCATCACATTTTTTGTGACACACCAGTGATTCAGATCAGCCCACATTTCTTTTCCTTCTCTGTTGAGACATTTCTGTCTCATCAATTGTTAAATGGTTGGAGCTTCCTGCTCTGCAAACAATTATCCCTCTATTCAGAGCTGCTTAACTCTGGTTTTTGTCTATAGTATTTACTGAAGGATAGCCTCAAGAGAATACCATAGTAGCATTATAATAGAAATGTCAGGCTTGAGGTTGACTGCAGCATTGCAAAGACAATGCAGAGTGATTTTTGACCGTTAAGACTGTTTAGAAAGCTCTGCTGTGTTTTAAAGTTTTTTTCCATTTTGTTTTTTGATAAAATGTTTGTTGAATACACTCACAGCTACTTTATTAGGTACACATTAGTAGTGTCATCCATTAATTGTTTCAACAAGGTGATGGAAAAATTCCTCACAGATTTTTATGCATTGACATGATAGCTTCACATAACTGCTGCAGATTTGTAGGCTGCAAATCAGTGATGCAAATTAGTTCCACCACATCGCAAGGGTGCTTTATTGGATTGAGATCTGGTGACTGTAGAGGCCATTTGAATGCAGTGACATGCTGTTATTCCTTGTTACACACACTATTCTGCTGGAAGCAGCCATAGGAGGATAGGTAGACTGTGGTCATAAAGGGATGGACAGTGTTAGTAATTATACTCAGGTAGGTTGTGAGGTTTAAACTATGCTCCCAATTCTGGAATATTCCAAATAAACCTTCTGGCACCAGTGACCATGCTGTTCTGACCTTTTTTCTCCCATACTCTGATGCTTGTTATAAGCTTGTAAATGCCTAAATGTATTGAGCTGCTGTCACATAATTGGCTGAATGGATATTTTCATTAACAAGCAGTTGAATATGTATACCTAATAAAGTGGCCAGCGAGTGTGTGTACAAGAGCTACATTGCCTAAGAATTGACTTGAGCAATGTAAGGAAAAAAACTACATCTCATTTGCATCAGTGTCCTTTATAAATTGGTTTAGCCATCCGATGTGGCCCTGAACTGTGAGCTTTGTTGTGTAATATTCAGTACTCTTGCAACACCTCACAAGAGAATCTCCCTGCAGGGATTGTGTCATTAATTTTGATAATGGATAAATGGAGTCAGAGATAATTCCTGCCTTCATTGTTTTATTGCTTTGTAATAAAATAGACACTTGGGAACTAATGTTTGCCATTTATTTTGAACTTAGTGAAAAATGTCGTGTCCCTGCGTGGTGCGATCGTATCCTGTGGAAAGGAAAGAACATAAAGCAACAGCATTACCAGAGTCACATGACTCTGAAGACCAGTGACCACAAACCTGTCAGCTCCCTGCTCATCATTGAGGTAAATGATTTAGCTGAAGAGCTTTTTTTTATTTATTTATTTATTCTGTGGCTTTTTTTAAGTACACATTATTTCTTTGCTTTTACTTAATCCTGTTTTTCTTCATCCTGCAGATCAAGAGGATAAATAGTGAGGATTATAAGAAGACCTTTGAAGAAATTGTTCGTGATATTGACAAAATGGAGAATGAATGCATTCCATCTGTAACCTTGTCCAAGCGAGAGGTAAAGCTTCACCTTACGATTCTCCCTGGCATTAAATTAAAATACATAATAATAAAAAAATAATGAAAGAGTGCATTATGCAGACATTCAAAGGATACAATAGCTTCACATGATCTGAAGGAAAAAACTTTTTTTTTTTTTATCTTTGCTCATAAATCTGCTTCCCCCCCCCCCTTTTTCTGTTTTTTTTTCTCAGTTCCACTTCAAGGACGTGAAGTTCATGCAGCACCAGGCAGAGACGTTGAGCCTCTTGAATGACGGGCAGGTCCCATGTCAGTTTGAGTTTATTCCAAAGCCGAATGAGTTCACATACAGCAAGCCCTGGCTCACAGCCAACCCCCCCAAAGGCTTTATTGCTCAGGGTGAGTAACACGTCATTGTTGTGTAAAAACCAACAAATTTAATTTTAATAAAACATTAATCCATTAGCCTGGTCATATAGAAAGAGACTGGCTTGGATTTAAGTGGCAGACTCCTTTGAACTGACAGATTATGCTTATTATAGTGTCTTTGAAATCCTCAAAGAGTACTACGTCATAATTGCTTGTTATGACCACAGTATAACATAACAACTGACTGGAGCAGCCTTCTCTTTAATTTGCGCTTCTCTCTAAATATCTAGGTGGTTCTGTGGATATTGACCTTGAGGTTTTCGTAAATCGCACAACAGCACCTGAGCTTAACTCTGGCAAGCAGGAGATTGAAGACATCCTGGTGCTCCATCTAGAGCGGGGCAAGGACTATTTTATCTCTGTGACAGGAAGCTACCTGCCAAGCTGTTATGGCACTTCTATCCATGCACTATGTCAGCTGAGGGAGCCCATTCAAGACATTCCACAAGAGACCCTCCTTCAACTGGTTAGTGCTCACTTGAAATACCTCTATTGTATTCATTGTTGCCTCAGGTGCTTCATTATAGTAGTTTTGAGGATTGGAGACTAATTAAGCTGTAACTAAACTGCCTTTCATTCTGTTTTTTCCTTCCCAATATCAGGCAGAGTTGCCTATAAAGGAGAACGCAGCAAACACTGAAAAGCCTCTTGACATTCCTAAAGAACTTTGGATGATGGTGGATCACTTATTCCGCAATGCAGTCAAACAGGTCAGAAAATTGATGGTGATGTAACAGTGTTGTAATAAAATCAAACAATACTATGCTCCTACTTTGTTTTATAGTGTCCACTTCATGTGAATTGCACTACACTTGGCTTCCTGCCAGCTTTTTGTGATTAAGGATAAATAGACTGAATGAAGATCCTTGCAATGAATTTATTCTGCTGCATTAGCCACTGCGCTTCAAATAATTTCTTTAGCTGAAGGGAATCTGTGGTGTATAATGAGAGAACGAGTCTGAATGTATTGTCCTCTATTTGCAGGAAGACATATTTCAGCAACCTGGACTCCGGATTGAATTTGCTGAAATAAGGGATTGCCTTGACACGGGGATGCCAGAGTCCCTCCGTATCCTTTCAAAACTATAATAAAATTAGCAGAAAAATATTGTTTGTCCTTGTAGAATATTTGAAGACGTCACAGAGCACAGTCAGTACATATGTTTTATTTTATCTTAAGAGCATTAAATCTATATTGGATGGGTTTTAGCAGCCCTGTAATAATCAACATTCAGGATTTAAATGCAAATAAATTGGCTCTGAAAGTTGGGACCTTAGATGACCATAGCTTATTACAGAAAGTAATAAGCTTGATTTTTCGAATACTCTGTATTGCTGTTTAATCCATGTAATTGCAAACGTGTTGTTTTGAATGTTGCTTAGAATGTAATACTGTTTGTTTTGGGAGGGGGGGGGTTAAGTATAATTTATGTTGTACTTTTATGTGATATGTAATTTTTTTTTTTTCTTAAAATTTGCTACCTTGACCCTGCTACTCTTGACCTGCAGCGGGTAGTAATCACTCAGTAGCAGAGGCCTTGCTTCTGTTCCTAGATGCCCTCCCAGAGCCTGTGGTTCCCTACTCATTTTACCAACGCTGCCTTGAATGCTGCACCAGTGCCAACCAGTGTGAGCAAGTAAGGAAAAAAAAAGAACAGAGTTAGTCACCCATTTCTACTAATCCTACATTAAATTGTAAAAGTTAAAAGTATTGTATTTTTTGTCTAGGTTATTTCCATGCTACCTCAGTGCCATAAAAACGTGTTCAACTATTTAGCTGCCTTTCTCCGTGAGCTTTTGAAGAATTCAGCTATCAATCGATTAGATGTCAGCATCCTGGGTAAGAACATGAAGCAAGCAGTTCCTTTGATTTATAAATGTGTTATTACTACTTTGTGCTTTAGGCAACATTTTACTTTGTGACTTTTTTATTGCTCAGTGTAAAGCTGGGGACTTGTGTAAAGATGTCCTTTGTGCTAATCTGTTCCACCAAATAAAGGTTGATTGTGAACTAAAGTATAGCAGGAAAATGAACTTCAGTTAAAAGAAATGTATCTATTTAAAACATTTTGTGTCATTTTCTGTGTTACATTCCTTGAAATGTCAAAATTATTACAGACACTATGTTTTTATGAATGATTTCTCTATACTGTGTAATATGAACAATATATTTTCTTTATGTGTAGCCACCATTTTTGCCTCCTTGCTTCTGAAGTCACCTGCAAAGCAGGATCTTGCTGAGAAGAGGAAGACTCAGGAGTTCTTTCAGCACTTCCTGACCCAAAGCTCCTCCTAGATGGAGGGCTTGTCCCCCTTGCTGAAGCTGAACACTAAAAACTGTAAACGTCCAGTATTTGAAATAACTGTAATGATTTGATATCCTCTTTGTATAACTATGTAGAGTTATTACTGTCAGTGATGTTTCTTATTTCTAATCACTTTATTTCAAAACCAAGTTTGTGATCAGTTGATGCAGAATTTATTGTATATCATTGAGCATATGTAGAAGCCTAACAAATTTTAATGTATGTATATTTTATTTAAAAAGAACAATTTGTATTTTCATGTCTCTGATCTAAAAAGTGTATTGTTTTTATATATAAAATGTCTGCAAACACGTTGTGTGTTGGTAGTAATTTTTTTCTAATGAAAATTGTATTATTTGCTAAAATAAATCAACACTAAATATAAAAGCGAAACCCCTTCCCTACAATCATCTTATGGAATTTTTTAACATTGTTATTTAGCGTTAGTTATACATTATTTCCCATAATTCATCACGAATGGCTGCGAGCCTGTGACGTATGGCTTTCTAGGGAGGGGATAGGAAGAAAGTGGTCAACATCCAAAGCATCGGAATAAGGATTAAAATTCAGAGGTAAATTTATTTTAATGTCATTTCCTTCTAGTCGATCCACTTAAACCTCAGTTTGCCACTTTATCACCGGGTAAAATGAAACTGACCATCTTTGCAGGAACGATAAGTAATCTCCACAATAAACGTTTATCGTTAGCCCCTTAGCTTAGCGATGAGCTAAAGTGTTGCTATCCAGCGAAGCTATGAATGTGTAGAGAAATAAGTGGCAGCTGACTTACCTAGCCTAGCCTCTGGCTAACTAGTTCCCATTTAGCTTTCTGTGGCTTACGAGCTGAAGAGAAAAACACTCTAAAGATATGTAACGGCAGATGCAAAATAAGCAGCCTAAGATTAATTTACAGCAGCTAACCAGCGACGTATCAGGCTGGAGACGATGTAATCATGATATGAGATCAGATATCCACCAGAATGCTAGCATCGTAAAGCTAACAACCTCAGTACTGTGACATTAAGTTGTGAGAACGATATTGTTCAGTCAGCTAAAGGTTAACCTTGCAGCCACTGAGTGCCTATAAGGTCACGCTTATGTTTGGAAACTGCGCGGCATTGTGTGCGCAGCCATGTAAAAGTTAACTGTCACCGTCGGTTTGAAGTGACAGCTTTCATACGCAGCATTTAACGTTTTCCTTTAGAGGTAACCTGATGAATTTTGATTGATTAGAAGTCACCGAGTAGCTAGGGCTAAGCACCAGCTATCTCATGACATCTGTCACTGGAGTAAGAAAGTTCCAGATCGCGATGTGTAGCTTTAGTTTCTGTGAACAGTGTTTATGTCTCTTACTAAGTAACTACTTGCGGTGATTTCAGTCTGACGTGTTGAAGAAAAAAATTCGCTGCTTTTGACTGACACCCGCAGGTCCGCTACATTAGGGGGTGAACATGTTTAAAACGGGCATTTAATGTAGTAAAAAAAAAACCTTATTCTGCCAAAAGCACACATAGCTGTGGCTCTGTCTAGTTATTTGTTGCCAAATGTTCCTGTCTGTCAGCGTGGGGCTACATAGTGACAGCTGATATAGTTTAACTGGGCAGCCCTAGTCAGATCTGCTGCTGAATCACTAAACGCTGATAAATATATTCAGTCTTTATATTGGGCTCAGCTATGAGAAACTATGAGTTTCTGCTCAACAGTGTTTGCTTTTTTCCAATTACAATTTGTAATAATTCAGCTGAGCTATACAACCTAAGAGCGTAAGTGAAGTAGCTTCTTTCTTTTTCAGGGTGAAACATTAACGTGTGAGAGTGCAGTCCTTCTTGCCAAGGAAGGAGAGGCATCAGAGACCATGAGTGAGAATGGCCCTCATACGGAGGTGCCTATGTACTTTGAGGTGGAGGTGGATCAGCTGGAGCGGGATGACGAAGAAGATGACAAGATCCACTTTGGCAAAGACAGTGACCTAATTGCTGAACCTTCGTCATCCTCTGGTCGGGTCTATGACCGCACCACGGTCCTCATTGAGCGGGACCCAATACGACTGGATGAGGAGGGAGAAGAGGAGGGTCACTGTGGAGGGGATGAAGATGGAGTCACCTTCCTAACAGAGGGAGAAGGTGATGGAGATGAGGAGGAGGGATCGCTGGCCTTTATGACAGACCCAGATGGGATGTCGCAGGGTTATGTGCACCACACAATTTCTCCTGACCAGATCCAGTTCACAATAAATCCAGGGTCCACCCCAATGCCACGCAACATCGAGGGGGCTACGCTCACCTTGCACTCTGAGTGCCCAGAGACCAAGCAGAGAGAGGTGAGCAAAAATAAGTGCATCTTGTCCAGCTGTTACAAGACATATGCTTGTTTGGTCATCAGAGGCTCCTCTGATTGGCTCTAAGGTAGTGCACATGTATGACAGATTGCAGTGATTGCTTGTCTAAGCTGTTTCAGTTATTACAACAAATTGCAGAAGAGCAGATGGTTTAAAGATTTTATGATTTTATCCTCTAATAATATAGTGATCATTTTTTTTAAATCTAGTTTGTCCTGGTGAAAAATGGTGTGCAGTTGAAAATATGTCACTGTGCTTCAAGTTCTTTTAAAGGATCTTCTCAGCAACTATGCAGAAGTTGCCATTCTGTTGCCTTCAGCAGTAACCTATCTTAATTAGCAGAGATGAGCAGCATAGTAAAACCATCTGATAGGAAGTTTGCACTTGTTAACCAGTAGGTACCTAACATAAAAGGTAGGGAGGCACATTGGGGAAAAACATGGTTCTCTTTCCTGTGTTTAATCAGTTGATTTAGATGATATATAGCCTACAGAGCCATCTTTACCACTATTATGATCCTTTCTTTTAACAGTAGTCTATAAACATCTGAGGAGCCAGATTCTTGTCTGATACAGGATTGTAGCTCACAACAGCTGTATATTTTTAATTGATGAAAGGTCTGGACTCCGGGCAGGTCAGTTCACCACTAGGACTCTTCCACTTCAAAGCCATGCAACAGATGCAGTAGCATTGTCTTACTGAAATATTTAAGGACTTTCACAAAAAAGACATCATCTGGGTAAAGCATATGTTGCTCTAAAGCCTGTATAGACCTTTCAGCATTGTCTTTGCAGATGTGCAAGCTGTTAATTTCATAGGCTCTAATGTATGACCCACACAATCAGAGATGCAGGCTTTTGAACCGAGTGCTGATAACAAGCACGTTGGTCCCTTTCCTCTTTAGAGGTTGCAGGAAAAATGAGGATGCAACACGACCTGAACAGTTAACTGTGTTCACAGACACAGATTTCTAAAAGTGTTCCTGAGCCCATCCAATGATTTTTGGCCTTATCCCTTGCACACAGAGATTTCTGCAGATTCTCAGAATCTTTTGAGGAACAATATTCTGAAATTGTTCCACAAGTTGTAAATGTAGATTCTTTTGTAAATTGGTGAGCCCCTTCCGTAAAAGAGAGGCAGCTTACTTCTAACACTGCCTCTCTACGATCCTCTTCTTATATCCAATCATGGTATTGGCCTTTTTTTAACAGTTCATCTGATTCACTGCAAAGTGTTGAAAGCGGTTTTGTTGCCCCCATCCTAATGTTTTTATGAAATGGTAAAATGTCTGCTTAAACATTTAGTAAGTTTATTGTGTTCAATAGAAGTTACACAAAAGTTTTTGTTCATTTTACACAGCACCAAGACTTTTTTGGGTTTAAAAGTTTTATAGAACAATAGAATTACACTTAAAATTGACTGCAAACTTTTCAGAGTAAAGCATTATGACTATATTGTCTTGATCATGGTATTTTCATATTTTAAAATCATATTATGTATTGAAGATTAATATACTAGTAAATTTAGATTTTGTTATCATTAGATGGGTGTGGTGCTGGAGCAAATGCCTTATTATTTCTGAATATTATTGGCAGAAACTTTGCTGCTTTTGTAGCCAGTTTTGGTTTGAAAGGTGAAGTTAAGTCAAGGTTTGATTTTATTTGTTAGCAGTGTCCGCTCAGTTTTTAACCCCTTTACCAACTGCAATAATAACAAATATCTAAAGAAAAAGATTTTGAGCAACCCTCTGAATTAAAAGACAACTATATATTTCTTGCAGCAGTATAGAAGCATACCGGGATCTTTTATTGTGTGTGTCTGTATGTGTATGACTTCAAGCCACTTCTGAGAAATGAATTTAAATTTATATTGCACAACAGTACAATATAAAGTGGTGCCACACTCTTCTGCAGGCCTGGAATCATAAATAGTCATGTGCATGCAGGTCTTTGTAATATGTTAAACAAAGCAAATATGAAATATGAATCCCCGCGGAACGCGTGCACTGGGGTGTGGATGGTTTGTCCAATATTTGTTGGCCACGCTAAGCACTCCTCTTTCATAAACCAATTTGTAATGGAGTGGTCTCTTCCACTATGCGTGTGGGAAGCTGGAGCATAAAGTGCTCCCTCGCAATGATCATATTCACAGTGTGGTAGAATCACAATGGTGTGGGAGATAAATGCAGATCTGAGCTGCCAGCTTTAGCAGGGTTCTGCTGTGGGTTTGCGTAGATATTTGCTTAACAAATGATCCCTGCCACACACTAATAACCAGACTGAATGGTTTCAGACTACCATCGCTCAGATTAGCGCTTGTCAGAAGGACCGAAAGCTAAGTCAGCTGTGTGTAACTTTCACTGTATCACAGTTGTGATACTGGGTGTCGTGGAGTTCTGCAAACACTGCAAGGTTCATGCTGAGTTTTCTCTGATGCATCTAATATTCTCACTTGCCTTGCTTTGATTTAAATTGGGCTACAATTCGTTTTTACAAGAATACTAAGAGGATTTAATTTAGTAAATGAGGTAATAGCAGCAGAGGAAGGAGAGTCTCTTGTTGAGGAGGCCAGCCACAAGTTTTCTCCTCCTGGTTTTGTGTTCAATACACTATAGAATAGAGACTGGGCTGCTTTTATTCACAGTGCCCCCAGGATATTTGTGTGAGAGCAGAGCAGGAGACTGCCCCACTGCAATGGACATCGGTGCTGTGAAAGAGAATTGAGGGTTAGTCATCACTGATGTCCTTAATGCTCACCCGCTTTGTGTACTGATGGGAGGTTGAGTCATTAAGTTCAAATCCTATCCAAAAGGCCACCCTGAGTCAGACTGTCACCTCATTCAATGGCAGGGCAGGTTATTATTATTTCTGGATTTACTAATTTCTCCCTGTCTTGTTGAAATGGTGTTGTTAAATAAAGTTAAAACGCAGATTAACAGATTTTTTTAAAGAGATTTGATGCAATCCTTTTCTTAGCACCAGCATTATTTCACTATGTTTTAATTCCACTTACCATTTTATTCTCTCACTTTCAGGTAAAGCGGTACCAGTGCATGTTCGAAGGCTGCACAAGGACGTACAGCACAGCAGGAAACTTGCGGACTCACCAGAAAACGCATCGGGGCGAGTACACATTTGTGTGTAATCAGCAAGGCTGTGGAAAGGCCTTTCTCACCTCTTACAGCCTTAAGATCCACGTCCGTGTTCACACCAAGGAGAAGCCATTCGAGTGTGACGTACAGGGCTGTGAAAAGGCGTTCAACACGTTGTACAGGTGAGCCTTTTTTGTTGTCTTTCATGTCGCTGTCTTTACATTGCTGTGGAAACTTGAAGTTTATATGAAGTCACCTTTATCATCACTGTAGGTTCCATTTCAGTTTTGTTAGACTTGATCAAAAGTAGGTTAAGATAATTAGACCTAAGTGTTGGGGGCAGTACACAAAGCGTGATGCAGTAGATGTTTTGACACCAAAAAATGACTCAAGCGACTCGGGACTTGATTAAAAGAGGAACATATTTCAGTCATTCCGTCAGGTCTCTTGTTTGACCACAAGATATATCAGATGTACAAATCAAAGGGCATCCAAGTATCCAGTTTGCACTGTTTCAGTAGCAATGTCATGTGTCTGTGGCTTGATGCTGCTGTGCCATCATCGTAAGCTACACAGGGCTTAGAGCTGTTGAGATTCCTGATCTAACTTTACATTGTAGATCACATTAGTGGTTCGTCATGGTTTGCTTCGCATAATCAAACTGGTCTTCCTCATTCACTGAAACGCCATGCGTTTCTTGGAAAAGATAAGAAGTATGATTTAAAAAAAAGCACCAAAACTTTACAGAAAATAGAATTAACAGAGCACTGCTTTCCTTTTTACGTTGTGCTACATTCTTGGTTATTAAGACATGTTTGCAGACAAGTAAGCGTTTATTCACCATTTACCTGATCTTAGTGCATCTCCTCGAACAAAAAAATCTTTCGTTCCATTTATTGTATCAGCACGATGGATGCCAAAAACACTCAAAGTATTCTCTCTCTTTCCCTCCAACGTTTACCCAAAAATATGTGTTTATTAGACACTTAATTTTCGTATATGATTTGTTCTTGGATAAAATCTCTTGCACTGAATCCAAAGTATTTCCAAACAACTGATGATGATCCACTTTAAGGGACAAGCTCTTCATGTTCTCCTGTGCCAGACATTTTTTGATTTTTGCTGTATATCTGGTCTTTTGATGTGGTGTTACTCGTCCAGATCAGTCCAGCACTGCACGCTGTGTTGTCCAGGGCACAGCTGTGATTGACTGATGCAGGCACGTGGTCAGGTGCTGTTTTTTTTAGGAAGGGCTTGGTTTGCTTTTGCTTTCCATTCAGTTTGCAGAGCATGCATTTTTAGTATCACTAGACCATGTTCATTTAAATGTGAGAAGCCAAAAATCGTGATTGAGTTTAAAATTCTATTAATAGCCCCATTTCCCGTCTGACTCATCTCTTTCTTTTTTTTTGAAAGATTTTTTTAAATGAAATGATAGCACATGCTGCTGAATGCCACTGCGTTTACTTTGTCCCGCTCATATTTTCCCATTGTGGTTTAATGAAACACTATTTTCTCTGCAGGCTAAAAGCACACCAGAGACTTCACACAGGCAAGACTTTCAACTGTGAATCAGAGGGATGCACAAAGTACTTTACCACCCTCAGTGACCTGAGGAAGCACATTCGCACACACACTGGGGAGAAGCCATTCCGGTGAGCATTTCCTTTTTCACAGCAGGTTTAATTTTCTCCCAGTTAAGGTGAAGGAACTGCTGTACAAAACTTTAAGGGTATTTAAATTTTACTTATCCATGTCAACTATCCATTTTTCTTCATATAACGACACAGGGGGGCAATGGGTCATGACTTTAATCTAGAAGGATGATGAAATCCAGCCTTGAATGTTTTTCACTTTGTTTACATTTGATCTCACACTGTTTTTTTGTTTTTTTATGTTTTTGCTTTCAGGTGTGATCATGATGGTTGTGGAAAAGCCTTTGCTGCAAGTCATCACCTAAAAACACATGTACGGACTCACACAGGTATACAGTGTTCTGGTTCACCTCAATTATCTAGGGAAGCTTCAACAAAGATGTATTTATTTAGCTCTTTGCTCTAATGATTGCATGCTTGTTTAGGGCAGGTGAACACCTTTCCTACATGCCAGCTGTCAAACACACAGACAAATACTAGCTTCCCATGTATTTGGTGGGGTTTTTTCCCCTTATATATCAATATAGTAGATCATGTTCAGCTGAACAAGGAATGACTTGAACTGGCTTATGCTTTGTGTTGTTGAAAAAGAAACAATTACATGTACAAGAACAAGCTGTATCAGGATATTAAAATCCAGCTACAGGATTCATTGTACTGTGTCCATTTGGCTGGATTTTGCATATTCAGACTGAGGAAAAAACAAAAGCATGTAGCTTAACAGTGATGACACTGCATAGGTAGAATACTGATTGGGTAATTTACCATTACCCAATCAGTAGCCCCATAAAGTGCTATTTAAGTACCAATGTAACACTTTGTAAAGGGTGTGGAGAGGAAGTACTTCTACTGTTTGCTAATTGGCTGAAAAGGGGACTTTACTGGAAACAAGAGAACCACAAAAAAAAAAAATATCGAAGATCAAAAATACACCATGAAAAGCACAGACATTTCTTCTGTACTTGGTTTCACTTCAGCTATTCGTATGTTATAACTTCATGCCTGGCTGATGCACCAACAGCAGCACAAGCAAGAATAGCCCACAGATTTTTATCACAGACTTTGTACACTGCGTCCATCTAAAAACAGAGCTCTCTGCAGAGAGACGGGCCACCCCGACTACGAAGGTGCTCGCCCTGCTGGCCCATCAATTCTGCTTAACTGACCACTCAAAGCACTTTTAACTATAAGCTTCCTTCACCCAGTCACATACAAGAGCTTTATTCTATACCTAACCTACACCTTTTCTAATCATCACACACACCATATCTTACCCAAGGACACTTTAGAATGAAGCTAGGGAGCAAACCACTAACCTTCCCCTTGAAAGACGCCCCCTACTACCTCCTGAGCCACAGTTGCCTCAAGGTTGAAAACAGGACAGTTTTCATTATTTTTAACGTTTGGTTTTGCTTTACTACAAACAGTTTTGTATGTTTTGACTTCTGTTGTCTCTGCAGCGACTTAGCTTAAGAACCAAGAATTCTGCGAACACAAAGAAGACTAGCTCATATTAAGAGTTGTTTCACATATTTCTAACACTGCCCCCTGGTGACAGTACATAGCTATAGCGTGTGTAAGAGCAGGAAACAGCCATGCTGGTCCCTTGAAAATTTTATATTATTGTGACAAGAGTAAAGCTGACTTTTTAAAACCCATACGGCTGCATTTTTTTGTCACTGAAAAGTCATCATTTTATTAATAAAGCTGCAACTTTGAATTAGGTTACTTTTTCCTGCCAGGAAAGATATAAATAGTAAAGAATAATAAATAAACGAATCAGTCTCAGTCTGTATTTTCTGCCTTTGTCTCTGCTCATTCTGTAGGGGAGAAGCCATTCAACTGTCCTAGTGATGGCTGTGAGAAGACTTTTAGCAGCCAGTACAGCTTGAAGAGTCACATTCGGGGCCACGACAAAGGACAGTCCTTCAGCGTCTCTCTCACCCATCCACTCTCTGAAGTGAGTCACAGCACAGCGTCTTGTCAGAGTGTGGGCACACTTGGCACAGTCATCGTGTTCTCCATGGACAGCCTCAGGGCTACATAACACTGTGCTCCTCGTGCCATTTACTGTATGCTGTGTTCTGAAGTAAAGTGCTCTTTTGTTGCTTTTCACATAATAAACAGTTGTGTTATAACATCTCATATCACAGGTATTACTACATGGTACATTGACTTTCTACAGAGCATGTCACCATAAAAGTAAAGTATTTAACTTTTCCACTTGTGCAGTGGCCTGTGTTTTTAATGGCAAATGTTTATAGACCAAGTAGATTACATTGTTCTTTCTTTAAAGGAATAGTTGTTAATTATGTCATTATGTAATGGACTACCTTGTATGGTAAAGCCTAGATTTTTACCTATTTTTTACAGTAGCTTTCATTTCCACGACTCAGCACTTGGGGTGGCTACTTTAATCAGGGACCTTTCGATCTCTTAATTGCAGGATGCAAATCACTCGCTGTGCCTCAGTGACTTGAGCCTCATCTCTACAGACTCAGAACTACGAGAGAACATCCATAATGTGAGTTTGAACTTTATTTCACCTTTGTCAAACAGACTGTATTGACACAGTAGAGGAGCTGTCAGGATGATCAGTGAGATGTCAGTTAAGATATTTTCAGTCTTCAGTTTTTATATTCACTGTATTAAAATGTCAAGGTTAAAAGTGCACTGAGTGCACTTTTTTAAAGGCTTTCGTTCATTTAAATTTTATTTCAGGCTCAAAATTTGGACCTCAACAATGCCACCCCTGTGAAAATCTTTGAGCTTATGTTCCAGAGTCCTGAAAATAGCATCAGCCAAGATGATGCTCATCCCAGCGGTAAGAATATTTCATTTAAAAATCGACCTGTTTGGGTTTTCTTAAAGTTCTTGTTCTGAGAAGTTTTTTTTCCCCCTTGACCAGAGAACCTTGCTGAGCCCTTCGGCTTGGACACTCCCACCCAACCGGGAGTGACAGAAGCCTCCTCTCTCATCTCTTTCTCTGTCAATCCTACCTCCTCATCTTCTTGTTCACAAAACGCTGCAGTCATGGAGGCTTCTTCCCAGCTCAATCAGAGCTCTTCCTCCCAGACCTCCACCCCTGCCTCCATCACTGCAAATGTTAGCACAACACAGCCTCCTGCTTTCATGCAGCAGATCTCAGACGTGCCACAGGCTTCTGTCCAGCCACAAAACCACATCACCCCCCAGCAATATGTGGCACTGCCACCAACATTTCTACAGCAAGATAGTACTACCCAGACCACTCCACTACCACCACCCATTGCTACGCCTGCTCCTGCCCCTGCACTGACTGCCACAGCACCAGGTCCTGCTGTTGTTGCAGCTACCACAACAGATGCTCCAGCACCTGTGGCTCAACCTGTGCCTTTGGCCAATAATCCTGGTCCAAACTCTGGCCCTGGTCTGGCAACCACCCCTGCCACTATCACCATAGCACCCACACAGAACCTGCTGCAGCCCAGCTTGGTCATGTCTGACCAGAATCTCCAATGGATCCTTAGCAGTGCCACCAACAGCCAGCAGAACCCAGAGCAAGCAGTGAGTAATGATCCCACACAGAATCTGTTCTCCTCTTCATCTTGTTCACAAGAAAACAAGGTAGCACAAACAAACTATGAAACATTAGGGAAAGTATGGCTTTTAATACACAGTCCATCCCTTTTTGATACAGTCTAAAAAAAAAAAAAACCCCCAAAAAAAGAACATGGTGTAATCATCTTGAGGATACTGATATTTATTGTTAACCCTTTTGAACTTTGGTGTTTTTGTTTATTCACAGCCACATCAAGGAGCTCCAAAAGTGGAAAAGGTTTTCTTCACTACAGCCATACCAGTGGGAGGTAATGCTGGTAAGCCACCGTGAAACCAATCTTGTGCTGTTGACATTGGCCAAAGACTAAGGAAATCATACATTTGTTTTGCCACTAAAATACTTGGGTTAATGATGATTAGTTAAATAGTATGCAATAGTTACTAGGAAAAGTATTTGGTAATACAAACGCGAAGTTTGAGGAAGGAAATGGCAATCTCAGGCTGAGGCTTGATAGTAACCATCTTTCATTTTTGCTAAATCTTTTTTCCACCTAATTAAATGTAACATTTATGAAATGGGGAGGAAAAAAGTAAGATTCCCTGAACTCTTTTTTTTCTTATTAAGAATTCCCCAAATATATTAATATAAATTGACCAGAAACAGAAAATGGGGGGGGGGCTCTAATTAGCAAGTTGAAGTCAAAGATTTTTGATTTGTTAGTGATTGCTGGTGAATTTACAGCTCTTATGGTCCTTAAAAGAACCACTGCCAGGTCTACCAGATGATGGTGTTTTCATCAACGTTTACAGTTCATGTTGCTGATAGGAACATGTGGTCACCTAATCTATTGTAATGTTTCCATCTGTAAATATTGACAGGGTACAATCAGACAGCCTACTTTTGCAGACACCACTGTGGTTTTGACTAATTTCTTTGCATTGGCCTAATCAAACGTAATGTTTCTGTTGTAGGTAACTCAGTCCAGCAGATCGGCCTCAGCCTGCCAGTCATCATCATCAAACAGGAGGAATCCTGCCAGTGTCAGTGTGCCTGCAGGGACTCTGCTAAAGACAAGAGTGCAAAGAGTGCCTCCTCCATCGTTTCAGCCCCATCACAGCAGCAGCCACCAGAGCCCCCTCCCCCGCCACTATCAGAGCCTCAGCACCATTCAGCAACTTCATCTTCCTCATGCTGCCCCCCCAAGTCTTCCTCCAAGGTGGGTGAGGTGACACTGGAGGCCCCCTCTTCTTCTTCTTCTTCTTCCTCCTCCACAGCTCAGACCTTCTCCACAATAGTGAGCGGCACTGCCGCCAACCCACCCTCATCTGACGGGTTAGCCAGTATGGATGTCTCAGACTTCCTGTCCCTGCAGAGCCCTGAGACAGCCGCCAACATTGAGGCTCTGCTGCTGGTCGCAGATGACTTCAGCATGGCTACTGATGGCAATCCTTAAAAGAGCTGCCTTTGGAGTCTGGCACCACATGTTTGTCTGTTGCACCCACTCGCCCACAAGCGTCGATTCCACCCACACCTCGAGTCACTCTCCGAAGTTATGCCTCTTCTTTCACCCTATATAGCGTGTGCATTGAAACCCCCCCAGTACCTGCAGTGCATTCTGCTTTGTATGGCACTGGGACAGGTATGGTATATATACAAAGTATGTGTAACTTTTCTGTTGAGTCTCATTGCAGTAGTTGAGTTTTAGCAACTTAAACGCTAATTAATGCAGGGAAAAGGCAGTAGATCCTTTGTTGAAAAGATAAACTCTTTATAATAATCCTCACTCTGAATTGATTGAAATGACCAAGTGTTGTCCAAGCACTGATAATTTAGAGTTTCATTGTCCTGGCTTGAAGGTCACACACCTTAGCAGGAAAACAAAACTCGTCTGTCCTTGTACTGTATCCTCGTACTGTACTACAGGTCCTAACAAATTCTTTAGGCTGGTATGCAAATAACCATAATGCACTGTATATGAGAGGATTTTGCTACAATTTTAATCAAGCATTGCTCCCAGCAAAAATTTAAAGAGCTTGGTCACACAGCTTCCCACGTGGCTGTCTTGTAATATGAAGTGATTTCCTCAGTATTTTGTTTGTTTTCTATGAAGACTAGTGCGGTCCAGATAATGTGATGATTCTTTTTTACTTTTTTTGAGAACCTGTGATCAGATCTGCCTGTCTCTTTAAGCGACATAACGTCAATAAGTTGCCTATAACTTAAACTAACTTAAAATTGTATATGTTAATTTATTTAAATGCCTGATTCTTTCAATATAATGATACTATCATCTTTGAGATAGCAGAAATAATCTATTAATTTATTCCAATCACATATTTTTTTTTAAGTTGAGCTGCTTTTTTGTTACTGAATTGTTTTACCTTCATAAGAACGTAAGTATTGTAAAAACGAGGCACGTGTAGTAGACTGCACAGTCAAGCAAAATATCCTCTAGGATCTGCTTGTTTGCAAAAACTTGCCCACAACTAAACTATAAGGAACTACTGTCAACATCCCATCTTCTTTAGGGTTGTGACCCTCTCAGGGATGCATCAAGTCATAACTGTTCCTGGTTCCCACAATTTTCTCAGACATGCATTTTCCTTGCCGGACGGCCCACACTCGCAGTAGCCCTACGTTTTTGCTGCACTCTTCCCTGTTTATTGCACACTAACTTGTAAAGTTGGTTCTGCATATCGGTTAGGCTGATTTGCGGCACCACTACAGAGTTTTTGTATAAACCTGCTGTAAAGTAGCATTTAAAAGATGGTGTCCTGGTGACAATGTAAATATGGTACATTTTAGTGTAAACATCTTTGAAAAACTTGTAGATTATTCTAGAATTTGTATTTTTGTATAGACTTTTGAATTGCTAACTCTGAGTTTGAACCTAATGTATACTCTGTTCATTCTTCTCCCCGTCACGTTTATGCAGAAGATGTTTTTGCTGTGTTTTAGTTGAATAGTTATACAAGCCGCTGGGTTTCTGTATAGTCCACATTGTAAGAAAATATATGTAATGCATAGCCTCTGGCTCAGAGTATAATTTAACAGTATTGTTTCGCATGGGACACAATGCAATGATGATAGAGTAAAGGCATTATGCCCTGTAAATGACAGTAGAGCTTCTTGGCCTTACAACATTAATTGTTCTGTAAGCCTCCTTGCCTTGATAGCCTCTGCTTTAGTAATCGGCTTGTTGACACTCTGTTTTCACATTCACCGACTCTCAGGCAGCCATTCCAGCAGCAGATCACACCAAGGCAAAAGCATGGAGATTTTCCAGTTGTGATATTGGGAAAGTCGAATGGGCTTTACCAATATAATACTATAATATTTCAGCATTGACTTAAAAAAAGAAATTAAACTCAGCTATATAACAGATGCAGACATTATGATTCTGCTTTTAATTTCCAATTTGCAGAATCAATCTTTAAAAAAATAAAAATAAAAAAAAAAGTAAAGTTTTAATCTGGCTCCTCTGGTGTGATTTAGGAAATTTATAGGAGCCACAAGGCAAATTTCCTCCCATAATACAATATTAATTAGATGTCTGGAGCATCCAAATCTGACATTGACTCCAGTGGATATTAAAATAATTCCCACAAAGAAAAAAAAAATACCACTGGGAGTCGTACCTATTCACCATTATACATTTTCATACAGATCATTGGTGAACCCAACTATGCAATTTTAAGTGTGGTATTTACAAGTTCAGTTACCGACTCAAAGATTAAATGGTTACTTATGCCTCCCATTAAGTAATATTTGCTGCAATATAGCTTTGAGCTACAGTGCTCCTGTATATTTTGCATTGAATGGTGTGAATCTGGACTGTAGTGAATCCATGAAGTACTGTTTCACAGCCACCCTATGGCCTCTGTAATTGGTTTAATATCAGCTGGATTTGCATGTTTAAGTATTTGGCAGTTTTGTTATTTTAATCAGATATTTTCCATTTTAAGCCTAAATATGTTTAGAATTCCATCCAGTTTCATCATTTCGCACGCTTCAGTTTAACATGTGAATTATTGGTTTCTTTCATTAAACAGAGAAATTTTGCCTTTGTCGGCCAAGTTCACGTGGCTAATATTTACATCAGTCTGTAGTGTCAGCAAATCAATTGTGGCGACATTTGTTTGGAAGCAGATTGTTCACAAGTGTAGATTCTTTGGAATTTCTGCCATCAACATTTTCCACCAAACAGGCTATATTTTCCAGGAAGAGCTGGGGCAGGGAGAAAGAGGAAAACGACATGCTTCCAAAGGAATGTCTTGACACCCAAAGAGTGAGGAAATGTTAAGAATTTGTATTTTTTTAAAGAATGTATAATGTGAAACTGTTTGCTTATGCGTTTCATATAAATATGAGTAACTTTCTGAATTGAGAGCAATATAATACTAATAAAACCTTATCCTTGTCACTGAAATGTTTGCTTGGTGAAGCATTTTGTGTTACTTTAATAGAATTCATTCATTTAGTTAGCAAGCAATCAGCAGGTGGGAGGGGTCTTCCTCTTCTCTTCATTTCTGGAGTGGTGCGGACACATCCTGGGGGGATTTCCTCTGTAACATTTAACCAGTATCATTTAAAAAAAAAAAAAAAAAAAAAAAAAAACACTAACCATTTGTAGTAGAATTCAGAGACCAGAAGAAAACTCACTTTTAGGGCATGACGCAAGTCCTTCAAGTCATTCTCGATCTTTTTGCACAGGGCTATTTTTTCAGACAGGTCCAACAGTCTGTCCTCGATGTCCTGTAGAGCCTGCGGAGGACGTGTTGGTTAAAATGCCTAGCACCATCAGGCTAAAATGTCATGCTGTGACTCACCTGTCTAGTCTCGGAGCCTGCCTCATCAACGCGCCCAGACGGCAAATCCTCTGCGCAACCTGCAAGTGTTCAAAACATACCTGGACAAACCCGCTGATAACATGAAAGCTGGAGGGCAGCAGGCGACCTTACCAGTTTCCGAGGCCATGATCAAATACACATTTGTCTTGCAAGCTCAGCGTGTTTCATAGAGGAAGGGCATTCGGTGTTTTTAAGCAGGTGTGCTCAGGTGATTTATATTTTACTAATTGGTGAATGACGAGGGAAAGAACTGCCCAGGCCACTCTGGACATATGTTTCTACCACTGGGGGAGGACAAAAAAGGCACCAATAAGTGAAAGGGTATATTTCGGGGTATAGTTTCCCATTTTTGACTTAACTACTCAAAGTTCTGAGAAATTCACTTGAAGTTAATAATCTGTTTGGGGTTTTTGTTGTTTTTTTTCCCCTATAAATAGCAAAAAAAAAAAAAGACAGGTTTGTTTTTTCCCAATGAAAGTGTCTCGTATTAAAACATTTTTATTCACTGCTGTTTTTCCTCTTTTTCCGTAAACGTGATGCATTTTATTTTAAATTTTTATTTTTGATATAACCAGGCTCATAATTTTTATTTATTTGCAAAAGGTAAAAAAAAATGAGCTAAAGAATGCAGTTGGCATTCGGTTTAGAAAGATAGAGAGAGAGATATCTCTTTAGAAATGCTATAAGTATATGTCAAGTGTGAAATTATACTCGTTTTTATGGCGGTCATTGGTATTAGTCTGCATTTTTCCGTGCCGCTGGCTCTTTAATTGTTGTCGTCATAGATTGGGGGCGTAACCCGGAAAAATTCTATCATCTGGTCCCACCACAACACGTTGCTCGTGTGAGACAGGGTAGTCCTCCGGATGAACGCTTGATTTTATGAAGCTGGTATGTAGTATTGCTGCTGTATTAGTAAATACATCTAAAGGAGTTCACGGTTCAGTCGCAGCTCGTCGGATCAGTGCAGAGATGTTTAAAGAGCTCAAGACAAAAGTGTTGCGTCTGTTACCGCCGACCTCCAACGGACCGACGGTCCATCGGGACGAGACAGGTACATGTGTCTAACATTCAAAGTGGACGTAGGTCTCGCTTAGTGAAGCAGAGTGTGTTTGTAAACAACCGGCTCTGATTGGCGCTAAGCAACGTAAACACTGCACCATGTTGCATCAGATTCTTGGTTTTCCTGTTATGTGTGACTCACAGCTAACCCGATGTGATTCTAACATCCAAAACTAAGCTCCAGTTAAGTCACAGTAGAGTGAGCACTGCCAGTTAGGATGAACTGCTTACTTTGTAGCTGTTTGCCCAAACTAGAAATTAGTAGCAGAAATTCAAAGTTGTACACCTAATTCTTGTTGTTGTAGTCATTATGTATGCTGTATTCCACTGTAGAAAAAGGAAAACAAAAGTTAAAGAAATTATTAAAAGCCCCAAACTACCATAACGTTCATGCCTCTGTACTGTGTGAAAACCTCAGGTCCTCATCTGGCCCTATCCAAATGGAGTTAAATTACGTATTTTGCCTCTTCGGATACTTGGGTTGAACTTAAGCAGATCCTTTTGACAATC
Organism: Mchenga conophoros; assembly: GCF_057382185.1. Classification (NCBI taxonomy): domain Eukaryota; kingdom Metazoa; phylum Chordata; class Actinopteri; order Cichliformes; family Cichlidae; genus Mchenga; species Mchenga conophoros. The sequence continues at coordinate 22,209,867 of NC_140536.1, forward strand.
ACTGCTTTAACAAGTTTAACATTTAAACAGGTGTAGAATGAAATGTACTAAGACGATGAGTATGCTGACAGGTGTTCTTAATGTTTTGAAACTGCTTCTACAAAAATTTGAGAAAGAATGGGTCTCTGAGCAGCTCAGTGAGTGAGTAGGAAGCCACCTGTGCAATAAGACAAGTTGTCACATTACCTTGCTACTAAATATTCCACAGTCAGCTGTGAGTGGTATTATACCCACTCAGCCATGAAGTGTGATTTTATCACTTCATGGCTGATGAAGTGTGATCACAGTGCAGACTCGGCGGATGCTGAGATGTATAGTGTGCCGAGCTTGCCAACTTTCTGCAGTCAGTTTCTATGCACCTCCAAAACTTCACATGGCATTCAGATTAGCTCAAAAGCAGTTCATAGAGAGCTTCATGGAATAGGTTTCCATGGCTGAGTGGCTTACATCACCAAGTGCAATGCAAAGCAATACACTGGTGTAAAGCACGCTGCTACTTGACCCTAGAGCAGTGGAGACGTGTTCTCGGGAGTAATGAATCACATTTCTACATCTGGCAATCAGTTGCCAGGAGAACAGAACTTGTGTGCAATGTGCCAAGTGTAGCGTTTGATGAAGAGGGGAATTATGACGTCGGGTTGGAACTCCTAATGCTTCAGCACACCAAAACAATTTGGACAATTTCATGCTCCTGACTTTGTGGGAATAGTTTGGGGATGGCCCCTTACTGTTCCAACAGGACTGCACACCAGTGCACAAAGCAAGGTCCATAAAGACATGGATGAGCGAGTTTGGTGTGCAAGAACTTGACTGGCCTGCACAGAGTCCTGACATCAACCCGACAGACACCTTTGGGTTGAATTAGAGCAGAGACTGTGAGTCCAACATCAGTGTTTGACCTCATGCATGCACTTCTGGATGGTTAAAATTCCCATAAACACAATTCCCAGCTGAGCTGAGGCTTCTATGGCTGCAAAGGCTGGGCTGACATATTAAATCCTCTGGACTGAGAATGGGATGTGTGTGTGAAGGCAAGCAACAAATATTTTAGCATTATAGTATATAGTGTGATTAGAAGGTGAGATTGCATCTGGAAAGGTGTTACATCACCTGTTCAATTGTGTGAGTAGGATTTCATTAGGTTGCTTATCTATTCACACTTCAGTTGTGTACTTTTGGTTTTGGGGGTTTTTTTAGCTACTTCAGGCATGTACTTTTTTGGTAGTCAACAAACATATTACACTATACATATTTCTTCCTGTTTTATCGCTCCCCCTAATGTATTTACATTGCATTCACGATAGCTGATGAGCCTAAATTTGTACCTTATACATAAAGGAAAATGAAAGTAATAAAGCTGGGGGAACATGTTTAGAGTAAACATTTAATTTAGATGCCCTAACCTCCTCATACCATCCATTCATACTGTTGTGTCCTTCTGTGGATGACGTCTCATTAACACCCCTTGTTTTTGAACTGCAGATGGTGCTGAAATCCTGAGTTGCACAGTAAAGGCCCTGAAAGAGGGTCACATTGTTGCGGTGCCCACAGATACCATCTACGGCCTGGCATGTCTGGCCCAAAACTCCGACGCCGTCAGAAAAACGTATGACACTAAAGGACGAAACGGACAGAAGCCGCTGGCCATCTGTGTAGGGGAAATTCAGGATATCTATAAGTAAGTGTGCTTTTATTTCACTTTGATCAGGGCACATGTTGTGTAATTGCTTCATTCTAAGTGCAGTCCTCCTCTAAGCCATCTATTTTGCACAAACATATTACTCATTTCCTGAAGAGTCACACATGCATGAGGCACAGATACCATCTCCACTCAAATAACACATTTTACATTTTGAGTGACAGGCACACCTGCTGTCAAAGGACACCTCGGTAATTATTATTCGCAACTTTATTCTGTGACTGTATTTTCTATCACTGTGCAGGCATGTCGCATTTCTTTGAGATTTGTTAAAGCTTTGTGGGATTTAAAGTGAAACAAATTAAATCAGAGAATAGTGGATATTCCCAAAAACTATTCTGGCCTGAAAAACAATTATTTTATTATCAGATAGTTATTTTGGCTATCAGTCATTTGCTTCATTAAAATTCAGAACATGATGAAATGGCCCAAAGCAATTTTTCCACAATGCAAATTGGTGTCGTGACATCATGAGTTCAAAACTTCATTGCAAAAGACAAAACAGGATCAGAGCAGAGAATCAAATAAAACACAGCTGCTTTTTTTTTGCAGTGATGCAGTCATTAATGGTCATTTATGTTGTTTTCCTTATAGTTTTGGGAGCTAGATTACACACAAGTATGGTAATGTGATGTCATGTGCAGGTACTGCAAGGTGAAGGTGAAAAAAGAGCTGTTAGGTGACCTGCTCCCTGGTCCTGTCACCCTGGTGTTTGAAAGGTCTGAAGAACTGAACACAGACCTGAACCCCTTTACCTCAGTGAGTTTGCTTCTTTTTCATTGAATAGTGCTGACAATAAATTGTTTGATCATAAGTGTGAATTGTTGTTTACACATCCATGTCTTCCTCAGCTTGTAGGTGTACGTATCCCAGATCATCCCTTTATGAGGCAACTTTGTCAGATGTGTGGGGAACCACTGGCACTCACAAGTGCCAACATCAGCTCACATACCAGCACAGTGGAAGTACATGTAAGTACTAAAGTAAATGATGTTTTTGTTTCTTTCAGTTTCAAGTACGTTAACCTCCTAAGACCCGAACTCTTTCATGGCATGCATTTTTAATGTCTCTTTGCTATTTGAGCTGATTAGGATCTGATGAGTGTAAAAACAAAGAATTATGTTTTGTTTTTGTTTGTTTTTGTTTCTGAGAAAAATGAGATCCACATATGAGGACATTCGCTTTAAATTTCGATAGAGCAGTGGCAGTATAATGTCCTCGTAAGTGGATATCAGGCCCTTGTAGAGCAAAATTTTGTATTTTACATATTTCTTAAATGTGATGTCAGCGTATGTGGACGCCAGGTCCTAGGAGGTTAAATTTCAAGTACACCTACCAGACAGACACAGTTGCCCCAGATTTGCCACCCCACGATCCCAATCTCTTTTTCCACCACATTATTAAGGTGCTCTATTGCATTGAAATCTGGTAACTGTGGGCTCCATTTGAGTGAAGTGAATTCACTGTGATGAAAAAATCACTTCACTTCATTCATCTTTCTTCCCCATTATGATACTCTGTTTGAACTTCAGCAGGTTGTCTTTACATGTGTAAATCATTGACTTGGTGCCATGTGATTGGCTGATTAATTATTTGTATTTTTGAGCAGTTGAACAGGCGCACTTAACATAGCGGTCAGTGAGTGTATGTAGCTCTGAATATTGCTGGGTTTATCCTCTTAAGGAGTTCCAGGAGCTCTGGCCCAAACTAGCTGTGGTTGTTGATGGTGGACCGATAGGAGACCAGAGCCGCCTCGGATCAACAGTAGTCGACCTGTCAGTACTCGGCAAATACAGCATCATCAGACCAGGGTGGTAAGTTCATCCAGACGCTTTTTCCAATAGTTTCTCTCCAAGTGAGATAAAACTATCTGATGTAACTGAATGTTTAAGCATATCATTTAAACTCCTTCAGAGAACTTCAGGCACATTTTACAACTGACAAAAAAATTGACTGGAAAAAAAACATTTTCAAACCAGAACTGAGCAAAAGTAAACTGACTGAGTCTGATGTATTAAAATATCCAAAGTAAGCAGTCATACGTTGCTCAAGTCACCTGAATTAGAACTGGAAGTTATTCATATAGCACCAGTTTATTCCATGACTTGAAGAAGGGGAATGCATCCGCACTGACTCACTGTTGCTTTGAAATACCCAGGTGTTTCCAGCCTCTCCCAGTGTTACAGCACCAGCTATAGTATGAATCTCCTAAAACAAAACTTAAATATTGAAATACCCACCACAAAAAATAAGGAGGCATTTTGCAAGAACAAGTCTTAGTTTCATTAAAAAACCATATTTGGAGTCAGTCTGTCGCATCGTGTTAACACTCTTCTTTCTCACTCTGACCCTTACACCCCCTCTGCCCCCAAACCACCCATGTTTCCTCTGAAGTAGACTTGGTACATTAAACAAGAAATGACTTTAATTTTGATTTCAGTGCCCTTTCTTCTACGGTTGATGTGCTCGAGCGCAAATATGGACTGTCAGAGCTCTCTGGGGAAGAATGACCTTTGAACTCTCCACACTCCAAAAATCACGCACAACCAGCTCTGACCCGGGGCTACTTGGGAGAAGATGAATCCATGAATCAGCCTTTGCCGGGGAAGACTGTATCTCAGGAGGACTGAAACTGCTGATGGACGATTTTGTTCCAGTGGCAGCTTCAAAGTCTTGGGTATCTTTCCTTATGTCTTAGATTAGCATATTTTGTATATGTTTCTGTCATTACATTATTTGGGAGTTTAAGCTTTAAACTATCATTTATACAGAAATAGGTCAGCTGTATAGTACTTTAAGTAATGTGGTCATGGGAGAAAGAATGGTTTGAGCCAGCCTTTTCGCAACACGATCAGAACTGTAGTGAACACATTTTAATGGTCTGATTGAATCTGTGTGATATAATAAATCAACTTTATTTAAGGGGGCTGTAAACTGTTTTCTGTTTGTTTGTTTGTTGGTTTGTTTTTTAATCATTTTTTTTCTGGCAGCGTGAAGATTGCACTTCAATTGTTAGCATCAACACTTGCAGTAAATCCTGTTTTACAGTGTAGACTACTAATACTGGCACATTTGGGTTGTTTCGGTTGGCACATGGATATAATTTGTAGAATTCCTCTCATTTGAATGTTAATAATTGGAGTACATGATTAAATCTTCAGTGTCTGATTGGACCTTGATTAACAGATGGTACAACATTGGCAAATCCACAATAAAATTACATATTTTTTTCCCAGTCTCACAGTTTTCTCCATGCACAAGAAGCTATCTGAGATTTATTTCTGTCTTTATCCACTGGTGTCTGGATTTTCACTCAAAACAGCTTCTTAATGGAGGGTGAAATCAATAGAGCAATGTTAAGTGTTTAAAAAGGAGCAGAAACCACTTACTGGCAACCTGGACAGGGAAATCAACTTCGGATCATTCAGAGAACGCACTTTTATTCTCAAAAACGCCTGTCTCTGCGAAACCTTTCATTTTAAAAGCTATCAGAATCTTAATCAAGTCTATACAGAGTGTGCCCCAGTCAGTGGGCAGGTTTATATTCATTAATGCGTTCAATCACTTTGAGCCATAGACTTTCATGTCCTGACTTCTTGCTTCAGTGGAGAAAAAAAAGCAGAGTCCCATATGCTTACAGTGAAGTCTTTTCATATAGGAATTACTCAATCTCCAATTGTATTTGGGTAGATATCGGGTCTGTGGTGTAGTACTTGACACGTTATATGGGAAAGATCCCCAGCTTGAGACAAAGAGGAGACACAATCCCAGCCTCGGGGACTCACAAGCTTATGCTGATGAATGGGAGGGTTGTGTCAATAGTACCTAGAGTAAAATCTGTGTCAGAGGCCTCAGGAAATATAGGAGCGGTTGAAATTACCCAATTTTATTTGGGTAGATCAGAAATGAGTATTCTTGGTAAGTTAGTTTGTTGGTGAAGGATGGCAAGAGTAAAAGAGTTTATGAGATGGTAGTGAGACCTGTTGTGATATATGGTTTAGAGACAGCGGCAATAACGAAAGGGCAAGTTGTCACGCTGGAGGTGGAGTAAAAGATGTTAAGATTTTACTGGCAGAATGGACAGGATTGGAAATGAGGATATCAGGGTGACTCTCAGTTTGGAGGCAAGGTTAGAGAGGCGATGGTGGATGTGCTGGACGAAGATGCTGAAGATTGATGCTTTCAGGCAGGAGGACGTGCAGATGGTTGGCGTGACAGAGGAAGATGTTAGAGATCGAGTGAAATGGATGCAGGGGATCTGCTGTGAGAAACTGTCATGTTCTGTGTTTTTACAAGTTGAGCTAACATGCTATAATGTTCCAAATTTACCTTTACAAATTATGATGTTGTGTGACAGTGACAAGTTGTAAAACACCACATCATCCCCATTTTAAAAAGCTCTCTGAACCTGGGTAAAGGGTCAAATTGTATGTTATGGATAAATGAAAACTACAGTGTCTTCAGTTCTATTATTTCACCATATAAAGGGGCATGAGATGGTGGCTTACTGTATTTAGAAATACAATAAATTATCGGGCAGACATTTCAACGTACCAATTGTGTGGGGGAGATTAGAGATTAGAGACAGACCCACAGAGCATTTTACAAGTCTGGGTTTTTGATACGCTTTGTATCCTATCTTTGAATTTGCACACACATCTATAGGACCTCTCGCATCCAGCATGTTTAAAAAAGGTAACAGCATGTCCTTCTGCACTCAAAACTATATCAATCAATCGCTCTCTTGCCTCCTCTTTCATGTGTGCACACACTTCCACTACAGCGTGCCGTTTCAAGTCAGTTTGATGAAAGCTCACATGAGCCACTGCTCCTTTTCTTTATTGAACTGCTCGGCCCAGCGGCGGGTCAGCTCCAGGTAGTGATCAGGCCCATGTGGCTGATAGTCCAAGTAAACCCGTGTCACAGTATTTTTAGGCACAGCCCTTTCTATCTGTGTCCCCTCGTGCCATTCATTAAAAGATGTTATGGTGACAATCTCTGGGCGCACGTTGAGTGCCGCCTGCAGGGCTGTCTCGTAGTAACGTCCGTTCACCCTGTTGCGTGTGTTGTGGTTGTTCCACGGCCGAATGCTGGTGTCAATGTAACCAGGCCCCACGCTGGGGATAAAAAGGAGGTTGTTCCCATCGCAGAAAGCTTTGATGGCTTTCCAGTTCTGGTGAGAAGAGCCAAAGGAGAAGCCGTTGGAGGCAAAGTAAGTGTACATGCCATCGAAGCCGCCTGCCAGGATGTCGTGCTTATGACGCTCCTCCACAATCAGGGCTATAAAGACGGAGTCGTAAGCTGACCCACGCACGCTGTGGGAGCCAGTCGGTGTCAAAAACTCAGACCAGGACTCGGGTGGAGTTAGGTAGGAGTCATAAATGTAAAACAGAGGAAGACTCTTCCCTGTGCTGGTAGTGAACTTGTAGAACGCTCCGTGGTCGCCATACCTTAAAAAGAATATAATACAGAACATTTAACAACACAACAATAAACCCTACCACTGAGACAAAGAATAAAATATTGTATACCATTTCTTACTTAAACTGAATATCTTTTCAAGGTTTGGGACTTCTGAGTAAATCTCTTAAAGGGCCTCTTTTTCAGAGCAACCCCACATGTTAAAGTTAAAAGTTAAAATGGCTTTTGCTTGAAGAACTCATCCATAAGTCATGAAACTGGCTTTATATAAGCTGAAATGCACCCTAAAAGTATTTCAGTGTCGTAACTGCTGTTTTTCTTGCTATGCATGCAATCTTAATGGCTTTCTATTTGAGTTGACTCAGCGATGAAGCACAGCCAGACATGCACCCACCTGTCAATGATGTACTTGATGTTGTCATGCACACTCTGATCGTTTCGTCCTCTGTATGGTTGGATGTGGAATGCAACCTGGGAGATGATAAAGCAATATGCATGTTCATTTTCATTCATTATATAACTACATTATTAATTTGTGTATCATTCAAGGTCAGCATTTACAGATGACCTCGAGAAGTATTGACTAAAAGTCAGGCGTTCCCAGGGGGAGATTCCTCATAGAAAGTTGACAAGAGTGACAGTAACTTCTCCTGGCTTGTAATCAATCAAAGTCTGACATGTTTCTAAGACAAAAATAATTCAATAAGGCCTCAGTCACACAAGAGGAAAAATAGGACCACAACCTCCATGCAACCAGGGAAAGGTGGTTGGCGAATGATTGGATTGATTTTTTTTTTTTTTTTGCTATCTAGTTCAAAGTAGTTGGAGAGACGAACCATTAAGTGTTTTCAGAGAGAAACATGCATAAAACCTGAACTTACACTGTATTATTGTGTTACTTGCTTCTTATTTTTCCATCCATCCATCCATGAATCCATTCATTCTCTTATCTTCATCAGGGTATGATAATCTGATGATCTTGGTAAAATGCTTGTTGTTATTGAAAAGAACTAGCGGTGCCAGTTTGCTTATAACTGTATAAGCAATACATTTTCCACATTTCAGTCTGACCCAGTCTGTGGCTGACAGTGTTGCATTTAATGCATGGATTCCATGTCTGGTTCCAGTACACCACTACAGGTCAAGTGTGGATAGCAACATATTTGCAGCAGACAAAAGATTTGAGCTTTATCATCATTAATCACATTATTATCTCAATGAGATTGTTGCTGTTTTATCCCCGTTTTATCACTGTTTTGATGCACCAACATGGGTTTGAAGATGGTGACTGAGCGGTCTCAGACCTGGTCCCTATCTTTGAAGTAACCATATTAAAAACAAAGAGATCACAATTTGATTGGGCACGGATGCAACAATGTTGGTCACACCGCAATTACCAACCCCTGTTTTTGTAGTCAGATGGTATCACAGCTCATCAGACCTCTGAGCCCCTTTTCAGGAAAATGAGTCTCACGGTTATAATTCAGCAAAACATGTTAGTCATGCACCATTTTGACCTTGTGCAGCCCCAAAGCAATGCGTGGCATCAGGAGTCTGGTGCCTTTACCCTTGTACCTTATTACAGACTCACTGCAGTTTTCTAAAAACCCTTTAATAAGGCTATAACACTACGAAGGCTCACCAACACAAATGTTACCCACTTACACGGACATCAAAGCACCATGTTTCCTCACTGCTCCGTGTTCACGACAAAATCTGCTACACTATAATTGTTTTTCAGCCTGAGTGGTCTGCCTCTGGAGACTATTGTAACACTCACAGTTAATGCGTCTGTTAGAAATGGCCGTTTACAGTTCATGAACAAACGCAGCAGAGGAACAAGGGATATGAAGTGACATGTACACAAAAAGTGCTTAAGTTGAATATTTTAAGGTGTGCCTGGAGAATTCAGTGACTTTGAATAATGCATGATCAAAGAGAAACACCACTTTTCCAGCACTGGACACTTGAGAGGAACAATGTGAAAGGAAAATGTCCTTTTTGAGATGATGGAAGCATCTAAAGGGATGTAGGCTGCCATTGAGTAAGCTAAACAAAGATGCCTTAGCCCACTTTACATGATCCAAGTCTTATCTTTGTTAAAAATCCAATGCTTGCAAAGCTCCACTAAACTATAGAATGGCATTTCACCTACTTGTTATTGGAAATAGATGTATTTTGTAGTTTTTCTGTAAGATCCATATTGTCGTTATGGAGTTAAGTGTAGAGTATTAACGAATTAATGGATATGTGTCCTGGACGGTCAGGATGGATCCAAATAACTGGATCACTTCTGCTACTAATAATGATACTAAGTGCTTTTATGTACAAAAAAATGTCAATTTTAACAGTGTAAGAGGCACTTTGTTTTGCAAAAGAGTAATTTGAAAAGAGATTGAGGAAGGAAGGTCTTGGGCATATGAGTAAATCATATTCTAAAATCAATATTTATGAAGCTAACTCTCTGGCAGTAACAGTGAGAGAAAATGATGGAGACAATAAGATAGTACAGTAAGATAAAGCCACAAAAAAATCTATGAGATATTACAGCTCGTGAAGCTGCATGATTATAACATGATTATAACAGAGGAAAATAGATACTACATCAGAGTGCAGGCTACTAGAAAACTCATTTTCCCCAACGCGCTGGCTGATTACATTTTTGGTAATTTAGAAGTAAATGAGACATAGTCAACGCATTTTAATACCTCATAAACATTGACAGTGCAGTCTGGAACAGCCCCGGTGTGATTTGTGCTGAGCAGAGTGAATTTAGTGGCATGTCATGCAGAAAGCGTAAAGGGAAGGATATGCACCAACACAAAAATATAGATTCAGACCTTTTCTGACAGTTAGATCAATTTAATATCACTTTCATTCTACAGTGAATGAAGTCGGTGGATATACACCGAGGTTGTACAGGTTTCATGTACGAAAAAATGTAGCTACTGAGTGCATCGGGAAATAAGGAAGTGTGGCTGATGCCATCATAGGGCACCCATGGGCCATATTCCCCTGTGTAGCTTCATGGCCTACTTAGGAGATAGAACTTTTGCACCCCCTCAGGGTGCAGATTGTTCACAGGCTCAAACTGAGTCATGGGACCCATGATGCACATATCCCCTCTGCTCTTTTTCTCCTACCTCCAGTTTCCAATAACCCCCCTACCCTGTCCCCACCAAGCCGCCCCCACCCTGCCCTGGGCAAAAGGACTATTTCAGCTCCACTTCAAGCTGAGGTCAAGCAGCAGCACTGCTGTGGAGGCTCATGTGATGTGCTCTCCAACATGAGCCGTGTGTGGGTGTTACTGAGATGCTATTCAACTTATATAATAAAAAGTACATTGCTTTCTTTTGCAGCATTACCCGAAGAGGGGTCAGTGTGTTTTTAGCAATGTGGCGTGGGATCGCTACCAGGATGGAAGCTGGATTTGTTTTTAGTGAGCTTGCTCGTCTCCAGTTTCCATTCACCTTCAGTCTAACTTGTACATGTTCAATTAGGTCAAAAGCTGTATGCAATTCACTGTATTCCTCTTATCTAAACCTCCATCTATCGCTTTGGGTTCATATAAATGCGTTGTCAGCTCAGCATTACATCCTGCTGTCATGGAGACAGATCATGTCACTGGTCATTTGTAGCATTTTCCTTGTTTTTTTATTTTTATTGATAATTTTACTGCATGTTTAAATGTCTGAATGCAAACACTTCTTTGATTAAAAAAAGCATGTTTTTTCCAATAATTTCTTAATTTTAAAATGTATGTGTCATATTATTTTTCAGGCAAAAATGGTTCCAGCTTCTCTGATTTTACATTTTCTTTTTTGTTTATTCTTTGCTATTGAATACTTAAAGGTTACGAGTAAGTGTCCCCTAATGGGTTAGTCTGTCCATGAAAATCTTGGAAAGTTAATTTCATATTCATCAGTTACGAGTGCCAGACTCCTCCTCAGTTTGGAGGATTGCTGCTGCAACATGCAAGACAGCTCAGGTCAAGAAAGGACAAAGCTGGAAACCAAGGTACGCATCATAAATACTGATAGCTCATTACTCCTGGAGGTTCCTCCCTTTGTGATATTTTTTTTGTCTTTTTTTATGAATGTATTTTTCTGATATCATACAGTAGACTATCCAAGGTGGTGAGGACTCAAAACAAAACTGCTAATTCGCTCATGCATTTCTCAGATAAGCAAGCAGCCACTTTATGTGAGCTTCTTGTATCCTGATCTGATACATTTTTGGCTGCTGCCACTGCCCTCTGTGGGACCATCCATCCTCCTCACTTGGGCTTCCCTCCCACCTTTTGTCCGGCCTTTCAGTGGAAAAGAGCACAGAAATGATTTAAGGTTGTTTTTCATCAGAGTTCCAAATTATCAGAGCCAAAGTTCTTTACCTTGTCAGCATTTTGCTAAACATTATGCAAGAGGATGCAATCCAAAGATAAATGTAGCTCTGTGCAGACATAACAGTTCAAGAAAAACAAAGAGAATTGGAAGAGGATGCTTGGAAAGACTCCACTCAACTCTGAATAATTTCATTCCAGCACTTTCTGGAGACTGCTCTGATTGTGACCTTCTGCGCGTTTTCATTAAACACAAGGATAAGCAGCTCGTTCTTATTTCAGTAAGATACTCCAATATGCAGTTTGAAGAAAACGTGTCACAATCTGTTTTTCCTCACGTGCTTTTATGAAAATGCCATGCTTGCTGGGTGGATGATGACAATAAAGCGTGGCATTAAATTCTGTCTATTAGCTTCTCTACTGACAGCATTATGTGTAAAACCTCATCAACTCAGCCATGCATGTCTAATCCCTGCATTCTTGTCTTGCCCTTGTAGAGATGCATTATTTCGTTGCCTTCAACCAAACAGAAAAAACTCCCCAGTATGATATTAAATCTGACAGGCTAGCCCGACAACTCTTCTGCCTCTCATCGGAGTTGTTTATAGTGAGAATGAGGCCAGTTTGTGGCCGCATCTCTGCTGAAATCAAATTATGTTATCTGCACAACAGAATACAAACACCAGCATGATAATGACTTGTGTTGCAATACTGATTTGTAATTAACCTCGGTGATAACTTTTGCAAATTGTAAATACAACTTGTGAATAATGATTTTTGGTCTTGTGCATTAAAAGGTAAATATACTTCAAGAGGCTCACGGAAATATTATTACGTGTGTACATATTTGTCATTTTTAAACTATAAAATTTTTCAATTATAAAAATATTCGATTATAAATTACATATATTAAAAAAGAGCAACAAAATGTCATATTTAGAAGCTGATATTAGAAAATGTTCGGTAATTATTAAGATGATTAAATTAATGAATTAGATGTACAAATGCAGTGGTGTATTATTAATGGCACCTGCTTTAACATGGGAAAAGTCCTCAGATCTTGGCCCTTAAGTCATTTTTATTCTTCACATTAGAGCATACAGACCTGAGAACTTTCTTAATTTATTTCTAGTTCCTTGTTCCGATCCACAGTGCTGCTGAAAATCCCGTACTGCTAGCACCTCACTCTTGTTCCCCTTCATTGTCTTTCTTCGCCCAATCCCTCCATTCGTATTTGGTAAGCATCTGACACAAATCATATCTGATTACAAGCAAACACTGGCTTTAATAAGCCTTCAATACAGTGCAGCAGGGGCACCAACACAGACTCAGCTATGTCCGCTGTCATTTTCCAACCTAATTGGCAATTGGTCATGTGGTTTTACCCACATTCTGCACCGCCTCCCACGGCTCTCCACCCCACTAATGTGTTCAAGAGTTCATTCAACAACTAATCCAGCGGCAACAGCAGCAGCTCTTTGACACATTTTATGCTTTAATGCTAGAGACGAAGTCACTGCAGCCGCAAGTATTCCGAGTCAAATCCTGAGTAGCAGTGAGCAGCTTTACAGGATGCAGCACAGCAAGTTGAGAAGGCCTTAGCACCCACAAATTCCACATATAACACTGGTTCGAGATTACTATCCTATGCAGTGTTAAGCTCTTCATATGCCTCCGTGAAAGACCAGTAATCCTTCTTTTGGTCCCGTGTCACTTTGAGGTTTTAGAAAGGGTAGTGGACAGAAATTCCAATTTTTTTTCACATTTGAGCCTCAACTTTGGCTCGTGCAACAGTTCAAAATAAAAATAGCAAAATAAACAATAGCTGAGTTACTTTAGGTCTGTTTTGCTCATAGAAATCATCAATTGTAAAGACTTCTCTTTTGAACCCACAAAAGCCAACACAATGAGCCACTATGAAAGACTGTAAGCAAGCCTGCACATATTAACGACTGTCTACGTAGCACTTAATGTCATGTAGATAATTTTGGGTGTTTAATCCACACTGCAGAGTGAAACTCCACAGACACAATTCAATATGGCTCATTGTTCTCAGTGGAGTACTTCAGGGATCTGAGTTTGGTCCTCTTATGCAAATAATTCAAGTGTAGCGCATTCAGAACTAATACAAATGTGATAAAGTGTTGTGTAATTATGGACATATTCTGCCATATACACTTTGCAACCATCAGCTCAACTATTTCTAAGTGTAAATGACAGATATGAGGAATTCTTAAGATACTTTGGACACTGTTACAGCTGTTAGGAATTAGGAGAAGCCTAGCTGCTTCCATCTGGCCTAGATTCTATATCGTGGTGATTTGCTGTACATTAATCCATCAGCACAGTATCCATGTGTGTTGGGCAGTAGCTACTGTTGTGTAGTAGTACTAAATTGACACTATGCTTTCCTTTTGAGAGGCAGTATAGCCATATATATATATTCTTTTTGTTATAGTCTTTATCTAAACACAAATCTCTAGAGATGCATCTCCTGTATTTCTTAAAGGACATGCAGAATAGCTGCTGAGTGACAGAAATGACAAAGTCACTGGTTTGTTTTCCAGGAAGTTATAGTCCTAAAGTTAAAATGAATTTCACAAAATCGAATTTCTCTAACAGAGTTCAAAGCTACTGTAAACTCTGTTGTATTTCTATATGATCTGAGCTTACTTTAGTTATACTTTGGCAGTATTGTTATATAGTGTGCTATCTGATTTCCTTTTTATTGGTCTGTCTTTTAGAGTTTCAATGAAGGTCAATGAAGAGGAAAGAGAAAAAAAGTTAATGTTTAAAATAGATGATTCATCTAAGAAACATCTCTCTCTCACACACACACGCACACACACGCACACATGCACACACACACACACACACACACGTAAAATGTGCTGACACTGCTTACCTTGAGGTTGTGTCTATATGCTGCATCCAGTACAGCTGGTACCAAATCCTCAGCAGGTTCCCCATTGTCATCAGCTACTCCAGGAGGATACCAGGACAGGACCAGAACACCTGGAGGGAGATAAGCACTTGATCAAAGATATGAATTAACACCTCAGAGCACCATCACCTTCTGATGGGAACATACAAACAAAATGTATATGAAGCTCTAACAATATTATTGTATGGATTGCTGAAATGATGCATCGATTTCAAGCTAACTGTGTTTATGTGCAGTTATTGTTGTCTTGGAGTAATGTTGCTTTCTCTGCGATCATCCTTTAGTGTCTCTTTGTGGTTCACAGCAATACAGTACATCTGCTGATCTATGGAGGACAGTCAATTTTTTAAATGAATATGTACTTGTCATCTTAGGACTATTTATTATGCCTTGTTTTAGTGGCAACAGTTTGAGTGTGTGACAGCTCATAAATTCATAAACTCACGCTGGCTGAAAAATGGTTTTCTATCAGCCACAGCGGTGCCTGGCAAGAGGTAAGAACTGGCACACTGTATATGCACTCACAACTAATTTATTAAACTCATGTCCACTTGCTGTGGAGCTGTGGAGACTATTAGATTACAATAGCCAAACATGTCTTTGTGTATCAAGAAGACGGCTACTGCTATTCATTTCAGTGGCAGGAAATCAGTCACCAAGTCAAGCAGATCTATTTACAGTTGAGTATGAGGTCTCTCATTAAATGGAAGGTTTTAATTAAGCAACTTTGAGCTGGACCTCCCATGATTCCCAGGTTTCAGGGTTAGATGACCTTCTCATCACTCAAGCCGGTGTACAGTAACCTACTGCACCGCAGGACAGACACATCAGGGCCTATCATGTGTTGGCTGCTGATGGCTGACACACTGCGCTGTTACTTGACACCAGGGAACAAACTTGTACTGAATTTAAGGGAGCCATACAAGTCTTTGATGAGACTGCAACACAACTATTATCAGTTCATGACATTTAAAAGAGATAAAGGTACTTGCAGAGATACTTTGGGGCTTGGTGATGCTTTAATACTAAAGTAGTATAAGGTTCAGTTTTAATATAGATAGCTAAACATCTTTAAAAACATTAGTTTGCTTCTGATGTACACCTCAATGAAGGATGAAAGCGCAGCAGCAGATATATGGGAACCAAGCATGTGGGGAGCTGTCCAGTATATGTGTGGTGCTGAAAAATGTGTCGAGCCCCTTCAGCTAAAGGGAGGCAGCTTTGTGCTTACAGAAGCCACATTTCTGTAAAGCTGCTGTGCACAAATAACAACACTCAGCTCTTTTTTGTGCGTCTCTCTAAGAATTTCAGGGTGCCGGTTTGCATTTTTTACAGTACCTGCTGCGGATGCTCCGATCTGCTCCATGTGGGACTCCAACACATCCGGATCCCGCGAGCTGTACGAATTGAGTTCGGGGTAGAAACTGGAGCCGATATCCTCGGGCGGCATGTGTTTCCCTCTCGGGTAGCTGGATGCGATCTTAGGGTCCCAGTGCGGGACTAGGATGTGATCCCAGTGAATGTATTTACCGTCCATATGTGGGTTGCCGTACCACATATAGTAGAAAATATGAACATCATAAAATATGGTCCCCTCGGGGCCGGTGTTAGACAACACGGCTTTGGCGTTGCTGCCAGGCGGACGGGCTTGACCCGGGGAAGCGGTCCCATCACGGGACACTGAGCGCCGGTCCATCTTTCCTCCGATCATCGGCAGGAGCTCCAAGCCCGGAGCCAAGTCCGAGAAACCGTCACTGGGCTTCAGGGTCCTCAGTCCCATCATGGTCCCAAAGATGAACAGCGTGAAAAGAAACAGAGCTATGCACGCTTTCCTCCTCAGTCGTGCCATGGTTGGCTAGAGTGGCAGGAGCTGCATACGGCACGGACGGAACCAAGAGCGCAAATTAAACCTGCGTCCTGCTTCTGCGGCCAGATGGAGTTCACCACAAACTACGAACTACTCTCCGAAGTGTTTCTCGTCGCATCGGCTAAAGGACGAGTCTACATGATTGCACTCAAACCAGGGAGGACTACCCTACGTAGTTGATTAAGGAATTTTTAACTTTCTTCTGTTCCGCATTTCGATGAGCTGCGGATTTTTTTTTTTTTTATCACTGCAACGCGGATCTATACCTCTAAGATAAGCCCGAGCTACAATTTTTTTGTTTTAAATGCCACAGGCCAGTTATTCCTAACTTAAGACTCTCCTCTCATATTTCTTTTCCACGCTGTCACTCACTAAGACGCTTCACAGCTCCCGTGGACCGCCCCCGCCCATCAGCTGCTCCATCCACCTGACTTCCGACAAAAAACGGTGTCTAAACGCAGGGGTGATGCTCTCTGTTGGTCATGCCCGGAGAGGCTTTAAAGCCTCCGTGCTTGGTTGGCTGGTGTTTCCTTATGGATGCCAAAGAGGCGGGACCCTTCTCGTTCACCGTTTCTAAAGTTTACTCAAAAAGAAAAGACTAAAAAGCAACATGGTTATACCCGTTATATAGCCTACTGTTCTTATCAACAGGTCTGAGGCCACAAGACTATGACTCATCTCTTAAAGGTGACATTAACTACTATTTTCTCATAAAGTTGTTTTCACAGTTAAACCTAAGGTAGGTTATTAGATTTTTATTTATTTTAGTCGGCACTTTGTACTGAGACTTATACTGACATCTAGCGGTCATTTTATAGAACACTTTGTGTTGTGCTAAAAAGTGATTTCTTATGTTTGTTTGTTGTTGTTGTTATATCGAATACCTTTATTTATATTGACAAATAGACTGTCGTAAATAGGATTTATGAAGGACTGATCTCTCAAGAAAAAGACATCTGTAATTCCAGTGAGATTAGTCTTTCACTCTTTCTTTATTTTCTTTTTACAGGATAAATAAAGGATAAAACAGTCAAAAAGATTCATGGCTTTTACCTTGTGATAGGAATGTTCTTCCTACCTCAAAAAGACTTGCTATCATTCACGAGAGATATGTTGGACTTTCTTTTTTTTTGGACAAATTATAGACTAACACGTTGTTAATAACAGTTTGAATTCCCGCAGTCATCTTCTGGCAAATACCGGAAATCCGTTTTTGGCAGACGAGAAATAGCAAAAAAGTATGTTTTGATGTGCTTGTAAAAGACGGATAGGGAACTCATTACATAAATGTGGCTTGTTTTCCATTTTTTAAATTAATAATGTAAGTAGTATAACAGTATTAGCTGTTGTTGTTGTTGTGTAGAGCTTCTTTTTTTGGGGGGGGGGGGGGGGGGGGATAAATAAACCTTGTCGCAAATATAATAAAGCGCCTCCTGTCGTCAGAACAAGGTATCTTTGCGCTCTGTTAGGCTTTTGGCATTCAGCTATATTGTCCAAAAGCAGTGTCTTTCGGTCTTTCGGTCATGCTATTAGGTAGCACTTACGGCTCTCTCACCCCACTATTGGAAGTTCTGACGTCCTGACACTTTATTAGATTGTTTTCTTTGCACAAGAACTCCAACATGAAGTGGCAATAAAAATATTCACGGCCTCTGTGATCATTAGCCAAACCTCTGTAAAGATAAATGTAGTCAGTTAGTGAACTAGTTAGTAAATTATGCAAAAACATACAACTCGTGCCTTCGACTTATACCACTAAAAACACATTTTTCAAACGAAATTACCAAACTAAAAGTAAAAACTAAAATAAATACTAAAATACTGTTGATTTAAAAAAAAGAAAAAAAGAAAATAAAGAAAATAAACGTAACCACTGATTAATAATTTTCTTCTCTTTCTTTCTTTGAGCATGAAGTGCAGCTTCCATATTAAATTAAAATATATTATCCTGGGGCCACAAACACGCGTTTTGTGGGTCCACAAGAGGTCGTTGTGGTAATTGTGATAAACTGGGAGCCACAGCCTCCTCTCAGTCATCAATCACATATTTCCATTTCAACAAATAAGTAAGTAAAATACAACAGAAAACGGGTATATTCAATATTATTTAGTATTACCAATTTAGGCCAAATCAGTGACAGTAATAAATCGTTTTTATTTAGCAAACACACAAATAAATTAGCAAATGCAAAACCCTATCTTTTATATTTGTTGGTGTAGCATAAAGCAAACGAATTACAATTTCAAATACATCCATGTGTCCGTGTTTTATAGACAACAGTATAATACATGTAAACGAACTTTGCGTATTTTTTCCCTTTTCTGCAATCTTATCTGTCATTTCCAAAACCTTTATAAATGTAACAACACATAAACATCACCAGTAATACGTTAATAGCACCTTTTCAATCTTTTTTTTTTATTTTGTTTTTTTAATTTAGGCTGAGATAAATTTGCTTATCCCCCCTCCTGTCTTTAAAGCATCACTCATTTCACAAGGACGCAATTCAACAACACACTTAACGTGATGTGATCGATCACTATTGAGCCATGATTTCGTTTTATTTTCGTGAGGTCGCCTTCTTTTTTTCTTTCTTTTTTGCATAAACTGCTTTGCATGCTTTTGTTAAATCCGAGTTGTTGTTGTTCTCTCTCTCTCCCGTTTTCTTCTTCACGCCTTCATCTTGCTTGTTTGACTCCTTTGAGCTCTTCCTCCTCTGCTGCATGTGGAAAAAAACCGTCCCCCACTCACAATTTCATCTGGATTACCATTAAACCCTCCTAGGAGAGCAGTTAAAGGAATCTCTGATTATAAGGAAACCAACACACGTGAGAAGTAATATGACATAGATATAAAATGTAGATATTCAAATCCATTATTATTATTTTTTAAAAGAACATCTCAAACTAATTGCTTCAAGTAGAGTGTTATACACCATTTACTTCTGGCCTTTTCATCTATTACATGCAGCTTCACCTCACTATTTATATTTAAATGAAATGCTTAAAAGCTTCAAGTCTTACACGAAAATGTTTGTTCTAGTATCCGGTTTTATTTAAATAAAAGTTGCATTTTAGGCAGATAAATGCCTCACCCTGCCTATAAAATACATTACAGATAAATTTACAGTAAGTGTAAACTCACTACTAGAACAGATGCTTAGGTTGCAATATAAGGATGTTACACTGGTTACAGAAGTAGTGGTCAATCACAACAACAAAGGTGGTATAAGAATATTATGCGTATTATAGTGATTGGCCACTTCCCATGTTTGGGCTCGTCCATCACGCAATATGCGGTGTATCCCTGGGGACTGTAATTGTGAATCACGTGGACGTGACCGAGTGTTTGGGGGTTTTGTTGGGTGGGAAATGGTCATTTGTATTGACCAACAGAGCTGGCCACTGCAGGAGCGCTAAAAGGCGTCCAAAGAAAGGGGAGAAACGGCAGCAGTGGACACTGAGATTAAACCATAGCTCCCGAACATGGCAGAAGGTATGCTGGCAGGTTTTAGGGAGTTATCTCTGGGAACGGTTAGAGCGCTTTCTGGTGGGGCAGGAATTCGATGTATTGTCTAAGATGTTTTTTTTTTTGTTTAGCGAAAGGGGGGGGGGGGGGGGGTCGGGGTCTTCACAGAAAAAGAAATTTCTCCCGGTGACCCCCCACCCCTCATTGTTTAAGGGGGATAGGTTGCCAGCCCCCTTTTGTTTACCTCCCTCTCACGCTTTCCCTCTCGCTGCGCAGCTTCTGCGTTTCACAGCATTTTGCATGAAAGTGGCAATCTGCGAGGATTACCCAGTTTGAGGGCTTGTACACTGGATACTGTAGCTTGGGTGCTGATTTTGACTCAAGGCAGAACTGAAGACATGGGTTCCGTTTCTAAGAAGCAGCTCCGAGGTTGGGTAACTTGAGCTACATTTTGAGTTACATTTACTAGTTTTTGCAAGTTAATTGAGTCGTTGTACCTGTGGACTGTGTGCTCGATTGCAGCCGAACGTTTTAACGCATTGTTCACACACTTGAACGTTAAAATGTGCAGTCCGTGTGTCTATCAGTGCTTTGCATTGTCTTTAAAATTTTGTGCATCTTACGGGAAGGGAGAATATTTTTGTTTCCTTTTTGCGCTAATGCACCAGTTCGTTGTGCATTCGCTGAAAAAAGTCGCATGTTTATTCCCCTTAAAAAGTTGGCTATAATTTATTTCAAATTTTGCGAGAAATACAGCCTAATCTTGTTCATTGTATTGATTCGTATTGATTATTGATTGGGTAGCCTAGCCTAAAGGAAATTTTGTATTTCCGTTTTTTAAAACCTTTCAATTTCAAAAAAAACCTTTTGCGTTTTTAAGCATCGTCCCCTTCGCAGGTTTAAAGCTTTTCTGTAGTAATTGCTAAATTGTTTCATCGTAGGAGTGTGTAAAACCGAGGAGGATGAAGGACCGAGTCCCGAGGAGAATTCAGAGTCTTTCCACGGGGTCGGTGTGTGTAAATGGTTCAACGTCCGCATGGGTTTCGGGTTCCTGTCCATGACCAGCCGGGAGGGAGAGCCGCTGGACGAGCCGGTGGATGTGTTCGTCCATCAGGTATGATCTGCTTTTGCTCCGACGTGGTGTTTGTTTATTATGTGAAACGCAGCACTGGTGGTGGCGGTGTGTGGACCAGCTCCTTTGCATCCCAATAAAGATATCTAAAATGTAAAGGTAGAAATATGTTTTCCATCTAAGCAAGTAAAATCTCTCCACACCAGGAGATCAGAGATCAATCTTATCTTCTTCCAGTCTTCAGTTTCTGTGCTTTTAGACCTAGTCCCAGCAGCAAAGGATTGTGGGCACAAGTTAAAACATTACAACAAACAAAAACTTAAAGAAAGCGAGGTTAATCAGAAATCCAGTCCTTCAACAGGGAGGGCACTGAAAGACATTTAAAGATAAAAAATTGCTACAACGCCGGAAACGTCTAACTGTTAAATTGATGCTTTTGCTGCGCGGTGGGTGTTTCTCCTTTAGGGGAACACGTGTTGCAGCCAGAGGGGAGCAGCGGGCCTCCCTCGTGGTTTTCAGGACGCTGACACAATGTGATGGAGAGATGAATGTGCGGTTTTTGTTGTTCATTGAAGCCAGCGCACTTTTAACAGGCTTACATCCATAAGCCTCCTGAGCTGCATGAAAACTGAGCCATTAAGGAGGAGGAAACGTTTAATTGATCTCCATCTGGAGACGTGAACAATCAGTGTGCATTGTTTTTGTGTGTGGGTGTTTGTTTAGATTTTTTTAACCATTTATTTTCCACCTGCGAACAGAATTCTTTAACACATCATTTGAGCAACCTATTGGGGTGGTATCTAAAAAGGGTTACTGATCCTGATCACTGCTTTTCAGATTAAACACATTTTAAACAGTCAAACTTGAGGTGGCTAAATACAACACAGTCACCTCACACACTTTTCCCCCCCACCTGGTGCTGCTGTTCCTACTTTTAGTTTTAAAGTAGAGCTTGAAGGCTCATTCCAACACTTTTATTCACCTTAAAGTTAAGTGTTTGAGTTTTTGTTTGTGTGTGGGTGTGGGGAGGTCCCTTCTCCTCCTTTTTCATCTCAGTGAGCTTCTCCATTTCTATCTGATAAGATAAAGGTTTCGCATGTGAATGAGAGGCATTCTCACTAGCTGCCCATTCACCTCAAAGTTCTCACCATAAAGTGATTAAAGGCTCTTTGCCGTCTGCTCAACCCCCTCTGTGTGTGTGGCAGAGGTACACTAGATCTGTAAGTCAGTGTAACACACCAATTTAACGAACACCCTGGTAAATTTCTCAAAATTGTTCTCAAAGCATCATGGGAAGATGTGTTCCTACATTGTAACACTTAGTTTTGATCTGCTTTTTGCATCATTTAGACTTATGCTAAGATTAAATAATGCATAATAAATAAATGCACCTACATAATATACACAGCTATAACACAGGTCTGCCATCCACATTTCATTATAATAAGTTTGCATGTCCTCTCAAGCAGGTCTTGCTCGTTTCTGTCTTCCTGTTGCCTACTGATGATGATGCATATAGAAACATTTAATTGTTCTGTGGAACAGCTCTGATATGTTTTTTGACTATACACAGGAAGCTGGTACTTGATTACTCATATTGCAAACCAAAAACATCAGTTCAGTTGGCAGAAATGTAGATTAGTGCTCCAGCAGGCGCAGGGACTCAAATGAAATTAGAACCAGCGCAGGTGCCATCAGTATAGATTCATACAAACGGTCATATGCTACTTAAAAACATTAAAATCACTGTTCAGAGTTATTGAACTGAATGCTTTTTACAAATGGCCACATGTTTGTCTTTTAGTTTGAGCTTCCATTTGACCATTACTATAATATCACTGGTGTCATTTTAGCCAGTTATTTCTCTTACTGTCTTTTAGAAAACCTGGACACATCAGTGATTAATGTACAGGGGTTATTGCAAAAGAAAAGGCCTCAGTCCTAAAATTAGTGGCCGTGTGTCAAGGAAAATTAACTCCCAGGGTCCTCTGGCCTTTGTGCAGGTGAACAATGGGGCCATGCATTCGAATGAAGCACCCTGTGGCCGTGACCGAGCCCCTGTTTGTCTCAGCGGTAGTCCCTTTATAGTCCCTCACTGCTCTGATGTCTTTCTCTGACTCAGTTGGCTTCCAGTCATCTTCTGTTTACAGGTCCTTCACTTTTAAATGGCCCCATCCTGATTCTGTACCTGCATGTGAGACTAACCTGGTGTGTTGAGGGTCCGTTACTGGGGTAAGGAAGGTCACACGTTGAAGAGGAAATGGTTAACAGTAAGCAGCACAGAGAGGCCTGATGGGACTGGGGCTCTATGGACGTCCACGCAATGCCACTCAATTGTCATGGCTCACCAATCATGTTTCCTCGCTGCTCAGGACGTTGCAGCAGATGCTCAGCTGTGACTCAGTGTTGGAGGATTAGAACACATCACTTTTGTTTGTTTTGTTTCTCACTGATGGGGGTGTTGCTAGTTGGCTCACTTGGACCCCCGCCTGTGTTTGTAACGATTTAAACCTCAGTTTTAACCACTGGTGTGTCCTAATTGTTGTTTAATATAAATCTGCGTTTTGGAGATTAACTACTTGTCTCCTTTTAAATTATAACCTGTCGTGGAATATGATTCCCTGTGGTTTGGGCAAAGAAAGAATGCAGACCGATGGTCGCACGTAATAGATGGATGATAACTCACTCCAAAAAAAAATAAATAAAAGAAAATGGGATTAATGCCTATCAAAACAACCCCATAATTAATGGATCGGTTTTCCTTTGCCAGCAGTCTGCGGTATGAGTGACTATTTAATCATATAGTCGCACTACGGGAATTTTAGAGAGGGGTTTCCCATGTTGTGTTAGCCAGTCTATGGGATTTATCCTCAAAACTGCACCACACCTTCCCCTTTCCTTCATCTCTTTCCTTTCTTTGGGAGTCCAAAATGTTTCTATAAGGACACTAGTATCTAGAAGATGATCCTATTCAAAGGTCACTTCAGGTGAAGGCAGTATCAGTTAAAATACAGTGGATAAAATGACTGATTAAGCCAAGAACTCGTAAGATCAAAATCATCATTATATCCAAGTACCGATATGAAAGAGAGCTATCAATCATTTTTGCATTCCCGAAACTTTTATCTTCCACCTCTTTCTGCCAAGCAACTATTCATGGAATGTCACCCTGACCCCCAACCTCACAGAGAAGCTTCACCCCACCCCCAACTCGAACACCAACCCCTGCATCCTGCAGTTTAGGGTTAGTGGTGGTGGTCAGTGTGTTAGAAGAGCTTTGTGATGTGGGTGGGAAGAGGGATCAGGGTGGGGGCAGCAGTTTGGAATTTCTTTTAAAGGGGGGGATGGGTTGAAGGTTATCCCCACCAGGTTTACTACTCAGACAACACCAAATAGACAATGCAGCGTTAGAGAAACAGTGCTTTGAATTGCAAATCGGTGTGTGCATACTGCTGAGTAGAGTGGGAACAGCAAGCTTTGGTGCTTGTTTGCTCATCATCAGGTGAGGCCTGGCAATCACCTTAAAATACTAAATGCCTGATAAGCGCAGTTGGCCTCTGATGATATCACACCGTGAGGAATGAGTGGGGGTTGATCTCAAGGGTCAAAGTCTCCACAGGCTCAACGTGGAGGTGATTTGGTGTGATATTAGGAGTTGTAAAACATCCAATTATCACTCTATATATCATACAAGATATCTACATGTGATGGAGAAACACATCGTTTATCAATCAGCACTCTCCCATGTTGCAAATGCTTTATACACTTGAATGGCCAGAAAACTCATTCATGAAACAGTTACGCTCATGATGGAAAATCTCCCTATGTTCCCTTTTCAGAGTAAGTTGCACATGGAAGGCTTCCGCAGCCTGAAGGAGGGCGAGGCGGTCGAGTTTACCTTCAAAAAGTCATCCAAAGGTCTGGAGTCACAGAGAGTGACCGGACCAGGTGGCATCCACTGCGTGGGCAGTGAGCGGAGACCCAAAGGCAAGAAGGTCCAAAAGCGGCGTTCAAAGGGGGACAGGTACGCATGGATGAACTGGGACACGACAAGAGAAATATCTTTAATTTCTTTCAGTTCCATGTTCAATTATTTGAAGCATCTTGGTGTCAGATTAAAAAATAAAATTTGTGAAATACTTCTATGGTACACTATATGCAAACTGTACTAATAACAGCAGAAAAAACATCACTAACCCAATAAAAATAGCTCTAAAGCTAATTAAAATTAGCAGTAAAACTTCAACACTCATAAACTTTACACAGTAACACAGGAATAAAATATTTCAGTTTTACTTTTTACTTCTTTAACAACAGCAAAAAATAAATAAATTAATTTAAAAAAAAATCCTGCACTTTTTTTGTTGAGTTTGAAGTAGATACACAATGATGTTGTAGTTTCTCCCTATTTTGCTTCCTCTCCCTTGACCCCAACCCCCACATCTAGCCCTAGTAAGGGTCACATCAGCAGGCTTGACGTGTGACCTGGATCAATAACTGTTTAAATCTGCTGGCCCCTGGTGAATTCAAACCGACCCACTCTCCATCTCCTCCAAAACCTCCTCTACCAACCTCATTTGATAAAAGCGTTGACTTCAAAATAACTTTAAACTCCTGTTTTAAAAATCAAGGTGCTAGTTTGATGTTATCAAAATAAAATATGTCGATTTTTTTTAAAGGCGTTTCTAAAAGAAATTTAAAAAGTGATAAATTTAATATGTCAGTACTAATGATTAATATGTTATAAACGGAGAAAACATCAGCTTCTGTTCAGAAGGGGAAAAAAATTCTCATGAAGATCAAAAGGCAAAGGCAACAATACCCCTCCCAGCAGAAGAAAAAAGAACTAAGGGGGCCTTGATACTCGGGATAGTCTTTGAATATTCATTTAATGCAGGGTTAGAGGTGTATCAACTTTACCCCCTCTGTCAGTTGTGATTACAGCCAGAGAGTAGTGAGTGTGAAAACAGATCATTACTGCCTCAAAGAGTCCTGGGAGGGCTGCTGTGTTCAATACCTCTCTAGACTGTGCTGATCCAAAGATATCATTCCCCTTCAGTGTATTTCATTATGCAACACTGGATTGGGTTTCATGGATGTATGCATGTGAATAATTGATCATATTTATTACCTATATGGAGATAATTATATCAATTTTCGCTTCACCGGGGTAAAACACGGCACCTTTTTGAGGGTGTGTGTACATATACATCTATATATTTATATGACTGAAACAAGGGGAAAAAGCCCTCCTGTCCATTTAATTGATAACAGATGTAAGAGCCCTGCCAAGGGGGTGAAGGGTCACTGTTGTCATGGCAACGGTGTATGAGTAAAAGCAAGAGAGCTGGGGGGCTGGGATGGGATTGGGGAGGGGTTGGGGGTCAGAGTTCAGAGGTCATTACTGCAGCTTTTTTAGACAAAGGGACCACTTCCCCTTCCTTCCACTTGCCTTCTGATGGATGCTGATGTAGGGAGCTTCTGTGATGTGATGGTATAGACCTTGACACCACCCCCAACGACCACAGCTACAAAGCCACACTGACCCTTTGGCAGCCGCCCTTATCCAACCTTATCTGGTGCTACAAAGGTAGCAGAGGGTCCACAGAGCCACATACTGACCGCCCCACGCCCACAGCCCATCTGTCTTCTGCCCCTGTACGCGTGGCCATGCTATAGATTACAAACGGTGGACGGTGGGCACCTTATGGGCCTACCTTTGATACAAAAGCATCTGAAGCGGTTCACAAAACTTAAAGATCCATGGTAACAAGGTCCGCATAAAAATACCAGGTTTGCCACCCAATTTATGTCTTCTAAAAACCCTCCTAATCAAAACAGACGCTACTGAAATTTAATGGTATTTTTGGTCAAATAGAAAACTTTTAAAAACATTTCCTTCTACTGTTTCCCTAAAGACTTAAAGTATGACCAAATGCAAACTCATTCATTTTAGGTGACATGTTGCCATCTAGTGGTAACTTAAAAGCTTTAAGTTGAGGGCTTTACGTTGTAACTTGCTGCAGCTTGAAAACCTCAACATGCAAAAATGTCTCTTAGTTGTCACATTAGTTACTACTTTTTGGTTGGTATAGAGTTTGATATCAAGCTGGAACATTATCTGACCTTAAAATGTTGTTTTCAGATGTTTAATCACAAGCAGAGTATTATTGTATCACAACATTGTGATACAATAATACAATAATACCACATAATAGGTTGCTTCATCTCTTCTGGATATGGAAGCTATATCATATCCAAATACAGAGATATACTTGTGTTTCCTGCTTGTTTTCTTGAGACCACTGCAGGTTCAATAGACGTCTTTCTATTCTTTCAGATGCTACAACTGTGGAGGCTTAGACCACCATGCCAAAGAGTGTAAGTTACCTCCCCAGCCAAAGAAGTGCCACTTCTGCCAAAGCATTGACCACATGGTTGCCAGCTGCCCAATCAAAGCACAACAGTCTTCACCGGGTTCTCAGGGAAAACTGTTCTCCTCCAAAGGAGACGAGGAGGAGCACAGCCAGCAGGCACCACCTACCGAGACCTCTGATTAAACACAGGATCCGACTCTGGGGAAGCACAGAGGCCAATCAAACTGCTTTGATGGAGTGGAGGGAGACTCAATCCCCTTCCACCTGTTGAAGCTGCTTTTGGAACTACCTCAGGTTAAAAATACTCATGAAGAATGTTGCTGAAGTCTTTTTTTTTTATTTGGTTTTTATTTGGTGTAACACTCAGGAATACTGCTGTACTATTGCACTCAGGACGCTTGCTTAATGTATGAATCACTGGTATTGGGGATTGGAGATTGTAGTGAGCAATGCTATGTAATGGATGATCTTCAGGAGTTTACGTAGATTTCTGTTATATAATAATGTGCCTCTGCTGTGGGCATTATACCTCTTCTTCTTTGAGTAATACTCAGTGTGTTTAGTATAGCTACACTTTTGCTGCCTTACCATTTTGTTTCCTTCCCGACTGTTACACCTCACTATCCGACAGGGCGTAGATGTAACAGTTAGTACATCTGTAATGAATGTTAGAGTTTGCATATCATACGGGGATGGGGGAGGGGTTTGTGAAATAACATTGGGGGGGGGGGGGGGGGGGGGGTTAAGGGTATGTTAGCAATGAATTGGCAGCTGCCAATATTGCAATTGACCATCCAGTTTTCCTGGGGCCAAATGAATGTTAGACCAGAGGTGCTTTCCAGCTTTTGGTCAGGTTTGTTTTTTTAAATTTGTTTTTTGTTTTTTCATTTCATTTTTTGTTCATCCAGTATTTGGCTGGCTATCTAAAAGTACATGGTTTACCTCACTGGTCCATGTTTGGTCTGCTAGTAAATCTATCATCCTAAAAGCCGATGACAAACCAACTATTCTCAGAATACAGCTTCAGAGATT
Organism: Mchenga conophoros; assembly: GCF_057382185.1. Classification (NCBI taxonomy): domain Eukaryota; kingdom Metazoa; phylum Chordata; class Actinopteri; order Cichliformes; family Cichlidae; genus Mchenga; species Mchenga conophoros. The sequence continues at coordinate 22,238,087 of NC_140536.1, forward strand.
GTGATTTGAACTGGGGTTAAGTCAAATCCTCTTTGCACTACAGTATTTACACCACACCGCCATACTTCCTTAAAGAGTAACTCAACAGTTCCCTGACTTTACTGACCTCTAGCGGATTGACTTGTCACTTCACACGTCGATGGATAGGTTTACCAAACACTTTGTGAAATCAGTCTCTGGTGAGCATACATCAGACCACATCCAAGCCAGGCTCTCAGCCTTTCATATAGTCTCAGAATGGGGGGAGTTTGTGGGGTTATCTTGAGTTGAGGTTGGCGATTATGTCAGGGCTGTAACACATTAAAACAGCTTATGAAAGTGAAAGCAAACTCGGTAGAGCGTTAGAGAAGTGAAGTTAACAGATCTCTGTAGTCTGTTTACCATATATGCTTGAGGCTGAGAGCTCGGTCTAGTGTGCCAACCATAGCCTAGTGTGTCTTTCTGAAAAACTGGTATAGGGTTTCGGTAATTAACAGGAAGAAAGAGGTTGGGGGACTATTTTACAAACCCTGCCCATTTTCTGACAGGAAGTTTTCTTTGGGCACACATACTACACCATACCAGCTGTCGTGTGTTGCACTACCTTGGGATAAAACATAGCAATCAAAATATTGACCCAAAGGGGGAAGCAAAAAAAAAAAAAGGTTTCTCTTCATTTTAAGTTGTTTTCATGGGAGTTTGAACCATTGTCAACTTTCCATGTGAAGTATCTTCTAACTGCAGTGGCTGCTGTGTATAAGAGCGCTGTTTTATAATCACCTCAATTTGGATTTGAAAGAATTTAAACCAATGCGACACAAACCCCGTTACATCTATGTCACTTCTGGTAAGATATTTGATCTGGACTTAAGTTAGTAAAGGGTCTGGCTAGCTCTCCTCTTGCTTGAGTAAAACTGAGGCAGAATCAGACAGTGGGAAGCCTGGTGTTTTTGTTTATATCCACTAGTAGGTAGTTATTTAAGACATTACCTCCCTATAACCCTTAGTAGGGTAGTAGTTCAGGAACACCAAGCCTGCACGGAGGAGCATGTAGGTCTAGCTAGCTAATCAGCATTTTACTCCCGTTTTACAGGAGAAGCTGACTGAGTCTTTTACACCCAATTAATATATATGTAAAATTATTCTAAAACTTTTTTAAAACTATCATACTTATTTATTTTCATCCAAAAGTGCTGCAGCTTCTCCTTCCGCTCCGATTGAAGCCTCGCAGCACTGAATGTTCTAGTAGACAGCAGAAAATTGGCAAATATCATTAAAAGCTACATATGACTTGAGAATACATTGGGGTAATACATTTTTAACATCAAGGTACTCATAATACTTTGTACATATGTGCTTGATAATTCATTGTAATGTAATTTAATATGGATGCAATGCTACAGAAATATTGCAACCAAAAACAAACAATATACAGTGCATACTGTACAGGTACACAATATAGGAACCGATGTTAAATGTGAGGGGGTTTTTTTTGTATGATTTTCTTGTGAGGGTTTTGTTTTTTTCTTTGGTGCACAATTAACCTTTTCAGAGGAGAAGCCCATTGTTGTTAATGCCAAAACCAATGCAATATTACTCTGCACTAATCGTAAAATGCATTAATATTTGTTCTATTCAGTTTAATCACTTTTGAATATATGTTTCCTATTTTATATATATTTTGAATTTTCACAAACTACACACAGTTCAGTTGGTTGCTGGTTGGGAAAAAAAGATACCTCCGCTCTTTAGGCTCATCTCAGGAATTACCAATCTGAAATCTCAGGGAATGCTTCAGATTGATTGGAAGGAGTCATGGGGTGTTCAAGAAAAAGCAGGGATTAAATGCTCATTCGCATGATGTGAGGTGTGTGACGAGGAAGCCAAAGTGAATGTCTTGGTGCAACAGTTTCAGTTTTTTACTATAATACAGTTTTGATTATGAAAACAATGACTACATGATGATGATGTGAAATGATTGTTGCTTTTTGACTCTTTCATATGTCCATGCACCCAGTGTGATGATGTTCTTTATATTTTTTTCCTCTTTCAAATAACTTGCCAATGATATACAATATGAAGAAAATGTTCCACTATTATTGTATTTTTTTTCCTCTATAATCGTTGTAGATGGGTATATAGTAGAATATTGTAAAGGGGCTGGGGTTAGTAGTGTATAATCCGGTGTTGTCTCATCTCAACACATCGATCTTTGGTGTTTCAGACTATCAATGCTCATGACAAAAAGAATGTGTGTCACGGATTGCTTCATACTCTGCTGTTAGTCTTCAAAGTTTGACGGTTGCTAAATTGTTTTGATAAACATTTTTTTAAAAGGATGGAAAAGGTGGCGTGCTGAGAGTTTATTTTTCTGCACACTTTGATTTTTGAATTTACCACAACTGCAGCGCCAGTATGTCATCAAAGTGTCGCACTGTAATCACTCACACTCTAACTGGTTTACGGGAATTTCAACACTGACCAATAAGGGTAACTGAAAGTATTTGTTTTCAAAATATCACTTGGAAACTAAGGAAGGTCATTTCAGACTTCTGATTGTAACAAACCTCTTTGGCCCCTCAGTGGTGTGCTGTTGTGATTTTATTGTCAGGTGTTGGGTTAGATAGGCTTTAAAATCCAAGGACCCACCCATGAGACTGTGTGCTCAGAGTAACTTTTGAAGCTCATCAAGGCATCCTGTAATACAGTAGTGTTAACTTGTGCTTTTAATGGTACATCTTACTTGTGACCGTCAGCCATTTAATTTGTGGTGCTGTATTTTATCAGGTAATGGCTACAGCTACTTTTAGAAAGTGATGAATGTATCAGTGTTTGTTTCCATAGAACTACACTTAACTTGATCTCAGGCAATTTAATGGCAAGTCTGTCAACGATGAGCAGCATGTAGGATTTTCAAAGTATTACTGTGATTATGTTTTATACATTATATGTAAAGATCTGCTCCGTTTCCTAATAAATATGTTAATATTCATGATTTTTTTAATGCCTTCTTACTCCAATCACCCAGTCACAAGACTTATCACACTCACTAAAGTATTAACAAAACTTAGAAAAAGTACCAGAAGCAGTCTAAAGGTTTTCCAATACATGAAAGAGTTTTCCATTGACAGAATTAAATTAGCTGGTACTTAAATATCACCTTTCTACTCAGTAGAGTGCTTAAAGTGCTTTCTACTACAAGTCTTATTCTCACATGTATTCAGTTTTATCTATGCCTAGGTGTTTGCTCAGATTCACACACACTTGCCTGATGAAGATGCTTCAGCACTGGAGGAATCCACAATATTCTGATTGGTAAATGGTCCACAGATTCCCATTGGTAGTGGGGTAAAAAAGCACATACTAGAAGATGCAATGCTGAATCCTGAAGCAACCTTGAGCATTCGTTAATTGCACCTTGGAATACAAGAACTTCAGAACTACCTTAATTCTTTGTGGCACTGATTCAACAAGGTGGTGAAAACATTCCTCAGATATTTTACTGACATCACAATGACATCATAGCACCACAGAGATATTGCACATCCATGACTCAACCTTTCCATTCAACCACATCCCAAAAGTGCTTTATGGAACTGAAACCTTGTGAGTGTGGAGGCCAAGTGGAGGAAAGCAGTCTGAGATGATTTGAGCTTTATCACATTGTGCATTATCTTGCCTGAAGCAGCAATCAGAAGATGGGTGGATGTTCCTAAGGGAAAAGAGAGTCAAACTCAGTACAAGCAAAGTGTACCTAATAGAGAGCCCAGTAAATATATTTAAGTAGGCTAAGAAATTCTGTGGAACTTGAGCATGTTACATCGCAGTATTGTCGTAACCCACCCATGTCTCGTGATGTTCTTAAGTATGACTCAGTAAAGGAAAATAAAAAAGAGAAAACTGAGTAATCCGTTCCAATAATCTATTTTCGACATTTCCCTTCCCTGAAGCGAAATACTGGAAAAAAAACCAACCAGTTCCTCATATTTATTTCATCCAAAAAAGGACCTTCTGACGGTGTGTAGAAACGCGGAGTTCATCTCTCATCCAGCAGGGGGCAGCTCTGTGTTTACATTTTCAATGACACAACCTGACGACTACAGTCCAATATGGCCGTAGTATGAAGAGTGCCAGCTCAAGTCTGGCTTTAAACTACAAATATTATTAAATAGTCGGGTTGTTTTAATACTTTACAGCTTTGTCCCGAGTAGAAATGTGGGTGCCACTCCACGCAGTCTGTCTAAGAAGCCAGAGAGTTTGCAGACGAAGCGTCGCTGCGGCTGTTTCACAGTGTTTCAGGCACAGAGACGCTAGCGTTTCCCACTTCAGCCATTCAGCCGGACTCTCCGCACAAACATGCAAGGCACTTGTGTACAGAACCCACGGAGACCCTTCCCGAGTCGTTCAGTAAGAATATCTGGCTAAACAATAAGTGTGCGTATGTTTCTGTGACTGTGGGAGTGAAACGGTTACGGTTAAAATGTGACTAGCCTCGCTCAGGACATGCTCCCACAGTTCCGGTGTAAAGCTCAGGTGTTTTGTCTTATAAAAGATATACAACCTATTATTGTAAACCTCAGTCTCACCTTTGTGAGCCCTCGACTCCTCTTCTTCTTTTTTGAAATTTGTGGCGGGAAGCAAACAACGAGTCGCTGCGTTACCGCCGCTCACCGGTATGGAGTGACAAAAACAGGAGGAAAACATTTATGTCTCTACGTAAAGATGTTAAACGTGGCTCGATAGCAATGCATTCCTGATTTCACTTCTAGAATATCTAGAGCCTCATTTCCCCTTTTCTTCTCCTGAGGATTTGTAATCATCTGTCTTCCCTGTCTTTCTAACACTTTTGACTTGGCAGAAAAATGTAGGGCCCTTGGGTCTCACAGTCTTTAAGAAGTCTATCTTCCTGTGCAGTGCCTGCTCACTCCTATCTCCAACTTTTATGATCCAGCTGTCTATTTTATATGGTCTATAAGTGGCTCTGTGTGGTGTAAATGGTAAATGGCCTGTATTTATATAGCGCTTTACTAGTCCCTAAGGACCCCAAAGCGCTTTACATATCCAGTCATCCACCCATTCACACACACATTCACACACTGGTGATGGCAAGCTACATTGTAGCCACAGCCACCCTGGGGCACACTGACAGAGGCGAGGCTGCCGGACACTGGCGCCACCGGGCCCTCTGACCAGCACCAGTAGGCAACGGGTGAAGTGTCTTGCCCAAGGACACAACAACCGAGACTGTCCAAGCCGGGGCTCGAACCGGCAACCTTCCGATTACAAGGCGAACTCCCAACTCTTGAGCCACGATCGTGCTTAATGTTTATTTCTTTTTCATGGTGTGTTTGTTTCTATATTGATGCAAGCACGTACATTTCCTCCCAAGCATGTAGGGCTTTTAGTCTATCTGTATTTATAAAGCCTGCCACCTAACATAAGACAACATGTCATGCAAGCTTACATGAATAGTGACTGATTGTGCAAAATGTATTTTTGGCAGGTTGGAGGGTGTAGAGCTTCCTTCCTTAGGTGCAAAGGATGTCTTGGTTAAAGTGCTGGCTGCCCCAATCAACCCATCAGACATAAACATGATTCAAGGTACTTGTAAGCAGGTAGTAACAGTCATTCATCAGGGCAGTTTAATGTGTGGCATCATGATCAGGTCATAATCTGATGGGGTTTTTTTCAGGTACTTATGCTATCCTGCCGGATCTCCCAGCTGTTGGTGGCAATGAAGGTGTGGCCCAGGTCGTAGAGGTGGGCAGCCAGGTGAAGTCCCTCAAGACAGGAGACTGGGTGATCCCAAAAGATGCTGGTTTAGGTAAGGACTCCACAGTTCTCAAAATGAAATCTTCAGAGTGCCACTTTAGCTCCCAGCTGAAGGTGGACCTCCACCTCTGAGCCTTTAACTAATCACAATCTCTGGCCCCCACTGCATGCTAAAATCTATCTCTGGTAAACACGGAGCTCTAAGTGCTGGGACAGCACCTTGCATGGTGTGTGAATTGGAAAATAAAAAAACATTTTATAGTGCTTTGTAGACTGTTTCCTTCCTGTGATCAGGCACATGGAGGACACAGGCAGTGCTACCTGAGGAAGATGTTATCTCTGTACCAAATGACATTCCCCTGGTGTCTGCTGCCACACTCGGGGTGAATCCCTGCACCGCTTTCAGGATGCTCTCCGACTTTGAAGACCTCAAGCCAGGTAACTAATCCACTCACAGTGGATTATTTCCTTCTCACCAAATTTCAAATCTTGGATTATTCATAGCGGTGTAGAGGTACTATATTCCCACAGCTTAAATTATTTTTGCTTTTACAGCAAGACAGACGAACCAATTTTAGAAGTAAAAAATAAATAAGATTAGAGGGTGCATTATTCCATTCTACGTATTTGTGGCCAGCATGTAACCATTTGTCCAATCATTTCTGATGTCCTTTTAGGTGATTCTGTGATCCAGAACGCTGCCAACAGCGGAGTTGGACAGGCTGTCATACAGATTGCTGCTGCAAGGGGAATAAACACTATTAATGTTATAAGAAACAGGTGAACTTAATTCTTTCATATTAATGCTTTTTTTAAAATATCGATTTTCTTTTTTGAAGACTAGGGCAAATTTCTTGAACCCCATGGGGATTTTCCATCTTTGTAATAAAATTCTTCAATGTGCCTTCACTTTCAGGCCAGAGTTCACAGAGCTCAGTGATAAGCTGAAGGCTATTGGAGCTAGTCATGTAATCAAAGAAGAGGCCTTGAGGAAGCATGAGATTAAAGAACTCTTTAAGGTCTGTAGAGATATGATCTTGTAGTTTGTCCCTGCTGGTGAATGAACGTATCCAATTTATGAATATATTTTATAGACTTGTCCGAAGCCCAAACTAGCATTAAATGGAGTTGGAGGCAAGAGTGCAACAGAACTTCTCCGTCATCTACAGTGAGCATACTTAATAATCTCTATTAGTATTATACAATGTAGTTGCACTGTAGAGAGCAGGGAAAACCCCAACTCTATGTATTTGCCAGATTTCTTCCATTTATTTCAGAATCGGAGGGTCAATGGTGACATATGGGGGAATGTCCAAACAGCCAGTTACTGTTCCTGTGGTAAGAGGAAAACTGCATTTGCCGTTTTTACACAGTTTCACACTAGACAGAAGAGGTGCATGCATCATAAGTGTGAGGGTGGTACTGACACTTTTCAACCTCTTAGATGCAGCTAAGAGGTTCCCAAAATCATGAACAGTAATTTTAAAGTTCCCTTTCACAAATGTGAAATATTGTATGTTGATGTATTTTTTTGCTGTTGTTGCTGCTCTTTCTAGAGTGCTCTTATTTTCAAAGATGTGAAGGTTCGAGGGTTTTGGGTAACACAGTGGAAGAGAGATCACTCTCATGGTAAGTAGGCATGGAGTTTCAGATTGTTTGAAATTAATCTAAAAAAGATAAACATTTCCCTGGGATATTGTTTTTCCTAGATGGAAGGGCATTTAGAGCCATGCTGGATGAACTGTGCTCCCTCATCAAGCAGGGAAAGCTGACAGCTCCCGCCTGCACTGAGGTGGGTCTGCAGCAGTATCACGCAGCTCTGGATACTGCTATGCAGCCTTTCATATCAACTAAACAGATTTTGGTCATGTGAACTAGCTGAGTGTGTCAACTAACCACCGGATGCTTGAGAACACTGCATGCATATTTGGGTGAAACCAGAGAACTGTGACATTCTTGCTGATATGTCAAACAAATCCACATTCTCAATAAAAGTGTATTCACATGAGGCTCAAAGTCCAGCGTCCGTCATGTTCTGTAGTGACACTTTACAGCGTTTACAGGCAGCTATCAAAAGATTATTAAGTCATTATAACAAGATATGAAATGCCAGGCGTTATCACAGAACACAGATAATACAACTTTATCTTATAATATTTCCAAAACTGATTGCTTTGCTTTGAAGTTGCATGGACAATAGAAGTAATGTTATGACATTTATTATATATAAAATCCTGATATAATCGATTTTTTTAGCTAATGTACATGAAATTCATAAGATTGAGTTTTGGATTGACAACAAGATACAGTAGAGTTTACACAAATAAAACTATGGTAGCTGACCTTTAGAGGCACAAGAATACTGTGTAGTTTTGAAACAAAGTATTCAGCCAGTACCCATAAATCAAGGTCAAGGGGCACACCAAAGATTACTGAAGACAAAGGTTGCATTTTTCCATAGTTTAATTACACACTGGAGCATGACTCATTTCATTTATAGATGTAATATAACTGAAAGTATGAAAATGCATTATTATAGCGCTACATGTTAAATAGTGACATTTAAAACAAATACTTCCTGCTTCTTGATGTCTCTCTTGAATTATAATTTAAAGAATGAAATTCATTACAAATGTTGACACCAGAAAGCTATTCTCAGATTCCTCTGCTAAAAGTGTGCAGTTTTTAAGGTGGAACGTCATACGGCCAGTCAGAAAGTCAGAGGGGGAGTTTGCATTGCTGAATGGGTCAGTGATACACGTGTGGACATGATTTTAATAATTTTGAAACAAAAGATTATTGCATATTTATAGATTCTGAGGGAGAAAGCTTATATGTTGGTTTAGGGAAACAATAAACCCATACTGAGTTCAGAGTTAGTTATAGTTCAAAATAGTATTGAATTAATTACTCATGGGCCACCACCAGACTTAAAGCCACGGAGATGAGTGGCAGGAGGCCACCATAGATGAAAACTGCCCCCTCCTTAACGAGGCAGTGTTCATACCTGTCAAAGTCTACCTCTCGTGCTGCGCACACGTGGTCAACACGGCAGTCGCTGTCACAATCCCTCAGGTCATAGTTCACAGAGTTGAAATCATAGTACTTCTGCAGGTAGCGGGGGTCATCAGCTACACGCTTTAGAACCTCGTGCATGGAGGCTGGAGAGGCATCTGGTACTCTGAAACTCTCTGTGAGGCGATACTCTTTCTCCCAGCGTCCTGTGGCTACATTAGCATGAGTAAGGTTCAGGTAATAGGTCACCACATCCTGCATGAAAGAAAGCATGTGGTTTAAACACAGAAAGCGAACAATAGAAGCATTACAAGATATTTCTGAAGGTTTTACAATCTTTTAAAATACAAATATATATTCATATAAGTTGCATAAGAGCCTATTTTTAGGCTCTTGATTGCTACTTTTGACTGCCCCGTTGCCACAAGGAGCGTTTCACATGTTTGATTTGGCAGCGTTTTACACCGGATGGTCTTTCTGGAGCTACAATACAAGGGGATTTTTGTATCTGGCTGATAATGAACTAGCAACTGTTCACTTGCCAAACAAATGTGTTAACCACTACACCCCTAGAGGAACATAAATGTCTAATGAAAATTGTAAAGGCCAAAACTTGCCTTGACTAGCAGTGTTTCTGTGTCATATTCAAAGACACGAATCCCAGGATTGTTCGCTCCATCCTTAACTCCAGGAAGTGTTGTTTCCCACGGTGTGACACCAGGGCTGAGGAACATGGTACTAATGGGAGAACCTGTAGAAATGGACAAGATATCAGCTCTGATAACAACAGTATTAGTGTGTGTTAATGTTAATGCTGGATATCGGAGACGCATTCCGGCTAAGTGATAAACAGGTAATACTAATACAAGGTGAAATGAGTACTATTACTGCAGTGTGGCTTACCCTCTGTGTTGTAGAACATACGGAAGCTATCAGTGTGATGATGGCCAAAGAACTGGCCTTTAATGACAGAATGATGCTTCTCAATTAAATCCAAATATCGCCGGTTGAACTTTGGTGTAAACCATGGTTTACTTCTTTTCTTCTCGAAGAAACCTGGAGGAACGTGGCCAATGATGTAAACCTGATAAACCAAACAATACAGAGTTAACTAAAATCCAATCAGGACCAAATCTCTTTTTTGGAGGGGCAATTGCTTATACAGGGATTGTATTCATTACAAACTCCATCTTTTACTGAGCTCTAGTCCCTAACATCCAAACATCCATGAACAAGATGAGATGCTTTGCCTTCTCTTTGTTGTTGGTTGCCTCTGTAAGAATCTGATCTGACCAACTAAACTGGTCCGCTGGGTCATCCATGTTCGTGGTCAGCTTGTTCTGATCATAGTAGAGATTGGTGTTAAGGACCAGCATCCTGAAACCAGTCTGATTCATGAGCTTTTCTGTGTAGTATCCACCTGTGCAAGAGGAACATCCCAGATAATGTGTGTTTAAATTTTTCCTGTGCATCATAAGCTGATGTATTCATTCATTGGAAAGTAATTGCACATATATTTGTAACTATTAGAGAAAGCCTTCTTCACCTTTTTTAAATGTTTCTTTTGACTTTGGATCCAACCAGCCTTGCCACATTTCTGCTATTCGGTCATACATAGAGCTTGGGGCTGCAGGAAGCTGACTCTTCGGGTGGTAATCATGGTTCCCCAGGGCTGAGTACACTTTAGTGTCTAAACAAGACAATAATGTATAAAAGACATTATTTATTAGAAGCAGCCAACGCTAAAACACTATCATATGTGTTGACCTTGCATGTTTCCGCCTGATTTTGTAATTACTTGGAAACACTCGATTTATGATGTCAGTGAGGTTGTTGATAATGTTGAGCACTGCGTCTTCTCCCAGATCTTTATTATCAACATGTGGAGTGTCATCACTGAGAAGTAACACAGCAGATTGTTTCAGGATTAATTGCAGTCAAACATGTCAATACCAAATACTAATCTGAAAATATCATGACTGTAAAGGCAAACAAGCATTTATTTCCCCAGATATAGTCTTAAGACTAGCACTGTCCTGCAATATTCATTAAAAAAAAAGTAACATACCCAGTCCATACGATGAAGTCCGGGTTTGGTAGAATACTCTTCATTGCATAAACAGAAGAGTTGATCAGGTGCCATGGCGAGTCACAAACATAGTCTCCAAATTTACCAGCATTGGCTGCAGGTCGTTTGCCACTGGATGCGCACACCAGTGCAGGATTGTTGTTGCTCAGTTTGTACGTTGGGTCCCAGTGGAGATCCGTGATGTGCCAAAAGTTCCCTGTGTAAGAACGATGCGTAATGGCATCCAGTAAGTTATCCCGAGATTAAGATATACACTTGATTTATCTGATGCTTACCCGAGAGCGCAAAAGCCTCTTTAAAAAGAAAGCAAGACAGAAGCAGCCTTACTGCCGACATGTCGAAGCCTTTGAGAGGAAGAAACATCCGACAAAAATCAAGACCTGGTTTAAAAGGTATGCCGTAAGTCTATAAAGGCGAAATCATGATAAGATGACTGGTCATGACGCATCTGAGGCTTAAAGGTGTTTGGATCCCTATGTGCAGGGGATACTTCGCTATCAGTAATGATGCAAGACTACATTTTAGCCTGCATACAATTAAATAAATAAAAATAAGTATCAAAATAAATCTAAAGACAATAAAAAGCTTCGGCTGAAAAAAGCTCTCTATATATATCCATATATCTGTGAAGCTATTTGAGAGTCGAATTCCTGCTTGTAGACTACGCCTAGACTATTTTTATGTGGACTAAATTTAAATTTAGTAGACCACCTTTTACAGTTACCTTATTTGGGCATGCGCTGTTTAAGAATCCAATAAATATACATACATTCATAGCAGGAGTATATAGACACAGTATATTAAAACACATCTACGTGCGAATGTTTTCGCTGTTACACTGTAATATTTCACTAAATACAAAAGGATTTTATTCATGGTGCCCTCGCGTGATACTCGTGTTTCCCCAAATCGACGCTGTTATAACTGTGGAGAATCTGTTTCTCAAGCTGATGATGCAAATAAAAAATGTTTTGCTTTGTTTTGGTTTTGGTTTTGTTATTATTTGTTTCGCTTATTTCTTTTTACAGTAAAGGGGCGTTTTTAATCATCGTTGGAAATTTTGCAATATCTGTCTGTTTTTGATAAACACAGCTATGGGTTTGCAAATGTTCTTTGGAAATGATTTATTATGGCAATTGCAAAGCCGCAAAACCGCGCGTGAGCACGTAGTGCTTCGGGAAGTTCATGAAAGCAACCTTAGGACTCTTTCAAAATCATTCCCTGATGTTTCTCTTTCAGGCAGACGTAACTCCCAGGCCATGGACAGCTTCATTAAGTAATATAGCAAATAATAATAATAATAATAATGATAATAATAATGTTAGTACATGTTAAACAGTGGTTTGGGACCAGAGTTTGTGCTTTTGCATTGGTCAGTCTTGGCGCTGGAAGGGGAACGATAGCCTGACAAGCAAAAATTAGGGCTGAATTACCTGACGTAGAAGATCTGCGTCATCATAGATTTCGCGGGAGTTCCACTGTGCGCCTGCGCTGTACATTGAAGGTTGCGCGCGGGATTAAACGAGGAAGAGGACCAGAGAAATACGTTTGGCTACATACATTACTGCACGTAACATTTTACGCCTTACTTTAATAAGTTAAACAAACAGCGGAAGCATGTGGAATCAGGGTGAGTTGTATTTCGACACCGTTGTGTTTATAAAGCAGCCATATGGACTCGGTGTCGCTGTGTTGTTTCGGTCCACGTTAGCTTGACTACAGACGTCTTTGTTATTGTGTGTTGAATGCGAGTGAAGGTGGGTCAAATGAAGATCATGTTTAATAAACGATTTCGGTGACACAGTTGTTTACCTCTTTATACATTTTCAGGAGGGTACAGTGAGTCCAGTATGGCTGGGGGCTACACTCAGTCTCCAGGAGGATTTGCATCACCTGCCTTATCCCAGGGGGGAGAGAAAAAGGGGGTCTGTACTTATATCTACACTTAAAAGTCGGAATAATTCACTAAAGACTTGACACAGACATAAATCTGTAAAAATTGTGCTGAAAACCAGCAACACCATACTTTTATTACTTTTATTATCTTACTTTTTTTCATTGATTGTACTTATTTGTATTTCCTTCTGATATCTGTACCTGAGCTGAGGTGACGCAAATATTTCCCCGTTGTGGAATCAATAAAGTCTTATCTTATACCTTCATTTGCCAAGTGAGATATCCCCTCTTTGTACACATGTTGACTTCTGTATAGTGATGGAAGCACAAATTGACAGGTCAACCCATTTGTGTTTGGGTCTTTGCAGAGAACACGTGCCAACCAAATAATCCCCTGCACAGTGTCTCAGCTAATGTCTGCTTCCCAAGCCGATGAGTCATTCAGAGTAGGAGATGTGGATGTTGCCCAGGTGAGCCAAACCATTCAGTTAGTTCACTAACCAGTTACTTTTTCATCTCTTAATAGCATTAGTTTGGTACTCTGTAATACAGGGTTTTTTTTACTTCTGCAGTTGAACAACAGCAACTTTACACTCCCTTTTAAATACAAGTTACTTTTGTTTACAGAAATTATGTTGAATATCCATCTATGTTGATTGTACTTTTTAAAAAATCCCTTTAAATAAATAAACATCTATCTAACAGTCAGACCAAATGCAGAATTTTAAATCATTTTATGTTACAACATTTTGCAACATGGACGTAATAACTATTCTAATATTTCCAGATTTCATAATAATTGTGTTCTGTGTCATAGGTCACCATTGTGGGGGTCATCAGAAGCACAGATAAATCCATGACCAACATCCAGTACAAGGTTGATGACATGACAGGCGCTCCCATGGATGTGAAGCAATGGGTAGACACAGAGGTAAGTATCCACCATCACAGCTCTGCTGCAAGCTCAGTCTGTATTGAAACATGAGGTAATTATGTGTATATAAACTCCATTACATAGTGAGAAAGCTACTATACTATAATATCTGTTTAGCATTACATTTCTTTAAGTAGAAGGCCAAGAGGAAAGGGCAGTAGTAACACAAATCCTAAGGAAAATTAACTGGAATTGGATGAAAAGGATCAAGTATGTGCTTTTTATTTATACAGGACCAAAGTGTGGACAGCACTGTCCTTCCCCCAGGAACATATGTCAAAGTATCTGGAAATCTGCGCTCTTTTCAGGTGAGTTTAATATCTGCCACCTATGACCGCTTATTAGTTTAAAAGTGTGGTTGCTATCAAACCCCATCCACCGTCTACTACAGGGGTGTCCAACTCCAGGCCCCAGGATATGTCCTCCAGAGAGGACACATCCTGCAGGTTTTAGATGTGTCCTTGATCCAACACAGCTGATTTAAATGGTTAAATTGCCTCCTCAACATGTCTTGAAGTTCTCCAGAGGCCTGGTAATGAACTAATCATTTGATTCAGGTGTGTTGACCCAGGGTCATATCTAAAACCTGCAGGACACCGGCACTTGAGGCCCTGCTCTACTAGCTTACTTGGTGGTTGGTGTTGTGGCGTTCTTCAAAGTCAATCAGCTGCTTCCCGCAGCCAGACTGATTCCTGCCCCATTGTTAACTGCAGCTGGTGGAGTAATGGCTCATGTGCTGCTCCAGTGAGACCTAAAGAGCAGAACGAGACCTAACAGCCAGCTGGAGTTCCAACAACTGGATGAGACTCGCCAGCAGCTGATATTGCTGAGTTAGTTATTTATCAGTGAGGTTTATTGTAAAATTAAATTTAAAAAAAAAAAGAAAATATTTGCGTGCGGATAACCGTGCGCGCGCACGCACGCACGCACGCGCACACACACACACACACACACACACACACACACACACACACACACACACAAACACAAACAGACTGTGAATCAATTGGAAATGGTTCATTTAAAGTAAATGCTAACAACATTTGCACAGTACCCAGAATCAAGTAGGAACTTATGACTTGCATCATGATTTCATTGAAAGGCAACATGACAGTGTAAAATTTTCAAGCGGCTGTATGATTTCTCAATGCACAAACATTTTTGACAATGTCATATTTAATCTTGTTCACATTTAAACATTTATTAACCTTTGTGTGTGTGTGTGAGACATGTGTCTAACATGTGTCTAAATTACACTTGAGCTCCACTTAAGAAGGCTTTTACACCTTTACCAACATAGATTTGTTTCATCACTTGAAATACTTGAAGTGGATGTTGCTCGCTTTAATTCCTCTCTGAATTCATGATGGCGTGTCTATTTTTTTGTGCCTTCCTTTCTTAGAACCACAGGTCTGTTGTGGCATTCAGCGTCAGGCCCCTGGAGGATATGAATGAAATCACCTCTCATATGTTAGAGGTTGTCCAAGCACACATGGCACTCAGCAAGCCTCAAACTATGGTGAGAAATCTTGTGCTTATACCTTCACAGCCTTTAATGGTGGCTAAACAAGTGAAAAAGGGAAGTTGAGATCGGTTCTATGAATACCACTTCTGTTAAAGATTGCTTAGTTTGTTTGCCAGATTGCTAAGAAACAGTACAGCGTTGTCACATCTTTTAGTTGTGTTTGTGCTAAGTGTGAGAGTGAGCTCCTACAGATAAATGGTCACAGACACACATGATTTCAGTGAATGGGTATAAATATCCAAGCCCAGTCAACACCTTATCTGACTTCTACATCCTGGCTATTTTTTTTCTTTTTGTTTTATGTATTAAAACCATAATTCTAACAGCTTTGAGAGATGATTTTAAACACATTAGAGGTCGTACAGAATGATTGTTTTGTTTTAAATGGCTTAAAAAATGATTTGCAGTCAATATAGAAACACATTAGAAGTGAAACTGAGTAATGACATAATAAAAATTAAGCTTTCTAGATAACTATTGCTTCTGCAGCGCTGCAAATTTACTTTTTGTATCCTATGTTCCATAAAGGGCATAGTCTGCTTCAGTATACATGGCTTTAACGCTCATCAATCCCTCTAATACTCTGTAGACTGCCGGAACCCGTGAGGTCAAACTCAGACTGTTACTGCCACCAAATAGGCTTAACACTCACTTGTTTTAAGTGCTCTATATTTATTTATGAAATTGACCAACAGCCTGTTATAAATGGATTGGCTAATAATAGCCAGGGGTACCTTTCCGTTTGAGATGCATGTTTTTTTTTTGTTTTTTTTTTGATGAATGTGTATCAGGCGGTCGTAATCACATTTTCAGTGTCATACTTTTACATATCTGTCTCTGAAGGTTGTTCTGTATCCTTTATCAAATCTATGTATAATGTTGAAAACGTGCAATTTCATTCTCTTTCAGTCGGCTGCCGGAGGAGGAATGAGCAGTAGTGCCATGCCCATGTCACGACCCACCATGGGAGGCATGGATGGGAATGCAGGAGGCTATGCAGGTGCCAACGACATGACCAACAATGGGTTAAGTGCAAACCAGAATCAGGTGAGCCTAAATAAATCAGACAGCGGTAACAAGAAATTCACAGTTCTTAACTATCATAGATAAGCTGTGGTGAGAAATGAAGGGGCACTGTATCTGAATGCTGAAAAGAACAGCTATTACACCCGTTTATTTATGTAAACCCAAACAGTGATCGTTGACTCTTACATCCTGTCTTCGACTTCTTTGTGTGAACTGCATCAAAGATTTGTTGTTTTATAAAAAACATTTTCAGAAAAAGAAGTCAGTAGACTGGAACATAGCTTCTTTTAGCAGTGTGTGTCAGCTTGCTTACCCTGTCGACTTTTCTCTCTCAAGGTGCTGTGTTTGATAAGAAGCTGTCCAGAACCGCAGGGTATTAGCATTCAAGAACTCAAGAAGAGACTCGGCAGCATGAGTATTGCTGTGATCAAGTAAGTTTTAAAGTGATAAAACAATATAAAATGTTACTTTTTGACTGTTGGAAAAGTAGAAAAGCTCTTACATACACTGAAACAGACCAAGAGGCAAACTAAGCTGCATCCACTTAAATGACGTTCAAATTATTATTTTACTTTTTACGTTGGGTTTGTACCGTCATAAAAAGGATGGTTTCAAAGAGAGAGAAGCTCACACAAAATTACAACATACATTTTTTCCAAATAGCAAAGAGATTTTGCAACAAAGTTTCACTACAAAATGAATTCCCACAATTTAAACCAGGGGTGCCCAATCCCGGTCCTCGAGAGCTACCGTCCTGCAGCTTTTAGATGCATCCTTGTTCCCACACACCCGAATCAAATGAATGGCTTGTTATCAGGCATTTGCCAAACATGATGGCATGCTGAAGAGATCAAACCATTTGATTCAGCTGTGTTGGAGTAGGGATGCATCTAAAAGCTGCAGGATAGTAGCTCTCGAGGACCGGGATTGGGCACCCCTGATTTAAACTCTCAACCCTTTATCTGCAAAATGGACTTGGTCTGAACAACACAGTCACTGGAGGTACAACGCTGTTAAACAAACTGAAACCAAGAGAGAAGGCCTGTAGTGGCTAAAGTGTTCTTTTTTGTTGTTGTTTTTTACAAGTCAAGAGTTAACACATTATTTGTGATGGAGAGTTAACTTTAGATGTGTTCTAGCAAGCTGCTTTAATGCTCTAAAACATTAGAGCATTAAAGCATTCAGCTTTAAAGGACAAGCTGAATGCTTTAGTTTGACTTCTTGATAAAAGTACGGTAGCTTTATTAAGGGATGGTGAATGTCAAGATAACAAAGTTTCCTTCTTATCTTATTACGGATCAAGACCACATTGTCTTTGTCCTTCAAGACAATGTGGTCTTGAAGGACTTTGTTTGGGTCAGTTTATAAAAACTTTGCTCTCAGTTACTTTCTTTTGGTGCATCCCACTATGCAAAATTTGAGCAGGGACAGTACAACCTCAGTTTAAAAAATAATAATAATAATAGAAAAATGCAGTTACACCCTTTTGGTGTTAGCAGTACATACGTTATGCAAACTACAGGAAGTGTATGTCCAAGACTTTAGAATGACCCGAGTGAAACACCCACTGCATGCTAATTTGGTAGTTTTGCTTTTTTTTCTGAAACTGTACCAGAGTGAAAAAGATACAATAAAAGAAAAAAATCTAATATATAATTTTATATTAGATTTTATGCTTTTATTGTATTTTTTTTAAAGAGATTTTCCTTTAGTGTACAGGAAATGATTTGTCTACTTGGTACTCAGTTCACAAATATTTTATTTCATGGTATTATTATTAATAATAATACCATGAAATTATTATGGTAACCCTTCGGATTTTTTTTAATTTGATTTTTAGCACTTCTAAAATGCTGTTTCCTTTTGCTTTAACAGACAAGCTGTGGAGTTCCTTAGCAACGAAGGTCATATCTTTTCCACCATCGACGAAGATCACTACAAATCAACTGACAGTGATGACTAGACTAATTCATCTTGTTACCATCAGTGGAGTTACGTATTTGAAATAATTGGTACATCATTTATTACCGAAAGCTATCACATAAGTAACAACCTCTCTGAGTCTATAATGCCACAGAGCTGTGCGAAATGCTGCAAGTCTGTCGGCACTGTGGTCTATGTTTGTTGAAGAACACGTGGTTTACAAATGGTGAAACTCAAGGTTTACACATCCTGTATTCCTGATGTTGCTTCAGCCATTTCGCCCGAAAAAGTTTCTGTCACTCAGATTATTGTTGGCAGTTACTACTTTCTTTCTGTTTATGTATCTTTCTTCTTCTGTAAAACATCTTTCTTTCTTTCTTTTTAAAGATTTGGAACATAAGTAATCCAACTTTTTTTTTGTCTATGTAATTTAGTTTTGCCAAAATAAATTGATTATTCAAAATGTATTTTTGTTCTGTTGGTTCAGTTTATCAAGTTGTATAAGCCCCTTTTTCTGGTATAGGCGTGTGTGTAAATATATGATACATTAGTATACACACACGTGTATATATCTATATATTATTCTGTGTCTATCAGGGTGGGGATTTTGTTTTTTTGCATTTTAGAAAAACTAACATGCGTAATTCACATTTGCTTTCACACATCTAGCTGTAAAACCACAAGCTGACTTTAACACTTATCTTAGAGTTTCACATACATTCTTATAGATAATATAAGATCTTATTTAAAGTTTTACAAAGTTGGAATAAACCACATAGGTCCAGTTTCATATAGAAATCATACTTTATGATAATGTCTAATAGAAAATTGAAATCAACCACACATTTACATGCAGTGGAAATAATCTTTCAAAGAAAAATGGCACAAAATGGATTGTCCATCGGTTAACAAAGATGCAAAACATACTTTCATTTTCAGTGGAAATGTTTCTACTCCTCCTTGGAGTTAATTTGCAAAAAAAAAAAAAAAGGCAAATACATTTCTGTTCACAGATAAATAGTTTGATGTGGTTAGAGGGACGGCTTCTGCTACCGGTGCTGCAGCGTTACAATGTTGCGGTTTAGACAAATGCCTTCCATCAATGAGTGGGGTGAGCTATTTCTCTTTAGAGTTTGCATCTATGCAGTAGGAGTTTGACATACACATATGTTGTATACTTGTGCAACAGAATACAATCCATTGAAGCCAGTTTGAAGCTTATTAATATGCATTTTTGAGAGAAGTTATTGATTTAACACTGGTAATTTTAAAGGCTGTAATTTATGGTGTTATGTTCGACTGCATATTATCCTATAGTTTGTTGCTGTAACTATGCAAAAGAAGGCATTATATACAGTAACTAGCTACTTAGTACCTCACAATATAAATACGGACCTGTACACAAAGCTGAAAGACATAGCCTCAATTACTACATGGTTAAATCAACAATTTCTAAACAAGTTTGTGTACAATAAAAAGTGTTTGAACTACAAGAGTGGTATGTGTTCAAAGTTTGAATACACGATTACTGAAAACAGTGAAGTATAGTTCTGGGTATAAAGTTATGAGGTAAAAAGAAATTTTGCTGACCACGTGAGAAAACAGATGTGAAAACACCACCAAGTTTGTATTTATTCTGGGCTAAGCTGAATGATGTCATGTCAACCAACCCTGCACAGCACTTGTAGGATAGGGAACAGTTCAGTTCTCACTGCTCGAGCAGGATTTTTCTCTGTTGCAGAAGATGTAGAAGATATTTCCTTTAGTAGTACATAACATTTTCTTGTGCTTTCTTCATCATAACAGCCAAAGTGTCATCCACAGTTTCATAGTCATGGTCACTGTCCTCATTTTCATCGTCAGGCACACTCCCTGGTGGAAAGATTATTGTTAGTAATACTATATTTCACAATATTCTTATATTCATCCTAACTGTCATTTATCAAATGTGCCGCCGAATGTCTTCCTTTCAGAAAACATGCGATTTATGCACCACCAAACATTTATGCACCACCCATCACATACACCACCTATCACAGGTTTTCACTTCACTTCCTGATGCAGCCAATCGAAATGACTAAACACATTTCGCTTCTATAGGAAGAATGTCTCCTGAGATACTATTGGGTGATGGGTTGAATCTTATACAGGAACACACTTGGAATTAAGGCGTCATTGTGGATTTTGTTAAGTGACGAAGAGTAATAGTAAGTAAATAAAAGCATGAATATATTAGAAATGATGAAGTCTCCCAAAACCATAGACTTTCTCAATCTGCACATGCTGTTTACGGTCTGTGGTTATTGTGTAAGTTTGCGTCTATGGTTAATGGACGATAAAAATGGTGTGATAAACACGGCTAAATTCTTATTATTTGCATTTAATGCATCTAATGCATTATTAATACATTAGGTAATTTGTATATTTACATATGCATATGCACATACTTTTAATTGAATATACTTACATATGTGTTTTTTACATATAAATTACACATTACTGAGACAATAAGACATTGATATGTTTTTCATTACTATTCAGTTCATGTTCACTGTTTGGTTTTGTGTATTTGTAGACTATGTGGATACAAGTACTGGGTCACCTGCACATTACAGCTACAGGAGCTGCTCAGCCATGAAAACCCATGCCTTGAAGCTCCACGCACACAGTTTTTGTGCTGATGTTAATGCCAAAGGAGGTTTGGAACGCTGCAGTTACTGACGTTACAGATGTTTGGCAACTTTTACGCACTGTGCACCTCGGCACTTGGCAACCCCGCTCTGTAACTTTACACGGTCTGCTACTTCATGGCTGAGCTGTTGTGGTTCTAAGACGCTTCCACTTTTCAGCTATATGTTACAGCGGATGGTGGACTATCTATCTATTGACACGAGCTCTTTAGAACAAACCATCCTTTATCAGATGTTTGCAAAGGCAGACTGCATGGCAAGATGCATGATTTTATACAGCTGCTGAAATGGGACTAAAACCCTTTGAATTCAAATATGAAAAATGTATTGACCAGTACTTTTGTGTATATAGTGCAGGTGAAGCTGATTTTTAACCCTTCTTCATATTCATTTACTTTAAATTTAGTTCTGTGCGTTATGGCAGAAAAAATGTTACTCTATGTGCTTTTAGTGGTCTTGATGACTTTGTGAATTCTCTGTGGCTCTGTGAACAGTCACGCTCACATTTGTCTTAGAGATGTAGAGGGAAGCCAAAGTCTGCCAGTATTCTCAACTTTTTGGGGTCTTTATATAAACCCTACAGTATATAAACTCTTTCCCATGGTGAAAATGTCTCAAATGTAGAGGTTGTCCTGCAAACACTGCTTTAATATAAACATAGAGAATGCTTTACTAGTCCAGCAGCTGCACTATAAGTTTTGCAAGAGACAAATCGGTGGCTCTCTTAAAACATTATATCAGACAGAGCCCCACCTGTTTTAGCAGACTCCTTCATTTGTACATAAGTGTTTGGCAGAGCCTTGCCTATGGTTTGGTCAGCCGCTGAGAACTTTCGGGGCACAAGTGGTGGGGGCTCATCTTCATTAGCCTGCACAAAAGAGGAAACTTCTGTTTTATTACATGCATGGCGTATTTACCACAGGAAAAAAGTGGAAGCACCAATTTGTTATTTTTGCTTAGTTCATTTCCTGAAAGTCACATTATGAGAATCTGTATATTAGTTTCACCGTAGTGGGGTTTCAAGAGAAACCTGACGTGACAAGAAAATCTAGACAACCTAAGCTGAGCTTTAGCCTTTATAATAATAGCTTTCGAAAATGTTATACAAGCATGAAAAGAGTCACTCACGGGAGGTGGTGGGGCGGGGGGCCTCTTTTTGTTATTCAAAGTCAAGTCGCTGAACTGTTTGGTTGGGACGCTTTTGTCTCCTTGATGTTTGGATTTGTTTGCCTTCTTTGATTTCTTTGTTTTTTTGGGAGGTGCCGAAAATGACATGTTTCGCTTTGGTGGTCGAGGTGGCGGCTCCGCATCTGAGTTACCACGTTTGCGAAACTCATAAAAGAATGTGTCTGCAACTTCGGTAACTCTTTCCACTTGACACGTGGGGGGTTGATCTTTGGGCCATGGGAGGGGGTCTGTAGTAAAATAGACAGACATTGAGAGCCACTGCGTTGGGATCTCGAAACAGTACTCTGGCTTGTGTACAAAGCTTGCCTGAATGGTGGGTTCCAACATAGCTGCCTCTATTCTGAGACATGAGAACCCATAGAGGGGATCCTTCTCGAGTTCTGTATCACGGCCCACCACTTTAACATCCAGAGGCAAGCTAAACTCCTTCCCCAAGTCACTGAGTTTGTACTTCCTGTTGTCACTGAGTACTTCCACAAAGTGACCCTCCATGTAAAGAGGCATAATAATCGCTTCCTTTTCATCCTCCCTTTTCACCTGATCCTCATCATCATCATCATCATCCTCATCATCGTCCGACTCTTGAAGGCGATAACACAAAAGAGCCTCTACCGACTGCTTCTGTCCTGCTTTGCCTTCACAGGGTAAAACCATCCTATCGCAGCGCACAACCTCAAGCTGTTCCCCCACACTGAGGGCAGGGAGTCCCTCCTCTTCCACTTCCTCACAGTTCCTTGTTACGCTGACCTTCAGACCTGGTGCGTGGATTGAAGCAACGTACAGCTCGTATACTGAATTAAACTCTCTTGGCCGTCTCCGGAAACGTCCACCATATTGCTGAGACACCAGGAAGTACTGCGGTGTTTTCCTGCTTTTCAAAGTGGATAATAAAATCATGGGCGAGGTTCCTTTTTTGTGAAAAATCAGGTGCTCATTCTTGCGAAGCTCCGGTAGCCAGCTGCACTTGAACAGGGAGCGCGTCTCTGGGTCTTCGATGATCTCCACCACTCCAGGGAATGATTTATTCGGCTCAGAGTGGACTTCACTCAGAGAAAGGGGTACAATAAAATGCACATCTTTACACAGCTCGGTGACATCGACCACATCCACTTCTAAGCTGGATGGAAACTTCACCACATTCTTCCTCACTGTAGACAAAAGAGAGGAAGGCAGTCATGCATATTAGGTATATTTAACTTTGGTATGAGTGCAGTACAGGTGAGCTATGCTTTTTTTTGTTCTGAATTTAAATTATTGAGGTTACAAATATAAGCAATCATATAATCATAAGCAATCATAACAGTGCATCATATAGATTAATTGCTTTTAATGATATGCTGATGTTTTTCAAGGTGGCATTAACTTTAACTGTTTTATAGCATGGTATGTACTATATGTCATTGGCTTCAAGTGTAAAATTTTAATATGCACAAATGTTGTTTATGTAGTGCATAAATGTGCACAGATGTAGAGGAACAATAAAATGTCATGAACCAAGTATTTCACAATTAAGGTGGAAGTTAAAGTGGAAGTTCACAAACTTTGCATTAACATAACACACGGTGGGGTTCACACACAAATAACAAATCCAGATCAACATTATGTTAAATAGTAGTTAAATAGTTAAAAAGTAGGTTATTCTTACAGTTCATGACGGCCTGGACATGGTATACTGGACTGAGCATAAGAGGCCGATCACACTTGGTAGCATTGACAAAGCGAAACCTTCGGCTACGCAGGGACGACGAGGACATGATCTCCCGCAGGGTAAAGCGCTCCTCACTCTCACACTCATAGAACTCCCCTCGGAAAGAAACAGGGATGCACACTTCAGCTGAGGCTTCTTGTTGTCCTCGAATAAGGCAGCGGACTTGATCCTCTTGATCCTTGTGCTTCTCAACAGAGAGCACAGTCAAAGCTGTCCCAGCTCCCAGTGCTAAATTGCCAATGGTCATCTTGGAGTGGCTGGAGAAAGTGAAGGGAAGAGAGGAGTCGAGGCCTACCGGCCTCATGCTGACCATCTCCTCTACCGTACTGTATGGCATCTCCTCTGGCACGACCCTGAACAAGCCTGAGAAGAAAAGAAAAGTCATTGTAGTTCTACAAAATAGATTTAACCATTCTTACAAGAATTTCTCTAGACCAACCTGTGTGGCTGATAGGCAGCTCAAATGTTTCATTGTTTGCTACGTCTTGACAGGAAACTGATAGGAGCTCAATTTTAGTGACCTTTATTAGATCCCCAGTGGAAAAGCACACTTCACTCCCAGAAATTTCATATATAGAACCTGGAATGGAAAACAAGAAACTGAAGGAACAAAAATGATTATGATTTCTTAACTAGCACATGAACGCATACACTCTAATGGGAATTGTTTCCAGTTGCGAGCCATGAGCAATACAACAAATGCTCACTGTTCTTTTTATATATAATAACGTCTAATTTAGGGTTAAAAATGTACAAAATGTAAAAGGAATGTACACTAGATTGTAACTTTGAATTTATGAAAGACAGACACAACACAGAGAAGCGCACAGCAATGAAGTAATCTATAATCTCGTAAGTGCTGTCCTTCTGTATACGCCATCTCACTGAGGAAAAGTAATAATAATAATAATAAAAAACTACCTTGGAAATATACTCCAGAGCAAACTTGCAAAAGTTTTGGCAGACAGGTATCGTCCAATGACGCGATGAATTCCTGAAGTGGCAAAGCAGTGGCGCCTGCCATCACTGCTGCCTCTGAGTGTGTGCAACCAAAAATGAAGGCAGGCAGCAAATGACAAGCGCAGCACAAAACGGGGGTGCTTTCTCAGTTAAAAACCACAAAAGTGAATGAGGAAGTTACAGGATCTCTTTGCACAACTTGTGCATTCACATACGGGGACAAAGCAATCTGGCAAAGCCTCATTGCTGTGAAGATGGTGAATAAGTATCCAAAAGAATGTTTTATTAAATTTTGGGGGATTACAGCATAAAGCCTGCTATGAAGAATAAAAGAAAACATCCACACTCTAACTTTGAGCTTTTTATATGTCTTAATTTTTTGGGTGTGTGTGGGTGTGTGTGTGTAAGAGTGAAAGAGAGAGAGGGAGAGAAAGGGGGAGAGGGTGACAGACTTTAAAAGGAGCAAATCGCAATTGCAATTTTGCAGTGTGAACGTGTTATATTTCTTTTTTCTTGTTTGATAGTCAAGCTGCTCTACTTAACGGTGTGGCCAAAATCAGTGTGAACACATTGCGCAAGGTTTAAATAAATACATGCACTATGATAACCTTTAAAAATGCAAAAGAGCAACTCTCAGAGCACAGATGCGAGGACACACTGATAGCTTTTCTTCACTAATATTTCAGGCTCTTTGTGATATTCGTTTTAGCCATGTGTCATCTTTCTCTCTCAGCACTTCCTGCTCTTAGTGCTTTTCTAAGCCTATGACACTTCTATCTGCAGCAAGGAGAGGCTAGATATCCTCCCACCTTGACATATCAAGGAAGGCAGGCAGTGGTTTTTAGCGTTTGACTCAACTCACAGTTTCCAAGAACCACAAAAAGCTCTAAAGATCAGTGCTTGACACAGAGTCCGCCCACACCAGCTATTAGTACCGTTGCCCCAAATAGATAGACCCACAGTCCTAGCTTCATTCAAACCACCAGCTGCTCACGAAACAAATATCAGTTATTTTATCTGATTTGACCTTTTAACAGTGTTAACTTAGAAATTTGGGGGATAGGGACCCCTGCTGGTTCTTGTGGTAACTCAAAGTTGGTGTTAGTTTAATCCCCCCCCTCATGGGTTTAAACATTCTTAGAAAATTCATGTATTATTTTGTATTACCACTTATTTTAAGTAAAAGTCGGAGTAAATGAGAAAACGTAGTCTAATATTCTATTCAATGTTTGGCAGTACTACAGGACTACATTTCCCAGTAATCCGAAGTGACGTTTACCCAGCATGCAGCTCTGCTTTGAGAAGCTGAGGCAAGATGGCGACTAAAATAAGCAAAGACAGTCCCCCTCCTTTTGATTGTCCATCATGGTGAGAAAATGCACGTGCTAAAGTTGTAGCCGTTAGCTTGTTATGTGATATCAGGTGCAAATGAGCAGATTAGCATTCACTTAATTATCAATGTAACTTTCTACAGAGGAGAATAGCTGGTTTTCACAGTGGCTAATGTTAGCATCTGAGCAGGCTAACGCTGGTGTGTATCTACAAATGGCGTTGCCTCTTTTTTTCTTATTAAGACCCATCGTTTATGTGCAGTTTTAATTCTGATCATGAAAAGAAGAAACAAATCACATGTATACGCAGGATATAATTTAATAAGTTTTTCTGTATGTAAAAGTATCAATCTTGAACACGTTTCTATGAGTGCAGAGGTGAGTGAGTCGTTTCTATGAACAAATCCTTAACTGCAGCAAGGGGAGACAATGGAGTGTAGCCATTTATTTAGAATAATGATCCACTGTCCACGTATAACATTAACTTAGACAGTTTTAATGTTTAAAAATGTTTTCTCTTAGGGCAGGCAAACCGCCCCCTGGGCTCCACCTGGACGTGATGAAGGGGGACAAACTGATAGAGGTAACTGGAAGTTTGGAGATGTTACACTAGACCAACAATTTATAGTATTGCATACTTGTGAACTGCAAGAATAATGCTGGTAGTAGGGTTAATTGAATGCACCAGATACGAGCCTGACAGTCTGCTTTGGCTGCAGGGCTTCAAACGGTGCGACAGTAGAATCAGCCCTGAGTTTTAAGCTTTTCAGTGGAAGCAACACTGTGGAGTTATGGCTCAGAGGCACAGAAATGTTATTCAGCCTTCTTCACTGGCTTGTTTTCAAAGCCAAGTCACTAACTCGTGTCTCTCCTTCTAGAAACTGATCATAGATGAAAAGAAGTACTACCTATTTGGGAGGAACCCCGACTGGTGCGACTTCACCATTGACCATCAGTCGTGCTCTCGTGTTCACGCTGCACTAGTCTATCACAAACACCTGAAAAGGGTCTTCCTCATAGACCTCAACAGCAGTAAGACATGATCTTCAGTCATACTTGTACACTCTACGTTACTGTCTGAAAAAGCTAAGGGCTAAAAGGGAATAAAATTAATCTATTACGTGCAGCCAGTAGTGCTCATAATCGCTCGAATAATTTGTTGGATAGACAAAAATAATCCACAACAATATTCTAATTGTTTTGATAATCAGCTAGTTTTTAAAGCAATGATGCTAAGCATCAGGGTCAGATTGTAATTGGAAACCTTATTGTTTATTTAAGGTCCTGTTTTTGTAATAAATGTGTAATTCGGACTATATAAACAGACAGGAGACTGCAAGGTGGTGGTGAGGTGGTAGCTAAGCTGCACTGGATGGTCGTCTGTAGGATGACTTTGGAAATCTAGCAGAAGAGCAGAGTGATGGCAGAGCCAAAGATTCCATGGTGGAAGTTTATGGAGGAAGAATGCTGGCGTGGAATTTAGGGAGGAGTTGAGGAGACAGGCTCTGGGTCTTAGGGGAAATTTACCAGATGACTGGGAAAATACAGCTGAAGTGCTCAGGCAAAGCTGTTTGGTGCATCGTCTGGACAGAGCAAACAAGGAGACTTTGTCATGGAATAACACAGTACAAGAAAGTAATCAAATATTCAGTAGTCAGGGAGATGAAGGAATTAGACAGGATTACTGGTTGGCTAGGAATACAGCACACTAGGAGCGAGTGAGATGTAGGTAAGGCTGGAGACTAAGGATGGAGCAGATGACATATCAGTTGGCTATGGCAGTGAAAGGGAAAGAGTGGGTGGTGGCTGCTAAGGGGAGCACTCAAAAGAAGTAGTTGTCTTGTGTAGCAGTTATGCATTCTCTCTTTCTCGTTTGTTATAACCAGCTGCAAAAAATAAATAGAAACATGATATGCCAGCTGGCAACTGAGTTTTGGCAAGAAAGTGGCACGCATTGGACCTTTTTAAAAATATTAGCAAAAACGTATTAATGAAAATGATGTTATAGATGATAAAATTAAGAATGGACTAAAAATCACATTTATGAGAATAACTGGATATAAAGAAAAATTGCAGTTTGATCACACCAGACATTATGTGCTTAAACATGGCCTCTGTTAATGCAGAGGTCATTGTTATATTAGTATTTAATATTGCTGGGTCAGGCAAGTCAGAAAAGTTACCAAATATTGACAAAATGTATTGTTTGACTACCTTGAATTATTGTTGTTTCATTATTACATCAGGCTTAGCTACACACATCAGTCCTAAAACTGTGCTTGATGTCATCATTTAGCACACGGTACTTTCCTTGGACACATTCGGCTGGAGGCCCACAAGCCTCAGCAGGTTCCCATAGACTCTACAATATCTTTTGGGGCCTCAACACGGACTTACACCATCAGAGAGAAACCTCAAACCCAAGGCAGTGCTGGCACAGGGGACAGCAAGACAGGAGATGATGAGGAGCTGAAAGGACTGCTTGGGCTTCCAGAAGAAGAGACAGAACTGGAGGTACAGTTAGTTTATATTCTGAAAAATGAACTGCACGGGAAAGGAATATCATGGCTGATGTGAATACCTCTCAGGTCCACAGTATGTATTTTGGTGCACTAAAAAACACTAAATTAGGTCTGTTTAAATAGGCTAAGCTCTTCAATTTGTAACCCCTTCACTCATAATGCACATGATACTGCGATACGTCTTCTGACTAGAAAACTCCACGTGTTATTTTTATAAGTTAAGCTGGGCTTACACTGTGCGATTTTTGGCCCCTTTTGAGCCGATTGTTGAGTCGTGCGACCGTTTTGGTGATCGGCCCGAGTTTGGCCTTCATCGTGCATCGTGTAGTATACGTGGGGAACGAGAAGTGATTAACACCTCCCGACCAGCTCCCGATCATCAATCGCTTGGTCGGGAGGATTTCAAACAGGTTTGAAATCCTCACGACCGTCGTGAGGGTGTCACCGCAGCCGCTCACACTGCGCATGCGCAAACGCATAAATGTCGGTGAAAAAGACGGAGTAGCACGGCAGTGCAGCGTGTGATCTGGACACAAGGGATGGAGGCACAACTTGTAGAACTTTGGAAAGCTCATCCGAGCCTTTTCGATGTGGCCTCACAAAATTATCACGATATGACACTTTATAATTAGGGATGGGTACCGGTGTCCGGTGCCATGATGGCACCGGTTCTGACATAAACGGTAGTAACCAGACCGAAAAGCAGCGCACATTTCGGTGCTTTATTTCGGTGCTTTTTTTCCCTGAGCTGTGATACACTTTAGATTCTAGCCAATCATTTTACGTTTCCGAGGATAGTAGGCGGGGCCAGGTACGTACGTACGTTCTGTTAAAGCAGAGCTACAGATTAAAAATGCCCAAGGCGAAGCGGTTAAAAGTCTGGCTGTACTTCATAGCAAAATATGCAAACTCAGCAGCCTGCAACAAGTGCTTTAAGCTGATACTGTGATACTGTCAAAGGAGGTAACACCTCAAATCCGATGAAACACCTGGCGACGCATAGCGTTTTTTTAAAAAGCCCAGAAATGCGCCGTATTTTGATAGCTTGCTGCGAGACCTCACACCGAGCACATCTACTGCGGGTGGGTTGCCTGTTATGCAACATCCCCCAAAAACACGAAGAGGAGAGTCCTGGCCCCTAGCCCTGCCAGTGTAGCAGGGATGATGACGGCAGCAGCAGCCGTTCTTCTCTGCGTGAGTAGGCTAACCACGTTATTACATTAATGCATGTAAGGTGAACTAGAAAACATCATCATAGCTACATGCTGCTGTCTTCTTGTTTGATGGCAGATACTCCCTTCACCCTGGCTAAAAAGGCTAAAATGACCAAAGAAAAAGTGGAAAACAGTTAAACATGAGAGGTTTAGGACAAAGTTTGTGTTTTTTCCATTGTTTAAGCACTGCTTCCAGCCAAGAGTGATACCATATATGCCCCATAGCTGCAGAAAAGGCTAACATTGTTATATTTTTACAAAAAACAGCTGAACATGAGAGGTTTTTGGACCAATTTTGTGTTCTCCATTCTTTAAGCACCGGTTTGAGAACCGTTTGAGCACCGGCACCGTTTCAAAAGTACCGATTTGGCACCGGTATCGGATAAAACCTAAACGATACCCATCCCTATTTATAATACTGTTTTTTTCTATCAAGTTTGTTCCGGTATATCGTGTTGTTATGTTGGGATATTTTGACATTCATGCAGCTATTTTGCTCATATGTAATGTTTTTAACCTGCCAGAACCTGACAGAGTTCAACACAGCTCACAACAAGCGCATCTCCCTCCTCACCATTGAGGAAGGCAACCTGGAAATCCAGAGGCCCAAGAGGAAACGAAAAAATTCCAGAGTTACCTTCAGTGAAGAAGATTCCATCATTAATCCAGGTACTCAAGTTAGTTACCCAAAAACTAGTGGATTGTTATTTTATTTACAGCATGTACATGAGAAGAAAATGAGCTTTGATGATTAGATTAGTTAAGATTAAGCCAAATAAACTAAATTTGGATACTTTTCATTCCAGGCTAGAAACGCATTAATTAATGTGGGTTTGCAGTGAGGTGGCTTATGGCTGATATGTCACTGATCAAATATGTTGATTGTGAATTCTAATGAGAAGAAATGCCCCCAGCGCTAATGTATACCAACTGTTCTTTAAATCTTTACAGAGGATATAGACCCCTCTGTTGGGCGCTTCAGAAATATGGTGCAGACTGCTGTCATCCCTATAAAGGTGAGTTTTGATGTCAGATACATTTAGCTGACAGGATGGTTAAAGAAATGTAATTTTTAAGGTGATAAATGTGCATTTTTTGCAAAAATAAAAAGTTGTCCTGTGTAGCTCACTGGGTGGCCCCAGTATGCCCAGTGTAACACTACCATTTGCAGTGGTCTAGCTGTATGACTTGGAAAGGTAAACATGTATTAAGTGTATGAACTGTGAAGCTGATGCTCTGCTATCCCTGCTGTAGAAACGGAGATTAGAGGGCCAGAACACTTTGGGTTTTGATGACTTGACTTCAAAACGCATGCACGGCTACGGCTTTGGTGGTGGTCTCTATGGGGACTTGCCTCCCACCAGTCATGAGAACCAGCCGATAGGAGCTCCAGGAGGTGTTGCCATGCAGGGAGGGCTTCCTCTCCCTTTCCCTAACCCAGCACCAGAGGTAGACCTGGCCCCTGAGGCTCCACAGCCACCTGTCACTCTCAACCCCACACCTGTTACAGCTCCTTACCTACCGGAGACCCACAACGAGCCACGAAAAAAGAAGTATGCCAAAGAAACTTGGCCAGGCAAGAAACCCACCCCTTCACTACTCATCTAACCAGTTTCTCAAAGCTGCTGACTCTCAGGTTACCAGCAGAAACATCAGGGACTGTGACCTGGACGAGATGGAGCCATTCACTTCCATTTTTTTGTTGTTTTCTATTTTGTTTTTTTCTTTTAATTTGTCGTGTACTCGTTGTCATTACAAGAAGTCATCACACAAGTTCTGTTTTGGTCTGTCACAAGATGTGTCTGCATCTGTTAAACTGGTAGCTGATAAGTAGAAGCTTATTGATTGCAACGAAATTTAAAATACATTTACAGGACTTCACATCTGAGGCTCAAAGTGGCAGGTCTGGTTATCTGAGTGATTCTTTACGAAGATATGGTGGGTCATCGAGTTATGTTTTTGACGAATTTGATGTAAGGTTGTATTTTTTCTACAATTTCAATATTTTTTTCACTTCTTTAGAATGTTGAAAATACTATTAAAGGAAAGCAAAACGTACTTTTCTATCAGATTTTACTGTGATGAGTCAGGGGGGCCAGAGATTGCAGCTATGAACTGAATTTCTGTCAAAACACAGGGCTGATTTTTATCATGAAAACATATAATACAAGTGTATTATTGACTGCAAGCTTTTCATTCCATATATTAGACCAGCATCATATGAACCAAAGTGTCCTGCGTTTTTTCCAACAACCCACTAGGTGGTGGCTTGTGCATTTTCAGTGACACTGGCTACACAGTTACAGAAATCATCGTTCTATATGTGGCATCACATGAAAGTGGAGCTTCAAGCTTCTAAACGTTCACATGTCGCTGATAAGCTATTTGCCCTGTCCAAACAGTATCCCGAACATATTTGTTCTTTGGCTTTTTCAAGTATATTACTTTTAAATGGTTTGTTGCCCACTTTTCCACCACAGGTGTACTCTCACACTTTTGTTCTGCTCGGCATTTAAGTGAACTTTTGCTAAGCACTAACAGAATACAGCTGAGTAGACACTAGCACAAGAACAAATACCAACTTAAAAGGCAAAATAAAAGGTTAGTAAAAAGAGAATTAGGATTTAAACTATTCTAAATGTCACGTAGCATGTTAGCATCTCTCACATGAAACAGTACAGTGCAGTTTATACAACGTATTACTGTTTTGAACAAACGGTTAAAAGTTCTCTGTGTCAAACAGGTAATCAGCTGGCTGTAGCTGGTTAATAAAGACTGTGGCCATGATTAAGTCCACCATTAAATTGTGTTATATCTTATATAGTATAGTGGTTTGGATTTTTCTCTTTCAAATGTGGACAGAACAGCCGTAGTAGTAATTGAGAGGAGAGGGTAAGTGATTTGTAGCAAAGGTTCCTAGCTGGAATCGCAGATTAAATGCTGTGGTCTCAGTGCAACATGCATTCTGACCACAAGGCTGCCACATAACATTGTTGTTTCTTTTTGATGTGGTGCCTGGTCTGACATCGGCCAAAAAGTCAAGTCAAGTCGGCTTGAGGTTATTTCTGCATGAGGCAGCGACAGAAGATGCAATGCATTTTGGGAGTTTTCACAGGAAATTCAAGTGGTCAGTTATTAGGATCTTAAATCAGCGAAAGGTTGGCAATCTGAGATAAAAGAAAGAGGACGTCATTTCATTTTTATACAACCTGTACTGGTGACTTTTTGTCCTTGTGGGTGTGTGGATTTTGTAATATGACTGTAAATAAAAGAGTACTTTTGACTCATGAGCCTTTCTGGCCCTTCTTGATACTTTCACCCAGTTGTGTATGAACCTGCACATTGCAGAAGGGGATTATAGCGTGTCTTTGTGACACTTCTGCACACGCTTTAACGACTCTTGTTGTGAAATTGCTCCAGCACCTGGCCTGTCTAACAGCAGAGATAGGCAGTGAAACTGAAGTCGGGACTTAAGTGCAGCTGTCTCGCCACACATATTCACTTCTATCTCTGCCTACCTGAAGCGAGATGATGAACCGGGTTTCTGGTTTGCAGAAGCATGTACGCATGCTGTCTAACAGTGCTGCAGGAGACTAAAAAAAGGTGTAAATGAAAACAGAAACCTTTTCACTTGTACGGAATGATAAGTGTGCTCCGCTCGTTGCTAGAACAGGTTAATTCTCTGGCTTCATCATGTGTTTTTGACACTTTAGGGACGCCATTGCTTAATTTCGCACCTTTTTGACATAAAGCAATTTTATATATTATATTATCTGTTGCAGATAGACTTCAACAAATTCTGAGACTTCTTTACTTCAAATGTTGTCTTATAGGTGCTTGCTTAAAAACTTATCAGATGGTTGTGCCAACTTAACCTTTTAAAGATCTCCTGAAGCTCCCATTTAGTTATTAGTTTGCAGTTTTCTGACCTGCATTCAGTAACTGATGAAATGTGAAACTACTCCCTCCTAACTTTGAAACTGTTGTGGTTTACAGTATCTTTGACTTAAGCCGTCTCTGTTATTGGTTACTGATTACCGACCAGTCATGTCCTTTTGAATGTGTTGGTAATGTACACCACCAGGCAAAAGTTTGGACACACCTTCTCATTTAATGTTTTTTTCTTTAAATTGACTACTTTCTGCATTGTAGATACATACTGAAGACATCAAATATATGAAGCAAGATGTATGTAATTATGTAGCAAGGAAAAAGTTGATAAATAACCGTAAATATGTTTTATATTTCAGAATAGCTTCCCTTTTCTTTGTTGACAGTGCTGCAAATCCTTGGTATTCTCTCAATGAGCTCCATGATGTAGTAACCTGACATGGTTTTCACTTTAAAGGTGTGCCTTGTCAGGGTTCATTTGTGGAATTTCTTGTCCTCTTAATGGGGTTGGGACCATCAATTGTGTTGTGCAGAAGAGGAGACTGTGTGAATCAGGCCTTTATAGTCAAATAGCTGCTAAGAAACCACAACTAAGGAAAAGCAACAAGCAGAAGAGATTTTTGGGGGGCCAAGGAACACAAGGAATGGACATTGAACCAGTCTAAATCTGTACTTCGCCGTGTCTTTGTGCGACACAGAAAAAGTGAACGGATGGTCTCTACATACATGGTTCCCACCTTGAAGCATTGAGGAGGTGTGATGGTGTACAGGATGCTTTGCTGGTGACACTTTTGGAAATGTATTCAAAATGAAGGAACACTGAACCAGCATAGCTAACACAGCATCCTGCAGCGACATGCCATCCTGTTCTAGTTTAGCTGGACCATCATTTATTTTTCTACAGGACAATGACCCCAAACACACCTCCAGGCTGTGTGAGGGCTATTTGGCCAAAAAGGAGAGTGATGGAGTGCTGCGCCAGATGGCCTGGCCTCTACAGTCACCTGACATAAACCCAATGGAGACAGCTTGGGATGAGATGGACCACAGAGTGAAGGAAGAAGGCCAACAAGTGCTCAGCATCTCTGGGAACTCCTTCAAGACTGTTAGAAAACCATTTCAGGAGATGACCTCATGAAGCTCACTGAGTGAATGCCAAGAGTCTGCAAAGCAGTAATCACAGCAAACGGTGACTATTCATAGTTTTGATGCCTTTGGCGAGAATCTAAAAAGTCATGAAAATAAATAAAAACATGAAATGAGAAGGTGTGTCCAAACTTTTGACTGGTAGTGTGTGCGCCCTCACAGGAAACAGTAATCATCATCGTTCCCCCCCCCCCCCCCCCCCCCCCCCCCCCAAGTCTGCTTCCAAGGCCTGTCACTCTGGTGAAACTGCACTCACTAAAGCTGCAAATGTCTTATCTTACCTGCTGGATATCAGCGTGTTTTTGACAGCATATGCAGCACAGAGACCAGTGTACATTAACTCTTGGCAGCTAAAAACTGCGGTGTTAAATTTGGAATAACCTTTGTGTTTGTTCGACTGCTTTGATGCTCCCTCTTCTCTTCCTCTCAGGTCTCTCTGTTCCGGATCATCAACCATCCTGGGACCTCTTTCTCCCCCTTGGCTGTCAGTTACTGATGTTCGGATCTGGAGCTTTGTCCTCCAGCTTCTCTTATCTCCCTCTCTCCTCTGTATTTATGCTGTCCTTTTTTCGTGTCCCTTCTCTAGGTTTGTTTACACGTCGAGTCAACTGAATGTTATTTTGTGTATTTTTTCCAGGTTGGATATCGACGAGGTCATGGAGGGGGGGCTTGAACAAGGCTCCAGTGTTAACTGATCTTTAAACATGTTGTTTAATTGCATTTGCTATCTAATTATGTCATCTTGGTTGTCCGCACTGTAAAAATCCATTAACACAATTCTGAACACAATAAAAGCTCTGTAGTAGATGTTGTCAGAGATATGCTGACAACAAAGGCCGTACCATTTACCCAAGATCATTTTTTCAGTCGAACTATTCAGTGGCCCCCCCGTGCCCTGTGAGTGGCAGCCCTGCCCACAAGAGGATAGAAATGTCTCATCATTGGATTAATATGACCACTCAGAACAAGCTTGTATTGATTTCTGGTAACCTTCCCCTCTTAAAGGACAAGTGGACTCAAAGATATCAGTCAGAGGTAAAGGTTTTGTCATTTTTCTTACATTTAATTAACCATAAACAACACTCCAGTGTGAATTTGCCTTGATATAAACTGATATTTCAGATTTACAATAAGCTGTATGTATGAGGAAAGACTCTAAATGCAATGCGAGTAATTTGATACATTGTCCACATTTTTAAGCATCAACTTTACAGTCTGCCTCTGTAAAATAAGGTTATATTCCAGAGATAAACTTTGATCATATATCTATGAATTGCTTTCATGCTGACTAGATAAGACTTCATATAAATGCACAAACATAGATAAATGATCTTCATTATAGGTCAAAGAGAGCTCTCTTTTAAACAATAGAAGTAATATGGAAATATGAGCTCAATTAAACCTTTTTGATTTGGTTGATCCTGAATACTAAAATACAGTGAAGAACTTTAAAAAAATTTTGTTATTATGTTTTGTTGGAAAAAGAATGCTAATTTAATTTACAGCACAACACCAGTCCTCTTCCTCTATCTTAAAATAGAAATATTAAATGATGGAGTGTAAAACTGAGACAGAAGTTGTATTCACTAGAATTTTATCTACAGCTTTACACTGCACATGATGTCAGTGCAATGCCATTTACTACAAATCTGTTATGTACTATAAAACCCCCCCCCCCAATAAAACCCCCAACACAAATTCTATTACTTTCTGACAAAGTGCACAAGCTTCTCCTTTACTGTTTTAGTATAAAAAGCAGATTTTTTTCAACAAGTAATTTCTCCTAAAACATAAACTACACAACAGCGTTCATTAAATGACATGTGAAAGCTCAGTTATATAGTAGAAGTATTTC
This sequence comes from Mchenga conophoros, assembly GCF_057382185.1. Classification (NCBI taxonomy): domain Eukaryota; kingdom Metazoa; phylum Chordata; class Actinopteri; order Cichliformes; family Cichlidae; genus Mchenga; species Mchenga conophoros. The sequence continues at coordinate 22,274,751 of NC_140536.1, forward strand.
AAATCAACATAAAGTATTTACTTTCTAAATACAGTAATTTTCAGCAGTTCTTGCAGTTAGTGCACTTTAGCTAAGTCTCTAAAGGTTTGATCTTGATGTGGATGCCATTGAGTGAGCGGAGAACCAGTCGGGGGATGATCTTGGGTTTCATAGTGGGCTCCGCTATGAGCTGGTATCGCTTCAGTGTCAGAGCTGTCACCACTTTCATCTCATTCATAGCAAAGTTCTGACCGATGCAGTTTCTGAGGGAGGAAAATATTAAATGTAAGAAATATACAAGTGAATATTCTAAAGAACTGAAAAATGATGAAAATAGTTTGATCCTTCTGAGATTAGGACATGAGGAATATGAATAGTAGGGATGAGTATAGTATGTTATTTTTTAACATTCAGGGCCAAAGGTGCTTGCATTTTAAATGGGATCAATCTTAGATTACAGTGAGTTCACCCTTTCCCCTACTTGCTTTAGCCCATCATAAAACCAGTTTTTATTGTGTTGATGTAAATGGGGTCAGTGCTAAGTTACACATTCACATACTTGAGACTACTACAAGCAGTCTCTATACAGTGATATAGTTTCAGGTGAGGACAAACCTTGGCCCAGCTGAGAAGGGCACAAACGCATGAGGAGATCTCATGGCAATGTTCTCTGGTAGGAAACGCAGAGGGTCAAAGACCTAATGTAATACAGGACAAAGAAAGAGAGCAGTGTTATGTGTATTACTTATTTTCTGAACCTCATCGCCCTTACCACTTGCGCAGAGAAAACTGCATTCTGACACATAATAAAGTAAGTCATTAAACCAGCTTGAATCTGTCCTGAGGTCCACTTTGGCACCAGGGACCTACCCACCTCAGCAAATACAGCACTAGTAATTAATTTAATGCACCAGTTTCATGATTGCTTCTTCATTTATTTGATAAATTATATGCAGCCATATGAGCAGAGTGCTGACAAACTTCATAATTTTATTTCATCATAGATTCCTTTGATGATGTATTCCATGTAGTAAGTTGTGCTGGGAATAAAATTGTCTTTACTTACATTAGGGTTTTCCCAGACAGATGCATTCCTGTGAATTCCATACACACTTATTCCAACAACAGAACCTACATTTGAAAGAAATGTGTACTTAGTTTATTATTATTAAAAGATTATAGGGTGTGTGTAGCTGAACATTATTTTTCAAACAAAACAAGCATACACCATATCGAAAAATTTATTGTGACACAACTCATAATTCAAATGCAGGGGTTTTAAGTCCAGTTGGCACAGATACATAAAATCAAGCAGCTAGCCATGCAGCGTGATCAAGTGTAAGTGGTATTATTGCAAACTGGAAATGTTTAGGAAGTATAGCAACTCAGCCATGAAGTGCCAGACCATGTAAAGTTGCAGAGTTCATAAAAATCTCCAGCTCTCTGCTGACTCAGTTACTGCAGAGCTCTAAACCTCCTCTGGCATCAACATCAGTACAAAAATGGTGTGCATGGAGCTTTGTGGCTCATGGGTTCCTGTGGCTGAGCAGCTCCTGTAAACATAATGTGTAGGCGGCGGCGTACTTTATGCCCACGTTTTAGAGATCTATACTAGCTTATAGAAAAGATACTGTATGTGACAATACAATCAAATAATACCAGTGTGCCCTTGTAGAATAATAAAGTAATAAGTATTAAGTCAATATAGGTCCTTTATTGAATCGTAAAGAAAAGTAATCTATGTATCTAAAGAAAAACAACGTTGTTTAAGAGTTTGTGTTTACCATGTGGCATGAGAAATTTCCAAAAAGATTATTAAGTGAAGACATTTAATGTTTACTCTTTGATAATAACAACAGAGTAAAATCACTGACCTGCAGGCACTGTTCTCCCATCACAAAAGGTTACAGTTTTGGTGGTTTTTCTGGCAATTCCTGGTACAGGGGGGTAAAGGCGGAGAGCTTCTTTTATGCACATTGTAGTGTATGGGATTTTACTGAGATCCTCCCTTAAAATGAGACCAACATGCAGTTAGTGAAGTCAACTAATAAGAAATCTTGTTTATATGTCTCCTAATAAAGTTTTGGTACCACAGAATGGCACCAACTTGTTTCCCTATTGCAATGTTGTCCTTTCATAAGCCTACCACTCCATGGTTTCCTTGTCATGCAAGGCCTCCATAATCTCCTTCCTGCAAATCTTCTGATGTTCTGGGTTGCAGGCCAGACAGTAGAGGATGAAAGACAGGCCACTGGCTGTGGTGTCATGGCCCTCAAACATGAAGGTGTCCACTTCTGCCCGCATATCTTCATCTGACAGACCCTGCTGGTTCTCATCCTGACGTTGAAATAAAGGATATTTACAGTTGATAAAAGACAGAATGGACTACACTATACTCTAACTGGGCTTCTCAATAAAAGTGCTTTGTTACTTTTGCTGCTCAGGCTCATTATATTACTGCATCACCCGACTTCAACTCAGCTTTAGCTGGATAACATTCATCCTTATACAGATACCTTTATAAAATTGGGAATTTATTCAGCAGCCAAGTATCAAGGTCCGCTGTTCTTCTTAAGCCATATAAAGCACTAATTGTGTCACAGGCTGGGTCTCCGACCCAGCGCTCTGAGTTCTTTTTGTATTTTTCTCATTTTTGATATGTGATTAGGTTTTGTGTTATTTCCTATTTGCCTTTAGTTTGGGCAGTTATTGGTTATTGTTCCTGGGTTTTCTATGTTTTGGGGTTTTGTATTATTCATCACGTATTAGGTCTGTTAAGTTTGTGTTGTCATGTTTAGTTTTAGTGTTTCCTGTTTTATTCTGACAGTGTCATGTGTTCTTTGTTCATTGTATTTAACTTTCCTCTCCTGGTCCTGTCATTAGGTTTATGTCAGTCAGCTGTTCCCCCATGTGTCTCCACTTCCCCTGATCACCTCTTGTATGTATTTAAGCCCTTTGTTTTCTGCATGCCATTGTCGGGTCGTCTGTTTATTCTGCCCTAGTTCTAGCCTGGTTCTGTTTATTTTGACCTCAGTCTTAGTTATGGTTTTCGTCTGTTATTCATCATTAGTCTTAGTCATAGTATTTGCTGGTTATTTTCCATCACAGTCATAGTTTAGGTTTTGGTCTCAGTACCGTTTAGTGTTTTGTTTCTTAGTGTTTTGTCAGTTTACTTTGGTTTCCTGGTTTACTCCTGCCGTCATCTAATAAAGGATCACTTTTCTGCTCAAACTTTCAACTACTCGTCATCATCTGCTTTTGGGTCCTGTTTCCACACACATCGGCGCACCCCGCCGTGACAAATTGTTTGGCAAACACCTGCCATGCAGTTAATTATTGATTTTAATTTTTCCTGCCAAGGACAACAATTTGCTATGATATACTCATAAAGGAAGGATTCTTTCTATTCTTCCATTATCGCTTGATTATATTAATATTATACAGTTATTACACAATTATGTGTTTAAGTGATATAAATAAGATTTTTCAATTTGTGTGATTTTCAGTTAAAATGCACGAAAAAAAAAAAAAAATTTGATCATTTTATGCGTTTTAATGTGTTTAAAACTGAACCCATGTCACGAAAGCCAAGTCTACTAAAAGAATAAACATGCTAGCTGAGACAGCCCCTACAAGCTGCCGTTTAGAGAAGTTTTTGGGAAAGAAACTGGGCAAAACACTAACCAGTGTTGATCATTCTCTACACAAAAGAGATTTTGTATTCAGGTTGCTGCTCACGAGAATGAAAAGGCTGATCATCGTCTCTGTGTCAGAGGACATTAACATGCAGCTTGGCAACAGCATGCATCTTTGCTTATTTGCTGCATGCATATGCTATTTCAGCTTTAGGCCAGTACTTCAGATATCTGACACGATCTCAAGTTGGCACTTGCCTTATTTTCTGTATGACCTTTATGCAGGAAAACCCCAGTTTGTGACTTGCCTATACATTAAGCAAATCCTACAATGGGAAATGTGTTGAAGTAAGAGGCTGAAACTGATGACACATAACATACTCTTGCAAAGAGAAGGATGTCCAGAAAGTCCAAATATCTCTTTGCCTGTATTTGTCCAAGCTCCTTCTCTTCCTTTAGTGCTTCTCGCCTCTTTCTTATAACTTCCTCTTTAGAAAAGAATATAAAATGTAAGCATTTGTAGATCTGACACTATAATGTGAGGCTCACTGATTTTTGGCAACGGTTCAGATGAATCAAAGCAAAGCTTACCTGTATGACTGAGGGTCACCTGACGTGCTTTTCTGTATCTGAAACCATGTGGGCTAAGGTGGAAAATGAGGTCACTGTGGTACGGAAACATTCTGAGCCGAAGGTTAATTAGAAAACTGAGGTCATAAACTGCTTTGATGTATGCATTTGTTCCACTGAAATGACAAAGGAGGCAAACATTAAATGCAGATTTACAACAACCAAAGACTCAACATAAAACTGACACTGTAAATGACTCTTTAAAAAGATTCATCTGGGCTCACCCCTCTGTCTGACAGTTGCTGTAGCAGCTGAAGGCACACTTCATAATGCTGTCCAGTGTCATGAGGCTCATGTGTTTAAACAATTCAAAAGGCTCATTTGTGCTTGCATAACTTTCCCACTTATCCTGCCAACAATGAGAGAACAGATGTGATCTCTCTGCAGGATACAGACACTGCTCCTGCTTTACTTCTATGATATTTACTGACACGTGCTGACCAACACATCACGACTTTGATTTTATTTATCAATTATGCAACTAAATTGTCTTCAACGTACCAACATAGTCTCAGCAGACTCTGACATCAATTTTACGTATGGTTTCAAAACATCATAATGGAAACCTGGTGTTAAGAGCCTCCTGTGGCGGAACCACTTCTGACCTTCTGACACCAACAACCCATTTCCTGAAGAACATGTGCATGAGTGAGGAAAGCAGCAAAACAAACAACTCTGCACTTTAACAAAATGCTGTAGAAGGGAGAAAAATGAGCCTTACCAATCCAACCCTCAATAAACCGGTAGCCCAAATCATCTTTTGGTTCTGTTAGGAAACAAAACAAATAAAAATGGTGTTAGGGACTTTTAACTTTACTACACAGTTATAAATGTGCATCAACACAACAACTACGTAAAACATTTCTCACACCTGATGATGTCAGGATAGTTTTTGCATAATCTGGATGCTGAATATTGATGACACTGACAAAGGGGCCAAACCACATTGGGAAAACATATGAGTACTCCTGTCCCCATTTCACTACCTTGTCCATATCGGTCCCATCTTGTTTAAACTGAAAGAGAAAAAGTACAACTGAAACACATCACAGCAGGCAGACTTTACTCGTGTAAATTGTGTTGTTTGTCATCTGTGTGTGTCTCTGTTTGCAGAATGGTGTTCTCCAACATGGTGTGGTCAGCTTTACTGGACGGTTACACATGTTACAGCTGCTGCGAGTGTGTTGAGACAGTTACCTCCAGAACATGTCCAAACAGCCAGTGTGGCGGCGGCCCCGGAAAAGCTTGGAAGTTCCGCAGTGCTTCCCTTCTTTTCGCAAGTAGAATTGTTAATTTATACACCACGACAAAAACACAGAGCACAACAAAGACGTAATGCATGTGAGGCCAGCCCAGCTGAAACTCCGCGAAAGTTTTAGTTAGTTTCATCTCGCAGGTGCAAGTGTCTTCCGCCTCCGCGTGCAGGAAAACCTCCCCAGCAAAGCGCAAAAGGTGATCTGAGCTCACCTTTCTGATAAGAGCTGGAGGAAAAGCGATGTTTTCAGTGCTGTCTCCGGTAGGCGGGGAATCTGACACCCAATAAAACGCTGACTTCATGTCCTGACGGAACTGTCGGCGTTTTGAGCGCAGGAGTGCAACAGCAACATCATTACGGCGGAAAATGAGAACTGGGATGATGAAGATGCAAATATGGGAAAATTAGAGTATGTAATTAAAAAGTAGATTATGAAGAAGTGCGGTTATTTACAAATTCTATCAAAAATAACTTTGTTTGTTAACCGAAATAATTTCTGCTCATGTAAAGTGAACATCACACGCAAAAATGTAGGTTTTCCTTTTGGCTATTCTGTTTGCCTGTCAAACACTTGTTCCTTCATGTAGTTACTAAATACTTTGAGGTTATTTTAAGAATTATGAACACAATAAAAATCCATTTAATTGACTTATGATTAAAAAACCTTACAAGCAAGGAAATCTTGGACAACGCCTCTAACTTTACATTGTTACATTGTATGTATGTAATTTTTTGTAATCTGAATCAATAATCCAGAGTACGTATCATACTTAATTCCCAAAGTGTAATTGTGTCAGTTGTTGTACTTGGCAGCCAATAAGTTGGTTACAAGTGCTTTGTGTGCACATGAAGTCCAAACTCCAGTGAGTTTAACTGTACGATAAACTGTACAAACAGCTCAATCACAGTTTTGGTTCAACCCTCACAAACATTATCTCAGCATAAAATACAATGTGAGAACATATTTGGCATCTATATATTAAAAAAGAAACTGGTTTGCGATGCACATTTTGTGTCTTAACACCCATACTAAATGTAAGAAGCAAATCATATGCCAGACCACATCAGAAAAACAGTGTGGGTGACAACCTTGCTAAATTTCCTCTGTACTGGCTGTTGGACCACTTCCGATGTGTCAGGCTCATTTAAACTGTTAAGCTCAATCTAAAACCTTTTGCTGAGAGGCAGAGTTTGTGATCTGTGTTTTTATGAGCAGTAATGGTACAGCCAGGATGCTTCATGTTGGGTTTTATTTCTGCGGGGACAGGAATTTCTCCCATATGAAACAGAAAGGCTTCATTTTCATCTTTTTACTTGTTTGGAACTTCTCTACTTTCTCAGGAAACAGTGAGTATCTGATCAAATCATTACTTAACTAAATTCATTATTCAAATTGCTTAATTAAATACAATGTATTTAAAATACAGTTGATGAACTGACTGTTGAATGTTTTATATTTTTTTCAAGTGACTGTTAATTTAAATGAGCAACGTGATATTTTGCGAGTCGCAACACAACTTAATTTTTCGCTGGGATGTCGAGCTGTGATACCGTGTCAGCATTACATCCATCGATCAGACTCTTTCAAATGGTTTTACAAGAAGGACCATAGCAGTAAGCAGGTTCAGTTATTCTTCCAAGATAAGAGTGGAATGCAATATCATCAAATGTCCAATCCCAAATTGAGAATTGGATCCAATCATTCCTTGGTCATCAGCTCTTTTACCGAGGAGGATGAAGGTGTGTACTGGTGTGAAACTTGCCAAGAAACATGCCAAAAGTCCACTGACATCATAGTGAAGAAAGGTTTGTCCTGCTGTCATATTTTTTTCCGTTAAGGCAGAATCTTCCTGTGCTTATGTAAAGATTTTTACATTCGTCAAAGATGATTCTCACAATCCTTTACCTCTCTTTTTTCAGAGACGTGGAAAGACGTCAATGAGACAGTTTACATTGTTGCTGGCAGCAGTTTTCAGCACACATGTTCAAGTAAACTTGATAAAAGAAACTTTTGGACTTTTGAAGCAACGACTGCTGTTGGGAAATCAGAAGTAAGAGCAACAACAGACAATTTGACTTTCAACAAGTCTATATATATTGGAAATGTCAGAAGAGAAGATGCTGGGAAATATACCTGCTGGATGAGTAGCTGTGTCGGACACAGTATTAAGCGAGTCACTATCAATTTGTGTGTAGTTACAGGTGAGAAACTAACACACAAACATCATTGTTTCATGATAGAAGATAACCTGATGTAACCTTTTGATCTTTACTTACAGTATATGACAGTAAGGATTCATCTGCATCTTGCGCTGTGACGTGCGGCATGAAATCAAATAATCCAAACAGAACTTCAACTACATCTGTGCCTGTACATCCACACGGGTCCCTAAAGTGCAATATAGATTCAGTGTTTGATGGATACACCACAGTTGCTACCACTCACACATCATCATTTAGCACAAGAACAGGTGGGTGTTTAGCCATATGCTGTTTGTGAATCTTTTTCACCCGAATCAAAGAAATATTAATATTTAGCTTTTGGTTTAACAGGTTTTCAAAAAGAGCCTGAAGACTGGATCCCACTTATTTGTGGTATATCAGTATCATGTGTCATTTTAATGGCACTTACAATTTTTTGCTTCAAATCAAGATTACATTCAGGTAGGCTATGCAGCTGCGCCTCACTTCCACTTCCTGTGTACATTATTGTTTTTTTATTAAATGGTTTACTTGAAAAATTTTCCCCTCTGATTCTGAATATGCTTCTGCTTCTGTCTCACCAAAGCATTTCCTGTTCAAATTTGTTGCTGTGGCTTGAATAGCAGGGTAAGTGTCTGTGCTGACATCGAGGTGTATCCTAAAACCCTCATGCAGAAATGAAGTGTGTGCGTGTTGCTTTGTCTGGGTAATGAAATGTATTGCTTTTTACTGCAGGTGGAAGAAGAGTCTTCAGTGGTTTATTCATCAATTATCATCAGGACACCGGGCAAAAGAATTAATCACATGACCTCTAGTGATTGTGTTTATTGTGAAATAAAAGTATAGAGAAAAAAGTCCAGGATAAGTGCAGTCACTTTTATTTATATAGCACATTTTAAAACAATATGGATTGGTCCAAAGTGCTTTTCAGTTGACTGTTAAAATAGGTAAGGTCATTATCCTTGCTGTCATTTGATTTAGTAACTGATTCCTCAAATTACTTAAATTGTAACTTCACCCACACGCTTGTCAAGGGGAAAATCTGAAACCATGAGTCTTTTTTTCCAACAAAGGAATGATTTCTAATCGAATCTTTAACTTAACTTTTACCTAATTCTCTGAAGGCAGGGCGGGTGTTCTAAAGTACATGGATCGAGATAATTTTAATGAGAAGCTTTCAGTGTGATACAGATGTTATGTAACAACATTTTTTTGTTGTTGCTCAGTACAGAGGTGAGGTCCATTCATGAACTGCATGAAAGCACAGTTTCTGATTACCTTGCAGATCAAGTTAAGATAAAACAAATGTAGGTAAAGAAGTTCTTTAAAGTTGACATCAAAATGTTACGGCAATTAAATGCTGCTTTCACAAAGAGGAACTTTATTAGGTACATTAATTTACTCGAGCTCATCAATTGAAACAAATTTATAAACAATTTTTTTTGTTCTTAAAAGAAAAAAAATACTTTTTACGCTAAATTTATTTTACAGCTGTATTTTGTCTTGCAGTTTTAGGTTTTACATAATCACCATATAAAATATAACCGCAGTAAAAAAGCATCTAAGCAAAAGGTTGCATAAAGAAGGCTGTTAAAAGTGTTAAAACCCCAGCAGTACTACGTCTGCAGTGTTAATCAATAATGAGCATCAGTGATAGCAAAACAATAACACCCTGCAGACAAAAGGTTGTTGTACGATTATTACTGTGAGCAATATGTGTGTTCATACTTTGAGGACATTCTGCTGAGGATAGTCACTGAAAATAATATTTTGGATTATTTTATTTGTTAAAGTGTTTTATTCAAAGTAAAGTATACAAAAAAAGTGAAAACAATAGAAAAATAGTCTTAAGAAATAAACCAAAACTCACTAAATGTGTTGTTTAAAAAAGCAACAGACATTAAAGAAAATAAAGGAAATGTTTTAATTTTTGGTGTTTAGTCAAAGATGGAAACAAAGAGGAGGCTGTGGTGAAAATGACTGTGAGTCAAATGTGTTGTACTGTACTGTTTTACTTATATTTGACCTATGTCACTAATACCACCCACATCATAAAAACAAAAACTCAGACACAGAAACTAATAAAATGTAAACTTAACATTTAACAATTAAAAACCAAACTGAAATCAGAAAATCCACCCTGAAAACTAAAATAACATCAAATTGAAAGGTGGAAAATCCTAAACTAAAATAACAATGGCAGTGTTAATAGCAGTCATCTCCGCATAGCCTAAATTGAAAACAATTTGAGTACCTCACCCACTTTTTTTATACACAACACCAACCCACAGAGTCAGACAGGACATGACACACAGGACAAACCACTACATCACGATCTGTCATTGGTGGCGGTGTGCACAGCTCTAATGAAAACAAACCCAAATAAGGCAGCTGGCCCAAATAATATCCCCAGGCATGCAATGGCGTGTCCAGCGGGGTGGCCTGGGGGGGCACAGGCCACCCCCCAAACCAGACTGGCCACCCCAGGTGCCACCCCAAAGGCAAAACAATAAAATTCAATCAAATATCAAATGTCCGATTATGTTTTCACGGTGACGCTCAGATATCCGAGTGTAAGTGAATGCAGCATCGCTTCTGCGCTATGCGCATCACGTTAGCAAAGGTAGGAGAGCCAAGCGCGAAAGATGGCACTGCAGGAAACAATTTTTCGGTGAAAGAAAATGAGGACAGAATAAATGTCCCGGTAAGTAATATCAAGTTTGTTGAGTTTAGTAAACTTCGGTGAAATTAGAATACCAAGGAAAAAAATAACACTTAAAGAATTATTGCAGCTGTGGAATATTTCAGACAGTATGCTACTGAGGGCAGCTAACATAAGAGTTATGCGTTATAAGATATAATCTAAGTCGTAACATTGCTGTATGGAGCTGCAGATTTGGTTGCAGGTTAACATAGCTGGACTGGCCATCGGGCATACCGGGCATATCCCCAGTGACTTATTTTTTATTTTTTTTGTAATGGCATGAACAATGAGAGGTGGTGGATTGGCCAGATGCAGGTCGATGTGTAGAAATAACTCCGTTGTTTGGTGGTGGCTATGACGGAGCTTCCACAGAGGCAACAGGTGGATGAGGGAAGGGGAGGCAGGAGGAGAGACCCGAAGCAGCCACCAGTCCGAGTGTCAGGTGAACTGAACTTCAGGTAAGAAGTTATGACCTGCAGTCTATCTGGGTCAGATATAAACCAAGTTTAGGTGGAGTTTATTTTCATGTTGCTGACTTTTTACTGTCAGTTGCAATAACTCATACTGCGTTCTAGCCAGTTTGATGGAGTTTTTATACAGCTGGGTGGGTGCTATGATGTTACTGATAGTGAACTTTATTTTATTCATAAGGTTAGTAGAGTTGCCAACGGCTCCTTAAAAAAATGGAATGGTCCCTCATTCAGAGAAAATATTACACGTTTCGTATTGAGCTGAGAAGAGACGCAGTTTGTCCCGGACTTTAGCTAGAATGGAAAAAAGGCACAAAGCTGGATTTATTCTGTCTTTATGCTGCACAGCTGCCTCTTCTCTCATTCTCTCCCCCTCCCTCTCCTGTTGCTACTTCAGTCATGAAACTGATCAATGATCAGCTGATCGGCTTTTCTCTCTTGTTTATCGCCCACTTTGCGCCAGAAAGAGGAAACCAGCAGATGTTGCGCTAAACAACAGCAGCACGTTTAAGCTTGATCGGCTGTTGTTAGAATTTATTTAATATTAATTTCTAGTATCAGCTGATGTTTGCTGGAGCCACAGCTGTAAAGCTGCTGGTCATGATGTCTGTTTGGATATGTGGTGAGAGGGAAACATGAAGATGAAACCAGGAGATGTCCTTACTGAACCATCAGAGCTGAACAGGTGATGGAGAAACAGGTTTACCTTTTAGGTGACATGAATGAGTTGAAGGGAAGTTATGAACTGTTTCTGAGAGACAAATAACACCAGGATCCTTTTTTATGTAGCAGACAGCTGGTAACTGTGCAGGGGCGGGTCTAGCAAAGTTTTGCCAGGGGGCCAGGTAGGGCATTAACAGGGAAAGGTGGGCACAAAGAAATACTTTTCTTTCTTATTCTCATTTAAAATACCTAGTTTTTATTAAATAATTATCTAAATCTTACAACCAAAGTTTTTATCTGACGTAAAATGTATAGAAATCATACATATACCAACAAGACTGTACATCACTGTCACAACAGGGTTTGTTTTCAGTCAAAGTCTTTATGGCTTTACTACCTGGTGGGTCGGTCTGTAGTAAAAATGCCCAATTTTTTTGTCCCAGTCCAGCCCTGCAGGTTAATACTAGCAGTGTCACCATGCCAGCTGACTGTATTTTATCATCAGCCAGTGTTGTTCTTTATCAATATTACCAAAGTTTACCATAAGGCAGCATAGAAAGTATTTACTTGCTTTCAGGTTTCATTCAAATGTTAGTCTTTTCAGTTGTTTCCCCACTTTTTTCCTGTTTCAAAATCAAACACCAGTTTGTGAGAAGATTATCTTCTTTTTTTAACAGGCAGATAAAGTTTTGCATTGGCATTGGCTAATTTGTCAATTGTTTGTTACAAATGTTCGTATTTTAATTTTCAAAAATGTTTTTGCCCAAAACATATGTGCACTATATGTCAGTAAAAATACTATGCAAATATTGTTGTCCTTGACTGCTGAGTAAACACTGACAAAGCACTGATTGTATCTCTTGTACTTTATCAACGCAGTATCTAAAAACTTTGCACCGTAGTGGTTAAAATCTCATTCTAATAAGAGTTAAAAGTGCATTTGGTTATTAGGTTTATAGGATTATTGAATTATGGTTAAGGGTTGGTAGAATTTTTTTTTAAAACATTATCTGCCAATTAAATCTGCCACCCTTCTCCAAATCTGTGCCCCTACCTGGCCCCCCCAACAAAAATTTTCTAGACACGCCACTGCAGGCATGCACTCAGGGTCTGCTCATCAGAGCTGGATGGTGTATTCATAGACATGCAATCTGCCCATCCTTTAAGTCCATTACCAGTGTGCCCCTCTCTAAGAAACATACTGGTAGTGGATTTAAACGACTATCATCCTTTTGGACTCACACCAATCGTGATGAAGTATTTAGAAAGGATCAAAAAGACTGTCCTGGCTACCATGGACTCTTTACTTTATGCATGTGCGTGTAACACCACAGTGCATCAGTCTACTAGTGAGTCACCATTTGCTCTGATGTTTGGCTGAGATCCCCAGCTACCTGTTGAGTTTTTGTTGGGTAGGATTCAGGAGCCTGTGGTTGGTAGCACCCATCATTGGATTGCAGAGCATCAGACTCGGCTATGTCATGCTTTTGAACATGCTAATAAACGCTTGGAGGCTGCAGCTAATTGGCGTGTGACATGTCACAACCAGCATGTGAGGGATGCTCCCCTGCAAGAAGGTCAGTTGACTTACCTTAAAGAGGTTGGGCTTAGAGGCCGTCATAAAATTTAGGATGTCTGGAGTTCAGTGGTGTATCAAGTGCTACAGGTCCCAGACCAAAATGGATCAGTTTACACTGTTACTCTGTCGGATAACCTTAGTCACGTGAAACATGTCCACCGTTCACTACTAAAGAATAAGGTGGAGTATGTGACTACTTGTCCTCCCAGTGCTCCAATCCAACTATTAGAAACTATGCAAGGTGGTGAGTGGTTTTTATTGATTTATGAACCTACTCCAGCCCCAAGCAATTGCCAACAAAGACAGGAGACCCCTACTTCCTGCATACCAAGTGAGCCAAAACCCTCAACATCCTCTGTGGTGCTGGTCTGCACCGATCAGCTGCCAGTTACGGCTGGTGTTCAAAATAATATTGCTTCTTCACATAGGACTACTCGTGCTAATGCTGGGACGCACTCGAATCGGCATCATCTGCCCCAGGCAATAGGAAGTAGAACAACAGGGGCTGTGAACTCCCAGGCACCTGTGCCTAATATATCTACCCTGTTTAGACCTCAGCAGTGAGTGTCAATCGTTGGGATGACGATTCAAACCCCAGGGGTAGATTGTAGTGGGTTACATTTGGTGGATGTTGGTTCATACATGGTGTCTGTGAATGCAGCATGAACTTTCACCCCTCCGTTTGCTGTTAATCAGATGTTGGTTATGAGGGACATCAGTGGTCTATTCTTGAGCTCTCGCAACTTGCACTCATTACTGTTCAAGGTGGCAAAGCTCACAGGCTGTTAGGTATTAGAGACTGGATTCATTTCCCGTGACAATTGATGAATTTGTGTAACTATTAAAGGGTGGTAAGTGGGATCCTCATGGGTTATCTACAATTTAGTGTATGGTAGGGTGGACCCCAGATGACTTTTTTTCAATTCAATTCAATTCAATTCAATTTTTTTTTACATAGCGCCAAATCACAACAAAAGTCGCCTCAAGGCGCTTCATAGGTACAGAGAAAAACCCAACAATCATATGACCCCCAATGAGCAGGCACTATGGCGACAGTGGAAAGCAAAAACTCCCTTTTAACAGAAAGAAACCTCCGGCAGAACCAGGCTCAGGGAGGGGCCTGAGCCTGGGTCTGCTGCGACCGGTTGGGGTGAGAGAAGGAAAACAGGATAAAAGACATGCTGTGGAAGAGAGACAGAGGTTAATAACAGATATGATTCAATGCAGAGAGGTCTATTTACACATACTGAGTGAGAAAGGTGACTGGAAAGGAAAAACTCAATGCATCATGGGAATCCCCGGCAGCCAACATCTATTGCAGCATAACTAAGGGAGGATTCAGGGTCACCTATATGCTTTAGCAAAAAGGAAAGTTTTAAGCCTAATCTTGAAAGTAGAGATAGTGTCTGTCTCCTGAATCCAAATTGGAAGCTGGTTTCACAGAAGAAGGGCCTGAAAACTGAAGGCTCTCCCTCCTATTCTACTTTTAAATACTCTAGGAACAACAAGCAGGCCTGCAGTGTGAGAGCGAAGGGTACTACAAGGTCATTAAGATAAGATGGGGCCTGATTATTTAAGACCTTGTATGTGAGGGGCAGGATTTTGAATTCAATTCTGGATTTAACAGGAAGCCAATGAAGGGAAGCCAAAACAGGAGAAATCTGCTCTCTCTTTCTAGTCCCTGTCAGGACTCTTGCTGCATCATTTTGGATTAGCTGAAGGCTTTTCAGTGAGTTTTTAGGACTTCCTGATAATAATGAATTACAGTAGTCCAGGCTGGAAGTAATAAATGCATGAACTAGTTTTTCAGCATCACTCTGAGACAGGATATTTCTAATTTTAGAGATGTTGCGTAAATGGAAGAAAGCAGTCTTACATATTGGTTTAATATGTGCGTTGAAGGACCTGATGATGACCTCTTTATAACCAGAGGTGGGTCGAGTATCCAAAAATTGTACTCAAGTAAGAGTAGCATTACTTTAAAATATTATTACTCAAGTAAAAGTGAAAAGTAATCGTCAACAAAGTTACTTAAGTAAGAGTAAAAAAGTACTTGGCGAAAATCAAGTGTTTTAGGTACAGTAGCAGGGCTGCCCTGCTACCTAAAAAGGTTTTTTTTCTGCTCTACACTTTGAGTAGTTTTGTCCTTACTTTTGCTTGTTAATAACAAGCCTGTGGGCTTTTGTAACTGGTACAACATTTGCACTAGCTACTGTAATCTCTCCTGGGGTGTAACCCCCTCCCCGGGTGGCATTATCAACACCATTTAGTCACATTTACCGGTATTCTGCCTTCACACCACCACACATGCATACAGAATCAGTCCAATCATCTGTGAAAATGCTGTGAAATGACTGAAGCTGCATTTAATGCTGTCAGACTATCTGAGAAGCTGCTGTTACTCAGACTCACACCCTTTCTCTGTAACTGAGCTCTGAACTTCCTGTAAGATAGACCCCACTCAGTCAGAGTTGAAAACCAGACATCAAACATCAGAACTGTGAGCATTGGTATTACTCAGGGGCACGTGCTGAGTACACTGCCACATGCTGTCTTCACATATGAGTGTGTGTGTCACACAGTGGAAATTTGCATTTATCTTGTATATTGTTTTTATTCTGATTTTTAGTGTTTATTTATGAGTGTTTTATTTGCATGGTTTTATTCTGTTTCTATTGCATGGTTTTTAGTGTTTTATGTGACATGGTTGTTATCCACTGTGGACTGGCTGCACATGGGACAAATTAGCTGATAGGGACCACCTGCTGAGGCAGGGGTGTGTCCAGAGGTGGCCTATCAGCTGTGTAAAGACCTTTTAAAAACAGGCTAGCTGGGCACTGAAAGAGAGAGGCCCCAGACTGGAAGGTTAATGCGAGATGGCCAGTGTGATGCGGCGACCAAGTCCTGACCTCATGGAACGGCAACAGTAAGAGACAACGCGTGTGATTGGCAGCAGGGCAGAGGTTTACTTCTGCCTGCATTTGTGAGTAGGGTCTCTACTGTTGTTTACTGGGTGCAGCTGGATTGGGAGAGGGTCACCATGGCCATGAGCCAGGGCCGCTTCTGGGACCATTGTTCTGGCCCCTATTTGTTATGTTGCAGGACACCGACGCAAGGGGAGCTGTGGCGGTGGTCGCATCATGGATTCGGGTGCAGAACGCAAGCCGGGCTGGGAAGTGATGGGCCAGCGGAAGGACAAGAAGATGGGTGGCTCTTTCTTGTCTGCTGAAGACGGGGCTGGCGTGGACTCTGCTCTAAAGGAGGAATTCCTGGCCTGCTGATGGACCCATAATGAACATGTGGCCTCATGTGATTCATTACGAAGATATGGTGGGTCATTGAGTTACGTTTTTGACGAATTTGATGTAAGGTTGTATTTTTTCTACAATTTCAATATTTTTTTTCACTCCTTTAGAATGTTGAAAATACTATTAAAGGAAAGCAAAACGTACTTTTCTGTCAAAACACAGGGCTGATTTCTATCATGAAATCATATAATACAAGTGTATTACTGACAGCAACCTTTTCATTCCATATATTAGACCAGCATCATATGAACTAAAGTGTCCTGCATTTTTCCCAACAAGCCACTAGGTGTTGGGTTGTGCACAAAGGTCAGCATTTTCGGTGACACTGGCACTTGCAGAAATTATTGCTATATATGTGGCATCACATGAAAGTGGAGCTTCAAGCTTCTAAATGTTCACATGTCGCTGATAAGCTATTTGCCCTGTCCAAACAGTATTCTGAACATATGTGCTCTTTGGCTTTTTCAAGTATATTACTTTAAAATGGTTTGCTGCCCTCACAGGTGTACTCTCACAGTTTTGTTCTGCTGGGCATTTAAATGAACTTTTGTGGCCAAGTTTGTGGCTAAATTGGCCAAGTTTCGGTGGACCATCAAATTGTGTTACATCTTATATTGTATAGTGGTTTGGATTTTTCTTTTTCAAATATGAACAGAACAGACGTAGTAGTAATTGAGAGGAGCTGTTTGGTGATTTGTAGCAAAGGTTCCTAGCTGGAATTGCAGATTAAATGCTGTGGTCTCAGCGCAGCATGCATTCTGACCACAAGGCTGCCACATAACATTGTTGTTTCTTTTTGATGTGGTGCCTGGTCTGACATCGGCCAAAAAGTTAAACCAGTTGGCTTGAGTTTATTTCTTTATATGGTAGCGGCAGAAGATGCAATGCATTTTAGGAGTTTTCACAGGAAATTCAAGTGATCAGTTATTAGGATCTTAAATCAGCGAAAGGTTGGCAATCTGAGATAAAAGAAAGAGGACGTCATTTCATTTTTATCCAACCTGTGTTGGTGACTTTTTGTCGTTGTGGGTGTGTGGATTTTCTGGGTGGATTTTGTAATATAACTGTAAATAAAAGAGTACTTTTGTCTCGTGAGCCTTTCTGGCCCTTCTTGATACTTTCACCCATCGTGCATGAATTGCAGAAGGGGATTATAGCGTGTCTTTGTGACACTTCTGCACATGTTTTAACGACTCTTGTTGTGAAATTGCTGAAGCACCTGGCCTGTCTAACAGCAGAGATAGGCAGTGAAACTGAAGTCGGGACTTAAGTGCAGCGGTCTCGCCCCACATATTCACTATCTCTGCCTTCTTAAAGCAAGATGGTGAATCAGATTTCTGGTTTGCAGAAGCATGTACACATGCTGTCTAACAGGCCTGCAGGAGACTGGCGCACAGTGTACAAAGGCGCACAAAGGTGTAAATAAAAATGGAAACCTTTTCACTTGCATTGAATGATAAGTGAATGATAACAGCATACTTATCTGGCTTCATCATGTGTTTTTGTCTTTTTTCGGGGCCAAGGAACACAAGGAAAGGACATTAGCCCAGTGGAAATCTGTGCTTCGCCAAGTTTGAGATCTTTGGTTCCACCTGCTGTGTCTTTGTGCGACACGGAAAAAGTGAACGGATGGTCTCGACATGCATGGTTCCCACCATGAAGCATGGATGAGGACGTGTGATGGTGTGGGAGGTGTTTTGCTGGTGACACTGTTGGGAATTTATTCAAAACTGGAGTCACACTGAACCATCATGGCTAACACAGCATTTTACAGCGACATGCATCCCATCCGGTTTGAGTTTAGTTGGAGCGTCATTTACAGGACAATGATCCCAAACACACCTCCAGGCTGTGTGAGGGCTAACTGGCAAAAAAGGAGAGTGGAGTGCTGTGCCAGATGGCCTGGCCTCTACGGTCACCTGACCTAAGCCCAATGGAGATGTTTTGGGATGAGGTGGACCGCAGAGTGCTCAGCAAAAGGGCCAACAAGTGCTCAGTATCTCTGGGAACTCCTTCAAGACTTTTGGAAAACCATTTCAGATGATGACCTCATAAAGGACCTTGGACCACTGGCCAACACTCCAGTCCTTCTTCTACTTGGCCCAGTTGAGACACTTCTGACTTTGGCTCAGGCTCATAAGGGGTTTGACCCGAGGAACCCAACAGTTGTAGCCCATCTCCCAGATGCGCCTGAATGTGGTGGTTTTTGGAGCTGTGACTCCTGCCTCATTCCAGTCTTTCTGGATCTCTGCCAGATTCTTGAATTTCCTCTGGCTGATAATCCACTGAAGGCCATGGTCATCTTGGTCATTTTGCCTGTCCACTAGACTTTCCATTGATATGCTTGGACACAGCACTCTGTGAGCAGCCAGCCTCCTTAGCTATGAACTTTTGTGGCTTACCCATCCAATGGAGGGTATCAATGATTCTCTTCTGGCCAGTTGTGAAGTCTGCAGTCTTCCCCATATTGAATCTAACTGGGGCAATTGAACCAAATTGAAGCAATTTGATGACACCTGGGAAAACCTGTAAAATTTGGGCTGATGTCTTCACAGTATTCTAATTCCTGATTTTGTGGGTTTTATGAACTGGATGCCCAAATTACATACAAAGAAACAACTACAGTGGGGCAAAAAAGTATTTAGTCAGCCACCGATTGTGCAAGTTCCCCCACTTAAAATGATGACAGAGGTCAGTAATTTGCACCAGAGGTACACTTCAACTGTGAGAGACAGAATGTGAAAAAAAAATCCATGAATTCACATGGTAGGATTTGTAAAGAATTTATTCGTAAATCAGGGTGGAAAATAAGTATTTGGTCACCTCAAACAAGGAAAATCTCTGGCTCTCACAGACCTGTAACGTCTTCTGTAAGAAGCTTTTCTGTCCCCCACTCGTTACCTGTATGAATGGCACCTGTTTGAACTCATCATCTGTATAAAAGACACCTGTCCACAGCCTCAAACAGTCAGACTCCAAACTCCGCCATGGCCAAGACCAAAGAGCTTTCGAAGGACACCAGGAAAAGTATTGTAGACCTGCACCAGACTGGGAAGAGTGAATCTACAATAGGCAAGCAGCTTGGTGTGAAAAAATCAACTGTGGGAGCAATCATCAGAAAATGGAAGACATACAAGACCACTGATAATCTCCCTCGATCTGGGGCTCCACGCAAGATCTCATCCCGTGGGGTCAAAATGATCATGAGAACGGTGAGCAAAGATCCCAGAACCACACGGGGGGACCTGGTGAATGACCTGCAGAGAGCTGGGACCAAAGTAACAAAGGTCACCATCAGTAACACACTACAACGGCAGGGAATCAAATCCCGCACTGTCAGACGTGTTCCGCTGCTGAAGCCAGTGCATGTCCAGGCCCGTCTGAAGTTTGCCAGAGAGCACATGGATGATACAGCAGAGGATTGGGAGAATGTCATGTGGTCAGATGAAACCAAAGTAGAACTTTTTGGTATAAACTCAACTCGTCGTGTTTGGAGGAAGAAGAATACTGAGTTGCATCCCAAGAACACCATACCTACTGTGAAGCATGGGGGTGGAAACATCATGCTATGGGGCTGTTTTTCTGCCAAGGAGACAGGACGACTGATCCGTGTTAAGGACAGAATGAATGGGGCCATGTATCGTGAGATTTTGAGCCAGAACCTCCTTCCATCAGTGAGAACTTTGAAGATGAAACGAGGCTGGGTCTTCCAACATGACAATGATCCAAAACACACCGCCCGGGCAACAAAGGAGTGGCTCCGTAAGAAGCATTTGAAAGTCCTGGAGTGGCCTAGCCAGTCTCCAGACCTCAACCCCATAGAAAATCTGTGGCGGGAGTTGAAAGTCCGTGTTGCTCGGCGACAGCCCCAAAACATCACTGCTCTCGAGAAGATCTGCATGGAGGAATGGGCCAAAATACCAGCTACTGTGTGTGCAAACCTGGTAAAGACCTATAGTAAACGTTTGACCTCTGTTATTGCTAACAAAGGTTATGTTACAAAGTATTGAGTTGTATTTTTGTTATTGACCAAATACTTATTTTCCACCCTGATTTACGAATAAATTCTTTACAAATCCTACCATGTGGATTCATGGATTTTTTTTTTTCACATTCTGTCTCTCACAGTTGAAGTGTACCTCTGGTGCAAATTACTGACCTCTGTCATCATTTTAGGTGGGGGAACTTGCACAATCGGTGGCTGACTAAATACTTTTTTGCCCCACTGTAAGTACTTGAAATCGTTTCAGTTCTGGCCCTTTCAGTTGCAATTTATTTGTTTTCCAATGTTAACTTGTCATATTTTAGTAATACGTGAACATCTGTTATAGTTACGTTTTCATTTCATATATAACATCGGTTTGTTTTAAGTGTTTTTCTTAATTTTCTGGAGTATAATGTGTAATGTTGATAATGCACAATGCAAGGTGCCACATGATTCATTACTGAAGAATGTAAAAAACAGTTTAAAATGGTTTTCATATCATTTATTTTGAAACTTTCCATTAAATGGTTTTCAAATTTAACTTTATGTGTTTCTTAGTTTGAGACTAGTTGGTTAGTCTATCCCCCCTCGTTTAGTTGACTAAGCAATTAATTGCCAGGAACATCCCTGGTGTGCAGATGATTTAGGTCGTGCTAATAAGAATGGTTATGTTACCACTGCCATTTCCAGCTGAGGGTTTTTTTTTCTTTAATCTGAGTGGAGATCTTGTCATTGAGAAACTGATACTGGGAACCTGAGCCACCACTAGGCAGAGATGGGAAGTAACGATGTACAAATACTTCATTACTGTGCTTAAGTAGAATTTTCAGGTATCTGAATTTGTGGTCATTTTTTTGACGGCTTTTTACTTTTACTGCTTACATTTTCACTGTGATGATGTCACTTTCATTGTGACATCATCATCCCATAAGCCAATGCAGGTTTCACAAGACATTTTTGAATGAGGACATATTTATGTATTTGTATTTGTAATCTCTGTTATTTTTGTAAGAAAAAAAACAACCCAAAATTGGGGAAATTATATACAATGTATTGTGACACATATTCTCTATGACAATTTCTCCCAAAAACATAAATTGCACGACAGAGTCCATGAATATATATATAAAAGCTTGTTACATAGTAGAAGTATTTCAAATCAACATAAATTATTTACTTTCTAAATACAGTAATTTTTAGCAGTTCTTGCAGTTAGTGCACTTTAGCTCTCTGCGTCTAAAGGTTTGATCTTGATGTGGATGCCATTGAGTGAGCGGAGAACCAGTCGGGGGATGATCTTGGGTTTCATAGTGGGCTCCGCTATGAGCTGGTATCGCTTCAGTGTCAGAGCTGTCACCACTTTCATCTCATTCATAGCAAAGTTCTGACCGATGCAGTTTCTGAGGGAGGAAAATATTAAATGTAAGAAATATACAAGTGAATATTCTAAAGAACTGAAAAATGATGAAAATAGTTTGATCCTTCTGAGATTAGGACATGAGGAATATGAATAGTAGGGATGAGTATAGTATGTTATTTTTTAACATTCAGGGCCAAAGGTGCTTGCATTTTAAATGGGATCAATCTTAAATTACAGTGAGTTCACCCTTTCCCCTACTTGCTTTAGCCCATCATAAAACCAGTTTTTATTGTGTTGATGTAAATGGGGTCAGTGCTAAGTTACACATTCACATACTTGAGACTACTACAAGCAGTCTCTATACACTGATATAGTTTCAGGTGAGGACAAACCTTGGCCCAGCTGAGAAGGGCACAAAAGCATGAGGAGATCTCATGGCAATGTTCTCTGGTAGGAAACGCAGAGGGTCAAAGACCTAATGTAATACAGGACAAAGAAAGAGAGCAGTGTTATGTGTATTACTTGTTTTCTGAACCTTATCACTCTTACCACTTGCGCAGAGAAAACTGCATTCTGACACACATAATATAGTAAGTCATTAAACCAGCTTGAATCTGTCCTGAGGTCCACTTTGGCACCAGGGACCTACCCACCTCAGCAAATACAGCACTAGTAATTAATTTAATGCACCAGTTTCATGATTGCTTCTTCAGTTATTTGATAAATTATTTGCAGCCTTTTGAGCAGAGTGCTGACAAACTTCATAATTTTATTTCATCATAGATTCTGTTGATGATGTATTCCATGTAGTAAGTTGTGCTGGGAATAAAATTGTCTTTACTTACATTAGGGTTTTCCCAGACAGATGCATTCCTGTGAATTCCATACACACTTATTCCAACAACAGAACCTACATTTGAAAGAAATGTGTACTTAGTTTATTATTATTAAAAGATTATAGGGTGTGTCTAGCTGATCATTATCATACAAACTAAGCAAACATACACCATATCCTCCTATGGCATTCCTAAGCCCATGCTCACCGTTTTAGTTCTGGGAAGGAGAGAGACTTTGCTTTACTGAAGAAAGGACTGGATAGTGTTCTTGGGCCTCACAAGCACTTTTCTGAAGATTATAAATATCAGATCTTGCTCGATCACTTGAAGTTCCCAAGTGACTGGATCAAAGATAAGAATAAATGTTGGAGATGTGGCTGGAATCATTCTGCTGAAGGCACGCTTAAGAAACCCTGCAGCACTTGTGGTGAGCAACACCTCCTTGTATAACATGTCCTTGCCAAGGGTAAAGAACAAAATCCCAATATTCTGACCACGTGTACTGCATCCAGTGTCATCTATGTTGACCATCCCAGTCACTCCGGTATGGTGACGTTGAAGGTGGTAAGAGTCAACTCCACAATGGGAAGAGGACCATGGACACCTTGCCGTGCTGGATGACGGTTCAGAGAGAACCATAAAATTGCCTGCTGCTGTGAAGTTCCTTGGCCTTGCCCAGACAGATGAGGTTCTGGCCCTACAAACCATTAGACAGGATGTCCTGCAGCTGAATGGGGGAAGCATATCATTGGAGGTGTCCACTAAAGGTAAGCCAAAGATGAGGCATCAAATACTGAATGCTTTCACAGCAGAACAACTGGCTCTAGCTGAGCAATCCTGTCCAGTGGAAACACTCAAAAAGAAGTACAGCCACCTACAAAGACTTCCCTTCAAAGGTTTCAGCCGGGTGAAACCTATGATCCTGATTGGATCAGATCACCTGCACCTTCTCACTCCTGTTTGACCGGTGATCCGGGGACCACCTGGAGGGCCAGTAGCAGTCTGTACTGAGCTGGGGTGGGCGCTACAGGGACTCGCCAAAAGTCTACCACATCCAGCGGATGAACAGGCATGCTTATGCTCGTCTTTCATCACACAGACACCACAGCTCTACAAAAATATTGAAAGGCTGTGGCAAATTGATGTCCTCTCTTTCAGAAATGAAAAGGAGGTCACTAGGTCAAAGGAGGACCAGTAGGAAATAGATATCCTTGAATCAAAGAACGGGTACAGTTAGCTACTCCATTGCTTCGCTGCAAAGACTTTCCTCAGGTGAAGGCACCTCAAGAGGCTGTCATGGCTCTTCAAAGAGCCAATAAGCATCAACTATGCAAGGACCCCAGCAGAGCACAGACATACAACCAGGAGTTCAAGACAGTGGAGAAGGCTGGCAATTTGATAAAGTTGACTCCAGAGGAGGTGAATGGTTCAACTAAATCCTGGTACATTCCACGCCATCTTGTGCATCACAACAACAAAACCTGCCTAGTCTTCAACTGCACCTGCCAGGCCCCATGCTACAGCGTGGGGCCTGCTGCCAGGTCCCACGCTTAGCCCTTTGCTCCTTGGCGTGTTACTCCGATTCCGCCAGCATGCGGTGGCCATAAGCTGGGATATAAAGGCCATGTTCCATCAGGTACGTTTGCTTTCCAAAGATCAGCCTCTGCTTCGCTTTCTTTGGAGGGATGGACAACAGGAGGATCCACCTAATGTGTATGAATGGTGACTGTTACCATTTGGCATGACCTGCAGCCTTTGCTGCACCACTTATGCTTTACAGCAGCATGTGCAACACCACCGTGAGGGGGAATGAAGATGTATACGAATCTGTCCACACTGCCATTTGTGTGTCCATGTGGACAACTGTCTCCAGTCGCTTCTGACTCCACACCAAGCTAAACAACTCCTGGACAAAACAAGGCAACTACTGGGCATGGGAGGATTTGAAATACTGCAGTGGGCCAGTAATGTGCCAAAGGAGGTGTCCTACCTGCCTACTACTGCCCGTTCTGACAGCTGTGAGCTCTGGCTGACTTCTTACCAAGCTGACCCACAAGAGTCGATGCTTGGATTATGTTGGCATTGCCCCACTGATACCTTGCCCACAGCACCAACTCTTCGCAATGCGTACAAGGTGTTTGCTAGCCAATATGACCCTGTAGGGTTTCTCCTTCCCTATACCACTAGAGGGAAGATTCTTGTACAGTCTATGTGGCTGGGATGAACCTGTCACCTGTGTCCTTTGTGCCGCCTGGGTAGAATGGAAGAAGGAGCTACCATACTTGCAGAGCATTACCATACCAAGGTGTTATATGCCACCTGTTAGTCAGTGCTGCTCTCACTGGAGCGCAGCTTGCTAAGATTCTCCAAACCTAGCTTACTCTACCGCTGCAAAATACTATCTTGTGGACTGACTCTACTACTGTGCTGAGTTGGTTGCAGTCTGATTTCTGCCATTACAAGGTCTTTGTCGGGACTTGAATTGCTGAAATCCAGGAGATCACTGGTTCTCACCAGTGGAGGTATGTCATGTCAGTGGAAAACCTGGCTGATGACATCACAAGGGGGAAGGGACTCTGTAGTCTTTCATCAGCCAGCCATTGGGCTCAGGGCCCCCAGTTTATACAACAAAGTTCAGTGCACTGGCCCTACTGGTAGGGCTGAGACTTCAGATGAGGGGTTGTTATGTGGCCTTGTCACAGTGGCAAAGTCTCTTACTCCAGCCCCAGGAACTTCACATCTTGGGAGGAGCTTGTGAAAGCCACTTACCATGCTCATCACGGGGCAGCTTCTCCTCCAATGACTGCCACTGATCGTGTGGAAGCAGAGATAGCCATCTTAAAGTCAGCTCAATATGTTTCCCTGAAGATGTGATG
The DNA here is from genome assembly GCF_057382185.1 of Mchenga conophoros. Taxonomy (NCBI): domain Eukaryota; kingdom Metazoa; phylum Chordata; class Actinopteri; order Cichliformes; family Cichlidae; genus Mchenga; species Mchenga conophoros. Next base: position 22,300,233 of record NC_140536.1, read on the forward strand.
GCCCTGATGAAGGGAAAACCTCTGTCCCCAAATAGTCAACTTTGTTCGCCCTGCCTTCAATATGATCCGCTTACTGGCCTAATAAGGGTTGGATGTCACCTGAGATGTGCTGAAGGTCTGGACTCAGACACCATACACCCTACTGTGCTACCTCCCGAACACCCACTAACTAAGCTCCTTGTCCAGTACTTTGATGTGATTTTGTTGCACCCTAGTCCAGAGCATGTCTTTGCAGAGATAGGGCGCACTTATTGGATCATCAGAGGTTGACAAGTAATCTGGAGACATCAAAGACAATGTGTAGACTGCCAGAAATTCTCACCAAAATGGCCGATTTGCCCACAGGAAGACTCCAGATCCACAAACCTGCTTTCTGGTCAACTGGAGTTGATTGCTTTGGTTCCTACACGATCAAGATAGGCCGGAGGCATGAGAAGCGCTGGGGCTAAAAAATGTCATCTCTGTGGCCCATATTGGGTAGTACTTTAATAAATGTGATTGCTCTTAAGAAGCAGTATCAGGTTGATGCACTGCCTTAGCAAATTTGTTGTGGAGGAATTTGTGGCCAGCTTTATTACCGTTTAATCTTTATTCATGTTCTACTGTATTTCCTGTTCTTGATCGCAGAAACAACACCATATCACCCCTCCACATCCTCCTATACCATGCCATATCTCCTTGTACCTAAATAAACTCCACCTCTTACAATCTACTCCCTGGATGTCAGCCTCTCCTTCTGACCAATGATAACTATTGTAGCAAAAACCAACATTAAACTGATGTGCACCATTCTGTACAGTGAGGTTGCAGAGTGCATAAAAATCTCCAACGCTCTGCTGACTCAGTAACTGCAGAGCTCTAAACCTCCTCTGGCATCAACATCAGCACAAAAACTGTGTGCCTGGAGCTTCATGGCTCATGGATTCCCATGGCTGAGCAGTTCCAGTGAGTGTAATGTGTAGGCGGCGGTGTACTTTCTGCCCATATATATGATAATAATCTGGTGCCAACATTTAAATACTTCCATTTGGAAGAATGAAGAACTGACAAAGCAATTACGCCACACGTTTAAGAGATTTATACTAGTTTATAGAAAAGAAACTCTATGTGACAATACAATCAAATAATACCAACGTATCCTTGTAGAATAATAAAGTAATAAGTATTAAGTCGATATAGGTCCTTTATGGAAATGTAAAAAAATTTAATTTTTGTATCTAAAGAAAAACAACGTCGGTTAAGAGTTTGTGTTTACCATGTAGCATGAAATGATTCCAAAAGCATTATTAAGTGAAGACATTTAATGTTTACTCTTTGATAATAACAACAGAGTAAAATCACTGACCTGCAGGCACTGTTCTCCCATCACAAAAGGTTACAGTTTTGGTGGTTTTTCTGGCAATTCCTGGTACAGGGGGGTAAAGGCGGAGAGCTTCTTTTATGCACATTGTAGTGTATGGGATTTTACTGAGATCCTCCCTTAAAATGAGACCAACATGCAGTGTTAGTGAAGTCAACTAATAAGAAATCTTGTTTATATGTCTCCTAATAAAGTTTTGGTACCACAGAATGGCACCAACTTGTTTCCCTATTGCAATGTTGTCCTTTCACAAGCCTACCACTCCATGGTTTCCTTGTCATGCAAGGCCTCCATAATCTCCTTCCTGCAAATCTTCTGATGTTCTGGGTTGCAGGCCAGACAGTAGAGGATGAAAGACAGGCCACTGGCTGTGGTGTCATGGCCCTCAAACATGAAGGTGTCCACTTCTGCCCGCATATCTTCATCTGACAGACCCTGCTGGTTCTCATCCTGGCGTTGAAATAAAGGATATTTACAGTTGATGAAAGACAGAATGGACTGCACTATACTCTAACTGGGCTTCTCAATAAAAGTGCTTTGTTACTTTTGCTGCTCAGGCTCATTATATTACTTCATCACCCGACTTCAACTCAGCTTTAGCTGGATAACATTCATCCTTATACAGATACCTTTATAAAATTGGGAATTTATTCAGCAGCCAAGTATCAAGGTCCGCTGTTCTTCTTAAACCATATAAAGCACTAATTGTTTGTTTTTTAAGCAAACACCTGCCATGCAGTTAATTATTGATTTTAATTTTTCCTGCCAAGGACAACAATTTGCTATGATATACTCATAAAGGAAGCCAAGTCTACTAAGAGAATAAACATGCTAGCTGAGACAGCCCCTACAAGCTGCCGTTTAGAGAAGTTTTTGGGAAAGAAACTGGGCAAAACACTAACCAGTGTTGATCATTCTCTACACAAAAGAGATTTTGTATTCAGGTTGCTGCTCACGAGAATGAAAAGGCTGATCATCGTCTTTGTGTCAGAGGACATTAACATGCAGCTTGGCAACAGCATGCATCTTTGCTTATTTGCTGCATGCATATGCTATTTCAGCTTTAGGCCAGTACTTCAGATATCTGACACGATCTCAAGTTGGCACTTGCCTTATTTTCTGTATGACCTTTATGCAGGAAAACCCCAGTTTGTGACTTGCCTATACATTAAGCAAATCCTACAATGGGAAATGTGTTGAAGTAAGAGGCTGAAACTGATGACACATAACATACTCTTGCAAAGAGAAGGATGTCCAGAAAGTCCAAATATCTCTTTGCCTGTATTTGTCCAAGCTCCTTCTCTTCCTTTAGTGCTTCTCGCCTCTTTCTTATAACTTCCTCTTTAAAAAAGAATATAAAATGTAAGCATTTGTAGATCTGACACTATAATGTGAGGCTCACTGATTTTTGGCAACGGTTCAGATGAATCAAAGCAAAGCTTACCTGTATGACTGAGGGCCACCTGACGTGCTTTTCTGTATCTGAAACCATGTGGGCTAAGGTGGAAAATGAGGTCACTGTGGTACGGAAACATTCTGAGCCGAAGATCAATTAGAAAACTGAGGTCATAAACTGCTTTGATGTATGCATTTGTTCCACTGAAATGACAAAGGAGGCAAACATTAAATGCAGATTTACAACAACCAAAGACTCAACATAAAACTGACACTGTAAATGACTCTTTAAAAAGATTCATCTGGGCTCACCCCTCTGTCTGACAGTTGCTGTAGCAGCTGAAGGCACACTTCATAATGCTGTCCAGTGTCATGAGGCTCATGTGTTTAAACAATTCAAAAGGCTCATTTGTGCTTGCATAACTTTCCCACTTATCCTGCCAACAATGAGAGAACAGATGTGATCTCTCTGCAGGATACAGACACTGCTCCTGCTTTACTTCTATTTACTGACACGTGCTGACTTTGATTTTATTTATCAATTATGCAACTAAATTGTCTTCAACGTACCAACATAGTCTCAGCAGACTCTGACGTCAATTTTACGTATGGTTTCAAAACATCATAATGGAAACCTGGTGTTAAGAGCCTTCTGTGGCGGAACCACTTCTGACCTTCTGACACCAACAACCCATTTCCTGAAGAACATGTGCACGGGTGAGGAAAGCAGCAAAACAAACAACTCTGCACTTGAAATGCTGTTGAAGGGAGACAAATGAGTCTTACCAATCCAACCCTCAATAAACCGGTAGACAAAATCATCTTTTGGTTCTGTTAGGAAACATAACAAATAAAAATGGTGTTAGGGACTTTTAACTTTACTACACAGTTATAAATGTGCATCAACACAACAACTACGTAAAACATTTCTCACACCTGATGATGTCAGGATAGTTTTTGCATAATCTGGATGCTGAATATTGATGATACTGAGAAAGGGGCCAAACCAGATTGGGAAAACATATGAGTACTCCTGACCCCATTTCACTACCTTGTCCATATCGGTCCCATCTTGTTTAAACTGAAAGAGAAAAAGTACAACTGAAACACATCACAGCAGGCAGACTTTACACGCTGTCAACTGTGTGTCTCTGTTTGCAGAATGGTGTTCTCCAACATGGTGTGGTCAGCTTTACTGGACGGTTACACATGTTACAGCTGCTGCGAGTGTGTTGATACAGTTACCTCCAGAACATGTCCAAACAGCCAGTGTGGCGGCGGCCCCCAAAAAGCTTGGAAGTTCCGCAGTGCTTCCCTTCTTTTCGCAAATAGAATTGTTAATTTATACACCACGGCAAAAAGACAGAGCACAACAAAGACGTAATGCATGTGAGGCCAGCCCAGCTGAAACTCCGCGAAAGTTTTAGTTAGTTTCATCTTGCAGGTGCAAGTGTCTTCCGCCTCCGCGTGCAGGAAAACCTCCCCAACAAAGCGCAAAAGGTGATCTGAGCTCACCTTTCTGATAAGAGCTGGAGGTAAAGCGATGTTTTCAGTGCTGTCTCCGGTAGGCGGGGAGTCTGACACCCAATAAAACGCTGACTTCATGTCCTGACGGAACTGTCGGCGTTTTGAGCGCAGGAGTGCAACAGCAACATCATTACGGCGGTATATGAGAACTGGGATGATGAAGATGCAAATATGGGAAGAGCAGAAATGTAGGTTTTCCTTTTGGCTATTCTGTTTGCCTTAATTCCCAAAGTGTAATTGTGTCAGTTGGTTGTTGTACTTTGCAGCCAATAAGTTGGTTACAAGTGCTTTGTGTGCACATGAAGTCCAAACTCCAGTGAGTTTAACCGTACAATAAACTGTACAAACAGCTCAATCACAGTTTGGTTCAACCCTCACAAACATTATCTCAGCATAAAATACAATGTGAGAACATATTTGGCATCTATATATTAAAAAAGAAACTGGTTTGCGATGCACATTTTGTGTCTTAACACCCATACTAAATGTAAGAAGCAAATCATATGCCAGACCACATCAGAAAAACAGTGTGGGTGACAACCTTGCTAAATTTCCTCTGTACTGGCTGTTGGACCACTTCCGATGTGTCAGGCTCATTTAAACTGTTAAGCTCAATCTAAAACCTTTTGCTGAGAGGCAGAGTTTGTGATCTGTGTTTTTATGAGCAGTAATGGTACAGCCAGGATGCTTCATGTTCCACCCTGAAAACTAAAATAACATCAAAATCAAAGGTGGAAAATCCTAAATTAAAATAACAGTGGCAATTGTGATGAAGTGTTTTGAAAGGATCAAAAAGACTGTCCTGGCTAGCATGGACTCTTTACTTTATGCATATGCGTATAACATGTAACACCACAGTGCATCAGTCTACTGGTGAGTCACCATTTGCTCTGATGTTTGACTGAGATCCCCAGCTACCTGTTGAGTTTTTGTTGTGTAGGATTCAGGAGCCTGTGGCCCCTACCTCCTGCATACCAAGTGAGCCAAAAAGCTCAACGTCCTCTGTGGTGCTGGTCTGCACCGATCAGCTGCCAGTTACGGCTGGTGTTCAAAACAATATTGCTTCTTCACATAGGACTACTTGTGCTAATGCTGGAACACACTCGAATCGACATTATCTGCCCCAGGCAATAGGAAGTAGAACAACAGGGGCTGTGAACTCCCAGGCACCTGTGCCTAATACATCTACCCTGTTTAGACCTCGGCAGTGAGTGTCAATCGTCGGGACAACGATTCAAACACCAGGGGTAGATTGTAGTGGGTTACATTTAGTTCATGTTGTTTCATACATGGTGTCTGTGAACACAGCATGAACATTCACCCCTTCCTTTGCTGTTAATCAAGAGTCGGTTATAAGGAACATCTGTGGTCTATTCTTGACCTCTCGCAACTTGCACTCATTACTGTTCAAGGTGGCAAAGCTCACAAGCTGTTAGGTATTACAGACTGGATTCATTTCCCGTGACAATTGATGATTTTGTGTAACTGTTAAAGGGTGATAAGTGGGATCCTCATGGGTTATCTACAATTTAGTGTATAGTAGGGTGGACCCCAGATGACAGTTTTCCCTCTTTTGTTACAGGCCTCACACTGCTGCTGTCTTGTTCTAGCCTCGTTGTAGTTTTACTATTGTTAATCAAAAATCAAATCGAATCAAAATTTATTTATGTAGCACATATTAAAAACAACAAAGTTGACCATAGTGCTTCACAGTCAGTAAAAGCATATAAACTGACATTGACTGGTTCCTTGTTTTATGGTATTTTACACATCAAGAAAGGGGTAAATTGCACCTTTCAGATTGGAGTGAGGTTTGCAGTGAGACTACACGGGTGAGTAATTGGTGGCACTCCCCCTGCAGGTTGCCTCCCCAAGTGGGCGGTCACCACCATTTCGTTTCATTATTTTATTTTTACTTTATTAACTAACTCGGCTAGCACTGTGTCAGCGAACCTTGTCCTTTTAAATAATGTTTATTAATAAAGTGTTTTAAAGAACAAGGTAGCAGGGCTGCCCTGCTACCTAAAATGTTTTTTTTCTGCTCTACACTTTGAGTAGTTTTGTCCTTACTTTTGCTTGTTAATAACAAGCCTGTGGGCTTTTGTAACTGGTACAACATTTGCACTAGCTACTGTAATCTCTCCTGGGGTGTAACCCCCTCCCTGGGTGGCATTATCAACACCATTTAATCACATTTACCGGTATTCTGCCTTCACACCACCACACATGCATACAGAATCAGTCCAATCATCTGTGAAAATGCTGTGAAATGACTGAAGCTGCATTTAATGCTGTCAGACTCTCTGAGAAGCTGCTGCTGTTACTCAGACTCACCCTTTCTCTGTAACTGAGTTCTGAACTTCCTGTAAGATAGACCCCACTCAGTCAGAGTTGAAAACCAGACATCAAACATCAGAACTGTGAGCATTGGTATTACTCAGGGGCACGTGCTGAGTACACTGCCACATGCTGTCTTCACATATATGAGTGTGTGCACCACCTGATCAATACCAGAATTATAACATTTGCATATGTGATTGGGCCGATTACTGGTAGGGACGGGATAGAGAAGTGATAGGACTGGTGGCCCGGTGTCAGGAAAATAATCTTGCCCTAAAAGTAGAGAAGGGCAAGAAGATCATTACTTATCTGAGGAAAAGACACTCCAATATACATCAGTCACACAGAGGTAGAGAGGCTGAAAGCCTTAAATTCATCAGGACACACATCTAACAGTTTCTCAAAGATGCTGACTCTCAGGTTACCAACAGAAACATCAAGGACTGTGACCTGGACGAGCTGGAGCCATTCACTTCCATTTTTAAAATTTTTTTTTTTGTTCTTTTACTTTGTTGTGTTCTCGATGTCATCACACAAGTTCTGTTTTGGTCTGTCACAAGATGTGTCTACATCTGTTAAACTGGTAGCTGATAAGTAGAAGCATACTGATTGCAAAGAGGATTAAAATACATTTAGAGGACTTAGCATCTGAGGCTCAAAGTGGCAGGTATGGTTATCTGAGTGATTCATTACGAAGATATGGTGGGTCATTGAGTTATGTTTTTGACGAATTTGATGTAAGGTTGTATTTTTTCTACAATTTCAATATTTTTTTTCACTCCTATAGAATGTTGAAAATACTATTAAAGGAAAGCAAAACGTACTTTTCTGTCAAAACACAGGGCTGATTTCTATCATGAAATCATATAATACAAGTGTATTACTGACAGCAACCTTTTCATTCCATATATTAGACCAGCATCATATGAACCTAAGTGTCTTGCATTTATTCCGACAAGCCACTAGGTGGTGGCTTGTGCACAAAGGTCAGCATCCTGGCTACACACTTACATCGTTTTCCATATTGTGCTAAGCATATGTGGCATCACATGAAAGTTTTGCTTCAAGCTTCTAAAATTTCACAGTATTCTGATCATATGTGTTCTTTGGTTTTTCAAGTATATTACTTTTAAAAGGTTTGTTGCCCACTTTACCACCACAGGTGTACTGTCACAGTTTTTTTCTGCTCGACATTTAAGTGAACTTTTGCTAAGCACTAACAGAATACAGCTGAGTATACACTAGCACAAGAACAAATACCAACTTAAAAGGCAAAATAAAAGGTTAGTAAAAAGAGAATTAGGATTTAAACTATTCTAAATGTCATGTAGCATGTTAGCATCTCTCACATGAAACAGTACAGTGCAGTTTATACAACGTATTACTGTTTTGAACAAATCCAGCAATGGTTATAAGTTCTCTGTGTCAAACATGTAATCAGCTGGCTGTAGCTGGTTAATAAAGACTGTGGCCATGTTTAAGTCCACCATTAAATTGTGTTATATCTTATATAGTATAGTGGTTTGGATTTTTCTCTTTCAAATGTGGACAGAACAGACGTAGTAGTAATTGAGAGGAGAGGGTAAGTGATTTATAGCAAAGGTTCCTAGCTGGAATCGCAGATTAAATGCTGTGGTCTCAACGCAATATGCATTCTGACCACAAGGCTGCCACATAACATTGTTGTTTCTTTTTGATGTGGTGCCTGGTCTGACATCGGCCAAAAAGTCAAGTCAAGTCGGCTTGAGGTTATTTCTGCATGAGGCAGCGACAGAAGATGCAATGCATTTTGGGAGTTTTCACAGGAAATTCAAGTGATCAGTTATTAGGATCTTAAATCAGCGAAAGGTTGGCAATCTGAGATAAAAGAAAGAGGACGTCATTTCATTTTTATACAACCTGTACTGGTGACTTTTTGTCCTTGTGGGTGTGTGGATTTTGTAATATGACTGTAAATAAAAGAGTACTTTTGACTCATGAGCCTTTCTGGCCCTTCTTGATACTTTCACCCATCGTGCATGAATTGCAGAAGGGGATTTTAGCATGTCTTTGTGACACTTCTGCACACGCTTTAACGACTCTTGTTGTGAATTTGCTCCAGCACCTGGCCTGTCTAACAGCAGAGATAGGCAGTGAAGCTAAAGTCTCGCCCCCCATATTCACTTGCATCTCTGCCTACCTAAAGCAAGATGGTGAACCAGGTTTCTGGTTTGCAGAAATATGTACACTTGCTGTCTAACAGGCCTGCAGGAGACTGGTGCACAAAAGGTGTAAATGAAAACAGAAACTTTTTCAATTGAACTGAATGATAAGTGTGCTCCGCTTGTTGCTGGAACAGCATAATTCTCTGTCTTTATCGTGTGTTTTTGACACTTAAGGGAAGCCATTGCTTAGTTTCTCACCCTTTTGACATAAAAGATATATAAAATTGCTTTGTCTCAGCTTCTGCAGGATCTGTTAAGAATCCTGTTGCAGATAGACTTTAACAAATTCTGAGACTTCTTTACTTCAAATGTTGTCTTATAGGTGCTTGCTTAAAAACTTATCAGATGGTTGTGCCAACTTAACCTTTTAAAGATCTCCTGAAGCTCCCATTTAGTTATTAGTTTGCAGTTTTCTGACCTGCATTCAGTAACTGATGAAATGTGAAACTACTCCCTCCTAACTTTGAAACTGTTGTGGTTTACAGTATCTTTGACTTAAGCCGTCTCTGTTATTGGTTACTGATTACCAACCAGTCATGTCTTTTTGAATGTGTTGGTAATGTACACCACCAGGCAAAAGTTTGGACAACCCTTCTCATTTAATGTTTTTTCTTTATTTTTACAACTTTCTGCATTGTAGATACATACTGAAGACATCAACTATATGAAGCAAGATATATGTAATTATGTAGCAAAGAAAAAGTTGATAAAAAACTCTAAATATGTCATGGCCGAGGCCGTCTCAAAAGGAAAAGGACTCAATTGCTCGGTGCCAAACAGCATGTAAGTAGTTTGAGTGACAACTTTTATTTTCACCACAAGTGTTCACAACTGGAATGTGAGTTGCACAAGTGCTAAATACAACCACTAAACCTAAGAGGTTTATGCAGCCTGAGCTAAGTGAGCAATCTGGTCATTCGTCAGCGGAAAACAGCTGCTCCGAGGATTGGGCTGGAGGGAGAGTCAACCTGGGTCCGGGGAAAGGATAAGAGTCACTGAAAATAGAGTACAGACGTTCAGGTAGGGTTCGGGAGGAATATGGGCAAGCTGTGTGTTCTGAATCTTCCTGAGTACTGCTTACTTGCCGCAGGTGGTCTGTAGTGGCGTGGAGGGGTTAGTAGTCCGGGTGAGTGGTCCGAAATTCCTGGCGTTGAGGCAGGGAGGCAGGCAGGTGAACGGGGTGAACAACCCGTGGGACTGGCAAGTGGTCCAGCGTCCAGATGGGAGCTCTTCGGCAGAGATTTGCGTCCGGCAACTTCATACGTGGAAGGGTTCGCTGAGAATCTGACAAAGAAAGGTTGAGTGCGCTGGCCTTATGAGTTGCCCGTCTTAATCACCCACAGGCGCGAGCAATCAGCAGAAAACAGAGGCCCCTCCCAGGGTTGGAGATGCCGGCTCGGAGGGAGACACACTAGCACACACCCGGACCATGACAAAATATGTTTTATATTTCAGAATACCTCCCTTTGCTTTGTTGACAGTGCTGCAAATCCTTGGTCTTCTCTCAGTGAGCTTCATGATGTAGTAATCTGACATGGTTTTCACTTTACAGGTGTGGTTGGTGAAGGTTCAATTATGGAATTTCTTATCTTCTTAATGGGGTTGGGACCATCAGCTGTGTTGTGCAGAAGAGGAGACTGTGTGAATCAGGCCTTTATGGTCAAATAGCTGCTAAGAAACCACAACTAAGGAAAAGCAACAAGCAGAAGAGATTTGTTTGGGCCAAGGAACACAAGGAATGGACATTAAACCAGTCTAAATCTGTAGTTTGTTTGAGTTTGAGATCTTTGGTTCCACCTGCCATGTCTTTGTGCGACACAGAAAAAGTGAACAGATGGTCTCTACATGCATGGTTCTCACCATGAAGCATGGATGAGGAGGTGTGATAGTGTTGGGGTGCTTTGCTGGTGACACTGTTGGAAATTTATTCAAAACTGAAAATACACTGAACCAGCATGGCTAACGCAGCATCCTGCAGCGTCATACATCCCATCCGGTTTGAGTTTAGTTGGACCGTCATTTATGTTTCAATAGAACACTGACCCCAAACACACCACCAGGCTGCGTGAGGGCTAACTGACCAAAAAGATGGAGTGCTGCGCCTCTAGTCACCTGACGTAAGCCCAATGGAGATGTTTTGGGATGAGGTGGACCGCAGAGTGCTCAGCATCTCTGGGAAGTCCTTCAAGACTGTTGGAAAACCATTTCAGGTGACGACTTGATGAAGCTCAGTGAGAGAATGCCAAGAGTCTGCAAATGAGTAATCAAAGCGAACAGTGACTATTTTCCATCCATCTTCATCCGCTTTGTCCGGGGCCGGTTCGCGGGGGCAGCAGCCTAAGCAAAGAGGCCCAGACCTCCCTCTCCCCAGCCACCTCCTCCAGCTTATCCGGGGGAATACCAAGGCGTTCCCAGGCCAGCCGAGAGATATAATCTCTCCAGTGTGTCCTGGGTCTGCCCCGGGGCCTCTTCCCGGTGGGACATGCCTGGAACACCTCACCCAGGAGGCGCCCAGGGGGCATCCTTGTCAGATGCCCGAACCACCTCAGCTGGCTCCTTTCGATGTGGAGCAGCAGCTGCTCTACTCTGAGCCCCTCCTGGATGGCCGAACTTCTCACCCTAAGGGAGAGGCCAGCCACCCTTCGGAGGAAGCTCATTTCTGCCGCTTGTATCCGCGATCTCGTTCTTTCGGTCACTACCCACAGGTCGTGGCCATAGGTGAGGGTAGGGACGTAGATCGACCGGTAAATTGAGAGCTTCGCTTTTACACTCAGCTCCCTCTTCACCACGACGGACCGGTGCAGCGTCCGCATTACTGCAGCTGCAGCCCCAATCCGTCTGTCGATCTCCTGCTCCCTTCTCCCATCACTCGCGAACAAGACCCCGAGATACTTGAACTCCTCCACTTGGGGCAGGAACTCATCCCCGACCCGGAGTGGGCACTCCACCCTTTTCCGGCTGAGAACCATGGCCTCAGATTTGGAGGTGCTGATCCTCATTCCCGCTGCTTCACACTCGGCTGCGAACCGCTCCAGTGCGACTATTTTATGGAATCTAAAATATAAAACATGTTTTAAGTTATTTCACACTTTTTTGTTTACTACATAATTCCTTGTGTTCATTCATAGTTTTGATGCCTTCAGTGAGAATCCAAAAAACACATGAAAATAAATAAAAACATGAAATGAGAAGGTGTGTCCAAACTTTTGACTGGTAGTGTGTGCGCCCTCACAGGAAACAGTAATCATTTTCAACGTTTTTCCCCCCAGTCTGCTTCCAAGGCCTGTCACTCTGGTGAAACTGCACTCACTAAAGCTGCAAATGTCTTATCTTACCTGCTGGATATCAGCGTGTTTTTGACAGCATATGCAGCACAGAGACCAGTGTACATTAACTCTTGGCAGCTAAAAACTGCGGTGTTAAATTTGGAATAACCTTTGTGTTTGTTCGACTGCTTTGATGCTCCCTCTTCTCTTCCTCTCAGGTCTCTCTGTTCCGGATCATCAACCATCCTGGGACCTCTTTCTCCCCCTTGGCTGTCAGTTACTGATGTTCGGATCTGGAGCTTTGTCCTCCAGCTTCTCTTATCTCCCTCTCTCCTCTGTATTTATGCTGTCCTTTTTGTGTCCCTTCTCTAGGTTTGTTTACACGTCGAGGCAACTGAATGTTGTTTTGTGTATTTTTTCCAGGTTGGATATCGACGAGATCATGGAGGGGGGACTTGAACTAGATGAAGTAGATGGTGTCAGAGATATGCTGACAACAAAGGCCGTACCATTTACCCAAGATCATTGCCCTGTGAGTGGCATCCCTGCCCACAAGAGGATAGAAATGTCTCATCATTGGATTAATATGACCACTCAGAACAAGCTTGTATTGATTTCTGGTAACCTTCCCCTCTTAAAGGACAAGTGGACTCAAAGATATCAGTCAGAGGTAAAGGTTTTGTCATTTTTCTTACATTTAATTAACCATAAACAACACTACAGTGTGAATTTGCCTTGATATAAACTGATATTTCAGATTTACAATAAGCTGTATGTATGAGGAAAGACTCTAAATGCAATGCGAGTAATTTGATACATTGTCCACATTTTTAAGCATCAACTTTACAGTCTGCCTCTGTAAAATAAGGTTATATTCCAGAGATAAACTTTGATCATATATCTATGAATTGCTTTCATGCTGACTTTCCTTGCTTTTATAAGACTTCATATAAATGCACAAACATAGATAAATGATCTTCATTACAGGTCAAAGGGACCTCTTCTGTAAACAATAGAAGTAATTCGAAATATAAGCTCAATTAACCCTTTTTGTTTGGGTTTATCCTGAATACTAAAATACAGTGAAGAACTTGTTTTATCTTTTTCTGTTATTATTCTTTGGTGCAAACTGAGTGCTAATTTAATTTACAGCATAGCACCAGTTCTCTTCCTCTATTTAAAAATGGCCACAGTTGCTTGGTGTTTAAAATAGAAATATTAAGTGATGAGTGTAAAACTTAATATGGAAATGTAAGTTGTAATTACTAGAATTTTATCTACAACCTTACACTGCAAAAGTGCAATGCCATTTACTACAATTCTGTTATGTACTACTCGTAAAAAAAAAGCAAATTCTAGTACTTTCTGCACAAGCTTCTCCTTTAGTGTTTTTGTGTAAAAAGCAGATTTTTTTCAACAAGTAATTTTTCCTAAAACATAAACTGCACGGCAGAGTTAATTAAATTTTATGTGAAAGCTCAGTTATATGGTAGAAGGTAGAATCAACATACTTTTTTTACTTTCTAAATAAAGTAATTTTGAGCAGTTCTTGCAGTTAGTGCACTTTAGCTAAGTCTCTAAAGGTTTGATCTTGATGTGGATGCCATTGAGTGAGCGGAGAACCAGTCGGGGGATGATCTTGGGTTTCATAGTGGGCTCCGCTATGAGCTGGTATCGCTTCAGTGTCAGAGCTGTCACCACTTTCATCTCATTCATAGCAAAGTTCTGACCGATGCAGTTTCTGCAAAATACATAAAATGTAAGAAATACACAAAGACCTGAAAAACAATTAAAATAATTTGATCCTTCTGAGATTTGGACATGCAGAAAATGGAAAGGAGGGATAAATATAGTATGTTATCTTTTAACATTCAGGTCCAAAGGTGCTTGTATTTTAAATGAGATCAATCTTAGATTACAGTGAGTTCCCCCTTTCCCCTACTTGCTCTAGCCCAGTGGTTCCCAAAGGGGGCGGCACGGTATGAAAAAAACAAAACAAAGAATGCTTGGACACTGCTAGCATAATGGATAGGTCTTTGACAGGGCTCCCACACAAACGCAAAGCAGAGGATGAAGCATCGCCAAATATGGTTCCAAACCAACTTCCTTCCAAGCCAAAGACTAGAACATGGTAAATGGTAAATAGACTGGTTCTTATATAGCGCTTTTCTACTCTGAGCACCCAAAGCACTTTATACAACTCGTTCATTCACCCAATCACACACAAGCACTTTTCTAAGTTTTTCGTGCTATCTAACTATCATTCATACATACACATTCACACTCGGATGGATGCATCGGGGAGCAACCTGGGGTTGGTATCTTGCCCAAGGATATTTGGGTAAAACAATGGGGGGCCTAGCAACAAAAGTTTGGGAACCACTGCTCTAGCCCATCATAAAACCAGTTTGCTGATGGAAATGGGGTCAGTGCTAAGTTACACATTCACATACTTGAGACTACTACAAGCAGTCTCTATACAATGATATAGTTTCAGGTGAGGACAAACCTTGGCCCAGCTGAGAAGGGCACAAACGCATGAGGGGATCTCTTAGCAATGTTCTCTGGTAGGAAACGCAGAGGATCAAAGACCTAATGTAATACAGGACAAAGAAAGAGAGCAGTGTTATGTGTATTACTTATTTTCTGAACCTCATCGCCCTTATCACTTGCGCAGAGAAAACTGCATTCTGACACATAATAAAGTAAGTCATTAAACCAGCTTGAATCTGTCCTGAGGTCCACTTTGGCACCAGGGACCTACCCACCTCAGCAAATACAGCACTAGTAATTAATTTAATGCACCAGTTTCATGATTGCTTCTTCAGTTATTTGATATATTGTATGCAGCCTTATGGGCAGAGTGCTGAAAACGTCACAATTTTATTTCGTCATAGATTCCTTTGATGATGTATTCCATGTAGTAAGTTGTGCTGGGAATAAAACTGTCTTTACTTACATTAGGGTTTTCCCAGACAGATGCATTCCTGTGAATTCCAAATACACCTATTCCAACAACAGAACCTACATTTGAAAGAAATGTGTACTTAGTTTATTATTATTAAAAGATTATAGGGTGTGTGTAGCTGAACATTATTTTTCAAACAAAACAAGCATACACCATATCGAAAAATTTATTGTGACACAACTCATAATTCAAATGCAGGGGTTTTAAGTCCAGTTGGCACAGATACATAAAATCAAGCAGCTAGCCATGCAGCGTGATCAAGTGTAAGTGGTATTATTGCAAACTGGAAATGTTTAGGAAGTATAGCAACTCAGCCATGAAGTGCCAGACCATGTAAAGTTGCAGAGTGAGTGTAGAAAAGTCCATGTTAGCGTGAACTACATTACCCAGCAGCTTTGCAGTCATGGGATTCATGGGACTCCTGAGCTAGATAGCCTGACTTAGTTCATGGGCTGATGAGAGACGAGGGGAGAGCTGCTGGGAAGAAAAGCAAATAGCCCCCCTGTGTTTGTTGTAAATGGTGTGTGTCACATAAACGTGAGTTTACATTTCATTTTTAAGATGTTTTACCCTGTGTGTATTTATTCTAGCTACCTTTGGCATATGTGCTAGTTATAGATAACTATGGTGGCCCAGCTATTGGATAGTTTCTGGCCTTGTTCCAGCTTTATTTGTTCCCTTTACCAATTAATGTGACATTGTACGCTGTAACATGGGTGTATTACGTAGTGGTAGAGGGCTGGCTACTGAACAACTGCCTCAATATAAATATTTCATCTCTTGTGTTGGAGTGCCATCTTGTGGCCCATTTTGGGTAGTGTTTTAATAAATGTGATTGCTCTTAAGAAGCAGTATCAGGTTGATGCACTGCCTTAGCAGATTTGTTGTGGAGGAATTTGTGGCCAGCTTTATTACCGTTTAATCTTAATTCATGTTCTAAAGTATTTCCTGTTCTTGATCGCAGAAACCACACCATATCACCCCTCCACATCCTCCTACACCATGTCATATCTCCTTGTACCATCAGTCTGAGTGTAAATAAACTCCACCTCTTACAATCTACTCCCTGGATGTCAGCCTCTCCTTCTGACCAAGGATAACTATTGTAGCAAAAACCAACATTAAACTGATGTGCACCATTCTGTACAGTGAGGTTGCAGAGTGCATAAAAATCTCCAACGCTCTGCTGACTCAGTAACTGCAGAGCTCTAAACCTCCTCTGGCATCAACATCAGCACAAAAACTGTGTGCCTGGAGCTTCATGGCTCATGGATTCCCATGGCTGAGCAGTTCCAGTGAGTGTAATGTGTAGGCGGCGGTGTACTTTCTGCCCATATATATGATAATAATCTGGTGCCAACATTTAAATACTTCCATTTGGAAAAATGAAGAACTGACAAAGCAATTACGCCACACGTTTAAGAGATTTATACTAGTTTATAGAAAAGATGCTGTATGTGACAATACAATCAAATAATACCAATATACCCTTGTAGAATAATAAAGTAATAAATAATAAGTCAATATAGGTCCTTTATTGAATCGTAAAGAAAAGTCATTTATGTATGTAAAGACAAACAACGTCGGTTAAGAGTTTGTGTTTACCATGTGGCATGAGAAATTTCCAAAAGCATTATTAAGTGAAGACATTTAATGTTTACTCTTTGATAATAACAACAGAGTAAAATCACTGACCTGCAGGCACTGTTCTCCCATCACAAAAGGTTACAGTTTTGGTGGTTTTTCTGGCAATTCCTGGTACAGGGGGGTAAAGGCGGAGAGCTTCTTTTATGCACATTGTAGTGTATGGGATTTTACTGAGATCCTCCCTTAAAATGAGACCAACATGCAGTGTTAGTGAAGTCAACTAATAAGAAATCTTGTTTATATGTCTCCTAATAAAGTTTTGGTACCACAGAATGGCACCAACTTGTCTCCCTATTGCAATGTTGTCCTTTCACAAGCCTACCACTCCATGGTTTCCTTGTCATGCAAGGCCTCCATAATCTCCTTCCTGCAAATCTTCTGATGTTCTGGGTTGCAGGCCAGACAGTAGAGGATGAAAGACAGGCCACTGGCTGTGGTGTCATGGCCCTCAAACATGAAGGTGTCCACTTCTGCCCGCATATCTTCATCTGACAGACCCTGCTGGTTCTCATCCTGGCGTTGAAATAAAGGATATTTACAGTTGATAAAAGACAGAATGGACTGCACTATACTCTAACTGGGCTTCTCAATAAAAGTGCTTTGTTACTTTTGCTGCTCAGGCTCATTATATTACTTCATCACCCGACTTCAACTCAGCTGTAGCTGGATAACATTCATCCTTATACAGATACCTTTATAAAATTGGGAATTTATTCAGCAGCCAAGTATCAAGGTCCGCTGTTCTTCTTAAACCATATAAAGCACTAATTGTTTGTTTTTTAAGCAAACACCTGCCATGCAGTTAATTATTGATTTTAATTTTTCCTGCCAAGGACAACAATTTGCTATGATATACTCATAAAGGAAGGATTCTTTCTATTCTTTCATTATCGGTTGATTATATTAATATTATACAAATATTACACAATTATGTGTTTAAGTGATATAAATAAGATTTTTCAATTTGTGTGATTTTCAGTTAAAATGCACGAAAATAAAAAATAAATAAAAATTGGATCATTTTATGCGTTTTAATGTGTTTTAAACTGAACCCATGTCACGAAAGCTAAGTCTACTAAGAGAATAAACATGCTAGCTGAGACAGCCCCTACAAGCTGCCGTTTAGAGAAGTTTCTGGGAAAGAAACTGGGCAAAACACTAACCAGTGTTGATCATTCTCTACACAAAAGAGATTTTTTATTCAGGTTGCTGCTCACGAGAATGAAAAGGCTGATCATCGTCTTTGTGTCAGAGGACATTAACATGCAGCTTGGCAACAGCATGCATCTTTGCTTATTTGCTGCATGCATATGCTATTTCAGCTTTAGGCCAGTACTTCAGATATCTGACACGATCTCAAGTTGGCACTTGCCTTATTTTCTGTATGACCTTTATGCAGGAAAACCCCAGTTTGTGACTTGCCTATACATTAAGCAAATCCTACAATGGGAAATGTGTTGAAGTAAGAGGCTGAAACTGATGACACATAACATACTCTTGCAAAGAGAAGGATGTCCAGAAAGTCCAAATATCTCTTTGCCTGTATTTGTCCAAGCTCCTTCTCTTCCTTTAGTGCTTCTCGCCTCTTTCTTATAACTTCGTCTTTAGAAAAGAATATAAAATGTAAGCATTTGTAGATCTGACACTGATTTTTGGCAACGGTTCAGATGAATCAAAGCAAAGCTTACCTGTATGACTGAGGGCCACCTGACGTGCTTTTCTGTATCTGAAACCATGTGGGCTAAGGTGGAAAATGAGGTCACTGTGGTACGGAAACATTCTGAGCCGAAGGTCAATTAGAAAACTGAGGTCATAAACTGCTTTGATGTATGCATTTGTTCCACTGAAATGACAAAGGAGGCAAACATTAAATGCAGATTTACAACAACCAAAGACTCAACATAAAACTGACACTGTAAATGACTCTTTAAAAAGATTCATCTGGGCTCACCCCTCTGTCTGACAGTTGCTGTAGCAGCTGAAGGCACACTTCATAATGCTGTCCAGTGTCATGAGGCTCATGTGTTTAAACAATTCAAAAGGCTCATTTGTGCTTGCATAACTTTCCCACTTATCCTGCCAACAATGAGAGAACAGATGTGTCAGAAGAAAATTGTACATAGCATGATCAGCTACATGAAATGTGTTTTGTATTGATCACTAAGCAATCCACATGTCTACGTAACTTTTTACATGAACTCTTGTGTGATAAACTTATTTAGCAACTAACAGCTTCCTCTTTTCTAAGAACATACAGACTTAGAAAAGGGGAACCTCAGCTCTAAGTTCTTGGAATAACTTTGTTACCTTTGTACACACACAAGCTTGTATAAACAAAGAACGCAGACAGTGACAGAGCGCAAGTCCGTGAGTGCCTCTTGCGAGTACGAGCGCTCTGTGACCGTCCTCGCGAGTAAAGACAACTGCAGTGTTTGTGTTTTCTAACTCAGGCGTCACAGCTGAAGAACTGTGGGGTGATTCTTAGAAATCCCCAGTCATTTAAATTGGTCCTTCGAGCTGGATAGATGAGTTGCTGGCTGTGTCGTAAGTACCCATCCTAATGTGTACCTCATGCATCCTGTTCTACGACCCTGAAGCCATCCTTCATGTGTTTCTTCAGTTTTTTTCATATCTGTCTCTTTCAACTTGAGTCAAAACGTGACCTAACTCCCTCCAATCTGTGTTTTCATTTCGTGCTACAGACACGCGTCGTTTTGGCATTCTACTCAGTTCCTGTACTTTTTCTGTTTGTATCACTGAGCACACAGCATTGCCACTTTTAGTTACATAGAGGTGCTGCAAGGTAAGCTTCTGTGGGCCTAATCTGTGAATTTGTGTGTCATATGAAGGGTCTTTGTTTAAATCTTAGGGTGTTGTGATACTCATCAAAAGCAAGTGGTCGGGAGTCTGGTGGCAAATACTTCTCTGCCAACCTCTGTAGAGGCTCTAATGGTGGAAGGTCTAGAGTCTAATAGTAGTGGGACACTCCTTTTCCCGCACTGCTATAATTAATCTGTCCCTCTTCTTCTACCTCTTCATAGTTTAACATTAATTCTGCATGCACGCCTTGTGGTCCTAGAACTACGCCAATTTTTAATTTTTCCATGCTGTCTCTCCCTAGGAGGTTGACTGGACAGGATGGATCGTATATACATTGGTTTTTACAGCTCTTGCCACTTTCTCTATGCACTAGCAGTAGCCCTTCTGTTAGAGATTTTACACTAGTGTGACCTGATGCAGACTTAACTATCAGGGTCTCTTTTGAAAATTTCAGGTTATTAGGTTTTTGATTTAGCACGGTTTTGCATGCACCTGTGTCGCATAACATAGTTACGTAAATTTTTAGTATGGGTCTCTCTCCTAACAGTGTAACTAGTTCATGCACGTTAAACACTTCTGTATCATCCTGTTTTTCCTCACTTCCTTGCTCTCTGTCTAGTCAATCTTCGTTCCTACCTTCTCTCTTAGAAATCCCCTGTCAAGATGTGATCTCTCTGCAGGATACAGACACTGCTCCTGCTTTACTTCTATGATATTTACTGACACGTGCTGACTAACACATCACGACTTTGATTTTATTTATCAATTATGCAACTAAATTGTCTTCAACGTACCAACATAGTCTCAGCAGACTCTGACATCAATTTTACGTATGGTTTCAAAACATCATAATGGAAACCTGGCGTTAAGAGCCTTCTTTGACGGAACCACTTCTGACCTTCTGACACCAACAACCCATTTCCTGAAGAACATGTGCATGAGTGAGGAAAGCAGCAAAACAAACAACTCTGCACTTTAACAAAATGCTGTAGAAGGGAGAAAAATGAACCTTACCAATCCAACCCTCCACAAAACGGTAGGCAAAATCATCTTTTGGCTCTGTTAGGAAACAAAACAAATAAAAATGGTGTTAGGGACCTTTAACTTTACTACACAGTTATAAATGTGCATCAACACAACAACTATGCAAAATATTTCTCATACCTGATGATGTCAGGATAGTTTTTGCATAATCTGGATGCTGAATAATGATGATACTGAGAAAGGGGCCAAACCAGATTGGGAAAACATATGAGTACTCCTGTCCCCATTTCACTACCTTGTCCATAACGGTCCCATCTTGTTTAAACTGAAAGAGAAAAAGTACAACTGAAACACATCACAGCAGGCAGACTTTACTCGTGTAAATTGTGTTGTTTGTCATCTGTGTGTGTCTCTGTTTGCAGAATGGTGTTCTCCAACATGGTGTGGTCTAGTGATGGGATTTCCGGCTCTTTTTAGAGATCCGGCTCTTTAGGTTCGGCTCACTAAAAAGAGCCGGCTCTTTCGGCTCCGAACCGGCTCTTCAGGTTGTTTTGTTGCTTTAATTAATTTATTATTAACAATAATATAAAATTATGCACAAAAGGAATTACTAACGTAAAAACAAGTGGTTTTATTTATATATGTTTATATATAAATATATGCGGTGGCCCCTAGAGACAAAACACGTACAAACTCCAAAACACATTTCTAGCATGAACTGAACTTCCAAAGCAGAGCTACTAGATCACTTAAATTACACAATTGAAAGCATGTGTGTATTGTTTGTGTATTTATACACAGGCACTCATATATATATTCAAATAATTTAAAAAAAAGTTCATTTACCTGTTATTACCACACACCAAATCCGGTCGTTGGTACTTGCTGGCTTGTGTAGCCACAAGATAACAAAGGCTCAACACTGCGCCCAGCATCCTGGAGCACTTCTGTTGTCTTTTGTACGTGTTTTGAGTTTTTATGTGCTTCTGAGTTTTTAAATGCTTCTGAGTTTTTACGTGCTTCGGAGTTTGTACGTGTTTTTACGTGTTTTGGAGTTTTTACGTGTTTTGGAGTTTGTACGTGTTTTTACGTGTTTTGGAGTTTGTACATGCTTCAGAGTTCGTACGTGATTTGAAGTTTGTATGTGCTTTGTCTCTAGGGGCCACCGTAAATATACTTTTATTTATTCACTCCACATAAAATGTAATAAATAAATCATATAATACAAAAATCAACTATTCACATTTCAAGTTTTAACTATTTAAATTTTCAGCTTTTTCCTTTCACAAATTTAAAGTGAAAAGAACACAAAACACTGCAAACCACAACACAATTAAATATAAATTACAATATGAAAACTAAAAGAACATGCATATTCTCTGTCATATGGACCTGCATGAATAAACTTTCTCAATCCTTTATCATCTGCAACCGAAAATAGTTGTGGATGATTACTATACCTTTCTAATGTTGTTGTCCCTGCCTCTCTTTCTCTCTCTCTGGCTCTGTTCCTGTGCTACTGAGTGTAACTACCGCCCCTCCCCCCTCTGCCCAGCGTAAAGCACAAGGCTCGCGTGCAGAGTGAAGCGGAAAAAAAGTGCGAGAGAGAGGCTGAGAGAAAGAAAAAAAAAAAAAAACAACCCACGTGACGGCTCGCGATAAGGACCCGGCTCGCGTCGTTCACGTCAAAGAGCCGGCTCTAAGAGCCATTTCGTTCGCGAACGACCCATCACTAGTGTGGTCAGCTTTACTGGACGGTTACACATGTTACAGCTGCTGCGAGTGTGTTGAGACAGTTACCTCCAGAACATGTCCAAACAGCCAGTGTGGCGGCGGCCCCGGAAAAGCTTGGAAGTTCCGCAGTGCTTCCCTTCTTTTCGCAAGTAGAATTGTTAATTTATAAACCACGACAAAAACACAGAGCACAACAAAGACGTAATGCATGTGAGGCCAGCCCAGCTGAAACTCCGCGAAAGTTTTAGTTAGTTTCATCTTGCAGGTGCAAGTGTCTTCCGCCTCCGCGTGCAGGAAAACCTCCCCAACAAAGCGCAAAAGGTGATCTGAGCTCACCTTTCTGATAAGAGCTGGAGGAAAAGCGATGTTTTCAGTGCTGTCTCCGGTAGGTGGGGAATTTGACAATCAATAAAACGCTGACTTCATGTCCTGACGGAACTGTTGGCGTTTTGAGCGCAGGAGTGCAACAGCAACATCATTACGGCGGAAAATGAGAACTGGGATGATGAAGATGCAAATATGGGAAGAGTATTGAATTAAAAAGTAGATTATGAAGAAGTGCGGTTAAAAAAATATTTACAAATTCTATCAAAAATAACTTTGTTTGTTAACCAAAATAATTTCTTCTTATGTAAAGTGAACATCACACGCAAAAATGTAGGTTTTCCTTTTGGCTATTCTGTTTGCCTGTCAAACACTTGTTCCTTCATATTGTTACTACATACGTTGAGTTTATTTTAAGAAATATTGACACAATCAAATCCATTTAATTGACTTTATGATTAAAAAACTCAACAAGCAAGGAAATCCTTGACAACGCCTCTAACTTTATATTGTTAAATATAATCTGTGCAGATTATATTCATGTTTTTTTAAACGAATAAATACTCCAGATTACATATCATACTTAATTGCATGCTGATCTATGACAAATTAAGACACTTTAAAGTACTCAGCTCAGCACTTTTGGGGCGTTTATGATATTCATTAGAATTTAATCTCATTAATAAAAGTGTAATTGTGTTAGTTGTTGTACTTGGCAGCCAATAAGTTGGTTACAAGTGCTTTGTTTGCACATGAAGTCCAAACTCCAGTGAGTTTAACCGTACGATAAACTGTACAAACAGCTCAATCACAGTTTGGTTCAACCCTCACAAACATTATCTCAGCATAAAATACAATGTGAGAACATATTTGGCATCTATATATTAAAAAAGAAACTGGTTTGCGATGCACATTTTGTGTCTTAACACCCATACTAAATGTAAGAAGCAAATCATATGCCAGACCACATCAGAAAAACAGTGTGGGTGACAACCTTGCTAAATTTCCTCTGTACTGGCTGTTGGACCACTTCCGATGTGTCAGGCTCATTTAAACTGTTAAGCTCAATCTAAAACCTTTTGCTGAGAGGCAGAGTTTGTGATCTGTGTTTTTATGAGCAGTAATGGTACAGCCAGGATGCTTCATGTTGGGTTTTATTTCTGCGGGGACAGGAATTTCTCCCATATGAAACAGAAAGGCTTCATTTTCATCTTTTTACTTGTTTGGAACTTCTCTACTTTCTCAGGAAACAGTGAGTATCTGATCAAATCATTACTTAACTAAATTCATTATTCAAATTGCTTAATTAAATACAATGTATTTAAAATACAATTGATGAACTGACTGTTGAATATTTTATATTTTTTTCAAGTGACTGTTAATTTAAATGAGCAACGTGATATTTTGCGAGTCGCAACACAACTTAATTTTTCGCTGGGATGTCGAGCTGTGATACCGTGTCAGCATTACATCCATCGATCAGACTCTTTCAAATGGTTTTACAAGAAGGACCATAGCAGTAAGCAGGTTCAGTTATTCTTCCAAGATAAGAGGGGAATGCTATATCATCAAATATCCAAATTGAGAATTGGATCCAATCATTCCTTGCTCATCAGCTCTTTTACCGAGGAGGATGAAGGTGTGTACTGGTGTGAAACTTGCCAAGAAACATGCCAAAAGTCCACTGACATCATAGTGAAGAAAGGTTTGTCCTGCTGTCATATTTTTCTCCGTTAAGTCAGAATCTACCTGTGCTTATGGTTTTTAAATTTGCCAAAGATAATTATCACAATCCTTTACCTCTCTTTTTTCAGAGACGTGGAAAGACGTCAATGAGACAGTTTACATTGTTGCTGGCAGCAGTTTTCAGCATACATGTTCAAGTAAACTTGATAAAATAAACTTTTGGACTTTTGAAGCAACGACTGCTGTTGGGAAATCAGAAGTAAGAGCAACAACAGACAATTTGACTTTCAACAAGTCTATATATATTGGAAATGTCAGAAGAGAAGATGCTGGGAAATATACCTGCTGGATGAGTAGCTGTGTCGGACACAGTATTAAGCGAGTCACTATCAATTTGTGTGTAGTTACAGGTGAGAAACACACAAACATCATTGTTTCATAGTAGAAGATAACCTGATGTAACCTTTTGATCTTTACTTACAGTATATGACAGTAAGGATTCATCTGCATCTTGCGCTGTGACGTGCGGCATGAAATCAAATAATCCAAACAGAACTTCAACTACATCTGTGCCTGTACATCCACACGGGTCCCTAAAGTGCAATATAGATTCAGTGTTTGATGGATACACTACAGTTACTAAGAGTCCCACATTTAGCACAAACGCATTTAGCACAACAACAGGTGGGTGTTTAGCCATATGCTGTTTGTGAACCTTTTTCACCCGAATCAAAGAAATATTAATATTTAGCTTTTGGTTTAACAGGTTTTCAAAAAGAGCCTGAAGACTGGATCCCACTTATTTGTGGTATATCAGTATCATATGTCATTTTAATGGCACTTTTAATTTTCTGGTTGAAATCAAGGTTACATTCAGCTGCGCCTCACTTCCACTTCCTTTGTATTTTATTGTTTTGTTTTTTTCTTATGGTTTGCTTGAAAAACTTTCCCCTCTGATTCTGAATATGCTTCTGCTTCTGTCTCACCAAAGCATTTCCTGTTCAGATTTGTTGCTGTGGCTTGAATAGCAGGGTAAGTGTCTGTGCTGACATCGAGGTGTAACCTAAAACCCTCATGCAGAAATGAAGTGTGTGCGTGTTGCTTTGTCTGGGTAATGAAATGTATTGCTTTTTACTGCAGGTGGAAGAAGAGTCTTCAGTGGTTTATTCATCAATTATCATCAGGACACCGGGCAAAAGAATTAATCACATGACCTCTAGTGATTGCAGTGAAATAAAAGTATAGAGAAAAAAGTCCAGGATAAGTGCAGTCACTTTTATTTATATATAACTGAACTTTTACCTAATTTTCTGAAGGCAGGGCGGGTGTTTTAAAGTACATGGATCAAGATAATTTTAATGAGAAACTTTGAGTGTGATACAGATGTTATGTAACAACATTTTTTGTTGTTGTTGTTGTTGTTGCTCAGTACAGAGGTGAGGTCCATTCATGAACTGCATGAAAGCACAGTTTCTGATTACCTTGCAGATCAAGTTAAGATAAAACAAATGTAGGTAAAGAAGTAATGTTGACCTCAATATTCTACGGCAATTAAATGCTGCTTTCACAAAGAGGAACGTTATTAGGTACATTAATTTAGTCGAGCTCAGCAATTAAAACAAATTTACAAACAATTTCTATTTTTTTTGTTAAAAGAAAAAATACTTTTTACACTAAATTTTTTTTACAGCTGTATTTTGTCTTGCAGTTTTAGGTTTTATATAATCACCATATAAAATATAACCGCAGTAAAAAAGCATCTAAGCAAAAGGTTGCATAAAGAAGGCTGTTAAAAGTGTTAAAACCCCAGCAGTACTGCGTCTGCAGTGTTAATCAATAATGAGCATCAGTGATAGCAAAACAATAACACCCTGCAGACAAAAGGTTATAGTATGATTATTACTGATTATTACTCCGAATAGCCTATGTGAGTACCTCACCCACTTTTTTTATACACCACAACACCAACCCACAGAGACAGACAGGACAAGACACGCAGGACAAACCACTGCATCACGATCTGTCATTGGTGGCGGTGTGCACAGCTCTAATGAAAACAAACCCAAATAAGGCAGCTGGTCCAAATAATATCCTCAGGCATGCACTCAGGGTCTGCTCATCAGAGCTGGATGGTGTATTCATAGACATACAATCTGCCCATCCTTTAAGTCCATTACCAGTGTGGCCCTCTCCAAGAAACATACTGCCACATGCTTAAATGACCATCATTCTTTTGGACTAACATATGGGCTCAAAATGTGGTCATAAATATTTTATACTTGTAAAAAAGATTTGTATGTGTAAAAAAGATTTGTATGTGTAAAAAAGATTTGTGTGTGCGTAAAAAAGATTTGTATGTGTAAAAAGAATTTGTGTGTGCGTAAAAAAGATTTGTGTGTGGACTTAGAAAAAAAAAAACCAAGTTACAAGTACGGATTTTGACCCTATTTTTCTTCCTTTCATCTGATTGGTCAATGTCATGTCAATCACAAATGTAACAATCCAATCAGAGAACAGATGGGTTTAGCTGTCGGAGGGGCGCTTTTTTGAACTGCAGGTCCTTGAAGGGTGATACAGTTTGAAGCTGGAGGATCGCTATATAAATATCCGATAGCAGCTAGGTCCCCTAACTTTCAGTAGCTGTTGAAAGGAAAAAGTTGTGGTATATCAGTGGTTAGAAATACCATTATTACTTTAGGATTAGTTTAACACAAAGTCAGGGCTGACCCGGGACCATTGCTGTGAGTCACAGTGCGCAGCATAAAAGTCCTTTCACATCGGACGCAGGATGTGCTGCTAATGCTAACTAAAAGCAAAGGATCCAGAATTTGTTACGCTGGCTGCTGGGCTCTGTGGGTTTTTGCAGCAGCTCTACCTGTACTAGATGCACCTGCTCCTTGTCGTTTCTATCTCTGACTTTATGTCCTCTACAAGAGGTTTTTTTGCTGGTTCTTCAAATGTTCAATAAAAACATGTATGTTAATTCATGACGAAGAAAGCTTTGTAATTAGTGTGAATGCTTGAAAAGCATTCACAGTATTGTTATTCTAATCTTTATTATTATTATTATATTTTATTTTTCCGTACGTTTTTTGAAAGCCTACTCCTTCAAAACCGTTCAACTTAGAAAAACCATTCAAACATCGTTAGATTCCTATTCTTTTGGACAACATTGCTTCTATTTTTCTCATTTTTAACATTTATATTTTTAATTTTATTCAACTTTATTCAACAAAAATTTCCCATGTATTTCAATGGGGAGACCCTTCAAATCCTCATTCAACTTACTCATTTTTAAACTCTTACTACTTCCACATACATTGACATAGAACCACCATTCAAACTTTAAAACGAAGACAAGACATTCAACTATTCAACTTGTATTTATCTTTTCAATATCTATTATACTTTTTCTTCAGTTCCAGTTTAAGTTTCATGATGTTTTTTCACCCGTTTCAGAGTTTATAATGGGTGTCTATGGGACGGAATGTTGGGGCTAGAGTGAGACAGCTCAACTGCTAGAGTGAGAGGAGCAAAAAAATTTATCTTAAAATATTTTTTAAAACTGCTGCTGTGTCCGCAGCGTTTGCTCTACAGGTATGATTTTACCCTCAAAACGTAGCCATGGCTGTCCTCTTTCATCCAATGTGTTTACTATTGTCCTAGGTGTTATGGTTCTTTCATAAATGTCACCAATGCACAGCCTCCTCCCTCCAACTCTTCCATAGACTCTAATGTTAAAATGGCTCAGAAGGTTCGTTTGAAAATCAGAAGAGCATGGTGTCTTTACACTGTCACCACGTCCATATAATAAACTCCACAGGCATGAAAACTGAGAATTTGGTAGACTAGACATGGCTGTCGCTCACGGTGAAAGAATTTTGTCAGTACGACATGTACTTTTCATTTGGGAACGATTTGTTTCGGCCTGACTTTTCTGTTCATTTTAAGCAGCAAAAGTGAGGTGCATGTCTGTGTCGTGTGTATGGAGCCATTGGGTGCAGTCACTATAGCAACCAGGCTCACACCTGTCTGCTTAACGAGCTCTCTCTGCCACTATGCCAAGATTCATCTTAAACACTTCTCTTTCAACTGCTGCTGTGTCCACAGTGTTAAAGCCATCATTTTACCCTCAAAACGTCGCCATCGTTGTTCTCTTTCCAACATCTTGTCTTTCAAAGCTCAGAGATGTCAACTTTTTAAACTGTGTGGATCCAAGTGGAGGGATCACATTTGAGTCATTCAGTGATTCAAAGAATATGAACTTTTAATATTCTTTCAGATGTTTTCTGACTCTAAATGTTCTTTTCTCATTTCTTAGGTTTTTCTAATTTACAATTAAAACATTTTCAGCTTTTTTCCAACTTCTTCTTCTGTGTAACCTTCAGCTTTTAGCAGTTCAGCACTGTTGTTTTCAGGTTAAATTCAGGTTGTTTTTTTTGTTTTTTTTATCTCATTCAAAATTTTTAACTCAAAATTCAGCAATTAATTCATTTCAGTCCACATGTCTGTGTCCGTGTGTATGGAGCCCTTGGGTGCAGTCACTATAGCAACCAGGCTCACACCTGCCTGCTTAACGAGCTCTGTCTCTCACTCTGCCAAGATTAAATCAAAAATGTGTGTTACATCTAAGCAGTTGTAGTAAGATTAACTTTTTCAATAGGTACAATAAGACAGGTTTGACAGGCTTTTGCCACAGATTAACAGTATGTCAGTAGTTAATATAGGCTAACTGAATAGAGCCCTGAATTATTGCCCTGTTAAATTCAAGTTGATTGTGTATTGGTGGACTTGTCTTCTCCACACAGGTTTTTCATACCTCGGCAGTTTTAGTCAGTTGATGACTTTAAAATAATCTTTTCTGACTGGATAATTAAAGCTCACAGCATCTACCTGTCTGTAGTGTATTTTCCCACATTTTAAATAATCGAATCTCATTTAATGTCTCTGTTTTTAGTCTGTATAGTTTATCTCCCCACGAATACGCTCAAAGTAGTCTTAAAATAAAATCCATAAAACAGTTCAAGATGACATACTTTTTATTTGCTAATTTAATGCCAGTTGCCCTCTTTCCTGAGTATAAGCGAATGAGTGACATAAAGAGAAAAAGTACCAATTTGTATGCTGGTGAGTCTTGTGTATTTTTTTCTCTGTCTCTCTATGACAGAGAAATATATATGCTCATTATTGATGTTCAAACTGATGCTCAAATTTCCAAGCACCACCTGAACGCCTCATCAGTCTTTAACTAATCACTGCACCAACTGCCGTCATTCCGCTTTGCTCTCTGCTGTGGTAAGTACAATACACTCAGTACAGCACGGTTTTAATTTTATGATGGTAAAAATACATGTTTGACATTTAAACTCACATATCAAGTCTTTTTAAAGTTCAACAGAGTTCAAAGAATAAAGAAAGCAAAAAAAGAATAACCTTTGCTACCATTTATATAGGTTTATGACTTTTGCTGTTAGCAGCAGTGCTAACGCTAGCTTCAATGCTAATGCTAGCTATAGTGCTAACACTAGCCTTAGCAGTTGTTAACTGACAAAAAGAATATTCTTGTGATATTCCTGTGATATTTATTGGCGGTCAGTGAGACAAAAGTAACAAATGAGATTTATTATTGCCATTGTGCCTCAGTTTTAACAGTAAGAGTACTTTATGACTTTTGCTGTTAGTAGCAGTGCTAATGCTAGCTTCGATGCTAATGCTAGCATCAATGCTAACGCTAGCTATAGTGCCAACACTAGCCTTAGCAGTTTTTAACTGACAAAAAGAATATTCCTGTGATATTCCTGTGATATTTATTGGCGGTCAGTGAGACAAAAGTAACAAATGAGCTTTATTATTGCCATTGTGCCTCAGTTTTAACAGTAAGAGTGCTAGTTCTACCAGCAGTGCTAACACTAACTGAAGTGCTAACGCTAGCAGGAATGCTAGCGTTAGCAGCGATGCTAAGGCTAGTAACAGTCTAACAGTAGCCTTATATAAGTACTTAAATAAATACTTCAGTTAATTAGTTTGAATTATAAAATGGCTGCTGTATCAGCTGGTGTGCTATATTACTCTATAATTACCCTGCTGACTATAAGTTCAGTGTATCATGTCGTGTGGGCTTTGTTTTTTTGTTAGTCTGATAACACTGTACAGACAACTAACATGTTATTTCTTGTCTTACACTTTCAGGAACTTGACTCACATCTGTGCTTTGCCTGGTAGGTGTGCACATACTGTTAGAGAAGTACACCAAATTTTTAAAAAAAGAGTCTGACTAATATAAGCTTTAAAGTGATGGGTTCAAACTTTGTGCTAGACCTTTTAAACACATTTTTATAATAAATACACATAAGTTCAGCTTAACAATTGGGCTAAAATATTTTTTTCGTACATTTTTGCACATTACATGTGATTAGTTAACAATTCACTCAATCATATTTGTATTTAAAAATATTATTGCTGAATTTAATTAAATATTTATTCTTTTAAAAAGTGCCAAATTGTGCAACTTTTTGCACATGGCAGCCGACAACAGTTTAGCTTGAATATTTGTTTTGTCCTTTTTCAGTAGTCACAATTAGTTCATACAATTACCATGTGATATAATTATTATTTTTTTCTTGTTTTTTGTTCACAGTGTGCAGAAGAAGAACAAGGACCAGATCTCCAGTCTTCTATCTCACATACCAACCCCCCAACCCCTCTATCTTCTGTCCTACTCCACCTGTTGTCTCTGCCTTCTTTCCATCTGTATTTCACCCTGTGGTTTGTGAGAAATTTTGCCAAACCAAGAATCTTATTGCGGTTTGATTTAAAGCCGTGTC
This sequence comes from Mchenga conophoros, assembly GCF_057382185.1. Lineage (NCBI taxonomy): Eukaryota > Metazoa > Chordata > Actinopteri > Cichliformes > Cichlidae > Mchenga > Mchenga conophoros. The sequence continues at coordinate 22,331,312 of NC_140536.1, forward strand.
TCTCCTGCTCTGTCTGTTCTCTCTGCTAAATTTTCTCTCTACCTGTTTTTCACTCTTTGGCTTGCTGCTGAAAAATGCACAAGCCAATAAAACAATAAAGAGTGCATATTTTGCCTCAACCTGAGAACAAACTGAACAAACAAAGAAAACTCTGCGGTTTGATTTAAAGCCGTGTCTCTCCTGCTCTGTCTGTTCTCTCTGCTAAATTTTCTCTCTACCTGTTTTTCACTCTTGGCTTGCTGCTGAAAAATGCCAAGCCATTAAAGCAATAAAGAGTGCATATTGCCTCTACCTGAGAACAAACTGAACAAATAAAGAAAACTCTAATTCACGGTTTGATTGTGATTTCCCAGCCGTGTTTCTCCTGCTCTGTCTGTTCTCTCTTCTAAATTTTCTCTCTAGCTGTTTTTCACTTTGTGCTTGCTGCTAAGTTGTGCCAAGCCAATAAAGAGAGTGCATATTATTCTCTCGACTGACAAACTGTCAAACAAACAAAGACATCTGTTTCTGAGAAATAAAAACTGAAATATAAAGACAAAGAAAACATCTCCTGCTCTGTGCCACTCTTATTTTATAAACATATTTTCTAAAGACTAAGAGAAACACTTGTGTAAAAATGCCAAGGAAGCAGAAAAAGTCACAAGCTGCAAAACAACGCTGGAAGAAGTTCCATGAGTTTCATGAAGTACCAACATGTGAACAAGCTGAGTGTGATTTTCCTCAGAGCTCTGCAGAAGACTTTGTGTCTGCAAAGACCAATGCTGATGGTGTCAAACAGGCAGGTCAACATGTTCCTGCACATGTACAACAGGTATCCTATGCAGATGCTGTAAAGATTGGATTGCAGCATGAATTTAATGATCATCAGGTAAACCATAGAGACCAACCTGAGGTGTCAAGTGCCCCACAGGTGGGTTATGCTGATATTGTAAAAAGAGGCCGTCACAGTGATGTGGCAGGACCATCTCATGCAGAAAGAGTGAACTTTGAAAACCAGCCCTCTGTTACACATATCTGTGCATCTCACAGCCAGGCTCATCCCAAATATGGAGACTCCAGAAACAAGCAGTGCACATGTAACTCACTCACATTTCTTGCTTTCCTTCATGAGAATGATAACATGACTACAGCTGACCTTAATCTGGTCTTGGATAAAGGTGATGTGATGTACAAAGAGGCCAAGAAAAGATTTCCTAAAAATATTCATTTGGCAACCGATGAGCTGCCAGACAAAGTTGATGCTCGCTGGTCTATGTATGATGTCGACATGACACAGCCTTCCCGGTATGGGACATTTGAAGAACCTCCAGAGGAAGCAGTAGATACCTTTCTCAGCTTAGAAGCAGGACTGAGCTGCCTGTTGTCAGATGTGCAGTATGCCTTATTGATTATGAGTGGATTGTGTATCGCAGTGTTCAGATCCACATCAGGCAAATATGGTTTCTTTGATCCACACTCCAGAACACCCAGTGGTCTTCCTCTACTACTACAGTCACGTAATCGTGGTACAGCAGTGATGCTGAAATTCACACTCCTCAGTGACATGATTAAGAGGATCCAAGATTCTTATGAAATGATGGAGATATCACCCTCTTGTAACTATGAACTGAAGCCTGTGCAGTTCTACAGTATGAGCACAGTCAACCTGAGTGATACTATCACAGACACAGTCTGCAGACCAACAGCTGCCACTGCTGTGGCATCTACTCACTCTGATACAACTGTTGATGAAGCAAACTCCTCTACTCCAAGGAGAAACACAACGACTGATCTGACTGAGAACATCTTTTGTCAAATGTCCATTTGTACGCCACCGGTGAAACAAAAAGAAGTCCACGTGACTCAGTTCACATCATATGAAGATCAGAATGAACCTCCTAATATACCAACTGAAGAACTATGCAGTGAATTAAGTTTCCTTCCATCAAGTGATGCTTTTTCATGTCAATCAAATGCTGCCATAACAAATGTTGCTGCCTGTGACCTTTCTGATATAGTTTTACAAAAAGTGAAAAAAGTTAATAAACAACAAAGGCAAAAACTGAGAAGAAGATTAATGGCATCAGAGAAACCCAGAAATCAGAGAAAAAAAAACCAAAAAAGGAAAGAACGACAAAAGTATGCTTCAAACAAAGAGTACAAAGAAAAGAAAAAGTCTTGCACAAGCGAGGCATATAAAAACAATCCTGAAGTCAGACAGAAAAAACAACAGTATATGAAAAGACGTTACTGTGAAAATGATGAATTCAGAAAGAAACAAAAACAATATGTTAAAAAACGTTTTTCTGAGAATGCTACAGTTAGAAAGAAACAACAACAATATATTAAAAGACGCTACTGTGAGAACGATGAATTCAGAAAGAAACAACAACAATATATTAAAAGACGCTACTGTGAGAACGATGAATTCAGAAAGAAACAACAACAATATATTAAAAGACGCTACTGTGACAATGCTGAATTTAGACAAAAACAAAAAAACTATATAACTAAAAGGTATCAAGAAAACCCTGAATTCAGAGAGAGACAGAGATCTCGAGTGACTCAGCGTTATGCACGTGACAATGCATTCAGAGTAAGACACAGACAACTAATGAAACAACTAATGCGAGACAGGTATCAAAGTAATCTTGCATTCAGGATTATGCACAACATGAGATGTGCAATGAAAATAAAAAGGAAATACAGATGGGTGAACAGACAAACCCAAGAGAGTGACAACAGTGTGATCAACGAGGCCATATCTGTGTTCAAATCACAAATCAAAGCTGGACCATCATACCCATGTACTGTATGCTTCAAGGCTTCATTTCCAAACCAAGTGCGACCCTGCACAAGGTCAAAGTATGTCAAAAACCCACATGTAGTTGCAACATGTTTGACAGGAAAGTTTGTTCATGTTTGTGATGAAAACTGCAGAAATGAGCAGTGCAAAGTGCCTGATGAGAGAAAGAGAGAGTGGATATGTCACACCTGCCACGATCATCTTAAAAATGGATCCATGCCAGCACTTGCTGTTGCCAATAAGTTGGATCTTGCTGATATTCCAGCTGAACTTTCTGATCTCAACATACTGGAGAGACATCTCATAGCCAAGTGCATACCATTTGCCAAGATCATTCCTCTTCCCAAAGGCAGACAAAGAGCAATTAGAGGAAATGTGGTCTGTGTCCCATCAGAGGTACAGGAAACTGTTGAAACACTACCTCGATTGAGAATTAATTCTCAGGTGATCAGAGTAAAATTGAAGAGACGCTTGTCTTACAAAGGTCATCAGCTGTTTCAGACTGTAAGCTGGTCTAAACTTGTGCAAGCACTGCATAAACTCAAGCAGATTCATCCACAGTATAAGGATGTGAGCATCAGAGATGATGCTGAGCTGTGTGATCCAACTCTTCCTGATGAAGATGATGAGGATGATGATGATGAAAACATGAATGAGGACGATTATGATGAGGCTGATTTAATGGAAATTGACAGCTGTGAGAAAAATGCACTGAGTGAAGCACAAAATATAAATGAACAGGACATTGACATGTTACCCTGTGATGGTGAACAATCGCATGAACAGATGAGAGATGATTCAGAGCAAGCAGATGGACTGACTAATGGTGGTTTTGCACTCGAGTCCTGTTTGCAGCCCCCTGATGTGGCTGAGGAGATATTATGTTTCAGTGAAGGAATCTACTCTGTTGCTCCTGCAGAGAGAAACAATCCAATAAGTTTTTTCAAAACACCTAAACTGGAGGCCATGGCCTTCCCTGTGCAGTTTCCTACAGGCCAAAACACACTTGATGAAAGAAGGCTGATCAAAGTATCCCCCAGTGGGTATTTCAAATCAAGACTTTTCTGCATTGATGATCGTTTTGCCAAAGACACAAACTATTTATTCTTTGCACAGTTTGTGACTGAAATACACTTGGCTACATCCAGCATGACAGTACAGTTAAGGAAGGCAAAGCCTCTGACCAGAGATGGTAGAAAAATAACCTCAGGCATGTTACAAGATAAACATGAGGTGGAGAAACTGGTGCGAAATAAAGATGCAGTGAGATTCATGCAGCCTCTGAGAGGAACCCCAGCCTATTGGGAGAAAACAACAAGAGATCTTTTTGCCATGATCAGACAGTTGGGAACTCCCACGTTCTTTTGCACATTTTCAGCTGCTGAAATGCGCTGGCCTGAAGTGATCGAGGCAATAACAAGGCAGCAAGGTGAACAAGTGAATTTTGAAGGACTCGACTGGTCAGCAAAGTGTGACATCCTGAGAAGCAATCCTGTCACAACAATGCGCATGTTTGACAAGAGAGTTGAAGCATTATTCAGAGATTTACTCTTATCTCCCGCAGAGCCACTTGGCAAAGTCATTGACTACTTTTACAGAGTTGAGTTTCAGCACAGAGGAAGCCCACACATACACTGCCTCCTGTGGGTAGAAGGTGCTCCTGTGTTTGAGGAGGATGATGAGCAAACTGTTGTTGATTTTATAAACAAATACATCACAGCTCAGCTGCCTGATCCACATAAACAACCTGAACTGTACAAAAAAGTAACAGAAGTGCAAAAACACAGTAAGAACCACACAAAGACGTGCTTTAGGAGTTTAAGCTCCAGGTGCCGTTTTGGTTTTCCCAAACCACCCTGCAATGAGACAATGATCACAAGACCCAGTGAGGATGATGCACTGGAAGTAGAAACGGCAAAGAACAAGCTCAGACCACTGAACCAGCTGCTGAATGAACCTGAAACTGCTTCCATGAGTTTAGAGCAGCTCTTGGAAAGATGCAAGTTGACACATGCAGAATATCAGAGATACCTGAATAAAATGAACATGAGGAGTACGATCATACTAAAGCGTGATCCAAAAGACTCTTGGATAAACGGCTATAATCCACATCTGCTTGAAGCCTGGAACAGTAATATTGACATAAGCTTTGTTTTAGATGCTTTTGGTGCTGCAAATTATTTAATGAAATATATATCAAAAAAAGAGGGCGGGCTATCTGAGTACCTGAAAACTGTCATTGAGAACTCCCATAAGGACAGTGTAAATGAGTGCGATGAAATGAGAGCCGTCATGCAGGCATATTCAAAGAAGCGAGAGATCAGTGCACAGGAGTGTGTTGCTCGTGCATGTGGTCTTCACATGAAGCAATGCTCACGTGCTGTAATATTCATTCCAACTGATGATAATCCTGTGAAAATGAGTCGTCCCCTGTCAGTTCTGGACAACACAACACCTGAGTCTTCCAATGTTTGGATGACATCTTTGAATGACAAATACAAAGCCAGACCTGAAACACCAGAGTATGAGGAGATGTGCATGGCAGACTTTGCTGCTACTTGCAGGATTGTCTATGGCCAACAGAAAAAAGGTAAAGATGTTTTGCCCCTTCTCAATGAGATGGGGTTTGTGCAAAGGCGCAAAAACAATAAGCCTGCTATCATCAGATTTCACCGCTGCTCACAAGAAAAACATCCAGAGCAATATTACGGAAGACTGCTTAAACTGTACCTTCCTCATCGTTCAGACCACGAACTGAAAACACCATCGTTGCCAACCTATCAGGCTTTCTATGGTGCTGGCTGTGTACAGCTGCCAGGTACTGACCGTCTTGAGTACGTGCAACACATTGTCAAAAGAAACAGAGAAAAATATGAGAAAAACAGTGAGGAGATCGAGAGCGCTGTTGAGGAATATGAGCAGAACAGAGGTGTGACTGACGAATGGTGTAATCTGGCACCTGAATCAGATCTCGTAAGGTTGCCACTTGTTGAACAAGAAAGAGAGCGAGACAATGAAAATGAACAGGAAGATGTGCCCGACTACAGCCGTCAGGCTGATGCTTCAACAGAAGTCAGAGCCATCAGGGAACCCCCTGCTATTGATCCCACATTGTTACGTCAGATGTTTCAGAATCTGAACAAGAAGCAAGCCTGCATATTTTATGCAGTTAGAGACTGGTGCATTAAAAGAGTCTGTGCTCTAAATCCAGAGCAGTTTTTCTTTTATATTAATGGTGGTGCTGGAACAGGAAAATCACATCTTATCAAATGCATCTACTCAGAAGCATCTAAGATACTGAGCAAAGTGCCCAGATATGCAGACGACGTTGACATATCAAAACCCACTGTCCTGTTAACTGCTTTCACTGGGACTGCAGCTTTTAACATTTCTGGAACAACACTGCATTCTCTTCTCAAGCTGCCTAGAAGCTTAAAACCTCCCATTCAGGGACTTGGCAATCAGCTGGATGAAGTCAGATCAGAACTTTTGAATGCTGAAATAATCGTCATTGACGAAGTGTCTATGGTGTCAAGACATCTGTTTGCATATGTAGATGCAAGACTCAAACAGATCAAAGGGACTCGGAGACCCTTTGGAGGCATGTCAGTCATTGCTGTCGGAGACTTCTATCAGCTACCCCCAGTGCGACAGTCTAAACCTCTCTGTGTGCACGACCCGTCTGAGATCGACCTGTGGCGGGAGCATTTTCAGATGATCACTCTGACTGAGATTATGCGTCAGAAAGATGATGTTGTCTTTGCAGAGATGCTGAACAGAATTCGTGTGAAAGGAAAGTTGGATGAGCTTTGCGAAGCAGATAGAAATTTGTTGTCACAGGCCATAACTGAACCAGCCCATTGTCCAACTGATGCGTTGCACATTTTTGCAACTAATAAAGAAGTGGATGCACACAACTCTGCAACACTGGCTCTGCTCCACACTCATATCATTGACATCCATGCAGATGATTATAGAAAAGATCCTAGAACTGGCAGAATGGCACTTCAAGACAGACCGTTGAAAGGAGGTAAAAACGAGTTACCAGACACACTGAAAGTTGCAGAAGGAGCTCGTGTCATGCTCACCAGAAACATTGACATACAAAATGGTTTGGTTAATGGAGCTTTTGGAATACTACTTAGAGTAGTTCACTCTGAAAACGACCAACACATCATCAAGCTTGGACTTAAAATGGATAATGAGACATCTGGAAAGAATAACCGCACACCAGCAGACGACATGGTGTACATTGAGAGAGCAGAGGAGAATCTGAAGCAGAAAGGAGTGGTACGAAGACAGTTCCCAGTGAAGCTGGCCTTTGCATGTACAATACATAAGGTACAGGGTATGACAACTACATCAGCTGTTGTCTCTCTTAAGAGCATTTTTGAGCCCGGCATGGCCTACGTAGCTGTCAGTAGAGTGACGTCTCTCAGTGGACTGTATCTTCTTGATATGGAAGAGAAAAAAATATTCACCAACCCAGAAATCACTGCAGCGCTTGAGAACATGAGACAAGCCAACCTTGATGACATGATGCCTCTTCTACACGTGAGGCAAACACTGAGCAGGTCAGAGGTTTTCACCATTGTTCATCATAATACAGAGGGACTGCCAGCTCACATTAATGACATCAAAAGTCACCATGAATTGTGTCTAGCAGATGTTTTGTGCCTAACAGAAACACACCTGCGGGGCTCTTTTGTCGCAGAGAGTCTCCACTTGGAAAATTACAATTTGTTCAAACGCAACAGACACCTGTCCTACACAAACTTTCCCCAGATGGCAAACAGAAGTGGTGGTGGAGTTGCTGTTTATGTGAAAAGTGACATTCAAGTGCATGAAAAACAGTACATCCATAATGTAACTGACCTTGAATTTCTGGCTTTAAAGGTTGAAGCACCAGTCAGTGCTCTGATTGCAGTTGTATACAGACCTCCAGACTACACTCTGAGGCCATTCCTGAAAAACCTGGTAAGCCTATTAGACTCATTGGAGATCATGGACTGTCATCCCATCATAGTTTGTGGTGATTTTAATGAGAATGTTTTATCCAGTGCAAACAAACCAATCCTGGAGCTGTTTGAGTCTAGGGGATACGCACAGGTCATCACTGCCCCTACCACAGAGAAGAACACACTGCTTGACCTAATTTTCATTTCTCAGTCAGATCGATGTCTCCATTCTGGAGTCATGAAGACATACCATAGTTACCATGACCCAGTATACTGTGTATTGTCCTGTGATGATTCATGATCTAGATCTTTGAATACAGTAAGTAATTTCTATATTTTTGAATGACTTAAGAAAGTAGAGCGATATTTAAAAGTTGACGCCCTGCATTGCAGTATAATGTTTGAATTGTTTACATAAAATACAATTACATGAATTAAGTAATGATATCAGTAAAAGATGACAATTTTATTTATCACAGAAAATCTAAAATTCACTAACAGTAACCTATAAATGTCAGAAAAATCAAATATAGCAGTTTAAAATGAATAGTGTAGGCATATCCTCTCTGCAGCCAGGCTTCAACATCCTGCCAGGCTGCCCCAGTCTCACTGTGGCTGGGAGGGAGGGAGGGTGGACCAGAGGATTGCCTACACAACACATAAATGTTCAACAGCTTCTTCATTGTTTCTGAGAGAACAATAATGACTAAAGGTTGCTTTTTAAAAAAACAAACAAACAAACAAACCTAATTACAGCAATAATGACAGTTAAGCCACTTTATGTGTGCCTCTATTTTGAAATACTATTTACAAAAATGTTATTATTTTGGTTTGTTATAAACTTTAAACTTTTTCAAAAGTATACGATTATATTTTTGGACAAATCTTTCGATGAAACATACATTTTTATGAGCTTTTATCATGTTTCGGCCAGTGCAATCATCAGGGTGGGTCTGGGTTGATAACTGCACATTTCTGGCCAGAAATGTTTCAGCAGTGTTACATAAGTAGTACATATGTAACACTTGCTTTCTGTTACCAGCTGATACCCTACATTTGTATAGACATTGGATGGTGTGAGGTTGGGGAGTTGAGTGGGGGGGGGGGGTGTTAGGTTTCCTTTTTTCTTTTTCTTTTTTAAGAGAGACACAGTCCTCCTGTGTCTTCTCCAAGCTTCACATGTAAGATCCAACAGTGTGAAGCACATAGCAGCTAGAAACTGTAATGCCACAGATCAGAGAGGCTTCATCATCACCATCTTCATCGCCGTACGATCAGAGCGTGAGACTTCACATCTGGAGCACAGGAGACATTCTGTGATAAGTCCTCCTTCTAGCTTGTCCCACAAGCAGTCGGTGAGATTTACTCACAACAAAAAGGGTTAATGACATAATTTCCATGAAAACATGTATTCATTCTTTGTAAAGTGTTTAAATTGTGTTTTCACTTGACCTTAGGAGTGTTAGAGTGTATTGTAATGTCTGTACTCAGGTGTTTCCCTCTGTGATCCATCCCCATCAGAGCTGAGACACTCAGGACTGAACAGACTGCACAGTTTCTGTGACCGAGCCTCCAAAACACCTTCTTTGAAACCACTCATGATAGAAGGGCTTCATATTTGCAGCAGCACTACTACAGGTATTCAGTTTATTACAGGATGTGTTTGTTTCTTAGGACCAGCTCTGAGTGCACACTACCTAACATATACACCTTTCTGTTCATTACAAACCAACTACTCTGGATCATACGGCCAGTTGGCAGGAATGTTGCTGCAGGAAAACATCCCTGGAGATCACCATCATTGTCAGACTGACTGTGCCTCCTCTGTGCAGTGTCAAGATCCTCCCTAAATGAGTGTGTAAGTTAACATTTTCATTATTTTATTCCCTTTGACAAGACAAGTATCACTGATATTTACATTTACAACTACATATGTTCCCGTTTTCTGCTCTTCTTTTAAAGTCCTCAGCTATCCTGCTTCTGTGCTGCTTGCCACACATCAAACACTGGCCGGATGACAGGGAGGATCCACTCTGAAGTCACTGGACGTGATGAGGATCATATGGGACTTCATAGTTTCACAGAAACATTGTGCTCTGTGATTACAGGTTTTAAATGGACATAATGACTGCCTCTCTCTGATCAACAGGCTAAAGGATTGTTTTCATTGTTAGTGCTCTGTACAATGTATGCTTATTTAATATTTCATCACAGAGCAAACCTTTATTTATTTAACATTTTTTTATTTTGTTTTAATGTTGAATTAACTGTGGGGATTTTTTTAAGTGGGCACTTGGGATGTCATATGACCAGAAATGTGGTAACTGGAATTCAACAGTATGGAAGAAAAAATCTGCTGAGAACGAAACACATACAAAAAACCCCAAGAAAATTCAAATTCATTCCATGTAATCCAATCTAAAACATTTTAAACTGCTGAACAGCAACACAAACAGTGTTAAAAAACAGTGTTAACAGAATGATTATGATGATTTTGTACCAAAGTTTCAGGTCACATGGCACACCTAGTGTGTAGTGTGGGGTATCAGCTGGTAAGTATAGGTTTTTTCATATTTGTGTCCTTAGAGTTCAGATAGATAAAGACTTGTGTATAATAATTAGTCATAACCACAACTCAAAGTCAGGGACTAACTAAATTTGGGACTTTGTGTCTGAGCCCAGGTTAAAACAATGTGTAAAAAAGCATTTAGTGGCATGGCTGAACAATGCTGTATTGATACTTATTTCTTCTTACTTACTTACTTTCTACTTATTATGTTCACAAAAAGGACTAATGTGTTTATTTGATTATTTGCATGTGTTAAACTGTGTCACCACCTTAGGCTTTCATTTGAGTTTACTCACAAATCTCTATACAGTTCTCTTTTACCACTGTGTGGACTCTGTTTACATTAAAACATAAAAAAGAATGAGTAATAAAAAGATGTGTAGACAGATCAGAAGATTAAGTAGACCGATAGAAACAGCTGTTCAGCCATGTTCTAAGAAACCAACACAATTTAAAGGTTCAGGATTGTGGTTTTAAAAGTTGAATTTTCATGTATTTCATATGTTGCTCATTATTTTTTATTTAGTTATTTAATTTAGTTATTTTTCTTTATTCTACCAGTCCTTTTCAGAAAGAAGCTGTAAAATATGACTTAAGATTTTTATGTTATTTTCTATGACATACAAAACAAATTGATGTATGTAATACTATTAAACATGATATACACATGTGTATATGTCTGAAAAACATCATGCTGTATATTAAAGTTTGTATTTTCTGCAGAATGTTTGTTCATCTTTTAAGTTCATTTCAATTAGAAGAATATGAACTTTTAATATTATTTCAGAGGTTTTCTGACTCTAAATGTTCTTTTCTCATTTCTTAGGGTTTTCTAATTTACATTTAAAACATTTTCAGCTTTTTTCCAACTTCTGCTTCTGTGTAACCTTCAGCTTTTAGCAGTTCAGCACCTTTGTTTTCAGGTTAAATTCGTTTTTTTTTTTTTTTTTTTTATCTCATTCAATATTTTTAACTCAAAATTCAGCAATTAATTCATTTCAGTGCATACATTCAGATTCAAGCATTCACACTGCAGTTTCTTCAGAAAATGCACTTTCTAGTTAAGATTGTCATTTCCAAAACACTGCCCGCCCCCACCCCGCGGTCCGCAGCGCTGTTGAAAAGGCTGTGGAAGTCCCTGTCAGAGGTGTGGACTCGAGTCACATGACTTGGACTCGAGTCAGACTCGAGTCATTAATTTTATGACTTTAGACTTGACTTGAAAAAATGTTCTAAGACTTGTGACTTGACTTGGACTTTTACACCAATGACTTGGGACTTGAATTGGACTTGAACCGGTTTACTTGAAAAGACTTGATATTTTACCCCAAATATAAAATTTAACATGCATATTATATAGAGATTGAAAATGTGACGTCATTCACGGGTAGAACCGCAAAGGATTCTGGGAACTCGTGGCAAGCGGTACTAGCGCACTCAGGCTTTCAATTAAAATCAGTTATACAGCGATAAAAAGAAACACAAAAATGTCAAGAAGCCGTTGTATTATTAACTGCAATAGCCGGTCGCATGACAGCCACGGGAAGCCGACGGGTAAAGAGATCGGTTGTTATCGGATTACGTCGTTGAAGAGAAATTGTTCAAGCCATGTTTCCGAAGTAACAAAGACGCGACAGATGGCCTGGATTGCAGCCATTCAAAGACCAAATATAACGTCCCAGAACCCTCCAGCTCACAGGTTAGTCTGCTCCAAGCATTTACACGAAGGTCAGTGTTTTTTAGTAGTTAATACGTCATTTTCATAACATAATTAGTGATATAGGTTACAAGCAAGTCTGGCGCTGAACAGAAATTGTCGCGCTATGCTCCTTTATTTATTGTGCATAAATAGTGAATTGTCCTGACACAATATTGCGTTTCGCTTCTGTTATTATGGTACATTGACAAAAACATATACTTTTATTCACAGGATAAAACAGGTTTTTTGTATCACTAATTGCCCAGTGCGATTACAGACTGCGGTAAAGTGAGCCGTCATTTGTGAGCCGCGGTCAAGCCAGCCGCCTCCTATCCGCGCGGTGATTACAGCATACAATATTATTGTCACTGCTACATTTCTGTAACGCTACCAGAAATTATTTCCACTACTAATTAATTACCGTTGAGCTCAAAGGTCCTATTAATAAACGGTTAACGAATGTGTATTTATGATGACGATTTGTGAGACTGGTAAACTTATGATACGTACGATGGTCTTTCGTTCTACACGGTGCATTTCAAGGTCCTGCACCCATCCGTCGGTAAACTGTACCTGGGCTTGTTGCAGTGACCTGAAGTTACTAAACTTCATGAGTGTGTGCACTCACTCCAAGAACCGTATGATTATAAATATGCATATAAATATGCTACGATGAGATAGCTGACTTCATCTAACTAGCAAATGTTGTCCAGGCTACGTTGGTGATACAGTTTTTTTTAATGTGTATGATATTTTTGTCATGCGATTTTAAAGCTGGTCCTACAACCGCATCCAAGAATAACATGCAGCTTATCTCAGAACTGTCGGTGAAAATTATTCTTGGAGCTAGGTTTAATTGAGCTGCATTTTAAAGAGGTGCAATTTCACAATTTGTGTATATTTTCTAAGTTCACTATTTTGTCATGTGTTGAGAAAAACACAGATTTTAAAATTACATGGTCTAATATTTACATTTAGCATATAACTGCAACATTATTTTTATTTATTTTTTTTTTAAAGACTCGAAAGGACTTGAAATTCAAAGTTTCAGACTCGTGACTTGACTCGGACTTTTACACCAGTGACTTGAGACTCGACTCTGACTTGCCTGACATTACTTGAGACTTGACTTGAGACTTGAGGATAAAGACTTGAGACTTACTTGAGACTTGCAAAACAATGACTTGGTCCCACCTCTGGTCCCTGTATTAAACATGTAGACCTGTGACACAAAAATCACCAAACTCGGACGACCACAGACTGTTTTCCTTCGTGGTGATGAAGGAAAATGCTGGGTTGGCATGTAAAAGGGCATTTATTCCCTTCAAAGACCTGCAGTTCAAAAAAAGCGCCCCTCGACAGCCAAACCCATCTGTTCTCTGATTGGATTGTTACATTTGTGATTGACATGACATTGACCAATCAGATGAAAGGAAGAAAAATAGGGTCAAAATCCGTAAGTGTAACTTGCAGGGTTTTTTTTTTCTAAGTCCACACACAAATCTTTTTTACGCACACACAAATCTTTTTTACACACACACAAATCTTTTTTACACACACACAAATCTTTTTTACACATACAAATCTTTTTTACGCACACACAAATCTTTTTTACACATACAAATCTTTTTTACGCACACACAAATCTTTTTTACGCACACACAAATCTTTTTTACACATACAAATCTTTTTTACGCACACACAAATCTTTTTTACGCATACAAATCTTTTTTACATATACAAATCTTTTTTACACATACAAATCTTTTTTACAAGTACAAAATATTTATGACCACATTTTGAGCCCATACTAACATCAATTGTGATGAAGTGTTTTGAAAGGATCAAAAAGACTGTCCTGGCTACCTTGGACTCTTTACTTTATGCACACATACAGAATCAGTCCACTAGAAGGTAGTAACACATCTGTGAAAATGCTGTTAGTTGACTGAAGCTGCATTTAATGCTGCAGACTCTCTGAGAAGCTGCTCTTAGTCAGACTCACACCCTTTCTCTGTAACTGAGCTCTGAACTTCCTGTAAGATAGACCGCACTCAGTCAGAGTTGGACACCAGATATCAAACATCAGAACTGTGAGCACTGGTATTACTCAGGGGCACGTGCTGAGTGCACTGCCACATGCTCTCTTCACATATGAGTGTGAGCACCCCCCTAATCAATACCAGAATTATAAAATTTGCATATGAATCTAAAGTAATTGGGCTGATTACTGGCAGGGCTGGCATAGAGAAGAGAAGTGAAATGACTAGTGGCCTGGTGTCAGGAAAATAATCTTGCCCTAAATGTAGATAAGAGCAAGGCGATCTGAGGAAAAAACACTCCAAGACAGAGGTAGAGGACACACATGAGGTTGGATTTCACCTGGTCTCACAACCAGCACATTGACTGTACTTTCTAAGATGACTAACAGGGCCCAGCAGCACTACTCAAGACAGGAACACTCTATTGTGCGAGACTGCACAATAAATCACAGGATCATCTTTTCATTAGTATATGACATTTACACCAACAGGGCTGTCAGCATTGCCCACATCAACATTAAATACAACACACACTCACAACACCACCAGTTAACAGGTAGGTGGTAGATTCTAAAGGTAGATGCAACAGGAGTCTGAAATCAAAGACTGTAAGTCTCAAATCAGACTCGTGAATAAGACAGTCAGTTATGCCTCTCTTCTACCCCATCAATATTATTGACTATTACTGTAATTATTATTACCTGCTATGGCACAAATTTGTAAAGACCGGTTTGCAAATATGGACAAAGCAGGTACAACTCAGGTTTTCAAACTCAGGTTTGTTTTTAAAACTAATTTTAGTGTTTGCATCTTCAATTCTTGCAATCTGTAAAATTTCCGGATTCTTTATTTTTATTTTATTTGAATAATTATTTTTGTTTTGTGTCAAGAGATTGGCAAAATTAAGTGTAAACTACTGCTTTTATTTCCACAGTATGTATGCCAATAAAGCCTCTAAACTTAATACTCAGTAATATATACTTTTCACAGTACTGTGAAAACAGTAATAGTTTTCACAGTACTGATAATCCATTCGTATAGCCGGTGTTAATAAAAGCAGAGTAGCCTAAAAAGCCTGTCTGTCCATGACGTCCATGTCCATTTCTTTCTATTTTATACACGGATGACCTGCTGTCGATATTTTAACACTACCAGTAGGTGGCTGTAATGAGCCTCAAAGTTGGATGTCTACCGATTTGACACACCAAAGGAAGACGCTTCTCATTCATTGTTGTTGCTAACTGTGTTCACTTTTTCTTTGATAACTAAAAAGACGTTTATTTCTTTCCGCGTTCGCTTCTTTATTTTTGAAAGGTAATATATTTTTAATGTTTCTGTAATAACATTGAAACGTTTAGCCTGTTAGCTTAAGTAACGTTCCGGTTAGCTACTAGGAAACAGAGTAGCTGTGTAGTAGTAGCCGTGTGTTCAGAACCCCGTTTAGGCCTTTGGTCTTTTATTAAAACGTTATCGAGAACGAACACTTAAAACATTTACCCTTTTTCCTCGGCTACTGCTCTTCGTGGTTTCGTAGACAATAATGCACTATAATTGTTGTTTCGAGTGATTTACACCTAGATTAGAAGGCGTTATCACTGGCTATTAGCGAGCTAAAAGTTACAAACTCTGTTACCTATGGCGACAGGTGAATTTTTTTTTGTTAATGATGGCATTGCTCCATCAGATGTTCCGACATGTATATATGTATCTGCATATAATTTTCTTTCTTTAGGCTCAAAAACCTCAAAGTACCCGAGGAAAGATGGAGGCGCCACCTGTTACTGTAATGCCTGTCACTGGGGGCACAATTAACATGATGGAGTATCTGTTACAAGGTAAGATATCATGCATCCACCGAAGCTGAAGCAAGTAAGCAGGCAAATAACAAGCCCTGAGTGTTATACATAGCATAAGGTACTGATAGTGGCAATACTACAGATAGTAGCTTATAGTAACAAAAATGCAAAACAATAGCAATAATCATTTAATAGTTGCATTGTGCAACTGTTCAGCACAATGAGTAAAGTTACATGAGCAACATCCTTTGGTGTGAAAGTGAACAGTGTTACATATGTCACCTTTGACCTAAATTATTATGCACTAGCTCCTAAATAACAGCTAAATTCTTATTATAATATTATTATAAATAATTTTTAAAATGGTGCATTTACAATGTTTAAAACCTTATTTCTTAACTTGGTCACTCAATTGTAGAATACTGTGGGCCTTCTCCTGGACAATCGCAGTTTTGCCTAAAAAATGTATGGTCCAAAGTTTTGTCATGTATGATTGCTGTGAAGTTTTATCAAATACTTTTTAAGATATATTTTCTTTGAAATATGGACCATTGAACCTCTTCCAGCATTTTTTTTGTCATACATACCAGATGTTTGAACACAAATATCTGTTAAAGATAATACAGTTAAATGCATATGATTTCCATATCCAGATCTGCAGATCCAATCTGTCTCATATTTAAACGCACACCAATTTTTAATGGTATACAATTGAATTTCACAATAATGCAAAATGGAAAATTATTTCTTAGTTATAAAAATGAAAACAAATCTTTTTGGGGGGTTTAAATTTCATGCTGGATTGAGCAAATGTGAAGTTGTACCACAAAAATGAAAAATACATGCATAGTTTAACCCAAATAGACCAAAATTCTAAATTCTGGAGGTTTCAGATGGTATTCTGATAAAAAGATTTTGATTTATTGAGATAAGTTTAATAAATCAAAATGAGTATTTCATGATCTACTGAACTGTCTTATAATTTACTAGGTTTAAAATATTACTGCATGTGCCCTGAAAGTGGGTGGATGTGTATTTTTTTTGTTTTAAAGGAAAATCTTTGAGGTATTTGATATATGAAGCAAAAATGTCAAAGCAAATGTACAAACTATGGACGATCTGAGATAGTGGAGACTATATTTATAAATATAATATGTATAGAGTCCTGGCCATCAGATCAAATGTCATTTTTTGTATTTGTTCCTTGTGCACTTTATTTAATCAGGGAGTGTGTTGGACCAGGCCCTGGAAAGCCTCTTGCATCGCCTTCGAGGTCTGTGCGACAACATGGAACCTGAGACTTTTACTGATCATGAGTTGGTTTACCTTCTCAAAGGCCAGCAAGGAAATCCCTTCATTTTGCGTGCCCGCCGTTCCCTCTCCCACCCAACTGCTCCATGGCACCTACGCTACCTTGGTCAATCTGAAGTGGGAGACAAGAGTCGCCACGCTTTGGTACGCAACTGTGTTGATGTTGCTGCCACTCACAGCCTTCCGGAGTTCCTCAATGAGATGGGCTTCCGCATGGACCATGAGTTTGTCAGCAATGGACACATATTTCGTAAAGGTGCAATGAAAATTGTGGTCAGTAAGCTGTCACGCATACTTGTACCAGGGAATACAGAAAACACTGAGCATCTATCACTTTCATACCTGGTGGAGCTGAGTGTGTTGGCTCCTGCAGGACAAGACACTGTGTCAGAGGACATGCGCAGCTTTGCTGAACAACTCAAACCCCTGGTTCACTTGGAAAAGATTGACCCTAGCAAACAGAGACATTAGCCAGTTTTCCACAAAAAGGAACTTTCCCCGGGTGACTGGGAACCTTGGGAGGGACTCCATGACTTTCCACTAGAGGAACCAGGTCTAAGTCAACTTCTGAGGGAATTATTTCACTCTCAAAAAAGTTCCTTCTCAGGGCAGTATATTTTGAAAATTCAGTAACATTGGTGTTGGGGCTTGCAGCATTGAACAGAACTGATTGGCAGCCTCCTTGCACTATTTTAGTTAACTGCCTGAGCTATAGCTGATGTTATAGAGAGGGAGGTTGTTTTCAAGTGGGATAGTTTTTGAATGAAGGGGGGTGGAGGGACTAAACAAAGTGGTGAGTTAGAGGAATAAAATATTTTCTTTTTGTATTGTCTCACAACGCTTATGTTCTAAAGCAAAATTAAACATGGTCACACTTTTATGAAGCAAAAGCCATGTCTGAAGTTCTGGAATTTCCAGATTTTGTGTGAATGGAAGCAAAGATTCATCCTGTCCTCTGTGGCTGCTTTACTGTGTGCTTCAAAGAGACACTGACCTGCAGGTATGACACAAAGACCAGGGAAAAGAGACATAGACGCCTAATATGTAACGTCCTCATTATCAACTATAAAGCCCCACTTTTAAAAACACCTGTCACTTCATCAAAGAACTAATGTGCATAACCATTGTATGTTTTTTGTTTGTTTGTTTGTTTGTTTTTTAATAAAATAAAAAAGAGTCTATATATAGTCTTGGTTTAACAGTTACTGTTTGGTCAATTTTTAATGAGATAGAGAACATTTCAGCTAATACTGTCAAACATCACTGCATTCTACTAACTTTTACCAAATCATGGTTCTATAAGTTGGGCTGTAGGCAAGCTTATACCTGTGCTAACAATCAACACAATTCCTGGAAAGCCGAAAAATGATATTAGTTGTTTATTTTTGCAAATGATAACAAACTAGATAATATTTTCCATGTATCAACATTTCAAAACAGAATTTGAGATGTATGATTTTGGGTATTTTTCAGTTTATTTGAATCCTTTTTACATTTAAAGTTTCTTTTCAACACTCAGCTTTCATGGATATGTTCACTTCATCCCACTAGGGGTCTCTGTTTCTCTTCTTGTAAATATCCTGATTGAAGCAAATTGGATGCTACCTCACATCATCTACATGAGCTGTGGTTGCCATGGAAATAATTAGCTGTGAGATCTGCACATCTTTCCCCCCCACTCTAATTAGCTTTCTCAATTGCTTAATGATACATAGACCTGTGAAAGCCTTCCTTTCTTCCCCTCAACAAAAGCATTGATTTTCCCTCTCTTTCCCCTCTCATTTCTACTGTTAACCCATTAGTGGCTCTTTCATGGGAACATGAGCTGGGACTATTACACATGAAAGCACTGCATCAGCTTCAGGTTCTCCACTGTTAATATCGAAATCCAGAAAGGCCCATGCAGTAGTGTGTCAACATTATGGCCCGATCTAACTGCGGAGACCAAAGTAACTAATGCACATCCTGTCAGTTATGATAATAATGTTGGTAATAAGGCATGAGTGCTTCTAATAATACCCCTACAGGAAGATGCATTTGCAGAGATTGAGATGTAAAGTGACCGCGTGCATGTCTGAGGGGGAGAGCTCCAGGGCAGATGGCTGTCTCTACATGTTGACCTACCTGCGTATCATGGCTGATGAGGACAAACTCACTGAGGTGGAAAGGTGAGATGGCAGTGCTTCCACATGCATTTGGTGCAAGTTGAAAAACAACACAAAATGAACTTTGAACATTTACTAATATGTTAAAAATGTGTACTTTTCTAATCTTGTTTTGAAGTTAAGGTTAAATTGAACTGCTACTTGGTACACAGGAGTTGCCTGTCAGTGAGACTGGATTATCTGATGGAGACAGTTTTATGTTCCAACAACCAGAAGCAGACTGCCGGCCCTTAGGACTAAAGCATGATGTTTCAGCTCTGAGTGAATTATGTATTAAAGAGGCAGATGCCTCCTTGCCCAAGGCTTTATATGTCCAGCATGGATACACTACAGTCTACTGGCTTTCTTCCACTTAAACTTGTGTTTAGCACAGTGCTCTTTGGTGATGAGCTAGACTCCCACTGCACCTCCACTCAGCACTGCATTGCCTGGAGAACAGAGGCATAGTTAGGCTAATCAGTGTCTTGGCATCAAGCCTACTTGGCTATTGTGGATGTAGCCAGCCACTGACTTGCACAAGTAAGAGATTTAACTCATTGCTGGAGGCAATATGATCCGTTCTGTGGTTTATTTCAAGAAACTGAGACCAGAGCGACACCCTTTCAGAACGTGATATGGTTAAGGTTGCAGTACTCGAATGATTATTAATCTTATTCACTTTCATTGTTGGGTTGTTAATACTATTTCATAATGCCTGAAGCCTGAAATACTTTCATCATCGATTAATTTTTCAATTTGACGACGCAGAGAAGGGTATATTCTTTTTCATCGCTTACTCCCAGCTCCAGGAATATCAGTTTTCTTTTAATGGATCATCCAGTCTGTAAAATGTCAGAAGAGAATAACCAAAAGAAAACAAAGTACAAGTCTCATTGAAGTTCTTCAAAGAACAATGTTTTGCCATTATTGCTTATTTGTTTCTAACCAACAGACCAAAGTTTGACAGTATTTAATTTTCAAAGTGGTAATTGATCCACCCCCTAAAATGACTGACTCTACTGTGGACACTAACTGAAAAAGGTAATTTATTCTTCTAGTTGTGCATGTGCATTTTGTCTGAAAACATAGCCTTTAATAATCTTTGGCATCAGTGTATTATAACACAATTACACTCTCTTCAGCTTTGAGCATGAGAGCGGTGCATGCTGATTTCCCTCTCTGGACCATTTGGTCGTTCTCTGTTTTTAACGGTTAAATATAATTAATTGGCTAAGGCTAAGATTGTATTAGTTAATCATATTCTGTTAGCCCTCTGAAACAGGGATGGAAGCCATTACCTGCACATGCCTTTACTTTCCTCTTTACAACACAGTCTTAATTAAAACTCTTGGCACCAATTGTCTTCGCTGCCTCTGTTCATAGTTGGCAGTGAAGATGCCAAGATGCCACAGAAATCTGGCACTGGCTCGGGGCAGGAAGTCTTCAAGTCAGCCTACTTTGGGTCAAAGCCAAGAAGGGGTGAAATCCAGCGTCGCCTACTCAGAAATGTTCCCAATACTTGGATATGAGCCCTCTCCTTCCTGTGTCATTGAGAACCCATATGCTTGTTAGAGAGTGTGGGTTATTTGCTGAGAGGGGAGGGAGAACCAAAGGAGGTGCTTTCCCAGACAGACATAGATCTCCCTAGGGTGTTCTTGTGGCTTCTCTAGATTCCTCTACTTCCAACCGTGCTGGGCAGAATGGGGTGCAGGGATAAATTGCACAACACCACAAGGTTGTGAGTGATGGCTAAAATGCCAGGGCCAAAGAAATCCGTAAAGGTATTATAGAAATAGTTGGGGGGGAAGTGTCCCTTTCCTTATTTGAAAGAAATTCCAGAACAGTTTCTAACCATGCAAAATAACAGGCACAAAGCTCTGACTTGTTGTTCATGTGGTGCTCTGCCTTGCTTGTGGCTGACTGAGGTGATTATTGCTGTGCAGAACACGCTGTTCTAGGATCAGCCATTCAGTGCTTTAAGCCAGCCTTGCTGCCTCTGGTATGTCTGGTATGGGGACAACTTAGCCATCAGCCTGCAGGGACTGAAGTTGTAGTTTTTAAACTTGTGCTGCCAGAGCCTTTGTCTTTGACTCTTAGTTCTTTGCTTTTCCCTTTTTCTCTTGAGACTCACTCCTGCTGTGGGTCTCTGGATCTGATCGTTTGCCTTTTTTTTGATAGTCACAATTACTTTTCTTTCGCTTCATTTGTAATCAAGACACATTGTGTATTCTCGAGTGTCACCAAAATTGTGGCATTCATAAGTGTTCCAGGGGAAGCATCTCAAGTAGAACCTTGTCTCGGAGACTAGAGGCTACGAGAGGCTTGACTCGCTCCACCTCTGGTTTGATTGAAATTCTTGACATGCAATAATCAAAATACAATAAACCATCACCCATTAATTATATTTGTAGTCCGAATAGGGTTTCTAGGCTTATTACACACAAACTATTAGCAACATGGCATTTTAACCATGTGATTGTACTGATGCTGAACGTTAAGTCATTCCGTGACACACCATATGACACATCCTCCCACATTTAAAAGCGTGCTATTTTTGACGCATATTTCTCAACATCACTCATGTCTGAGTGCACAGTGTGGCCTTGTTGTGCAACTTTTAAGTACTGCTTCTGTCCACAGTTGAACGCAGGAAAAAGGTGGAGTCCTCAGACAGTTTGAGACACCTTTCTGCACAGGGGCTGTTTTGATGATGGATGTGTCATTGAAAATGTTTATTTTAACTAAAGTGTAGTGACTAGAATACACACGTCTAAGGGTCTGTAGATGATGTATAATTGTAGTGAAATGCATTTTTCCTCTTTTAAATATTTTGATGGCAATGGATTGACAGCAAAAAGCCCCCACAGGTTATAGCTGTTAAAATGCTTGCTTGGAGTGGCTGCCTCACTTCTAAATAATATTAGTTTTTATTTATTCATTCTTTAATTCTTTACTGGAAGTGAGAATCTACAGAAGCAGGACTGTTTTAAGGTATGAATAAGTGAATAAGTAATACTCTCCCTACAGCAACCATCACCACTGCATGCGTGAGTCCGCCTAAAGCTGTCAGGCAGTGTTTCTGTAAACATGTAAGTTCCGCAAATCTTTCTTAGATTGATACAGGTAAAAGGGTCAGGTAGCCTAGTGTTTATAAGGGGAGATGGCCAATCGGATTCAAGCACCTGTGACTCTGTCCCCGCCCAGCCGTCAGCTCTTAGAAGAAGGTGGTAGGATAAAGGATCGGAGACCCCAACGCCTCGACCCCTCGGTCAGTGAAGCTAAAGAATTGCGCACACGGTTCTGACCGGAGCTCAATGCGCCGGGCAGAGTGTCTTTGAGGCAAATGCGTTTAGGAATGACAATATGTAAGTCTTTTGTTTACCCTCATTTATGTGAAGTATGGAGGAGATATATATATTTCTTTCATTCTGGCATCTGAAGCCCCCCCCCGGATTAAAATCTAGGGTTAACTAATCTCGGTTAATCTGAACTAAATCTGTCTAATCGGCATAGAAAATTACACTCACTGAGGTATTGCCCGCAAATAATCAGCGGAGCCGGGCGCCGTAAATTCTCCCTGAAGGGCATTTGGACGTTGCACACCGTGCACGCGACAATTTGTTACGCTCAGACTTTTTTTTTTTAAGAGAAAAACCCGTGTCGCAATTGTGCAGGAATTTTCCCTTTCTCTGTGTTACACATTGTCTTGTTTTATTAGGGCTGGACACGGAGGCTGGCACACAAAGCGCCATGTGACGCTCCGCCACAAAGATCATTATGCGGAGTTTTGATTAAGAATTTTGGGTTTTTGCCCCCTTCGTTAGTAGCCTAACTGAGGCGCAGGAGAGAGGAGGGAGAGCAGCAGAGAAAAGAGGGAGAGCGAGAGAGAGAGAGAGTTCGGGATTTCGCTGTAATCATGTTTGGAGAGTATTGATTTCGTGAGCGCACTCCAATTGGCAGCATCTCTACTATATAGCGCCGGCGCGTCATCCTCGGTTCACATCGACGGAACGAGTTGTAAGCAAATGAGAACATGTGTGGGATCTGAGTGAGTGAGAAAAGGCAAGGGGTGATAGAGGGGAGCAAGAGGAGGTGTGATAAAAGCCAATTTTATCAGCCCGACGAGTGGATACGAGATTTGATTGCCGGACTATTTTTCCCTCCTTTATATTTTTCAGACAGGGAATTTATCGATTCGTCACAAGCGCACGCCTCTTCATTATAATTGCAGACAGTTGGGTGCTGTTCAGGCTGAATGGACTTGAATGTGCCGCTGCCAGCTTAATCCGTGCAGACTGGAAGATTTAATAATTCACGGTAATCACGCATTATCGCCTCAGTGGATGCTCTCTACACAGCCCTGGTGATTTTCCCCTTCTTTCCCGTTTCTTTCTGTTGTCTTCTGGAGGATTTATCGACGGCTGCTTTTGTCCTTATCTGAAAGATCATCTGTTGCTGCAACTGGATTGAGAAGCCCCCAAGACTGACACGGGTTTGAATGTTTTAAGGTGATGCGGACTGCCAAATAAATAGTTCAGTCACCATTAGATAATTTACTTCAGGTAAAATGGACAAGAAATTATTATTACTTTTATTACTTCTGCTATCTCTACACGCGAGGCTATGATTTTTCTTTCATTCATCATGATTCTTCTACTCCGCTGAATTGCCCATTATTGATTCAGACTGAGTTTAATAGCCATATTACAAGGCAAATTCCTACTTGAAGACAGCGGGATACGTGAATCGTGGAGGTATTTCCCCACCCTTGCTCTACGTTTGATTTATTCTTTTTTCAACTGAAGGGTAAATGTTGATGATGGAGGACGACGAATTAGACGCTCATCAGGTTGATTCGGATTTCGAGCCTCAAAGCCGCCCTCGCTCATGCACCTGGCCGCTGCCTTGTCCACAGGATTTCCCCGGTGGACACGAGGTGAACGTAGGTCTTCCACTGGCCAGCATCAAGGTAGAACCGGAAGACATCCCCGCTTGCAGAGCGGGGCTCGTGGGCGGAACGCCGGGAGAGCTGAAGCATCCAGCCGGCGCCCCTGCACCCACAGGCGCGACGCACCCATGCTTGGCTGGCGCAGCTCTGGATGTCACCGGACCCCTGCGCAAAGCCAAATCCTCCCGGCGAAACGCGTGGGGGAACCAGTCCTACGCGGATCTCATTACCCGCGCTATTGAGAGCACCCCAGAAAAGAGACTCACACTGTCACAGATATACGACTGGATGGTCCGTTATGTGCCCTATTTCAAGGATAAGGGCGACAGTAACAGCTCAGCTGGCTGGAAGGTAAGAAATAAAGCAGCCGGGCCAGCGTGACAAGGTTGTGATAATCACAGTGATAATATCGATTATTATTCCTGTTCACTAAGCTATTATGATTCTTTCACCCCGCGTGACTTACACGTTACCGTGGGATTCCGCGTCTGTTACGCATGAATGGTGCCATGCGTTATCTTGTCTTAGTTCATTACTGCCGTCAGTCATTTTAATATATCACTGAGGCAAATTGTAATAGAGTGGAGTGGAATCACTTGTTACGTCTTCATATAGAAAAGAAAAAAATGAGACAGAGAGAGGAAAGAAAAAAGGGGCTTTTCTCATCCCAGCTGCAGAGAGCCTGGTCATCATGGGCAGCAGTGTTCATAATAGCGCATAAAATCCCCTCAGTGGGAATAGGACCACAGCGGTTCACGATGAATCTTACTACATGCTGCTAATAATAGGCAAACAGAGAAAATCATCCCATGCATTTTTATGCAGAGAGAAAGTCCAGATCTTTTAGTTATGATTAAAATATATCTAAGAATCAATTGAGTGACACTTGTAGGAGATCACAGGTCAACTGACCACCATGTAAATATTTAGTGGGGCGTCTACAATTGACCACAGTCCACTACCACCGCCTGTCTGGCTGAGAGCCTAGA
Source organism: Mchenga conophoros (assembly GCF_057382185.1). Lineage (NCBI taxonomy): Eukaryota > Metazoa > Chordata > Actinopteri > Cichliformes > Cichlidae > Mchenga > Mchenga conophoros. Next base: position 22,356,553 of record NC_140536.1, read on the forward strand.
GTAACCTCCTGGACATCTGCCCATGTTATCAGCCCCTGCTCCCAGCCTCATCTTGTTTCTATTCATTATAGGCAGCTGAGGACAGCGAGAGGGGGCAGAGGGATCAGCAGGGCAGCAGTGCTTGTCCTGATGGTGTAACTTTGCAGAGCTGAGCTTTGAGACTAGATGTTAGTTGATTTTCATGTCAATACAGAAAAGACGTGCTGAGTGTGATGGCTCTTTGTAGATGCAGTGCCAGTAGGTTATGTGTATGTAAGCAAGATGATTAGACAAGATAAGAGATCTTTCACATTAACTTCATGTTAAGCAACCACACTTCTCTTCCAACCTAATGCTTGGTGCTAAATTTATCTTGTTAAATACTTTCACATTATTTCTATTCATCCACAGGGTGTGCCATTTACACCATAACATATCAACAAATATCAAAGTAATGGCATGACTTCAACTTGCATTTGTCTTATCTTTCTGAGGAATTAACCTTTTTTCAAAACATAGTCTGTCACCAGAGCTGAGTCTCATTTTTTTTTCCGGGTGGGGGCCTCAGCTGTAGCACCTGACTGTCATTTTAAGCCTGTCCTGTTAAACTGAAATGACTGTTAAGGTGTGGTCTCAGGTAGACTTCTTCATTAGCTCTCCATTTACACCAGCAACCACGGGGCTTCTTTATCTTTCGCGCCAAAGCCCTACTATGCTATTTATGAAACTGCAAATTAAGGGTGTTGACAGTGGCAGTCTGAGGTCCTGTGCTATTTCAGGCCACAGGCGCGACGTGGGGCCCATTCCAGGTAATGATGGGGGATTAGGTAAGTCGTTTACAGCAGGCAGCCGTAATGTCAGTAACAGGCCTGACCTGGTTTTGGTCAGAGACAGAGAGGTAATATAAACATACACTTAGAAGTCACATGTGCAGCTCATCTAAAGGAACCAAGCAAACAGCTGGTGGAATACTGCCGCCCAGCAGCATACCTGTACATGCAACACAACATTCATCTCCAAGTTTGTAGTACCTGTGGCTCAATATATAAGAGTTGCATATGAAATCACAGGATGTCCAATCCATAATAAATGTATCAGTATGAAGCCACATGGACCCCAAATCCATCTGCCTTCTCTCTTACTGTACATGTGCATAAAACAGGTGCACTCTGATACATATAATTTTACAACCACATCAAGCAATTAAATTTGACACTAGTATTTGTGAGTTGGGAGTATTCATGACATTTTGATCCCAATCAACAATATTGTATGAGCAGAGCCTTTCATGTAAAACTCTTTTTTTTTCTATAGTGGCAGAGAAACAGGGAAAACAAAACAAAAATAATACGGTGATGCAATCAAATGAAATTAAGTGGTATAAGTTTGCAGTTTCAATGCGAAGTTCAAAGGTGGAGGTTGGTTTTCTTGAAAGGAGTGGTCGTGCTTTGGGGGGATAACCAACTTAAAGACATTGAAATCTCTCGAGGCTGTTGTTATTGAACATAGCGGTTCTAGAAAAATCTTATAGAGCAGATTGTGTTGCCGTGACTGCAATTGGAAAGGATGTGATGCTGGCTTGATGCTGGGTAGTAGACAGCCAGTACACCTAGACAGTGCCATTAAGCTCCTATAAATACCTAATGGCTTCTGACTTCTAGGAAGGCTGCAATATTCTGAGGTCATGGCTTCCTAATCAGCTCCTTAGTGGAGGGAGGATAGAACTGTGTTCTTGTGAACCCCTATTAGATTAGTGGCAACTTCACTGTCTTTTATTTTCTAGTTTTCTGTACATAAACTGATCCAACCCAGAAATTAATGGGATTTTGAACTGATGTTAGTGACTGATACTAAATCTCCTCCATATATGTGTGTCCTTTATGTATTCAAGGCTACTTACATCTGAGTAAAAGCATCCATGAGTGCATGTGGACGCATTCTGCATTTGTGCGTGGGAGAAGCACATGTCAATTGCAACAAAGCGTCAGGGTTGGTAGTGTTGTGGGGGCTAGTGCAGGGGGAGGGGCTGTCTACTTCTATTGGAGTGTGTGCTTGGGGCTGCTGATTGGTCTGACAGCATGTCACTGTGGTGAATGGTATATAGTCTTACTCTTGACTTCATAATGCCTCTAATGGCGGGGTACCACTTGGTGTCGGGATTGCCCTCTAGGCTCCCACAAGTTCATTAACATCAAGGGTGTTAGAAGATGCCATTGGGATTCTGGGGTGTTGTTTTATTGTATAAGCCAGTATGGGTGGTTATGGAATTCACAAATCCATAATACAGCAATGCTTTTGGTGTATTAAGTATGTTAAAGTATGTTAAGTATGCTTTATTTCTCTGTAATTGCAACTAATAAGCACTGATGTGGAATAATTTTCTTTTTCCGTCTACTTGAAACATATAGTTTTTCCTCATTGTGCGTGCTCTGCCAGGAAATTTTCTCATACTTGGAGTGGCCAGACACCAGGGGATTGTGCAGCAAGTTGGCAAGGGTGCAAGGCAGTCACTTAGACACTTTAATCCAAAGCAATTAGACTGTTATTTATAAAGTGTATTTAGGTAGAGGTCTGTGCAGGGCCACAAGGGCAAAAGTTCATGCACACACACACACACGCAAAAGAAAAAGGAAAAAAAAGAAATATCAGTCAAACCATTGATGGTTTGCCTGAAAGATTGCTCTCAAGAAAAAAAGCAGGAGGTATGACAGAAAAGTGACTGCAGCATTACAAAGGAAAGACAAATGGAATTTGGAGAAATGAAGAGGGAAGAAAGGAAAAATGTCTCTAGGTATACGTATAATCTTATCTCCTGTAAAGGCGCATAACCCCTGTCTCAACAGACAGTAGTATTTATAACAGAGTATGACTATATAACTTTATCTAATTGATTTATAGGTAAAGAGAGACAGACTCTCGTAATCCTGTCACAATACAAACGCTCTAGCAGCTGCTGAGCGACACTTGGCAAATATGAGGGATATGAATGTCAAATGTATAGCCGAGAATGTGTGACAGACTCTTCAGCACAATATGGAGAGACTTGAAACTTCCAATGTGTGTGTGTAGAGTTGTGTGCATACGTCTGTTATACGTGCATACGCTTGTATTGCCTGATGATGGCCGAGGAGAGTCTGGGAAGACTGGAAACTATCCTAGAATTCAGCTGATTCATATTTTATCCTCTGTCTTGGCTCAGGGGAGCAGAGTAATTTGAGAGTGCGACAGACACTCAGGCACACACACACACACACACACACACACACACACACACACACACACACACACACACACACACACACACACACTCACAAAATGAGAGCATATGATGCATGCTGGACAGATTTATGGTGTAGGATTATGAACACTTTACATCTCCCCGTGCCTCCTTCACCCAGAGCCAGGTTGCATTCAGGCAGTATATTCAGCTTGAACCTGGTGTCTGATGCCAAGAAGCCCATTCTCACTGCATTTTCCCCTGCAGCCTTCAGGCAGCCGTGGCAGTTCATTTCTCAGTGAAAATGATTAATGTACATGCAAATTACCAAAGCATGGGCACGCATTCAAATATGGGAGACAGCAATCAGGAGACAGTAATATGAAAAACAATATAATTTTGCCTTTGATATTACTTTGCTTTCTCTTATCACTCTTTCTACCAGACACCCATGTTATCACCTCTTTTATCTACCTGCCTTTCTCTTCTAGTCTGTCTATCCATCTATTCATTATACATTCTATGCATTCTTTCTTTATTAGTGGTTTTAGGTACGAATGCCAGTTGAGGTGTGGAGTCTTTCTCAAGGGAGCTATGGCGTCAGGATTTTGAGCTTTAGCAGTCTCCTACCAGTGATCTAGACTGCCTTAAGCAGCATGCTTCCTCTTATCTAAGGGAAATCTCATATCTCACATTATCTCAGAGATAATAGGATAACAATGCTGGATTTTACCCAGCACAGCTCGTCTCAGCTTCTGAGTCTTTTGGAGGATGAGGCCGTCAAGTTCCCAATTCGACAGGGTTGAATTAATTTGGATGCCGTTCTCAGTTGAACTTCAACAGTTGAAGCATTTTTTAATACCAAGGCTATTACCCACGCGTTTGCCTTTTTTTTTTTTTTTTTTGTACATTTCTTCTTTGGTGACATTTCTCAAAATATTAAATACTCTGTTCCCTTTTCTTCCCCATATGCATAGTGAAGCATAAAGAAATTGTCATTCTTTTCCCGTTGCACTATTTAGGGTGATGGTTTCCACCATTCCCTCAGGCGTACACATTTGCACGAAACACACAACACACTTGTGCCTCCTCAAACCACCCATGGAGGAACACTCTGTTCTTGGGTGGGGTGAACCATTTTTTTTTTTTTTGGGGGGGGGGGGGAGGGGGCTGACCCGAGTGAGGAAGCTACTTTCTGCACTTCCATTTTGCTGTCTGATTTGTTTTGAAAGCTGTCTGACTCGTGGTGATTGGCTCATAAGGAAGGCGTGGCTCTGTTTGGTAAGCTCTCCGCGGATATTTTGGCCAAACTGTTCACAGCTGCATGGACAGAATGTGGTGTGTGTTTCACTCTGAGGCCATGTAAGGTTGATGCCATGGAGATTTGATGGGGTGCGGGGGGATTTGAGTGTTACATCAGTGCTTTGTGATTAGGACATATCGCTTTTTATTTCCATGGAACCCGCACTGAAATTGGGGAAGGGAACAGAGTGAAGCTATGTCAGGGTAGTGCTGCTGGGCACACAGTGAGTCCCCGAGCATACACAGTGCCCACATTTCAATAAAAGTGAGCAAAAGCCACTATGTTCCTACTCCGTTAACCTTCCCACCACATTATACTGACACAGGGAACAGTGTGACTTGTGGTCTTGTTAATAAAATATATTCCGTATTACAGTCTGTTAGTTTAGAGGGATTGTTGAACAAGAGGTCGGTGGAATTAATAGTATTATTACTCCTAAAATAAACTTCTTAGAATAAAGCATTTTTCATTTAAGGCCATAAACACTTTCCAAAATGACTAATACACAATGAGTGACTCATCGTATAATAACAGGGATTGAAATGAAATGCCTCAGTATGGTGCTCCCGATGCGGTTTAGAAAATAGTTGTTGTACATGATTCAGTAGTGTAAGCTCAATGGATAGGATTCACACAACAGTTTTTCTAATATCTGAGATTTCTGGGATTTTTCAACCGCTATGTCAAAGTAAATCATTCTAATACAGAGAAAAGTGTGTCACGTCTGATCTGATGGCTAGAGGATGGAGTTATTATGTCCTAGAGAAATGTTTGTATTGCAAATGTATTAAATGGCTTTGGATATCACTTCAGCTTGTGAATAAAAATGTTTGAGCCCTCGTGGTGCTAAAAATTTTTGCTCTCCGTGTGTAGCGGCATGCTTGTTGCTCATATGTGTGTCAGCGTGCACAATGTGTCATTGTTGTGGTGTGCGGATATGGATGTTTCAGAGTGTGTTTCTCTCTCTTCTCCTTGTGTGAGTGCGTGTTTGTGTGTCTCTGTGTGCATGTGGGTGTGTTGGGAGGGGATGGGGGGGGGGGGGGGGGGGGGAGGGGGGTTGATGGGCTCAGTGGGAGCCCGGGTCCCGGGGGAACAGCTCTCGTTAATAATTCAGACGAGGCTCATTATCAAGGCAGCGCAGATTTCTCCCTGATTCCACCTTAATTGCAGGCAGGCTGCTCCACTCAGGCAGACGGTAGTCACGCTGGGTTGACTCTCTCTGTCTTTTTCTCCACCACTACATGGCCTGCTCTGCTCCATTCTGTTCTGCTCCGTCTCCAGTACTTACCCATGTCACAGCAAGATGGCCCTCGGCTAGCCTGCTTCACATTATTGAACGCCTTAATAGCATAACATCCTATGAACATGCTATTTTGATATGTACTTAAAAATGTGCCTTTATATATGTGGATGATTAGATACAGAACATGCGCTATTTGAGAATTCCTCTACAGATGATGTGGCAGACTGTGGAGCTGAAACAGTAAGTTGTTAAAGTCATGGTTTAGCAGAAAAATACTTCTCAGTCTTGTCATTTACAGTCAAAAAAAAATGTTGTTTTGTTTCCAGCTTCTTAAATGAGAAGTTTAGTTATCTTGTCGGCATTGTATCGTAATCCTAAATTAGATAAAACTTGTGCTGTTGGTCAGACAAAAGAGGTTACTTACAGATGTTGCCTCGGGGTGCAGCTTTCTGACTCTTTCCATACTAAACAATTCTCTGATTTACCATACTGATAACATCAATTTATGAGCAAATAACAATCATTGGTTGGAGCCCATGTAGGATATATGATGTGTGATTCATTATGACTGGGGGTATAGTTACAGATCCATCAAAAACACGAGCAGTGTGATGCCTTATGTTGCACACTACACAAAGCCTAATATGTTTTCCTTTCGTTATTGGCTTTGTGAATTATTATAATGGTGGGTTTATCCTTGAAATAGCCTATAGCCTATTATCATACTGATGACACAGTCGAACGTGTGTTGCCATGATTGATATGACGCTACAATAATACTCCTCTTCATGCCCATCTATAGGCTTATGTAATGTATCTTGTTTTCATAATTTACACTGACTGATGGGTTTCCATTCAGTCCATTCAGTGAAGCCCCGCAGAGAGTGCAACATAATGGGCCTGATCTTGTCATACATGTATATGAATATTTCAAATCAAGCCATTGTAAGTAGATGGGGGCTTTAGATAAACAACACAGATGCTTCTTCCCCTTTGCTGGTGCTATAAGATGAAGTGCGCTCCAAGCTGTATTTCTCTCCTAGCCTCAAAACTGGCTTCTCACAAATCACTGTGCCCATATTTCCTAATTCAATTTTTTCCCTTCGTCTGATATCTCTTCCTGTATGCAGGGGATTGATGGCCGTGCGCATGTGCATGTGTGTAAATGTGTGTGCTTAGGTGCATGAAGATTGCCGTGTCTGTCCCCGAGAAAGAGATGATGTACGTCGAGTTAAACGGAGTATTTCACAACGCTCCAATCTCCAGACCCTTCCTGGCAGCCGTGTGCCAGGTCTCTCGCTTCTGTGTGCCTGTCCATCAAGCCCCTGTCACGAGCCAAAGGACTGTGGGAGGGGAAAGTGGTGCGCGTAAGGGCCGTCGATCAGTTTACCTGAGGTCGGCGGAACCGGCGAGTGATGGAGGGAGCCGCCTCACAAAGGGAAATGTAGTTAACGCTGACTGATATGAGCAGGTGGATAGAAAAAAAAAGAAGAAAAAAATGATGGCAGCTGTGAGGAGGAGTTGCAACAGTTATGTGCAGGAAAGATGCTTTTTTTTTTATGCTAATGGCTGGTGTGTATGCTGTGGCTGGACCATGGAGCTGATGGACGGAGCTGTGGAGGTCATCCCGGGGAACCACTGGTCAGCACCCTGCTGAGCTGTGACGTCGGCTCACCTGAGCTGAAAAGTTGAAACTAACCTTGAGGGAAGGAAAGGAAAAGATACGTGAATCTGTGGGCTTGTACATTTGTATGTGTAAAGCAACCCATGTGTGAGCAAATGTGTGTGGGAGCCAGCATATGTGTGGGGAGGTTACAGGATTGGAGTGAGGTTGTTGGGTTATGAGGTGACTGCGAGACCAGCTGGGGATGAGGGGGAGGGAGTTTGTGTTGATGGAAGCTACGGAAAATCGGGGGTGGGGGGTGTCTTCCGTCCTTATTTGGATTTGTATGTCAGTGGCATGAATCTGGGTCAGGACACTAGGTCCGGTGTTTAGTATGCTGACCGTGTGAGGTCTGAACTCCGAGTCTGCTTATATCCCTGCATGAACCCAGCACGTCGGCCTCGTTGTCTCCTTATTCTCTCCTCTACCTTTCTGTCTCTCTCTTGGACCTTTTTTTCCACTTCTGCCACCCCCCCATCTTTCACTTTATTTTTTTTTCCCATTCTGTGCCAAGAGCTCTTTTCTATCTTCTTTCCTGTGTCTCTGCATTTTTTTCCCTTTCCTTACTCCAGGCTTCCCCCCGCCACCACTCTGCTTTTTCATGCTCTCTTTTTCACTGTCAGTCACTCACGGCCTTCTCTTCTCTCCTCCCTTGTTCTATTTCACACTCTCAGTCCTCCTCACAAAGTAGCCTTTTTATCACTCATTTCCCTCTTCCCTCGCTCATTTCTCCTGCTCCTTTCATGTGCTTTTGAAATCCCCTTTTCATCTTTAGCGCTCTCTCTCTCTCTCTCTTGCCTGTTCTCTACCTCGCACACACATATACACACACACTGCCTCATTCAGTCATTCTTTTATTATTCCAAAACTAAAGTGATAAATGGGTCTCTTTCTTCTCCGTAAATGTCACTCGGGGAATTGTCTCTGCTCATTGATTGACTGGAGTAGAAGGATGGCCACACATGCACGTGTGCCAGTCGCATGCTCGTGCACACAGGCGGAGAAAAAAAAAAGAGAGAGAGAGAAAGAAGACAGGATAAAATGATCTCTCATTAGAAATAGAGATTGGCTGAGACTGCATCTGTCAAGGTTAGCGTCTAGCCCTCACAGGTCTAGCTTAGTCTTCGAGGCTGATGCATTATTTGAAGAACTTGTGCAGTTGGTTTATAATGAAACATCAATTCTCCACAGGACTTGGCATTCAGAAGTGCTGGGATCAATCACAGTTAAACAATCTGAGCTGGCAGGCCGGGCCGGTCTTGCCATTTTTTTTTCCTTTTTAAAGTGACGTGACAGAGAATATGTAGGTGTTATTCACAGTTTGATCAATTGGCATTAGCTTATCCTTAACTGTCAGAAAAGTATCAGTCAAGGATAGAAACATCAGAGCCATTTTTCAGACCAGACAGTGTGCCGTGTGTGTGTGTGTGTGTGTGTGTGTGTGTGTGTGTGTGTGTGTGTGTGTGTGTGTGTGTGTGTGTGTGTGTGTAAGTAAGTAGGGGTTAATAATGCTCAGTCATTTTCTTAATGTCTCATTCACCCTGCCTCAGGCACTGGAGCTTGATAAAGGTCAAGACTACTGGTGGTTACATGTCGTCTTCCCTTATTTCATTCTCCTCACTGCACGGCAGGGAGGAGGGGAAGGAGAAGAAAAGTAAAGTCCAAGCCAGTCGGTGATGCTGCTGATCTGCGTCTCTCCAGTTTCAGAACCTGGATAAAGAGATTTAATAGGGAGACAGTGGGGAGACTGGGGAAGCTGGCTCAGTCAGTGAAGAAGGGATGAAAATATTAAATTGTTAGATAGCGATAGAAGGACGGGGAGTGAGAAGAGAGGAAAATGGGGAGGGAGAGAAAAGAGCTAGAATAGTAGAGAGTAGATTACAGGGCTTCCAAGCAGGACTGGAAGCTAGACTTGGCTGCACTTCAGCTACACTCTGCACACTTCAGCTCAAGTGTGCGTCCATTAGTGCAGTCCCATTGCACTCAGAAAGCCGTGCACTCTGAGATGCAACACACACATATGCACACAGCCATTCACAAACAGTACATTTCTTATATACTGTTCTTACATGCAAAGCTCTACAGACATGCATCATAGTTAGCTTACAGTAGCTTTGGCCTCACACACACATGTAAGCCCCTCCTGCCAAAAAAGCTATACTGACCTGGTCTTGATCATCTTTGCCCTCCCACTCACTTTCTCCCTTTCTTTCTCTCTCTCTCTCTCTCTCTCTCTCTCTCTCTCTCTCTCTCTCACTCACACACACACACACACACACACACACACACACACACACACACACACACACCATGTTCGCGATCCCTTCACTAGCCACCAGATTGCTTCCCGTCAAAATAAATAATTAAATGCGTGCAATAACAGCTTCCGAAAAAAGATCCCTCAATTAGTGCAAAATGGGTAAATGGCGCGGGGTAGGAGTGGTGGGTGGGAGGGGTGGTGTTGCGGGAACACACACAGACAGACACACATACACACTGTTACACGTACACACAATCTATTACATAAGGCAAACCATGACCCAAGAAGGTTTTTACGCCGTTGTGCAATGGTAATTTGCCCCTTCCCTTTAGCAATCAGCTTAGTGAAGTCTTTTCTCAAATCCTTACAAGTGATCCTTGCCCAAAGACTGGCTGGGGAGAGATCTAGATGAGTGGCAAGGAGGTGCAAAAGGGGCAGCTGAGGGGATGGCATTGTGGTCAGGGTTTCATGTGTGCAAATGCACCTTTGAGCTCTCGTCTTTCCTATATCTCTAAACACCTCTCCAAAATTCCGAATGTCTAAAATAAAATAGGTGGAAGCCATTCCCCTTTCTTTTGTTTGCTGGAGAAAGCGCTTAAAGGTCTAGAAGTTGTTAAGTTCCTACTTAAAAATATCTATGTGTGTTAGTGGTTAATTTAATTAATGTTTTATCGATGAAGGTTTGTGTTGTTTCGAACTGTTTAGCATATTAAATGAAAACATCGAGGGGGTGGTGGTGGTGGTGGTGGTGGGGGGGGGGGGGGGGGGGGGGGATCACATTAATTGCACCCAAAGACTAAAGGGTGGCATTTAAATGTCTTACTTTATCTGTGTTAAATTTGTTCTTCTTTTGCTTAAGAGATTATGGCAAATTTTTACACAGTACAAGCTGTATAACTGTTCCTCTTTTATGTACAAATGGTGGCTTGGGAAAAAAACTCAATTTTGAAGCATAGAATTAATAATCCTTATTTGAAAATGAATGGCGAGACAAAATCTTTATGATACAGACACTGTTGTACTCTTGTCATTAGCCTGGCTGTAGTGCTAAACTGCATTCTGTGCCAGGCTTGCTAATGTTTCATTGGGGACAAATGTATCACAGAATAGGCCTAATCTGTGTGTGATAAATGCTACGACAGTAAAGCACACAGATGGATGCCTGAACCTGGAAACCTCCTGAATAAGCAAACTAAGGCGAGAATTAGCGCTTGTGCCAACATAGCAATCTATATAAAAGTTGTTCTGCTTGTTTAAATGTCAGGCATGTTGATTCTGGTATTCAGTACGGGGCCTTGCAGCACAGGTCGCACACCTGGAGAGATAGAAGAAGATCATAAGGATCATTCTGTCTAAAGAAGGTAAGCGAAGGAAATGATAGAGAGGGAGGCTATTGGCGGGTTACGCAAATGACCGTGGACAAGAAGCGTACTGACACAAAGTGTCAGAGGAATCGAAGGATTGCTGGCTACACGATGAATAATCTTCTGAATGAAATGGCAAAGGCCTGGTGCAAATACCTGCAAGCGATGAAGCGCTGAGATGCAGTAAAGCAAAAGGGAAAAAGAAGTAAAAATGGGCTCATGTGGAACAGTTGTTTCTCCTTGCTGTGGTTAAGAGTAGGTCAAGTAGCAATGATGCTTAGTGCTAGGAAAAGATCATCTGTGTCATGCAGAGTGGGTGAAAATGGGAGCAATGGGCTGAGATGGAAAGATGTTACTGAAGAAGGGAAGTAGGTGGATAAATCTGGAGCTTGGGAAATGAAAAGCTGCAGCGCACCATGCTTAAGTGAGGGCATGGCCCGAGAGAGATGGGCAGGAATGGAGAGGGTCAATCAGAGATGTAGGGTGAAAGAGGGTAAGATGGGTGGAGGGAAGGAAAGTGACGGGGGAAGGGGGGTATGACAGAGAAGGGGGCAGTTCTGGGGTCTTTGTGGTGGGGTGATTGCGTGACAGAGAGGGAAAGTGCACTGCTGTGTGTAATGCTCTCAAGACGGATATAGAGACGCACTGCTCGACTCGCACAGTCACTGCCCCTCTCTCCCCTTTTCTCCTTTGCTCTCCTCCATTCTGCTCCCTCTCTTGCTCCCTCCGTCTCCACTAATGATCCTCGCGTCCTGCCACACTGCAGGGTTGAGTGATGCCCACTGACAGTCGCGCTCAGGCGGAAACGCTGCAGCCCCCTTCCAGGAGTGTCGTGACATAGACACACAAAACATATAGAGGTGTAGCACTGCTTCACATTCATGTAGCAGCCCATTGAAAAATGCTGGCAGATGTGTATTTGTGCCTATTTGAATGAGTATGTGACCAACGCTGTCTCTGCACGCAAGCCCAAGCCTCCTCCAAGTGTTGCTCACGGACATGCACTTGTTATAAATATGCCCTCATCGAGCTGCATCTGTCCTCAGGAATTTTTATATGATGGATAGACCCGGGCCATCAAGGTAATCATAGGGTAGCTGGCTAGTTAACGATGCAACCAACATGTCTTTGAGTTTTTCAGCTTGATAGCAAATAAACTTGAGATGCCAATACAGACATATGTTGTATAACATAGTTTTTAATCAAGCATTCCCCTGGCTAAACAGGATTTTCCCATTTTTCTGCAGGTACAGTATCAAGTGTCACACTGCATGGGTAATCCACATTATTTTTGCAAATTTGACAGAACTGATGGAATTAGTGAGACAGAAATTGATTTTTTTTTAAGGCAAAGTTAAAACATCAGTATCTTTTTAAATCAGCCACTTAAAGTACAGTGAGCATGAGCAGGTTTGTGATGCTGCCAGTTTTCAAATTGGAGTATTTGTCTGTGGTCCAAATTTATGGAAGTGTCCTAGTGAGGTACATAATTGTACAGGATCTATAAAACGTCCGCATATTACACATGGTGGAGGTTGTCTCACTGTCTGCTACCTCAGTGTTGTTCATTTTTAAAAGGAGAAAGCATGTGTTGAATCATTACTTTATTTTATTATTGAACGCACTATCCATCACTTCCTAGTCCTTTATATCCCCATACTTCTTAGTGAGAGGCACCTTACATTTTCCCGTTATAATCCAAGCAGAGATCCCTAACTACCATGGAGCGCTTTTGGAATTAGGTCACAGCATCTCATCCCTCTAATTATATGCTGAGAGTCTATGCATGTTAATGCATTGGTGTGCGTCTGTATATGCGTTGACATGGGTGCTCTTAATCTGGGGGCCAAATGGAGAGTCCTGGGAACATGCATTATTTTACATTTCTGCTATTCTTCACATCTTATCGAGATGTCTCCAACATCATTAGGAGAGTAGTCTCTGATGAGGATGGGAATATGCTTAGATAAATGTGTCCCCAGTTTAAAACCAGTGGGTCAGATAAAGCCATAAAATCCGCATACAATGCATTAACATTCAGATGCAACAACCTCCAGCTGAGAGAGTGTTTTAGTCTATGCGCCCCTTGTTGCAAGCAGGTTAAGATTCATTTAAGAGTCAAACCAACCATATGTGATGTGACCCTAAATTCTCCGTGGATATAAAAGATATTAAGAGTGAAAGAAGTCTTCACCTTGCTCCTCCACACCCTGTGAATTCATTCCATCCCCTTTCTGTGATGTATCCATGTAGGGGGCCAGGAAAAACATACCGCTTCTGCAGTTTTAATGTTGAATCATGTTTTTACTTATTTCCGGATGTCTGCGAAAACATGGCATTTGGCTGAAAGTATGTGAATCATTTTGAAGTTTAATCCCCAGAAAACGATTGTGCATCAGCTCAACGGAGCGTATGTGCTAAGGGCAAGGGGTAAACAATAGGATAGCACTCGGAGGTGAGACGATGAGAATAAGGAATCATAGTCTGTGTGAACAAGAATGTGTGTGTGTGTGGGAGAGGCAATAAAGGAAAGAAACACTAGCATAGGGCCAGTGTTAATTATATTTTCAGGAGGCTCTTAAAAGGTCATGGCATGCATCTGCACCCCCTCACTAGCCCACACCGCCAAAATTTCACTTTCCCTCCCATCCTCATTTCCCTCCGTCTCCTCCCCATTGCGATCTATCCAGTCATCAGCCCCCCATCTGTGCACATTAGCCATTCATGAACACACTCATTAGGGTGGGAGTTTGAAGCGATTGTGTTCACTAGTCTGCGGCTGGAGCGTGGCGATTAATATTTCAGCGTCTCCCGTCGAGGAGCTGAAAGCAAGTTTGGTCCTCTTAGGCTAGAAAAAGAGAGAGAGTGAGCTTCCATCATATAACCCTAACCCCACACTAAAAAAAAAAGAAAAAAAGGAGCAAACCTTTACCCCCCCCCCCACCCCCCTCACTGCCCCACTCTCACACAGGCTGTGTACAACTTACAGTATTTTGGCTCCTCTTTTTCCCTTTATTGCATATGTGCTCATTACATACACACACATAAAGCCCTAACTCAAACTGACTTAATTGGTCTCTTTTTGTTTCACAAAAAAGAGGGAGGAGGGGGAGACTTGAATGGAGGAGGGGTAAATCCCTTCTTCTCTTATCCCCCATCTCCTCGTTCCTCTCAGTTGGACAGGAGTGTCTTTTTCTCATCATCCTTCGTTTCACGTCCTTATGGGTTTACGGTGAAATTGGCCAAGCTTCTGTGTTCGCGAGTTCATTCAGAACAAATCAATAGCCTCCCTAATTCATACTGTACACATGCACTTAAAATATGAGAATTTGAGACAGCCAGGTGCATCATGGGTTACTGGGATGTCAATATTCGAAGCACTGCTCCTGAATACTGAAATCACCCTGACCCTACAACACAGCTCTCCTCTCCTTGATTCCACAAGTATCCTGCTTTAAAGCCATGTTCACATGAGCCTGGATTCATTTTGTACTTGATTTGAGATCTATTATAAAGCGGTGCTTTCAAATAACAGAAGTGTACCTTTGATAAACTGATAAAACATTTTGTTTTTCATCCAATACTCTGACTCTTAAACTGCAAACACTTGACAGTTCAAGGATTAGTACGTCTTTCCCCCCCATGAACACGATGTCGGTGCAATCACTTTTACTTTTTCCTTCCTGAGAAAAAGCCCATTGTTCAACACGTTTGCGGACTCAGTATACTGTTACTTAGTGAAAGTCTGGGTGATGTCCACAAGAAGGAAATCAAAGTGGGCTTAATCTGTGGGTTACATCATTGATTTTTTTTTTCCAAAGTAGCCTCCTCTATCCTTATGTTCCTGGGACCTAAACTTCAGATATTTATTAACTGTAAAGGGCTCTCATATAAGTATTAAAAAATGATCCTTATATTTATAATTATGCTACTTGAACCTATTTAAAATGACTTTTGAGCATCTGAACAAAAAAACAAAAAAAAGAACAAAAAATCCCCTAATTCCTAAGCATTGTAATATTTTTGTTAAAATGATTGAATTCAAGTGTGAAGTCTGCATATACTACCCTATGCGATATTATACTATATATACTGTTGTATATACAAAGAGTATACATACTTAGATACTCTTTGTTTGGCTGTACAGTGCTATTCTGTACTGTGAAGGACAAAGGGTGTCAGTGAAGGTCAAAGTTGGTTCAGGGGAGACACAGTCGCAGAGAAAATTGTCTCCATACAGCCTTTAACTATCTAAGCCTCTGTGATTTAGATCCCTACCACTCTTCTCTTCCAAATAGGCCCCCATATTCAAGACACTTCTTTTGTGTCTCACCCACCTCTGGCCTCTCAACCCCTCCCCTGTGCAGATAAACTGTGCTTTTCATTCTAAGCATGCAATTCTCATCTTCTTCTCCATATAGGTGTATGAATAAGTGGGGGTCTATGGGCTGTGCGTGAGTAAGTGGAAGTCTGCAGGCTGAAGTGCAGCATGTGGGTAGGCATTCATGGGAAACAGTGGTTGGTGCGCTGCACAGTGATGGCTAATGAAGTTCCTCTGCACCTCATAGCCCTATTAAACTGCTGCCCCCTACCTCTACCCACTTCACCCCCCACCTCTTGCCTTGTTTCTCCCCGAGGGAGAGAGTTGGCAGGGAGCAAGCCGGCTGCTATGGCAACAACAAGGAACCCTCCCTCTCCCACAGGTCTCCTTAGCAACTGGTAGCTTGGCATTGCGGTAATGAGTGTGCCCGGTGTGCCAGGCTTTGTGTCATGTTGGCATGTGTGTGCAATGTACGTGTGTGAAAGAAGGAGTGAGTGTGTGTACAGGTGTGTGTGTGCGTGTGTGTTTGAAGATGAACGTGTGGCTGTTGAGTACACTTTGCCAATTTAGGTGAGACTTATAATGTGTGATGAGAAAAAGATATGGAGGCAGTCCTTGCTGAGGATCCAAAAAAAAATGTTTTTTTTATATTGAAATGTGACCAAACCTGGCACTTCAGCTGACATGACTCCACTTGTCGTCTTTTTTTCTGTCTGAGTATGCGCCTGTACAGATGTGTGGCTGTGGTCTGGATTTGTGCATTATTTTTCTTCTTCGAGATTGTGGTCATTCTTCTCTATACTGTGAAATTGAAGCAATTAAAGGGACGATCCGATTAATTTTTCATGCCATGTGCATGGCTGCCTATGAGTTTCCTGCTCTGCTGAAATTAAATTAAATGCTGAGAATGATTTTTATTAAAGTGCGATCAGAGGTGTGCACTGACCTTTAGAATGTAGGAAATGAGATTCTCATTGTTATGAATGAGATTATGTGGAAGCTGAGTGTGGGGAAAAAAAGCCTGGGCCCGCATTGATTCCATTGTTGGCTGACAGTTTCTTTGTATATAGCAGAGGGAGGTTTCAATATAATGAAATCCACACTGTGCCTGTTGGCTATTAAATGGACTGATACACAAATATGGACACACAGGCACTCACATAAATGCAGATTGACTTGCACACACTTGAACGCACGCATATCTTGCAGATCTTGTAAAAAAAAGAGCTGTAAAAGCCTCTCCAGAAACGTGTTGCTCTTTAACAAAAGCATGGCAAGCCCAGTGGAAAATGTTAGTTTGCTCCCTAGACGAGGTGTGAAGTGCGAGCAGGCGGCCGGCCCCACAGGTGGCCCAGCCCTAACACCTGTTGTGTGAATCCTCTGTGGGAGGGTGCGAGCTTTGCCTACCTTGCAAGTCCCAGTGGAAAAAACCACACCCATGCTATACTGTGGCACGTGCCCATTTGTGTGCCCACACGGCTCCCCCGTTTCGTGCGTGGGAGTTAGACGTGATGCCCAGATTGTGTCCCCTTTGTGCCCACCGGAAACACTCAGCTGCCCTTGGCATCAGCCGAGCGGATTTTCCGATCTCCTATCCGTGTCTCAGATGCTCTTCTAATCTGTTAGTATCTATTTTTACCCATCAAAACTGCAGCAGCCCTTCTCTATCCCAAACCCTGCCACCCCAATGCCAACCTTTCCCTCCAGGGTGGGCACGGCTGATGGGTCGCCAGCCATTGGCTGCAATTAGTGCACAGTCAGGCAGGAATCCCCTACCAACTCCATTACATCCCTCTTCACAGCCACTTCCTGATCTGAGGCTACCAGACACACTACAACACACTTGCTTTCCATTTTAAGCCTTTTTATAAATGGCACTCCTGCAGTGTTGTGGAATAATGGGGTCGGGTACAGAGCACCTTTCACAGTGCTTGAATCACTCTACTGCACAAACTCGGTCTATTCAAGTACAATGGCGGCCAAGGGAATGCACATTTGAATTGTACCTGTTCACATTTGCCGCTTGGATTAAGATAAAGTTCTATTTGTAAAACGATGGCCATCGGCGAGTTGATGAGTTAGCATTTAGCCTTTCCTGTAATGATGATGGAAAAATTGAAACCTGAAGTTTCTGACTCTTCTTACAGTGCATAGCTGTTCGACAAGAAATTACAAAAGCTGCCAATCTTCAGAGATCCCGCAGTGATACACGGAGATAGAAGCAGTTCTTAATCCCAGGTTTATTTCTTCTTCAACAAGGGCTGCAATGTGCCTTGCATGCCAATGCAGTCGTGACCACTGCTGTGGAGGCGATGATGGCATGTGGCAGAGAAGTAACTGTTTCTCACCTCCTAATAAAAGAGACTCCTTTTTAATCTTTTCAATTTGATTGCATTCCAAAACAGGCCTGTCTGCCCATCTGTCTCTCTTAAAGAAGCCTCCTAAAGGGATTTTAATCATCTGACTCTGGGCTTCTCAGGCAAATAGCTACATCTCTCTTTTTCTCTCTCACACACACACCCGCGCAAACCATTTCCAATTTTCTTTCTTGTACTCACTGTCATAGTCTCACTTGTCTTTTCCTTCTCTCTGACACACCATATCGTCACAGCTTCATTGTGCCATATCTGTGCCGCCATTAGGCCCTTCAGTCGCTCTTCAAGTCCCCCTCAGACACATAAAATTCCCCCAACCCTGTCCCTATTAATCCACATGGCTCTAAATTCTTTATTTCCCTTCAAAGGGACAACGCGAGCCGTGACATCAATCACGGAAAGCGAATATTTAGCTGGCGCTAATTTCCACCAATAGCCTGGAGACAGGCTTAGCTGACAAAACTCATTCCTGCGCTGAACAAAACTGCTTGTGTTGAAACCTCCCCTCCCCCTGATCCCTCCTGCCTTCTGCACAGGCAAAAACAGCATTACAATAAACACAGTTAGCGCTTCTGTTACTCCCCCTTGATTTAGGCTTATCAAATGAATGTGCACCATAGAAGGATACCCTTTGACAATACATAATGGCTCCATTCTGCATGAAATGGTTTGGTAATACCAGTCGAGTGTGGCAAACGGTTTTACCCGGTGCCACTACAAGAACAGCTGCTGTGTTCTTAGCTGGGCAAGCGCACCACACTGCTTTACTCTTGAGGTTGTTTGAATCGGGTGAGTGGTTTCTTTTTGCTGGTTCCCAGACCTCATTCACAGTCCTTAGTTTCTCACTAAGTTCTGTTTGAATGAGTGCACATTCACCACAAGATGGGTCTTATAAACCATTTGACCTGTTTCCTCACTCCTCTGTGAGTGAGCGGGAAAAAACCCTGAGTGGATTCTGATGTTGCCCTAATGGAGGGGGATGGGGAAAGTAGGGGGCATTTTGAGGGCACCCATTTGTGTGGCTTAGAGGGGCCCCTTGTGCTACCGCTATATTCCCGCCCCTTATACCCAGGACCCTTCACCTCCTGCTGTATCCCCCAGCACAGCTGAACCCATGCCAGTCAATCAGGTTATCCCAGATGAATCACTGCATCCAACACAATACCTCCTACCCCCATATTACAGCTACTCCCAATGTTAATGCCTGACTGACATCTCGGGAGTGGCAACAGAGGGATATGTTGGGCATTAAGCCAATTTGTGCAAGTGGGAAAAGACAGCTAACTCACAAGCCTGTGGCGATTTAACATTGTTATATGACCAGTGGGGACATGGAATATTGAACACCCATATTGGCCTCATATTGCAGGTGGATTGTGTAGTTAGTCAGATGTTGATGTGCGCACTGACAGGCATTAAACGTCATTGATTTTGAGCATTAAGTAGGCCTCTCTAGTCTCTGAATCAAACTGAGTTTGCATGTGGAAGAAAGGAGGGAGAACTGTAGAGCCATCGATTGGTGTTGTGAGATTTCCAAAAGCCAAATGAATGGTTCTTGAAGAGGTTAGGAAAGAGGAACACATAAGGATGTTCCTGCTAGATTTGATTTATAGATTTCTGTATCTGTTATAAAAACCAGTTGAACTCCCACCCCCAACTGCTTAGTCCACCTGTGCAGGGTGGAAAAAGTGTCAACATGGGAGATTTGCTCGTAAAGAACATAATCTTTTAATCTGAGGACAAAGAGTCCTATCCCGTTGCCTTTGTCTAAATGTCTAAATCAGTTATCAGGTGTTTTGGGCCTTAATGAGAGTTGAACCCAAGCTGATTGTTTCCTTGCAGTCACAAAAGCCTTGTTCACCTTAATTGGCTTTGATTGGTCCATAAACTATCACCCTTAGCCTCTTTTACTTAGTGGCCAAATTAACTCCTTACAGCCTGATTTAGCAGTATTTGATGAGGGTGGATGCTCTTTATATATCTGTGCAGGTTCTCAGTCAACCAGGTCATGCAATTCTTAATGAAAAGCAACTCTTTTTTTGTGTGGTTTGTGACGTTTTACCTCTCATCCAAGGGCCTGTTCAGTTCTAATAACTGAAAAAAAAAAAAAAAGTTCTTGATTATGAAACAAAGAAGTCACATCAGTTCTTATGACTCCATCTTGTTCGTTCCAGCATTATGGTACCAGCACTGGATGTCGCCACATGACCCACTGGTTCATTCATTATTTAGAGCCTTCTCCACTAGCCTCATTGTATTAAAGGCGTATGATTTGAATAGGAAGTAGCGTGCTGAACCCAGGCATGTGATGTGTGTTCCTCTGTCATTGTATGTTTCTGTGGGCTTCATCGGACTGTCTCAGCAAGCCAGGGGGCTAAAAGAGAATTTCCATTTTATGAATATTTAATGCATAATAAAGTTTTCAATTTTATTCTATTCTTTAACCCATAGGGCTAAAGAATGTCACAAAGCCAACCCTCAAGGACAGGCACAAATTGGAGGTAGTTGATTTGTTGGAGAAATTAAAAATATAGTTAACACCTGCCTCAGAAATCATACAGTAAAAATACACACAGGAACATTTGGCGTAGTTTTTAACCATATCCTATAAGGTTTTTATAGTGTCCCTGTTTCCCACATCAAACTCCCCTTACTTTTTGCTACTATAGGATCATAGCATATCCAAGCTGCCTGCTGTGTATGTGGTAACCTGGCATAGCTCTGTGTGAGACACCCAGCTGGGAGTGCCCCTGAATCAACTTGGGATTAGCCCAGGATTGTCTGGGATTACTCGGGGATGGAGAGGGATTAGCAGTGACTGCCTGTTTCAGGGGCGTGAGGGCCAGAGGCTGGTCAAATTGCCCCTGACTCAGAGAACAGGAGGCAGACAGAACCACACCCACCATGAAACCACCTGCAACCTTTGTAATCTTAAATTCTAGCACACACACAAATACGTGCAAACAGGATGACAGCAAAAAACATGTGGTAGAAAACTATCGAAAGCCAGCAGCCAGTAATGATGATGATGCCGTTGCTGGCCACCATCCGAAATCTCTCAAATCTCTCTAGCAGGTGGATTCATCAGATAAAGAGGGTTTGGGATGATGACAAATCCCTCCAAGTTCAATGGGGCTGCTCTTCCCTCATACGGGGATAAATCGAGATTTGAATCAGACAGGTCACACAGAGTTGTGGCATGAAGTGGTTCAGCTCTCTGAAAGATGCCTCATTTACCACCGGCCGCGATGGAAAGGCATGAATGCTTACATATGTTTTAATTCGGGCATGCACCGGACTTGATGGGGGATGATTTGGAGTGGTATGATAGGTGGATGAGCCAGCCAGGGTGAGACAGGGAGTTGGCGCGGCACGTAGAGAAGCCGTCAGAAGCAGGGAGCGGGCATCCCCTGCGGACTTGCACTGCCAAGATGAAAGGCTGTTTAGTGTTGGAGCAGCAGCATCAAACAGCCGCCTCCTCTTGCATCCTTTCCCCCATCCCCCACTCTCCCTCCATTTCTCTCTCTGACTCTCTTGACTCTTACCACAATATGATATAGTTCTGCCATTGCGCGTTTACCCGGTTGCCATGGTTACCCAGTTCTGGAGGTGTCACGGCGAAATAACCCAAGGAGGCATTCACAGATCACCTGAATTCAGCTCACCTCCCGTTTATATGTTCACCGTCGCAATTTGATTTGTTTCCCTGCCGTGCAATTCGCTCTAAATACAAATAATGTGCAACATAATGAAGAGAGTGGTGTGAGTACCCCTCAGTCCGAAACAATCCATTGTATGTGTATATTCCCAAACTGCAGGAGATGCTTTTTGATTTGATATTGTCCTGCCTGAGCATCTAAATTACTTATGCAGCACAAACAACAGAATTATAACAACAGATTCCCTGACACTCGGAAATCGCTATTATTCACCAACCCTTGAGATATAAATGATTAAAAAATAGAAACTATATCCTTTGAATGACTGAGTCACTGGCTAACCCCAACCCATGCCAGTGTAGAGGATAATGGGAAAGTAATTGGTGGCACACTGTATAATTGAAGGCATAGAGATTGAAGCCAGAAGTTGGAAATGACTTGCGTTCAAAGAAGTGTGTAAAATAGGAAAAAGGAAAATTGAGACAAGTTGAAATATGAAGCATTTAGTGACAAAAAAGAAATACAGGACTGTGATAAAGAGAGAACAAGGGAGGGGAAGGGAGATAGGCAGTGAAGGTCTGTCAGAGGGTGAGATACATCCATTAGCCCTCCTTCCTCCCGGCTCGATCTTGTGATACATCCCCCCATTCAACCTACGTGAAGGAAAGAGACAGAGCTGGCACTAAGCCAGGCTGGCACCAACTTCAAACATACAGTACAGCTAACCTCAGTGGTTTACATCAGGCCAGCTAAAAGCAGAAGTAGAGGAGGACAGATGGATTGATGGAAATGAAAGTGGGAGGATTGACGTACATAGGGAGAATGTCTAAAGTCGGAGTCTTCGGTCATTTCAGGTGGGATAAGACTGACAGGGTGTTGCTTTATGCCAGCTGTAGCTGTTATTTGAGCATGTTTGTGCTTTTCAGTGAGCTCTAAATTTCCTGATTTTAGTCGACTCTGGTTTTGTGTATCTAATATTGGGAACGGAAGCGACCTGATAATTTAGGACAATTTTCTGTGACTCATCATGTATGGACCGGATGGTTTATATGCAATACTGACAGCTGTGCTTGTGGTTAAGGTTTTCTTGAGCATTGACTTTAATACTTGATGTATTAAAAACAATCTTATTTTCGTGTAGAACTTTTTAATCTAAATCTTATGCACATTTCCCTTATTTGAATTGTTTACATTTTTACATAAATAGTAATTGAAATGACATTCATTATATTACAGTTTAGTTTTATATTTTTCTTTCTCTTTTATCTTTCTGCAGAATTCAATCCGACACAACCTGTCCCTTCACACACGCTTCATCCGGGTGCAGAATGAGGGTACAGGGAAGAGTTCCTGGTGGATGCTCAATCCAGATGGAGGAAAAATGGGCAAAGCCCCGCGGAGACGAGCAGTCTCTATGGACAACAGCACAAAATACCTAAAAAGCAAAGGCCGGATCAGAGGCAAGAGGGTTGGCCGCCCTGGGATTGGAGCTGTGTCTGCTAGTGTGGGGCTCCAGAGCTCCCCTGATCATGGCAGCCCTTCACAGAAAGGCCTCCAAGGAGCCGGAGGTGCATCTGGAACAGATGGTGAGTTTGATGCTTGGACAGACCTCCATTCCAGGGCTAGTTCATCAGCGTCTACCCTTAGTGGGCGGTTGTCACCCATCCTCGCAGAGGGAGAACCAGAGGAACCAGAGGAGGGCGGCCTGTCCTGTTCCACCTCCCCTCACCTCTACCCGTCGCCAACTAGTGCACGCTCTCCATCCATGGGTGCTGGAAATCACTGTCCTCCTCTTGAGCAGCTGCCTCAGCTGGCTAACCTGACAGGTGCCATCAGTCTGGATGAGCAGATGATGGAGGATGGTTATCATCATCATCGTTCACAGCAGCAGCAACACCAGCAGCATCAAGCTATTGGCAGACATAAGCACCAAACTGCTGTCTATCACTACAACTCTGGAGTGAAAGGACAGGGCTCCTATGGTTCAAGTGTCTATGGGGCAACAGGCATGGGGATGCTGCGTCACCACTCACCCATGCAGACCATTCAGGAGAACAAACCAGCCAGTTTCTCTGGAACCATGCGAGCATACTCAAGCACTAATGCCCTTCAGAGTCTGCTAACAGGGGGTCCAGCTGGACAGCAATACTGTCCCAAGGACATGATGCTGGGACAGGAGAGGGAAAGCCATTCTCTGATGAATCAAGCTACAAATGGAGTTGGAGCCAACCATCACAGCCACCACCCCGGCCTCCACAATGGCCACAGCCACAATGGACTGCATAGTCACAGCTCAACTCATAGCCATAACAGAACTCACAGCCATACTCCCAGTCATAATCACAACAATGTAACCAACCACAACTCACCTCACAGCCTCACTCACAATGGTCACAGCCTCAGCCAGAGCCATAACCACACACCACCCCGGGCTGCTGCCCTGACCCCACGTGGCAGCAGCAATCAGTTGCAGACCTACAACCACAAAGCTCCTTACCTGTACAGCCCCCCGTCACATGCCCACCTTCCTGCTTCTACCACCCTCCCCCCAAATCCAGCAGGTATGCTCGGCATGCCCCAGGACTCGTGCCATGTTGCCACAGCTCCCCACCCACGTCACAACCATTACCCAGACCCACAACACCAAGGCATGAGTAATGGACCGTATCACCATGGCCTCGGGATGGGCAGTGGTACCGCTGGTAGCAACTACCATGGCTATCACCAACCTCACCCCCATGAGAGACTACCAGCTGACCTGGACATTGACATGTTCCATGGCAGCTTAGACTGCGATGTGGAGTCCATCCTCCTCCATGATATCATGGACTCTGGGGAGGAGATGGACTTTAACTTTGACTGCTCGTTAGCTCAAGGTGTGGGCATCGGCATGGGTATGGGAATGGGTGTGACTATGGGTATGGGAATGGGAATGAGTGGACTGGCTGGTCCACAGCAAGCCCATAGCAACCAGAGCTGGGTGCCTGGGTAAAGTCAAGAACAACACGTCTAACCCTCAGAAAGAACGACCCTCCTCATGAAGCACTGTGCTCAACTGTGACATTCCTGATTTGACACAAAGACTATAGGATCCACACTCCCATGTCTCTTTGTTGTCTTGACAATTCCACTGTCACCCCCCCCCCCCCCCGCCCCCATTTTTTAAAAAGATCCCCCTCTAGTTCATGTCACATTAAGTTTTTCCTCAAATCAACTATACTGTGATGACAATCTCTCAGCTGTGCTTGCCCAACATCGCTTCTCATCTGCCATGAGAACTGAACTCTGAATGCACTTTATTGCAAGTGGGTCACATCTCACGGTGTAATGCCTTCACAGAGCAGCTCAGGCAGAGCTTGGCATGTTTTGTAAGGTAGCTTCAGTATTTGACAAGAACAAATGAGGAATAACAAGCCCTGCTAATAAAGTGTCAGATTTATGAACTGATAAAATTGGAGTCGTTTGCTTATATACTGTCATTTTTAAAGGTCGGGAGAACTGTTTTTGACAGTTACATGTGATTGGAGCCCTGAGTTTTCAAATGTAGTGGTACCGTAAGATCATAGGCATTTCTTAAGACTTATTTATACCTCAATTTAATATATTATTTAATGCAATATCCCTCAAGATTGGCTGAAATTCAATTGTACACTAGACTTAAACAGAGGTCCGATCAGAAGCCAGTTCATCATTTGAAAGACATTCACTCGTTCATAAGCTCCACGTAATTATCTTACATCAGCAGCCCTGTTGTTTATAGCTATAGTCTTGCACTTTGACTTTTCTCTCGGATGCAACATTTTGTTGTTCGGCTTCTTTGCTATTGGTTCGAGAATATTGTCATCGTGTCGTTAAATGGATTCTATCATTAGTGGCCAGCGCGCAATTTGGTGAATTAAAATGTCATATCACCTTGTCTCACCTGGGCCTCTTGTGCTAGTCTCCCTCTCTCTCCTTCTCTGTCTCCGTCTGCGAGTGGAGACAAAGTGACCATTCCTCACACCAAGCCATTAATGTAGGTTGATTGAAATTCAGCATCTTGCTTTTAATCTCCAAAGTGATGCGGCAGCGATGTGTCATTATTGAGAGGCTAACGTGTTGTCCTCCCATCTCTCACCTCGGCTGTCCGGGCCACCTCTTGCTTCTCCAGCTTAATGCGCCAAGAAAGTGAGACAAAATGGTGATTAACGCCAAGTCACTCTGCCTGCTGTCCTGCTCTGAGAAGGGCCAATGTCACTGGCCACATGCCTGCTCAAAATGGGTAAACAAAAAGAAAAGACGGAGACAAGGATAGAACAAAAGCCTGTTGTTGCAGTGGGATCAATCATCAGCCTTAGTTTCCATTCCTCTTGGATGTGTGCGTCTCAAAACAGGTCATGTACTCCTATTGTAAATCGTTTCCATTGTCTCCATTTAGTTCCCATGTTTTCAGTGCTTATACCCGGCACTTCAAATACTCAAACAGGTGAAAAGGGAGATGTTTAAGGAGAAAACAATCAGCCAATCTCAGTGGCATGAGTCTGTGTCTGATAGGGTTGTAATGCTTCACAGCCATCCGCATCCACTTTTTGTGTGTTTATTCTGTTGTCTTGTAGTTGTTGTTGTACTGTTGAAATTGTAAGGACTGATGAAGACAGTGCTGAAATATCCATAGTGTAAGGGTGGAATCCACTGGTGAAATTATTTTGGTAGCGCAGTATGACCTTCCAAAGCTTCAACAGCGTGCACCCCTCCGATATGTGCTGTGCTCTGCTCAGTTGTTTCTGCGTTTGTGAGTGGGGGAGTCTGCAGTTAATTTCTCACTGGCCTTGAGAGAGAGAAGAAAAGAGGACACCCCTATTCTCTAATTCCCTCAAGGAGACTCTCCGCACTGGGTCTGTACAAAGTACGGCACACAAAGGAAAAGAAGGAGTGTGGGGGTGGGGGGGTTATTGTTAGAGCCAAAGGTCAAGCATGGCACAGACTATCAGACCCATTATTGAGGTAAATACCTTTATTTCAGGGCTTTTAGCGCACTGGTTCCATTTAATCTCTGAGCGGAAAATGCGTGAAATTTTATAAGCAACTGGGCCTCGCAAAGCGGTTATGTTATATCCTATGCTACAGACGTTTATCAATGCCCTGCTATTGGAAAGATAGCTATATATGATGTCTAATTTTCCTCTATTTATTTATGAAAGAGATTGGTCTTTGTCACTCCTAAATGTGGTAATCGTTTGAGTCAACGCCTGTCCCTTCCTCTTCTTGTCTGTTTTTTAAGATGTCACTCCCTCCGACCCTTTTACTGACTTTTATTTTGTACAAAATCTATATATTAAAAAAATTGTATAATAGTTTTTAAAATCTCAAAATAATATCAGTTTTGTTGTCTATTTCTTTTTTTAAAAGAATGTATCTCATCATCTGGTGACTGTTAAATAAATGAAATGCGAAGAAAACGATGTCTCTGTTGTCACATTTGTTTAAATATGACCATGTAGAATGATTTTTTTCCCCACAAAAAACACAACCAAGTGAGCTTTTCCTTGCAATTTAGTGAGTCTGAAGGGGAATTTTCCTGAGCTACTTCTGTTTGTCAGTTGCTTTTGTGCAGTAACTGACACGTCGAATATGTGTGAGCTGCTTGCAAATTCATTTTTTCCTTGTGTTTCCTTATTTTGTTATTAACATACAACTCTTCTCACAATGGAGCGACAACCCCTGTTTGCAGCATTTGACCAGGACACCAAGTCACTGCGTGTGGGAAGTGGACACCATGATTAAAATGGGGGGAAAAAATTTAAAATCACAATTGCAGGGAAGCATCACTTGTGCTAGAGAATGGATGAGAAGGCGAGAGATAGGGTGAAGGTTTGTGTGTGTGTGTGTGTGTGTGTGTGTGTGTGTGTGTGTGTGTGTGTGTGTGTGTGTGTGTGTGAGCGAGAGACAGAACGAAAGAGAGAGAGAGAAAGATAGTTCCTGACAGACAAAACAAGGAGGCACCCAGGCAGCCAGACATAGTTGCCAGGATTGGAGTAATAGGTGTGTGTGCGTGTATGTGTGTGTCTGTGTGTCATAATGCTTGTTATGGCCCACAAAGCAGTATAGGTTGGCCACAGCTGTCCTGGTCCCATTGGAGGCGTTTTCACAGGAGTGTGCAGCGCTACAGCGCCATACTGCCAGGCCCCAAGGGAGCCTCTACCTCTACACATACTCTTTTACACACACACACTCAGACACACAAAGACATGCACATTCACACACACAAATTTGAAAATACCACAGATTCACACTTTTACACAAAGAAGCACACAGCACAGTTATGAAACCATACACACAGACACATACACACTTAGGCAATTCTCACTTAGATGTACAGTTTTAATTGACTCCACTTGGCAGAGCTTCTCTGGAGGGAAAAATGTGAGAAGTAGAGAGAATGAGAAAAATATAGGTGTGGAGGTGAGGAAGTCAGACAGCTTATATAAAAGCTAAATGTGCAAGAAAAAGGAAAAAAAACATTTAGTTTTTAAACAGCAGTCCAACACAGTCTGGTAACCTTATAAGATGTTTCATAATTTCACAATTAGCCTAAACTGAGTGTGATAGAGTGTAACTAAGACTGAGAACCTGGCAGAAGGCCAGTGTCTCACTGTTCTCTGCATATCTCCTGAGAGGGATGGCAGCTAGGGCAGACAGGAAGGCAGTCCAGTCCAGGTGCGGCGCCTCGGGGAGGTTCTGCTCTTCTGTTCCTCATTATCAGAGAGGGGGAGAGCGAAACTGTGTTAGTGTCATTATTCATCCACTCAGGCATCTGGGAGCAGGTCCTTCCTTACTTGGTGTAGTGATATTGTTGTAGAGACCGCCCTTGGAGCTAAAGGCTGGCTGGGGACACTACTAACTGTTAACAGACAGACCCACCCAGGCAAAGCTCCAGGGTAGAGATGTCCTTGAGTGCTTATGAGGATTCAGCACTTCTCACTTTCTGGCTGACTGCAAAGTGAAAAAAAAAGAAAAAGAAAACTGCTATATCTCCAAAATTCAGTTGGTCACTGAAATGATTCATTTTCCACTAGTGTGAAGTTGTATGCGATGCCTCCAAAATAAGATCTATTATTAGCCACCCCAGCCACATCAATTTTATCGTTACCCATTACTAGGACTTCACTTTTCCAAACAGGAGTTCAAATTTGTTTGAAAAAAAAAAAGGGTCAGTTAATTGATTTATACTTATAACATTTTAGGATGTAGCTAGGCTCCAAAAATACATAAAAAGATGCATAATTAAAAGGTTAAACTGTCTGAAAGTATACAGATTGCATAACGTGTCGATGAATGATCACAAAGACAGGATTAAAACACTGGTGACATTTTACTGGTCAGTAGTAGTGTTGTCCTGAAGGTGACCACAGAGTGTTCAGCAAAAAAAAAAAACACCTCCAAAAGGTCACCAAACCAATGGTGCTGCTTGCAGAGCTGTTAAACTGAGGAGTAAAACTGATGAAAATTTGAAAGCGCAAACCATTAAGTTTTGTTAGCATCATGTTTCACCCCAGACAAAGTGAAGCGCAAGGACAGTTGAAAGGTACAGTGATATTTAAAGGAATTAAAAGGAAGCATTTTGTTTGAAACTGTTGGTAAGTTATAGCCAAAAGCAGTCTTTGTGCTCTGTATTTCTAAGATCCTTCTGAAAGCTATGATTTGCCCTTAAGTTTAAGCACTACTGTAAGACATTTTAGAGACAACCACCATTCAAAGGATCAAAGGTTTGAGACATGGTCCTTTCTTTTTTTTAAAAAGGGAAAAAAGTCGCATTTTTGTCTGTATTGGTTACAGAGAGACAGGAACCGAGAGCAGATCCAACAAAGTCTGCTGAACGCTAATGATTAGGCTATGAGATGCCTCAGTACTCAATGTTTTCACAAGGGGGTGATGCCTGAAAGGTTATAATATGCACTGGAAATGTGTATTAGCTGTTACAAGATGCAAGAAAAGTGCACAGTCAAAGAACAGGTGTTCACCAAAAAGAGACCTCTCTGGTGCTGAGCAAAGGCGAAAGGTTAGTGTTGTCAGAAGTTCTAAGTAAGTCCTTGGATTTACTGCTGAAAGAACAGTTAACAGCTCTGGTCCTGACGAGACCTGGACAAAAGCAAGACAACATGTTAAAGGTGATAAGGTGGACGTCTTTTAATGCAATAAATATAGAGTCATTTTAGTCCAGTGTGTCTCACAGAGATCATACAATGATTCACCATTTAGTTTTTAGGCTGTATAAACTACATTGCAGAGGGGTCTTTGCATTACTTGGGATGGCTTCAATTTTCCTCATACCGATGTAAACACACCTTTCAGCACCAGCAAACATTAATAACTTGGATTCAGTTGTTGACTAATGTTGGTCCCTGTATTAAAAGACCTGTCGATCAATTTGGGAGTTTTAATGGGACTTTTCAGTGTTTGTGCTTTTGGCTATGGATCTACTTCTTCTTTTATGTTTCAGCAATAACCACAAAGACTAAATCTGTACAGGTAATGAACTTTTTCTTGAAGTAAGTCTCAAGATCAGATATTTTAGGATATCACAGTGTTGACCACCAAATAAACGGCCTCAAGCTAAAAAAATAAATTGAATAGTGTTCTAAGATATCTCAAGACCAATTATCTTGAAACAGCTTGATAACAGTGTTTATCTTTAATGAGAAACAAATGACATCTCATTCTAAAACAGGATATTGTCTTTTCTAAATTCATTTTGGCAGTGTGCAAACTACTTCAACCGTTGCTTGAAGGCTTGTATAAGAAGTCTGCTGCAGTTTGGAATAAATCCAAAAGGATGAATATGAAACATTGTGTGCATAAGGGGTTCCAGAAGTCTTTAAGTAAAGGTTTAATGTGTGGCTTAGAGAGCCGGCAATCTGCATTAAACTTTAAAGTCTAAGATTCCCCTCGCGAGAGTGTCCATCACTAAGATCCTGACTTCCTAAAAGCTACAGGATCCCTATCAAGACTTGCTCACCTCTCTACGATTGCTGTAGGGCATGGGTTCAGTAAAAAAAAAAAAAAAAAAAAAAGTTTAACAGCAACTTTCCAAGTATACTCTTAAAGACCAAACAAACACACTTGTACATTCATTTCAGGAACACTTACACAAGTTGTCCCATATCATCATCAAACTGGATGATCTGTGTTTCCTTGTTTCTGTGCTAATAGACCTTTTAACACAGCAGATACTTTATTTTGTCTTGTCACAGTACGAAAAGAAATAAATTACAGGCGTAATTAATTATGGCTCAGTTTCATTAAGGTTCCCTGTAAGCCATGATAGTGATGCACAAAACCAGGACCGCCACTAAGTCGAGTGCAGCCATTATACTATATACTTCTCTACTTTCGCTATTGTGATTAAAAAGACAACGTCAGTCTAGTTTGTTGAAATTCTCTTCCAGTCGCTTTCATCATTGAAAATGTGTTTAGTTTGTTGCATGGCCATTCAGCTGTACCCATCGTGTAAGCAGAAGACCTACAATCTTGCTAAAAAGTGCAAATCACTCAAATAATAACAGCAGTTCTCCACTTTGACTCCAGTCTCTCTCAAAGGCCACATTGCCATTAGTTATATCTCAAAAATAGCCTCCATAAATTAATTTCAAAGTGCCTTTAAAAATAAAACTGATTATGTAACACGTCAAACATCCCTTGGGTGTCTTAGACTACAGATTTTTTTTTTGTGATGAAAGGAAAATGACCTACCAGGAAATCCTCCTGTCGCTCTCCTTCACACATTATTAAACCTATCACCGTCCTTAAAACTCCCAACCATCACCCTCCTAACTCTTAGCTCTTGTCCCCATTTTACCCTCTTCCAAGTGCAGAGACAGACAAGACAGATTTAATCAGATGTTTTCTCTTCCCCTCTGCTGTGATCCACTCATCAGGAGTGGGAGACAAGGAGAGCTGTGCGTGTGCAGCAGGGGGGTGACCCAAAGCGATGATGACATAATTAATGGCAAATTAATGCTCCACCTGAGCGCCAACATCACCTCATCTCCCTCTTGTATTTCTTCTCACCTTCACCTCACTATCTCTGGCTTTCCTTCCTCTCTTACTTCGTTATTTCCTGCCAACACACATCGAGCCTGATTCATCCATCCTCCCTCTTCTTCTCCTATCTAACCGCATGCGGCCTAATCTTACACATGGGGGAGCTCATTGCAGCATTGTGCTACTGCGCAGCAACTAGCTTAACTCACTTGCACACAGTAAGGTGTGGAGTGCTAATAGGGAATGGGAGGCGTTGGGGGTGGGGGGGGGGAGGTGGAAGGGTGGGGGGAGGTCTGGTAGAGCGGGGGCCTGATTGGTGTCTCTAATTATGGCTTGATACTAAAGAGTAATTAATGAGTTTGTGGCTGATGGCAGCAGCTTTAGAGCATCAGACTCGATCGCAGGAGATAAGCGCTGTTTCTGCTGAGGCCACGCGAGATCCCGGGGGACAAGCATAGATACAGGCACACAGTCACGCACAGATGCAAACTGCTAATGTATTCATGGAGCATGATGCTGAGGTGATTTCTGGATAAATAACATATCTTTTGATGTCCTTTTCTGAACCAATCGCCAAGGAGGAGTGAAAAATTAATGTATGGTACAGCCCTGCTTTAGAGTGGTGGATAGTTGATAGCCTTTAGTTCAAACCAGATGTTGGAAAGCATTTCCAGTGTGCGAAGAACCTCACCACCTGAAGGTCACAAGTTGTAGCCTACCATTTTTATACCATATCATTGCCATTTTAAGCTTATTTTGGCACTATTTGCAAGTGAACATCACATGCAGTACTTTGGGCAAAAAAAGTACAATAAAAACATGGATGGAAGAAGAATCCACTCCAGTTTATGAGGTTTTGGGCTGCTTTTGAATGTTTTTCTGTCTTTTACTTTAAGGCTATAGGGGCATAAACCTGCCTAGATAAAAACTGAATATAAGACTCTTTACATTTATTTCAGACTGAATGTGGTGAATAAAAAAGTGTTTATCCAGATACGTAAAACCTGGACTTCAACATCAAATGGACCATTCATACATAGAGGACACCCAGTAGTTCAATGCAGCCGCCAATGCAGTTTGTGTACAAAACATATTCTTGAATTTAAGCTAGAAAACCCCCTCAAGACAAACAAGTCTATTAAATAACTTAGAAGACAAGAAACTAACCCATAAGAATACTAAGACTGGTCTAATAATCATCACATATATTTAGCATGGTTTGCTATGGTAGCTGTGGAGTCTGTGATGTTATGTCTGTTGAAAAATTGCTTTGTACTTACTTATTTATTTATTTCCATCAAATTGATTCGAAGATTTTATTTGTGGTTAAAAATTTCCCACCATTATTAAAACTTGGAAGCATTTTGTTTAGAGCACGTATTTTGTTTTTCTTCCGATAATCTGAAAATCTGCAGCAAAACTAAAATCATGAATTTTGTTATTACTGTTATTCGTTATTCTACTTGTAGCTTTGTGAGAGAAAGTTGAGCGATGCTGTGAGGGACAATATCTGTGCTTTTGGCAGTGTGAGTGTGTATTTAGCTGCAGGAGACAAAGACAGAGGAAGCTTAAATATGTGTGTGGTTGTGGGAGAAAAGGATCGAGAGAGAGAGGGAGGGAGAGAGAGAGAGAGAGAGGGAGGGAGAGAGAGAGAGAGAGAGAGAGAGAGGGAGGGAGAGAGAGAGAGAGAGAGAGAGACAGCGTGCTGAGGAGCGTCTCTAAAACAGGGGCAGCTGTAGTGTAGTTAATGAGCCCTGCAGTCGAAAGCCCAGTGAGCGAGCATGTTGTGTGTGCATGTGTGTCTCGCAGAGAGATAGAGACAGTAAATGTGTGTGTTCTCATGTGAGCGAGGTGAGTTACCCAATGTGCAGTCTTGCTTGACCCTCAGTCATCCTGTCACCTGGAACCAACGGGCCTTGGAGAAGAGAGGGCGGGAGGGAGGGTGTGGGGATAAAACAGAGACAGTGAGGAAGAGTTTTTGGGAAAAAAAAAAAAAGGCGGCGCCTCTCAGTCAGCTGAATAACTGGAGCAGACTTTCAGCATGGCTGCTAACAAGCTCTCTGTCTCTCTTCCACTCTCTCCCTTTCTCACCCACAGTTCCCTTTCATTTCTCTCTGTCTCGTTACCCCTTAGTTTCTTTGACCTTTCCAAAGTGGCACTTTAATGAACAGAGAGTGTGCATTCAGTGACCAGGTTACCATAAGAGATGCCTGACAAGAGCTCCTTATTATAAAACCTATGTAAAGAGACAAAGAAAGAGTAAGAGGAAGGCCTCTGGTGAGATAAGCTACTGCTTTTCACAGCTCAACCCCACAGGGAACCAAGCTGACAGGCGATATGAAGCCCGCTACCTTTATAGGAGCATGCTAGATGCTAACAGCTGCCCCTTCAGTGGCTCCTTAACCTGTTAATGCCAAGTGTATCATAGTCGATACATGAGTTTTTATACGTTTTTGAGACTTCTACGTCGTCAGTGAGATTTGTTTTCCCCTAAAAAACTCAAATAAATTGCAGAAAGTATTTTTAAGCTATAAACTGCAAAAAAAGGCCTCACCTTACTAGCAAATATGATACGATTAAAATATGACACGATTTATTTATTTATTTATTTTTAACAGTGACACTGGGAAAAAATAAATCTACTTCATGCTATGTAGAGATGCAACTGAGCATTCGCAAAAATATGCTAATTCACGACATGGTTACATGTTTTAACTTATGTTGTTATTGTGAATGGAAGCTACTGAGTTTGTCTGCTGAATTCTATCAAGCTGTCTAGTTGACAATGCATCTTTTTTATATATATTCATTGTGAATATGGGTTTAAGGGCGCTATTCATCACAGAATTATTATTTTCTTTACCAAAAAAAAGGAAGAAAAAAAAAAGAAACACAAACTATGCCCTGAGCTGTAGTTCACTAGAAGACTGTAACTGACACTGGCAACAACAAACAAAAAAAAATACAAATAAATTAAAAAAAATGTTTTTAGAGTATACTTGTACAGATTTAAACAGTGACGGTCTTCAAGCTGATCTATAATAAGCTCTATATAAATAAATCTCACATTCATCCATTCATTTCATTGAAATGATTGAACTAATTTTCAGTGTGGAAGCTTGGCGAGTCACATAAGGATATCGAACATGCGTAGTTGGTGGATGTTTACTTTTAATTCGGGAAATGTTGAAACATCCTATAGAATAACTAAACGTAGTGGAAATGCATATTAGCAAACACACAAACTGGGTATTTCTAGTGACTTTGCCAGTGGAGAGGTCTCTTCAAAACAACAGCGGGCCCCCTGGTGTTAGAGGTTCCTGTGTTGGAGATCTGCCATAGGCCTGCCTATCAGGACATGAAATGGGGCCTCTGCAAGCAAAGTGGGTATTCTTGTGGATTTGGAGGGCAGTTTTTTTTTCAGTTTGTGAGAGTAGAGCCCTAACAGGCAATCACAGCAGAGGAGGGTGTGTGTATGAGGGCATCCATCATAATATTGTCTACCTAAGGGCCAGTTTCTCACACACTTGAATTACAGGGATAGCACACTGACAGCGGCACACACTGTCACTCACAAACAGGAGAAACACACAGTCATTCCCCACAAGTACCCCTCAGAAACACACATATACCAGTGGGTATACCAGTGCCGTTCCACACTGCTTCCACACACCTCCTAGACACACTGCCACATATGCACCCCCCAGTCACACGCTGTCCGCACACACAAACCTTGCCTTTTGCTATTCCCTGAGCTGGAGCAGCAGCAGCAGCACCAGGCAGGCAGACAGGATACGGTGTCTCGTACAGAGGAGTGCGGTGTGGTGGTGGTGGTGATGCTTTGCTGAGAGGATTGGTCCAGTCTAGACGGAGGCGATAGACATCTCATTAGGCTCTCGCTTGCTCTCTCTCTCCTCTGAAGCACCCGTTGGCTAGCAGCCTGTCCTCACACTGAAGGCCAGAAAAGAGAGGAAAGGAGAGAGAAAGAAGGAGAGGTGAAGGCTTGTATAACAAGTGGAGGAGAGGAAAGGTTGGAGAGAAGAGGAGACAAGGAGAAAAATTGTAATGGAAAGAAAGGAGGGAGAGGCAGATGAAATGAGGAAGATGGGAGGAGGGAGCAAAGGAGGGGAAATTAGACAATGATAATAGCAATAATAGTCTTGATCCTCCAGGAAGCCCACTCCCAGAGGCTCCTTTTCTCTCTCTCTCTCTCCTTCTCTTTCTGTCTCATGCTCTTTCTCTTCTTCAATCCCTCTGCTACCCTCCCTCCTATCTTCCCTCCTGCTGCTGTTTCACTCTTAATTAATTTCTCACTACTCACCAGAGCCCAAAGCTGTAGCTCTCCTCAGCCGGCCTCCGAGACTGCTCTCAGATCAGCACTTCCATTGCCTTGGAGCTACAGCAGCTCATCTCTGCTTATACTTTGTTGGGCCTCAAATTATTGCTGAAGGTAGACCCACTCTGTGACATTGCCACGAGGTATAGATCTACACTTAGATCAGTTTCAGTTGCATAAATTACTGTTAGATCTGGCGCTGTGGCTTTACGGAGGTCAGCTGACGTTCTGTTTAGTGTGGCACATTCAAATGACCTGAACTCAAATCAGATTGTTTTCCAGGTCTGAACCAGTGCCGTCCACCTCATCTGTGTGCCTGACCTGATGCAAAGAAATCCAAACTAATTCCACAAGAAACAAACTTTTACAAAATGCCTCTTAAACTACCTCACTTAGAAACGAAAGCAACTGAATGTTGGTGGATATTAAAGGATTATTCTGCTTAATTATAACTGGGAAATCCTTCTTTTAGGTTAAAATCAAGATTTTACTGAACAACATTGAAATGAGCACTCAGATGGACATACTTTAAAATAAAGCCCACACCATTCATCGTATACATTAATGATCCCTTGCAGCTCTCTCATCCAAGTTTCTAGATTTTATATGAAGAGATGAAAGTGTCAGGTATTTCATAACAAAGAATTTTGTTTTTAAATGAGACAATGACATCCAGGCAGCACCTGAGCTACAGCTGTGAATGAAAGACAAATTATACGGCGTTTTCTCCTGCTAAGGTTGAGAAGTGTAATCCACGTGCATGTTGCTTTATCATCCCTTTTATCTTTAAGTGCATAAACCCCATGATTAGAATTCGCTAGTGTACTTCTACCACATCTTACAGACTGACTCCAATAATCAACATTGACTGTGTATGGTGTACTAATTATGCACACATTCAGTTTTTATGTGTAATTTGGATGTGGATGTTGTTTGGATGTGCTCATTTACTGTTTTTTTCCCTCTAAATGACGTGGTATAGATAATCTAAGTAAACTGCTGGTTTGTGCGCAGCCTGTCCAATCATATGTTTGTGTCTTTTTCCAGTGTCGCTGTTTTCCCAGTTTTAGCAGCAGACTTTATCATGGTTTCACAGTCAATATGAAATGGAATAATATAAAACTACTGCAGTAACAACCAGGTTGTAATAAAATGAATTACTCCTTGAACCCATTGCAGTCTAATGACAAAATACACTTAATCTTTCCTTACATCAGCATCTAAACACAAACACGAGCACACACACACACACAGACACACACACACACCCATACACACTTAGCCCTCCGACCTTTGCCTTTCTCCCTAATTCCCAGCCCATGGTAATCCTAGCCCAGGGCATACCCTTAAGTGCTCACTGAAGCTATTCCTGCTAGCTTCCTTAAGCATTAAGAAGAGAGAACGGGCCCTGACCCAAGGTTTACCATCATCCACCCACACTCTCTCTCACACACAGTCTATCTTGTACCCCTGAGCACCAGGTCTCTTCCCACAGCAGAAATAGAGATAAAGAGATTCCTTCATTTCTGTGCTTCCTATAGCAGTAATTGTTCAGTGAGTTTGAGGAAGCTTGGTAGGGCTAAAGAAAGCAAAAAAAAAAAAAAAGCAAGAAATTCAGCAGGCATTCTCAAGGTCGCTCCACAATGTGTGTAAAAGGGAGACAGAGGAGGAAAAATGCTTGGATGAGCTCAAGGCCATCCGTGTATTACATCCTTCCTTGGGGAACTAATCACTATTGGCCTTTAGGTTTCACCTTTAACCCCTGTGACCACCAAGTGGGCCACGTAGTAAATCCTATAAGGTATCCACACTCACAATGTTTATCGCTCCCCTTAGAGACCACCTGGCCTATCTATCCCAGTGAGTGCATTTGATTTGCATGGATATTCTCGGCTTTGAGCAGTAACCTGATTATCTTAAATGCCACGTTACGAGAAACCTGCACTGCTAAGGTGGAATGAGCGGTGAAGACAAAGATAGTTAGCGTGTTTTTAACACAAATTTCTAGACTGTGGTTTTGTCTATATTGGACTGGATTTAGACAAAAACCTCAGACACAAAGAATACACTGTAGCAGCTCTGTTTGTAGGAAAGGAAGGATCATTAATGAAGGTAATATGTGCTTCAATTCAAAGACTGAGTAAAAGTGAAAAGTTTATATACGTCTCTTTCCACTGCTTAACAGTAAACCGTTTGTAACATTCACATCCATGCACACAGTAACCAGATTTTGCTCTATAATTGGGTTTCCTTTGTGCATATAAGTGTGCTCATTCTCTCCATTTGACCAGATCTTGTCCTATCCAGCTTGCTTTAGACAATTGTGTTTTGATTGGTGGTTGTTTTTTTATTTTTTAACAGAACCTTATACAACTTCCCTTTAATTATTTGTCTATTACTTCAGCCTCTATATCCACTTCTCCTCTCCTCTGCTCTATCCTCTGCTTCCTTCCCTGGTTAAATGAGCCACAGGGGAGCATCAGACAAGCCTTAACCTAGCAGATGGAGCTTCCAGCTGGGTTAGAAGGAGAAAGAGAGAAACCATACCTTGTAATTGTATAGATTGTGCAAAGAAGGGCTCACAAGAAAAGATCCTTATCTTTAAAGTCAAATATGTTTGTTGAGTTTGTACACATTTCGTAGTATGCCATAGACCATGTTTTCCAGTTTTCTATACCAGTCTTCACAGTTTTAGAACACCCTAATATATGAGCTGTAGTACTCTGATATGAACCACAATGCTGTGGAGAGGAAACACATTATCTAGGTGTCTGGTACCTGTCTGAAAAAACAGATTAGTCAGAATCCAGACAGAATTAGACAGAATCTTGTAATAGTAATCTACATGCTGAGGCAAAAGTAGAGCCTTACACTGGAAATACAAAGGATAAGCAAGGTCTCACTTGTTGCATCCTTTACTGGGAAAAAAGAAACTAAACCCATCAGTGGGATTAGATGCATCAGTACTAATAAACCTTAAAGCTACAGTCTGTTTGTCTTGTGTAGAAAATACTTCTTCACTGACCGCATGCATTAACAGGGATTATAAAATAGTAAGGTATACAGAGAAACAAATAATAGACTTATTAATTCGTCTTCCTGGAACCTAAATACTTATTGCGGCCTTTTCTGTTATATGTACTTTGTTCTGCTTGTTCACCGGTTCCCTGGAAACTTAAAAAATCACTTCTATTCCCATCAGGGTGTGACCACATGACAAACAAGGACCATATCCAGGGATTTACTCTGTCTATTATTTTGCACAAATTGTGCACATGTGTCAAAAATACTCCCTTTGATTGCACTGCTTACAAAGCAGTTGCATGAGACAGGTCCCTGAACCACACCAAAGGCATACCTAATACATGTGAACAGACTTTCTCATAGTTCTTGTTGTGTCTCCTAACCTGATGGAAATTAAGCTGAAGACAAATTCCCAGATACGATTTCTTAAAGTCATATGTCATCTTATTAGCTTCCAATTACTACTTTAATTTGAAACACATGTGGGCATGGTTATATTTGAAATCACAAAAAGCTATTAACTTCAGCATGATAGCACATCCCTGCATTTCAGTGTAGCCTAAAGCTGTCATTTGCACTATATAACAGTTCTTCAGTAAAAATCTAATAATTGGAAGAAATAATAGTCATACGGTATGAACAAACTGTGCAGGACTGAACCAATGAATGAGTCGATCACTCTGCTGGCTAAGTTGGAGAAACTATGTATCTTGTACATGTGATGACATGATGTCTATGGGTATACGTTAAAGGTTAAGAAGAGGTATGTTGATACAGATAACCAAAAATACGCTGCTTTTTATACCTTGAGATATACATTTGCACACCACTTATGTGTTAAGATGATTCAGTTTGAAACAGTAGCTGAATTCACCCAAAAGGGCTAATCTGGTACTGTTATTGTCCATGTATCTAAGTCTTCAGTGCCATCTGTGCGGAATGAGGCATCCCACTACATCTTTACTTATTCTTCTTGTTCTCACATTTATAATAACACCATTATAACCTACTGTATAAGAAATTTCAAAGTGCTGTCAGCGGTCTACAGTGGCATCTCATTCATTAAGATTTGAAAAGCCCCGAGGTGAACTAAAATCAGAAATCCTATTGTGTACAGGGGGGCTGGGGGAGGGAAAAGGTAAGGGGTTCCACAGTACAGGCTAAGGGTGAGCAGACAAGCGGGCCGAGTAGACAGGGACTTCTCCCTAACCTCTCACCCATGAACACTGACACTAATTGAGAGGTCCATGAAATATAGATCATCTCTACAGTGGCAACCCATCGGTCTCCCTCTCTATCTCTGTTCCAGTGTTCCTCATGTCCTCCGTCTGCCCGCTTGAGTGACTCGAGATCAAGATTGCATGCAGACGCCGTGTTGGCATGTGCATGCCTCGCTTCACACTAGGTATATCAGGGATGGTCCAATGGGCATGATCAGCCAGGCTGGATGGTCAGTGTGTGAGACAAAGAAATGGACAGAAAGGAAGAAAGTAGTCTTGCATGACTGCAGTAGACAGTAATATGGGACTTGAGGAAAGGAGAGAATATTTTTTTAAGTATCTAAGGATATCTGCTTGTGTGTTCCTACTTGGTCAAAATTTCTTTGCATACAATTTTAGATCTAAGTTAAGGTTGTGTGTGTGTGGGGTTTTTTTTTTTTTTAAATGTATTTATTTATTCTGACTGTCCACATCAGAAGGAGCATCTTTACCACCAAGATGTTATCGTGGGCAAGAATGTGATGGGATGAAATGTAGTAAACTGGAAACATATGACCCAAAAGGATGCGCACCCAAATTCTCATAGTGTTGTTGACAAATTTGGGTGACACTGCACTTGCCACCCACTGTACTAGTGGGTGGCAAAGAAGGCTGTGGGAAAATGTTGAGAAGCTGGCAGTCTCAGTCGAGGTCAAATACACCACGTCGTTTTGGTAGTGAATGGATTTTGGATGTACAGAGTGCCGCCGTATACTAAGCATGATTTTGATGTTGAATGAATATGCAATTGTTAATTTTACTGCTGGCACAGAGTTATTTAGCCAAGCAGATAAAAAGTTGAGTTTAGTGGATGGGCATGTAGCATTTCCAACTTCTCTTTCAGACTTTAACTAATAGTGTAACATTTTGAAGATATTACTTGCTTATTTGGTTTCTTGAAATCTTTATGAGAGCAGCAGCCAGTTATATTAGCACAAACAGCTCAAAACTGGCATATTGCGCTGCTAAGGAGTGCGTATGACTCCACCGGGCCAATTTTACACTTCACTTATGAAACAAATTTAATATAAGGTGTTAATAAGTGAGTTTCAAAGTGCTGGAAGGCAGATGTTACCTTTATTTTGTTCAGAGCCGGCCGAGATATTTTCCCTGCTTTCAGCCTTTGTCCTTTGTCAAGCTAATCTGCTTTTAGCTGTAACTGTGCTCTACAGTCAGCTTTAGGACAGGTGTCCAGTGAATTTTGATTATTATTATTATTAATATTTTTGTCAGACAAATTTCTCTTGTGACATTTAGTGCAAAATTTAAATCATATTTGCAAAGCATGGTCCAGATTGAGTGGAAATCACATCAAACGGACATTGTCAGAAGCACAAGAGAGCCCGTACACAAACATTGGTAACAAGTCCTGACTCTGTGGATTCACTGGATTCAATGCCTATGTGTGGATTCAGAATGCTTATGTGGGGTGAGTTTTGTAGTTCAACTCCCTACAGATGAGTTTGCTGTGTTATGAGTGGAAGTTAGTCTGTAAAGGTGTTTTTATGTATGTGCTTGTCTGAGGACACAGAAGGATGAAGAGTTCACTAACCTACAAAAGAGCTGCTTTAAGGCCAGTGTTAGGATACAGATAGAGGACAGCTTCCACCTTGAACTCCACACAAAACATGCCTACATCACATTTACTGGGAAATTGCAATATAATCTTAACTCTTCTGTCCTTTCCTCTGCTCTTTTAATCCATCTGTCTTTCTCAAATAATCAAATTTTCAAATAATTTCCTTTACTTCATTTTAAATCAAGTGATTCTGATAGATTCCATGTGTAAAAAAATATCTTTTCAAAAAGTACGATTACGCATCAGACTTGTAAAGCTGTCCTAAAGTGGGTATCTCCAGTGCATACACATAACCTACTGTCCCAGCTTTCGAGCATTCCTGGCAAATGTTGCTTACCATCAGCACTTTGCCTTGGCTGTCAGTCGTCTCCCTGCTCGCTCCGATGGCGGGCTCACACGCAAGTGGGAAATCATGCCTGTGTGCTATTGTGTGCACAAGTGTGTGTTTCGCAGCTCTCATGTGCAGATGTACTTGACTGTTGGAGCACATGTGTGTTTGTGCATGATCAGCTGAAAAAGCTGAGCATCATTGTGGAACCGGTACAATGGAACAATTCTGTGTGTAGCTCGGTGAAAGAGCTCACTCTGTCTGGGAATAAGAGATCTTACTTTAGATGGAATACCCATGCTCAATTTTGCCCTTTTACAGATGATAAGTGACATAAGCTGACACTGAGGCCAGCCATGCAGTCAATTGTGGAGCTGTGGAAAGCCATTCTGGCCCACTCCAGCAGTGTTAAGCCCCTTTAAATCTCATTATCTCCCTCATCGGAATCTGCAGTGCATTTTCCACCAAATGTCACATTATAATTTGTAAGAATCCAGATCAGTCATACTTTTCTTTACAGGTAAGTGTGAGAAAATTAATGTAGTGAGCTCCTGGAGAAAGTCGGGCTATGGCCGAAAGGAAACAGATGGACAGTAGTGAGTGCTTGGTGTCACTGTCCAATAACTTCTTCCTTCATCTATTTTTTTTTGTATTATCAGCTTTTCTGTATACTGTGTGGAAGCTTCATATGGACTACTGTACATTAAAATGAAATATTCCCATCCTTTGTACTTTGATCCTCTTTTGCTTTTTAAAAAATATATATTTTATCGTCTCTTTGCTGCATATGTTTCCATATGCTGTAACGCTCTACTGCAATAATGAAAACAAATATAATAAATCTTATGCAAGCCACTATATCATTATCCTCTTTTCCTCATTTATTTAGGATCTCAACATGCTTAGGGTGGAAAATCCCCAGAGAACAGAGTGTAGAAATTAAACTACATCTGCTTTAAAGGCCATGCACTACCACACAAGTGTTTTCAATTACCCTGCTGATTAGACCTCTAGTTAGGTCAAAGCTGGGTGGATCTGTGCTGGGAAATACTTCATGTGAAATAAAACTATGAACCATTGGGGATGATAACAGTGTATATGCAGTGTTGGGGAGTAACGGAATAAATGTACCGCCATTACGTATTTAAAATACAAAATATGAGTAACAGTATTCCGTTACAGTTACCGTTTAAAAACGGGGTATTCAGAATACAGTTACTTTGTTGAAATAAGTGGATTACACGGCGGTCTTTTCCTGTTTGACATGTTAGGCTATCCCCTCTCTATTTTTGGTAATTCCACGCCGGTGGAAACCCAAACAAAACATGCATTAAGGGGCTCAAATGCCTGTGTCTCAATCTCACGTCTCATAATGACGTGAAGAAATATTTTTTTAAATTATTTAATATGAAGGCAATAAGACAGTGTCACAGGCATCGCCCTAAAGAATGTAGCCTCATGGGCGAGCAGAAACGGGAGATGGAAGCATGTAAATATAATAATAACCACTGCAGCCAAAAAGAGTGTCTGACGAGCCCAGTTGTAAGTAAGCTATTAAGACTCGACTGTACACATTTTCGTGTTTTCCTCTGAAACATTAAGTTGCGTTGGAGCAGCCTTTCAACGCCTCTCTCTGTCTCTTGCTAGCAAAGTTGACCCAGACAACAAAGTAAAGCTAGTACGAGCCCGACACGGAACTTGATGTGTTAGCCAGAGGTCCCTTTATGGTTTTACGGTTTTACGCCTTTACGGTTCGGAGCCGCGGACCTGTTTTATATACACCCTACTGTTACTCATTTTATATTAAGATTTAAATCTCTAGTTAGTAATGGTATGGCGAGTAACCTTCAGTAATAGTAATAAATCACACAGAAATAGTACATTCATGTAGTTGTAAAAAAGCATGATAATATATTATATAATCCAAAGTATTGAGAATACGTTACGTTACTCAATGAGAGTAGGGCATGTATTCTGTAATCTGTGGTGGAATACTCTTTAAAAGTAACCTTCCCAACACTGTGTATATGTGTAAAAAGAAGAAAGAAGCAGAGGCAAATGAAGACCAGTTTTCAAATAACAACAACACAATCCAAGATCTAATTAAGTCACAAATAGTTGAAGGGACTATGATTAGACCATATATATTAAATTAGCTAATTACCCTGTAAATGATCTGTTAAGTTACCATACATGAATTTAGCACATACTTTGCACTTGCCATATTCCTAATAACCCTTAAACCTAACGATATTTCTCTTGTTTTCTTGAGTAAACAGGAGAAATGTGTTTTTTAGTTTTCTTGATATATATGTTTTTTGTTGTTATTATTATTATTTTTTACAATGCACTATTAAAGTGTTTTGCAGGCTCTTTGGAGTTGTCCCCATGTTTTCCTGCTAAATGGTCACTCTGACTTGTCAAAGCATAATAAGCTTTATTATAACTTTTCACCTGCTCA
This sequence comes from Mchenga conophoros, assembly GCF_057382185.1. Classification (NCBI taxonomy): domain Eukaryota; kingdom Metazoa; phylum Chordata; class Actinopteri; order Cichliformes; family Cichlidae; genus Mchenga; species Mchenga conophoros. The sequence goes on from NC_140536.1 coordinate 22,400,944, forward strand.
TTCTGCCCTTCTGACAGATTCACACCCTTTGCTGCTATTTTCACTAGAAATATTGGATATTTTGCACATCCAAGTCCTGGTGCTGAGCTAGTAGATTGGACAGTTTATATTTTGGCTAACTTCACAGCAAACTTTAGTGTATTTTTGTGTTAAATCATGCTACAAATATTTTCTTTAACTCAGTCTTTCAATTCTAAATGAATTAAACTCTGTCTTATGTTGTAGAATATATGTTCTCATCCAAAATGTAAATGTATACAATAAACAGCCATTCTTCTATACTTTTCTGTAATGCCTTCATTCAGATGGTTCACAGTTTAACCCTGCATCACTGAGATTGTCAGTTTCTTCCTTCACCGATCCCCCTTTCTTTTTCTCTCCGATCCCAGTTCTCCAATTTCCTTTTCTCTCTCTCCCCTCATCCAGGTTTGTCGTCTGCCACTGTGGCATGCTAACACTCTGACAATGCAGGGCGCTGAATAATTGATGTGTGGATGTGAAAGTTTGATGCCTGACTCGCGGGCAGATTGAACCTGCAGGCAGCGTGCCTTTGCCCATCAGCCAACTCTCTGCTCTCTCTCCGACACTCAACACACTTCTCTCCTCTACACATACACACACACTCACCTCAGCAAAGAGTACACATATCTCCCAATGGAACCCCTTCACTTCTTCTCACAAACTCATTGTGAAAACTCTCAGATATTTGCTGCAAGATCCTGTAACTGTTACATATAAAAGCTGATCTCGGACATGTTGCACTTTGCCAAATACTTGCCCTATATCCTTATATTGTCCTGATTTATAGCTGGAATAAACAAATGATGGTTCAGTAAACACCACACATGTGAAAGAGCAAAGAAGTCATTTCATAAAAGCAACCGAAAGGATTTCAGAGCAGAACTCATATAATACAAACCTTATTACAGGATAATGAAACATGCAAAATCAGACAGTGTTTCACTGGGTGCTTGATATATTACCTCAAGAGTCAGTTCCTCCAGCAACAGCAAACCAGGAAATGTCTTTTAAATATTATTTTCATAACTTGCCTGCAGTGGACACTATATTATTATAGCTAAACAATATATTTCCTCTTGACAGCTTCACGACCTCTGAAAAAGACCTCTGCAGTTTTGTGAAATCAGTTTTGCGATTTCAACAAACTGCAGAAATCACAAAGAGCTGGATATAAAAGATTTACCACAGTCTGAGTAAATTTACATTTGACAAAAAGACAGGATGTAAATAACTGAAATTTAAAAGCAACCCATTTATAAATCTATATACTCATATATATACATTAAAGCATTTGATAGATTCGTGAGTCGTTTAGGCTTTTTTCAGATTAGATCATTGTTGAAATCTAGCTGCACACCTTTGCTGTTCTTTAAAAGATATTCACCTATAACCAAAAGCTGATTAACTATTGTTACCACAGAAGACAACTAGTGACCGCTTCAGCAAAATCATGAAGCATTTGGTTGGTAATTATATTTGAAGGAGACTTTTCTCTTTTCTTCTAATACTCAGTACACGCAGAAATTAAAGATGAAACCAGAGCTAAATTTAGGAGCACATCTTTTACAGCTAAAAATAACTTGGTTGCCAGCACATTATTATATTTAAATGATTGTTTTCCTGAAGTAGGGTGTATATCTGGGAGGTGTATATTACATACAAACCTTCTCAGGTTACATAGTTCTTCCAGTCACAGGGTTAAAGTTGTACAAAGTAATAATTACTGCCTCTGTGAGGAAAGTAGTCATGATGCAACGGATTGGTAGGGAGTTTGTGCTGCTGCTGATTGCCAGGAAACACTGTTTGAGGAATGGGTGGGGAAAAAAATACATTTTCCAATTAATGAATTTGTTGATCATTTTGTCTGTTGGTTACTTTATTATTCTATGACATCTTGAAATTCCTTGTCAAGACTTCAGCTCAAGATCATTTAAAACAAAAAAGGCTGAGAAGCTGCAGGGTTTTAAAAAAAACAACAACAAAAAAAACAACAACTATTGGTTATATTTTTGCACTTTACTCCAAACTGCTGACTGCATATATTCCTGCTCAACTGCTCAAATATCAGCCAAACACATGGCAGCAACCCAGTGAATTTAGGCATGCAAGCATGGTCAAGACAACCTGCTGAAGTTCCAACTGAGCAACATCCGAATGGGGAAGAAGTGTGTTTTTAGTGACTTTGAGCATAGCATAGTTGTTGAGTATTTCATAAATTGCTGATCTGCTGGGATTTTCCCACACAATAATCTCCAGGGTTTACAGAGAATGGTCTGAAAAAGAGAAAATATCCAGAAAGCCACAGTTCTCTGGGCAGAAATGCCTTGCTGATGTGAGAGATCAGAGCAGAAAGGCCAGACTGATAGAAAGACGAAGGGAACAGTAATTCAAATAACTTATTACAACCAAGGTATGCATAAGAGCTCAATGCACAACACATCAAGTCTACCTTAGGGATGGACATGCTGACCATGACCACAGTGAACCCAGCTTCTGATGGCTGCTCCAGCAAGGTAATGCACCATCTCACAAAGCTAAGATAATCTCAGACTGGTTTCTTGAACATGACAGTGAGTTCACTGTACCCAAACGGCCTCTACAGTCACCAAATCTGAATCCAATAGAGCACTTTTGGCATGTGGTAGCCCCTTATGGATGAGCAGCTGACAAATCTGCAGCAACTGTGTGATGCTATCATGTTAATATGTGCCAACACTTCTGAGAATTGTTTGCTGCACTTTATTTAATCAATGCCATAAAGAATTAAGGTAACTATGAACGTAAAAAAAAATTGGTCCAACCCATTACTGGAATGATGTACCTAATAAAGTGACAGGTGAGTGTACATCCATAGATAAAGCTTCTAGTCATCTTTGTCAGTTACCACACCTGCTAGATACTAAGAGGAAAAAATAATTTATGATTATCACCATTGGATCTAGGAGTTACATACATTTAAAGTGCCTTGATGTGAGCATTAAAAAATATCTACCAGGTCTTCTGAGTGCTTGTACTGCTTTAAATATGATGTGAAAATCACAGTTTATGCCCTACGGATTTCTGTCTCATATTGATCCCTCGGGTCAGAACTGAAATGAGTCCAGAACTGAGCTTCATCTTAATGGAATCCAGATGGCTTAAGGCAGCAGGTGACGACTCCAGGTGAGTTTCACCTGCTAATGACGATCCTAATGGTAAAGTACACAAAGTGAGTTCTTGCTTTGTTCTGAGGCTTGACTCATAAATGTTTCTCTTTGATATTATACTGTTACTAGTTTTTACTTTACTCTCTTGAATGTAACTATTTTGCCGTACATTATCGGGCAATTTTGCTTTTTAATGTTAAATCTGCCATTTCAAAGACCGTAAATATATTTCTGCTAGAATTTCTGTTCTTTTTTTTTCTTTTTTTTTGCAGCTTTGCCTTTGTGATATATCATGCTGGGGAATCGTAATGTGTCATGCTCCATCTTCATTGTAAAAATAAGATGGTTATGTATACTGTAAGGCCAAAGTTACTTAGCGTGTCCTTGACACAGTGTTTTTTTTTATCCAGCTAATCCAGTGAGTGATGTTACAACCATATAGTTGAGGTGAGTTTAAACCATGGCTGAAATGCATGTAATCACTTTGTTGTCTGATCAATAAACAGACTTTGAACTATTATTAACATGTAATTGTTTTCTGCTTCTAACGTGTGACAATGTGCTGCTTTTATCACACGCGACAGCAAACTGAACTGAATATCACTGAAGTTTGGACTAAGCAAAAACCTTTTAGACATCTTGGACTTTTATCTTTAAATTTCTAAACAACACAATTAAAAGTCGAACAAAGATTCCTGTGGTGCATTTTGATCATGTCTGGTTATCGGCATTAAAATTCTGCCACTGGCAGTACTAAAGCTAGGCAAGAACCATAGATCACAATGTTGAAAACACCCATCCATCCATTTTTTAACCACTTATCCAATTAAGGGTCGCTGTAGCCTATCCCATCTGTCATAGGGTGAACAGTGGGGTACACCATGGACAGGTCACCAATCTATAGCAGGGCTATCACAGCGGGACAGATAAATGTTTGCTCTCACATTCGCTGATAATTTAAAATCAGCAGTTAAAATAACATCCATGTCTTTGGAATGTAGGGCTAGAGAACCCCGAGAAAACCCACAAGGAGAACATGCAAACTACACACAGACAGGTGAAGACGCAGTGAGATTCAAACCAGGAACCTTCTTGCTGTGATGACTGCTTCATCGTGTTGCCTCAGTCTGCCGAATGCACTTAAACACACAGACACAACTTTTATGTGTTCATGAGAGAAGGTCTGCGTGTATGCACTGCTACATGTGCATTTACACATACACAAAATGGAAAAAAGGATTGGGCCACACTTCTTAATCTTTGAAATCGGGTGTTTTTGATCCCACTGTGACAGATGTAACTCAAGCACCTACCCATACAGCTGTCTTTACAAACATTTGTGAAAGAATCAGTTGTTTTAAAGAGCTTATTGAATTTTTGGTGCAGAAATAGGTACCTTTGTGCGTGTCTGTGTGAGACCACATTAAGTTACAGGGCAGGGTTGCTGTGTGTTGAGCACTTAAAGGACACAAATGCTGTGGTAACTCAATAACCCCCTCTGACATTAACATCAGCACAAAAACCGTTCACCGGGAGCCTCGTGGCATGGTTTCCAGCAGCAGCTCCTGTAGGCATATGTGTAGATAACCAGTTACTGTTCATTTAGTGTAGGTGGAAGAACTAATTTCATCACATATCATAAAATGATTATGACATCATGATAGATTTGTGACATGATATGTTTGGTGGAATGAAGAGTTGGACCACATGATTTCCTGTGGGAAAGTCTCTGGCTACGTTTACATGAAGCCTGTTTTTCCAATTATAATTGGTTTTAAAGTCCAAAGAGAATAACACTGCCCCCAATAAATGCCTTAATCAGAATAAACAGAGCGCAGATTGACTGAAATTTCAACAGGTTGCATTCTGGCATTTTTTTAATTTTTCCATTTAAAATGCCAGAATGATGGCAACTATACAACTAAACAGACAATAGATACCCACCTTCACTGAGATTACCAAACACTTGCCAAAGAGATAAATGGATATCAAACTAAATGCTGAATTAAATATCTTGGCACAAGCAAAAATGCTAAAATCTCACCCGATGTTGACCCTAAATATCTAACTAGACTGATTTAGATCATAAAAATCATGAAAAAAATGTGTATTTAACAGCAGCCATTGTGTAATGGGCTAGCACTGGGGGCTGATATCAATCTGTTCAGCAACATAGGGTGTGGAGTGGAATGTAGGAGGAGGTGTCTAGTTTCTATTGTGGGTGACAGTTTTGTTAGCCAACGTGCGTGGTCGCTTTGTGTGTTTTCATTTGATTTATTGCTATGAATTTGTTGTTACACATTTGACAGTTACAGTAGCAAAGCCTGTTGCCAAGACAAACGTAAACCTGCAGTCAATGTGAAATGAGTTTTGCCCACTGAGTGTGGAAAGTTCTGATGTTATTCACTTAAAGGCCACAGAGACACATTTCACACACATATATATGTATATATATATATATATATATAGTTGATTAGCTCTATATGTGTGGGTATTTTTTTCTCCTTTTTGTCTAACCATACCTATTAGTGACTATAATTAAGTGATGAGGAATAGGTGGGTGGATGGAACAGGAGGCAGACAGAGAAGGGGGCGGCTGGAAAGCGTGATTTAATTTGGTTATGATCTAATTTGCTTTGATTAAAAATGTATGCAAATCCCTCTTAGCATAAGGGATCAGTGAGGAGAGGCGACACCTCTCCTGCTTTCTCCCTCTTTCTCTCTTCCTCTCTCACTCCCGCTGTCACCCCTCCTCCTCATCCTCTACTTTTAGTCCCCCTTCTCCCTCTGTCTGTGGCCACTAAAGTGAGATGTGTGAGTTGAAAACTGCAAAGCGTACATGTGTGGATGTGTTGTTGGAGGTGTGTGTGGTTTTTTTTTCCCTTTCTTTCTTTCTTTCTTTCTTTCTTTCTTTCTTTCTTTCTTTCTTTCTTTCTTTCTTTCTTTCTTTCTTTCTTTCTTTCTTTCTTTCTTTCTTTCTTTCTTTCTTTTTATTTTTAAGGCAATGAGAGGAGCCCACTCACATTGGGTGTTATTGCACCTCATATCTATTGGCCAGGTGTCTGCTACAAGCTGTATCTGGGTGTCAGGTTGTTCTGTGAGATTATGTGTACTGCATGTTTGTTTGTCCTGACCCCGTCTGCCAGTTAGCCCTGTGTGGGAGTGACTTTGCCAAGCAGCCCATGTCTCCCAGAGGTTGATCCTCCCCACAGCCCAACACTGACGGTCACATTGCTGAACAGCATCTCCTCTGTTCATGTTCTTTCCCTTTTCTCTGCTTCTTGTTGATCTTTCTTTTTTATCATCCTTAAACACACACAGTGCCATGCCCTCCACCTCTGGCCACCAAAAAAAGAAGAAACCTCCAACCTAAGAATCAAGCCTCACACATGCCCCTGCACCGTAGATGTTTTCCTCCATGTGTTTGTTTGCCGGCTGCTTTGCATTGTGTGTGCATGTTTGTGATTCTTCTGCTGTATAAGGAGCAGGCCATCTAGGTAACTGCATCTATTTGCATGGGGGCTCAGAGTATTCATGTCACTCTCAATTTCTTCCCGTCTCTGCACTCTCTCTCAACCTGTCACCGCTGCCTCTCCAAGTTTACTGTAATGAACTCAGGTTTGCCTCTGTGCTCCCCCTTCTTCTCTTCCGCCTCTCTCTTACTCATCGCCTGACTCCAAGCACCAGGCAACCAGCCAATCAGTCATTTAATCAGACACCCATGCAACCACTGTGCAGTGTCAGTTGGCCAACTATCATGCCAGGAGTAAGGGTAGATATTTGGTCAGAAATACCAAGCTGATTAATTCAGTAGATGGCTGTAATTGTTCATTCAGTTATAGATTAAGCCTTGGACTGTTGACTGTGGGGAAAATAAATACTGCAGTGAATACATTTTACACATTCAAATGTAAGTACTGGAATTGGAATAGCAGTGGGGGGGGGGGGGGGGGAATCCCAATTGGAAACAGTAAAAAAATGTTACTTTTCACAGGGGAAAATGTATTATTTTATAATCAGGTAAGGATTTCACTGCAGAGCCATCACTTCATCTGTGCTGTTTTATAAAGTCCTCTCCCCGGTGAGTCTCTCTGCAGAGTTTACCTTAATTTTCTTACCACCTCTTGCAAACATTAGCATAAAGTTGGGCAAAAACTTTTTTTTTCAGAAATGTCCATTTTTTATTTATTTACTTTTTTTTACTGAATCACAAGTTACAGAATTTTGCCTGTAACTTTTTTCCTTACATTCTCTTCATTTTTAGTTTAGAATTGATGATTTTACAATAAACAAGCAGCAGAAAAAATAGAGGAATAAAATACAGGATTGGTCTGCACTGGAATGAAAACAAACATTGAGTTTACGTCTTAAGCACCAACAATTAGTTGACTAATAAGAATGATTATTAAGTGATCACATTAATCAGCAGGAGCAGTTTGGTAAATGTTCTTTACTAATTTTTCTTTTTCTTTCTGTTTCTAATGGGACTGAACTGAATACTGAGTATTATCAGAAAAACATGCATTTTCACTGTTTTCTGACATTTTACAGATAAAACAGTGAACAGGTTATGAATCTTCTGTGTACCTAAGCTAATGCAGTACAAAGACAGACAAGCTATACAGTCATGTGAAAAAAAAAGGTTTTACCAGGATTCTAAGCAGTCTTATGAAAAACTAAATGGACCTCATGATTCTGGACTTTGACTGGGACATTAGAACTTAGAACATTACATTAGATTCTTTTCTCTTTCAGTCATTTTATTGTAGATTTACTTCTGTGCATGGGATCATTGTCAAGTTGCACCACCCAGCTGAGCTTTAGCTGTCAGACAGATGACTCTAGAATACTTTCTAACACAAAGAAGTTCATGTTTGACTTAGTGACTACAAGGTGCCCACGTCCTGTGACCTCAAATCATCACCTCTGCACCATTGTGATTAACAGTTGGTATGAGGTGTCTGTACTGATAAGCTGTGTTTGTTCTTTGTGTTATGACCAAATGTCTCCACATTTGTAGTGGAATTTGCTCAGATGCAACTTTGCAAATCTAAACTGTGCTGCCATGTTCTTTCAGGAAAAAGAGGCTTCTGCCTGGCCAACAAACTATACTTGTTTTGTCTTTTTCTTATTTTCCTGGTACGAGGTTTAACATTTAACATGCTAGCTGAGGCCTGTAGAGGCTGAGCAGCTCTTTGGTTTTTTGCAGTTTCTCTGATCTTGGCTTGAATTTGCTGGTACATTGCCTCTTGGAATGATTTTGGCTTCTGACACTCTGGCTATTATAGAGGTGCCCACACTTGCTGATGATCAATTAATCAAATACATATGATTAGGAGCACCGGGCTTATTCTCAGTTCCTATGAAGCATTAAAGGTGCATTAAAGTTTTTTTTGCAGGATGGCACAGAAAGTAAAGAATTGCTCATGTTTAGATACTCCATTCGACCAGTGTACACTAGCTCTTTATCATTACTGATGTATTTCTGTTATTTCTGTCTAAAGCCTCCTTTTAGCATTGGAAAAATAACCAATTTTGCAGTCAAGATAAAACATTTTTACTTCACTTTAACACTGTTCTGAGTGCATTAGTGTCTAATGTAATGGTGCTGCCAAGCTGGTAAAATAAGCCTGAAGTTCTGTCTAAACACATAATAAATCTATCTTGTGTTATTATCTGTACTTTTGTATTCTTAATATGTTTTGCCTACTAACTGTAAAGATTTAAAACTATGTGCTTGTTCATGGAAATTGATATCTCAAAGTTAAATCTTGACATTTATAACCATCTGAAATCAGACAGGTAGTCAGTCACTTGAGTCAGGGAGTTTTTATAAGTCAGTAAATCAGACAGCTTATTACTGAGTCAGTTGGTCAATCAGTCAATAACTTAGCCATTCATCCAGTCAGTCAGCTAACTTGGCTAGTCAGCCATCCTGGCCGTGTCTGCTCTCTTACATAAGCAGGGCGACAGATGCTGAATCATCAGCTGCCCGCTGGAATGCTTTCTCTACCCAGAGGGTGCCAGGAGGAAAGTCAACGCACACGCACACATGCACTCATGCACGCACGCAGACACACACACACACACACACACGCTACTGAAAAATGCACATACATACACTTGGCTATCTGTGCGCATTCATGCAAAAACTGTGCACATAATGGCATGCATGTACAAACACACACACACACATACTGTGTGTCATGCACTATTTCACATGGGAGTCAGTCCAGAGGGAAGATGTAAAAGAGAGAGAGAGTGAAACGAAGTGAAATAGAGGGACGAGAGAGAGAGAGTGATGAAGTGTGAGAGAGGTTGAGAGTGACACAAAAAGAAAGACAGGCTTACAGATAGACTGACAGAGAGTTCAAGAGAAAAGGAGAGAGAAGAAAGAAGAGTGAGATCTTCCCTCAGCTGTCTGTGAAGGTTTAGATGTGGTTTAAAAGGCTTTTCATGTTATGCAACTTTGAAGATGAAGCGTTTGATGTTTAGTTTGCTAGTTTGTTAGCTATTGGATTAATCTCTCTACCATCTACCTCTCTTTCCCTGCAATTTATCTGATTAGCGTTCGGAGCTTGCGTCACCCTCTTTTTGCCTTTGTCTAGAATGATACTCGGAAGGGTGTTTTTCAGTGTCTCTTCAGAAACTTGGCACCTATCATCTATTTATGGGAGAAGCAATTGAAACTGGAATAACGCTGCTATTTGCCCGCCTGTCTAGCCTTTCAAAAACACGACTGAAATGCTGATGGAACAATGACAACTATTTCTCCCTTTTTTCTCCCCCCTTCTCATCTCCCCGTTTCTCTCACTACTTCTTCCAATCTCGCCTCTCCACGTCCCCTCAGCATGGGTGATTCATTTGTCTCCAACACAATATAGCACAACATGGGCTCGCCGCAGTCCATATTGTCACAATACTTATTTGTTGAATGCTGAGGATTTCATAAATGTATTTCCACACTCTCTCCTCCCAGCATTTTCCTCCTTTGCCCTTTGTCTTTTCCCCTCTTTCACTTATTTCCCTTTCTCTATAGATGCAACACGCTCTTTCTTAGCTTCTCCCCCATTTCTATCTCCCGCTCCATCTTTTCCATCCCTCTTTTTTCCCCCTCTCTCATCAGAGGAATGTAAGAATAGAACAGGGGAAGCCCTCTCACCTCTCTCTGCACGTCGGCTAATTAGCATATTCATGAGAGGTTCCATAAATTATACATGAGATCCGGAGGGGAAACAGAGGCAGAAGAATGAGACGTGGACACACATTCTTACACATTAACGCACACACATGCACGTGAATTCACTCTCTTATGCAGGTACGCACACACACATTCTCACTTACTCCTCACCTCACACCCTCTCTCAATCACACGCCGCAGACTGTGAGATACAGACAGGTAATTGGTGAGAAAGAGTACAGTACATTGACAGTGTGCAGGGGAGACGATACACACAATATTGAAAAGGAGAAGTAGAAGTCACTCTTAGTCAAATAGAAAATGCAGCGCACAAACAGCCACAATGCTCAGAGTGGCTGTATTTTTCGCCACACTCAAAGGTAAGAGGGTTTAGCCACTAAGTAATGTTAATGCAGCCAGAGTCGGTGCTAAAAGGAAAATGTAAAAAAGATACTGTTAGATTAAGACAAATTCTGAGGCGATAGAGGGAAAACTAAATGGCTTAAATGTCCCAGGGATTATTCCAAAATGTGGTCCCTATATTAGAGGGGAAAAAATACTGCCTGAATAGCTGGAATGCAATTAAAGTTTAGCTGGTTGTTGTCTTTTGCTCAGGAAAGAGCCTTTAAGTTATTTACAATCCTTCACATTGTGCCATATTTGTTTTAAATCCAATTAATGTGTTTTTCTCTCTTACATGATAGATTTCCCAATTTGGAGCCAGATTCTGACTCAGCACCCTGACAGAAGACTAGACATCTTTATCCACATTTACATATAGTCCAAAATAAATGCAGTGAGATGAAAGCTGACAGGAGACTGGAAAGGCTCCAAGAAGTGTGCTCTTTTGGATCAAAAGGTTTTTCCATTATATATAACATCATCACTGAAATAAAAAATAATGGTTTTGCTTTATGAGATTACCGAGGGAAAAATTGATCTGGTTAAACTTACCAATACATTAGCACAAAAAAAAAGATATTAAGGAAATTGTTTTGTTGTTTTCTTTTTTGTTTTGTTTTGTTTTAAAGACATACCAAGCATGTTGATCTATAAAACTTTACAAAACTATGGCACAATTAAGAGCCTGTTATAGCTCAGATTTCCTCATATTGCTTATTTTCTCTAACCGCAACCTACTAGTTACACACATAAAGAAAATTAGGGTTATCATTTGTACTTAATAGTTAATTAATTAATTTAAAAAAATACAGTACACCTCATATATATATATATATATATATATATATATATATATATATATATATATATATATATATATATATATATATATATATATATATGTGTGTGTGTGTGTGTGTGTGTGTGTGTGTGTGTGTGTGCGCGCGTTTGTGTGTGTGTGTGTGTGAGTAAAACACCTTTATTCTTCAACACAGCCTGAACGCTTGTCCTGAGCTCTTGTCATGTCTTTAAATGACATGTCTTTTTGAAGACGGCTGTAGCACTCTTTGTTGTATCTCTCCTAATCTCCTCCACACATATTGACAATCAAAAAAAGTTCAATTCTAGCCTGTTGCCACTGACTGTCAGTGCAGTTTTTGTATAATTTTCTAAGACCTTTGCATATTACTGTAACACTCTGACAGAAGTTAAATAAATTATGTGGATTCCTACATGATTCCTACGAGATTTCTCCTACTGTATTTTTAAGCCAAAGCATTTTTAACACTTCTTGATTATTACAGCAGAAATCAGAAAAAATTCTGTTCAATCAACTCTTCATCACACATAAAAGGCAGGTATAACTAAAAGGGGAATTAGTCTGTATCTCAGAGGAACACATATTTATTGGTTATACTAGGCATAGTTTACACATGTATAAATAAAACCACGTTTAATTTACACATTTCAAAAAGTAAGATCTCCTCCTTTCAATACAGACTCCAGATCAATATCAACATTTTAATAACCAGACTAGGCATTTATGCTTTCCATGCCAAAATAACTACACTAAATTTAGATTTCAATGCACAGATGTACAACATCAATAAGATATGCGTACCAAGTACAAAAGGCAGGCCGCTTTTGTGCACATTAGACATCCTTGCTGTTAATTGCTTGCTATCATCGTTTAAGTGTTGTCACAGTTTCTTTATTCAGTAGGAATGATCAAATATAAACAAAATCATATTAGAATTGTATATTTGTCACTTCATTTGCACTTTTTTGAAGAACTGCAAACAGGTGACAGTCTGTTCAATAAAATAAACTGAAACCTGCGCAGTTACATGACAGTCATCATTCCTCTTCATTTGCATTAAGAAAGATGTGCCGAGGAACTAAGTAGATTATATCAGAGCAAGATGTGCTGTTACAGGATAACGCTGTGCATTGCCATTTGTAGATCCATATGGCACTTAAAGCAGACAGCTAGGCATGACTGGATGATGAAATCTCTATTGAAATGGCAATAGAGAACCTGTTGTGGAAAGCAATGAATTTAACCTTGCTGGCATCATAACTGAAAAGGAAAACCATATCATATATATATATATATATATATATATATATATATATATATATATATATATATATATATATATATATATATATATATATATATATATATATATATATGTGTGTGTGTGTGTGTGTGTGTGTGTAGTTTTGGTGTATTTCAGAAGTTGGAGCATATTTCCTTTGTCCTCTGCACTTTAGTGTTCACTTAAAAGCTATTCCACTCTTTTCTTTTTCATAAATATGAATAACTAATTCTAAATGTGTGAGAATGTGCACCTCTGTGTCTGCCTACAAATGTGTGCACGCCTGTGTACATCTGTGTGCTTATGTGTGTATGTGCTCCCTTAGTGCGGGTGGCAGCAGCTAATATCAGATTACGGATGTAAATTGGCAGAGTGGCTCTCTCTCATTATCACTAATAAGACTATGGCCTTGCTCCCTGCTTCCACCCACCACCAACCCCCACCCCCGCCCCCATCTCTCAATGGTCGGTTAAATGAGAGAGAGGTGATCAGAGAGAGTGAGAGTGCGCTAGAAGGAGAGAGCGGAAGAGGGAGAGAGCCGGAGAGAGCTCTGCACCTGAATGCAAACGATTAAGAAAAAAAAAAAAAAAGGTCCACATGTGCATGTTGATACATGTTGATACAACACATACTAATGTCAACCGTTAAACACCAATAGCAAAGCTTCACTTCACACTGTCACTCTAAAAATGTCTTAAAAGGAGATTGATTGAATTATGCAGTTTCTCATGTATAGATGATTTTTTTATAATCACCTCTGTAATTAAGCCTTTCTTTCTTTCTTTCTTTCTTTCTTTCTTTCTTTCTTTCTTTCTTTCTTTCTTTCTTTCTTATCACTGTCACACATACAATACTGCACATTAAACGGTGCACTATTGTACAAACTTACAATGTGAAAGCATACAAAAAGGTTTGCACGTGTTTGTCTCAGGCAGATATGCATGTATACACACCACCATTCTTCACACATCAATCTCACTACATTACACTTAATGAGACAGATTTATATATAGTCACAAAGATATCTGAGGCAGAACTAACGTTTTCCATACAAACCAGCACAATTATTTTCCCTACTTACTGTCAAAAGTGCTCTGTGCTTTATAATCCTTTATAAGTGGCGAATCACTTTGGTATATGTGTACATCACTGAGCATATGCATTATAATTAACAATGGCAGAAAGAAACTTAAGTTGTTCTAATGACACTGCTGAGTCACCCTCAATGATGTAGCTGATTGGATATAGGGAGCAGTTCAAACAGATCTCTGTAACTCATTCAAACAAGTGCATATGCTTGTTTGGAAATACACAAAGCAACAGAATGCGTGAGTATAAATAAATGTTACAGATTTTATGTATGAATACATAAATATATGTATTTCCTAGCACATAAACCTTGAATGAAGCAAAAATTATCACAAAATTGGGTTTAACCATGTATTAATAACTTTGTTCTAACAAAGAGACTCACTCACAGACCTAATATACTCAATGAATGCAATTGCATTATTTTTTTCCCTCTGTATTTCTCTCGCTCAATGTCTCTGCTTTCCTCTGCGTCTTACTCATCTCTCCACGGACCGTATTTACTCAGTAATTACATTTCAGCCATTATTCTCAGCTGACATTTCTGTACAGTTAATCATGCCCATTTTGCCATCACGTACAGGTCAAAGTGTGTGTGAATGAGAAGGGGGCAAGAGAGGGAGAATAAGAGAGATTCAACCTAAAAGGATGAAACTGCATGTGAATTGTGAGTGCCAGCCACGATGTCTGCTGTTAGCAGCCTCTTGTATATTATTTGCTGCACTTATCCATTTAAAAAAGAGTGTTGGTGATATATGTAATTCTGCATGTGTGTTTGTACTGTTCATCCCTGCACTTTATCATGACACAATATTAGACCAGGGTAATGATGTGCAAAGTAGTAATGTTCAGCCTTTCACTCTCACCAAGAGGGTCACAACCCTCGGCCTTGGATGCACCCTTGTATACACTTGTTTTTGTGTGTTTATGCGTGTGAGTGTGTTTCAAGCCAATCCGACTGGCGTCTGCTCATTCCTCTATCCACTGCAAGTCGTCTGCTGTCTTTTATTTTGTCTTTAATGACCTATAAAGGGACTGTTACTTTTTAACTAAACCATAAAGCAAGGTCATAAAAGGGGAGTGCAATGCTGGGCAATGGCCAAGCGCTGAGAGAATTGTGTGTCTCAGTGTACGCATTCTTGGGTGCGTGTGTGTTGGCATATGTTACCAGTGTGCCACAATATGTCAAGCTGAATTTCCAACCAAGGTGATATCACAGTCTGAAAGCGCTGTGGATCAACTATGTGTTAAACGCAAGTCTGTAAATTGATAAAGATACATAAACGTTAACCTTGCTTCACATAGAGATGAGTGGGTGGGTGAGGAGCAGGTCCAAGGCTAGAGCTTTTTTTTTCCAAGCCACTGTCTTGGAGCTGCTGTAGTGGGTGTAGAAAGAACCGAGCCTGGGGCGGCTTCAGCAGCGCTTCGTACATTGAATAAACCCCTTTACAACAACTTGTATCACGGAGAAATCTTTTATATTCCCACGACTGACACAGGAAGCTTATGAAAGAGCGCAGAGATGCTGAGAAGTGGTTGAGGCAGGTTCAACCAAGCACTACTGACAGTAATATATGGGTCTTAATAGGTGCATGCTGGTGAAATCTGCAGGAGGTGTAATTTCAGTAATACTTGTAACAGAAAAAAGCAAAAAAGTTTAGAAAACGGTGAAGTGCCTGTCTTAGAAGAAAGGTCTTTGCACCATGCATATTTACGTCTTAGTTAGAGGAATGTGTGGGTGCAAGTCATCGCTCCCTGTCTCTCTCCTCTACCACCTCCTTATGCGCTGAGATTCCAAAGCCGAACATAAAAAAAGGGGGAAAAAAATAATTGCCCGTTTTAGCAGAGTGTAACGTTGAAAATGTGTGTCGCTCATGCAGAGCTTCAAACGGGCTCGGCGAGGAACAGAGAGCAAATCTTAGCACGCTGCGTTTAGGACATCAAACGGGCCGCAATCAACCGCTTCGCAGTGAGGAGGAGGAATGGGGAGGCAGGAGGGGCTCCGAGGTGGTGCCGGCAGTGGGGGCTCATTTCCTTTGACGTTCATGCACTTCTTCTTCACTCATGAGAAGAAGTTTAGATACTTTAAGCATCTATTGAGAGAAAAAGAAGCACTGAATGCCAGACAAGGTATTGGGTTATAAAGATATATGCAAACGAAACAAAAGCCTGGAGGGGCTACATAGGTTGTGATTGCCGGTAAATTAGAAGGACGGAAGTACAAACCATGCGGGGCAGCAGACTGAAATCCTCAACTTTTTAAGATATTTCCCTGAGATGTCATCATCTTTTTGCAGCATTTTCATAATTAGAAGGCAATCTTATTTTCCGTGCAAGTGACAAGCTAGAGTGATTTTGGTTTTGGATTCAAGCAGCTTTTGTTGCAGCGACCCTGCAAGTGGAGCTGTTCTGGTGGGAAAGCTTCTTGTGCTATTTTGGAATAGTTTCAAATTCAGTGACAAGAAGAAAAAATTTATACACTTAGGAAAAACGTGAAAACATGGTCGCATATCTGGATCTCCTAATAAGTTTTATTATTTTACCATTTAAAATGTGTGAAAAGCAAGAAGGGAAAAACAGCAGAACTCCAATACCTGTGGCACAGTGGGAAAGCTAGAGCTGTTTGTCCAGGTTTGGCAGTTCCATCTATGTGCTGAACAGTCCTTGGGTAAAACACTGAACCCTAAATATCTTCCAGTTTTGTGCATGTACGTGTGAGTGCACACTGTGCAGAAGTTTGTCAGACATAGCAGAGATTAAACAGTCAGGGAGATAGCATAAAATAGAGAAATATAGCAAATCCTGGAACCTGTACGCACTGCATAGCTCTAGGATTGGCCGTGTTATTCTGATTCATCCTGAAATATCTTAAAATTAAGTCTAACAGGCAAAAATAACAAGTTAAGTATTACACCTTTTATAAATCAAAAGGCTACAGTTGTCATTGTGATTATATTCACCTGTTAAGGTTAGCAAAGTGCTGACCCAAAGATGCTAGTTTAGTGATACAGTTTTAGGGTCAGGCTTACTAAAGGTCGTGTGCCAGGTCTTCTGTTACAAAAACAAAAACAAAACTGCTGTCGGTAAGAGGCACTAGTCAAATGCACAGTCCTTTTGTGGTTGGCGTCATTGTATAAATATTTCTAGTTTCCCTAGAAACCTGGAGTTGCCCTTTCACAGAGCAAATTTTGGGGAGGAGAGTATTTGAATAAATTATACATATGTGATTTACTAAGGTTTGCACACAGATACTAGTGCAGAAAGAAAAGGAATGAGAGCGCAAAAGCATCTGTGCAACTTTTCCTCATCAACACACATTCACACAGATCTCTGCACAAATTGACACATCACAAAGAGACTTATAGATATTTTTTGTCTGCAATATTAAAAAATATTACATATTATTACAGCTATCAAATGAACAGACATCTGAAGTGTGGAATATCAATTTCTGAATGTTGCAATATTAAAAATTGACTTTATACAACTTGCAGAAAAAAGAACAAGAGCTATGAGCACATTTAAACACATTGCACAGTAAAAGTACATTTTTTTAACATGCATTTGGGTTGGTATCTGATGGTAAATGTCTATTGCACATCCCATAGGATAGCTGTTGTACATAGATTTTAGGTCTGTAATAAGGCAGCCTTCCTCTGGATAAATCTTGCGATCTGTCTTCAATGTTAGGTTTATCCATAGGGCACCTATTCAAGACCACCGACAATCCCCAGAAATTTTTTAGAGGGGTTTGCCCTTGTATCAGAAAATATTAATACTCCATGATTTGCCTCCCGTTGAGTTGAAATGCCACGCTGATTTCAGAGAGAAACACATGCATAAAACTTACACTGTATTTTTGTTAGCTTATTAGTCATCTAATCTGGTCTGCTTGCTTTTGAACTGCTAATTTACACTGATCATGCATGATTGCATTGGTCATGATAAAAAAAATGAACTGGCTTCTGTGTTTATGAATTAACCTATTGTCAGTGGATCATCCCAAAAACCCTGGATTTTTGGAATTGCAATATTACTCCAATTTTAACCCTTGGTAAATCTAGTCCTTAGCCTTATGAATAAAACAGATTTTTAGTTTCATGTTATGCTTTTATCACTTATAATTATAATTGGTTTTAGCAAAAATGCAAACATTTGCTTCTGAGAGTATTTGTGCTTTTCCTGAGATTAAATGATAATAATCTAAGTATCTTTGGGTTTAAACCATTCATCAACCTGGAGTACATATTGTATCCATAATACGGGAATGTCATTAGAGATACTTAACCTAAAGGGACAAATTTGTACTTTAAAGGGATGGGTTGACATTATTTGACATTGACATTTTAACAGACGTTTTCAGCAACAGTTGGCCCAACATGAATAAATGTCTCTGCATTTGTCCTTGAGCATCATCACGAATTGAGCCTGCTAAAAAAAAAAAAAAACTGTTAAAAAGATTGTATGAATGTTAACAGTGTGAACACCATCTTCAGAAACTGCAGTGTGGTTCCTCAATGTGAAAAATATCTGTTGACAAAAATAACTAAACATATTCAAAATGTCAAGGTATGACTTTAATTGCTTTCCAATGTACCTTTTTCAAACGTTACAAATTTGCCCTTTTATGGGCACTGCCAAAGTGACAAACTGTTTGTTGGAAGTTGCTTTTAAAAAGCAGACAAAACATGTACGGAGAAACCTTTCCTCTGGATGCTTACTTCAGGGTAACAGACTGTTTTTTCATAAACCTGCAAAAGATTGACAGGCTGACAAGCTGCAATAAAGTGTTCTTTGATCCTTCTGCTGCTGCACTCATTTTAGTCATCAACTTGTAACTTTTACATTACAAAGATCCTCGCCTCCAATCGCCTCTTCAAACATATCACCTCTCTGCTGGTTTCACTGTATTTTTTTCTCTCCTTGCCTCACCACTCTTTCCTTTCTTTCTTTCCCTCATTCTCAATGCCTTTCTTTCTTAATGTTAATTCACCTGTGATCTTTCACTGCTCTCTCCGCGCTGTCTTTCTCTCTTTCCCCCTTTTTTCCTGCATCTCCCCTGCACTTCTTTTGTCCTTGATTACCTCGTAGTGAGCTCCTGGCTGTGTCTCCCTGCCACTGGGTAATGGACTATTTGCATGCAAATGGCAGTGCCTGGAAAGATTAGACAGGGTGGAGTGAATGGTGGAGGAAGCAAGGGAGGAGGAGGAGGAGAATGAAGAAAGCAAGGAGACAGGCAGACTCTACTGAAGGAGAGAAACCACATGAAAGGCAGGGATGAGTGCATTCTTCTTTTTATCGTGGTGGCTGTCTAGAGGTCTAGATGATTGTCTTCGTTAAGACGCTATTATTGACAGTTACTTCCCTGTGTGTGCGCATATATGCGTCTCAGCGTGGCTGCATGTTTGTGTGTCTAAATGTACATGATGCTCAAAGACTGAGAGAGAAAAGTTTGAATGTCTGTGCCTCCGTATTTGCATGTTTATGTGCGCCTAACTAGCTTAGCTCGGAACTTGGGGAAGATAGGGCACTGCAGCATCTCCTATTTCTGAAAAATTAAAGCTAGAGACCAAAGGTTTTTTGTCTGGAGAGAGAAGCCCAGGCCTCGCTTCCTCCTCCCCCTCCTCCGACTCCTCCAAATAAATAAGAATTTTTGATTACAGTAATCAGGGCCATTAATAATGCAGACGCTGTGATGATGCAGAGGAGATGAAAGATGGCTCTTCTCAACCTTTCTGTGTTAGGAGCGAGGGGAGATAGCTGCTAGCTAGCCACACATACATTTACACATGCACAAGTGAACACACGCACCCACAAGTATTCAGCATTTGTGTAGACTTGAGACCCAAACCACAACCTAAAAGAGATGTAAAGTTTTAGGGCTATTTTCATCCGACTCCCAATTATATTTGGTACAACAGTCCCTTCTCGTTTTACTGCTTAGAACAAGGGTTACATTAAGGTTGTTTTGAGAGTTGTTGATAGACATTAGATATAATATGCTGCAGCAAGTAGCTCTTTATTTTTTATGTTATTTCGCAGCAAGGACGGGAGACAAAAGAGTTGTGAAGCAGATTTGCAGGGTCGGATTATTCTCTTTAGGACTTTTTGAATGGTCCCTTTTGCACCTATATCTCTCATACTCACACAAAATCAGAACATTAAACATACCTCACCTTCCCCGCTCTGTCTCTGTTGCGTGCACACATACACACACATGTGCGCATGCACTTCTCACAGTGTGTATACCTTTCCTTCCCTGAGGGTGAGTTGGCAGCAGGCCAGCAGTGGGGAGAGAATGCATAAAGAGCTATTGTGGCTGTTGTCGTTAATCAGGGCCGTATGCTTTCTGACAGCAGCATGCAAGGAGGCAAGACTGTCTCTTCTATAGTCTCTCTATACACTCGCTCTTCTCCATTAGCTTATACTAGCCAGACAGTCAGTCTCCAGTTACAAAATGCTGAAGCTTAATGGCACACAATATCGAAAGAGAAAAGGAGACAGAGGGAGAGCGAGTTGTGGGAGAGAGGTGTATAGCACCAGGGTGGCATGTGCTGAATGCCTCGCAGGCTCGACAGCGCCATGAAATTCACGGAGTCAAGTTGTAGGTGAGTGAGCTGTGATAAATGAGGGGTTAAAGATGGAGCAGTTTGTGTGTGACTGAGTCTGTCTGCTGTGTGTTTACATGTTGGCTCATGTCTGCAGATCCATCTGTTGGCATGTCTGTGAGAATGCACTTCTGCTGGTCACATGGATGTATTTACATCTGGATTCAGGTCCATAGCCGTGCATATGCGCTCATATACATGTCTGGGTGCTCATCACGCATCCACAGAGATCATGTCAAAGACTGTCTCCTACAGGTGTAAGCCCCGAACATCTGGCTGGCACATTTCAAGCGCTCAGAGAGGCAGGAGGGGTGGGGCAAAGCCACAGTTGAGGGTAGTACCATAGTCATTAAAAAGTGGAGGACCCGGGGGTGGGGACTAGAACGGCACCACTATACCATACACCTGCTCCTTGCATGCTTGTCTGCCCACAAACCAGTATTCCTTCCACTATGTGTGCGTGGTGTTCACTGGCCACCCATGGAAACAACAACAAGGCAGACATCTGGAGCCAATCAAAACCACAACAGTTCATCAGGAGCGAGAGGGGAATTCCAGTTTAGAAATTAGGGTGCATTATTTTGATGGCAAAGGCCAATCAGTGATGATGGCATAACAAGCCATTTAATAGTAGAAATTAAAAGAGAAATGTCAATTTTCATCAGTATTGATTAGACCCTGACTAATACTTTGGTCGGCCAGTCATACTGGCCAATATTGTGCAGCAAAAGTTGCTCAGCTAAGTTAGAAATCTTGTTATAGCAGAGTTTGTCCAGTAGAGTGACACTGTTGTTTATCACACTGTCAGAACTATCTGCAGCACATGTAGTGGAGTATGAATCACAGCTAAGCAGATGATGCCAAGTTGCCAAGATGTCTCCACAGTAGCATGCTAGTCTTCTATGACTTTATAATGATGTCACCATTTTTTAAAAAAGATATTATAATTAAATCTCCACTTTATTCCTTTTCTGAGACTAACATGCCTCTGACCTCAAATACTGAAGAAAAAAGTCGTAATTTCGAAGATTTGATAATGGGTTTTCATTTGCCCAGATTTTATGCAACTGTATCAATGACAGTCATGACATGAGGCACTATGCCTTCAAGCTGTTTGTCCGTCTCTCTGTATGTGCATTGATATCGCTGGGACACCCTGAAGGCATTTCTTCAAATTTGGCACAAACCTCCACAGAGACTGAAGCATAACGTGATTAGAAATTGGTGGCCAAGTCAAGGCTGTTATACCCCACACAACAGATTTTGGCCAGAATTTTAAAATTAAAATGCTAGTTATCTAAAAACTTCAACAAATGTCTTCTTCTTTCAGCTGCTCCCTTTAGGGCTCGTCACAGAGGATCAGCTGCCTCCATCTCCCCCCATCCCTATCATACTCCTCTGTCACAGGAACCCTCTGCATATCCTTCACTATATCCAATCTGAATCTCCTATGTTGCCTTCTTCTTTTCGCCCTGTCTGGCAGTTTCATATTCAACATCCGTTGTCCAATATGTCTAATAGAATAAAATGTAATAAATCCAAACTGCCAAAGGTCAGCTTCACTGGGAGATTATGATGGCCTATCAATGCCATACCACAGGAACAGAGAAAAGCATATTTCACACTGGACCTAGTGCTGACTGTGGAAGGAAAGGCAGCCACTGTACAATCTTTGCTAAATCAAAAATGTGGGTAATCGAGAAAGAGATTTCCATACTGGGTCAGTGCTGTTGTTCAACAGGGTGGAAATTGTGCTAATGTTAGCCAAAGACAAAGGAAGAGGAAAGTTGGAAGGCATGTTAAGAGAGAGAACGAGAGAATTAAATGCAGGAATTTTGAGGTGAGCAAGAGCTTTAAATTTGGCGACTCTGAACAAAATGGATACACTGGACAAACAATACTGAATAAGGAGCTGCCAGGCAGGAGGAAAAGAGGAAGACCACAAAAAAGGTTCATGGCGGTAGCGAAGGAGGACATGCAGAGGGGTGGTGTGACAGGGGGAGAGAAGAGTCTGATACTAATTTGGTGCTGCTGCTTTTGAGTTGTCATCTTGAGCCTGTTCTGACTGTATAGATCTTCTATGTTACCGGGCAGGAGATGTGTGTGTGAAACATCCACCTTTTAAAATTTGTGGCAGGAACATCTAGATTTCAAGCCTTGTCTGCCATCATAAATTAACTTAATTTGCCAAGCTTACACTTAATACTTTTTAAAAATCCTTCAAAGGCTTAACTGCATTTATTACATGGATATAAACTGCAACTGGGCTGGTTGGCAGAAGGATATAACTGTGGGGATGTAATTCTAGTTTGACTTTCAAAAACAGAAAAATTGACAGTCACCTTTTGAGAGTAATTGGCCAGGTGTGGAAGGGTGTGAAAACAGACTGAGCTCCAAGCTTATTTTTCGGTTGGCAGCAATGAAGGCGTTGCACTTTCAAAGAAATGAAATGAAAAGTTCTGAGCAACAGCTGTGACTGATATAATCCAACACTTTCCTTGTTTTGCTTTTAAATGCACTCTTCAATTTGAAATTAAAGACATAATAGGAGATAGAGATACCTCTGTGTTACCTGTAAATTCAATATTTTATATTCTGCACGTTGTACATTGATCTTTTATTTATTCCCTGACTAATTCTGGCTTGTTTTCTATTCCCTCGATACTACTTTTTGATTCTATTTTTGGTATAATGCGTGTTTTGATTCAGTGGTTTCACTTTTGGAACTAGGACCTTTCAAAAAATTTTATCAAGGTTTCGTGAAGGTTGCGAGTTTTATTATGGGAGCCTCTGTATATCTTGCAGTGTAAACATCATGTTGACGCTTCGAAGACATTTCTGGAGACTCTGACTCTGTGATGTACCAACACCACCCCTACTGCGGTATGCAGAGGATTGTAGTTGGCTCTGGACAATATTTGACCTGTGTTAGTTTCCCGTTACATCATCTCCAGCAGGGATTAATGCAAAGTACGGATACACAGCATACAGCTTACACATGGATGACAGAAGCACAGTGCTGGATTTAACATTCACACTATGGGCACTTACATGTCAGCACACATCAGCTGGAGTCAACTATGCTCATGGTGTACGTGATTCACATGACAGAGCGGAGAGTTAAGCTCAGAGCAAAGATTCTCTATGTGGTCTGAAGCTTCGGTCACGTCAGCTTCAATCGAATCTGGGTGAGTCAGGTTGAGAGGGTGATGCATGGCTGGACTGTCAATGCTTGTTCTGTTCGATCTCTCATTGAGCCAGCACGAGTTTTGAGTCGAGCTGGTCCCAATTTACCACCACGCCTGTCTGGATTTGGCTTATAGTTGCTTCTGCCATGATTCACACTGATTCAGACTGGACGTCCACTCACTTTATCATCTGTTTTTATTTGACAGAGAGTCACTTTATATGACAGCAGCGTCTCTCCACCACAACTCAGCATGAATGTGCCGGTCCAATCTACTTCAGTCACAGGCCGTGAATCGTGTTGCATGTCATCTGATGCCTGCTGTGCCTGCAGATGCCAGGGCTGCCACCTCTGTTGTAGGGTAGGGCACAGGTCACCACCCTCTGGCTCTGTCTCCCCCCACCACCCCCTTTAACAAAAAAATAAATATTTTACCTTTCCCTCAGTCTTCCTATCTCCCACTTCCTTTCACCTTCCTCCCTCTTCTCCCTTCTGCTTCCTCTCCCCCTCCCTCGCTCCCTCCTCTTTTTCACTCCTCTGCACCGACACGTTAGTCAAATCTGCCCATTATGCACTTCGTTGGTCATGCATCGCTTTTTATATCTGGCATAAAGCAGTCAATGACACTGAAAAGAGAGAGCACATGAAAAGGAAAATAAAAGTCCACACAGAGAAAGGAGTCTCATGGTTTGGTAGCCTTTAAATGTGAGCAACTAAGAGCAGGCATCAGTCATCAGTGTCACTGTTTGTTTTTTCTGAATGCCTCCTCGTCATTGGTGTATACAGGGTAAGACAGAAGGCTTGTTACAATAATTATACACTCTGCTGTTCGGCCTATCATCGGGCACAAAAGACAGGAGCATGTGTCTCAACAGGACCAGGCCAGAACTGTTTTACATAGAAAAGTGTTTGTGTGGATGCTTTTGGTTGGTGGTGCTCCAACTATATACGATTATTATACCAATAATAAATCATGTTTACATAGAGTTTTCTCCACAAAGTTATAAATAACAACTAATATCACCCACAAGTTAAAGATAAAATGAATAGCATAACGTAAAAAAGACGTTTTACAAAATAAGAGTTTTTATTGAACCTCCTCACATTAAAAAAACAAAAATTAAATATTACAGTTTTAATGTCTATCATATTTTCTGCATCTTGAATTTTTTTTGAAATTGCAATGATGCAATGATGAATGAAATCTCAAAATCTCACAAATACTCCTGTATAAAATATAATACACTAGACTACACTAAATCACATAAATATTTATTATAATACTTTTTTGAAAATTTAAAAACAATCAGAAATACCACCCAGTTGTACATATTTATTTACAGTAGGAAGCTTCCCAAATTTAAAGACTGTAATCAATCAAAGTTAAAAATAGACTAGTCCTAGTCCTGTTAAGCATCTTTTGTAGCGTGCACTAAACTGCAGTATCCAGCCTTAGGTGATAGATCTGTAAGGCTTTCACAATCATCTCCTCAAAAATTAGACTACACTTCAACATTTAAATTTGCTTTAGAACAGGGTAATCCTCAATCTTGAAATCACAATATGCCATGCACGGTAGTATCAATATATTAGTTCATACAGGTCCCATTGGGGCTGAATGCTCTATTTTTAGGCCAAGCTGTAGGTTTCAAAGCAATTCTGGATCCTGCACAGTGTTGCAACTTTTTGAAATATAGGGCTTTGGCCGTGGCTATAGTTGCCTGTGATGAGAGTGAGCTGTGAAAACTATAATCAGTGTCAGCTCACACAGCCAGACCTGACACCGCACACTGCGAGATGCAATAGTGCTCTTTCGCTCTCACAGACACACACATATGTAGCCTTCATGCACACATGCTCTCTTTTTCAATCTGTCTCTCCTTCTCCCCGTCTCTGTCTGTCTCAGTCTCACACCCACGCTTTCTCTCCCTCTTTCTCCTCACTGTCTTGCTCTTGCACTCACACACAAACACAGATGGATGCTGGGTACCATTACAGGGACTGACCAAGCACACAGACATGGGGGAAGACTGGACAAAGAGATTGTCACTCCACATTCAAGTGTGTGGAGTGTGTATTGCTCTTACCGGCACCGGAATGGCAGGACTTGTGTCTGTCTATGTGACAGTGGATATGATTCCCAATGAAATGTCTGTGTGTGTGTGTATCTGCCTGCGTATGCTTGTGCATCTCCTTTTATCTGGGTATAGCCTCAGAGCAATTCACAGCCTGTCACTCACTCTCTGGGCTTGGAACTAAGCGTAAGAGGGAAAGAAAGATGGATTGGAGAGAGAAAAAGAAAGCAAGGAAAAGGAAGAAAAGAGAGAGACTAACAATTGGGAGAAAGAGAAGGGCAGTGAGGAGCTCGGGGGGTGGGGGGAAGTGGGGGGAGCAAGAGAAGGAACGGAAGGGAGGGTGATATAGAGAGTAGCAGAGGCTGCTTGGTCCCTTGGGTGCATGGGTTAGGGCAGCCCGCAGGCACAGTTGGCATGCAGCTGGGCACACTGTCGCTCAGTCCCTACGGCAGGCTGTGTGCTCGCAGTGCCCTCCCTTAGAGAGCAGAGGTCGAAGGGAAATAGGAGTGTATGTGAACAAGTGTGTGTGAGTGTGGTTGTGTGTTTGTGTGTGTTCATGGCTGCTGCCTCATCAAAAATGCCAACGCTGCTACGCATATCTGTTTATAGGCTCATTGCTCAGTCCTGTTGTTGCTCAGGGGGACCATTTGCAGTCACACTTGCATAATGATAATAATAGGGTGACTTGGAGTGGTTGCGAGTATGTAAGCATGCGTGCGTGCGTGCGTGCATGTGTGTGTGACTGGGCGTACATGTTTATGTGCACATTCTGTCCTTCTTTCTTTTGCCCTGACAAATACATTTGTCCATCGTTGTCTGCTCTGCAGTCCTGTTCTCACCTGATCTTATACTTATCTTATTAAATCCTTCCGTCTTCGTCCTTCTTCTCTACTCTATCAGCCCTCTAAGTTTTCTCCACCCTGTTTCTTCCCAGTGCTGTTTCAAGCACCAAGCACCCTACACACATGTCCTGGAGTGACCCCGTTGGCATGCTGCTAACGACCCGGGCACATCCCTCTTTAACAGTACGCCGGACGAAAGGTGAACATCGCGTCACATGCATCGCTGGTCTCCTTGCTCTTCCACCGAAACCAGCACCTCACCAACCCATCATTAGTTCACATGCCACATTGGGCGCGCTCATTTTTCTTCTTCCCCTTTTTCTAATTTTACAGGGCTGGGATCATTTTACACCCAGTGCGTTTTTTCTTTTTTTGTTAACCGCAGGGTGGTTTGGGCCTGCAAAGTATTTTACTGAGGGAGAGAAGCGAGTGAAAAACAGAGTGACAGTAAGCAGGAGGGCCTTGTGTATATACTGTAAAATTAAAAATCCTTTTGACTGTCAGTTTTTATACTCTTTTCGTGGGATTATATGTGTTCGCACGGATGGCAATTAATTTTTAAACATACATGAATCACCCAAAAATTACATCCATATTTTTGCTTGTTTCATGTTGCTACAGAGAGTGCGTGTAAATGGTAAATTGACTGGGAGTTTAAAATATCCTCTCATTTTAAGGGTGTAATTTAGGTCTTATCATTTATTTCATACAAACTGAGACAGCGTGTGTTAAGCTTACTTCACATTATTCATTTCAGACGTCAAACCCGAGTATGTTTTAGTGGCTTTATTTAAACAGGAAGATTTTTATATTTCCTCCAAAGTAAACTTAAGAGTCTCGTAAATATAGTGTGTGATTTGTACGCTGAACACTCCACAGTGGCCGTACAGGTGTCATTGATGCTTACAAGGACTGATTTCCTCTCTCAAGATGCCTCTACTCATTCTCAAGGCTGTTTCCAAAACCCTGCCAGCATAACAAGAACAGGGTTGCTCATCCTGCTAATTCAAAATCCTTCTCTTGAATAGACGAAGGACAAATTTTTTTAAAGATGGTGTGTTTAATCACATCAAACCTCGTCACACAAGTCTCGCTACGGCACAGTTTGCATGCCTCCTCTCTTACCTAACTTGACCTCGTACCACATGCATTTTCTGTAAGCATGTGTACGCGCCGTCCATATTGTTGGAACATCTGTGCCCACATATGAATCAGAGAGTCCAAAAAAATATATGTGTGTCATGGCACATTCCTGCCATCTGACTAACCACATTCCTGCCATAGCCTGGCAATTAAAAGCTGTTACCTCCAAATCCCCACCACATAGTCGAAGCCAGCAGTGAAATAAGAGCACAGAAAGCCCATTAAAATGGGAAGTGCATGCCAGCTTCTTAATCGAAACACATGTAAGCCATTAAGAGTACACTTTGAATTCTTCTCTCTGAGCTAAGGGGGGAAACAAGACACAGGCAGAGAGAGAGCCAAAGACAGACGTCAACCCACTGAGGAAATTTGGGATTCTCATCTCACTTTAAACAACTTCAAAGTCAGTAACAGACGGAAAGAAAGGGAGATAATAGAAATAGAGACAGTGACGAAAGCACAGACCATGTAAAGAGGAACTAGGAGCTTTGATTAGTGGGCTGGATGCTAGCAGTATATGCACTCTTTAAGCACTGATTCCACACTGCTGGGTCTTAGCATCTTCAAGCCCCCCACCCCCTTCCACATCTTTCAAATGGTTTGGCTGGGGGTTCTTTGAATTGGGTCCCTATGGCGACAGCCCGGCTGGCGGCCAGAGCAACACTCTTTCCTGATGCTGTTTGGAAGTGGCAGGGATCACAGAAGGCCACTTCTGAGCACTGACTCTGCAAGGGTTTTTCTGTCTGTCTCACTGGCTTTCTCTGTGTGTGGAGTGATACCTCTGGTAATTCAGTTATGTATAAGATGTTTTCTTTTTTACTTAAAATAAACATGCATATGTTTGTTTGTTTTCGTTTAAAAACTTGAGCAGTTTTAAAGCCCTGCCTTACTTATGCTGTATAAAATGCTCCGTCTGTGGTTCCTTTCTGTCTCATTTTCTCTGCTTTATTCTTGCTCTCTTCCTCAATTTGTAATTCGAATTCAACCTCCCACTGACTATGTCTTGTGGTTGTTACATAAGTGAACCCTGCATCACACGCATATGTACACTCACACAGTAGAGTTTTCATTACTTCAGAGGACATTATTGGCTCGTGTTCATGTTCTTGAGGCAGCTAATACTTACATAAACCTAAATGTAACTCTACAACCTTAAACGGAGATTTCATTGCAAAATACTTACCTTAAGGGAACTGTGAACTGCATGTGACACATGCTTGTTGACTCACCTGTACAAAACTCCATTCATAGACTAAACTGATTGTGAATGGCACACACATTTATAGCATCTCTGTTCAGGTGTATCTGTTATATAAATATGTGCACTGCTACGTTACTCATGCCAATATTTAGTCAAAGAATGTAACCATTCTCCTGCAAATTAATTTTCAAGTATTTACTGATTTACTGTGCAGGGTTAAAATGTATCTGATGTAATAATTTCACACTGGCCTGCAGGATAGCAAGATATCAATCCATCAACCAGGACATGACAGAAATGTAATGGTGCTGTGTTAAGATACCAAGACCCATTACCTTTATAGATTCTATTTACAGAATTGATCACTTCCTTTATCAATTTTTGATCAATTTTCAGTGTGAAAAAAATGCTGTTATGCAGCAACAATACAAGTGTTTTTTTTCTTCTTTTTTTTAATCTCTGAGTCTAAACAAAGTATACAAAAATGTAACTCGTGTACAAAATCCTCTGCTATGAATTTATTATTACGGATTTGCAATGTGAACCTGTGATAAAAACGCATTAGAATTGGTCAAATGAAACTTGAGCTTATCAGTCCTATGGATCTGACTTTTCAGAACTGCATCTCACTTCCCATAGATTTATTATCTGAGGTATACATAAATCTCATACTTGTCAGCCTAAACATTACTTAGAGTCATGAAGTATAACATTTAAATTTCTTTATTATGATTATGATTATTATTACTTATTTCCTTTTTTTTTACCCTTGGTGTTAACGTTTCCCTCTGTGAAATGTAAAACTTTATTTATCAAAATAATGAAAATCATGAGATTTGTCAGCTGTCCCAGAATTCCAGTACAAAAGTCCATACAAATACATTCTTTTGGGTCCTAAAAAACTCTGCAGGGCATAAATGGTTTCAGCACTGGCAGCTCTGTGGTAAACATACTACATGTGCACAAACACATATGTAATGGGCTGTGGTCAAAGTATTATTCATCCTCCTCTTTTTATTAGATATTTTCTTCACTTTGTGACCTGCTTATCAGTGCTTCTTTCCATTTGTTAGATCTGCTTTTTTCCTCATTCTTTGTCCTCTGTAAGCTCAACTTCTTTCTATCTACCCTCAAACATATGTATAAAAAACACTTGGATGCACCTGTTTCTCTCTATATGGTTCAACTTACTTTCATTCTTCCTGATTCCCTTCCTTACATCGTCCTCTGCCCATTTGTCCCTCATGTCTTTCCCTCCTGCTAAGCTAACTCATCCCTTAGTGTCTTTGATCCTGCTGGCCTCTGTGTTTGCTGGGCAGGCAGCCCTGCTGTGGGCTTATTGACCAGGGTCACAACAGAGGAATTCCCATTCAACCCTCTCCCTCTCAGTGCAACATAGGCAAGTCTAGCACACTGGCTCAATTACTGACAATGAAAACATCACTTGATTTGCCATCCATAATTACGAGAAAAAGGAAAGATGTTCAAGGTGAAGTATGTGCCTGTGTGTAAATTTCTTTTTAACAGGGTGGATTTGTTTTCTTTTGATTGGGCGTGCATGTACATGCATGGAATTACAGATTCAAACCAATCTTTTTGGGGATGGTGTGATATCTTGCATTTATACAAATAAAATATTCTCATTGTCTGTGGACCTGAATTAAATTTGAATTTCATTCAAAGATGTTTTCAGTACGGGCATTTATCCAGTGTTAGAATTTAATAGTGCAAATGAACCTCAAACATACAGATGCTACTTAAATGTTTAGCTCTGCTTTGTATCTTCATCCACTTAAGCTGGGCATACACTGTGTGATTTTTGGCCCATTTTGAGCAGATTTTTCAGTCGTGCGACCGTTTTGGTGATTGGCCCGAGTTTGGCCTTCATCGTGCGTCGTGCATCGTGTAGTATACGTGGGGTAACGAGAAGCGATTAACACCTCACGACCAGCTCCCGATCATCAATCGCTTGGTCGGGAGGATTTCAAACCTGTTTGAAATCCTCAAACAGAGGGTGTCACCGCAGCTTGTCACACTGCGCACGAGCAAACACATAAATGTCGGCGAAAAAGACGGAGTAGCACGGCAGTGCAGCGTGTGATCTGGACACAAGCGATGTAGGCACTTGTAGAACTTTGGAAAGCTCATCCGAGCCTTCGATGTGGCCTCACAAAATTATCACGACCACAACAACCGGGAAAATAGTTGGATGGACATTGCTGCTCAATCACAGCTGCCTGATCAGTGTTTTTCATTAGCAATTTAGCAAAGTTGATGGTGGTGGTGTGTCTGTGTGAGTGAAAGAGAGTGAGAGTGAGCGACAGATTTTCTGTTATAACCTTCATTTTCATGGACGCACAGTGTGAGCACTCAGGTCGCATCAGAGCATCGGGCCGTATAGTGTGAGACCTGCATCGTGACCTACGAACTTCTAACCTCTGCGAGTCAATCGTACAGTTTGAGCAGGAGCGGAATCGCACTGTATCCCAGCTTTAACGCTCAAGCATTCTCCCAACTTGGCTTTCTAGCTCTAATCAATAAATAGATCAACCAGTCAGCTTACTTGACACACGGGCCCACGCCGCACTTTTTTGCCATTTGAATGCCATGTAACCTACAGTCAAATTTAATACCATTAAAGGTGAACCTATAGACATGTCTTTGGTGAAGTAATAATTCACTCTTTAGAAATATATTGATGTTTGTGACTGGGGAAAAGAAACACAACCAGTGATCCAGTTGTGAGTTGTTTTGGTACCACCTGGTTGAATTCATATGACACTTAAGTTTTTTGCAGCTCCCTCCTCAGTGTTTCCCTCAATTCTTTAGCTTTTGGTAACTGCATATTTAGTAAAGTTCTGTGTATGCATGTTAACCGTTTGTGTTCTACTGGCATAATATTTGCAGATTTAAAGCTTTTCCTACTTCATCAAAAAATAGCACAATCCTAATTCTCCTTTTGGCCCTACAGGTCTGTTTTGCATGCTGCCTAGAGTTGTCGTCTCGTTTCTTTTTTGGGCATTAAGGGGTAAGGGCTTTCTATCCCTTAAAATGGCTCTCTTACATTTTGTTTGGCACGCTTACTGACCACTACCTCAAAATAACCTATTTTACCTTATTTTAAGAGACTGTGCACCACAGGCTTTGTGGTTTGTGGTATCTTTCCACTGAAATCTGAATGTCAGGTGACATGTCCAAATGTCAGGTCAGACAGACAGTCCAAGGTTAGAAATAAGGTAAAAACAAAGGAAGACGCAGATAATAACTGCCCATTGACATACCAGATGTGTAATTGTAGTGACTGGATTCTTCTGGAGCACATATATGGCACATATGCATGCAAACTGTGTTTTGTGCAGTATGCATACGTATGCATGCAAGGCTGTGCATGTGTGTACATTGCTCCCACAGGCAGACACATGGGAGCCTGAGGAGCGGTGAATATTACAGAGAAGTGGACCACAGAGGGACCAGACTCGTAGCCAAGAGACAGGCCCCACTCATAAATCCTCTCCACACTGACGCCTTTCCCCTCTGTCTCTCAGTCTCTCTCACTCTCTCTATCACTGTCTTTTCTCTTTTCTCCACTGTGCCTTTCTGTTTTGTCTCAATCCCCTACTTTGTCTGGCTTTGTCTCCATAGCTGGGAAAAGGGAGTTTTCACTTGTGAAATATTCAAAAACCACAAGTCTATCATATGAACAACTTGCAACCCTCTAGGTTTCTGAGCACGAGTTCATGGATTAATTCAGGAAGGAACAAGAAAAAAATGGGCCCATTATACTCCATTGGTATCTCAGTTGGAAACCCTACACAACAGCAACAACAGAGCAGTGTGCTTAAAATATTTAACATTTCGACCGATTTGAACCCTTTTTACAGTTTTATTAATACTTTTGTTTGTGCACAGGTGTCTAACATGCTACATGTATCATAATCAGTCTTTATATGTATTGTTTCTCCATGCTTTAACAACTGGATATACTGGAGAGAGTGCAGGAGACATAAGCCTGGATGCACAAGCTCCAAGCCATAAACAGTAATGAAGCAATGTCTAAATGAAATATCCAAAATGTGAATCTTTCAGAACTGGAGTCATTAGATCTAAATACAATCAATATAGAGAACTAAGCTCCCTGGGATCAATAAAGGTATTCTTATTCTTATTCTTATTCTTAAGCAGCACCTAACTGAAGCCATAAAGGGGTGCAAGAAACAACTGTGGAAACTCTGAAGAAATTATATTAAATAAGTGCCCTGCAAAACAATACAGAAAAACAACTGCTACAGGACTGCTACACTTTTCTGCTCCAGCCCATTTGTACACCTTGACTTCCTCCCTTTTCTCTCACCAGCTGAGGTGTCAGAGTGGCTCGGATCTTTTCAGCAAGCAAAATGAGTTGTGAATAGCAGACATAAGATTGATTTTAATCAGAGAGCCTATAATTACATTGCTGTTGTTGTCACTGATGCTGACAACAGCCAGCCCTCCTATCTTCCTGTCCTTCACTATGACTATATCTTTTTTGTCTCTTGCCTGAAGCCTGTCTCCTTTTCAGTTGGACTGCATCTCACTCTGCTTTTCAGGGTTCTTCTGCTGCCTCTACCTGTCTTTTGTCTGCTTGACTGTCAGCCAGACTTACAGCATTTTCTCACACCTATTTTTATTTTAAATGCAACGAAATAAAAAAATGTTCTTAATTGTTTATGTCGCTTTCATTTCTTTGAGTGTGGGAATATCTTTCGGTGAAGAGGAAAAAGCCTTGAAATGGCAGCTGAGAACAAAATAATCTTGGTGTGACTCAGAACCTTCTCGTGAATTCAGGCGTCCTGTCTGGTCTTAGTGTTTGCTTCCCCAGTTATACTTTGTATGAATGTAGTGGCTGCTCAGTAAATCAGTGGCCTTATGGACCGTAAACGTTCCTTTTGTACAGCGTCTACCTTCAAGGCTCCCTTTGGGGCTAATCAGTCAGAGCAAAATATTGATAGGGAAATCTATATGGAAAATGCATACAGATGATGTGCATGATTTCTGTCTATTTATTGATGGAAGATTGATGAAAAAATCAATATAAATTAAACAATACAAGACTAAATGGTTAAAACAAAGATAAAAAATAGTGCATCATGCCTTGTATTGTACTGCAACACGCGTTAGCATTGCATTACAAAATTTGCAGTGGCAGCAGTTACATGTGGTGGTCATAACTCAGTGGCTGGCTGATCACAATCTCTTTCTACCTTTTACAAAACTAGAGTTTTTAAATTACAGATTCAAAATAGCACTGGGAGTCAATAAGTAATCAACCAAATCCACAAAACATGATGTCATACTGGGTGAAAATTTGGATATATGTTTTAGTTAAAACTGCTGGAACAAAAGAAAAACAAACCACAACATTGTTAGTTCATACAATTTTGTAAGTTCAGTGTTTACTGTAAAGCATAAGAAACATTTTGAGGTCGATGAGTCAGACATATAGTTAAGCTGGATGCTGACAATAAATCAAGTACCTTTAAACTTTCCCACTGCATTTGAAAAATACACAGCAATTCAACATTTAACAGCAGAATTAAGAGAACTGAAATATTAATCAGAAAAATTGTTTTTATTATTAATATTATTGTACTCTAGCTTTGTATAATGCATGAATTAATGCAGATTTAATTAACTCATTGATAACTGCTTGGTACAGGATTAGATATTCAGCAGTAAGAGCTGTCTGAGCTAAAAAGGGATATATTTAAAGTGAAACTGTGGCGAACAATTATCTACTTGGTTTCATTTTTCAATGGTTCAGTTTTGACCTTCAGCGTTGGTTGCTCAGTTGACACTGAACGGTAACACTGGAAAAGTGTTTATAGAAATATTGTTAATTTACTATATGCACAGCTGGTTTGCTTGATTTCCACCATGTCATAGTGTTACTGTAGGAAAGCCTTTTAATTCTCTCTCTCTCTCTTTTTTTCATCCTGGAAAAAAAAATTATCCGATTATCCAAGTAGGACCTGGTCAGGCCGAAAGGTCCTACTTGTTCAGAAGCCTGTCGGTCTGTTGGTCCACTTGTATGTTTGACATGGCAGGAGGCAGTGTGGTAAACTCTGTTGCCTGCTGGCTCAAAGGACTTGTGACACTGCTCGTCCCCACGCGGTGCATAACATGACAGGATAGTATAGGTCAACTTCTCTCATCCCCCTCCATCACACTGAGTTCCAGCAGGCAGAGTGGACCCCCAGTTAAGTGACTGTGACTCCTTCATAAACACGGTCAAATGAACTGGAAACAGGGAGGGGGGGAGGAGATCATGCATGAGTATGGACCAAAGAAGCTAAAGGTGAGAGGATAACCACATACAGGTAGAGATACAGGGATCATGTGAGTATAGGGAGAGGGGCGGGGGGAGAAACTGGAAGGGAAAAAAAGAGACACAGAAAGAAGGGGAAAAGAGAGGGAGATTTGAGAGACAGAAGGAAAAGGCAGTATTAATATTCACAGACTCCCAGCGCTTCCTAAATATTTTATTACTTCCAGCTGTTTGATGTTAAGGAGACTCACCAGAGAGACCCCCCCCCAAACAACTAACACACACACACATTTACACTCACACACAAACTCACACTAATAAAAGTAGATACATGCACACACCATCACAAAGCCACATCGACAAACCCACATGCAAGTAAATACCAGCACATGCACACAAACAAAAACTCGCCGCCACAAACTCACACACAACATGCACAGAGACACGAACGCCAGCATAGGGGTAGACGTGCTTGCTAGTATTAAAAAAAAAAGGCACGCTTAACTCCCCAAACTGTCACACACAAAGTACCACGCAGCGTGGATCCCCAAATGTAAAAATTTATTTAGAAAAATTCATGCACATCCACAAATTGCACACTACCTTGTGTGCATCGATCACAGTCTGTCTTTCACGTTTATTCATTTATTTATTGGCTTATTTATTTATCTGCGTATTCATTATTCGTTGGACTGACTTTCTTTTTTATTTGCAAGCTCTGTTCCGAAGGGAGAGCGGGAGAACATTCATCTTGCGATGAGAGCAGTCATTAATTCAGAACAGGCCCATCCCTCCTTCTATTCCTCTGTCAGACTGTCTCTTTCTCTATGTCCATCAGACGGGCTCTCGCTCCCTGTCTCAGCCCATCAGTCCGACTTTCTACCACCGTCTCTCCCTCTGTGTCAGTCTGTCTTTCCCTCTCTATATTTTCCAGACTCACCCATTCTTGGCCCGTGCCTCTCTCCCTCTCTCTTTCTTTTTTTTCAGTTTCCCAGAAATGCTTTCTCCTTATTTTGCACACTCTAGCCACACTGAGCAGACTAATTATGAAATCAATGCGTTTGCAGCTCCACACCATTGTTTTCAGGTCATCTTCAGAAAGATCTCACATGACCACACATCCCTCGCCACCTGATAAAATGTGTGTCAGACACAGTCCTGTGTCTATTCCTACTTTTTGCGTTACATAATATAACTGAACTCAGTATTCAGTTGTTTTCTTATTTTTATATGCATCATAAATTAGAATATTTCCTCATCGTTATTATTATTTGTGTGTGGCTCTGCTGAAAATAAAGTGGAATCACTACTAGAGGGGAAGAGGAAGTTTTTTTCCTAAAGTTTACTGTTACAAACCAAGATTTTCTCATTTTGATTTTTACAAAACCCACATTACTTTTAAGAGGATGTGTGTATATGTTGTGTTGAAATGAAAAAAATATTCAAAGCAGTATCATAGAATATCAAAAATTATCAGTTTCTAGAAACTAAAGCTAAAAATTTTGTTTAGCCTTTTCTGTGAAGTTGTACCTATACGGCATTAGCATGCAGACTGGATTTGTTTCCAAAAAGCAATAACTTGAGTCTGGAGATTTTAGATTTTAAGCGCTTTGGAGAATGTCCATGCTACATTTGTATTTCTCACAAAACAGACCCACAACCACTTAAACAACGCACAATAGCCTGTATTAGTTAGTGTTTTTATTTGTGAGGTGGAATCATGATCAACTCCTCTAGTATTTATTGATTATTGTAAAATTATGGCCTTTGCATTGTATTTCCAGTTGTAATAACCATCCTTGCAGTATTAGGGACTGCTTTGAAATGCACGGAGCCGTGGATTACAGCTTTTGCCCTCTGCACCCACTGTGATAGCACATTTATCTCAATGAAATGAGGAGCTGCCAATTTTTTACACATTTCTATTTCGGTTTGAACATAGTCTTACTGTGGCCATATTCTAACTCGGATCTTCCCTTTTTCTTTCCCGCTCTCTCATTTCGCTGCTCTCTCTCTCTACTTCTGATCCATCTACCCCCCGTGTTCCCAAGCCTGTTAATCAGCAGATTGTTAATGAAGGCCCAAGTTCAAAGACACACACAGTGAGAGAGCGCACAAGAGAGAGTGAGAGCGGGCGCAGAGCAGAAAGACAGGGAGGAGTTTTGGACCAACTGTCTGTTTGTCAAAACATGTCCACCCGTCTGTCTCTTTGCCTGTTATCTCTTCTGATGTGAGTCCCTCAATGAGCTTCCCGCAAGGACCACAACACAGCACTCGCTCTTTGGGTTTCCCTTTCATGTTCCATTAAATGTGAGCAAGTAGGAGACAGAGAGACAGCCAGAGAGGGTGAGAAAGAGATTAATTACATGTTTCAATAATGGAGATTAATTAGTATTATTTAAACATTGACAGTATCAACTAGTTGTCAAGCATTTTGCGAGACACACACAAGAGCTGTGGCCTTAATGGGTAAATTCATGTCTCACTGTGGCAGCCTAAAAGTCATCTCTTCACATTTTTTCCCTCCTTCCAAAGCCTTTTCAATACTGTACATCAACTCCACTGGCATCTGAAATTGTTGTTTTTGTGCATATCATTTCATGTTTATTTCTACCTATATTAAGATTCACCAGCTAGACATAATCTTCTTGACATTTATTGTTTGCTGCCTCTCCAGTCCACAGACAAAACACTGCTTTTATGACAGACAGCAGCACAGAGAAAACTCTGAAAGTGAAAATGGTCAAGTTCGGCTAACAAAACATACCCTCCCCCTCTCGACGAACGCTAACACAAAAGTGAAAATACGGAAAGAGAAAAATCAGACCTAGTGGAAGACTAGTCACTGTCCCTGAAAAAAACCCATTTAAATGGGTGACAGGAAACGGTGAGGGGAGAGGGAACGACGACGGAGAGCGTGAGCTTTCAAACCACATCCCGACACCACAGGCTGACTTCACCCTTTTTAACAGCACTATATTTCCCCAAAATGTATCAGCACGGGACAGCATGTGAAAGCCAAATGGCAGTGAAATCTCTGATAAATCAAGGGAAGTTTTACTCTAGAGGGAAGTTCTGTCTGCTATAATCATTTACGAGGGAGTGACTGCAAGATCTGCAAATTATCACAAGTAAAATTAACTTGGACTTGTGGGCACAGCTTTGTGCTCATGCAAATGCGTACATATTAATGCAAACACGTACATCCACCTACAGCTAAATGGGCAAGAAGGAACAAAATATGTTATCGTAGTAGATCCCAAAATAAGGATCAGTCTCCGTTTTATTTGGTAAGATGTTACATCTTCTTTTCCTACTTGTTTTTCCAGCTTTGCTCATTCCAGGAGGTAGGCGTGCTTTTCCTCTACACTAACCAACTTCACATTTGTGCTGCATCCATGCTCTAACACCTGGAAACTGTCTGGTATTAGCTTAGGTGTTTTACGGTGAGCCCTGAAAATGAGGCTTATCTCCGTTAGAGCTCATATAGGCTAGGTTTGTGTGAGTGTTTTAGATGTATACTAAAGTAACAACATCTCTGGTTGAACTCTCAGCGAGGGAAGTGAGAAAAACCAAACAGCAGGCATCTGCCTCATACTTAGCTCTACAGGGTGCGCGTGTGCGTATTTCTGCATGTGTGTTTATTAGTGTTTGTGCCTGTATGTTATGAGTGTTTGTGCATCCTTTCTCCAGCAGGACCCCCAGATCAAAACCGCAACCCACTCTCCCTCCCCATGCCTCTCTCTTTCTCTTTCTGTCTCTCTCTCTCTTTCTCCATCTCTCCACCCCCTCTCTCATTAAAAACTGCAGGCCCTGGCTTCTAATTAAATCCCACTTGAAAAGTCTTAAAGTCAGCCTCAGATTGATTCAATTTGCATTTCTGAACAGAGAACATTGCCTAAAAGGATTAATAAATTGGACGAAAAAATGCCTTCTTTCTGCGCCATGCCGTCAGAGCTTGTAAGACAACATCCAAAGAGAAATATCCCCCCTCAACAAACGTCTATCCAACATATGCTCTTGCTCGCTCTCTCTCTCTCTTGCATTTCCCTCCCAGGATGCCAGCAGAGTTGGGAAATGTGTATCAGGACTCTGTGAGTGTGTGCGCATGCATGTCCTCGTCTGTGGAAAAAGTGCAGAGTCCTCTGAGGCACGGATGGGAAGGAACACACGCAATGTGACTCTCGCTATGCGTACGTGTCTCGGTGTGCGCGCGCGTATGTTTGTGTGTGTCTGTGTGTGAGAGGGGCGACTTTGTTGGAGCGTGCCAGAGTGCCGAAAGTGACAAGGAGGCACAGTGGGAAAAGATCCTTGCTGTACTGTCTGTATGTGCAGAAACAGACCACGGTGGTGGAGCCATGCCATTGGCTAGTGTACATCTACAGGCAACATGTTTGGAAATCTAAAGACTCGTTGCCAAATTTGAGAGCCAAATTCAATTAGTGCGATAAAATGAAAAGAGCAAAAGTAAGACATTCTGAACAGACCAAAAACTGACACGGCTTCAAAAAGAAAAGAGCAAAGACTAATATGAGAATTTAGATTCTAATAGACACAATGGGTTGTTTTGAAATTGTTCATGTACAGATTTGTTGTATTTATTGTGGAACAAAATAAGGGAAGATTACCTCTGAAATTTCTTCTGATTACAGCTATCAAAGGCATTTGTATCTGCAAATAAAGTGGTGCAATTTTTTTAATAAACGTTTGCATGTGCTTTGAGTATGTACAATCAAATATTTCAGTGTTTTCAACTCACACATTATTATAGAAAAAATGGCCTCAGATTATGTTGTTTATCTGGTTTGTATTACCTTTATCAAATGTCTGTGTTCATTATGTGGTTACAGTCACATACTGTCTTTCTTATAATGTCATTTTTTCCCTTATAAATTCTGTCTTGTGTGTTTGAAGAGGTTTTACGGAATCAGCAGGCAATTGGTTGTAAATATCACTTTGTATTTCAGTAGATTTTTACTGACTTTTTTGAAAACTGTACTTTGATTGGGGGGGGGGGGGGGGGGGTATTTATAGAAAGCCGACTGTTGAGTGGGACACATTGTCACTGTTGTTATTTGCCAGTCAAACTAGCTTGTATAATGGCTGATGGGTTTTCATAGACTTCCCAGTGGCTCAGTGGGTGAAGCCTTATTAAAAAAAATAAAGACCGTAAAACCACATGGCAGAGAAAAGAACTCAGTTTACAGTAGACATGGCCTGACAATACTACAAGACAGCCAGAGAAGTTAGAATGTGAGATTTGAAGTATATGTAATAAATAGCTATTGGAAAAGAAAACCAAACCAAAATATTTTAACTACTACTAATTTTTTTAAAGGAAAATAAAAATGCACAATCAGAATAAATTTTAATGAGATTTTAAATGATAGTGAGTGGCAAAGATAAGCTGTAAAATCCAGTGGCCAGAGGAAAGCCAAGTTACATTATGATGCGATGAGAGCTTCCCTCTGATAGAATTATTTGCCCCTGCCTTGTATAAAACAACACTGACCCCTAGTGATAGTGGTGAGGATCATCCTGCAAGTGATTTGCATATTGTCTAAATGCAGACAACATGCATGGACATGGAGAACAGCAGTCCAGAATTTCTGTCTGAGTGCGTTTCTGTCTCTGTGTGTGCAGATTGCGTACAGTGCATGTCCATGCGCCAGTACATGCATGTGTGTTTCTGCGTGTTCTAATAATGGTGCCTAGTAGACTGGGGCTGTCTTTGATGCGATGAAGGCTGACAAGCGTGAAACAGGTCCAATCAGGCACGTGGGCGCTGCCAATTAACCCTTTTCACCGTGTGAAACCAAACATAATTGCCTGGGGTGCAGGGGGCCACTGGGGCATGGCCTGCCCAGCGTAGGCTGAAATGGGCATTAGCAGTACTGCCAGGTGACCATTACACACAATTGAACTGCTGGGTGTTTCTCTTAATCGCATGGTTACAGTTGCTACCCAGACCTAATTGGTATGGCATTACCAAATAGCTTCTATTTCTAATTCTGACATCTACACAATTTTCCTAGAATTTCTTTATACATATTGTGTTAGAATGTTTGGTACAGTACTGCACTTCTGTTATGTTTTGCTCCGATTTCGTTGTGGAAGAATGTGGATTTTACTGCTTAGACAAAAAAAATCCTCTATTTAGTTTTATATGCTGCCACAGTTATCTTCATAGTGTCATAATAATCTCAACTGGAACAAATAGTGGTTATTAAGCAAGCTTTGCGTGCTTTGATAATTAAATTTTATTCATTTTATGCTCAAGACAAATACCGCACATCTTTAGTCAAACACCCAAAACTAGATCATTTCTCTGTACTGAAGCAAAAAGATTTTCTACTCCTATTTGTCTTCTTTTAATATTCTTGTGATCAATTAATTATCACAATAATTAACAAGAAGTACTTCAAGAGCGCAAACCTCCACCAAGGCAGCTCTCTCGCTCTAGGCAGTGTTTACATTTAAGGGAATAGTATTGAATAGTATTGTATTAGTATTGTATTTTGTTTTTTTGTTTTTTTCAGAAGTCAAATGTGATATATGTTGAATCATTATATATAACTTTCTATATTTTGACAATGCATACCACACTTGTATTAATCATAGTTTCTAACTTTGTGCAAATTTCTGACCAATAAATCATTAAAAGTACAGACAGTATTAGTTTGAGGTTATTTAAAAGAACAACTGTACTTCTAAATATACATTTACATTTTCAACAAACTGATGTATTCTCATAAACGTATAATTAATCCTGTTAAAAATACACAGAAGCAGATTTGTAGTTTGTGGAAGCAGCCATGTTCCCCCACGATGTACTAATGGCCTTTGCCCCATAGTACATCAAAACAGAGAAGAGGAGCAGTCACAAGCGTGCCATAAAGGGACATTTAAATTTGTCC
Organism: Mchenga conophoros; assembly: GCF_057382185.1. Taxonomy (NCBI): domain Eukaryota; kingdom Metazoa; phylum Chordata; class Actinopteri; order Cichliformes; family Cichlidae; genus Mchenga; species Mchenga conophoros. Next base: position 22,443,161 of record NC_140536.1, read on the forward strand.
CTGCGCCTTCAGACTCAAAATATGAAGGTTCATATCTATTTTTTATGTATTATGTATAAAATGCATTATGTATGTATTAAGAATATTATGTATTATGTTTATACCCCTTCACCAACATACCTTCACCAAAGGAACAAAAATGTGAAGGAAAGAGACAACCACCAGCATCTTAATAAAATGTCTCTTCTGTCTGAACTTACGCCTCCTCTAATGAATTTAACTCAGGGCTCTAAGCAAATGTACAGAAATATGCTTATTTATTCCAGATATTGTTGCAATTACTTATTGTCAGGTGTCAGGTGATTAGACATGCAATCACCTTTCTGGACGTCCAGACAGGTGAAAAGAGCAAGCTAAACAGCAGCAACAGCTACTTCTAAGCTAACATTATGCTAGCTAATGTTAGGCTTGAGAGTCCTAAAAAAAACACATTAATAATAAACAGTTTGATTACATTCTCACATTTCAAATTCAAATTCAAATTCAAATTTTATTTGTCACGTACACAGTCATACACAGTACGATATGTAGTGAAATGCTTGGACAACTGCTCGTGACCTAAAGAAAACAAAAAAGGAAAAGGCTATGAATAAGATAGGAAATAAATATGAAAAATTAAAAAGGGTAAATTTAACTAGGAAGGAATAAAATATAAATTATGGTTAAAAATGAAATAACTGTACAACACAAATTAGAATGAAGGGTAAATTTAACTGGGAAGAATAAGATAAAGATAAATATATAAATTAAAGTTGAAAATAAAATAACTGTACAACAAAATACACAATACACAATATAGAACTATATAAGAATGTATGAAGAAATCTAAATATAAATAAATATATACACAATAACAGCAGCTGTACAAGTATTAACCGGAAATCCATTTCTCATCCATTTCAAATACAGTTTCACTAAAGTCAGTTAACAGCAGCTATCAGAGGTTAGCAATACCTAACAGTGACAAAAACAACAGCTAACCAACAGTTTAGCATATCCTAGACAACTCACCTCAGTATAACCATATCGGGCTCCTTTCAGAAACTTTTACAGCTTCTTCCAGAGTAAATAAAGGCGGTCCTTAGTTGACATTGACAGCTGAGGTAAACAGTGGACTGACTGCCTCCCACAGGATGGGAAAAGCTTCTGGGTGCAACCGGATCCAGTCCAAATACTAGCAGAAACACACCAGCCAGTAGGAGTCATTGTGGGCTACAATCTAAATTTAACTTTTTTGATCTCTCTTTGTTGACTAAAACATGTTTGTCCTACAGTAGCCATACTAGGTAGGACTATGCACATCCAAAACTATATTTTAGAAAGAGTTATGTTTGGCGTTAATGTATTTCTAAAATTTGAACAATTAATTACATTCAAAAACAATAAATAAAGGGTGTTATAGAGATGTGAGTGTTTCCAGGTGCCTATGGTTGATGAACATTTGTCATTTTATTTAGTACTAAAATTCATACACAAACAGGAAAATTCACAATTTAAAAAAAAATCCGCATGATAAGTGTCATTGTAGTGTAATTACTTACTGAATACAAATACACTCATGGAGTAATTTTGGCAGGCCTGCGAAATTGGCTCTAAACATGGTTTGCTGGAATCCCAAAGCCTTGGAAATATATTTAAAACCCTTTCCAGACTGATAGATGAGCAGTGACTTTGTTTTGCAACTGTTTTATTAAGATTTTAGCATGATGTGTTACTTTGTGCAACCTTTAAGCCTAGTTCACTTTATGCGACAGGTTCTATTTGAGTGAAATCGGTTTGATGATCTGTAACATATAAGTATGTAAAATAATAATAATAATAATTATTATTATTATTATTATTATTATTATTATTATTATTATAAAACCTTTCCACTGCATTTAAAAAAAATATCAGCTTTTGCAGCTAGGGGTCACTGTTGTGCCGTTTCCCCATCATTAGCTCGACTTGCCCGTCTGCCGGACTGTCTGCCAGACAAGAAATGTTGGCAAAACACCCCTCCTCATCGTGTAGGGAAAAAATGGCGGACCCACAAAAGCGCTAGAAACAAATACACACGTTACAAAGCAAGGTAAACATCCTCGGATACACCGAGCGGCATCTCCGTTAAGGCTCGACTTCAGCGCTGAGCCGAAATGACCGCTAACTAACCTCACAGTGCTGGTACGCTCCCGTTTTGCTAATGCTAATATTTATAATCAGGTCGGCGAACTAGCGTGCCACCTAGCATGCTAAGCTAGCACGCTAAATCCGTGGGCATGTCTGTGAAGCCGTGCGTAGCATAGCCTGCTGGATGAGATGTCTGCACTGGCTTCATGCATGTTTGACTTTCATTCAGTGGTGTTTGGAGAGGCTTGTGCAGCAGGGGTTGCTGTTAAACTCCTGATTAATACAGTTAACGCTGCTGTCATGTAAATGAGTATTCATGGAAATAAAGCGTAGGAGAGGGCGGGGAAGAGGGTCCCATGTGCTGGCTTTGTGTTTTGAATGAAGCTCAGTAAATTTCTCCAATGTAGCCGGTGATGTTTTGTTTCTGAATATAAAGTTAGGAACTCCATTTATGTGTGAAACAACTGTTACTCCCTGGAGTTTGCAACAGGAGGGATGTGCTGCTGCCGATCACTGATGCCAGTCCTCCTGTCACTTTTTTTCAGCCCGAAAAACAGGGAGCCGGTCGCTTTAATTTGGGAGCCGTCCCCCCTTTGGCGGCGGAAAAAGGCGCACTTCTATTGAAAAGGAGCTCATCCGATAAGGAGAAACGCAGCAAAACGGTTATGAAGTTATAAGGTAGGCGCGTTTATAATATGAACAGCCCATATCTGGTTTAAGCGACACTGTGGATGCTCTGCCTTTGCTCTTTTACATTTTCCACGCAAGCTCGGTTAATTTATAACAGCCCTCATAATAAAGCGGGAATATTTTTCCTCAGCAAATTCAAATGTTTGGCAGATGGTTAACATCTGCGTTGCGACTGTTACTAACGTCCTCACATTTCTGGCTAAAACTACTTAAATATCGGCCTTGTTTGATTACTTTGTGGTAATAAATGTCGCAGTGGGGTGTGGGGAAACTGCAGAAGCAGCCACTTGAAGCACTTGTTTATATCCGTTGACCTGCTGACCTGTGTGTTGTGTCTGGTTTGTAGTGTTTGTGAGCCGGGGTTAGGTAACAGGGGTCACTGAGCCTTAAAACATGTTGCTCTTGCCGTAACCTTGGCCTGCTGACAGACGGCGAGACATTCATGAGCATTCAAGACAGTATGCTTTATGTTATGGGCAATAAACCAATTTTCTGTAATCAATACTAGTTGTTTTTTTTAAATTAATTATTAAATTATTTGATCAAAGTTGAATAGAAAGTCATCCCTGGGTGCTATTTCTGCTGCTTTAACTGAGAGACCGGTGTCATTTTTTGGGATAAATCTCTTACATAAGCAGTCAATATCTCAAGAAAGTTATTCATTATGATCTCACAATGTATGTGTAACATGTGAAAAACTCCACAAGTCCACATGCAGTGCACTTTTGATCTTTGTGATGAACCCCTGAGAAGACAAGTAAGCTTTAGTAAAGTCTCCAGTTCTCTGTTGCCTTTGAATAACAATAGTACATTTTATATGTAGTAGCTGAGCCTTTGGCCTCAAGAATATATTATAGAATATATTAGTGTGATTGGTTCTTTGTCAGTGATGTAAATTAAGAGTTGTGCATTTTGATGGCCTTAATTATCTATGATTTTAGAAATATTCCGCCATCTGTTAGTATAATTTAGTTTTTTGGGGAATGTCTATGCTTAATAGAGTGGTGCGCAGTAAAGGTTACAAGTCTGTTTTTCCTTACTGAAGAGAAATCCTGGAATTTCCTGTTTATTTCTGGTCATTTCAGAAACAAAATGTTGCACTTGAGAAAATGAAACACAAGTTAACAGGTTAAAAACAATATATTTTTTCACAGTGCTTGTAAACTAGTTCACTTGCCTCAAGGTGTTTCTTTTGTGAGGTAAAGACACTAGAATAACACAGTTCCATTTAAACTGGCTGAAAATTTCAAATCCAACGTGTGTAAATGAATTTATTGAAGTTTGATGCTGCAGTGTTGTATCAAAAGCATCATGTTAGCTGCTTTATGCCCAACTGTCTCCAGACTTCAAGGTGACATTTTGTGTGTGTGTGTGTGTTAATGTTTCGAATGTGACTCTATTTTTAAATCGATAAAGGAAAAAATTGCCACAAACATGCGTGACTAAGCTTTAACTCAGTTTTTGTGTGTTTTATTGCCTTTACAGTGGAGGCCACTTTTGTTTTGTTAGTTGGTCAGTATTGTTGGAGCATGAGGAAACCTGTACCACAAAAAGGTGAGTTTGTTTTATGATTAATATATTTTTAACATGTTGTATTATTTCTAGATTGTAGGTGAAGCTAGAAATATGTAGCGTGTCATCTTTTATCCCCTGAAAATGTATGTTATGTTGTAATAGTCCTCTAATTCCTGACATTGCCTGGAGCAGTGATTTTTGCCAGGTATTGCAACGTGTTGACTGATGAGAAGATTACCCATAGTTAAAGGATTTTCTTGCCTTTCTTGGCCCTTCTAGCGATAGAGTGGAAAGATGCCCGAAGGATTAAGCATGCTAGGAGTGGACGGCCTTCCCGCGTGCCCTCACAGTACCAAGGTATATAACGCAATGGTAGATGAAGTAATTGTTCACCAAATGTAAGCAAAAACAATGTGATACTGTTTTTTCTCAGTATTTTTATTAACTATTCAGACAATTTGTTACATAAATACAAATATATATATATATATATATATATATATATATATATATATATATATATATATATATATATATATATATATAAAATGTAAATCTTGTACATACAATGTAACAAATGTGGCAGTGTGCGTGACTGGAAAAAGATGTATTAAAGTTTCCTGTTATTCTGCAGGGCACTTCAGTTGGGAGAAATACCTGAAAGAGACAGACACTATTGCTGCCCCTGCCTCATGTTTCAGACAGGTATGTAGATTCATGGCTGATTGCAAAGTGTCATTTTTATAGGTCTTCATTCCTTTTTCTTTTTTTTCTCCATATTTTTACTATCATCACTGTCCAGAGCCTAACACCTCCCGTAAACGAGTTCAAGGCAGGCATGAAACTGGAGGCTCAGGACCCGCGAAACACCACGTCTACCTGCATCGCCACAGTGGTGGGCTTGACGGGTTCGCGGCTGCGGCTGCGCCTGGATGGGTCTGACAACAAAAACGACTTCTGGCGTCTGGTGGATTCCTCAGAGATCCAGCCTATCGGCAGCTGTGAAAAAAACGGAGGCATGCTGCAGCCACCACTTGGTGAGGACACAAGCACAACCACACATGAGCATCTTTGCATTTTCACACAGTCATGAATTAACTTCACAAACTCTACTGTTATCTCTGCTCTGAGAAAGTGACAGAGCAGAAATGGAGTCGAATTATGATGAATTAAAAAGAGCTTAGAGACAGTTTTCATCAATGACTGTTTTTCCCCCCAAAACAAGAAGATAACTAAATAAAAATTAATGCATGAGGACCAAAACTATGATGACATGTATTGACACTTTGGAGAGACAAGAGACAAGATCCAATCAGGGCTAATTAAGATGTGTAGATAGGCGGGACTAGTTTGGAAGTGATCCAATCAGAAGTGATTTTCTTCTGATTCGATCTAGATTCTAGATTTTTCTGTCTAGCTACCTTTGTGAGGACCGAAATCTGCGTTCTACTGTACTTGTGAGAACCAACAGTCACTTGTGAGGACACATTCACCAGTCCTCACAAGTTTGAAGGCCTTTTTGAGGCTCAAAATGTGGTTTTAGTGTCAGGGTTACAATTAGGTTATGGTTGGGTTTAGAGTAATGGTTAGGGTTAGGCATTCATTTTTAATGGTTAGGGTTAGTGTAAGGGGCTAGGGAAACCATTATGTCAATGAAGGTCCTCACTAAGAAAGCTGAACGGGCTTGTGTGTGTGTGTGTGTCTGTCTGTCTGTCTCTCTCTTTCTTAATCCTGAACCCTAACCCACACACATTCAAGAACTCCAAAAGCACTACGACACTCTTTGCCAATTTAATAAAGAGAGACTTTGTCATGCGTATCTCGCCACAGTGTGCCAACAGTGTGTGTCAGTGGAAACATAGGAAGAGGACAGGGACTAATACCGTAGGCAGTATTAGTGGGCAGAGGTCTGGTGTGCGGGTTCTTACTGTCTTGGTGCGGACTGAAATCTGAAATTTACTATACTGGTGGGGACCAACAGCCCTCATGTGGACCAAAATCCAGGTCCCTACGGGATTAAAGGCATTTTTCACACTCAAAATGTGGTTTTAGTGTCAGGGTTACATTTGGGTTATGGTTAAGTTTAGGGTAAGGGTTAGGCATTCATTTTTGTTGGTTAGGGTTATGGTAAGCAGCTAGGGAAAGCATTGTGCATATGGGATGTCCCGAGGATAGCAAACCCAGACGTGTGGGTGGGTGGGTGGTTGGGGAGAATCCCGTGCTCCATGATTCTCATGAAAGAAACAAAATGTCAAAGTGAGGAAGGAAGAGAGGAGTAAAACAGTTCACTTTTTAAAATTCTCCTTTAAAAATCAGCGTGTGGAGCAACTTTGAGCGGTTAAGAACATGGCAAACTTTTACACTTTATATTTTAGTCAACTGAACCAACTTCAGATTTAGTCTATGGTACTCTTTTAATACGTGGTTGACTTAAACTAAATGACTTTAGATGCATAAATAGGACTAAAACTAAATGACGTTTTAGTTAAAAGACCATGACTAAAACTGAATCAAAATTTGCTGTCAAAATTAACACTGCCTACTACTTTCGTAGTGATTATCCTTGATCATAATGAATGATTCTTTTCACACTTGCTTAATTTAATTAATAATTTCATGATTCATTGTTTGATTCATGGTGATTCAACCTTTTCATTTTGAAGCTGGTGTCGTAATGAGAATATTTGTGTCCTTATTCAGGTTTTCGACTCAATGCGTCCTCCTGGCCCATGTTCCTTCTGAAAACACTAAATGGAGCAGAGATGGCTCCCTCTCGCATCTTTCACAAGGTACCTGTACAAGGCTCACAAGCTCAAAAAGCTCAGCATTCACAAAGATGGCCAACTCTTCTGATGTATGACACAATAAGAACATCTATCACATGGTTTGACTGTTTGATAACTACCATATTTGACCCTTTTCTTTCACTCCATATTCCCCAGCAGGAGCCTCCCGCCCCAGAGCAGAACTCCTTCCAAGTGGGGATGAAGCTGGAGGCTGTAGACCGGAAAAATCCCCACTTTATCTGCCCAGCGACAGTAGGTGCATTGCGTGGTGTTGAGGTGCTGGTCACCTTTGATGGCTGGCGAGGAGCCTTTGATTACTACTGCCGCTATGACTCAAGGGACATCTTCCCTGTTGGCTGGTGCGCCCTCACTGGAGACAATCTTCAGCCACCTGGCACGAAAGGTATGAACCTCATAAATACAGTGATAGCTAAGAGTGTATATAACTTGAGTTTGACTTTCTCTGTATTTTGCGTCTAAGTCTTCTTTCTATTTCTGCTGCAGTATAGTGGCTTTAAAGTTTGGCATGTACTATAATATTGGTGATCTTCTAAAACGGTGATCAGAGCTTGAGTTATCTCTATCCTGAGCAAGTGTTCCATCATTGAAAATAACTAATGGTATCTATTAGGGATAGACCGATCCGATATTACGTATCGGTATCGGTCTGATACTGACATAAATTACTGGATCGGATATCAGAGAGAAATAAAAAATGTAATCCGATCCATTAAATATCACAAAAGCGCCTCACAAAACCCAGCTCGTGACCTTAGCACGTTGGAGCAGTATGCGTCATGTGATAGGGCGGCTGTGGTGTGACGTTAGGGCTGGGCGATATGTCGAGTTTTTTAAAAATATCGATATATTTTCATACGAGATATAAGATGTGACAATATCGTTTATATCGATATAGTCTATGTTACGTTATAATTATACTTGTGGAGCCGCAGGTTTGCCTCTCTTTCGTCCACTTTTGTCTCTACGCAACGTTACTCGGCCTCGCCTCTCCTTCACTGAACACAACTCCGCCTCCCCCATAGCTTCACCTGCAGGCAATGACAAGATGAAAGCGGAAAATCTCAGTTATCGAGTTACTGCAGATCGCCCCGTGCGTGGGGCTGGACGGCGTCAACGTGTTAGCGAGCTAACTGCGCTAACGAGCTAACCGCGCTAACGACATGCAGCCCGGAGGGGCTGCACGGCCTAAAATCCTTTCATTTTCTCAAAACTCGACAGTGCACCTTATGTATTAATTCTGGTTGTGCTTACTGACCGCGAACCGATTTTATGTGGTACACAGCGCTCATCAATCTGTCAAAAAATGTTTTAATATGACTTTGCTAAGCTACGGAGCTGCACCGCTTGATGGATTATCGGAGGATTACGGCTACCGGGGAGGAGCCTCGCGGAGTGATACGTACTGTGCTTCAACGTAATATTACCGTACTGTGTGTGTATAAGGACCACAAATGGCACCTGTTCAGAGACGTGGTGCAGCTGTGAAATCTGTCTCTTTGTTATTATGCTCAGCGTCTATTAGTTTACATTTTGACTGCACAATTGTGAGCTTTTTGTTATGCACAAAAACAACATTGTTTTCTTTTATTTATGGACCATGATTATTTAATAAATGCTGATAATTTATTTTTGAGTAATTTCTTCATGTACATCTACGCTGTATGTAAATAAAAGTGCCCGTGTGACATCTGGGACACAGTGTGACTAAGAACTCTCTTTTTGTTCTTAACTTATGGCTTTAAAAAAAAAATATCGAGATATATATCTTATATCGCCATCCAGCTAAAAAATATCGAGATATGAATTTTGGGTCATATCGCCCAGCCCTAGTTGACGTTCATCCTCCAGCTTCACTGTGCTAATGTTATGCTAACATAGCTGTGTTGCTAGCAATCATGTAGCAAAACATTATATACCAGATAGTCTAACTTCAGTAACCCTGCAAACGCCACTGCTGTTTAGTTTTCTCTCTTCATTTATGTTGGAAGTGGTAGCAGAGCTGTACGTTTTAATTAGTTTCAGAAATCTCTCAGTCAGAACATGGTATGTCATGTTTAGGTGGAAACTAGCGAGCTAACTTCCTGTTAACTTGTAACTCCGTTAAATTTAATAAATTCTGTTTTCATGGATGCTTGGATGTTAAACTTAATTGTTACACTTGGTAAAGCAGCAACGGTGCTGATTTTATTAAAGGTGAAAGAATTTAGACCGTTTTTAACTCTGTGTTCGTTTGACTTTGGGACCTGAAATGGACAGAGTTTTGGACCCAGATTACTCCGTGAAGCTCCTCACTACGGCAGCCGTAATGCTCTGACAATCCATCAAGCAGTGCGGCTTACCAAAGTTGTACTAAAACATTTTTAACAGATTTCTGCACGCCCAAATCAGTTCAAGGTCAGTAAGCACAACCAGAATTCATACATAAGGCACACTCTCGATTTTTGAGAAAATTAAAGGATTTTAAGTGTGCCTTATAGTGTGGAAAATACGTTATACAGAAGAAAAGAATATATCGCGATATATATCGTTACCGCATGTGCTTCAAATTATATTGCGATATGGATTTTAGGCCATATCGCCCAGCCCTATTTTCTAGTATCATTTCCTGTAGGGTTGCAGATTAAATTATTTAATTTTAATTAAATAAGGTTTTGAAATAGGTTCTGGGGTTTTTTTTTTACCTGATCAAAGTGCACTTCCTAGAAACTAAATATAAAGTCTATCACACCTTTCATTGTATCTACAAAATGGATGTGAATTAAACTCATAGTACTTAGTAGCCTTGTGTTCCTCTAAATTTCCCCTGTAATGTTTTGCACATAATGCAGGTATTTTCACTTTGATAATATATCTTTTGTCCAGTAATTTGACTATTTTCCTGAAACCTTTCTCTACTCGCCACATATTTTGGACACATATCTTTGGAAACAGTGTCAGTGATTCTAGTGCATCTTAGTGACACCTAGTACGCATGTGCTGTCTGATGTTGGATGATTGATTTTAATAATCATTGCATTGTTTCTCTAGTCCTTCATGCATTAATTATACTGCAGTTTGTCTTGTTTTCAGGTGGTTGAATAATATAGTTGTGTTGTACAGCATTTGCTGCTTTCTTTCTTGGTTAATGTCCATTTACATGTGGGAAGCTAACGTCACAATCAAGATTAAAATTAGTTATCGAATGGGCAGCCCTGGTCCTGGACTAAAGGGTGTTTTTGACTGCAAAGCTTGTCATGCAAGAGCAACTGCTAGTCCCTACCTGGTGCATGTGAGGTTGACGGGTACAGATGGGGCCTCTAGGGATTGCACAGAAGCTTTGGAGAATGACGGCAGACAAAGCTTTTGCCGGCTCTACTCCAAAAACGGCTTTTACTTCCTTAGAGGTTCTGATTATCTTTGCATTGTAACACCAAAATTGTAATTCCAAAATAAAATGAAAATAATCACGGCTGGGTGTTCAAATTGCATTATTTTACTTTAAAAGGTTTTTTTATGTGCAGAAATTATATGGATATCAACTTAGCCACAGATGTGTTGATGAACTAAGTCTGGAAAAAAATTATAACTCCTGATAAAGGCATTATTTATTCCTGACTCATGGATTAGATTTCACTACACTATGAGATTTCTGCTTTTATTTTGTCCATCTGCTGTATGTCCACATTTACACTGCATATGGTTAAAGTGTTGTTAAAAATTTCCTTCCTATTTGCATGGGGTTTTTTAAGTGCAAAGTTGGCTCTCAGTGTCTATTTGTATTCAGTTTGGTTTGTAAATGTTGAAGTAGGCATGCCTGCGGTTTTTACTTCTCTTTTAGAAGACTGTTTACAATGCAGCAGTTCTTTGTGATATATTGCTTCCTTTGTGACTTGTGGTAAAAAATCATTGCTCTTGTAAAGCAGTTATATTTCAGACATTGTAGCTGTCTTAACTTGTTTAACATCAGGAATAAAAGCCAGACTCAAAGCTGGAAATGTGTTACAGAAGAACCACAGAAGGTAGAAGTTGCTTACAAGGGTTATCAGCCACAGGGTCAGCTGTCCTTGTGTGTAGAATCCACAATATGTGAAGGAGCCGATTGAGGGAGGGAAATGGAGGATATGTCTTTGTAGCCTGCTAGTGTTTTATGTAGGCCTGGCACTTGCCCAGTTAGCAGAATCAGGGCATGACGCGAGTGAAATGAGTCTGTGTGCCCCTCCACAGGCCTCTCATTGGCACACTGGCTGTCGAAGTCTGATTAGACACCTTGGAAAGATTAAAGAGGCAGAAATCAAGAGAAAGGACAGACATATGCTGTGAAAAGTGGATTGTTTACATTGTCAGTACATGTGGGAGGAGAAAGGAAGAGAAGGGAGGAAAAAGGGAGAAAAGGAGGAGTCAGAGGAAGAGTGGGAGAGGAGGACAGGGCAGGAGGAGAGGGTGAATTTGAGGACAGCTGTGCTGACAATCAGACACTTTTGACTTTCGTTTGAGACAGACGGTGAGTAAATGAATGAAATTACTGAAATGCAGCCATAGAGCGAGTGTTAGATCAAAAGCGCTTGAGAAGTTATGTTGCTGTAATATGAAGCTGGTAGTGGTGGCTTTATGAACTCGGTGAACTCAGTGCACTCATGGGATAAAGAAAAAAACAAGGGTTTGCTTGTTAAGCGCTTGCTTGGCTGTATTTACAAGCAGTGCAATTGATTGTAACCTCAATCTCTTTACACCGTTAAACATATTATCTAGGATTTGTTCAATCTGTTTAGGATCAATCAGCTGTCTTGTTTTTTTTGTTTGTTTTCCTTCCCTCTTTTTTTCTCTTTAGCTTCTCTGTGACTTCTCTGTGAAACGTAGCAGTAGCCTGCAGACTGTGTGTTGCATTGATTGGTCTGTTTGTGTGAACGTGTTTAATAAATACAGACCTGTGTTAATGAATGTGGCCGCTCCTCTCGTAAATCTGTCCCCAGCTGATCCAGGATGAATACCAGCGCACTTTAGGTTGTGCAGTGTGTGTGAAAGCGTGTTTTAAATCGCAGGTGCATATGAAGCCAGATATTCCGACTATACTGTGGCTCTGTTTTTCTGTGCGGTTGTTTTTGCATGCACACATTCTTGAAGTTTTGCCAGCTGTAATGGCTTATGTAAAGTACACGGACTGCTTGGTTGTTTTCTTGTGTTTAGTAGAGACCCTCTGTTAATGTTTTTAACATGCGCCTGTTCTCTGGGGATTACGTGATTTCAGAAGTGCTTCACATTCAGGAGTGAAGGGCCGTGTGTTCATATTCTGGAGATACATTTTTGCAGCAGCTTGCTTCTTCATTTGCGTTTTAATTCTTGTGCTTTTTCTATGTTGCTTCTTGTTTTTTTCTGGCCAGCAGAGTCTTAAAGGTAGAAGAAGAGGTAACCAACTTTCGTAACCTCTGTCTTTAACAACTGCTTATTTTTCTTCTTTCAGTTGCTACCTGATAGCTTTTAGTCTTTCTTTTGCTTTTTCTTGATCTTCATTTTGCGGCGTACAGTGGATAACAGTTTACAAAGATAACGCCTGATTGTGTGATTTCATTATGTTATATATGATGTAACACCAAATTGATGCATATACTTTACTTGCCTGTACTTTTAGTGGGATCTGCCTAAAGAGATCATTTGTATCTGATCAGATTTTGAGGCATATCAAATACTACTCCACTACACCAATGAAATGAAAATTAATTTTGTTTAATAAACAGAATTAGCACTTTTATTAAACATATCGGCAGACTTGGTTATTTTCCCAGGAAATACTTTATATAAAATAAATGTAAATTTAAAAATAAGTCTCTGTTTGACTTTCAACACAGTTATGCAATCTGCCACACTGAATTTTATTGAACTTGGTTTAGAGTTATGGCATGATCAAAGAATGAGCCGGATCTTTGGTAGATTGTTTATTAGTCAGTTCAAAAATAATTTCTCAGCCCTTGAGCACCAAACAAAAAGAGTGTGTATTCCTTCTTCTGTGGCTTAATGTTATTAGAGGCTTGGTTACCACTCAGTGGTGATGCCGTACTGGAAAAGAGTGCAAAGTCAAATTGCTGTCAGTTTCTCAGCAGTTTTGATTTTGTTTGTGTGTGGGAAAAAAATGACTGAAAGTTTAAATTCAGTCTTAAAAAGGGAACTTTTTGATGCGACCACTCTTCTCTTTTTCTTCTTTTTTTTTGCTCGCTACCTGTTCCCTAAGACTGTAACAAGTGCTTGAGTGTGAGAACTGCACTGTGGTGTCCTTGGGCTTATAACTGAAGGACATAGTTTGAGAAAGAACTATTTTGTTGCTAAGAAAGTTTGACCTTCTTGGCTTTAGTGCCACTGAGAGAAGTTCAGATGTTGTAAACAATCTGGATTTTGTCATCCATTGAAGATAACACGCTTTACCTTTAGCTTTTCAGAAAGTCTTAGAGTAGAGATCAGAAAACCAAGTACCTTCCCCATGCACAGAGAGTACTTAATGTCTGTGCGTGACTCAGCCAGCTTCTTATTTGGCTTCAATTTGAAGCATGTGAGGACATTGCAGCCAACAGCACAAAGGCTACTTGAATGCATCAAGCACATGACTCATTCTGCAATGTGGCAATGTTGTGTGCATATTGCACAGCAGGTGTTTGGTGAAGTTGATTTAGGATTGTGACTGAACACGTTGCCCTTGTTGTTCACATAACATAACCACAAAAGGCGTTCTAGATTTAGACTTCTAAATTGTAGGCTGAATATGGAAGATGTGAATACCTAACTGAGAGGCACAGAGCAATAACTCTTAATTAATTTTGCTGCCGATACCAAGCAGCTTTTCAACTTCTCCCATTTTCTTTTCTCTCTTTACGCTTACAGTGGTGCTGCCCAAAAGCCTTGGAGCATTGACAGACGGAAGTGTGGAGAGCCCAGTCATGCATCCCAGCCCCACGGTGGGCAGGCCTCCAGGCCAGAGAGGACGCAAGCCAGGCCGCAGGAAAACCAAAGTGACAGGGCACTGGAATCAGAAGGGCTCTACACTGGGACCACAGAGCATCCAGCCAGAAAAAGTCCAGGAACCCGTCAAAATTCCCAAGAAGAGAGGACCAAAACCAGGCAGTAAGGTGGGCATGAAAAAACAGTTTTTTACTTTTGTGTGATAGTGAAGCAGTTATGACACTTACATATAGTATACAAATAGTTTCTGTCCGGTGTAGCAGGGACAGTGTTTCTGAGACAACGTGTTGCTGTTGAATCTTTCAATTGAATTCCAAGTGGTAGAAAGAATTTCTATAGCCTGTTAATAAAAGAAGTAACGGGTAAGTGAATTTTTAACCAACCTTTACATTAAACTATGAGACTGCTCACAATGGCATCCCAGATTAGTTGTTTTGTGTTTGAGGGGCATTATTAAAAAAAGAGGCATCCCTATTTGACTGTGTGTCCTTTGCTCTTTGTTTGCAGCTGGGGTGGGCAAAGAGAGCTAGCTGGCTAGAGGATTCCATGGCTGGGCCAGGGCGGCCCGCGACAGGCCCAGGGCGAACCAGGGGCAGACTGCCCGCCAACTGGGCGCAGAGGATAACTTTGCAGCAGGGTCAGACTCAGGCAGAACCTATCAAGATCCCAAAGAAAAGAGGGCCGAAACCTGGCAGCAAGGTAACTGTCCAGTACAAAAGAACCCCAGCTGTCATTAGACAACTTCATGTCACATAAACAGCTGCCTGCTTGAGAAATGCTGATGAAAATGTGAAAAGGGAAACTTCTGCAGTATAATTCTTGGAGCGCAAATCATTGGAGGCTTGTCCAGTGTTTTTTGACTATATTTGGATTATTAAGTTATTTAGCCAGAAACTAACCTGTTAGGCTACGTTCACACTGCAGGCGAAAGCGCATCAAATACGATTTTTGTTTGACCCTATGCGACCCATATCCGATCATGGTATGACAGTGTGAACGGCACAAATCCGATGTGGTACTGAATCCGATACATATCCGATGTTTTAGAAAGCGACTGCTGTTTGAACGGTCATGTCGCATTAAATCCGTCTTTTACGTCACTGACACAAGACAGACGCCAATTATCAGCGTCGGAGAAGCGCCCGAGAAGACATCGCGAACGCTTCCTGGCCATCCAGTGAAACTGCTGGGAAGACAACGTTGGAGAAACATGAACATTTTATTTGTACTGTATAATCAGCAGATTCTGACAGAAATCTGCAGCTATCCTTTGAAGCACCGCTCCTCTCTAAAACAGCAATAAGGATAATTATTAGGTTATTTACATTATTATGTAAATAACAAAATAACTTAAAGCAAAAATTGGGAAACTTAAAGTCCGAAGTCTTTATATTAAGGCCATCAGTCAAACCATATTGTTTGCTCTGGGTCTAAACAGAGCGCGTTGTGTGTGACGTCTTCTTTTGCGCATGCGGGCCGCTTTGAGCGTTCACACTAGAGAGCGTTTGCTGTCGCATTTTATTTGTAGTGTGAACGAGCAGACAAAAAAATCGGATTTGATCAAAAAATCGGAATTGAGCATTAACACCTGCAGTGTGAACGTAGCCTTAGTTAACCCTCTGATCTGACAAAGCCCGTTCCTGTTTCTGTTATCATAAGTTTCCTAGCTAGTTAAACATGCCTGCTCATTTGTAACATACATGCTATAAAAAAATTTTTAAAGCCTTGGTTTCATCATATTTATGTCTTTATAAACGATATAGTTGTTTTTGGGTAAGATGGACTGAGCTGGTATCCATTTATTAAGCGCAAACAGTTGCAAAACCACAGTGCTCAGTCATTGGTAGTGTTTGCAGCATCCAGTTTGTATGTTTGTTTAGTTTTCCATTACCATTTACAGAAATGTACTTAGCTCAGTTCTTTTATTTGCTTTTCTAAATATATGTACTGATGGCTCTGAATTTGTGTATTTGCATACAGAGAAAACCACGAGTGGTACCTAATCCAGTCCCCACGTCTCCCACCAGCAGTACCCCAGAGCCTGACACCAGCACTGTGCCCCTGGACAATGCTACCATCCCTAATTCTGCACTACAGGCTCCCACAGGTACACAGCGTCCACAGGCCTACACATAATGCACATTGCTTTTTGGGGTTTTTTGCATCAACTTTTTCATTCAGTGTCATTTAAGGTCATATACCTTTCGCCTTTTAGTTTGTGTGTACCTAAACAAGTACGGCAAGATGGGACCCCATTTAGACCAGCGGCGTATCCAACAGCTGCCAGACCACTTTGGGCCAGGCCGAGCCTCGTCGGTGCTTCAGCAGTGTGTCCAAGCTTGTGTGGACTCTGCTCACAACCAGGGCACAGTCTTCTCCTGCCTGAAATCTGGACAAGGAGGAGAAGTCATTTCAGGTGTGTATTGGTCTAATTTGAAAGCAAATTCACTTTCTTCACCCTTTCTTCTCTTTGATTTAGTGCTTATGAATTTACTGTGGCAATGCTCACTTATCCACGAGAACATCAAGAACCAACAAAGTACGAAAAAATAAAACAAACCACTTGGCTGATTCTATTGTTGTTGTTTGAGTTATGTTACACAGATTGTGTGGGTCGGATTTTGTTTATTCATGAAAGCTCACTCACATCTGTAACACAGCCTGTTTATTGAATTACACTTGAATGAAGCAGCTGAATTAATATCCACCATGTCTTTTCCAGCCTTTTTTGACCAGCAGCAGCACACCTTGACCCTGCCAACTGTCAGCAGTGTCACCTATGTCCTCCGCTTCCTGGAAAAACTTTGCCACAACCTGCACTGCGATCCTTTGTTTGGCAGCCAGCCTGTAGCCAGAGGCGGTCTTCACTACGACAGTCACACGTACACTACAGGTCAGGGTCGCTGTTTGCCCACTCTGTGTTCACGTGTACAGTGTTAATTTATTTTAACATAGCTGTTAGAACCATGCTCTTACATTGAAAAGTACCAGTGTCAAAGACTCTGCTCACTTTTACTACATTTAATGAAAAGGCAGCTAAAGTTTTATAATAGTCATTGGGCTCTTGTGTCAGGTGGAAAAATATGCTAAGCTTAGTAGGAAACGACTGGTTTAGACCGTTTTCTAAGTGGTTTAGGTGAGAGGAAACAGCAGACTATTATGTGTCTGCCTTATTTATGCAGAGATGTTGGCAATATGCTTCTAGAAAATGAATCCTTATTTGCTGTATTGTGGAAAGCAAGTAATGTGTTGAAATTGCAAAGACAGGGGTAGTGAAGAGAACTAGGGTTGGGCAATGTGGCCTAAAATATGCTCTCTTTTTTTTCTTAAAACGAAGGATAATTATGTAACACACATTCAGCGTAATTGTTAGAGATCTAAAATATCACTGCTCTGGTACACTGAGTTGCATCTTTGTCACATCCAGCTTCTTGATTTTTAGTTAACATGGAACAATAGCCTCCAGCTGTTCTTCAACCCATGTGTGCTTCTTTTAGAGAGGAGAAGTTTTGGAGACAGTCTGAAAGCGGTCCCAGTACGAAGCACAAAGCGGTTCCTTCAGGACTTCACCAATCCTCTGTCTCCGAAACTGCCAAAAATCCCACGGCACTCCACTGATGGTAATCTGTTTCATCCATTCATAATCTGTTCTTATTACTCATACTACCATTCATATAGAATTTGTTTTGCTTTTATTTAGAGCTAGGGAAAATATATATATTAGTCTATCCATGAAAGTCTGTGATATTATTAGTCAGGTGACATATGTATTGGTAGATCATTAAATGGCATTTTAAAATAACTGATCAGCTCAATACTGGGCTGGCATTGGCTGATCACCAGATCATGAGGCTGGTTAAAAAAAATCTCTTTTCTGTGTGGCTGCTGTAAAGTAATATTGGTGCTCCCCCTTGTGTCAGTTTTTCTTCCCATTATAACTCAATGCTTAAATGGTGAAATGTGCCAGTGCTGAATGTAAAGCTACCTGAAATGAACAATGTGACGTAAATTTGTACGTAGTTTACAAAACTGTATATATTATTGTATATATTATATATCTCTTAAAAAGATAGAGAGAGAGATCTTTATAAGGCATAGAGGTGTTTGCAGTGTGCACTGCATTTTAACTGACATAAAGTTGATCATTAAATAATGACCACCACACTGCATAGGTACCAAGTGTGCATGCTTCCTCACAGCAGCGTGTGTTTGTGTATATATATGATTAATGATTTATCATTATAATTTTAGATTAGATTATTATGTTTTTATCGCTTCTCAAAAAGCATAATTTAACTTTCATCTACTTGCTCTTTAGGAGGCTCATGCTAATTTGCTCCATACTTTTATTATTGAATTTGGACTATACCGGCCCTTAGTGGATCAACTACAGAGCTGTACTATCTCAGACTAGCCCTTGTAGCTTGTGTCCCTTTAAGCCAAATTTCTTCTGTAAGTCGGCTGCCTTTTACAAATAAAAGGTTTGAATAGCAGGTCGATGGGGCTGGTGTACAGTAAGCCAGAGCCGTGTGCTATTAAGATCTCCTCTCTTTGACATCACAAGTATCAAAGAGTGCAAAAAACTGTGTGAAACAGTGTGTTCAAAGTGAAGCCATGGCCACGTTTGACCATGTTTAATGTTAGCATTCATCATGGTGACAAACAGAAATTAAGGAAAATAATAGATACACAGGTAGTATCAACTATTCAGGAAAAAAGGGGAAAAAAGCCATATTAGGCTTTAAAGTCGTGCTTTAAAATGTTCGCACCACATTTTTTGGAGTTGTCTGTGAAGGTTCTCACTGTAGTTGTTTGCACTCTAATAAAGAATTAGGCTGTTTCTTTGGAGGATTGATCAGTAAAAAATTATTTGTGAACCTATTTGTTTTTATTGTGGGCACACACTTTGTTGAACATTTTAACTTACTAAACGGTGGTACCAAATACAGTTGTGTATTAAAAGAGGGAGCCTTTTCAGAGGAGAGCCTGACTGCATCCATAGGAATTAAGAGGCTAAGTAGCAGCCAAGTGTTGCTAATCAAATGCCTTTGATTTATTGATCATCAGCATTCAGCAAGAAGGCAGAAGTTTTAGCAGTTTGCTTGTCTGTAGCATTCAGGTGTGTGTTAACAAAAACTTTCTTTCTCGCATCACTGTGTGTATGTTCTGCCTCTGGTAAATTTCTCTTTTGTAAAATGCCTTTAATCATATTTTTCTTTGTTCTTTATTTGTGTGCAAAAATAACTGGAAATAAGCTGACATCAAAGGATTCCGATCATTTAGTATCAGAGGCTATTCAAAGTGGAATCCGGCATCATATTTCTGTCAAACATTTTAATTGTAATAACTGGGTGCTCTGACTTGTCTAGTAAAGCTTTCTGTAATCATTTAAAAGGAGGTAGTTAAACAGAGCTCAAGAGCGAATGCTATTAAATTCTGGGGCAGGAGGTTAATCATTTAATCATCTTTCCATTTCCTTAAATTTTAATTAAGTTAATGTAATATTGGAAGATATATGTGTAAAAGGGGTAATATCCCCTTCAAAGTGCCCTTATACTTTTACAGAATGCCATAGCCCTGTTAAATCACCGTGGTATTCTCTGAGGGGTACTGCAAAATCGCTGCGAAGCAGTGTGTCTGACAAATACGCTGTCAGTTGGGCCTCTTTTTTGTTACTTGTTATCTTTTTTTTTACTACATTGGATGTTTAGCTGTGGGACCTCTTTGTTATTTTGCTTTTTTTTTTTTAGGTACTAGTATAATTGTGTTCTTTGTTCCCAGGTGAGTCCTTCATGGAGAACAGTGTTGCCACATCAGAGCACTTAAAGAAGAGCCCCCTTTCCCAAAACTCTACAGGACTGACTTCTGGCCTGAGGTCCTCCTCCAAACTGCTGCATCATAACAACTCTACAGGTAGGAAAAGAAACAACATTGTATCTATGAAAAGCTTCGACAAATTTGTAAGTGTGAATGTATTACTTCTGCAAATGCTAATATAGTGACATGCAATCCAGTAAGTTTGGTTTTAACTAAGGTTATTCACTAAATTCAAGCGTGGTGCTGTCAGAGGATGCCTCCCTGCTAGATATGCCTCTGTCAGTTGTAAGTGGTGTTATTGCAAAAAAAATGTGAAATGTTTAAGAACAGCCTCAGAGTGGCAGGACAAGTAAAGCTATCAAGCGGGATCACTGAGGACTTAGGAGCAATGTGTGTAACAGTCAATTATATGCAGAGTTCCAAACCTCCTCTGTCATTAATGTCAGCACAAAAAGTGCACCGAGAGCTTCATTGCATGGGTTCTCAAGGTCAAGGTTATCCATATAGTGCATATGTAAATTTTTCTCTGCTTTATCTTTACTTACACATACATAAATGTCTTCAGCGCAGTAGAAATGTGCTGCAGATCTTGTAAAACTTGTTTAGAACTACCCCCTTTTTGTGTCTGCATTACAGGAAGTGAAGTCAGTTGTAGTTCTTTGACCTCTGATGTTGTAGTTTGTTGTTTGTTTGTTTTTTAAAGCATATATTGCCTAATGACAGATGAGCTCATATTATGCCGAGGCATTCATTGTCTGTCTGTCAGTTCACAATTCACAAGAACCAGTATTCGTCCTGAAGCATCAGTCAAACACAGTGATCGCCAATAGTCTTCATCAAAACTGTGCTCAAGTCGAGGTCATCTTGGTCATTTTCACTAGTTTGTGCAATACAGCCAAACAGTGACAAGAAAACGTAACACTTCACTTGTTATGTCTGTGAAGGTTCTCAGTCATCCAGGTCATCGTAGTCAAAGGACCTCACACACATGTAAAGAAAGCACTCAAAACGTGCGGCTATCCTAAATGGGCGTTCTTAAAGTCAGCAAAGAGGCAGCAAAGAGGCACAGAAAAGAAGATCAGACACCAGCGAGGGAGGATAAGAAAGACAGACGCAACAACATTGTCATCCCCTATGTAGCCGGTGTATCAGAAAAACTCAGGAGAGTTTTCTCCAAGCACGACATCCCAGTGTATTTCAGACCCAGCAACACGCTCAGACAAAAACTGGTTCACCCGAAAGACAAAACGCCAAAACACAGACTTAACAATGTGGTGTATGCGGTACAGTGCAGCGAGGAATGCCCAGACCTCTACATTGGAGAGACCAAACAGCCACTTCACAAGCGCATGGCACAACACAGAAGAGCCACCTCCACAGGACAAGACTCAGCTGTCCATCTGCATCTTAAGGATAAAGGTCACTCTTTCGAGGATGCCAATGTTCACATTTTGGACAGAGAGGACAGATGGTTTGAAAGAGGAGTGAAAGAAGCCATCTATGTCCACTGTGAGCGACCATCTTTGAACAGAGGCGGGGGTTTACGACACCAACTCTCTGCCATCTATAATCCAGTTTTGAGATCCCTTCCCAGACGCCTTAACGCCCACTCACATCCTG
Organism: Mchenga conophoros; assembly: GCF_057382185.1. Classification (NCBI taxonomy): domain Eukaryota; kingdom Metazoa; phylum Chordata; class Actinopteri; order Cichliformes; family Cichlidae; genus Mchenga; species Mchenga conophoros. The sequence goes on from NC_140536.1 coordinate 22,464,643, forward strand.
GGCCATCTGACCTCAGGAATTCGCATGATAAGGTGGGGCCAGGTTTCACAATGAACACACCCGAAACTCTGGCTGATTGGGACCCACACCCAGTTTCACATCTTGGCTCAGGGGATTAGAGGATCATCAGGGGGTCCTTTTGTCCCTCTGTGGGGGGAAACTCCCACTAGGTTTATATCTGGGACTCTCCACCATTTGACCTTAGAACTGAAGAAGCTTCTCGGATGAGAGGTGAAACGTCTTCAAGTAACTTAAAGAAGTCCAGACGCCTTTCTTTGCAAGCTCCTTTGACTACTTCACTTGTTACCTTAACCTGAGAGTTCTAAGGGACTCTGAGCTGGATGAGCGAGTATATCATTGATGGAGGATCGGGTGCAATTACATCACTGCCATGTAATTAGTGGCTCTTCACATTTGCCTTAAAATGACAATCAGTGAAACCAAACACACGAGTGACTGCAGTGGTATTTATATAGCAGCATTTTGCCCTTAATAAGCACTTAAGCTGCTCTTACACTATGGTATAGGTCCATTCAAGAGTTCATGAGAAGAGTTTGGTCAGAAACTGCCTCTTCAGTGGCTAAATTGCTACTTTGCCAGATATCAGTAGTGCATTTTCTTACCCTCTGTGCCACTCATGCCACTCATGCCACTTTTATTTCACTGGAAAGACCCAATTCAAATGCTAATAGCAGTTTGAAGTCTCTAACAAAAAGAGAGGACAGAGCTGGAGGTGGCAGAATTGAAGATGCGAAGGTTTTTCATTGGGAGTTAGAATGGAGTACATCAGAGGGGAAGCTCAGGTTGAGCAGTAAGGAGATAAGGGACTCAAGACTGAGATATTTTGGAGATGAGCAGAGGAGGGATAGTTGATGTAAAGGAGAAAGGATGCTGAATATGAAGCTGCCATGCAGGAGGAAAACAGGAAGACCACGGAGAAGATTTGTGGATATAGTGAAGGAGGACATGCAGAGGGTTGGTGTGACAGAGGAGGATAATAAGGATAAGGTGATACAGAGGATCCACTGTGGCGATCTCTAAAGGGAGCAGTTGAAAGAAGAGATGGTGGCATTTGAGTGTTATCTTATAGTAGGTGAAATATGTGTAGTAGACAGTGACACTCCATTCACTGCTGTTTGCCTGTGCAGCCTGTGTGTTTGAGTTAAAATAATACCCTTGTAGTGGTAGCCCAAAAACACACTGAAATTTATAATCACACAAATGCAAAAAGTTTAATAGAGTTTTGTCAAAAAAAAAGAGTACATTACATTTTCAGGATCCATCATTTCAGCTCAATTGTCAAAACAGATGTTGAGCCTGTGCGAAAGACCGCTGCACTGGGACAGTGATAAACATGTTTGTTTTTTTGGGCTTTTTACTACTCAGTGAATAACTGTCTTATAAATCTGTATTTGCACATTTGCTCCCAGGTCCGGGTAGTTTCCGTGAGAGCCCCAGGCCCAGCGGTCAGGATCCCAACCTGTGGACAGTAGATGAAGTCATGCAGTATATCAGGGATATCGACCCAGTTCTGGCCCCACATGCTGACCTTTTTAGAAAACATGTACGTATCCATTCATTCATGAATAAATGTATAATGAATAGTGAATGCTTCAAACGTGTCAGTTTTATTCATCACTTTTGAGCAGCTCTGTTTAAAAGAGGAAAAAACAAAAAGGTTTACTTTTCCTCTGATTCCTCTGCTACAGGAAATTGATGGGAAAGCCCTTCTGTTGCTGCGTAGCGACATGATGATGAAATACATGGGTTTGAAGCTCGGCCCTGCCCTCAAACTCACCTTCCACATTGACAAGCTTAAACGGGCTTGACGACATCAGTCAAGCCTTCTGAAGGACTTAACTGTATCGCCACCTCCATGTTCTAGGTTCAGTATATCATGCACTTCATAATGGACATATGCTGACAATTTACATGTAGCAACTTCCACCGTACTCCATCCAGTATACACGCCCTTGTTCTGACCTCATTCAGTCAGGGATGTTTATTTTGTGTAGCACAATCCAGGCCTAAGGCAGCATGGGTTAGGGGTCGGATCGGCCACTCGTCTGTCATCACTTTTGCATTTCAGTCTAACTTGAAGAATCATATGTGGCCATTTTAACTGTAAAAGGCCTTTTGGCCTGCTTTTGTTATGTTACATTTTATCTGTACATTTCATATTTTGTACTTCATGAATACAAGTATATGGACTTTTTCAGTGTTTTGTGTTGGAATACGCTAAAAAAAAGAAAACCCTAAAGGAAGAAAAGAAATGCTACATCCCAATAGTTGGGATTTCTTCCGATCAGTCTCTGTTTGAGGCATAATTTTGCAACTACAACAGTAATAATTATGATTAGAAAAACGTGTTTTATAAAACTTTATTCTGAGAAAAACTGCCATCAAGATGGGGTTTTTCTCTTATTCTGGATGTTGTTTACAATGCCTTGTCTTGTCTTTGTTATTTGTACTTTTTTAATTTTTTATACTATATTATTAGAGTTCCTACATGGAGAGCCCTATCATGCTTAACATTGTTCAATAAATATATAATAATTCAAGTCTCCTTTTTCTTGTTTTGTTTTGTTTTGTTTGGTCACAAATTCCTATATACATCCTGTATTAACTGTCTGCTGTTACACACATGACGCGCAACATTCAAAAAGCTGAAACTTGAAAATCGTTCACAAGAATAGATAAACTGTATTTTGATGATCACATTTAGTTTGTTGAGAGTTTTGCCCACCAGCAGAGGGCAGCATATAGCTGTCAACCTTTTTTTGGTCATGTCCTTACGTCTCTCCTAGAGACACTGCCATGCACTACCATGGGTGGGCATGTCTCCATCTGTTAGACAGCATGATAATATCAGTGATATTTTTAGACCATGTAAGGCCTATTTTACATGGCTGCCTCTGTTATATGTTCATATGTTTCTTCTTTGTTAGTACCATTTCCTTTTGTACATGTTATTTCATTAATCCTCCAGTATTTAAAAATGTCTTATGGGTATTTAAAGACAAACTCATTTTTATTTCTAAAGCAAATAATAAATGCACAAATATAGTCATTTCTCCAGGAAAAAAGGAGATCAAAAGAAGATTTAAAAACCATAAGTGTTAACTCCTAGGAAAATGATAACAATCCTTAATACAGTGCAACTTCAGAAATAACACAGAAACTCAACAGTTTCGGATAAAAATGTTACATTTTAAAGGAAGCCATAATTGTTTAAAAGAGATTAAAAGATACTTAGCAAATTTCCTCAGAAAGGTTGTTCCCAAAACTTAGGAGCTCTGCAGTTGCTTTGTTGCCTTTATGGTGAAGTGGGAACTGTTTCCTGCCTGAGGATGTCAGGCTGCTCACTAGCAGTAAAGAGACAGTAATTCTAAAACAAATGGGCAGTTAGTCCAGGCTTCAACTAACAGAGTTATCATTTGCTGCTGCATTTTAAGCAATATAAAGTCTACGCTGTGTTTTGTTTGTTTTGTTTTTTTTGGGGGGGGGGTCTGATTGATTATCTGATAAAAGGAACATTGCAGCAATCTGGTCATGAAGAAATAAAACGGTTGAATGGCAGTTTGTGTGTTGCCAAATATCACTATGACATCTGTACCTTCTCCTTTGATTTTAAAAGGTTTACTGACAAGGACGTGGTGTCTCCTGGTTCACTGAAATGTCATTATCAGTGCTTGTGCAAGGCAGGCTTCAGGTTTCTACATAACGATTGCATGGGTTGCCTTTTAATGCTTGTAGGTCCACACCTTAAACTTAGCCTGTTTGGGTCGACATAGAGCAATTAGTAATATTCAGAAGAATAATTTTAAATTGTGTCAAACTCTGAACATGCATTCATTTATGTGGAAACAAATGGCTGTTTTGATATTTTTAGACAAGAAAACATCTGATCCTGGTCGATATATCACCTTTGATTTAACATGTTCTGCTCTAACGCCACAATAATAGCTTTGCAAACTTTTACTAAACAAAAATGTTAGCAGATGTCAGTCTGTGGAAAAATTTACACCCTTGTAAATGTACCAGCATTTATAGCACACTGCACACTACAAGGTACACGCATACACTTCATCTGCCTCACAGCCACAACCAATTTGAATCCACCAATTACATGTAAACATATGTGTTTTGGCTGTGGGAAGTCCTGGTATCTGGAGGAAACCCCCAAATGCATAAGAACATGAAAACTTCAAAGAAAGACCCCAGCTGGGTTCAAGCCAGGAATCTCCTTGCTGTGAGTCAACAGCATTAACCACTGCACCATCCTGCTGCCTTGTCCGCTGTAGCAAGATTCCTTGCATAATATTCCACCAAATTCCAATTTTTTACTCTTCCATGCAAAACTCCCTTCTCTTGCAAGACGTTTGTTTTTGTTTTTTCATTCTTTCTTACATGCATTGTGTGTTTTGGATTTCCCAACAACATTTCAGTTGGATTCAAATCTGGGCTTTAATTAAGTCATTCCGTAAGCCTCCGTTTCTTCTTTTTTGAACCACTCTTGTAGATTTGTCAGTGTATTAAGGATCGTTATCTTGTTGTAAGGTCCACTTCCAACTTAAACTTTGGGACAGATGGCTTCACTCTTTGATATGATGCAAATTTCATAGTTGAATCAATGACTGCAAGCTGCCGAGTATTAGAGACTGTGGAGTAAACCAAAATCATAACTTTTCAATCGCCACGTTTCACAGTTGGCATGAGGAGCTTCTTCCAAAGAAGCTGTCTTTGGTCATTGCCAAACATGTCCTTTACTGTGGCCAAACAGCTAAATCTTTTGATTAGACTGTCCAGAGCACATTATTCCAATAGGCCTGGTTTTTGCCAGTATGTTCACTGGCAAACCATGGCTTTGTTATACGGTTCTTTTTGGAAAGCAAAGGGTTTTTTTTCCTTCTTAGTTTGCCTTACATGCTGCTCAAATATGTGCATGTATTATTGATAGTACATGCATGGACTTCTACAGTTGCAAATGAAGATCTTGTGGCCGGGTTCTTGGAAACGTCTTTTAACGTCAAAATCTCTGCCGGTTGTTTGAGATCTATTTGGAGAAGATGTTCGTTCTGGAGAAATTACTTATTTCACAAAAATGTGGAAATCTTTTCAAATCCCTTACCAGAGTTACACACATCCACAACCATTTGTCTGAAGGCCCCAGAGAGCTCTTTAGATCTTGGCATGACAGTGCACCCTTCAATAGCTGAGAAAACATCAGACCCTCCATGTCAAAGGGTTTAAATAAGATAGCTTCCACCTGTCGACCCCAAAGGAGGATATATTCATTGGGAGTCAATCTGGAGCTCCCAATTTACAATTTGAAAGTGTAAAAAATATGTGTGCTTATTTTTTGCTTGTGAGTTTTTTCTTTGATGACTTTTTTGCAGACACGACTGTTTAGTTGTTTAAATATGCTGAAAAGCGTGGCACACATATTTTATTTTGTCCTGTGACTGCAAATCATTCTGCACAATTTAAGTCAAACATCAGTAACATTAACCAAAACACATTATGTTTTAGTGAAAGGTGACCTTAAAGACCATCCATCAATCCATTCATCTATCCATTTTTTTTCAACCTATTGTTCATTCTGTTTCTGGTAATTTTGCTGTCACTGTTCCTGTCAGACTGACTGGATTAATGGGCACGTGGGCACAAAATTACTTCTACCAAAGCAACACAGCAGAACACAGAAAAGTCTAACCACATCCTGCCAGTAAAGACAAGAAAGCAAATCACATAAGACTGAAAACAGTGACCAAACCCACCCTGGTAAGTGACATCAAGAAGGATAAAATACATTTCCATGTGCATGCAAGCATATGACACAGAGTCTGTGCTGTTTGTGTGTTATGCTCAGGCACATGTGACAGGCTCAGAGCTTGTGGCTGATGCTTGTGCTTGTCGGTGTGCTATACTAGCCAATATGTTGTGCGTGAAGCCAGCGCTATTTATAGAAATAACAGCTCCGTGTGCTGCATGTTGTGTTTATGAAGGCTGTGAAGTCAGTTTTCACTTTACTTCTTAACACTGCTGTGGGATTTTTTTTTTTCAGGTGCCATTGTTGTTTTTCTGTTAGGGCAGCAGGCAGAAGACTTTAAATATCATAGTGAATAACCAACATCTGTGGCTGCCTCTTTGGTATGACTTAAAGTGGTATTTGGGGAAACCCTGCAGTTGATGTTTACCAATAATGCCGTGCTGAGCTCCTCAGTACTCTTCTGTCATTGCTAACAGTCATACGCCACTGAGCAGTGAGAGAGTTTCGGTATGCATGAAAGGAAGTTTTGTGGGCTTGCAGATCAGTCATAACTGTGAGAACAAAAAAAAACGCTTTCTCAGATTTTTGCTTTGAGTGTCACGTTATGGCACAGATATGCCAACTTTTCTGTCGAACAAGCATGGCATGCTGCTCTTTGCAACAAAGTGTGGGCACAGCTGGAGAGAAACAAAACAAAAATAAGGTGCTCGGTCCACCACCTTCTCTCCATCTGATAGAAGAATTCCCAGCATGCATTTGGGCAGTCAGTTGAGGTGCTTTCAGTGAGGGTGAGGGTCCTGCTGTGCCTTCAAAGCCCTAAGACCTCAGTTCTAGAAGAATGTACTTGTATTTCTTTGATTCTTTTAACTCCTGGATATAACACCTCGGTTTCACACAACAATGCACAAATCCTGCAATATTAGACACTTCCATGTTTGACTGGTCGGTCTTACAATAGCATTTCTTGTGGATTATATAACAAGTTTATAATGGATAGAGAAGAAAATGGGTTCACACCTCAGACTCACAGGAAATATTTCCAAAATATATCCTTTTTTTGTTTACTGCCATCCATGTCTATGTACGGCCGGGGGTGGGGGTGGGTTGTGGCTTCAAGGTCGCTGACTTTCTTCTGTGGTAATACACTCTGAACCCTGTGATGGTGAAGATCCAAAGGCAAAATCTGTTTATCACCTTACTGATGAGCGCAAAGAAAGCACAAATGCACAACAGCATCGATACAGCAGTCGCCTAGGTGAAAATTAACACTTTATCAGAGGATTTCCCCCAGCAGGATAACACATGAGGGGATGGACAACAACTGTTCTGTTGCAGTAATTCCACCCACAGCCTATGGCTTGTTACTCGGCCTTTGGTAGCATGTGCTTGCCACTGTCAACAGATTAGCACACAGGCTTAAAGCCCTGTTCACAAAGACACTGTGTACAGAACTAGACTGCTTCCCTCTCATTCACCCATTCTATCATATGAATCTGCAACCCCCCTGGACTGGCCCAAATAATTTCCCAGTTGACACTAAACAGGTCAAATAAACCTGCAAATACAGAAGTTACTATATAACCCACTGATGATAAACAAATAGCAGCTTAAAACGTCGACGCTACGTCCCTATTATTAGAGCTCACTGTACAATATATCTAACAGTCTCATAAAGGGTTTGTTTCAGATGAGGGTACATAAGTGTCCCTGTGATCTTTCATTTCAGCGCCTTCTAAATGTTAGTACCTTAGAGTTTGAAACCTATAGCTGACTAACGTCTAATCTGTGCAGTTACCAGACAAACAACAACAAAAAATGAACAATGGAGTGCACAAAAATTTCAAGTTCTGCTTTGCGTTATGCACACTGACACATGAGTTAACTTTCTAACAAAATTGTGAAATAGCAACTGCTCAGTTTGGGTCAACTGTGTAAATCACACAACCCCTAAATATTTACCACCTTTAGACATTGTTGGGACACCTTGATGTGTTTGAGTCGGGCTTGGCTGAGAAGTGTCAGCTGCGCGCAGGAAAATAAATTATTTACACCCCCTCCTTTGACTTCAAAGGGCTGGCAAGCCATTCAACCCCAGATTTGGGGAGGTGGGGGTCGGAGGAGGAGTTGCTAGTCACTAGGCAACATCTGTCTCACCTGCCCCAACATGCCAGAATTAGATATTTATCTCTGAAGGATGTATGCACAGGGTACAAAAGGTACATATAGATGACAAATTAAAAGCGAATTTATCAACTCCTACACTGCGATGGCTCTTTTTTTGAAACATGGTTTGAATTTACTTTTTCACTTAGAAAGACAGGTCACTGCAAATTGTACACTGTGGCCTTTGCAGCTAGCGCATCTCAACTCAATTAAACGCCTGCGAGAGATGCTGGACTGACATGTTAGAAGCAGCTCTTCAACATCATCAAAATCACAAATGGGACAGCATTACACCAGTGAAATTTCAGAGACATGTACGATCAGTGTCACATACTGAATCAATGCCTTACTAGGACAATTTATGTTGCTTTTTTGCTTAAATGTATTACCCATCTGTTCTTTTAAAAGCTTTGTCAGTATGAGTCATGTAGAAAGCTGACTGGCTAGACTGTTGTGTCCAGAAAACAGTGTGACAATGTGATTTTCCTCCTCATGTGGAAAACGGTTTTGTTGCTTCTTTATTGCGCAACAGCTAGCAGCTACCCTAAGATGGCCTTTTGCGTTGCAGTATCTATGATATTTTGGCTGTGCCAAGGGAAGTACAGGGAAGGACAGTGCACAATGAAACTTCGTGTCAAGTGGCGACACAAGGTGACCGTTCAGCTAGAAAATCAGGAACTTTGGCTTGAGCAACATGGCCACTGTATGAAGCCTGCCCTAAGGGAGCCGTTGTTTATTTTCCCTCTGCCAGCACGCAGACACAATGTTAACACAAAGCATGCCAAACAACACCAAACTCTCGTTAAAGCAGGCAAGTTCAAGCATGTGCCACCATCACACAGTATTCACAGAGACAGAACCAGTCTTCTTAGTGATTATAAATAACTCGTCCATTCATCTGGGAATCTCAGGTTAATATCCTGTTTTGTTTCTCTCAATGTGCATTTCAGCCATTTCTTCACATCTCTCGCACTGGTGGGAAAATTTTTATTTCAAAATTAAAACTGAAGAGGAAAAATGCTTTGCCATTGCTTTTACATTTTATGAATGTTTCTCACTACCCGCATTTGCACAAGTACTCCAACATAATCCGACAACACAGATGACGTTTTAAGGATCACAATGACCAGAGATGAGACATAAAACCTTTATCTTCCCATTGCTCCACACTGATACGTAGGTAGCCCTGTTAGCCTGTTTGATCAGGTTGTGTGCGGATGATGCGCACGTGCGTGCATGTGAAGACCTGGCCATGCGTGACAACAGCAAATGACCACCTATCCGTCACTGGCACTAGGGCCAAAGATTAACATGAGCTTAGGCTTGGCACCAGCTGGACCACAGCCTGGAAAGAGAAAACTAGACAGTACTTAATGCAGACATGGAGATCTGAAGAGAGGAACGTAAAGTATTTTGCATGATGTGTGGTTTTTTTTTTAGTTTATTCCTTTTAACTGGAATCATAAAAGTTATGTGGGAAAATCCAGCTAAGAAATCCCCGAGAGCAAAAGCAAAAAACACGAAAAAAATCCCTCCACCTAATTTCTAATTGTAAACTCAAGAGATCCTTACAATTTCTCTCTCGCTTCTTATCTTTTGTCTCTTTCAATTTGCCTGTCTGCACGTCTTAGAATGTGGCTTTTGGTCTGTGACTTATATTGAGAAAACAGCAAGCTGCCACAGGAAGACTGTTGTGCTGAAGCAGTTGCTGTGGGTGGGCTGAAAACGAGAGAGCAAGAAAAACAGAAGTTAACAGTAAACGTCTCCATGTGTCCCACCCTGCTTAGCCTGCGTCTAGACTGGCCTCCGTGAGGCAGGCGGCAGTCATAACAAGGGATTCAGAGAGCAAACAGGGCTGTTTTGCGTAGTTAGCCACTCGTCTATGGAGTTGCAATCAAGAAAAAAAAAAACCCTCTGCATTTAATTGGGGCTGAACAAGAAGCTCGCAGTGCAACGTACAATTATGAGATATAAGAGGAGACAGTTCTGAGTTCTGACAGTGTGCCAACATGCCCCATGTGCCACACACACCAGAAGACCATCTCACCAGATTGGCACTGGGCAAAAGGACCTGCAACCGTTACTAAGCACTGTGCCAAGGCTGTTGGCCTACTTATGAGCTGTTCTCATGTTAGTGTCAAGCCAAGAAAATCTACACATACACACATGCACCCTTAAGCAAGTCTTTGTTATTTAAAACATGCCCTGCATTTAGGCCAAGATATTTCAGCTTGGCCCATCCATTATACCATGCTTCAAATTGAGCTTGTTGGCCTTTAACACAATTGGACAACTGAACAGAGGTGGCTGTTTGAAGAGCTGCACCGACTTCAAAATTGAGCAATCAGCTAACACTATTTTTGCAACCATGCTCTCATTTCCCATCCTTGTTACTGATGATGCCACTAAAGATGCCTTTGTTGACAATGTGAAGAGCTAACTGTGGTGGTGACATTCCCAACATGACCTCAATCAAGCATTTTCATAGCCCGGAGGCACAAAACAATTCAACAAACTCAGACACCGCAGAGAATCTCTTTACCCTCATTTTTATAATGAATGCAATTATATTAGGAAAATTGTTTTACTCCTCCAACAGGCAGTGGCCCTGACTAGAGAGGGGCTGTTTTGAATTTGTTTGGTTACTGTTTACAGTCAATTGTCAGTTTCTTTGACCACCCTCTATGGACGGCACCATTTCTGAATTACAGTTTATGCGCATAAAGTCAGTTAAAACACGATCAAAAATAACTTAAGTACCCTACACAAAGAATAGAAAGAATTGGATTCAGCATTGTAAGCTGAATGCACACCACCCTATGACTGGATATGTTGTCAAACACCTTTAATTTCATCTAAACACTTATTTTACTTAATCACCAAGGGGAGAAAAATGCTCAATGTCATTGGTCATTGAAAGTCACTGCAGTTATCACCATGTCAATCATGGTCTTATCAGTGATACTTCGTTTTAGCTATGAAAAGGTAAATTAAACTGTAAACTCAGGAGATCTGGACCAGATATCCACCTCAAACTGCACAAATAATGTATTTTTTAAAACATTCCTTCTCAGATTTGAAAGAAAACCGAGGATTCACCCAGAGGTTAACCTAAGCACTGCCTGAGGGAAGAGCTATGCAATGAATGGAAAAGCAGGCCACACATCTATCCAGGCCATTTTTATTGATCCTTGAAACCCCTTTCACAAAGACCATCCCACCCCCCCATCTCGACCACAAAAAGGGGACAATATAAACAACCAATAAATAAGAATCTGCGTGATTAAGGCGGTTCTACATCTCCAATAGAACACAACAGTGTGGACATGTTGGAGTTATACAGCTTCATACAGTACAAGCAGTAGATTTTTCAGAACATCACATCTAAAAAAGGCAGCACTTCATGAAAAGTGAACCATTTTTAAGTTTGGATGAAACTCCCATTGTAATGAAACAACACTTTACTTCTGTAATTTAAAAAATAAAAACCCATGCTCTTTTAGATGACACTGGCATCAGAGCTTATTTCAAGACTATGCCACATAGAGTTGGGAAAAAAATAAAAATTGCAGAAAACTAATTTTATTTTCCGCCCCCAACCTACGTTCAGAAAAAGATCATTAAACCACTTCAATCCCAAAATGGAGAAGCTGGTTGTTCTTTATATCAGGTTTCTCAGATAGGAATAAATAAATACACTTTTTAAACTGGTAAACTGTCTTGGAGTCCAGGCTTGGGAGGCTACATAGTGTCATAGCATTGTTCAGAGTGGCTTTTAAGAACTTCAGCATTTCTTTATTACATTCATGTCCAGGAAATAGGAGAAGTGGGCCCTAAAGCCATCCACCCTCTGGCCACAAGTGCACAAGACGCATGCCCTGTGCATTCAACGCAAATACCCAGAGTTCTCCTTTGTGCACCCTGCACAGCATTGTGGTATAGTCGTACGGAGAGGTGCTCACAAAATAAAAAGTGAGGAAATGAACGCTCTTCGTCTGTTCTGAACAATTCTCACTCTTCTGTCTCCATTTTTGCGCAACTGCAAATAAGGTCCTCTCAGCAACTAACAGTGCTTGGCTGCTGTTTGCTGACAAAGTCCGAGATGAAATCAAATTCATTCTGGCCCAGGAAGAGTTCTGGCAGCTCCTGGACTCGGTCCAAGCCCAGCTCCATGACCAGTGAAGTCAGGACATCTTCGTCAATCATATCCGCATCCATGCCATTCAAGGCTAGTGCCGGGCTAGCCATGTGCTGCATGTTAGCCAGCTGAGCTGGGCTCATGCGGTACTGGGCTGTGGGCCCCATGTGGTTCCCACCCATAGGACCCAGCGGATGTCCATGGTACTGGGTGTTGAGTTTCTGCAGTTGCATGCTGGCCATTAGCTGCTGAGAAGTTAATCCTCCATTCATGAACTGTTGTTGCTGTTGCTGCTGCATATGCTGGGCCTGCTGTTGGTGCTGTTGCGGATGCATGTGGTGCTGCTGTTGCGGATGATGTTGTTGTTGCTGCTGGGGCTGGCCATTATACATCATGTGACCAGAGGTCATTTGATGGTGACCCATCTGGGCCCCATTCAGCTGTCCATTCATGGGTCCAGCCACCATGCCCTGTCGCTGCCTCATGGCGGTCTCCATGTTGGCCTGAGTGCCACCATAGTGCATCATCTGGCCACTGGGCAGCACCCTCATGCCCTGCTGGTTGGCATGCTGCTGGGGTCCTGCCTGTAGGCCGCTATTCATACCCATCCTGTAACCGTGGAGACTGGCACCCGCTGAGTTGTGATTCATGGGCATCATCAGATGATCTGCCATGCCTCCTGTCTATGGACAGAGAGGAGACACTGTTAGAACAAAGTAAGGGGCAGGCAAGGTGTTTCAAAGCACTAAGAAAATTTAGGAGAACACCAAGCAATATGGAATGTGCAAAGCTAGCCACCCATTTAAACCAGTATCAAACTGGTTAAAACAACAACAGAAATAATGTCACCATGTTTTAGGTTTTACTTGGCTGTGTAGTCCAAACCGGAGTCTCTATATAAATACTGACTTCTTTTACAGTCACCACGCTCTTCACCTTCATTGAAAAGAAACAAAGATACACGCTTCCTTACAATGTCACGATTCCACCTCGAGTTAAACCACCGAAATCGATTCCGGTGGAATAAATAAATAAAAAATCTGCAAGGTTGTTTTGCCCACTGGCTAATACTGAGAGAAATACTGGTGTGTTTAGTCTTCCTAAAACCTGCTCTCTCTTTGTGCCAAGGAATGAACGCCCAGGTTGAAATTACAGGTTAACGTACACTGTTTGGGTACATTTTAAAGCCAGATAATTCATCCATGACGGGATCGGCAAAACAGAGGCAAAATGCGTGCATCGCGTAATGCACAGTTTAAAATCCTATATATGTTGCATGACAGCTGAGGCAGAAAAATCTGTTACATTTTACGCACGTAAGGTTGCAACAAAGAACACTGACATCATGCAACATCTCCCCAACAGCTGAATCACCATAATTCTAACAAGGTATAAAATTAAACAGAGGCTCCCGATTTCCACCAATTACGGCGATTCGTTTGTTTAAATGTTAGTCTCTGATAATATCCTCCACACTCTAGCCTAGTGTTATTCATTTTCGTAATCTCGACTTTGAAACAAGGGAATGCAAACAATGGAGCAGCAGCAGCAGCAGCAGCCCCCAAGACCACCACAGACTAAAACACCAATTTCCCCAACAAATAAATCCGATAAAAAAAAATCACTTACCCGCATTCACTACGTTTCCACAAAGTTGCGCGACTTTTCTTCAGCTCCGGCTTTTTGAACAGTTTTCCTCTTGTAATCGTAGCTCCTCTGAATTACAGCGTGTATTCCACAGGGTTACGCTTCATGCTCAAGCGGGGACGGTGTGCACAAAGACTGCCGCATCAGATCTTGAAACGACTGCCTATTTTCTGGGTCAACTCAGGGATTATGTACATCTAAAAAGCTCAGAGGAAGGCAGTCGGGGAGAGGTGGAGCCTCGGTCCTGCCTCTTCTTTGTTCCTATTGGCCCTACTTAATATAATTGTGCATGGGCGTAGAAAAAAAGGGGGCAGTTGGAGAGTTGTGACACAGTAGCCAATTTAAATACCCTCCTCCCCACAGTTTCTTTTTGAAAGATTATTTAGACATCTTATTTGTCATCAAAGCAGGTTTAAATTTCCTGCTGTGCTTGCAAAAGGCGAATAAAATACTAGAGTGACAAGGGATAGATAGATAGATAGATAGATAGATAGATAGATAGATAGATAGATAGATAGATAGATAGATAGATAGATAGATAGATAGATAGATAGATAGATAGATAGATTTTGTCTGTATTTATGCATAAATGCATGAGCATGGACACACTAAGGCAGTACGTCAAACATCACATTGGTGTGGAAAAACTATGCACTCAGCTTTTCTGCACGTACACTTCATCTCCAAGATCACCGAGATCTCTGTTGGTCCATGTGAGCCATAGTTTGCTGTGTGTTGGCTTCAGTGAGGGAGGGCGGAGGAATGTAGACTGTGTGCTATTCTCAGGCTGTAGCGGCAACGTAACTACTGCTCGATGCGCTGCACGTGTGGGAATTTCTGCCTGTTTGTGTTTGGGTGCATGTGCATTCACTCTTTAGATGCACACATCTCTTGATTGGCCACTCCAGGACGACAAACTCTTTCCTGCAATTACATTTGAATGCAGCCACTTTGGGAGGGAGAGCCAACCCATTGTCCAGGGAATTCATCTATAAATGGCCAACCACTGGCAAGGCATTTGTCATTGTTTGACATTGTCCAGCAACTTTAAGCTAATGTAAATGAACCACTCCCAGGTGTGAGCGCTTTCTGTTAAACTCACTCGCCCAGTCAGCCAATCTGAGTAAAGTATAGAATCAACACAAGAATCAAGTTTCTATTGTGATTTTCCCAGAGAAAGTATGGTGTAATTGCATTAGAGAGCACAGATAATGTGTCCAGACTCTCTGCAGTTCACCAATCACATCACTGCCTCTGTTTAAAATTCAAGATATTTGCATGAAATCCCAATCAACCAGGATTGCAATGGAAGATATACACATTGTAATTATGTGATTGCTGCTTGCGTTATTGTAAGAATGTTGAGGATCTACTTGTATTGTGCCCCTTCCACACTGTTTTTCCTGCATACTGAGTGTGTTTATTTATGTACATCTTCCTGATTGGTTCATGATTTTGGGGAGGGAACCGTGACACACCTTACCTTAGGCCACTTTCTAATTTTTATGCTTACGTGCGAGCGTAACTGCCTGTGACTGCCTTTCAGTGAAAAACAGGAAGAGAGAGGGTTAACGTGACTGTGTTTGTATGAGCAATAGGCTGTAAGTTAGACACACCCCTGTCCCACACTAAAATATGTATTAGAAATGCTGCAGTTACAGGATAAAATGATCACACACAGGTTCCACCCTCAAACAGCTTAGAGAATTAGTCATATTTCAACAGAAAGTTGTGTATTCACCTATTCTCAACCAATCAAAATGTGCTTCTTCAAGCTTTGATAAGCTCCCCCACAAATGGCCTCAACATTCCTCATTGACTCAACATGTCAGAAGACTGTCCACAGCTCTGCCTGACCTACACAAGCTTTGTTGTAGCAGTTGACCTAAGACCCTTACCATTGTTGAGTCACATTGCATAGACTGTCTACAGGCTGGCTGTGTCTGAAGCAGTGAAATAAACTGAATGTTTGTACACCACATTTCATGAGGTAAGGTGGAATCCATTTGGACAATAAGACAATTTTCATAATGTTACCTCTGTGCACCACCGTAGTGGGTCTGAAACGAGGCATTCAAAATGTAAGTGAAATGTAGACTTTCAGAAATAATGCACTAACCAATTTTGGAATCACAGGCATTTTTACATAGTTACTCTGTTTTTCCTGACCCAAAAAGCAATATATCAAGATATAAAAATAGCATAGTACATGGATTCAAATGCTCTCAAATGCAGTACGTGATGGCTGAAATTCGGAACTCATGGACATTAATAAATGCTACTTTCATCAATTGATATTCTTATCTAGCTTCTGCTTGTTTGTGGTGTTTTCTGCCATTACTTTGGCTTTAGCAATTGAAAAGGAAGTCCAGTTGTGCTGACGAACTGTAACATTCATTTTATTTGCCTTAGGAAGCTTTTGGGATGCTTTTCTATATGTTGTAGGTCATTGACTGAATCTGAGCAGAAATATAGCCCCATGTGCTTCATAATTTACCATGCTGCTTCTTTCAGCTATCGCTTCATCAGTAAACAGTGACTCACTTCTATTGGCAGGTAGCTACCCATGCCAGGTGATGTGGTACATATGAGCTCTTTCTGTTTCTCTCTACTGTCTTCCAATCTGGTACCAGTTATTCAGCTTAATTTGTCCAATGCTGGTATAGTTTTCTAGTGAAATCTCACTCATTGTTACTGGTGGTTTGCATCTTCGTGATTACATTTATGAAGGAATTCCTTCAACGACATGTCCACCTCCTCAAGAGTTTACTTGAATCAGCTAGATGCTTCAAAGGTGCTTTGTCCAAGTTTCTGCATCTCTCTAATAAATCTTTTTTACTTGACATCATCCATACAGCTACCAAGCAACAAAAAAGTCTGTAATTTCTAAATTGTTATTGTCATATTTTGTGTTAAACCCCTTTAACGGAAGTGGTGTACAGAAGAAAAATCATGAAAATGTCACTGTTCACTTAACTTCACTTCACTGCTTCACTTAACCCAAACTCCATTTGTTATATTCCTCATCCTTACCACCGTTGATGACATTTATCTTTTTAACTTTTTCTTTTTGTTTAGATAAAAGTATGACAGAAAGAAAGAAAGAAAGCAAACCCACACACACAAACATATCGATGTAATCATATGACTTTAATATTCTTCCTGTGCATTTCAAACGGTCTTTCTACATGCACTGATGACAATATCGGCATCCATTGTATTGCATTGCTTGTGAGCATAGTAATTAAATGAGAACCGTCCAGTCGTTCAGTGCTTGTGCATAATCAGTTATAAAAATAGGCAACATGTTTCATTGTTGAAGAATTCTAAGCATGAAATTGTGAAACAATCCATGATGCAGCTTGAGAGAGAACAAAAAACAGCTGTTTCTCGAAATGTGCTGTCTAGTCTCAATTAAGTCGTAAGGAACATGTAAAAGTCACATATTTTTGAGTGGCACAAAGCTGGTACTTTATTGACTTGGGAAAGCTGTCTTCCAAGAGACTCTGCTCTATTTCTAGGCATCATCTGCCTAGGCACTCTGCATGTAATTTCCACTGGCTCACGTGACTGCGCCAATTCAAGCAAACTTTGTAGCTGTTATGAAGCTGGCCAGCAAGATGAGAGAAAAGCTGCCATATCCGTGCCATCCGTGCGTCTTCAAGGGAGCCTACAGACTGACTGCAGAAGCCAGTGTTCATTCCTCCTGAACCTCCACGGGTGCCTTTGCTCCAACCGTCTTTGAAGCAGTGGCACTACACAGAGGAATTTCCTGCTAAGTGCTGCACTGGGTACCAACTTTGTCTTTGGTTCTAAAGGCTTTCTATGGAAAAAGAAACCACACCAACAACATGTGAACAAGGAAATGATGGGACAAGATATTCCTCTGACAGTGATTCAGCATATCCTTTTGTTAGGCAAGATAGTCCCTAAATAGGTTTTGCCATTGCCACAAGCCTTGTCATTGCTTTAACCCCAAACAATTTCCGACTCATTTGATTAAGGTTAGGGAGGTTATTTTCTGGTTGTCTGGAAATCCAGATGGATACGAATATATGGTACATGTTCTTCATCTTTGTCAGCTGAACGTGAGCACTGCATGCAGACTGCACAGTTTGCGTGCAGTATCTCAATTTCGAATAGTAAACCCAATAAATGTAGAAGTGTATACTTGCAATGCTTTACACCACACCCTCTGAGTAAACCATAATATTACTCATTTTAAATGCAGACAGGTAACTAGAGAAACAGACTCTAAAGAAGCTACATTTCTTAGGTTTTGCTGGCTTAAATAAGTAACTTGTAATGGCTTATGAAGAACTAGAAGAGCCTTCTCGTCAAGCTGCAGTAGTCATCTGCCAGTGGATGCTGAACCACTCACCTAAGTCATCTTTAATCTCTGTCACCATCAAGTAATAGCTTCAGATCTGAAACCAGCTGAGTCAATCCTGCCTACCTGACTAATCCTCCCTGCAGTGTCTCTGCCAGGATTGACTGGCTGTCTAAGCGTTGTATAGAGGCTTGTATCTGTAGTTTACATAACACTACCATATGTCACTGAGCAATCAGGAAATGCTCTCATATCCTTTAAATAAACGTGTTTCATGTGCACCATTACATTTCTTAGGAACCCTTCTTGTCATACAGTACAGTCTTGTAACTGTCCAACCCTGACATAAAACAGGTATTCACTTTATGTGTTCTAAAAAATTAAATTGAAACAATTACCATAGGTGTTTAAGGACATTGTATATATGGACTTCAGCATTTACAGTTGTGCACACTGAAGAGCATCAGGACTAACGTAATTGCCAAAGACATAAAATGTAAATGGATATTATACTTTTAAAACACCCCAGAAGCTTTTGCTCTAGATTCAGAGTGAAGCCATCAATAATCTATGAAGTGTACACTCTATTATCCCATTTCAGTCTACAGTTAGCTTACAGTTTCAAGGCATAGATACCTTGGCCGCAACTCTATAACATTAATGCACTGCCACTTCATTCAATGGGACAAAGTGTGTCCTGTTATGTTTATTTCCCATGAGATGTGAAACCAAAAAATCAGTTTGTCAGTTTCTCTCTTGCTCTCTCTCCCTGTCTCTCTTGCTCTCTTTCACTTGCTGTGGGGGAGGGTTGTTATTGTTCTGGTAAATGAGTGAGTCTCTATAAATACTCTGAAGGCTTCCTTCTCCATCTCAACCACTAATCAACAGTCACTGTTCAGCCAAGCAGCTGAGAGAGGGTAATAAGCCTGAGTCAAGGCTAACGGATAAGGAGTGGGGGAGGGTCGGACTCAAACAAATAGTGAAGAAGTGGATACGAGACCTTGCGGTGGGGGGGTGGGGGGGCGACTGGTAACTGCATTCATGGGCCTGCAGTCACAAGTGGGGGTGAGAGGCATGAGTGAAAGTAAGGATTTGGCAAGGGGGGGGCTTTCCAACAACTTTTGTAACTGCTCCCTGTGAAGTTAAATGATTATATTTCAGAGCAGCCAGGGTTTCCTTTCTGCTCTGTTTGTGTCATACTGATTGCTTTAAGAAAATACAAATTTCGTCTACGTGGCCACATAATCAAAGTCGGTTTCCAAACTATACGCAACTGCTGTCCAGCCAAATTGGAAGGCGAAAATGCTTTAGGCTATTCAGAGCCTCTTTCAACATTAATGGTGCACACAGTCTCCACAGGAATGCATTCATAGTGTTTCAAAATCATTGCTTCAAGTAACCATGCTTGTTGGTGTTGTTTTTGGAAAGCTCCAGAAATTGTTGTAAGCAGCTCTTCTAAAGTCAGAAAGGTGGAGGAGGAAGGGGGATTCCAGAAATTGCTCATTTCTAGAACAGAAAATCATGCCACATTTATTTTAGAATTTATTTTAGTGGAGTGACAGTAAAGTGGGGTGTGAAGATGTGTGAAAGCCCTTGTTATTTCTCACACAGCTACTATACTGGGTTCAAATTGAAGTTTACCCTGATTATGGCAAAAATGGGTGTCATGACAGTGGTTTTTATGTCACATCTTGTCTTGCAGTGTATCTAGGGTAGCTCTCAACATCCCAACAGAGAGATTAACATGTTGAAATTTTTATAGTGTTCTGACCAGTATGACCAACCACAGAGTGCCTGGTTAGCCAATGAGGGTGTTAACATATTAAACATGGAAAAAAAGAGGAATGATGCCAGTATAACTAGGTGAAGAAATGGAAATGAAACATCCTGTATCATGCATACATTTCTTTTTCCATTGTTTGTCTAGATTCTATTCCTGGACATCACTAAGTCGTGCCTTTTTCCTGATTAAATCATGCATGCCAGCACCTCCAGCAAGAATGATTGATCATGATTTCAGTCACACAAAAAGGCGAAGCTTTATGAAATTCAAATCCACCACTTTGTTTGCTTTAGAGGAGAGAACATCCAAAGATGTGCATGTTTATCCCTATTTGCCATTATCCTCCAATCTCTAATGCCACTCCTCTCTGTGCCAACAAGCTTTTCACAGCTCACTGAAAGTTTCAACATTAGGAAAATGTATGACTCCTTTCACTTTTACATGTAGTCGAATTACAATTCATATGACAACGCCTAGAGTGGCCTTAAGACACAGGATGTGGCCAGGCAAAACTGCTAACTGAGAAAGTAAAAACCAAAAAAGATATTAGATATAAGTAATGTATTTTTAAAAAATATATTGCATTATTTATTTATTCCCCATAGAAAGTAATTCACAACACCTTTCATCGCACATTACTTTTTCAGTATTTTGCAACAGGGCACAAAACATCCTTCTTTTATTATTTATTGAAAAGGTGGCAGAAAAGTTGGTGAAAACCACCCCAGAGCACACTTACCAGAGAAAAAAATGTCATGGCTGGATAGATTCTACTGTAGAAATGAGTACAAGTAGAAATGGAGGCTCCTGTGTTGCAAGCGTCACTGCACATATTACCCTTTGAAAATTAGGTTTTGGCTGCTTGGCATAAACTCAGCTGATTCTAGGTCTGGGGTTCCTGTACAGGCCACTAGCTGTGTGTTAGCTGTATGTTGTCTATTCAGGTGCTCTGTGTTAGCACCAGGAGATAGGTGTTTCTGATATCATGTTATTGTCTCGCTTTTTGCGATAAAAATTAAATAAAACATTTATGTTGATATCTCCACAAATAAAAAAAAATAAGTTTCAGTATTTCCCTGCCCCCACCACAGGAAATTAAGTCAGCTAACTGTAGAGCATATACACGGGGAAAGGACACGCTTGATTACTTTTTTATTCTTCTATCCATTGTACAGATAATTGAAATTATGTAACATGAGCAACATAATAAAACAGCAATTACTGCGTCACAGAAAAATCTAATTTGATTAAAGCTAGGCCGACTACTTTGGAATGCACTGAGACAAACATTGATCTAAGGTACCACTGCAAAACCTTAATGTCTATAGTTGAGAATACCCAGCTTAATAATCATGTTAGCAAACTCTCCAATGATTGCTTCACACAACCTATGCAAATATGAGGGAAGTCAGTTTCATGGTACCAGGAAATGGCAATGTCAGTCATTTACAGCCATCACCACAACACCGGCTCTGTCTGCATTTCCAGCCTACATCATTCTTCGGTACTTACTAGCCTTAGGGATCATTGTTGTACCAAACACTAATTATGTCCTCTTCACCACGCTTCCTGCCTCACAGCCACTGCTGACGTTTCCAGTTACCTCTAGGAACACATGCGCATGTACAGTAGAGGGATAGAGGATAAATGAACAACAAGAGCCAGCACAATCTGTAAAACACATAGCTATTATGGAAGGGAAAAAAGGAGTGGGAGACACTGGGAGAACACAGTGATGATGTGAAGAATGACCTATTAATCATTCATTATCTCCCAGCACTGTTAATGAGGTGACGACTCTTAAATAATTAGCAATGTGACTGAAGCATATTTCCATAGCAGTAGCCTGAGGACGTGGAGGGCGTTGGGGACGAGTGGGGACGGGAATATGGGATGCACCAGGCACAAAAAAGAAGAGCCCCACACCAGCTTAGCAAACAATAACTATCCTGATAGGGGGCTCTGGGAGGCATGGCCAGAGAGATAGACATGCACAGAGGAGAAGAGAGGGATATAATGAAGCTATATGCAATATTGAGACAAGAATGAGCCATGTAGGAAATACTTTGAAATAGTTACATCTAAATAGTGGGGATTTAAGTTGTTCACCCAGCAGCTCTTATTATCTGTCTGTCTTGTTTCAAGAGGCCAGGCCAGGGCCTTCAGGCTTTTCTAAAACACAAGCCAACAGGGAACTCTGGCTAGCTTGTACCCCAGCCTGCCATAGGCCTATTCATCTTGCACAAAGCACACAAAAGAGCAGACCATGAGCCACATTCTTGACATCCAACCTCATCACCCCCCACCACCCTCATAACCCAAGCCCTGAGTAGCACCCCTCCCCCAGTGCCTCCCACCAGCCAGGGCAGACAGGAGCTGCTATGCTACCTACACTGGAAGGCTGGTTGGTTAGAGTTCTTTGGTGGAGGAAGGGATACACAGAAGGAAGGGAGGGTGTGGGATAGAGGGGGCAGGGATGTTTTCTCTTCAGTCAGCTAATTGACTCACAGATGTCATGAGGAGTCAGGTTTGCGGTGGGGCTAAAGCACCCATTGACACTTTTCCCCTCCACAAACAAACAAGGCGCACACAGGGGAAGACTGTGCACACTTGCGTGCACAGATACTTGTGGCCTTTCTGTCTGTATCTTTCTCACACACCTCCACAGTAAACAGACATGTATTTACGTCAGACAGGGGGATTGGAGGTGGGCTTTATTCACTTCTCCAAAATAAATCTCAAGGTATAAATATGACAGCAAGCTATGTGACGGTTTTGACTGCAACTCAAACAAAAACACTAGTCACTAACCTTTGTGGACAGTAAAAATATGGATTGTTTGGGGCATAATTTCATTTTTCTCTTTACCATCTCTGGAGCCTCCATAACTGTCGAGCGAAAGCAGGTTTCGTCCGCTGATACATTGCTGCAATAACACTTGAGGCAGTGCAAACACTGTACGACCTATGAAATGACCTATTTTCAAAGCAAGGCTCCATGTCACGCCATGTTAGCCTGCTGCAATTTCATCTCCTACATGTATGCACTGCAGAATTCAAATATCTTGTCTGAACACCCAAACCACTGACAGCTGTGTGCGTGCGTGTGCGCCTGTCATCATGTCCATGTGTTTGTGTGTTCCAACTAGACTGCTAAACAGCTGAGCCCAAATTGAAAGTCAGTGCTGTCATTCCCTATATTTACCAAATGACTCACTCACAGCAGAAATCTGTTTGGACACCCAGTTAGTATTCAAGCAGTTGGTTACAACATCACTGACAGCAGAAAATAATTAGGAGGGAAAGTGAATAGGAAACATATTGCAGAATTACAGTGGTGCACTGTTTAGCTGCTAAAAACAAGGTAGAATGAGCTACCTCCAGTCTCAGGGGTGGTGGCAAAAGTGCAACCAATTTCTAAAAGGCACAGTGTTGCACTTAAAGTCTATTTGATAATAGTTGAGGGATCTGTACATTCTCAGAGACATGAATCCTCCAGAGGTAACATTCAAGTTTAAATGATTACTTTATTTAACTAGGAAAGACCTATTGAGATTTGAAATCTCATTTACGAGGGTGACCTGGACAAGTGTCACGCTGTACTACCAAGAAAACACAAATCATGCATTTTTGAGTTCTCTAAAAAGCTCTCTGCCTGGCTGAAGTCCCCCCACCCCCGTGGCCTTTGTCCATTGGTCTTCCCATCATGAGGTCTGTTAATGGTAGAACCATATCACTATCCTGCACGGGCGCTGACAGCAAGATGTCCCCATCAGGAAACAACAAGTTGTCCTTCCTGATTGAGAAGCCTATCTGTGTGCACCATGATTACCTCGAAATGTTGAGCAATGTCCTGGTGAGCACATGTCTTAGTGGGTTAACACATATGCGCAAAGCTTTAGCAGAGATACACACACACACACACACACACACACACACACACACACACACACACCAGTCCTCTGCCCACTAGTGCTGCCTATAGTCCGCCTGTCCTCTTCCTGTTTTTCCACTCACCCACACTGTTGTCACTCTGGCCAGGAAGCTGTGGGGGAGATACGCATGACAAAGTCTCTCTTTATTAAATTGGCAAAGAGTGTCTGTAGTGCTTTTGGAGTTCTTGCATGTGTGTGTTTCAGAGAGAGAGAGAGAGAGAGAGAGAGAGAGAATGATAGATAGAGAGTGAGAGAGAGAGCACTAGTGAGATGGGGGTGGGGACCTAAGCCAAGGGCGAGAGGCTTATCCAAGATCCACTCTGGGCTCATCCCTGGATATTACTGCTTGAAACCATGAATCAAAAACAGAAGATGTGCAATAAAAACCAAAATGCCACCTTCAAACATTCATAACATCCATCCAATGTAAGACACACATTTTCTTTTATGATTGGTAAAGTGTGCATTGTACATTTTTAAATTAGGTATAAGTTATACAGTCACAGTCAAAGCAGAACAGAAAGATGCATAATTTAATTCCAAGTGAATCTCTCAGTGGATTGTAAATTGGCTTTTGAGGTCAGTTTTAGTAGATTTGAATTTGCCTGTCATTCTTGGAACCGGCTATTTATTAAATGTCAAGTTATAACTTACCAACCACTAATAGACCCAGCAGAATCTACTGAGCTATGGATTTCTCCAGATGCTGAACCAGCGTGACCTGGGTTCTAATGAGGCCCATACTCCCTGTTTTCTCCATGTGAAACATTGGAGGTTGATGCAATTTTAAAAACAACCAAAAACAAAATAAACAGTACAAACTCACTATTGCAGCAGTAACCGTACCGAGTTGGCTTTTTCAAAGCTTTCAAAGAAGCTAGTGCCATATAATAAGCTAACTGCATTCTTATATAAGGTAAAATGACTTTATCCTTAGTATATAGCAAATATCACCAGCAAGGATCAACACAGGTCAACACAACAACGTTGAGGGTGAATTTGGGTAATCTGGGACATTGAGTAACATCGGAGCGCCAGTGTGTTTATTTCCTGTTCTAACAGCAAGAATGTCACGTGACTAAAGTCAGTGGCACAAAAAGGGGCAGGAAATGGCTCCATGAGCAAGACAAGAGTCTGAACTGAATTTGCAATTAAGTGTTTCAAGTGTGTTTACATGTAATAGTTCTTAAACTAGTGTCTAAATTTGAGGAAGCTGAATGTCATGCTCTGAGTAATTGGGATTGCTTACTATTATAGATATTACACAATATTTTATACTTTTAATACTTTCTGAAAAAACTCATTCTATATTTTTGCTGTTGGCTAAATCATGTCATGCATTTTTCTTATAACTTAGCAGCAGCATACTCAGTTATTTGTTGCATATTTTATGTTTACCTTCATATGATTTATTTCGTTTACAAATGAAACACAGGTTTTTAGGTATAACTGATTCAACACTTTTATTTGTATAAATTGTTATTCTTATTTCCAGTTCTGTTGTCAGCTGTGTACAGTCTCCACGTCCGTGTGCAGGAGATAACGACAGGGAGGACAGAGGACAAGATAAGACATTGTGCTGTGCGGTCAGGGAGTACGCCCTTCTCTCCCTCCTCCGTTCTCCCTCCTCTCTGCTGTCCTTCTTATCTACAGCCTCTGTCTTGACCTCCACCCTGCTGCATGTTGTTAGTCAGGGAAGAAAACAGCATGGGACTCGAGCAAGCACAAGTGAACACTGTTAAAAAACATTCTCCAGTGCACTCCTCTCAAAGTAAAACACAGTTCACAAAGCTTTCGTTTTGCATTTTTCCAAAAAAAAGAGCACATTACACAAGCAGGAGCTTTCCAGTTAAAACTTTTGGATTGTGCAATTTTAAAAAGATTGCATCCTGTCAGTCAGGCATGTTCAGAAAACCATGTGCAAACAAAAGGGAAAAAAAGAGAAAAGAATCACATAATAGTTACTGCTTTTAAATTACAAAAGGGTATCCAATGAATTAGGTTTTACAGATGACACTCCCCTGGGAGGCAGACAATGAACAACTGTTTAACATGAAAAAAGTGCTGTTAATTCTAAAGCCTTTTGTGTACTGTATTTGTTATTAAAATTGATGTCTCAGTCATGAGCATTCGGTGCTTTGTTTGCAAGTGAGGTTTGTCTGTATTTTGAAATGTAACATTCTGACTTGTACTCCCAGTGTTCTCAATTCAGTTCAGTTCAATTCAATTTCATTTCTATAGCGCCAAATCACAACAGTCGCCTCAAGGTGCTTTATATTGTAAGATAGGCCCTACAATATTACATACAGAGAAAAAAAAACCAACAATCATATGACCCCCTATGAGCAAGCACTTTGGCGACAGTGGGAAGGAAAAACCCCTGTTTAACCGGAAAAAACTTCTGGCAGAACCAGGCTCAGGGAGGAGCGGCCAACTGCTGTGACCGGTTGCGGGTGAGAGAAGGAAGGCTAGAAGACTCCCATGCAATCTGCAAGTGCATCAACTGAAAGAATACGGTAACTTCCAGTGAACATCCAATGTGATGCTTCAAACACTTCAGTATGAAAGCTCTTTTTCTTCTGGGAAAAGGGACCGGGACAGAAAAAGGCACACCTTGGGAAGCCAAATTTCTGAGAGTCCTTAAGGGCATTTGTTATGTTGCCCTTTAAGAAAAGTAAGCTAACAAAGGAGGGAAATTAAAATATAGTTACAGTATTTAAAACTGCACAGCCAGCCAGTAGCTGTGAGAAGTGTGAAAGCTTGTTTTGGTTGTGGTTGCTGAAATCAAATCAATTGAATCATAGTGACAACTTTAAGCAGTACACAGCACTACTAGACTATTTGATCCCAGTGGACAGATTAAAAAATACCCACTGTAACAGAATTCCAGCAGTTTTGCCAGAGGTATGGCTGTTTTATTGTAGTAATGACCAATAGCCTTGAGCATCTAGCATCAAACAGAGATGAGGATAAAGGTCTGGTAAGTGCACTTTTCTTTAAAAAGACCTTTGCACTTGTACACTTGAGCCCCAACTAACTCTGACTTTAAAGACTTTCTGAAACCTATTTCAAAAACTGTAAACAGACTTTGAAGTCTAGTTGCTGGAGGTGAATGATTGCTGGACAACAGATCTCATTCTACAAATCTCAGCACCCCTAAGTGAAAGCAAAATCTTTACTAAACCAGAATGGGCAGCAGTCAGTAAGTGGTTATGCAAGAACAAATGCTTTCTACTTCATAGTTTCCCATTTTTACTGTTTGTTCCAGCTTTCAGAGAAATAAGAAAAATACTGAGCAGAAGATGAAATGACTTCACACCTCCCTGTGCATTTTGGGAGGTGTGAGGTTTATTCAAAAATAGTGACATGAGGTCAGTTTGCCATTTCTGCCAAGGGGAAGACTAAGTAGAAGCCATTCCCAAGACAGCCTTAGTAACGCCTCTTATATATATGAAATAAATAAATAAATGAATACAAACCTGTGATCACTCTGCTGCTGCGATGTGCCATTTTGCCACGAGGTACTGAAACACCTACACTAACTAAACAACACTGTTGATAAGCGGTAAAAAAAAAAAGCTCCACTACAATAGTGCTGTTGTCTTCTAAATTTTGATAAACACGGAACTATGCCAACAGCACTGCATATTTAGCCTACATGAGAAAATATAACAATAGGTTTAATGATCCAGATTTGACAGAGATGTCCTCATTTGACTACCATAGGAGCGTAGCTCATTTTCATACCTGACCAAAAAGCCAGTGATAGTATCTCGGAAATAGGATGAGATGCCACAGGCTGCCTCCTGTTGGGATTTCCTGGCAATGTGGCGATCAGAACACACATTTCCTCACACACAACACATGTACAAATACGACTGCCTATTTGGTGGTGCTTGATGGATTCTGCTTTCACCAGGCTGACAAACATAACTCCCCTGCCACCAGTTATCAAGGCGTGACCACAAGACTGTTTGACTTGTGATATATATGAGTCATGAACACGAGAAAGGTAGTGCAGAATCAGTCATAGTTGTCTGGATTTACAGGCTACCTGTTATTTGTTATTTGGCTGAAGCTTTGAGAGAGTGTCTGAGTTATTCCCTTGTTCAGACATCAGGCTTTATGTGACTGATAGA
The DNA here is from genome assembly GCF_057382185.1 of Mchenga conophoros. Lineage (NCBI taxonomy): Eukaryota > Metazoa > Chordata > Actinopteri > Cichliformes > Cichlidae > Mchenga > Mchenga conophoros. The sequence continues at coordinate 22,492,550 of NC_140536.1, forward strand.
GTGACAGTTTCTATAGACTACTGAGATGACAGGAAAGCAGCATTTGACAGAAATCAAAATGAAGTCTGTAGCCACAAAATACTTTTCTTTTATCTAGACAGCAACTTTACTATGACAAACCCAAATGTTTTTGACATTAAGCTGTTTCACTGTCAAACAATTTCATCTCCAAAATAGGCACATGATTCACTTTCTATAGGGGTTTTTGCAGCAATGGGGAAGCAGCTTTCTTGGTTCAACTGAGTTAAGCACAGGGGGAAAAAACTCCTCACAGCATAGCTGATGAGTCTTTGTTAGTGTCTACTTCTGACTCATTTCTTTGTTCTGTTCATAATACAGGCATACCTAGACCCTTCAAGGCTTTTCACAATCTCTGCAGCATGCACAGGAAGTTGTTGAAATCAATAAACTTCAAGTGCTAAATTGTTTGTTAACCATTGATCATGTAAAATCTCCATCTCTGTAATTTCACCTCACCTCCCTCAAAACAACCAGGTATTGTTTCCATTTCTTAAGTCACACAGCCCCCCCCCCCCCCCCCCCCCAGCTTTTAATTGATTCCACAGAGACTAATCTATTTATTGATGTCTCACTTGCTTTCCTTAGCAGACATGTATAGGTGTGAGCCTGAATATACACTGTAACTACGATGGAATGGTGGCGATCACTTGAGCCTGTACTCAGGCCATCACAGTCATTTTTCAGGCTGTTGACAGCTATAACGACTGACTATGTGCATAGTCAGTTGAGCTGAATCAGTGTGCCAGACTGCTGAATATACTCCCTTCATTGCATGACCTTTAGTTGTTGGTAGTGCATTTACCATTATGAAACCATTGGTCTATGACTTTAAAAATACATATGGTCATTGAGCATCAATTTAAGAGGTGTTGACCAATCTGCCATTCTTAATTTACCTCATTGGCGTTATTCCTGCAAGCCCTTAATTTATGTTACTTCACAAACCAATCAGACTATTGTGATGTTAAGCAGGTAAGCTTAAGAAACACTCCACATATAAAGAGTTACAAAGCTTGTCATCTTAGATTTCATCAAGAGTGGCTAGGTTGTGAAGGTTAATCCATTCATATAAACATACCTACATACCACTTGTGAAAGTGTTAAAATAGAAGAAGAAGAAAAAACTAATCCAAGTATATCTAAAAACAGTAAATGAGTGTTAAAATTTGTCTTTGCATGGGCATGGACCCCAATCGCCTGGGTCATTGTTCCATATTGTTCTGCTTTGGCATTTTATAATACCTCTCACACTGGATTTACACTGGGCCAATATAACCAGGCAGCCACATGTGATCAGACTTCCCTGCTCTATTTGGAAATAAAGAGATTATTTCTGTTTCTGCTCTGACCACATCCAAAACAAGTCCTGCAAAGCTAAGCTTTTGCAACTGCATTCACAACACCTCTTTTTCAGAGTTCTGTAAGTTTTCCAACCATGATTAAGAATGTGAAATACATGGTTCTATTTTTACTTGATCCCGAGACACTCTGTGTCCAGGACTAGACTGTAAGACTAGCTACAAGGGAGTCGCCTGCTTCAGCTCTGGATTTTTCTAGACATGACATGAGAGAGGAACAGGTGAGACAGCAACAGTCCAGTGTAGTCATCTCATACATTAGCCAGGTTTAAACTGCCAACACCCTAGTAAAAAGTCTGCATGATGACAGATTGCACTAGTATGGGAATCTTTTAGGTAGCTGTCCTGTGTAGTTACTGTACCAGTAGTGACGCGATATCATGTGTGTTGCTCCCTATTTCCTGCTGTGAGCTACATGTCCTAAATGTCCAGAGCAGATTTTTCCAAACTGGAGAAAATTCATCAGTGAAATCAGCTCAGGGTAAACTAAATATGGAGGACTGGACTTGAGCAGAATCAGCTGAGCACTAAAATAGCCAAACGACCAGATGCCAGGTTACAGGGGGAAAGTAGACACTGATAACATTGTGAGTGATTATTGTAGGAGCAAAAGCGGAAAAAAGTGGAAAAAATGCATCATGAAAACTGTATTCCCTGGCTTAGCTTTCACACAGCCCTTTTGTTATATCCTCTCTATCCACTTCACTTAATATCCTTGTCAATTACGGGTTTATCCACGTTCTGTGATAGTCCCCTCTCTTTGAGAGACGACCACACAACTTTTACAGCGTGATCAGGGTGTGATGCAACAACTTAACATGTGAGGAAACAAGCAAAGCCAATGAATAGACTAAGGTATCTTTGTACTAAAGAACAAGCATTGCAGAAAGAGATGCAATCTTTAAAAAAAAAAAGAAAATTTTTTGAAGATATGCCCCTGTGTATTGGAGAGATGGTGATTATTCTATCAATATTTGAAGGGCAACGTGGGTAATTTTAGGTTGACTGACATGCTGACTATGTAGCTGAAGTAAGCCTTCGTCAGTGCAGTCCCTCCACACTTAAGTACACTCACAAATAATGTCATTGTTGGTGTTGTGTATTTTAAGGGAGGGTCAGTGGGACTGAGGCATTGATCAGCACTTACAGGGTATTGTGAGAGTTGGTATTATATATGCACGTGTGTGATTGTGCACACGTGTTATACTGTATTTCAGGCCACACGATCCAATCTTCTTCTCTTGTCCTCTTCTATCAAATAAGACCCCCACTCTGTTTCTCCACCAGGCTTATCTCACACTGCCATTCATTCTTGTAAGGAGCACTCTGCAAAAAGAGACATCTGCTCAGTGAGAGAATGCCCTAATTATTCATGACCATTTAACCATTCAGGATTTGGTCTGCGTGGCATATGTGGTGTTTCTCATAAGTGTGTGTCAGCCACACTTGTAGTGGCAGTTTCATTACGGTTGCCTTGTATGCTGTACCTCCAAATGATCAAATCGCAGCACATAATAATGCAGTTTTGGCGATTGATTGTTAGTTGATATAATAAGCTTGAATGTAGTATTTATATTTTGTTGCTACTTTATTTTTAATTCATTTTTTAAATTGCTACAGTTCATATGTTTGAATGACCCTTTTTCAAGTCTGAAACACCAGTCAGTTATGTTGAGGACCCAGTGTTACAAGCTGTGCTATGTCCACATGAATGTGTTTCCAAAATGCAGTCCGACAAGCTCTTCCTTTAAGTTTTGATGTGTAAAAATCTAGCATTTTATTAGTCTTTTATTTAGCACTAATTAGCAGATGCAGATCTATCTGTATTGCAATTGGACACTTTATGGATAGAGCTTCCTAACAAAGCTTGCCAATACTAGTTGCTCTCTGCCCTCTCATCCAAATGTGATCACTTCTCTCATCCAAAAACAAACAGCAACAAAAATTACTTCAGAGACCAAAAAGTGGCATCTCGGTGACTGAGCCAATCTTTTCTATACAGTCTATGGGGAAAGCTAACCAATGAGCTGTGTTCATGTAAGTGATGTTGTTCGTTTTTTTGACTTAGCTCATTGGAGAAGATGGAGGTCATATTATGCAAAAAACATCTTCGGCGTTAAGTGAAACTGAGTGTGACAAACAATGAAAACTGTCTGCTCCAACCATTGTCTGTTCTTTCAGTGTGCTTTTTTGATCTTTGATGTTTTCTGGGGTTGTCTTCCTCTTCATGGTGAACTGTTTGCTTTCTTTGTTAAGCAAAATTTTTTAATCGGTCAGCATTCTAGCTACAAATAGCTTCATTGTAGTCAGACTTTTTAGAGGACTGCACGGAAGTACATCTCTCTAGAACTGCTTGAACTCCCACAATCCCTATCTCTGGGTAACCAAAGAGCTACACGACTGGACACCAATGCAGGACTACAGGGAGTGCAGAATTATTAGGCAAATGAGTATTTTGCCCACATCATCCTCTTCATGCATGTTGTCTTACTCCAAGCTGTATAGGCTCGAAAGCCTACTACCAATTAAGCATATTAGGTGATGTGCATCTTTGTAATGAGAAGGGGTGTGGTCTAATGACATCAACACCCTATATCAGGTGTGCATAATTATTAGGCAACTTTTCAATTCAATTCAATTCAATTTTATTTATATAGCGCCAAATCACAACAAAAGTCGCCTCAAGGCGCTTCATAGGTACAGAGAAAAACCCAACAATCATATGACCCCCTATGAGCAAGAACTTTGGCGACAGTGGGAAGGAAAAACTCCCTTTTAACAGGAAGAGACCTCCAGCAGAACCAGGCTCAGGGAGGGGCGGCCATCTGCTGCAACCGGTTGGGGTGGGAGAAGGAAAACAGGATAAAGACATGCCGTGGAAGAGAGACAGAGGTAAATAACAGATATGATTCAATGCAGAGAGGTCTGTTAATACATAGTGAGTGAGAAAGGTGACTGGAAAGGAAAAACTCAATGCATCATGGGAATCCCCCGGCAGCCTATGTCTATTGCAGCATAACTAAGGGAGGATTCAGGGTCACCTGGTCCAGCCCTAACTATATGCTTTAGCAAAAAGGAAAGTTTTAAGCTTAATCTTAAAAGTAGAGATAGTGTCTGTCTCCTGAATCCAAACTGGAAGCTGGTTCCACAGAAGAGGGGCCTGAAAACTGAAGGCTCTGCCTCCCATTCTACTTTTAAATACTCTAGGAACAACAAGTAGGCCTGCAGAGCGAGAGCGAAGTGCTCTAATAGGGTGATATGGTACTACAAGGTCATTAAGATAAGATGGGGCCTGATTATTTAAGACCTTGTATGTGAGGAGCAGGATTTTGAATTCAATTCTGGATTTAACAGGAAGCCAATGAAGGGAAGCCAAAACAGGAGAAATCTGCTCTCTCTTTCTAGTCCCTGTCAGTACTCTTGCTGCAGCATTTTGGATTAGCTGAAGGCTTTTCAGTGAGTTTTTTGGACATCCTGATAATAATGAATTACAGTAGTCCAGCCTGGAAGTAATAAATGTATGAACTAGTTTTTCAGCGTCTCTCTGAGACAGGATATTTCTAACTTCAGAGATGTTGCGCAATTGGAAGAACGCAGTCTTACATATTTGTTTAATATGTGCGTTGAAGGACATGTCCTGGTCAAAAATGACTCCAAGGTTCCTCACAGCGTTACTGGAGGCCAAGGTAATGCCATCCAGAGTAAGAATCTGGTTAGATACCATATATCTAAGATTTTCAGGGCCGAGTACAATAACCTCAGTTTTATCTGAATTAAGAAGCAGAAAGTTAGCGGCCATCCAGGTCTTCCTTTCCTTTGGCAAAATGGGTCAAAAGAAGGACTTGACAGGCTCAGAAAAGTCAAAAATAGTGAGATATCTTGCAGAGGGATGCAGCAATCTCAAAATTGCAAAGCTTCTGAAGCGTGATCATCGAACAATCAAGCGTTTCATTCAAAATAGTCAACAGGGTCGCAAGAAGCGTGTGGAAAAACCAAGGCGCAAAATAACTGCCCATGAACTGAGAAAAGTCAAGCGTGCAGCTGCCAAGATGCCACTTGCCACCAGTTTGGCCATATTTCAGAGCTGCAACATCACTGGAGTGCCCAAAAGCACAAGGTGTGCAATACTCAGATCAGAGGTGTGGACTCGAGTCACATGACTTGGACTCGAGTCAGACTCGAGTCATTAATTTTATGACTTTAGACTTGACTTGAAAAAATGTTCTAAGACTTGTGACTTGACTTGGACTTTTACACCAATGACTTGGGACTTGAATTGGACTTGAACCGGTTTACTTGAAAAGACTTGATATTTTACCCCAAATATAAAATTTAACATGCATATTATATAGAGATTGAAAATGTGACGTCATTCACGGGTAGAACCGCAAAGGATTCTGGGAACTCGTGGCAAGCGGTACTAGCGCACGCAGGCTTTCAATTAAAATCAGTTATACAGCGATAAAAAGAAACACAAAAATGTCAAGAAGCTGTTGTATTATTAACTGCAATAGCCGGTCGCATGACAGCCACGGGAAGCCGACGGGTAAAGAGATCGGTTGTTATCGGATTACGTCGTTGAAGAGAAATTGTTCGAGCCATGTTTCCGAAGTAACAAAGAAGCGACTGGATTGCAGCCATTCAAAGATCAAATATAACATCCCAGAACACTCCAGCTCACAGGTTAGTCTGCTCCAAGCATTTACACGAAGGTCAGTGTTTTTTAGTAGTTAATACGTCATTTTCATAACATAATTAGTGATATAGGTTACAAGCAAGTCTGGCGCTGAACAGAAATTGTTGCGCTATGCTTCTTTGTTTATTGTGCATAAATAGTAAATTATCCTGACACAATTTTGCGTTTCGCTTCTGTTATTATGGTACACTGATAAAAACATATACTTTTATTCACAGGATAAAACAGGTTTTTTGTATCACCAATTGTCCAGTACGATTACAGCATACAGTATTATTGTCACTGCTACATTTCTGTGATGGGTACCAGAAATTATTTCCACTACTAATTAATTACCGTTGAGCTCAAAGGTCCTATTAATAAACGGTTAACGAATGTGTATTTATGACGACAATTTGTGAGACTGGTAAACTTGTGATATGTACGATGGTCTTTCGTTCTACACGGTGCATTTCAAGGTCCTGCACCCATCCGTCGGTAAACTGTACCTGGGCTTGTTGCAGTGACCGGAAGTTACTAAACTTCATGAGTGTATGCACTCACTCCAAGAACCGTATAATTATAAATATACTGACTTCATCCAACTAGCAAATGTTTTCCAGGCTACGTTGGTGATACAGTTTTTTTTAATGTGTATGATATTTTTGTCATGCGATTTTAAAGCTGGTCCTACAACCGCATCCAAGAATAACATGCAGCTTATCTCAGAACTGTCCGTGAAAATTATTCTTGGAGCTAGGTTTAATTGAGCTGCATTTTAAAGAGGTGCAATTTCACAATTTGTGTATATTTTCTAAGTTCACTATTTTGTCATGTGTTGAGAAAAACACAGATTTTAAAATTACATGGTCTAATATTTACATTTAGCATATAACTGCAACATTATTTTTTCATTTTTTTTTTTAAAGACTCGAAAGGACTTGAAATTCAAAGTTTCAGACTTGTGACTTGACTCGGACTTTTACACCAGTGACTTGAGACTCGACTCTGACTTGCCTGACATTACTTGAGACTTGACTTGAGACTTGAGGATAAAGACTTGAGACTTACTTGAGACTTGCAAAACAATGACTTGGTCCCACCTCTGACTCAGATACATGGCCAAGGTAAGAAAGGCTGAAAGACGACCACCACCGAACAAGACACACAAGCTGAAACGTCAAGACTGGGCCAAGAAATATCTCAAGTGTAGCCCAGCTAGAAAAAAAGAGCAGTGGAAAGTAGTTTTTTTTTCATGTATAATGTAAAGAATTTAGTCATTTCTTTTTTCTTTTATGTTTAAAGGAAGATGTGGACCAATAAGATTATCTGTTGTCATTTAACTTGGCCAATCAGCAATGAGCTCCCAGTGACCCTTGCTGTTGACCTTGATCACATGATTTCCTGTGTTGCCATTTCGTTCCTGTTCATATAATGCCATGTGCCAGAGAAACTAATGTTCCCGAAGTCGAATCGCTAGGAGTTAAAAGCAAGTCTGCTGCAGTTGTTTTTGGTTGTTCAGAGTTTCACCCTGTCAACGGTGAGTACGAAAAGTGGGGAAAACCTAATTTGTTAAGGATAAAAAGGGCAGACTTAACGGGACGGCGAGTCCGCTAGCCGCTAAGCTAACTGCTAGCGCTCACGCTAGCAGAATTTGACTGTGTTCTGTGTGTGAAATGGCTAGTGACTGCAATCATATTACGTTTAAGAAAAAAAACAAAAGAAATGGTGCTAATCAGTTTTATGTTTAACAAGTTAATCCAATTGTACGCCGATTCTCAGATTTTCAGTTGTGTTCTTTGAGTTGGTTATAATGCACAAGTCTGGTGAGCTACTGTGAGTTGCTGACTGCAGCTACAGTGTTAACTATAGAAGCTGTGTTTTTTTTTGAGAACATTGTCAGCCGTCAGGTTGATAAAATTATAGCTCATCTAAGAGGATATGATGCTGCAGTGATATAATTTTGTTGTACAACAGAGCTAGCTGAATTAAGATATAGAGTTACACTAATACTTATTGTTCAATTTTGAATGTTTTAAGTAAGTGTGGCTGTTTCACAACGGTGAATGTGACTATATGGACCTGTGACCTGTTTATAGGTCAGGTTTTTTTGTTATCTGGTAAAAGGATGACTCGACAGATGGACCCAGTCTGAAGCAAGCCCCATCGAGGAGCAGTGATTCCACAGTTCCAGTTAACTGGATGGCGAGCCAACCCGAAATTGAAAAGGATTTGCCAAGGTTTTATTGAAGCCAAAGTTTCGTTCCCATTGAAGCTTCAGATACCTGCAGGACTACGAACTTTCTTCCTTCATCGGAGTGTGGTAGGACAAACATTAAACAAACTGAACGGGCCCCAACGATCCATCAGTTATCAGACATTATCCACTCATATAATTGACTCAGAGAAAGCTGTATGCGCGCACTTTTATTTAGTTTGTTATTTTGGGGGAAATATTTTGTATTTTATTTTATTGTTTTTTTCATTACATTGTTGCAGCTGCTGTGTGTCAAATATAACAAATTTGTGAACAGTATATTGTGGTGTGGTCTCTTCTTATTGGTGTTTATACCTTGGGCTCCTGCCGATCCTAGATCTTCTGATACTGGCTAGTGGGAGTTCGGTCATTCTTAATAATAATTCACAAGTTGGGTTACATAAGTGGCGAGCCAGCCAGGAGCCTAAGAATTTTTAAACATCAGTAATGAGAAATTGTGTCTGACATGGATTTTGTCCAGCGCTCAGGTGTAAAAATTCCCAATGCAGTTATTGTGAGTGGGATCACGAAATCAGAGAAAGATGAAGAAGTTTTAGAGTTTTTGAAAAAGTATGGTGGTGTTAAAACCCTTTTGCCAGTGGATGATGCTACCTCAGAATTTCATCAAAACCTGATTGTTGAGTACTCAAGTGGCTCAGCTGTAGAAGCTTTAGAGCCTCTTATGCCATACAAGTATGTTGCAGAGGGTGAACCAAATGTCTCTTACTGTGTGAGGGCCTTGGCAAGCGTTTACACTGCTAAGGTGGGTGAAGGTGTCACGAAGTCATACTTGGCTGAATTAAAGGGCTTGGCTAAGCTCAGTGGCAAAACCTATGAGGAAGTATTGAAAGAGATGATATCACAAATCTGTGAGACAACTGAGAATACAGATGAGGCACCTTCTGTCTTACATGATAGCATTGTTGATGAGACACCAATACCACAGCCCCAGTTGCTTTCAGGTCCCTCAAGGGTAAGCAGTGACCAAGGTGTCTCAACTCCAGTTCCACCCTTGCGTGTACAGAAGCCTTCAATAGTGATTAGTGATGTAAATCCCCCTGAAGTTCAGAAGGTCGTTGTTGAGCATATTTTAAGGAAGGATGACATTGGATCACAGATCCATTCTTCAATGCGCATCCGTTCCTTCTCAGGGAAAACTCCCAGGCCTAACAATGAGACAGACTATGAGACTTGGCGCTCACACATTGAGCTGCTTTTAAGTGACCCCAGTATGACCCATCTGCAGGTGTCCAGGAAGATTTTAGAGAATTTGCTTCCACCTGCAGTTGATGTGGTGAAGTGCTTGAGTCCCAGCGCACCCCCAGTAGCCTATCTGCAGTTGCTCGATTCAGCCTTCGGCGCTGTAGAGGATGGTGAGGAGCTTTTTGCTCAGTTCATGAATACCCTTCAGGACCCAGGCGAGAAACCATCAGCTTTCCTCCATCGTTTACAGCTAGCACTAAATTTAGCAGTAAAAAGGGGGGGTATTCCACCTGATGATGTAGACAAACATCTCCTCAAGCAGTTTTGTAGGGGGTGTTGGGATAGTGGATTGCTCTCCAGTCTGCAACTTGAACACAAGAAAAACTGTCCACCGTCATTTTCAGAGCTCTTGCTAATGTTGCGTACCGAAGAAGATAGACAAGCTGCAAAGGTTGATAGGATGAAAAAGCACATTGGTTCATCAAAACGAGTATCTGTCCATGCTCAGAGTTCCTGTGTTTGTGCAGGCGTAAGAGAAAGCCCACAGTGTGGTCCGAAAGCTATTGAGGAACTTCAAAAGCAGATAGCTAGCTTGCAGAGTCAGCTAGCCTCATTTGCATCACAGGAAAAGCTAAGTGAGCGTGCCAACAAGAAACCGGTTAAAAAGACAACCTGTAAATCGAAAATGGACAACACACATCAAGAAGTGCATCGATTAGCCGGAGTAAAACAGACAGGCAGGCCCAGGCCTTGGTATTGTTTTCACTGTGGGGAAGATGGGCATATTGCCACTTCTTGTACAAACCCTGCAAATTCTGCACTAGTTATTGAAAAGAAGAAGCAGTTGGAGAGGAGGCAGCACGCGTGGGAAAGTCAAAGTTGTCCCAGCGACTCCAGTTCACCTTTAAACTAGATCCAGTCTCTGTTGTGGGACAGACAGAGGCTGAAGAACATGCGCAGCGTCCCACAGACGTAAAGATTGTCAGCAAAGCAGGCAAGTGTGTGGATCTAGAGCACTCCAGTAGTGAAAAGCAATCCTTCAGGCTTCCAAAGGGTCTGATTGGTACCAGGAGCACTGCTGAAGTGATAATTGAAGGTAAAACATTTAGTTGTCTGCTAGATACCGGCTCGCAAGTGACTACTATCCCCCAATCCTTTTATGAACAACACATGTCAGTGCAGGACATCAAGCCTCTCTATGACCTCTTGGAGGTTGAAGGGGCGAATGGACAGGCTGTACCTTATTTGGGCTACATTGAAACTACTGTCACTTTTCCAAAAGAATTTCTTGGTATGTCTATTGAGGTGCCCACATTAGCTCTCATAGTTCCTGACGTTCGAGCTACCTCAGGGTCCTACTTACTCATAGGGACAAATACACTTGATGTGTTGTATGACATTTATTGCAAAGCTAATCCAGGAGATCCCAAGACATTTCCTCACGGCTACAAAGCGGTCATTAAGGTGCTTGAACTCAGACACAATCAGTCTAACGTCAGTCACCATGGTGTTGTAAAACTGAAGGGCAGAATCTCTCAGGTTGTCCCAGCAGGGGCCACAGTGGTTTTGGAGGGTGTCTCTACTGCCAGCGGTCTTCAGCATGAACAATCAGTTGTTGTTGAGCAGCCTTCCAGTTCCTCTCTACCTGGTGGTCTGCTAGTGAACACTTGTCTGGTTGACCTGTCCAAACAACGACCCTTTAGGCTTCCAGTTGTGATTACCAACCAATCTGAACATGACATTGTCATTCCTGCTAAATGTCAAATTGCTGACATTAGCGCTTACCAATGTATTTTGTCAAAGGAGCAGAGTGTGGTTAACTTGCAAAAGGCAGATCTCACTCAAGAGGCCAATTGTAACTTCAACTTTGGAGAGTCCCCAATCCCTCCCGAGTGGAAGGGTCGTATCACACGACTCCTTAACAACATGCCAGATGTATTTGCGCAACATGACTTGGACTTTGGAAGAACCGACAAGGTGACTCACCACATCAAGCTCTCAGACGAGGCTCCTTTCAAACACCGTGCTCGTCCGCTACACCCTCAAGACATTGAGGCTGTCCGTAGGCACATTCAAGAGCTTCTTGATACAGGTGTAATCAGAGAGTCCGAGTCTCCCTTCTCTTCGCCCATTGTGGTAGTCCGTAAAAAGAATGGCCAGGTCCGGTTGTGCATAGACTACAGAAAACTCAACCTTCAGACAATAAAGGATGCTTACACGCTTCCTAAGCTTGAAGACACCTTCGCGGCTCTCTCTGGTTCCCAGTGGTTTTCTGTGCTTGACCTAAAGTCTGGATATTATCAAATCGAGGTAGATGAAGTGGATAAACCCAAGACGGCCTTTGTCTGCCCTTTGGGCTTCTGGGAATTTAACCGCATGCCGCAAGGCCTGACAAATGCGCCAAGCACATTCCAAAGATTAATGGAGAAGTGCATGGGGGATATGCATTTGAAAGAGGTGCTAGTTTTCCTCGACGACTTGATAGTGTTCTCAAAGACCCTGGAAGAACATGAAACAAGGTTGTTGGAGGTGCTCACTCGGTTGAGAGAGTTTGGATTAAAGTTATCACCTGAAAAGTGTGTGTTTTTCCAGACCTCAGTGCGGTACCTGGGACACATAGTGTCCAGAAATGGAGTTGAGACAGATCCAGAGAAAATCTCTGCCCTTCGTACTTGGCCAGTTCCTCAGACCCTCAGGGAATTGCGATCTTTTCTTGGGTTCGCTGGCTATTATCGAAGGTTCGTAAAAGACTATTCCAGCATTGTGAAGCCCCTCAATGATCTGACTCAGGGCTATCCTCAATCAACCAAAAGGGGTAGATCAAGAGACAGCCAAGAGCATTATCACCATCCCAAAGAGCCGTTTGGGAACCGTTGGACATCAGCTTGCCAGCAGGCATTTGAGTCAGTTATTGAAAAGCTGACAACTGCCCCTGTCCTAGGGTTCGCTGACCCTCAAAAGCCTTATGTGCTCCACACTGATGCTAGCACTACAGGCCTTGGTGCTGTCTTGTACCAGGAGCAGGAAGGGCAGTTACGTGTCATAGCCTATGCAAGCAGAGGGCTGTCGCATAGCGAGTCTCGATACCCAGCGCACAAATTAGAGTTTTTGGCGCTTAAGTGGTCAGTAACAGAAAAGTTTAGTGACTACCTATATGGGAATCACTTTACTGTTGTCACTGATAGCAATCCCTTGACGTACATATTGACGACTGCAAAACTTGATGCAACGAGCTACAGATGGCTCGCAGCTTTGTCTACGTTCACATTCAAGCTGCTGTATCGTCCTGGGAAGCAAAACTGGGATGCGGATGGGTTATCCCGTAGACCCCACGGAGCTCTTGTGGATGATCTGAAATCCCAGAAAGAGAGGGAGCGCATTTTCCAGTTCACTCAGGGTCATCTCGCTGATCTTGAAAATCTCGAGGAAGCCAACCAAGCGGTTGTGAAAGCCATTTGTGAAAGACAGTCAGTGTATAGCGCCAGCTCTGTTAATCCGAGTTTGGATGGCTGTGTTACTCTTGTTGAAACTCTTGCTATGTCCTCTGATGCTGTGCCTGACTGCTATGGACAAGAAGATGAGTTTGGAGGATTGCCTGTTATTCCTCAACTGACTGAGGCTGAGTTGATGGATAAACAGAGAGCTGACCAATGTCTAAGGCATGTCATATCCCAACTTGAGCATGGGGTAAGCCCACCGCCTACTTTAAGGGGTGAACTTCCAGATCTTCCACTCCTACTTCGAGAGGTTGGTCGGTTTCAGCTTATAAATGGCATCTTATACCGGAGACGCCAGCTCGGGTCTCGGGTATCTCACCAGCTAGTACTGCCCCCAGAGCTCAGAGAGACTGTTTTGAGCAGTCTGCATGACCATATAGGTCATATGGGCATTGAGCGCACATTAGATCTCGTTAGGGCCAGATTCTATTGGCCCAGAATGGCCTTGGATGTAGAGAGGAAAATAAAGACCTGTGGTAGATGTGTGCGCAGAAAGGCGTTGCCTGACAGAGCTGCACCGTTAGTCAACATCAGTACCACAAGGCCACTGGAACTGGTTTGTATGGACTTCCTCTCTCTCGAACCAGACAAAAGTGGAGCTAAAGACATCCTTGTGATCACTGATCACTTTACTAAGTATGCAATTGCTATACCAACATGCAATCAAAAGGCTCGCACAGTAGCTAAGTGCCTATGGGACAATTTTATTGTGCATTACGGGTTCCCAGAAAAGTTGCACAGTGATCAGGGACCTGATTTTGAGTCTCGCACAATAAAAGAGCTCTGTCAGATGGCTGGCATACAGAAGGTTAGAACTACTCCCTACCATCCCAGAGGAAATCCAGTGGAGCGGTTCAATCGCACATTGCTGGACATGCTAGGCACTCTTCAAAACAAAGACAAGTCTCACTGGCGTGATTTTGTGAAGCCCCTTGTTCATGCTTATAATTGCACCAGGAATGAGGTGACTGGATTTGCACCGTACGAGCTTATGTTCGGTCGCCAGCCTCGCCTGCCGGTGGATTTGGCTTTTGGGCTGCCGGTGAAAGAGGAGCAACAGATTTCACACTCACAGTACGTGCAAAATCTGAAATCCCACTTACAAGAGAGTTACAAGGTAGCTACTGGAAATGCTGCCAAGATAGCAGAAAAGAATAAATCCAGATTTGACAGGCGTGTGACTATTTCAGATCTGGAGGTAGGGGACAGAGTATTAGTCAGAAATGTCCGCATTCGTGGAAAAAACAAGATTGCAGACAAGTGGGAGGCAGCCATCTACATAGTCGTAAGCAGAGCAGGATCCCTTCCAGTGTATACTGTGAGACCTGAGAAGAAAGATGGTCCACTGCGGACATTGCATAGGGACCTATTACTCCCTTGTGGCTATCTCCCCAACGAGAGTAGTGACAAGCCTGTAGGGCAGACACAAAGACGCAGGCCAGCAACACGTCTCAGTCCAGTTGCAGACTCCGATCAATTCTCAGAGGCTGAGGATGAGATTTTCCCCAATTACTGGTTCAGAGACGCCCCCAGTTCTGAGATACCTACGGTCACCATTCATCAAGAAACGCACCCTTATTTATCAGTGTCTTCTGGGGAAGATGCACAACTTCCAGAATTTTGTCCCTCAGTTAAAGGTTCTACTGCTCGATATCCAAGCTGCAATCCACAGACTGACCAGTTATGTAACTTACCTGTTGACAGTCCAGATTCAGCAACTCTTCCAGTGTCTGAGAGTCACTGTCATGACACAGAAATCGTGAGCGATGACCAAAATCCACCAGCAGAGATGGAGACCGAAAGGATTGCACCTGGAAGTGATTGTCGTGACTTGAATCCCGGGTTATCTTCTCTTGCTCCAAACCTGTCTACGGATGTTGAGGCGGCAGGTCGAACTGAAATGGGATTGTCAAATGAGTCACCAACAGATGAATCTCCTGAAGAGCTCTCAGTAGACCAGACACTGATTGGAAGCCAAGACCAACCTGGTTCTGCTAGACGATCAAATAGGGAGCGAGAACCGCCTAAACGCCTTCAGTATGTGAAACTTGGGCATCCACTTATAGCGGTGGTGCAATCTCTGTTCCAGGGTTTAACCACGGCTTTTACAGACATTTTGGATGAGGGTTATCACCCATTAGATTGCCCTGTCCAGACCCATCAGACAGTAATTACCCAACCATTGCCATGCAACGGGGCGTGCATGAGTTCAGTGGGGGAGGTTGTAGCCCAGCTAGAAAAAAAGAGCAGTGGAAAGTAGTTTTTTTTTCATGTATAATGTAAAGAATTTAGTCATTTCTTTTTTCTTTTATGTTTAAAGGAAGATGTGGACCAATAAGATTATCTGTTGTCATTTAACTTGGCCAATCAGCAATGAGCTCCCAGTGACCCTTGCTGTTGACCTTGATCACATGATTTCCTGTGTTGCCATTTCGTTCCTGTTCATATAATGCCATGTGCCAGAGAAACTAATGTTCCCGAAGTCGAATCGCTAGGAGTTAAAAGCAAGTCTGCTGCAGTTGTTTTTGGTTGTTCAGAGTTTCACCCTGTCAACGGTGAGTACGAAAAGTGGGGAAAACCTAATTTGTTAAGGATAAAAAGGGCAGACTTAACGGGACGGCGAGTCCGCTAGCCGCTAAGCTAACTGCTAGCGCTCACGCTAGCAGAATTTGACTGTGTTCTGTGTGTGAAATGGCTAGTGACTGCAATCATATTACGTTTAAGAAAAAAAACAAAAGAAATGGTGCTAATCAGTTTTATGTTTAACAAGTTAATCCAATTGTACGCCGATTCTCAGATTTTCAGTTGTGTTCTTTGAGTTGGTTATAATGCACAAGTCTGGTGAGCTACTGTGAGTTGCTGACTGCAGCTACAGTGTTAACTATAGAAGCTGTGTTTTTTTTTGAGAACATTGTCAGCCGTCAGGTTGATAAAATTATAGCTCATCTAAGAGGATATGATGCTGCAGTGATATAATTTTGTTGTACAACAGAGCTAGCTGAATTAAGATATAGAGTTACACTAATACTTATTGTTCAATTTTGAATGTTTTAAGTAAGTGTGGCTGTTTCACAACGGTGAATGTGACTATATGGACCTGTGACCTGTTTATAGGTCAGGTTTTTTTGTTATCTGGTAAAAGGATGACTCGACAGATGGACCCAGTCTGAAGCAAGCCCCATCGAGGAGCAGTGATTCCACAGTTCCAGTTAACTGGATGGCGAGCCAACCCGAAATTGAAAAGGATTTGCCAAGGTTTTATTGAAGCCAAAGTTTCGTTCCCATTGAAGCTTCAGATACCTGCAGGACTACGAACTTTCTTCCTTCATCGGAGTGTGGTAGGACAAACATTAAACAAACTGAACGGGCCCCAACGATCCATCAGTTATCAGACATTATCCACTCATATAATTGACTCAGAGAAAGCTGTATGCGCGCACTTTTATTTAGTTTGTTATTTTGGGGGAAATATTTTGTATTTTATTTTATTGTTTTTTTCATTACATTGTTGCAGCTGCTGTGTGTCAAATATAACAAATTTGTGAACAGTATATTGTGGTGTGGTCTCTTCTTATTGGTGTTTATACCTTGGGCTCCTGCCGATCCTAGATCTTCTGATACTGGCTAGTGGGAGTTCGGTCATTCTTAATAATAATTCACAAGTTGGGTTACACAAGACTGATTTTTCTAAGGTTTTATGGACTGATGAAATGAGAGTGAGTCTTGATGGGCCAGATGGATGGGCCCGTGGCTGGATTGGTAAAGGGCAGAGAGCTCCAGTCTGACTCAGACGCCAGCAAGGTGGAGGTGGAGTACTGGTTTGGGCTGGTATCATCAAAGATGAGCTTGTGGGGCCTTTTCGGGTTGAGGATGGAGTCAAGCTCAACTCCCAGTCCTACTGCCAGTTCCTGGAAGACACCTTCTTCAAGCAGTGGTACAGGAAGAAGTCTGCATCCTTCAAGAAAAACATGATTTTCATGCAGGACAATGCTCCATCACACGCGTCCAAGTACTCCACAGCGTGGCTGGCAAGAAAGGGTATAAAAGAAGAAAAACTAATGACATGGCCTCCTTGTTCACCTGATCTGAACCCCATTGAGAACCTGTGGTCCATCATCAAATGTGAGATTTACAAGGCGGGAAAACAGTACACCTCTCTGAACAGTGTCTGGGAGGCTGTGGTTGCTGCTGCACGCAATGTTGATGGTGAACAGATCAAAACACTGACAGAATCCATGGATGGCAGGCTTTTGAGTGTCCTTGCAAAGAAAGGTGGCTATATTGGTGGCTGATTTGTTTTTGTTTTGTTTTTGAATGTCAGAAATGTACATTTGTGAATGTGGAGATGTTATATTGGTTTCACTGGTAAAAATAAATAATTGAAATGGGTATATATTTGTTTTTTGTTAAGTTGCCTAATAATTATGCACAGTAATAGTCACCTGCACACACAGATATCCCCCTAAAATAGCTAAAACTAAAAACAAACTAAAAACTACTTCCAAAAACATTCAGCTTTGATATTAATGAGTTTTTTGGGTTCATTGAGAACATGGTTGTTGTTCAATAATAAAATTATTCCTCAAAAATACAACTTGCCTAATAATTCTGCACTCCCTGTATAAATCCTAGCACAAAACACAATCACAGAGTTCTCAAACAAGGTCTGGGTCAGCAACATTTCCAAAAGTCTCCATTGTATGGGTCCTAAAATAGGATAGTAATTTGGATGCCAGGCATAAATTCAGGAGATTTTACATGTTCTAATACTAAAATACATCCTCAGACAGCCAAATAATCCCACACAAATAAGCGTCTAAAATACTCTAAAACATATTTATTTAGGGACTTTTTGACTTCTCTTGGATCCTATCCCTCCTCTGTCTCCCTTCATGTATTTGTCCCTATCACAACAAAACCTTGTCACCACAGTAGCTGTGGCCACATAAATCAGTCGGGCCAGCATCATCTGTTCCCAGCTGTTTACCTCCAGCCAAACAAAGAAGTCTGCCTTTTTGTTGTCGCTGGGGTGGAGTGCTGCGTCGGCTGAGGGCTGTTATTCAACAGTGCATGCTGCCATCCATCCCCCTCGCTGAAAAGGCCAATTCAACACAGACAATCAATGGAATGGGTGAGGAGACAAGGAGGGAAGATGTCACTGTGGGGGTTGTTGGACACTTAGAAACTCTGAGCAATTCTTCTTTCCCAAAGGAGGCAAGACAGGGTACAAAGGCGGCACATCACAAGCAAACGCAAAAAGCAAATAAATAGTTGTGCCTCCCCTCTCTTCTCAGCTCAGGTGTATGCAGGAGCAGCTCTCTGGGGAGGAGGGGATTCAGTTTGCGTCTCCAGAGGAGGCTTAGCGAGCGTCTGTGGGAGCTGCGAGGTCTCGTTTGCATCTGCAAATGAGACAGAACCCGGCTGGCCCGTGTCACCTTGGCAACAGGCCATCAGCACCTCCCTCTCTGCTATATTAGCAGCCATGGTTGTCTGTCTGCTTGTCAGTCTGCACCCTGCCTCCCTCCATCCCTCCAGTGCTGGTCTCATCACCACAACAGCAGCTGTAGCACTGTCTACCTGACTAGACCCACAGAATTAACCAATGCCCTAAATCTTTTATTGACTACGTCAAATAAAGGCCGAAAAAAACCCCAAACAGCATTATAAAAGATGAATGCCTTAGGCTTTTGTCAATGTACAAGTGAATCCAACTCAAAGCAAAAGAATTGGCAGCGGCAACATGCTGTGGTCATGAAATTTGCATGGTGTTTCTGTGCCAAGCGATGAGAGACTGGCAGCCTGGGTTCCTTACACTTTTTGGGGGGTTTTTCTTTGCAAATATGTGTTGGTCATTTAAGCGTCTGCCAACAAGTTGCATACAGACACCAGGCAGATCTATGACACTGCAACTATCATTGTTAGAAAAACCATATGGAGCTTATTAAAACATCTTTTGTTTCTTCAGTACTGCTCTTCTGAAGTATTCTAATGTTAGGTGCACTGCTCAAAGTGAGCTGATGTTTCAGTGTCATGTGTCAGACCAATCAGCGACAAAATGCTGCACATCATGTTTCTCTCTTCCTCTTTGGAGAACTATTTTTAAAACATCCGGGAATACCAAATGCTGCCTGTCAAAATACTCTGTGACCATGGAAGTTTTGATGTCTGTCATTTTTTCTTCAACTTCATCGTTATTGTTGTTTTTCTCTAAACTCTTCAGTGGAAAAAAGCATGTGTAGATTATACCTTCTTTCTTTCTTTCTAAGCTTCTTCCTCCCCTCCCCTTCTTTTGACATGCCACATGCTTCCTGTTTACTCTTCACACAACTGGAAAAGAAAAGCAGTGTTTTTGGTTTGGGTTTGGCTCTTCAGTTTTCCTCATATGCCAAAAGCAACCTGCATAATAAAAAGACAATGAATTAGTTCCACTACATGAATTAGTGTTAAGTTAAAGCAAAAGGATATATGTTTTGCTGAATGTCAGTATATGCATAAAACCTTGCTTGACTAGAATTCAGCATGTAGTTAAATCCAATTGTAGACAGAAATTTGCATTGTATGGAATTACATTTCTTAAGTAAAGAGTAATACAAGGCTTCAGCTCAGTGTTTGCTCACTTCAATAACCATGCTGAAAATGAGTTTCCTACATGAGAGACAGTTTTATTTCAAGACAAAACATACAAAGAATTGAATTTTCTTTAAATGCTTAACTGTGTAAAGAGGACTGCTCAGAAGCTCTACTAATGGTTTCACCATTTAATATAGACTTGGTCATGACACTTGGGCATGATAATTTACCCTAAGTGTAATACTTAGATGTTAATGTGACCTCTTTGGGTATTCATGTAAAAACAATCCAACACCTTCTGACCTTTGAGCCTGAGTGCAGAGTGGTTATGTTTGCCTTGGTGACTAGTGTAATGCTAGCCCCAGTGCTGCGGCCACAGGCTGCGTAACTTAATCACATCCGGTGTGATTGGCAACACTGATGAATGTCCACTTTGTTTGCTCAGCCCATCCATCCATCCCCCCTCGTGTTAGGTGCAACCAAGACTAAATCTAATTAAACAAGACCACCAACCCCCAGTGCTATGTCAACATTAGTAAGGGAGTCATCATGGCCAATGTGTATACTGTAGCAGGTGTGATTCCTTTTATTTTCTTTACCTCACACAAAAGGATCAGTCCTCCCACGTGTGACCCACTTTTCAGAAATCCTCTAGGCAATGAGCCACACCTCTAGCCGCCTTGGCTGATTTTTTTTTATCACAAGTCACAGCACTTTTTTTAATGGATCCTGTGGAGTACAGCTGTTGTAGTGCTCATTGACTCTTTGTCACCGTGGTAGAATCATCTTTAGTCGTGAAGATAAATTAGAAATGGATCAAAGCAAAGTAAAGCAGTGACAACAAGAAGACAAGGTCCTTGTGTCTTTTTGCTTTTCAGTGTGTTGTTCTCAAGTAGGCCCTTGCTGATACATAATGCACACACGCGCACACACACACACACACACACACACACACACACACACACACACTGCTGTAGCATTTGCAGTTACTAAAATGGTACAGCTATCCTTATTATGCAAATTAAATGAAAGAGTGATAGCAAATATATATATATATATTTTCTGAACCCAGAAATTATGTAAAAATGCAACTAAAATAAAAGCTACAACAGAAGCACTCCATGCTAGACTGTGTAATGACCAAATTTGAATAAGTTCCACCAAATACTGCCTCAAAGCAGATATAATTATCATCCACTAAATTTAAATGTTTTTTCAAGTGAAAAGAAACAAAAGTAGATTTCATATGTATATCTTATTGTTATTGTTATGTCAGCATATAAACTAACTTCCCCCACCCGTAGTGTCCCAGCAAATTCTTTTTTGCATGTTTTTTTTTTCTCTTTTGTGTATTTTTATTTGTGAATTTCCCTAAATATTTGTGTTTCTCTTTTTTACAGTTTTTCTCAATCGGTTCGACTCAATTCTCACAGCAGAAAAGTCATTATCACCCCTGTTAATGCATTTCTCAAAGCAAAAACAAAAAAATCAAAACAGTTTTCATAACATAGAATCACCTCTGCAAAAGACACTCAACCGCTCAAAACCTTATGCACATTTGTCAAAATATGAATAGTCAATCACTTCAACTCTGTGTTACTATGCATAAGAGCATCTCTGAAAGCACAAGACATCTGACCTTGAAGCAGATTACAGCGACAGAAGACCACACTAGGGCCACACCTGTCAGCTAGGAAACGGAGGCTACGTCCACACGTACCCGGGTATTTTTGAAAACGCAGATTTTTCTATGCATTTGCACCTTTCGTCCACACGTAAACGGCGTTTTCAGTCACTGAAAACGGAGATTTTTAAAAACACCGGCCAGGGTGGATATTTTTGAAAACTCAGTTTTTGCATTTATGTGTGGACGAGAAAAACGGAGAAAACGCAGCGTCAAAGGTGTGCGCCTTTTTTGATGTCACACTGTGCGCCACGTCATTGTTTCGGTGAAATGAATTTCTACAATACTGTTACTGTTAATTGTACTCTCTGCAGTGTTTAAATGCTTACATATACACACACAGTTACTGTCCCTCCACACATACGACTCAGTTCTGCTTCTATGCCCCAGCTTTGTTTACTATTTCCCACCGAGGCTTCTAGACTTCTGATTGGCCAACATTTCTACATGGTTAGGAATATATCGCCACCTGTTGCTTTGGCATGTTCCTAGCAGCGTTTTCCTTCATTTCTGCATTTACGTGTGGACGGGATTATTTTTTAAAACGAAAATGGAAAATCTCCGTTTTCAAAAATACCCGTGTACGTGTGGACGTAGCCTGAGACGGGAAAGCGCCGTCTTCAAATGTATGCGTGGACGGGAGGCCAAAACGGAGCAAAAACGATGCGTTTTCAAACGAAAACGCATTAGTGTGGACGTAGCCTCAGGCTACATTCACACTGACTCACCAAAATTAGAGGACAGAAGGCACTGTACTGCAATGGTCTCCACAGTCACCAGATCTCAGTCCAGCAGAGCATCCTTGAGTACAGCTATCCTTATTATGCAAATTATTATGCAAATTAAATTAAATTAAATGGGAAATTTGAAGAAAAAAAAACAAACAATCCAGCTGACCACAACTGCAGTAACGAGCGTGGCCACTGTGAAAATCTGTGTGAAATCTGTGTATATATGAAGAAGAACATGAATAACCCAGTTCCAGTTCCCATTTTTAAGTAACAGTGCAAAGTCAGAGTATTGTATTTTACAATGACAAATAAAGGAACCTTGAACCAGTCAAATCCTGATCCATATATATGGTCATGAAGTTAATGTTACTTCAGATTTTTCTGATTAATTATTTAATATTGACAGACATTTGAATATGTTATGTAAGAGAGCTTGAAACCAAAGGGAAGTTAAAAGTAAAACATGAAAGATGATCTGTGTGATGATGCAGCAGAATTCTGTTTGCACACAGCTGAGAACAAATTCGGATACTCTTGTGTGCACTGCAGGTTTTATTAAGGACTAATCACTCTGTAGAAATTAGTTAAAACAAGACTTCTAATACTGATAGAAACCCAGTGGCAGCTCAGTTTAGAACTGTATATTTGGAAGATACTGAAGATAAATACAGATGGACACTGGAGAATTGGCTGTCTCCTTTGCACAATCTTGAGTTGAAACCAGAACAGTAGCATGAAGCAAGGAGAGACAGACTGAGCAAGTAAACAAAAAGGAAGTTTGCTTTTCCTAGTCAGCCATTTGGACTAAGGGCCAAGCTATGGTGTTAAAGAACTAAAACGAAGAGTTTCTAGGACTCAAAGGAAATGGTTAACTCATACGCATTTTCATCTCCAAAAGAAATGCAAACTTATCCAACTTTCTGCAGCCCTAACACCAGCAGCTATAGTGAACCTTTGCAAGGCTTTGGTAATGGTGAGTAAGCTGGACATCATAAGTATGAACACAGAATCAAGTGAAATCTATCAAATGGCTTAGTGTGTAAATTAATTTCAGGGTTTCTGCCTAAACCTTGAAGAGAGTATAATGCCATTGATGTCAAGTTTCATTCATTTAGTAAAAAAATATGAAAAAAAATATGGTCAGGCAGAGAAAGGGAAAGAGAAGGAGAGAAAACAGAAAATATTAACCACCAGAGATTAAAAAAAGAGAAAGACACTCAGTTTTTATGCTGTAATTGCTTGAAATAACTTTCAATTGCATATTTTATTAATGATGTATGTGGAAACATCCATACCATAACATCCATAAAATTAAGGGTCTATAAGGACTACCACTGTAAATCTTTCTCATTAAGAAATCATACAGTAAGTAAATTTTACTTGGTAACAAGCCAGATAATAATCATCTCTCACTGCACATCAAATCCATGTACAAGCAGAAAAACATACCATCCTCTCATTGGGTTGATAAGATTGGTCGCAGACTTTATTTGGCAAGTTAATTATGCTGGAAAAACTTTAAAGTTTGTTTCTGGTTTGATTCACACCCCAAACTGTCCTTGAAAGACTGCTGTGAGCCAGGATGACAATAACAAAGTAATGTGTGCTGATAAGGAGCAGCAAAGAAATGAAAGCCTGAAGGTCAGTCCTGGTTGTGCTGGGAGCTCCCAGAGCGCTGAGGATTCTGCTGACATCCACCGTCTTTGTTCTGCGTAATTGGCTAAAAGACTGAGCAACTATATTTACACATCCCCCGAAGAACATTAATTACAGACTGAGAGAGAGAAAGAAGTAGCATCACTTTACTGGTAGTTGTGCATATGAATGCTAAATAAGGGATGGTAGATGCAAATGGCTTATATAAGCTTTACAATTATGGATGTTCGCTTATGCTAAAATGTTTCTGAACTAAATTTGAACATATCACCTTTCACAGATGATAGGTGATATCTTCTGTACGATCACGTCTTTTTTGTTTTTGGAAATAATGGTAGCAAACACATCATAACAGCAAAATGTTCATTAACTGTATGCTCAGTTTTTTTCCACTTTATTTGCTCATAGCAGCAAAGTCTTCTGTTATGTTTAGAAACTTGGGAACATTATTTCAAAGAAACATTGTTCTTGGGATGTTAATCCTGGTCTTTGCTGAGTTCTGCTGTTAGTATTCACACAATCAACCCTATTCAGCTCCAGGAGATTTTCGTGCACCCCCTCCAAATGCAATTGGCAGAAATTATTTGTAAGAATGTAAATGCCTTTCTTTCAGGATGTCCAGAACTTTGTCAACATCCACTAGGTGGATTGGATTGTAGCGCTAAAATTAGTTATTATTTTTAACTGGATCTGGGTTTTGTTTTGTTTTTTTAACTTTTTGGTCAGGCAGAATTTTCAAAAGATTTGCAAGATCATAGTGTGTAAGAAATACTTGTGAGAGAACCACATGGTTTTCCCAAACAGCAGACATGAACAAAGACAGCTGAATAATCATTCCAGTTTTAGTTCTTTGAAGTCCATTTGAAGGGTGCACATGTATTTGGTGCATTGTATTGTAAGTCCCTGATTATACTCTGTTGCAGATATAGACACTGGCAGCTAGAGACATCACAGCTGAGCAGTTATTCCTGGTATACTCCTTTGAAGTCCAAAGCTTGGGGCGCACATGTGGTTAATGGGTTGTGATGTACAGTCAAAAACAATAAGCAGGCATGTGGACATCTGCATGGACCGTGGTGCTCACTGTCTGATGATGAAATTTAGGTCACTTGGACCCAATTTTTCAATTTAATTAATTAAATTTTATTTATATAGTGCCAAAGGGACCCTAGTGGACCCTAATACATGTGCAGGGGCTGAAGCTATAAAGATGCCTCTAGGGTATTTGCCCACACCCAGCTTTGCTGACTGTCTACATGTTGCAGTTGTTTACTTTCACCAGTGGGCAGTGAAATTATAATTTTTTTCATGCTTCTGCCTTTTCTGCTTGACTCAGCTGTCTCTCCCTTTCCT
Source organism: Mchenga conophoros (assembly GCF_057382185.1). Lineage (NCBI taxonomy): Eukaryota > Metazoa > Chordata > Actinopteri > Cichliformes > Cichlidae > Mchenga > Mchenga conophoros. The sequence continues at coordinate 22,517,555 of NC_140536.1, forward strand.
GTTCTAGCCAAGTTTTCAACCAATCAGTGTTCAACCAATGTGCAGCATCATTAGCGTCACACTGTTTTTTGGAGGATTCCATAAAATCATGGGTTTCATACATATTTGCATAGGTTCTACATAGGCATATAGCTAAAACGCCTATTATTCTGACAGCTATGGGCATATTTTAGGTGTGAGGACAACTGAAACCCAATTTAGGATTCTAGGTGTTAACACAAAGATTTCCCCACCTTTACCTGCCTCCCAGCTCACACTGTACCTAGTCCAAATGCCTGTCTGCGATAGAATTTGACCTAAGCGGCTAAAGAATGGCAGAAGACTGATGCTGTCCAGTGTAGCGAGTGATTTATTCACCATTTTTATGACCAAATAATATTTACAAAAATAAATAAGAAACTCAACTCCATAGTTAACTCAGTAGAAATAAAAATAACTGAACTTAAATCAACAGAAATTAAGGTCACAGCTACACTGACCTGGTCCTTTCTCCTCAAACACCTGCGTTCATCTACTTAAATAGTCCACTTAACCAAACAAGCTCAGCACTGGACTTTTCCATTCCGTAGGTAAGACAAACATTTCCTTACTCAATCCTATACTGCTACTCTTTCCTAGCAATAAAAACTCTAAGGTGTAGTCAATACATATCACAACACTAAATCCATTTCTCTACAAACACACTCTAAAATCAACTTTATTAAATTACAAGGATTCTCCCCCTTCTTCACCTGGTGACCTCAGACTAACCAGGAAACTATAAATACAGGAAGTGAAGCTCTATTTCCTCCTTTTGATCCTGGAACAGAGGTAGGTAATGTGAGTTCAAACTAGACAAATTAACAGTTGAAATAAATAACATGTTAACTTAACAAACTTTTCAGAATTGATTTAAATCAAGATGTTACATTACATAGTCTGTGAAAGTGGAAAACATAAACAAACCCGGGATAGTACATGTTTGCCTGCTACAGAATACATATGAGATATGGCTGAATCAAAACAAGAATGTTAACTAAGAATATGGACAAATGGTGTTCTCACCCACTTTGTCACACTTTCCCTTTTGGTAGTGGCAGCTGATCTATGATTGGCAGCTCCTAAAGAGGCAGAGGCAAAGAAATACTAGCAAAAACCAGGCTTGATGCACCGTTTCAAATTATTCATTTCATATTTAGTGGTGACTTGAACAAAATTTCATTAGGGATTAAAATTTTAGTGACCATCAAGTTATGTATGGTTAACATACACTGAGTGTGACACATGTAACCAAAACAAGAAAAGAACATTACATTGCATTCAAATGGGACAAGATGATATAATATAAAAAAAAGTATCCAAAAAAAAATTATTTACAAGATTTTTTTATGATAAAGATGTTAATAATCACTGTATGTGTGATGATGTTCATTCAAGGTTTTGTAGAGATTGGCCCAAGCCATCAAGGAGGAGATAGGGCACATATAGACATGTATGCATACATATGTTACATATAGACATGTATGCATACATATGTTACATATAGGCATGTATGCATACATATGTTACAATCACTATAGTAAGATTATTAACAATTATTGTCTGAACTGGTGAGTATTTTTCATTTAAAGAAAGAAAAGCATGGCACTGAGTTTTTATGTTTTTAATGGATAAGATGTCTTTTGCTCTTCTGCCAAAATGATAATAAATTCAGCAAAGGTTTGATTTCCCAGCTGGCTCTACTGATACTGGTTCATTCATCTAATTGTTTAAATCTAGCCATGATTCACAGGGATAGACAGGCAGTTTATTTAGTCACTTATTAAGTATTTTTAAAGATGCCTGCCCTTCCCTAAACCTTATTGCCAATCCCATCTGCCTCAGGTTTACTTTCTTTCTAGGCTTAATAAGAAAATGTGTTTTAAGCAAACCACCCTCTAGTGAACTAAATCATACAGACACACCCTTACATGTGTTTGTACAGAGCTCGGTCACATGCGAAACGCTCAAACTGAGACCTCACCTTTTCCTGCTGTTCACAGTTTGTATCCTGCTTTTTTTTTCTTTTTTTTTTTGAGTAAAAAAAAAAAATCCTGTATTTGTGGCCCTTTGCTCTGTGACACCGAGGCTGAAAACGATATGCTGTTGTGGAAGGAACTGTGTGCGTTTTCAGTAATGGGGATGGCTGTCTGGGACCTTGTTAACCACTTCCTGTTATTGTGTGTCGCAGGAAGTGGATGGTCACTACACTACAGAAGTTCGATAGCATACTTTCAATTTTTCTCTGCTGTGCTTGTGTTCATAATTTGTAACAGATAAACACAGATTGCAACAAATTCAGGAAATAGAAAAAAAAAAACTCAGAGGAAAAAGGCCAACCCCCCCCCCCCCCACACACACACACACACACACACAAAAAAAACATGCACACTTTCTTTGTACATAGTAACTCCAGCTTAGTTATTATGTGCAGTCTGAGCCAATTTGCCAAAATACCCCACTCAGCAAGCAGTGGACTAATCATTTATGCATCAGAAACACTGCAAATCAGTAAAGCACTTTTGAGCACAACCCACAGCAGCTTTAATCATCACAGTTAATTTTAGTATGATGCATTTACAGATGATGCTTCAGAGGTTAGTTTCAAAAGGCAGTTGATTAAGTATGGTGCTGTGCAGTGGTGCACAATACAGGGACTTGACCAGAGAGCAAGGAAAATATCAAGAGAATTATGATAAAAGGCTGCAGGGATGTAACAATCTGGATCATCAAGCTTTATTTCTCTGATATTTCACCCTGGAATTGTGATGAAACACTACACAGAAGGGTTGATAATAGAACACTTTGCAAGGTTTGATATTGTTTGAAACACAGAGACACCTGTGACTTGTAAATCTGACTTAAAAGGGCAATGTTAGGATGAAAAAAAAATATTTGCTGCTATGGGGAAAGAAAAATCAATTCTGTAAAAGTGTTCTATGCTACAGTAGGATCCTAATCGCCTATGTTATGGCTCTCCTGCCACAGAGAATGATATACCTGAGCAGGTAAGGAATAATTGGGATTTTCCCTGCCTTTAGAAATCATTTGTGAAACTGGGAAAGAGGAAAGGGGTAATTACAGGAGCTGCACATAACCATGAACAAAAGAGTACAAGTGATAAATTAAATCTTACAAGCACTGTTGCATTTGTCTGATGTGTCAAATTACATCATGCTATGCTTAATGTGTGACCAGTATGGCTTATTTATTTATTTATTTATTTATTTATTTTACCAGGAGTAGTGATGCAACTCAATGCAACAGCCACTCATTCCCCATGGAACATGTTTTTGTGCCTCTTGTGTATTTGGCATAAATTAACAAATGCTGTTGGGTTGTAAACTATCATTTGGCTAGAAACAACATTTTCACTCTTGTTTGTTTATTTATTTAATGATTTTCTAAAGAAAAGGTACCTTAAAAACCAGCTGAAGGAGACAGGGAAAAACAGAAACGTAGGGAAAGAAGAAAACAGTTTCTGCTAAGGAGGATAGGGAGTTGGCTGATGTAATTGAGAGAGAATGAGATGGTATCAGTGCTGGGGTCATCATAAATAAACACAGGGAGGGCACTGAGGACAGCAAAGTGTGTGAAGAAGAAATACGCCTGCCTTGTGCATGTCTGTGAGAAAGCCTTCTCCTGTACGCCTTTAAGTGTACGTGTTGTCCATGTGTGTGTGTGTAAGGCTCATCTTAGTGATGGGGGAGGGGAAGCCTTCTCTTTTAAGCCCTGGGACTGACTGACTGGTGCTCTCCTCTCTAAAGAGCTGTTTGTGTTTGTGCTGCATGGAATAGAGACTTTGCTCTCTGGGAATACCCATGAGACTGTCACCTACGCAAAACACCATCACACACACAGCGTTGTCCTCTTTTAGACTCACGCATGTCTCCCAAATGCATTTCCGCAAACGCCACGCACTCGTGAGCACACTTCTCAGTAACACATCATTCACGTCAGCAGTGAAGAGCTGGGACTCAATATAAAGTGACAGCTGAAGGGGTGATCGTGAGAGACACTCTTCTTGAATATAGAGAGCAGATGCGATCGTGAAGAATTTGCAGAATTATTAGCATTTTTCACACCATGAAGTGGAGTTGACATCCTCCCAATATAAACAGTGTCAGGTAATTTGTCACACGTACTTGTCACTGAATTAACTTTTAGACACGCCTGTGTAAGATGTAATTTGGTTTAAAGCAGGCGATGATTGCACCTACAAAACAGACACAAGTGTGACTTGATAGAAAACATTAAGTTTTTCTGGATTGGGATGGGTGGAGCAGGGCTCTGAATAAGTGGATTTAGTAACTGTTCCCTTCCCCCATTTGAGAAAAAGGCTGAAGTCTGTACTGGAGATAATGCAGATGATTTTGCTTAAATGGCCTCAAACACGCTTCAGTACTTCCTGTGTATTAAAAATGCTTGAGAGGAGAATAAATACAAAGCTGTTGCTGGTTTATTTATCATACCTCACATAGCACCTATTTCCTTTTTTAAATACACAAAATGACGTGCTAATCTCATTCCAACAGCAATCTTTCTCGATTGGTGCTAGTAACATTTTTGTTAATGTTTAACAATCCAAATCAGAATGAATGCAGTCAGCACACCTATCAATCACAGCAGTCTAAGGAGTGATGGTTTGAAAGCTGCGACCCAATCACAGCCATTCATTATTAAGTGGCAGATTTAACTGCAAACTATGTCAGCCCTTTTGACACTTTTGACGTACAATGACAATTTTTCCCAGCAATGACTGAAACGTAGCGCAACACCAGTAACACAGAGCTAAACTCCCTTCTAGCTGAGAAAGGAGCTAGCAGGCAGCATAAGGCCATGTGGAGTTAAGATTCATCTTTTGTGAATCTTAACTTATTCCATGTCTAAAAACAATGCTTACTTTCAAGATTCAATCATCAACCACATTTTAAAAAAAAAGAAAACATCTCTGAATCATTGTAACAAAAAATTCACCTGGCTCTGACTTTTTGCACTACATTTTAGTGACTAGCCTGATCAGCTGCTCAGTCCATTGAGCATCTTGGCAAGTAAACAAAAAATGGCTGGTTGTTCAGTCCAGCAAAGCAGTGATATCACATGTGTCTGGCCACACCTCGCAATTACACCAATTGCCCTTAGAATTATTTGCCAGTGCAATGACAAAGGCATGAACCCTCAGCAGCTCTCTATAAATGTATCAGGAGACATGGCCAACACACCACTGGGAAATAAACGTAGGGTTTTACAACCGAGTGGACATATATTTTATTTGGAATATGATTCTGGGATTCCATGGAGTCTTAAGATAAACACATTATGGAAATTTTGGGTGGTGCAGATGTGGTAGGTGAGGCAGGTTAAGTAAGAGTGAATACAAAAACAAATGCATTTATTTCTTTAGGTAGTCTGCCTGAAGCTAATATGAAGCCCAAGTCCCTGGGAAGCGTCTAATAGTCAAGGGGATCCATCTAAAAGCCAGCTCAAGTGATTTTCCACCAGAGAAAATCTTTTGGGTGTGAAGAACTCACCACCTGTAGGAAAAATACTTGCTGACACATCACGTTCACTTTTGAATATTTCTGATTTGACTCTGTAAATTTAAAAAAACAAACAAAAAAACCTATACAGATGGCTACAACATGAAGTCCTGCACATATGCCATAAACACACAAAAGTACCGCAGACGGAGACAGACATCTGCTTTGAAAGCAAGCATGTTGTGGCTAGTGTACCTGGAAACAGCGTCTGGAGAGCCCAGGGACTGAATGAGGCCTTTTGAGATGTGGGTGGTGAGGGGTAGGTCTATTGTTAAGGACAGCTGGGCTTCTTGTTTCTTGGTTACTCTCTGGGGGCAACAGGCACCCAATATGAGGAGATAGGGTTTCTAGCAACTCCCTCGCTGCTCTCCTCACATCTGTAGCTACACTGACTGTCTATCCTTCTTTCCAACAGTACTTACAGACTCTCAGGTATGACAAAACCTTTTGTTGTATTTAAGTCTGGACATGCACTAACATGTAGCAAGAAACTTTATTTTTGGAATATAATAGTAAAGAACCTGTATTGTACAGGACTCTGTAAAATAATATTAGACTGAAGAAGTTAGTTGTTGTTGTTGTTCCTTAGGTATAAACAGAGCTGGGCGTAGCTTTGATAAAGGAGGAAATTTAAATAGAAAAAAGTCTTCATTTGTTTCAGTATCATCCATTAGCATTTAGTGGAAAGGTAATTCATGTGACTATATGGAGGTAATCAGCTTTTTTGTAGTATTTCGTAAATGGCTTTTCAAACAAAGCACAACGTACCGAGGTAATTGAGCACATCTTGTCCACTTCCACCCCCCCACTCCTCCACCTCTCTCCTTTTTCCCACACTTGCCTCCTTCCTACTCTGCCTGAGGGAGAACCATGAGTGGGTGAAGCGAGCCACTTCTTACACAGTGTTCTCCTTCTGTCACCATCCTTGTTGCAGGAGAGGGGAATGGAATAAAGCTCCCAAACTGGGCTATTAAAGGCTATTTTTGTCCCTGCATGCCTGTTTCTGTGGGCTCATGCTCCAAATATAGATCTGGCACAAGTGACGCTAATGAAACATGTCCCCCTTTTCACTGGTTTAAATCTACTTATGTAATCCCTTCCTCGGATCAACAGGAGCTGGCCATACCTTACCATCTGGGCCTGATCCTGCAGTTGTCTCTTCCTGTTATTACTCTCTTACCAACTCAGTCCTGCCCTGTGTTTTACTTTTTCTTTTTTCTTTTTTTTTTTTTACCCTTGGAGGTCAGGTGCATGAGGGTAAAAGTGGGAGTATGGGTGAAAGGAGCAATGTGTTTCCATTTGGTTGATGACACAGTTCCAAGAAAAGCACTCTGGGTGTGACCTACGAGTATCCTGCCGTTCCAGTGCACAGTTACGGGAGGGAGGTGACAGATCTGTAGATGACTTTGTGTCAGATATAAACACAAATAGAGCAGAGCTCTTTCTGACACATGCCATGCACACTGTGTTAAAAATAAATAAATAAACAAGTCACACAGTTCTGTTCACTTGTTGTTCTCAACCAGGGGTGTCAAAGATAAGGCCCTGGGGCCAGAATCTGGCCCACTGGACAACTTGGGAAAATGTGACGGAGGGCATAAATGTTAGACTTAATTGTACTTTTAAAAGTTTTACAGCTTTTCCTATTATTAAAGACAACCCGTATGGCAATTTATAGAACACACTCAAAACCTCAAGAATCATGAAGCAATCATTTTGAGTAAATAACAGCTGAAATATGAAATGAAATATATAAAAGAAAGGTTTATTTATTCAAATAATTAATCTTTTTCTAAGTGTTTAGTATAAACTGAATGTATATTGGCCATTCCATTCTATTAAATCTTATATTTTCCATTGTACTTTTGTAACAAAATAACATGGAAAATTTACATGTAGGAAAATCACTTAAAATTGTGGTCAACAGTGGTCAACAGAAAAAGACAGTATGTGCTGAAATCACCAGTAATCAGTTATGTCACCTCAGATGCAGCTTATTTGTCTGACCTCTTTTTGCAATGAAATTATGGTTTGAGGTCTGAATTAAAAAAATACAAAAAGGCGAGGCAGATTTTAACAATCTCTGGTTGTGATGTTTTATAGTGGGGAGGATTTTGAATGAAGCTGTAAAACAAAAGAAAGAGTTATGTTGACATGAATGATAGGATCACAGTATTCCGAACAGACACTGGATCAATTTTGGCAAACTTGGTGATTTATAACAATAAAGCACCATTCTCTTTTATTCAATAGCTAAATGTGAGTGCGCGTGGCAGCATTCCCCTGTCTCTTTGCTGAATAGAGGTACTATGGGTCAGTGGAGCAGCTGGTGACTGGGAGGAAGAACTTAACCAGGCTTCCTTTGTGGATCAGCTGTCTCTGGCAGAGCTTTGTCATTCTAAATTGGGTCCTTTACATCCAGGGCCTGGGGAGGTTTTGACATGTAAATGGAGGACTGAGAGCTCCAAAGCCCCATGATTACTCACTAAAATGCTACAGGGGCCAAAAATGGTTCCCTGAGATGTGCCACTGGAGGGGTAGAGGGGGAGATGTTCTATCTTCAGTCTGTGTTCTTACCACAGACTGAAGCGTGCCTCAGAGTCAGGAATTATGGTAATGATCTGGACACCAAACACCCTTAAGAGAGTTATTCACCCCTGATACAGGGATACACTGTGTGAGCATGCAACATGTAAACTCTGTAAAAACCCAGTGGGACAATATAGTTGGTGCAATGAATAAACCTGACTATGACACTTTGTTTATCCCCTGAGAAGACTGACAAGTAGTAGTAATGGAGAAAAGAAACGTTTCCAGTCACATTAAAGCCAGTTTGCAACATGAGATTGCTGTTGGTTTTTATATTTAGCTAAAAGTATGCACAACAACCACAACAACAATAGAGAACTTGATTTAAGCTGAGGTTCTGGAGTTTGTATGTAACACATATGTGGACAGTTCACTGTTGGCAGCATTTTATTGCATGTCATTGGATCTATCCACTTTATAGTCTTTTGTGCTTAACCTGCTCAGGTGTGGTCCATCCCTAACCAGTTTAGCTCCACCCATCAATTTCCTAGAAGAAAGGTGAAGAAATGCCCTGCAGCAATCACGCTAAATATTACACAAGATCCAAACGCTTCAGCTTTTTCTGAGAAACAAAGTGTACAATCAAAAAATATTTATTCTCAAAGTGCTGACTTTAAGCAATTACAGTTTCCACCAGATTTCGTTAGATAAGTGCAAGGTGAAACGTTCATTTTAATGGAGTCTAGTCAAATAAAATGTACTTGATTTGTATGCATTCAGTTTATACCAAGCATATTTTGAATTATTTGAATAAAAAAACTTTGATTTTATATATTTTACTTGCATTTTAATTACTATTATTATTATTATTATTATTATTATTATTATTATTATTATTATTATTATTGCTTTATATGCAAGAGGACCAAGTAATATTTTTATGACCATAGGACTGAAATTGTTTGGTATTGTCGTATTTTGTAAACTGAGAGGCTAAAAATGGGTGGATATAAAAATCAATAAATGTCCTTCTTAACATCAAAATTACAACAAATGTAAACCAAAGAAGTAAAAAATATTAGTAAGGATAAGCTGGAGGAGGTGGCTGGGGAGAGGGAGGTCTGGGCCTCTTTGCTTAGGCTGCTGCCCCCGTGACCTGGCCCCGGATAAAGCGGATGAAGATGGATGGATGGATGGATGGATATTAGTAAGCTTCCAAAAAGCTAAAATTAACAAATCACCATATATTTAATTAGTTTGTAAACAATGAATTTAAATAAAAAATAAAGAGAAAATATACTTTTTGGATATTTGTCAGAGTTAAATGTTTCAGATCCTCTAAATAAATTTTAACATTAGACAAAGATAACCTGAGCAAATACAAAATATAGTTTTTAAATGCTGATTTCACTTATTAAGAGAAAAAAGCAACCCAAACCAAATCTTTCCTTATGTGAAAAAACAATTTCTGCTTAAATCTAATAACTGGTTGTGTCACCCTTGGCAGCAAGAACTGCAATCAACCATTTGCGATAACTGGCAGTGAGTCTTTCACAACGCTGTGGAGGAGATTTGGACCACTCTTCTTTGCAAAATTGTTTTAATTTAGCCACACGGTAGAGTATTCCAGCACGGACAGCTTATTTAAAATCATGCAAGCGAATCTCACTGCGATTTGTCCTGACTTTGACTAGGCTACTCCACAACATTCTTTTTTTCTTATTTGTTCGCTTTTTGAGCCATTCACAGGTGGACTTGCTGGTGTGGTTCAGATCATTCCTGCATAACCCAGTTTGCTTCAGGGCACAAACTGATGGTCAGACCAACAGGTAAGGAGCAGAATTCATGTTCCTGTCAATTATGGCAAGTCGTCCAGATCCTGACCATCACACATTTTGGTCAGCAGTGGTTTTCACCTTGAAATTCTCTTCTTGTTGGTATTTTGTTTTGGTAGTTCTTTCTTATTGTTGAATTATAAACTCTGACCTTAACTGAGGCTTGAGTCGTCAGTGCACTGATGAAGTAATTTGAGTAGGCGGTCCACTCCTGGGAAGGTTCAACACTGTCCTAAGTGTTCTCCATTTGTGAATATTCGCTCTCATTGTGGCTCATGTATTGCCCAAAGCCTTAGAAATGGCTTGTACCCCTTTCCAGACTGATTGATGTCAGTGATTTTGATGAATGTGTTTTTGAGTTTCTTTACATTGTGGCATTATGTGTTGCTTTTTGAGATCTTTTAGCCTACTTCACTTTGTCAGACAGGTTCTATTTAAGTGATTCAACAGCTCTGGCATTAATGTTGCCTAGGTGTGGCTAATGAAATGTTGTTAATCTCTGTTAACTCATGAGTAAGTATGAGGGGCAATTACTTTTTCTCCCTCAATAAACGGAATCATCATTTGAAAACAAATTTTGTATTTAGTTGTGTTATATCCGGTTAATTGGGTTATCTAGTATTAGGATATATTTGATGATCTGAACCACTGAAGCGTGAGAAATCTGAAAAAACAAAAAACAAAAAGAAATCTGGAAAGCGGCAAGGACTTTTTCATGACACTGTACAATAAAAAAGTGCATGAAAACCATCTAACAGAAGCCTAAACTTTAATCATTTCAGCAACTCTATAAAATGAAGCTGACAGCCGAACAGCAACGCCCCAGTTAGGTGGTTATTACGTCTGTGTGCCACATGTGTGCATGTGCACAGGCTGCAAAGTGCCCAACACTTCCAACTCACTCACTTGCAGAAGAAGCTGTGCATGCGTTTAAATAGATTTGCAACACTGCTTTAACCGAAAGAGCAAATAAAAACAACTTGGTACTTTTGAACATGCGCCAGAGCTTCAAACATATTGCATTTACACAAACAAAATACACCGTGGCCTGAATAATGCACATCACACATCTGGAGCACGTCTGTCTCGTATTAGAAAGAGAGAAAACCAACAGCACAGAGCTGCTGAGTGGCAAAAGCAGCAGACATACAGGAAGTGAAATTTGCTCAATATACTGTAGCCTGGGGCAGTTCGAGGCATAATTGCTGACACTCCTAGCTTGGGCCATTCTGTGCTGCTGTGGTCAGGGAAACCCTTCTGTTATTGACAGCTGCCTGATGCACGACACACAAAAAGGACATGACACGATGCATGTAAACGTGGATTTATCCTTGTCCTCTATGCTTGCACAGCTTATTATAGAAGGAATCTAGCAGTATAATAAACTAGGAATTCCTGCCTGCTGTGGCAGTGCTTCTTTCCAGGCTGCCCTACTTTCCGCCTGTGGCTGTTGACTTGGATTATTTGTTCTGAATGGCCACGTAGCATAGTTTTTTTCTTTAGTTTTCTGTTAATGAAGAAATATGGTAGCTTGGCAATTGGAGCAAAGAATACTTATTCCTATTGCAGTGGATCTGCAATTAATATTTTCCCTCAGCGTCATCACAGTTGTGAGGTCAGGACTGTGTGTATAAAGAAATGTTTTTCACAGTCCTTAGAGAAGACTGTGATAATGAGCTTGAATTATCAGCAGTCCAAACAGCTTAAGTTGCAGAATGTGTTTTAGAGCTGTAAAGCACTTGATAATATGTTTACATTTAATACCTATCAAACAGTATCTGATCCGATGCATCTTTGCAGTACGCTGACGCAGTAAGAGAGAGGGGGGGGCACGGGAGTATGGGGGGTAAGGAGATGAACAGAACAGCAGATAATGACCTCAGCTTCCATCTGCTGGGCACCGCAGGGCGGAGACACCTTCAACCTGCCATCGGTCGGTCGCCACGGCAATCTGCCGCTCCCCATCGTCCCAGTGACATCTGCTTTTGGGTGACTGAAAGATGAATGCAGTACCAACCGCATGGGCACAGAACAGACGTCACACGGACCTCTAGACGCGCACACTAACACTGCGGCACAGATGGCCACAGACACACTACTGTGGAGATTACAATCCAGGCATTCTCCACTGCCTCTAACCTCTCAGTAAAGTGGATGTAAAATAATCACAGATTTGTACCACTGTTAGCTGTGACTATGTTTTGGGTCTCTTCCTAAAGAGATGGCATAGACTACTACTGGCTGGCATTTCAAAAACCCTGCCTCAGTGCCGTTTATTTTGGCTATCTAATATCCAACCTCCTGTTACACTGCTCACACATGACATAAGCTTCTACTGTTTTATGAAATCAGCATAGTGTTTATGCCTGTTTGAAATCATGACTCTGTTTGTTTTTAAGAGTATGGGGATTAAATGTCTTTGTTTACTAGTACTATGTATCTATGGCAATATCGTTTCGCTTGACTAGAGTCCCCAGCTACAGCTGTCACAGTTATTTAGTGCCTCTGCGGTAACCTTGGAAACACCCATCCTGCGTACAAGTGTTTTCACAAAGTGAGATCCTGATAAACAGGTGACGAGCTGTGAATATGGTGATTACATACAAAGCAGTCGGGGAAAAAGTAACAAAACCACCTTATGTGCTGAGTTCACTTTGAGGAGAAGGACAGCTGAAGAGAGCGAGAAGAGAGGGAGAGAGAGCTGGGGGGGTGGGGGGATTAAGGGGTGGGGCGGCAGTGACAGGGGAACAGTGGAGCAGAGAAAGCAAAGGGAAAAAAAGGGGAATTCAGGTCAGTGTTGTGGATTATACATGCTGGGCTGGACATTTTGATCTATCTCTGGTTTGTAGAGAGAATGAAACACTGGGTGAGAAAGGCCAGTTGAGTGATAGATGGATAAAAAAGAAAAAGCGGGAGAGTGAGAGCACGAGAGAGGAGCTGCAAAGTGACATGATCAATTGTAATTGGCTTTCATAATTTCTCAGGGAGCAGGACTGAAACTTTGTCGCAATCATCTCATGAGACAGCCAGTTAGATTTAAAGGGGGAGCTGACAGGTTATGCTTGGCTTGAAATATTACTCAATTCCCAGATAGATAAATGTGATCCCAAATGAAACTGCTCTTTGAAATCAAGGAGGTTAAGCTGAAAGGGGTATTTTTGAGAATCAGAAGTTGAAAAAGTAAACTCAGCCTTAGATGCAGAAGAGCACCAAGCGTTAGCAGAAACAGGCTAATTTCACTGGGTTGACTTGCAGGGATGACTGAATGTGTACTGTAGTTGGGTTAAACAGAGCTATTTAGAATCAATAAAAGCCATTTTTTTGGTTGGCAGAAAAATAAAATATCTGTCAGACCAGAGTCAGAGGTATCCAAATGTGAAAGTGTGTCAACAGTTTGTTTACTGGGTCAAGAAGAATCTAGGTCATCCTGGACACAGATGTTTGTTTTTCTGTGATCCTGCTTGATGACCCTAAGTTGACCACAGAAATATCTGAGTCTAGTAAATAAACAAGCTACAGCCCAAAATAATTGAACAAACTATCTTAATTTTAAATATGAAGATTTTTTTCAGTGAATATCCATAGATGTTAGAAAATACCGTTTTTCCTTGAGATGCTCTACCAGGCCTTTACTGAAGCCACCTTCAGCTGCTGCCTGTTTGTGAGTGTTTCTGAAGTGAGTTTTGTCCAGAATAACTCTAAAGCATGCTCTACTGGGCTGAGATCAAGTGGCAGACTTGGCTACTGAAGAATATCCTATTTCTTTGGTTTAAGAAAGTAGTGGGTTGCTTTAGCAGTATTCTTTGGGTCATTATTAACCTTCTCTGAACTTTTTTTCAACATTTGCTTTTCAGTCCCATACACTTCAGAGTTCTTCCTCTTACTCATATCTGCAGTCATAATATCGTCAGTAAACACTAGTGACTTAGATCTACTTGTGTATTCTGACTGTACCTACATGGACATCTTCACCTTTCTGCACTCCTTCCTGACTTCTTTTGGCTGCTCACTAAAGGATTCCCCACAGCGGATCATTTGCCTACATCTCACCCTATCCCGAGGATCCCCTTCTGTCACACCAACCCTCTGCATGTCCTCCTTCCCTACTTCTCTGTGATCTTTTTCTTTTCCTTCTGCCTGGCACTTCCATTGTTTAATCATCTCAACCAACTTTGTGTCCAATCCACTAAACTCTGCTTGTCTCTCTGAAATATAAAAATGTGTCATTGTCCAAAAAGTTACAAACCTAACTCTAAAAATCACATCTTACCCATCTGACATTTAAAGGGCTATCACCTCTGTTTTCAAGCTGAATCATGTTAATTTAATGTGGGTGGATAAGTGAGAGTGTCCTATTAAAATTCAAGTTAGAGTTTTATATTCTCACATTGTGCTCCTTGTCTCATTGCCATTAGATCTGGCGTCTCAGCAGGCAGGCATGTCCAGCCTACAGTTCAGATAATTTGTTTTTATAAGCCCACCTGTAACATGACTTTGCCCATATCTAATAACATTAATCAAACATATCCTATTGCAACCTTTTTAAATAACTCATTTTAATTTGAAACGGTCATTAGTTCACCTTTTTTCATATTTTTCTGTGCCATTCTCTTTTTAGCTTTTCTTTAACCACGATGTGGCAATGGAACTCAAACTCTTTATTCGGCTGAAAGAAACAGCTAATGCTTTCAAGTCTTGAAGATTAGCTGACCTGACCTCATGATGAAACACTATCTGGTTTTTGATTAGCCATGTAAAATGTCACTTCCATACATTAGCTTCAGTTACCAGAGGCCAGTGAACTTGCACAACGGATGAACTAAACCTTTTCAGCTGCATAAAAGCGATCCATGGTATTCTAAATTGATCCACTGGTTAGTGTTCGTCTACACTCTTTGTTCCTATTACAAAATTTCAGTATGATCTTCAAATTATATCTTGAATGTTACTTCATGTGACTTTTGAAGAGATGAAAAAAGATCCTTTTATAAATACCTCTTCTTCTTCTGGCTACTCCGTTTACAGTGGGGCAAAAAAGTATTTAGTCAGCCACCGATTGTGCAAGTTCCCCCACTTAAAATGATGACAGAGGTCAGTAATTTGCACCAGAGGTACACTTCAACTGTGAGAGACAGAATGTGAAAAAAAATCCATGAATCCACATGGTAGGATTTGTAAAGAATTTATTCGTAAATCAGGGTGGAAAATAAGTATTTGGTCACCTCAAACAAGGAAAATCTCTGGCTCTCACAGACCTGTAACGTCTTCTGTAAGAAGCTTTTCTGTCCCCCATTCGTTACCTGTATGAATGGCACCTGTTTGAACTCATCATCTGTATAAAAGACACCTGTCCACAGCCTCAAACAGTCAGACTCCAAACTCCGCCATGGCCAAGACCAAAGAGCTTTCGAAGGACACCAGGAAAAGTATTGTAGACCTGCACCAGACTGGGAAGAGTGAATCTACAATAGGCAAGCAGCTTGGTGTGAAAAAATCAACTGTGGGAGCAATCATCAGAAAATGGAAGACATACAAGACCACTGATAATCTACCTCGATCTGGGGCTCCACGCAAGATCTCATCCCGTGGGGTCAAAATGATCATGAGAACGGTAAGCAAAGATCCCAGAACCACACGGGGGGACCTGGTGAATGACCTGCAGAGAGCTGGGACCAAAGTAACAAAGGTCACCATCAGTAACACACTACAACGGCAGGGAATCAAATCCCGCAGTGCCAGACGTGTTCCGCTGCTGAAGCCAGTGCATGTCCAGGCCCGTCTGAAGTTTGCCAGAGAGCACATGGATGATACAGCAGAGGATTGGGAGAATGTCATGTGGTCAGATGAAACCAAAGTAGAACTTTTTGGTATAAACTCAACTCGTCGTGTTTGGAGGAAGAAAAATACTGAGTTGCATCCCAAGAACACCATACCTACTGTGAAGCATGGGGGTGGAAACATCATGCTATGGGGCTGTTTTTCTGCCAAGGGGACAGGACGACTGATCCGTGTTAAGGACAGAATGAATGGGGCCATGTATCGTGAGATTTTGAGCCAAAACCTCCTTCCATCAGTGAGAACTTTGAAGATGAAACGAGGCTGGGTCTTCCAACATGACAATGATCCAAAACACACCGCCCGGGCAACAAAGGAGTGGCTCCGTAAGAAGCATTTGAAAGTCCTGGAGTGGCCTAGCCAGTCTCCAGACCTCAACCCCATAGAAAATCTATGGCGGGAGTTGAAAGTCCATGTTGCTCGGCGACAGCCCCAAAACATCACTGCTCTCGAGAAGATCTGCATGGAGGAATGGGCCGAAATACCAGCTACTGTGTGTGCAAACCTGGTAAAGACCTATAGTAAACGTTTGACCTCTGTTATTGCCAACAAAGGTTATGTTACAAAGTATTGAGTTGTATTTTTGTTATTGACCAAATACTTATTTTCCACCCTGATTTACGAATAAATTCTTTACAAATCCTACCATGTGGATTCATGGATTTTTTTTTCACATTCTGTCTCTCACAGTTGAAGTGTACCTCTGGTGCAAATTACTGACCTCTGTCATCATTTTAAGTGGGGGAACTTGCACAATCGGTGGCTGACTAAATACTTTTTTGCCCCACTGTACGTCTCCCTATAGCAGATTGTCTGCCTCAGTCTCACACTACCCCTGCTGTCACACAAACTCTCTGCATGTCTTCCTTCACTATATCCTTAAACCTTCTCTCTGGTCCTTTACCATTCATAGTCCCTACATTCAAAGTCTCTACTCTCACCTTCAGGCTTCTAGCTGTCCTTCCCTCTCACTGACTGTGAATATGCCTTCCCCCTCTACTCTTTTTTTGTCTTCATCAAACAGTACCTTAGTGTCCAGCACCCAGCAGGGGCACGAGAAGTACACTGGATTGTGGCTCCCACTATTAATTGGTTACATTTTAATTACTTCAACTTCAGAAATGAACTTTATTTCAACCTCAAACAATTTATGCCCCATTTGGCACGAGTTTTGTTTAGATCAAGGGTGCTGATAGTGCCAACCAGGGGACCTTGCTAATATTATGTGAAGCCTGCATGACAAGAAAATAAAGAGAATAAAGAGAAAAACTACAAAAAAACCAATAGAACTAAATAGAAATTTTTACAGTAGTGCTTACACTTGTTTGGCTTGTATTTGTTTTTTCATAGAAACAAAAACATTGTTACTCTACAGCTGACTTCTGGAACTCTTGCTATCCTGTTTCTTGCACTACAGTCTTCAAATTCAACATCACACTAAGAAGATTCCACCCTCTTCCCCCAGCCATGTGTGGCAGCCCACAAAACACACACACACACACACACACACACACACACACACACACACACACACACACACACACACACACACACACACACACACACACAAAATCACATGTTCCCTAGTACACACATCATAGGCACCTACTCACACGTGCCTCCTTGCTCACTACATGAACACACACACATTCAGATCCTGCTGTGCCTGTAAAGTCAGCATAGCTCTCAGAAATTCCTCTAACACCTCCTACCCCATGCACACATACACATTTGAACACGCATGCACGCACTTGTGTGAACCCACACAATTAATGTGAAATCACATCCATCTTCCACCCCGCTGCCCCTCCCCTGTTCTCCATTACAAATAGCTGAGGATTGCATTCTCTCCCTCTAGCTTTGCCTGATGTTGTTTTTACATGTCTTGTTGTGTGCAATACTCTCCCTTATGTAAGACAAAATTACCCAACATGAGTGTTATTCTCAGTGGGGGTGATTGCACTGGTGCATTCCAAACTCAATGAGTGATGGAAGGAGATTGAGAGAGAGGTGAGAGAGAAATAATTTTTCCTTAATGATTATCTTCATTGCAGCCCTGCTGCACTCAGTGGTCTACAATGAAGATAAGGGAGGGAAACTGGAGGGATAGAGGTATCCTGCAAAAGCCATGAGTCAAAATTAAACTCACAAGCACCTGCTGAGCTACCACAACCCCCTAGAGTCAACAATGTTAAGTGGATTACTTCTTTGCAGATTTAACCCTTACTTTAGCATGAGTACTGAGGAGTTTTGATAAACACTGACCAAAAGATAAGCAGGCACTGTGTGCAGTTCAGATCCTGTTTGCTCTTTAAAGAATCACATGTGCTAAGAGAGGGATCTGAGAGTCAGTAATATAAGTTCTGGGGGTTTTTGTTTCAGATTTTCCTTCATGTACAGTACTGTGCAAAAGTTTTGAATCTCTCCTAATTTTTTTTTTTTTTTTGCTGCTAGGAAAATGGAAAATATATAGAAATACAGTACAGAAATACCTTTGAGTTTGAAAGTCAATATTTGGTATGGTCACCTTTGCTCTTCAGCACAGCGTTAGATCTCTTAGTCAAGCTTTATTGTCATTTCTTTAGGTAGACTTCAGAAATGGATCTCTGGGCTTCTTGAAGGACGTTCAAAGCTCTGCTTTATATGTTGGCTGTCTTTTATTCTTTTCTCTGTCAGGATGATCCCACACTGCTTCAATAATGTAAAGGTTCAGACATCAGAGAGGCCAGTACATGACTGATAGTGTTCCATTGTATGTTTCTTTTCCAACCGGGCATGTTTTTACAGCATTGGTAGAGTGTTTTGTGTTGAAAACACTTTCCAGATATCATTGTTTTGTGGCTCAAAATCTGATAGTATTTTTTCTGTGTTCATGATTCAGTTTAACAAAATCCACAAATCAGCTGTCTGAAATGCCGCCCCAAACCATGACACAGCCTCCGCCGTGTTTTACAGATGGTTGAAGACATTCATTGTTGTACCTCTCTTTTTACTTCCTTCATACATGTTGTTAACAAATTGAACCCAATAATTCATATTTGTAATAATGTTCTAGTCTTGTGTCAGATCTTTCTTGATTTTTTTCCCAATTTCTTAAGAACATTACTTGTGGATAACTGTTTGGACCCATCATTCCTTCCTTTGTCCTCCACTTGTCCTGTTTCCCCATATTTCCAATGTCACACTGAAAACCATGGTAAGCTATACCATGTGTCCAGCTAATAGGTATGGGAATCAGTTTGCAAACTGTGTCATCTTTGGCATTTGTTGTTTCTTGAAATTGAAAATGTCTTTTTCCGATAGGCTGATAGTAACAAAATCTTACTATCAATTTTTCAACTTGGTTCTTTTCAAATTTTTCTGGTTTCTGTAGACACATCCCCGGTTCATTCCTTGTTTTGGTGCCTTTTTATACTTGAAAAATTAAATGGTGAGTGTTAACTTGCTTAACAAACAAACAAACAAACAAAGCATTCATCTGAAAAAGGAATGTTTTGAAAAAACAGCCAATGTCCAGAGAGAAATCCTGAAAGAAAGCCCAGAGAACTACTGTTGTAAACCATTATAAAAATTAGAAGAAAGTCTCATTCCTTGGAACCAAAATATAAAGAAACAAGATGTGGCTCATGTCTTTTCTACAGTATTAAATCTAAAACAGTCTCTCGGTGAGAATTGATGAACCTTTGCTCTGTGCACATCAGCGCTGAATCCAAACTTGTTATCAAACAGGTCATAATTCACATAGACCCAGCCACTTTGGTTCTGGTTGGGTCATGTTCCTTCATTCTTTTAAACATGTGATCCAAAGTGATATGTCCTCCTATCAAGTCGTTCATTGTCCTTGCACTCCTTCACGAAGACTTCTCACAGACTAAGCAGGGGGCTTAGATACTGACAGAGACAGATCCTCTATTGATAAGGACACCGAAATAGAACACTTCATTGTATAACACTGTAGCTTCTTTGTGGGCACTGGCATGCCCACATGAGGTATGGGACAGGAATAGAGAGAGACATTTGACTGATACTGGGTTATTGTTGGCAAACTAAAATGTATGTGGAATTGGGAGCGTTGCACGGTTATGAAATACTCTGAAAAAATCTAAACATGTTGAAAGAGGTGTTCAAGTGTTAACCCTATGAGTTACACACCATACAAATATTTGTACATCAAATCTGAAAGCTGCACTAATGAGTAGCTTCAGAAAGACATAAACTGGTCACACAAAGAACTTTAAAATTTGCTTTGGTCAGTTAGAAAATGCCTTCCTCTGAAAACAACAATATTAAGATGTTTCATTAATATAGGAATTAGCAAGGACATATCTCAGGTAAGTCATGTTTAAATGGTAAATGGTGTCAAACTTTGAACTTGATAGCATCAGAAGTATCAGCAGCGAGTTGCACCTCTCTTTACTGTGACGGATATTCACAGCTAAGTGGTGTAAGCAAGTCGAGCAGTCTTCAGTGCGTGAAGAGGTTGAAATAACTGAATAACTGAGTTAGTGATAAAAGGACTGCTTGTTCGGTTCAGTCTAGCATCTGACTTGACATGACATGTGGTCTAGGAGTGCTAATGTGCAGGGTCACAAGGCATCAGGGCGTATCTCCTTCTAGAGTATGATCTGTTATCAGACTGACTTTTTTAATGTTACTGGTGATTTGACTGCCACATTGATTATTTTAGGAAGCAAAATTCCATTTGACAGTTAGAGATTAAAGTAAAATCAATTATTTTGTATTTTGAGAAAAACGTTACACAACTGAATTGTTGTTACATAATGACATATGTTACATAATGACAATTCATGATTGTTTGGTCATTTATATGGTGTATTGTTAATGATGTATACACATTTGCCCTTTCTTAAAATACGAAATACTGAACATCATTTCAAATTAAGACAGAAAAATTAAAGACAAGAATCTCCCGTGGATCATGTTGGCTTTGACACATTGATCTTGTCACCGTTCCCTCGCTGAAAAAGTCTTAACTGCACATACATAATAGCAGTGCTGGTCAAAGGCCACAATCCTTAGTTCCCAGGCTTGTTTGCACTTTACACACATTATTTATAATGGGATACAGAACTTGATGAATGAGCCTCCATGATTTTGCTCTCAATCTCTCTCTGTTGGGCAGGCATGTTCTGCTAAAGGGGGGCTCAGAGAAGAAAAAAGAGGAGAGTGTGCTTTTTAAATTAATCAATCCTCATTTCCCCCTCTCGTCTTAAGCAGACGGACCTCTCCTGGAGGGGGGTCTGTAGCAGTAACAGGGGGGAAAAAGCACAAAACTGTCATCTGTTTTCAGGTGGCAGAGGCCCAGCTTTAGCTGTGCATTGGCCAGGAGAGTGAAGAGATGGACAGGAAGAGTGTAATAAGGAGGAGTAGGGGGTCATAAGGATTGAGAAGAGAGGAAGGATAGAGTAGAAAAAAGGAAAAAGGGTGAGAGGCAGGTGGTGAAAGTAAGCAGGAAGAGAAGCAATAGGCAGGAGAGAATACTAGGCCCCATACTAGGAGTTGGGTCGGGATAATAGCCGAGGATCATGAGATATGCTGGTCTCCATACATGTACAAAGGCAGCTCACAGACGACAGTGCAGTGGCATACCGGGCACTGATCCAGTCTCATCCCCCCATGGGAAGAGTCTCTCGTTCCCTCTGTTGAAGTGTCTCTCTCCCTTTCTCTCTCACAAATCACTTAATTCCTATTTCTCTTTCTCTCCATTTCACTCCCTCTCATCTCTCTATTGTCATCGTTGGTCCCATGTTATCCAATAAACTCTCACTCTCAATGCTTTTCCTCACTGGTGCTCATAATCAAATTAGATGTGCTCCAAGTAGCAGGAGGAGAGACCAGTAGAGACAGACAACGCCCTTTAACTGACATTTATTTTCTCAATAACTTGTGGTTTTGGCAAAGAGAATGGTAGGTGTTACACTCCCATAGAGATGCATCCGCACACATGTGTATTAAATAGGTTTAAGATAATGACAACAAACTCAGCGTGAGTTTCCGCTCAAGGTCTACGAGCTGCATTTCTCAGAGAAATTACAGGTCACTTTCGGTGTGTTTACAACCACACATCCTTTTTGTCACATGTGGTTGTCACTATAACTGTAGATGATTGTGTGTGTGTGTGTGTGTGTGTGTGTGTGTGTGTGTGTGTGTGTGTGTGTGTGTGTGTGTGTGTGTACATATATGTGCTAACCTCTCAGATCTCAAACTGACAACAACACCAGTTCACACGAAAATACAATATTACACAAATATGATATATGTATATATAAAAATAAATAATACTTTTGTAACATTATCAGTGGTTACCTGAATTGCTGACTTACAGGAAATTAGAAGTCAACAACTGTGATAAAAAATACATTTTAATGATTCAAAACTTTGCTTTTTATTGCTTTGTATTCACTGTATTCTGGACTAGATTTGAGTCCCCCGTGATTCTTTAAAGAGTAAACAGGATCTGAACTGCACACAGTGCCTGCTTTTCTTAGTTTTTATATTGTTGTTTTAAATAGAATACATTTGGTTTTGGTTTGGTTTTATGATCATAAGTGGTTTGATTTTTCTAGTTCCTTTACATTCTTTTTTCCTCTTTACCTTTGCTTTCTGACCAGTATCTATTTAAAGCTGTTTTGTGTGTGTTTATGTGTGTTTTTGTGCATGCGCTGCTCTGCTGCAGTACAGCACCGATCATTATTATCCATGCTACCCACATGCCTAACCCCTAGAAGCCACAGCCACTGTTTATCCAGCCCACCAAGCACATGAGCAGCCATAATGACACTAATTGCCCAAGAGCTCACTCTTCCTCTGAGTGGTTTTGAACTGCATTGTGCCTTAAGAGCCATCTGTGTTCCCATCCTAAATCGATTTGTCTTTAAAATTCCAAAACTACAAGAGGACAGGGAAAGGCACCACTCTTATTCATAAATAATGTGTGTTTGGCATGAGGGGTGTGGGCTACTGTTTCTGTGTCTGCTTGAGCTGGGAGTTGGCCCTCTCTTGCCCACTGGAGGTCTGGGAGAGTAGAGCAGCTTGTGACATCTGACCCTGCTGCTATGCAGCTTACAGAGAGGAGTGGTGGGGAAACCTGCCAAAACAAACTGATGTTTGACTTTGGTGGAATATTTCTCATCATTCTTTTCTCGTGGATAATTCACTTTATTTGCACAACAGGGAAATGGTTGTTTTCATTATGATGATATTAGTCATTTTTTTGAGTCACTTAATTGAAACACAAATAATCTTCAGCAAAAAAAGCAAGCAGTCTTTTATTTATGATTTCATGGAATCAGATAATTGTGCTTTTTATAACTAATGTAATCAATTACAGATAATTATACAATTAAGGCAGAAATTAACACATACTTTCATCCTGGATTTAACTGCTGAATTTTCCCAGCTGCCTGGTTAATCATCTGGTTTTTAAACATCAGAAAATTGTAAAATTCTCATTACAAGATCATAGTCCAACAGTTAGCATAAATGATCCTAAGGAAGTCTAACATTTCCTTCATAATGATTCCTTAAGACCTGAATATATTTAGCCAACAAAATGTTTTGGCAATAAGTTGCCTTTGTTGTGTTTGTTGTTAGCGTAATTCAAACCATAGCTACTAACCTCATGCTCTAACAAGACAACATAACCACATAATAGGAGACAACAGCTGTCCCGATGAAGTTTAAAATAAACTACATCACTTCTTCTTTTTCTTCTTCTTCTTTTGGTTGCTACCTTTAGGGGTTGCCACAGCAGATAATCTGTCTCCAACTCACCCTATCCCTATAGCCTCCTCCTCTGTCACACCAACCCTCTGCATGTCCTCCTTCGCTACACCTATGAACCTCCTTTGAGATCCTACTTTTTTCTTCCTGCCTGCCAGTTCCATTTTCAACATCCATTATCCAATATATCCACCATCCCTCCTCTGCACACGTCCAAACCATCTCAGTCTTGCCTCTCTAAGTTTGTCTCCAAGCTGCTTAGTTTGAGCATGTTCGTCTGATATACTTATTTCTAATCCTCTCCCATCCTGGTCACTCCCAATGAAAATCTTATCCTATTTTACACCTAAAGTTCAGTTCTCATAACATATCTCATCTGTCTGTGCACAAATAACCTTGAGTGTCAAAAACAGTGCTATATGTTTCAATACGTCTATTTTATTGGGAGTTAGGTCAACAAGTTTCGCTCTAACTTAAGCTTCTTCCTTTTGGCTTCTCTCGCTGTTTGAAAAAGGTATACACACTGATAGTGTTGCATTTATAGAGAGTGACTTTGGATGTTGTGACACACATGACCACTAAGCATTGCAAATACAACATTGCATGGCACTCTCTTGTCATTTGCATCAAAGAAAGTCTACATCAGACTGTGGGGGTGGTGGGTGCGGCCTTATCCTCAGATATGTTTTGCAAATAGGTAGATTGAGAGAGGTGGAATTAGCTTTGAATGGCTCTCTTGTATTTTAATGTTTCAAAGACACGAGGAAAGCACAGTAGTTCTTCCTGCAGGAGGTTAATGTGTGTCTCTGCTCACTTGTCAGATGTAATTGAAGGGAACAGCTTATGAAAATGAGGTGGCAGGGACGAGGTCTTTAATTAGATCATGGACAGAAATGAATTAGAATCACCACTCTCATTACCCACAGCAAAACTGGAGCAGCACAACAGTGAATACAAAAAACTTTAATATCTTCGAGGCTGTGTTAGGGTGTAAACTGGGTTTTAAGTGGGACTAGTGCTTTGTCTCATTGTGCCACACTTGCCAAACAATAATACATGAGGACATTGAATTTCTGTGTTAGT
Organism: Mchenga conophoros; assembly: GCF_057382185.1. Taxonomy (NCBI): domain Eukaryota; kingdom Metazoa; phylum Chordata; class Actinopteri; order Cichliformes; family Cichlidae; genus Mchenga; species Mchenga conophoros. Next base: position 22,542,138 of record NC_140536.1, read on the forward strand.
AAATGTAAGGCTTATTTCCTTCCAGATCATTATTTATTAATAGTATTATTATACTTGTGAAAGGTCAAGCTTTAGCCTGCTTAGGGGATGAATAATGCAACATAGAAAACTGAGGACATCTAGTGGTGAGTCGGACAAATATGATAATTAGAATAAAGTTCTTCTCCACATATTTTGACTTTCAAATTAGAATAATAGCTATATTTTTTTTTTTTGCTTTATTTTAATTAGTAATCACTACTAAGCATGATAATATCTCATCACAGTAGTGGAGAAAATCTGTCAATTTATACAAAGAAAAAAAAGATTAAGAAGGCTTTAATAATCCAAAATCATTTTCCTGATGATTTTTAATTTCTAGTTTCAAAAAAGCTGCACTGACCTTGAAATGCTTTACATTCGCCCCAGTGTGTAGACTCGGGCATAAAAATTCGACCGTAGTTTAATCTGTAAGGCAGAGTTTCTCCGCAGTTCAGCTCTCCCATTGGTTAATCCTGTGTGAGCGGCGCCCAAGGTTTGCCTGAGCAAACAAAAGAAAGGAAAATTTACTTACATTACGAAACGGAAGGACGCAAACTGTCTGTTGGAGAAGTGGCTCAACCAGTCAGCGCAGCCTGTCATACACGTGTTTGCTGTACTGCAACAACGTGGGCTTTCTTTACGAACAGAAAGAAATTCGTTAGATAAACACTACATCAAGGTATTTCTGGACACTTTGCTATAGCCGTTTGGTGAGTTTGTATGGATTTTTTTTTATTGACGCTGTATCTCGGAAAGTCGTTTAATAGGTGAAGAAAATGCCGCTAACTTGGTTATTGGTGTCCCAAAATTGGTTATAACCAGTTAACTGATATAATAACACGATAAATATGACATTTTTCTTGTTGGATGCTAATGAATGAATCATTTTTTTGTCTCTGTAAGTAAAATCCGTAAGCCAGGACTTCACACAAGACAGTATGGATAATGTTAGCTGGGTTACGACAGGTGAAAACTAATCAACCGACCAGTTTTCCTCTGTGAAATATGTATGTAGCAATCCTTTAACGACAAATTACCTGCGGCTAAACTCAGTAACCCGCGAAAGCTCTCAGGAGCCCCTCTGGAGAAGTTACTCTTGCGCTCTTTTTTCCCGCCAATTTAACTTCATACATTGTCAATAAAAACAATAACAAAAGTTAATGATTCACTGCGTGTTTCACACCGGTGTAATTCGATCACATGTTAACACATTCTTAGGTTTTACAATTTGGATTTACCCACTTGTGTTCGTACAGTCTCACTGTAATGCATAGGTCCGAACAATGTAAACAAATGGATGTAAACAAAGGGTTAGCCACACCTCTATAAGGAAAAACACCATCATGCTGTCAGTTTAATCAAACCATGAAACAGACAGGCTGTGCTGTTAAGTGTTATAGCTATAAATTTACTGAGCACATAGCGAAATTCTCCATTTAAATGTTGGTGCAGGGCAAGTACCTTGTTAAAATAGACAGTTTAGGAGTCATTCTGTGCAGGGTTTTCCTTGAATCTGACCCCGCCCCCAACGAACACACACACATACGCACAAACAAAATGATCTTTCTCTTGTCCTAACTTCTAGATAACTAAATTAATAAATATAACATATTATTTAACAAATATAACAATTAAAATAAGTTGTTGTTTTTTGTTGCTACAGAAATGTCTTTTAACTGTTAAACCCATTTACTTAACGTCAATATATTTAAAGGACAGTAAGGGTGGTAAGTCCCACAACTTATGTGCAGCCCTTGAAACCTGTTTGAGATGTTTTGTTTTCTTCCGATCTTGTTTGACTTGACTGGGTGATCAAGTCGGTCATTCTGACAGATGGAAGCCTGTTACATATTACCAAGAAAGAAATTCCTTTCAATTCTGTTTACTTCCTTTATTTTTATAACTACATTTTCGACTTTTATAGTCCAATACATTCCACAGCTTGGGTCTTTTTCTGAAGAAACACAAATACTAGCACTGGTTTGATACCCTGTTATGTTTATGTCGTCATCTACAAATAAAAATAATGTATTGATTCAGCCATGTAAATTAAGTCTTATCTGAAATTAAATGCTCAGTATGAGTTTGATTATCCTTACCTTAAAAGAAGGCCAAAAATGTATTAAACAACATTATTCAATTCTACTTATTTAAGTTCTGGAGTATTGGTGACAGGGTAGTGTCAAGCATAGCATACAGCAACTAAAATATCTCGCTGGACATGTGTTTATTTATTTTCCCCAAAAACACTATAGAAAATTATAGAATAAAATGTCTTTTTTTCCACTTGCAGAAGGACCCTTGGGACTTTTAATACTATTTGTCTACTTGAGTAAATAAAGCTTGTAAATGCCAGTATTGCTAAGAACTTGTCCTAGAAATGTAAAGTACATTTGTAAGTCATTTACTGGATTCCTGTTTTCTGTGTTTAGTCTTAGATGCCACTATGAAGTACATCCTGGTTACTGGTGGCGTTATATCTGGTATTGGTAAGGGCATCATTGCCAGCAGTGTGGGAACAATCCTTAAGTCCTGCGGTCTTCATGTCACAGCCATCAAAATCGACCCATATATCAATATTGATGCTGGAACCTTTTCACCCTATGAGCACGGTAAGTAATTTATAATTTACTGCTTCTAACAATGTCCTTGTCCTCAGTCAATTGCCATCAGCAGTTTGATTCAATTGTTTGATGGAGTTCTGTGGTTAACATTTGACAAGAAGCGCTGTGGGAGTGTTAGAGCCTTTAAGGTAGAGTGGTGTGGGCACAGGTTGTTTCCATACAGTGTACAGTCCCTGACCATTTTTTGAGGTGCACCTGTTTAACTGATTGCCAATGGAAGTGTAAAATCAACCAATCACATGGCAGCAACTGAGGGCATTTAGGCATTTAGATAGGGTCAAGATGAGCTGAAGAAGTTCAAACTAAGCAGCTGAATGTGAAGGAAAGGTAGATTAAGTGACTTTGTACATGACATGGTTGTTTTTGCCATCTGGGTTGGGATTTCAAAAACTGTTGATCTCTTGAGATTTTTTTATACAGTGGTCCCAAAAAAGAGAAGATATCCTGCATATTCGTGTGTTTGTAACCACAAACACCTCATATACAGACCACCGACAGTTGTGAATGTCTTGCAGCAGCATTTTTAAGCAAAAGCAAGCATTGGGTTGTACTGCTAGTGATGCATTAATGGCATTGCTTGCTTTTCCAAGTTTTTGTTGAACAAACTAAATTTAGGAATGGCATCATTCATAGCTCTGACTTTGGAGGCAAATGGAACACAACATTAGTTCACTGTGCCAAAATCACAGATCTCATTCCAATAGAGAACCTTTGGGATTTGGTGGAATAGGGAAGTTGCATCTTGGACGTGCAGTCAACAAATCTGCACCAAAGTAAGTCATACTTTTATGTCAGCATGGACCAAAACCTCTGGACTGTTTCCAACACATTGATGAATCTGTGCCACTAAGAATTACGGCAGTCCTGAAGGCAAAGGGGGTTCCGACACAGTATGAGCAAGGTGTACGTAATAAAGTGTCAAGTATATATTTATTTGTTATGTTAGTAAGCGGGGCTCAAGTGGGGCTCAGGAAGGATTTTTACCAGGTGAAAAGCTACTATGAAACAAACTGTGTGAAAACACTGATGTACTGTTTGTCTTTTCCAGGTGAAGTGTTTGTTCTCGATGATGGTGGGGAAGTGGATCTAGATTTGGGTAACTATGAGCGTTTCCTGGACATCCGCCTTATCAGAGATAACAACATCACAACTGGAAAGATCTATCAATCAGTAATCAACAAGGAGAGAAAAGGAGACTACCTGGGCAAGACTGTACAAGGTTGGATATTACTGGTTACATAACTGCTTTTATTGCCAAAACGGGCCTTAGGAAAGCGGATTTGACATGTGTGCATGCATTTCTCAGGGTTGAGTTATACAATGCAAATGCACAGATAACTATAGCTAAAATGTTTCTTTTCTTTGTCAGTGGTGCCACACATCACAGATGCTATTCAGGAATGGGTAATGAAGCAGGCAACCATTTCAGTGGATGAGGACGGTGTGGAGCCTCAAGTTTGTGTCATAGAGGTAAGCTGGGATTTATGTTGTTGGCCAAGGTGACCTGTAGTGTAAATAAATATGCTGCAGTGGGAAGTATCTTATTTACATTACCATGGGTCATTCTTTAGTCTAGTAGTTCTCAGACTTTTAAAAAAATAATGCTCCACTTCAGAAGTGGAATACTTGTTGAATTTTTCTGAAATAAAGTAATTATAATATCTACAACAAATGTATTTTTCACATAAAAATGGATAATTTTCATTCAACTTAGTTTCATTTAACATTTTTCAACTGGTCGTCCATGCCCCACTTGCGGTAGCTCCACACCTCACAGTCTGAGTACCACCGCTTTAATCATTTGTGCAATTCTGTTTTTCTAGTGATTTTGAGAAGTAGATGACATTTTCCAAAAGGATTGAAAAAAAAAAAAAAAAAAAGCTTGTTGCCTGAAGCGATAGCAAATATTGGCACCATTCAGCAGCAGGTCTGAGAAATAGCTGAACCCGAACAAATGAGTGTCACTGTGCTGCACCAAAAAAAAAAAAAAAAACAGTAAAAACTGGTAAATAGAGGGATTTAAAAAATGATTTGCTGTTGAAAGGTTGTAAAAACACTAGCGCTGTTTCTAGCCTTGGGAAATAAATGTTTTATGTATTTTTAAAAAACAGTGTTAAATCATTGTGTTATAAATCAAGTGTTTATTTTACAGTATGTGCTGCAGAATTATTTCGTCTTTAATATATTTGCAGCTTAAAAGAGTCAAGTTCTCATAAACCAAGTTAAATTATTATCCTGCCTCTAGCAGTTCTTTCTATACAGCATACTTCAAACCAGCGCTGACAGTATTATGGGCTTGGTACTGCTGACAGTGTGCTGTATTTCCCAAGTCTTTCCAAAGTGCTGAGGCTCAGCCTGTGTATTCTTGCATGTAATTCTGTGCTTTAAGCTGGTGTTTTGTGTCCACAGCTAGGAGGCACAGTGGGGGACATCGAGAGCATGCCTTTTATTGAAGCTTTCAGACAGTTCCAGTTTAAGGTGAAAAGGGAGAACTTCTGCAACATCCATGTCAGCTTGATACCACAGGTATGGTTTGCTAGTGACCATGCACAACCAAGTAGTGTTAGCAGATATTGTAGAAAAATTGATTACCTGTAAGATCACCAGATCTAATGAGTAATTTGAAATATTTTTGTTTCATTAGTCTTAAATTCATTCTTTTGGTAATTGAAGGAACGTGGTATTGAACAGGGGGGGATAATCACTTTGGACTTATATTGCACGGCCATTTATGCTTTGTTTTGTGTGGCTGTATCTTTTCTCTAAAGCCCAATACCACAGGGGAGCAGAAAACCAAACCAACCCAGAACAGCGTCCGAGAACTCAGAGGGCTGGGATTGTCTGCAGATTTGGTGGGTAGTCAGATTAAACTGATTCTTATATCTGCAAGTCAAATGGATATCAAATGCACTAAGCATTAAAATGGCTAACTTGAATTAATTTTACAACTGCGTGCTAAATCAATAGATGAACTGTTTTCTGTAGGATTGATTTGGCAGATTTTTTTTTTACCACTATTATATCAGTATCATCTGATAATGTCTGTCACTGGATTGGGGGGAACTCACAGGGATCATTTTGTGAGGACGAAGAGTCATATGAGATGTGAAATGCCCGGTTTTAGGTTTTCTCAAGTCAGTTAGCACAAAGAAGCTGGTTTAAACTCGCTTAAGAGTGTACCTCTCAGATCTTGTCCTCATTCTTCTGATAAAGCCATCCTTTTGAATCACATGTTAATTTCATTATGTACACAATCAAATAAAATTTGGAGTGTATTAAATCGTAAACACTCAAGTGTGCGCTCTGGCATTATTTTGTTTGTATACATTATCCTGATATATATGTCCTTCTTTTGGCAGATTGTTTGTCGCTGCACAACTCCTCTAGAAACATCTGTCAAGGAAAAGATCTCCATGTTTTGTCATGTGGAGCCCACACAGGTGATTTCCTGTAAAACTGTAGGTAGGGTAGGCTACTTATGTTAGTTATGAGCTAGTGCAGTTCTCATCACTACTCACATCTACTCTTTCAGATAATGTTGTCATATTTTATAAATAGATATAACATTATATAATAATTTATTATTATTAAGTAATTACTTTTTGTTGCTATGATATCATTAGATTTAGATAGATGCTGACCTCAGATGTGGAAAGCATATCCTCTCATCAGCCACTTTGTTAGGTACACCTGCTCAGGTGCTTGTTTGAGCCAAGCATCAGAATGGGAAAGAAAGTTGATGTGACTTTGAAAGCTGATCTACTGGGATTTTTCATCTCCAGGTTAATTCCAGAGTTCGGAGAAGAATAGACAGACTGCTTTGAGCTGATAGGAAGGCAGCTGTACCTCAAATAACCACTCGTTACAACCAGGGTATTCAGAAGGGGTCAGAATGTGGTGTAGAGAAATTGAAAGCGTGGATCCATCCTACTTTGTATCAACAATTCAGACCAGCGGTGATGTTGCAAAGATGTGGGGGATTTGTAACATTTTATACCAAGAGACACTGTGGTCCTTTTGATAGCTAAGGCATACCTAATAAAGTGACAGGTCAGTGTATTAAAATGGTTTTTTAAAAAAAGGTAGCAGATGACAACAAATAACACGTCTTCTAATTCCTTTCAGGTGATCTGTGTCCACGATGTCTCCTCAATTTATAGAGTTCCTCTGCTGCTGGAGGATCAGGGTGTTGTGAGGTACTTGTGCGAGCGGTTGAACTTGCCCATTGAGATGAGACCCAGAAAGATGTTAACAAAGTGGAAGGAGATGGCTGACCGGTAGGAAAGAGTATCTCAGCCTTTAACTATTTTGAATTTTGTCTTGAACAGAGAAAACTAGATACATTCATTTAAGGTACAAAAAGGTGGACTTGGCTGCTATGTGTTTTGGACTGTGTATTTCGAAGCCTTGAATATCCACGATGCTGTTTTTGTTTGTTTGTTTGCTTGTTTGTTTGTTTTTGCTCCTTGCTCATGACATAACCTCAAATACAACACAAAAAAAGGACTCTGTGTGTTTATTAAATTTAAAACTTGGTGTCAGACTTGTAGATCATCCAGGCATGATCTTTTAGTCACCATTACACTGCTAATGAAAAAAAATATTATATTCACTTCTTGAACATAACATTACTAGACAAGTAGGCGTGACAGATTCAATCTAAGTTTCAGAACCTCCTAATATGTCAGCAATAATTTTGCTTGTTATGATTTTGGTCACAAAACTTTCCCTAAAGAATGCTGACACCAGAAGCAGATTTATTTATTTATTCTTTCCCTAGTGAGTACAACATACTGAGCGTTGAGGGGATCGGGTAAAACGGGTAGCTGAGGAAGTAATCATTCAAAGAATGCACCAGATTCTGTACTATAAATCATCTCCCTCTCTTTTCAGATCCGACCGTCTCTTGGAGCATGTTTCCATAGCCCTGGTGGGAAAATATACAAAGTTAGCTGACTCCTACACATCTGTTATTAAGGCCCTAGAGCACTCAGCCCTTGCCATTAATCACAAACTAGAGGTCAAGGTAAGGAGACAACTCTCTTCTAATTTCTGAATTTTGCATCGCTGTTTTCAGTTTGGACTGTTTTTAGATAAACTTGCTATACTTAAAATAAAACCTCACATATTCCTGTATTTGTACAGCCTGTTGTTGACTGATCTCTATCCAGATTACACTGTTTGTTGTTATTGCAGTACATAGACTCTGCAGATTTGGAGACTACAACCCTGCAAGATGATCCAGTGAAATATCACGAGGCCTGGCAGAAACTCTGCAGTGCTCAGTGAGTAGACAAAACAAGGCGAAAACACGCTAATAAGTGTGGATAATCAGCAGCTGTTGATATTAAAATGTACACTCTATTATATATATATAGAGTATTATAGTTCGTGCAGCTATGGTAGTAGCAATATTGCAAATGGGTTAAAAGAAAAGTCCTGCTTGTCTGTGGCTGTTTCAAAAGAAGCAGTAACAGGTTATGCTACAAGTTGGGGACAGCGAAAAAGATTATTGTATTACCGCAGGGGGTTGTTTTGATAAAGGAAACACAATTTAGGATAGTGTTGTTGTTTTTTTTCTTCTTTCTTCTTCATCTTTTTGAAGAAAAATGTCACTAGTGTGTCTTAATCAGATACTATCACAAACGAAAGCTTTTCTAATTATGTTACTTAGTTCACTAACCATACGATACTGAATTATCTTACATTGGCTGTACAATACCAGCCTGGCATTTTGCTTTTTTAAGTTTTCCAGAGAGAGTGACACAAGGTTTAAATAGATTTAAGTGGTTCTACATGTGTCTGTGAAATCTCAGTGAATTGAGCATTGATGGTCTTTTCTTTCTTTTCCACAGTGGTGTCTTGGTGCCAGGAGGTTTTGGTGCAAGAGGGACAGAAGGCAAGATGGAGGCTATTTCTTGGGCACGGAAACAGAATAAGCCATTCCTGGGTAAGGGAGATGTCAGGCTATGCTGTATGTTGTGTATCATATTATATTGCAGTTGGACGTAGTTTGAGCAGTTATTGAAAGACAAATAGGGGGAAACACATTGAGTTGATTATAGATATAGACTCAGTCTAAGCAGAGACTCTGTCCTACACACCTTAGTGCTGGGTGGTGTAGAGGATGTGCTGGGATGCTGTTCATATATTTTATGTATGATATGAATTTTTCAAATACCGCTTACACCAATGAAAAGACAAACCCCCTACTGGGGTTTTGTTTCAAGGTCTTGTATTTGTTTTGGCTGCTGAAATTCTCTCTGGTGCATATTGAAAGGGTAATCTGTATTTACTGCACACCTTTCTTTACTGACAATTAATCATATGAGGTAGCATTTAATATCCAAATTCATTACATGTAGTCAGTGATTTATATGTTATGTAAAAAGATGTTGTTTAATATTTAGAATTCCACTGGCCTTGTTCTTTGCAGGCGTTTGTTTGGGCATGCAGCTGGCAGTGTGTGAATTTGCCCGCAGTGTTCTTGGATGGGAAGGTACGTGATTGTTTAGTTCTGCTGAGGACACAGCTAAGAAACATTTGCTTCCAGTGGTTTCTAATTTAATGATGATTAAGGCTTCCACCTATTGGAAAGCTGATTTGTGCTCAGATCAGTTCATCTTGTGTTTTTCAGATGCCAACTCCACAGAATTTAATCCAGAATCCAAACACCCTGTGGTATGTTATCTTCTTTGTTTTGTTTTTTTACCATGCATGTTTACCATCCATTATTAGTTGTATAATCTTGATTTGATCCCTACAGGTAATTGACATGCCAGAACACAACCCAGGCCAGATGGGTGGGACTATGAGGTTGGGAAAGAGGCGGACCATTTTCTCATCCAGCACCAGTGTGCTGAGTATGTATCTCCCTGGATCAAATGATACCTGGACTTCTTCTACCTAATTACTGTTGATAAAATATTTTTTATTCTTCCAGGAAAGCTATATGGAGATGTGGAATATGTTGACGAACGGCACAGACACAGATTTGAGGTAGTGATCCAAACAAGGGTTAAATTTTTTTTTATTATACAGCGAAAAGTGTGGAAATTATTTTGTAATTACAAAATTTATTAAGCAAAAGTATTGTGTGCAGTATCTTATCTAACTTTGAGATTTGATTTGAACATTATTTTGTTTTGTTGGGCCCATGGCTTTTCTTCTAGAAGTACTGCAAGAACAAAACAAAAAATAAAACCTTGGATCACAGAATCTTATCTTATTTCAGGTGAATCCAGAGCTGAAGCATCACTTTGAACAAAAAGGACTTCAGTTTGTTGGTCAGGATGTGGAAGGAGAGCGGATGGAAGTCATTGAATTAGAGGGTATGGGGAAAGTGTGTTTGAAATCCAGCACCCACCGGCTTCTTCTAATACATACAATTCTTGAACACGATGTAGAGAAATCATGTTTAACCCCAAACTGTCCTTCATTATGATATCAAACATTTAATCTTTGTTGTTTAAATGAAGCCTGAGGGAGCAGAAACGTGCAGTAATATGCAATTTTTTGGTTTCAGACCACTGTTACTTTGTTGGAGTGCAGTATCATCCAGAGTTCACCTCCAGACCTATCAAACCTTCTCCTCCATACTTTGGTCTCCTGCTGGCCTCTGCAGGAAAACTCCAGAGCTACCTGGCCAAGGGCTGTCGCCTTTCTCCACGGTAAACACCAGCACATCAATCACTTGCCAATCCAAAAGTTATTTAAAGGAAATGAAACTGCAATGGTGACAGTCCAACAGTTTTGAAGTTTAGCTGTAACTGCAGCTATAACTTCCCAGTTCGCTTATTCCATCACGGTGTTTCTCCAACCTCCAAACAGTTGAATGTTATTTCACCTTTCTCTCATTTTTTATCATATTTAGCTGACATTTATGCTTTGATGACACTTTTAATAAGTAATCTGAGTGGTAAACATGTGAAAAAACCTCTTACAAAGAACCTACAACTTGATCAATATTTAACATCAGTCATTAAGCATTTTGCCCACACATATTATATCTGCATTTAAAACTGATGCTATGTCACAACAATTCCCGCAGTTACAGAAAAAATTGCCCCTATAATGTCTTGCTGATGTAATAATCTTATGAATTTACCTTTCATTTCAGGGACACCTACAGTGATCACAGTGGTAGCAGCTCTCCCGACATGGACATGCGTGAGCTGAAGTTTCTGTCTTTGTAGAAGTAATTTTTGTGTATGTGCCGCTCATGGAGATCACCCAGGAAATACCCTGACTGACTCTGCACAAACAATCTTTGTATTACTCTGTATTTTTGAATTGTTAATACTTTATTGTCATAACAATTTATAATTTATGTTCTTCAAATATTTTGCCTACAGCAAAATATTAAAGGTAGTGAATTCTGTTTATTTTAGTGTTTTAAAGTTGCTGCAAAAATCAAGTATTAATAAAGGTTTTATGAGGGAACTTAAAAAATTGTTGCTGTAATGGAACTTGTTAAAAAAGAATACACTAAGGTACATGATTAAAGGGAAGACATCAGCCCATCGGTATAAAGTGTACTGCCGTTATCATAATGATGTTCTGGTAAAATAATGAGAAGATGTGTATTTTGGAGTTTTTCAGAGAAATATTTTTCAGAGACTTTCTCTGTTTTTTGGAATTGAGAAAGGGTTAGGTGGGATTATATATATTGGGAATTACTGATATATTTACCTTTTTAAATTGTTGTAATTGTCAGTTTTTTCATCTGTATTTCCCCCATAGTTTAATACTGGTTTGGTTTTAAGCAATCTTTCTCTGTATTACATCCAGATCTGTTTGGACATGAAGCTGTGACTCTTGGGTGAAAATGTGAAATATTCTGCTCTGATAATGTTAAAGATTTAGGCATGAATCAATCACATGGATGCAGGCTTTTAATTTCTGCACGTAAGCTGTCATTTGAAGACTCGCTCACTTTGGAACGCCATTAGTTTGTGAAGCCCTAAAACTGAACTGACCAGTTCATGTTGCACAACTTTTGCCTATGACCAGGAAACATGATTGCCCTTTACTGCTATTTCTGACTAAGAACTGTTTAAATTGAAATATGCTGATGCACAATCATCTGACAGCTGGGGAAATTTAAGCAACCTTTGCGACAACAACAGAATAAAACTAAAACTACGATCTCAAATGGATCTTGAAGCATCAGTAAAAGCATCTAGTAGGTTATAACTATCAAATGTCCCTCTTGCACTTTCAGTCTACTAAGTAACATGAGATCCCATTTTGTTACCATTGTGTGACCCAAATGTACTGAAATGCCTTTTATTTATTAAATTTAGATGCATGTGTTATGCAGCACATCTGTTTATTTGTATTTTTTTTTTGGGGGGGGGGAGGTCCTGGAGAATACTACACCTACAAGCTGTAAGTATCTGTGAATGACTTTTCATAAATATGCTGGTGTCACAACTGCCTAAGGATGGACTTTTTATCCTACTAACCAGGACAGTGGAGAGGAAGCTTGTTGCTCTCCATGGTCCCTTCATGTAACTTGAACCCGTTCCATCACTGCATAATGTTAAGAGGTCACAGTCACTTTACATATAGCTGTGAGACCAGTTTGGCTTTCCCAGAGGATAAAAACCGACATTGTTATCAACTTCCCTTTTCAGATCTTCGCTGCACATATGAGATCATAAAGTGATAAAAACTGTTGCAAATAGTGTGGCAACTGTTAGAGTTGCCAACAGTCACCCTCATTTTGTATGTTTGGTGATGATGATGTCCCTACTGGCTCTCAACTACAGGAAACTGCACAGTTTCCCCTGATAAGTTTTTTTTTATGCAGCCACTACTTCCTTAAACTTCCCCCTTTCCCACATCTGGCCCTCCCTTTGTCCTTGTGCTCTTGCCCCTCCTTTAGTCAAGTATCAACAAGCAACCTTTAGAAGTACACGCCCCTGCAAAGCCACACTTGTGTACAAGCTTACTGTACTAGTTAAGATCAGCAGCTCAAATGGATCCACTTTGTGGGGAAGATTTTTCTACATACCTGCCCTCGTAGAGGATTTGAAGAGCCACCATGAGAATGAGAGCTGTACTGCAGTCACAAAAGGAAAGAAGCTTGGGATGGCTGTGAACACTGCTGCTGCATTGGTAGTGAGATTAATAAGGAGTGGCTTAATGCCTGTTTCTCAACATTTGGATTGTCAGAGGTAAGAAAGCAACTGGTGTTGAGTTTGTGTGGTAGATAGTCTCCATGAAGTTATGTCTCTTTCTTTCTCTTCAGTCTCAGTAATCTCTCACTATATTTGCTTTTAACCTTTTCTAATCTTTATGACAATCTGTTTTTCTCTTTCCCAGCGCTTGTGCACACCTTCATATCTCCAAAAGCTGTCATTCCTGTCTTAATCTCTTGTAACTGCCAGCAACAATGGACCTGACTTTGTGGCAGTACCAGTTCAGGATCATCATGCTGGGCGATTCAGCTGTGGGAAAGTCCTCCCTACTGAAACGCTACACAGAGGACTTGTTTATGGAGTCCATCAACGAGACAGTAGGTGTTGACTTCTACGTTCACTTCCTGGAGGTGGAACCGGGGATCCGTGTAAAGCTGCAGTTCTGGGACACAGCAGGACAGGAAAGGTTCAGGTATGGATGATCTTTGAATAAGATATATGCAGTCTACAATGATATGAGCTTTATGTTGGAATCCAGGTAACATTTATGTCGTTTTTAATGCATTAGGCCACATTACAAGGACCCTGTTCAAAAAATGAAAATTAGAGACACTTTAGTTGTGTGCGACAACTGAACTAGGGCCTATTCCGTTCACAATGAAGTTGTTTTGCTTTGTTTACTTTCATCTATGATTGTGTATCCACCCTGTCAGTGCCACAAGATAGGTGTGTACTGTGTACAGAAGTGCAGTTTGTGCAATACTTCTAAATGGAAGATTGAGCTCTTTTAAATGTAGTATTTTCCAGGCTCAGCGTATTTAATGAAAGAACTAGGAGAAGCATGCTTCATTCTGTCTCCAAATCCTTTATTTTCCAGTTCTCCAGCTGAATGAACTGAAACAAATTGCAAACTACGCCTGTTTGCATTTAACTTCACTCTGGATGGGATCTATAATCCCATTAAGTGAACCAAAGGCTTGTCCTGTTTTCAGAAATACCTGTTTAGATGAAGTTTTCACCACCTGACAGTTTAGATGACCTTTGGTTCAATAAATCAGGGGGAACTGTTTGTATGAATGCTTGTCCAAAAGAGCTGAAGTTATACACAGCAGCTGTTAACTGCTCATTAGAACAGGACATAAATGTTGATTCTGTTTGCCAGTGTGGGTTTTTCTATCTCTCAAGATTTTTTACCCCTTTGTCTCACTTCTTTCCTCAGATCAGTGACCCGCTCCTATTACCGCAACTCAGTTGGAGGCATGCTAGTGTTTGACATCACCCATCGAGCCTCCTTTGACCATATTAAAGACTGGCATGCTGAGGTGTGCGAGCGAGTACAGCCACATAAGGTTCTGTTCGTCCTGGTGGGTCAAAAGAATGATCGAGATGCTCACAGGGAAAGGGCGGTGAGCCGAGAAGAGGCAGAGAAGCTGGCCCAGCAGCTAGGAACGCCCTACGTGGAGGCATCTGCAAAGTCTGGGCAACATGTAAAGGAGTGCTTCGAGCTCCTCACTCGACGAATCTACCAGGGACTATTGAGTGGAGAGATAGAGCTGCAAGAGGGCTGGGATGGAGTCAAGTGCACTGTCCCACAGGCGCTACAGTTACAGCGAGCCAACATGCCTCAGCCAAGAACAGCAACTAAGGACAAGAAAAAGTGTTGCGGTTAAACTGTGGACATGTGGTGCCTATCTATGTGAACTCACGTGACTGTAAAAGCAATAAATAACTGTGAGCAGGTTGGATCGGTGGTGGCATTACTGTAAGGCACAAAAATCATAAAACACGCTGGTATGAAAAGTATTTTTGCACATTTTTTGTGAAGATGAATCTTTTAGAACTATAAGATGCTAGTATTTTATTTTGTGTTGGCTCTGTGAAATAAAATGGGGAAATAGGTCAGTTTAGTGTTTCATTTTTTTCTGTAACAGATATTTTTACACTTTTTGCTTTTTTGCCATCAGCAGGTCATGCGCTCGACTCCTGTTGTATTGATTATCATTTAATGAGACCGAACCTTTCACTGTAAAGCCCAATAACCTTTCCGATCTTGATATAGCTTCACCATTAGGTTAAAATTTAAGTTTGCTCAATGTCACTTGTAACACTGAGCTCAAAATATGCCTTACAAAGTACTCAAAGCTGCTAGTGAAGCTGTGGACTTTTAATAGAAAAATCTATATTCTGTATTTATAAGAGAAATATGGTAATTCTCTCTTTAGTGAGATGCCAGCTCCACAGCATATTACGCTAATGGACTTATGAGGTCATGGCTAACCTCAGTTCAGCTGGGGCAGAGGCTGTAATATGACAAGTTGTTTGTTCTTTTCTCTAATTTGTCTAATGGGTGCTAAAGATGTAATTGTGTCACAGTCACAATTATTCAAAAGTGAGAGAAGAAATGAACAAATCTAAATTATTGATTTCTCTACCTCGAAACCCGTACACTGGTAAAGTGGTTCCACCGGCTTGAAGGTTGAGGAGGCGAGGTAGTCTGCACAGCTCATGCCCACACAAAGACATTACAAATAGCGGTTTGCAAGCAGGTTTATGACTTTGAGGGGTCAAAAGTGATAGGATTGGAGCCACTGCTCCACAAAGGTATTCTGTATTTTCTTTTCAATTTCTATATTCCTATATTGTTTGTTCTGCCAGTAACTGGCAGCTATTAAGGTACTTGGTCCCTTGGTTCAGATTACAAATATTGTCTTGAGCCTTCATTTGTCTCTTCAGTTATTCTTATGAGCCTGAACAGTTGTCTTGTAACATGACTAGTAAACATCCTGCGAGGAACTGGTTGTCTGTAGGTGTTTCTGTGGAAATTCATTAAACTCTCAGGTGCATACATTAAATTGGGGTTTTCCCCCAGTGTCTCTGCAACTAAAACAAGGTCATTAAATGATGGCTGGTAGCCATCTGCTGTTTCTGAATATCTTTCTTTATCCTTGGTTGGCTGCAAGTATGCAGGAAGTCCATTTAATCACATCTGAGCCTTTGTGGTGTATTAATGTAATACATAGTGTGGCAATTTCACATCTACTAGGTAGCTGACTAATAAATGTGAAACAGCATCTCAGATAATTAACATATCCATGTAATTTGACCAACTTAAGTCTGGCAATACATACACCATACTCCAACCTTCCGATTGGTAATTTCAGTCATTAATTTCTTACAATGACAATTTCTTCCATCTGAAGTTTGGAAAATTGCATCCAAATAAGACAAAGTAAACAAAAGAAAAATTAAAAACCAAAACAATATGCTAAAAAATGTGTTAAGGTTGGTGTAGTAGTTTACACCTGAATTAACTACAAAAACCTATAAAGAAGTATAATGATAATCATTGCACAAATTGATTCAATAAAAACAGAGGAGTCCCAATCAGTCATTTACTTTACTTGCAATATATCTAATCTAATGATAAATCTCTAATGAGAAAGGTAAAACCAAGTATTTTAGGAAGGCACGTGAGTCAGGTAACACTGACATCCAAGTAATGAACGATACCAAGAAAGTATTTTTATTGACAAAGATGCAATGGAGTTCTGCCAGGTTTAGCTTAATGGCAACAATACAGAATCAAACATACAAAGACCACTATTGTGCAATGACTCTGGCAAAACACATAAAACTTACAGAGCTATGACAATGAAACATTAATGTCAAGAAAAATACATCCACCAATACCACCTCTCTATTTTAGTCAAAAAAAATAAACAAACAAACAAAAAAAAAAAACATCCCAGTTGACAGGAAAATAAAAGAGAATGGGGGAAAAAAAAAAAAAAAAAAAAAAAAAAACCACAATAGGTACATCTTAGTCGTGCTACTTTTTGGTTGTCTTGCGGATCAGCGCCATTCTCTGAAATGAGAATAAATGAAAACAATTAGGCCCAGTGTTCATCATAATACAAACCAAATTAACCATACTGACAAATATAACATCAGCAGTTATTCTACCATTTACAGTAATCTAACATGTGCAGCAGAGGCAATCGCTCACCTGTTTGTGGGCCTCTGTGGTACAAGCCTTCTTGAACGGCCGGATCTCATCTGAGCCATAACCAGGAATCCACATGTTCCACTGGCGCTCTGAGAAAAGCAATGCACAATGGCAGCAGGCCACAGACTTTAAAAGGCTCATCGGGATTTACAATAGATATTGATATCGAAGTGATCATATCTGGCAAATAACCCAGTCTATAAGGAAAGATCTAATTTCCATCTCATTTTCAAAAATTGATATATACATGTTTTTTTTTTTTCTTTCAAGGCTTTTACAGTAAATAATTTAAACTCCCTCTGTGATATTCAAACTTATCACAGAAAGCACATAGTTTACCTAACATTTATCTGAAACCATCTACAAATATTAAATTAAGTTCTTATCATTAATATAATTTAAGTGATAAAAAAATCAATTCATACCAGATGTTTTTTATGCATATAAAGTATGCTAAATCACCTTGTGCTCTCAAAGTAACAACAAAATTTGAATATAAATAGCCAACAAATGATAGCAGCAAATAAATAATTCAAATCAAATTCTCATAAGGCATGTAGCACTGAATTAAATATAAGCCTTGATAATATTTCTGTAAACAGCTGCCAACCAATAACTGCAGAATAAACATTCTTAAGTTTTTTGTGAGAGCTCAAGGCACACAGTACAACCTGACAAAATAAAGAATGACCCAATCATTCAAAAACGTCACAAGCAACTTACCTAGATGTAACTGAACATCTTTCACCTCCAAGGTGTTGGACTTGCGGTGGCGTGCCAGCTGACAGGCTGCCGTCACTACACTCTCTATAAAATCATCCGCAATTTGTAGCAGCATCTGAGAAGAAAACAGGGATTTTGAAAACCAGACAGCGAACTGAAGAAACCATCCGTTTCACTATAGCTTGGATACCATCATGTTAACAGCATTAGGCAAGTTTTAATTGCAGATGATGAAAAAATATGTAAATGTTATTCAATACAGAGAAGATCAAAAAAATCTTGCACAATTTATTTAAACTACTGACAAACCTCCTCAACGTCCTCATCCAGCTGCTCATTTGGGTCAATCTCTCTCACCAGGTCCTGCAGCTTTTTCTTACTTAGCACCTGGGAAAAAAAGAAGATGCATCCATCATCCTTTAACAAAAGCTAATGGGTGCAGTTGTGTGGTCTGCATAATACCTTAGTGATAGTAAGAGATAGAGATGGCACGATACCACTTTTTTATGTCCGATACCGATATCATAAATTTGGATATCTGCCGATACCGATATGAATCCGATATAGTGTTTTTTAATCAACAAAACTGTTTTTTAAATATCTTGCTGCATTTTGTATAAGTTCATACTCAAGTTTAAAACAACAACTACACTAAAGCTATTCTGTTATACCTGTATGCAAAAAAAATTATTTCATAGTTCAGCAATACTGATCAATCTAATAAACTTAAACCTACACCATCCTCCCTATTCTGGTATTTTAAAGAGTACTTAGCATAAATATTAAGCAACCTAACTAATAGGGTTCCAACTCCCAGCAACAACAAAAATAAAAAAATTAAAAAAAATAGGGAACCACCCCTCACGCTCCACCTCATGATGCTTAATTGACGTAATCAACCTTAATTTGATGCAGTGTGGAAAAAAAATGCACAGAAATCAATTATTTTTCAAGAAATATTAAATAGATTCAACATCTTTCTTCAACAAAATTGCAGACTGCACAGATGGTACCTTCCCAAAGGAAAAAGTACTATAGCTTACTAGGGTATATTAGACTTAACAGTTACTATATACAATAATGGACTTCTATACATTTTACATCAGATTAAAACTTTGGGTGTAAGATTCAGATAAATATTAAATAATTAAAAGCTCGACATTTTAAATGAGAATAAGAAAGAAAAGTATGTCTTTGTGCCCCCTTTTCCCTGTTAATGCCCTATCGGCCCCCCTGGCTAAACTTTGCTAGATCCGCCCCTGCACAGTTACCAGCCGTCAGCTACGTAGAAAAAGATCCTGGTGTAGAAAGTAATAATAAATAAATTCTAACAACAGCTGATCAAGCTTAAACGTGCTGCTGTTGTTCAGCCGCTGGTTTCCTCTGTCTGGTGCAAAGTGGGCCAAAAGCAAACAAGAGACACGGACTCGCGACAGAAAAGCCGATCAGCTGATCATTAAGCAGTTTCATGATTGAAGTAGCAGCCGGAGAGCGAGAGGCAGTCGCTCGTTAAGCTTAACGCAGGAATGCTTTACAAACATTCAGAGATGGACTTACACACGTGCTTTACTTCTCTCAGGGATAACTTTGTCGGAGATGAAATGCCAGGTTGCTAGCGAAGCTCCACATGCTATCCAGACCACCGACAGGTCCCGCATGCCACAGCCGCTCTATCACGTGATGCCTACTGCTCCGACGTGCTAACGTTCTGAGGTGAGTTACGGCGTGTTGCAAGTTTTGTGAGGTGCTTTCGTGATATTTAATGGATCGGATTACATTTTTTATTTTTCTCCGATATCCGATCCAGTAATTTAGGTCAGTATCGGACCGATACCGATACGTAATATCGGATCGGTCCATCTCTAGTAAGAGATAAAAAATAAAATGAAAAAAAAACACAATACAACACAGTTTTCTCACATTTAAAGCAAGGAGCCATAAGTTTTGCACTGATATTTTCATGATATTTCATGTAAAAAACAACAACAAAAAAACCCCCAAAAAAACAAAACAAAGAAAAAGAAAGAATCTTCATGTAAAACAAAATACACTCTCAATCTTTTGCATTTTAAGAGGTGAAGTCAGTAAGTTATTACACAGATCCTGACTTTGGTTCTACTAAGCAAAAAATTAACTAACCTGAGAGCCTTCTGGACTACTTCTACCCGCAGGGCCTGGTGGCAGACCCTTAACCACTGTCACAGTGCTGTTAGCCATGCTGGTGGCTAAAGGAAAAGCAGAGAGACTCTGAAGCGTCACTGCGGGGCAAAACAGTTGTGGTAGGTCTCTCTCGAACCCTCAGCAGCAAGTTGAACTCAGATGTGATGAATTACCTCTTTACCAGGACCGCAGCCGTGAATCTGAAATTAAAAGTCACAAAATAGAGTTACTACAGAAATTAATCACAGGTTGATCAAGCTGTTTAGGCTGAATGTCAGGACATTCATAAAAAATCCTTGTATCATCGTCTTCTTTGGCAAAAATGCAGAGTTTATGTCTTTGAAGCCTCTCAATTCTCAGAGCTTGAAAAAGGGGCCAACTGTCTTTGGGTTTGTGAAGCCAGACCTTCCATTTAAGAGGCTTCTTCAGTTCTAAGTCAAAGGAGCTTGCAAAGACAAATGGTGGGATGTCCAGGTATTTAACCCGTACTAGCGATCATCCCCTTTGGAGGTGGTCCTTAGAGTCGTTGACAGACTACTGATCATGAGCCAAAGTGTCAAAAAAAAGTGCGGGTCATTTCCATCACTGGGGGATAAGGGCAAAACTACTCTTGCCCACTCCATCATGTGACCTATTGAGGTTATGACCATCTACACCCACTGTGAACGACCATTATTGATATAATTAGAATGTCAGGTATCAACAAACTCATGATGATGATAATGGCCCACTCCTTTACTCACACCTTGGTTCATGTGATGAGTCACATTATTAATAGTGGGTTAACGACTCTCAGGACCACGTAAAGGGGAAAATTCCTGGGATGTCCCACCTTTTCTTTTTAAAATTGAATAAGACTCTTGGATTAAACGTCTTCAGAAACCTAAAGAAGTCCAGTTGCTTTCTTTATTAAAGCTCTCAAGACTTTCCTGGTTTTAAAGTAAAAAATAACACGAAGTTTTACCATAAAACCCGGTGCTTTATATTTACAATAAAGGGCCTTTTAGCGATAGTTGACTTTACTTATTGTTTACAACATTTATTAATAACTCTACTACCTTTACAATACCGAAAGTATGCATAGACCCAAGCCATGCAACTTAGCCGACAAACAATGGCATGGGTTTACTGAAAACATTAATCGAGTTAGTGAAAAATACGACACTCAAAATATAAAAACAACAGATCATAGATTAATCATGGCCGTGGAGTTTCACCGAATAAAACAAACAATAAAAAACACACCGAAGTTTGCGCTAACATTGGTGCTAAAAACAATAGCGGCTAACGTTAGCACCGAATCCGGTGGAGAATCTATATGGAGGCTAAATCTTAAAACTGTGCGTTAAATTGTCAACTTACTCAGTTAAACAAGCACTATCTGTCCATCCTTCGGCGTTGCTGTGATGCCAAATTTGTTGTTTGACACAAAAATCGTCTCTCACTTTCCCCTTTGGGTAGCTGGAAAAATAACCGAGGTTTCCTTTCAATACTTCCGCTTTGTTGATCTCCGTTTCCTGTGGGCGCCGCAGTCCTGGGTCCTCTACTTTGCCACCTGCTGGATGTTTCGTGGAATTACAACAACAAAAAATTGATCTTTTAATAAAGAAGCGTTGCTTTCTTTAGTATCTACACGAACTAATTTTACTAAAAAATAAAAGTTTACATGCTTCGAACAATAGTTATAATTCTTTGTTATAATATATATAATAATATAATAATAATATTTTCATCACATAACTTATATACTTATTCCTTTCCCTTCTGCACAATACAGTGCAAAAGTCTTGAGTCACCCATATTTTTAAATACATATTTTATTCTATTTATTATTCATTATTACATTATGTTTATATATTTTATATTCTGTTCTCAAGGAGTTGCTTTCTTGTAATTCTTTAAAATTTAATCGAGCAATAGTTCTCTCATTTTCATTTTTTTAGTTCTTTCTCGTTCGTTTTCACTTCAATCATTGCACCTGAACATTTTCAAATGATTATTGTGTGATTGTGTGTTTGTTTTGGTTTTTATTTGTTTTCTTTTATACTATTAACACGGATATTATCATTGAAGCAAAAAAAAAAAAAAGAAAAAGAAAGAAAAAAGGAGTTTTTCCTTTCCATTGTCCCAGGCCAACACGGTTGTTCATAAAGGGCCATCTGATTGTTGGGCTTTTCTCTGTTTTCTCTGTATTATTGTAGGGTCTTTACCTCACAAAACAAAGCGCCTTGAGGCAACTTTTGTTTTGATTTGGCCCTGCAGAAATAAAACTGAATTGAAGTAAAATATCAGATGAAACTGGACAAGCAGAAGACAAAAGAAGAGGTGGTGGGTCCAAAAAGTTTCATCCAGCATATGAACAGTATCTGAAAGTCATGTCCTCAAGAAACAGAAGTCCAGCAAGAGAGATGTGTTTGGAAAGATGTATCTGGACCTTCAGTTGAACCATCTACTGTTCACTGAAGCCTCGTCAGAAATGGTCTCAGTGAAACAGGGAGAAAAGGCTGAGGTATGACAAATTACACAAAATTTATACAGAAAATCAACGACAACACGTCTTATAAAGTGATGAATCAGAATCTGAAAAATTTCATTCCTCGTCAATATGTACAGTGGAGGTCAGGAGAGCGATACAACAGTGAGTGTCTCAGCCATCTGTAAAACATAGTGGATGCTCTGTCACGGTTTGGGGCTGCATTTCAGCCAGTTCGTTTGGGGATTGTATGAAAACTGGTGGAATTATGAACACAGAAAAGTAGAACACAGATTTTCATCCACCATGCAATACCATCTGGAAAGTGTTAGCAATTGATCTCAATCACACTACCAAATGCAGTGAAAAGCCCACCATAATAGAAACACAAAGAACAGAGTTCAGGTTGTGTTGAAGAATAAAGAAGGAATGTATTTAATTTTAAAAACGTTTGCTTTATTTTAATGTATGTTTGTACGTTTCAATAAATCAACTGCACCTTTTTCCCATTTTCCCAGCAAAATATAAAGTAATGAGAAGTGGCTCAATAATTTTATAAGACACTGTAGTCTCTCTTTTTTTTAAGTAATATGTTGTTTCAAGGCCAAAAATCTAACAAAACATTTCTTTGTTGTTGCTTTTTACTTTATTGGTGTTTTTATTCATCCGCAGTGAACAAATACACAGTAATCTCAAAATATTGCGCACAATATCCCCAAACCCCATGAATGTCCACTGCCCATTTACACCACGGCCACCATCGCTAATAATAACAATAAAAAACATGCAATAAAAACATTAAACCATGAAGTGTTTGACAACATATGCAGTGAAACGGCAATGATAATGAATTACCAATCACTCCCTCAGGGCGCTTTTTAGGGAAAATGGATTTTTATGTTTATCCAGTTCATTCTACTAAATGGAGACATAACAGCACACGAGAGCAAATAACATTTTATAGGATTTTGACAGGTAGTCTCTTTGCTCGGCTGTCTTGCATTGTTTTTAACGAGCTGTCTGCGCGTATTCATATAACTCGAACATGTGTAGGTCAGCGCATCTGAGGCCCACAGAGTCTGCGGTTCAGCTCCGGTTAACAGCTAATCAATCAAAGGTCAGAGAAAATGAAGCGTAAAACGCTGTGCTTCCCCGGTTTTAGATAGCACGCTCTGCGGTAACGTGTCACAAGTGCTTTCACATTCCGATGAACTTGAGCAGCAAAACACCGACCTCAACGAGTTCAGACGTGACAGACTCCACCGCCCTAAGAGACAAGTGACGCACCGCGAAGTGAATTTCATTATTGGAGCAGCAGCAGCGGTCCTTGTTTTGTTCACTGAGTTTACACTGCGTTCACTTTACAGTGTTTCTTGTGTATGTGACAAATGAGTCACAACATATTCGTAACTAGACTCAGTAAGTCGTGTATTTATGGTTTGGTGTTGACTGGTTGTTTACTTTTTTAAATGCTGGCTGGATTTTCAACTTTTCTTCGAACGCGCTTCCTGAAAATCACACGAAGAAGAAAGCCACACCTACACCCTCCTATACATAAATACTGAGCAAACTTTCATTTCGAGAAAGTGCGCAGGAGCCCACGACGTGTTCGCAGATATTTGTGTTGATATTGTTTTCCACAGCCATGAAAGCGCTTCTTCTTGCTGCAGTGGTCTCCCTGATTCATGGCAGTTATGGTAAATATTTTTCATATTACTCATGGACTTTTATGCGGTTCTCTCAAAGAGCTGAATATTATTTGCTCGTCTGTAATGAGATATTGGTTTAATCTTTCAGCGGGGTTCTGGTCTTCCTTTTTTCATAAATATATTCATACAGCTGAAGCCCCTGGGCTTCGTGTGGCGTCTGCTCGCCTGTTTGTCTCCTTGTCTGTGTGTCTCTTAGTTGATCTGTTCTCTTGAGGAAAGGCTTTGTTTTCCTCTTCTGTCACACTGATAGGTTTTCCCTTGCGACACACAGAGTGAAACAGGAAATATTGTTAGAATTATCGAGAGACTAACGCATAAGAGCAGCTAAATGTTTTATGTAGAGTGTGCGGAGGCCAGCCTCGCATTCAGTTCTTGTGAAAAAAATATGTAAACCATGTTATGCAGCACTTCTTGCCTGAAATGAAAGAGAATCAGTCTCTGTTATCAACAGTATCCGTCAAGTTGAAAAACCTGTTGGTCATGTGCTTGTGGTGTTTTTATGAGTACTCCAAGGTTCTCCGGGAAGAAAGCTGTTTTGAAAGCAGTGCTCAGGAGGTACACCCACCTCCGCAACCTCTCACTTAATCATCTGTTATGTCTGTCCACATGCAGCGTCTTTGGTCATCAAAGGGCCAACTGAGCCAGTTTTGGAGGGAGACACGGTCACGCTGGAGTGTCTATACACAGACTCCGACCTGAACATCAGCCAGGTCCACTTTGAGGTCTACTCCAAGGTGAGCTGGAGGAAGATGGGTGAAAAAGGAAAAGAGTGCACTTGAAAAATATCACGATGTGCATGTCACAGCTCTGTTTGTAACGTTGGAGATTTTGTATACCTGAGAAGGAGCTCACTGCTATGATTCATTACTGTTCCTAAATTTCGTTTTTCAAAATAAAGATTAAACTTTCTTATAACTATCAAAAGTTCAGTAAACATTATCACTTCATAACATGTAACTCCTAAAAATGATCCACCACAGTAATTCCCAGTAATGACAATGATTATGTAACTTTTCCTCCTGAATATGATATTTCAAATGTAATCAGATGGCTGCAAAGTAATAATTCAAGACACGTGACTTTTATTTTTTTTATGTTTAATTAAATCATTTTTAAATCACTAGGGATGTGATTACTATTGTATAACCTTAGACTGCTAATGTGTATAACTATCATATTAATTTATTTTCTCTGAGCTTATGTAAGCTCAAAGAAGTATTATGCAGCAGAGAATTTTCATTACTGAAAAGTAAATGTAAAAGAAGACCTCTCTTTTTCTTTTTATTCCCCTCTTTCTCTTTAACAGTACATGCATGGCTGGCGTCCCGTTATGGAGAGATATTGGTGCTTCTACTCACTGAAGATCCAGCAGCTCGCAGACACGCTAGTGCTGTCTATTCCCCATGCAGGAAGGTACTACGAGGGGCCCTACCGCTGTGTGTCCAATGACGAAAACGTGACCGAGCCAGACAACTCCTCGCAGCCCCTGTCCTTCAAAGTGCATTGTGAGTGTGTCGGGTGGCGTGGGTGGGAGCTGTGAGGAACAATGACTCTGTGACGCTGTGTTTTCCTTTTGACAAATAATTAACCTTAGATCGTTATAGCGTCTGTGTGTGTCTGCGTGTGTTGTACATGTCAAATAGGCATCTGCAAAAATCTAGATAAATATGTGAGTAGAAAATAATGCATGGTATTGCTGAATTTCACTTTCAGTAAGGAAAACACAGGACAATTTGAGATTACTAGTATTGCTAACAAAGGGACGAGGATAAAACACCTAAATATACACCGGTAAACAGTCTAAAACAATTGAACAGATAAACTGCGAAACCAATTTCCGTCATATTTCCCACCCAGCAGGAGGTAAAGACAATCTTTCAGACACTGTGGACACAGCTCTCTTCATAGTGAGGGATAGAAAAACATATTAAATATTAATAGACATATCTATACAATGGCACTGCAGAGGTTGCACAACAAAAACAACAGGAAGTAGAGCTCCGATGCAAATATGTACTCTTACCTACGAAAGATTGACCGCAGTTGTTTTATTTTTTTTTCCATTCGCTTCAGATAAACAGAGCCGTGTCCCCAGCGGGGCGGCTCCAGCTTTAAGGTATCCGTTATCAATGCAAAGCTTCAAGAAATGTCATTCATGGCATAGCTAGTCAGATTTTCAGTGCCCTCTAACTTCTCAGTGGCCATCGAATCGACCATAATGTTGTTTGATAGGCTCCTCAGCCTCACAGGGGTGATCAATATGAGGAAAAGATTAGAATGGACTGTAGGACCGAAGGAGAGAGAGGAGGAAAGAAGCCAAGAGCTGGATGGACGTGGGCCATCTATTGAGATAGAAGAGAAAATGAGCCATTATTCACAACATTGCCTCTCTAAAGACTTCAATAAGATGAAGCCTATTATCATTATTATTGACCGCTTGGTACAGTCTGTACCACAGGGAGGCAATCAAACTTGAGCATTTATGCTCAAATATACTTAAAATATCTGAGTGTTTACCAGCTGCTGCCACTGCAAACATATGTTCAGTTACGGCCTGAACGGTTGACAAAGTTGTTTCAGCTTATATTAAATTTCCTGCTTCATTAATGCCCGATCACACGTTCTCATTCCCGACTGCGTCTTAGATATGGGGGAGCTGTCACTGTCCAGGGAAGGCTACACCGGATACCTGGGTACCCCACATGAGCTGAAGGTGCGACTCGGAGACGACGTGGTGGTGAAATGCTCTGCCAGCTCATCAGAGGAGCCGAGCTACTTCTGGTACAAAGAGGTGAGAAAGCCTCGGGAGCGTGCACAGTGGCTGTGCCCTCATTATGCTTTTGGAAACTTGTCATTCTCTCTCTCACCACTCTCTCCCTCCCGCTCAGTTTGACCTTTTTTTTTTTTTACTGTCCTGTCTTCTTCCATTCTCACCCAGTCTCTGCTGGCTTCTTGCCTTTGTTCAAGCACTCTCTTAGTTTTCTCTCCTCCTTTTCTGTTTCCCTTTCTGACTTTGTCAAGCCACTTGTTTCCCCTTGCCCGCCGTCTTTCCATCCCCTTCACAGAAGAAGTGCTCTGTATTTAAGTGACCGGTTGGCTTGGGCACACCACTCGCTGGGGATTGCAGCTTGCCCACTTACAGAGGATTAATAGTTTAATGAGGTCTAGACAAGAGCCAGTCAACCTGAAAACAATTATGCGGATAGATTTCTAATGATTTTTTTTTCCAGTGTTTGGTTAACCGGCATTGAATTATTCAACTGGGCTCTTTGCTGAGCGAAGAAACTCTTGCCCAAGGGAAATTAAGACATCGCAGTGTAAAATGCCAAACTGACAACTGGCATGGCGTCCAAGAATAAGTTGATGAGTCAGGAAATACACCGAGTCTTCACAGTGAGAAAATTATATTATGCTTTCAAGGTGTCAAAATCGCAACTTGTGTAAGAAGTGTAATGAAGCTATGCAACTATTAAGACATCTAGGGACATGCAGACACACTTGCCAAGTTTCCCGTTTTGTTATTCCTCTTGATAAGTTGGCTTAGGGTTAATATGCTTGTTAAAGGGTCACTGCTAATCCGGGTTTTAAATGAGCTTACAAGTCCAAATCCAATTCAGTGGACATTTTATGCTGTTAATACTGTTTGTCCTCCACATGATCATATGTAATACTTCAAGTTTTTTTGTGGTTATTTAATGTACAACACTGTCACTTTGATGAAGACTAATAATTATAACCAGTAGAAGTGACAGTGTATTGTATGTGCTCACAAATCACTTGGGACCATTAGAAAAAAAGGAATTACGCATTCAGGGAAATAATACGACCAAACAATATGTTCATGTCACAGTTTATGTGAGCGCGTGTGTGTGTGTGTGTGTGAGTTTTTCTGTCTGTGTCTGCAAGCCCACTGTGTGTTTGACAGAAATGGATGTGGGGTAGAAAGTGGCGTACAGTTTGACAGACAGCCGCCGTGGGCACATTGGCCCCCGGTAATGACAGCAGGACAGAGGCAGAAACAGGCCACTGCTTTGGGAGCCAGTGGATTTGCATACAAAATGCTGCTTTGGCCAGACCTGGCCTTTATGGGAAATCCTCTTAATTCAGATCCATTCAAATTGAAATGGACTTTCTTGGCAGGAACTGTAGCTCCCAGGAGCCAAATCATTTGCATGGTGTAATGTTTTTTTGTTTTTTTTTTAAACTCTCCTCCACGCTCATTTGTTTTTCAATCCTTGTGTTTGGCCTATTATTTGTTTCCTCCCATGTTGGGCTCTATCTCATAATAGTGCTGCTATTTCTGTATCAACAATTCATCCTTCTCCCTTGCCATCTCATTATGTGTTGTGTTAACAGTGTGTTGTTGCAGCATCATTCTTTGCGGATGATGGTGTTATCTGGGTTATTGACTTGTGGTGATGTGTGTTCATTCATTGGGATTATTGCTCAGGTAAATACGTTTGATTTGGGACTTTTGGGGGCTGCTCTCTGAGGATCAAACACCCGCTGATATTTCTGTCTTTCTGTCCCATTACCAGTCCATCTGTTTCTTCCAGTCTAGATTTCACTTGCTCTCATTTTCCATCCTTGCACAAGTCTGCCTAAAAACGATTCCCCTTTTTCTCTTCTCTTTTTTTTTTTTTTGTCACATGGCAGTATATGTTCTCTGTTTCATCTTTTGCGCTCAGCTAAGTGCAGTTTTAATTTGTATGTGTTTAGCTGTTTGTCCTAAGGCTGCGAACAGTCTGGTAAATAGACATATTTTCCTCCTTTTTTCATTCTGTTTTTCTCCACCGTATGTCTTTCTCTCTCAGGGAAGTGACTGGGTTCTGCCCTCTTCTTCACTGAAACTGTCAAAATTGAATGCGATGGATGAAGGACAGTACACTTGCTCTGCTAGGCATCCATCTGTGGAGTCCCTCAACAAGAGACGCACTATCAGCATTACTGTACTGCCGGGTAAGAAAAGATTTACCTGGGTGAGGCCTTTTGTCCTTTGTACTGATTTTTCTACATTTCCTCTTTCTGAAAACTAGCTAAGGTTTCCTTGTAACTGAGGGGAAATTTCATCCATCAATATTAAACATCCCCTGAGCAAAAACAAAACTAAATATTATGTTCCATTTCCTTTTCGCAGTCAAATATCACCAGAAAGGTCAGGTATTAGGATACTTTTACGTCAGCAGGAGCGTATGCAGAAGTTGTCAGATACGAGACGCCAACCTTTGATGCTTTAAATTTATGGGAAGTACAGTACAGGCTTGAGGTTTAATGTATCTGAAGGAGAAATTACAAAGAAATATGAAAAAGGCCACATCGCCCCAACAAAGACATTTATTAAAACACCTCACGTTAAAAAAAAAAAAAGGGGGGGGGGAACAAAGTCCCAAAAGAAATTACCTCTAAAATGTCAAACATGTAAGAAGGTCATACCTGAGGATATAATACATTTTAAATATCATAAACAAATGGTAATAGTACAACTGCCTCGACTTTAAAGGATAAGAGGGTAATTATAAGAAGCTGTGGTTTTACCTGACCTTTGATTCCTTTTTTTCTTTTGACTGAAATATCAAGTGATGGTGTGTAAATGAAGAGCTCTACTGAAGAGTTGTGAAATTTAGACATTATGAGCCATTTTCCCACTGTTACATCTAAAGTCCTATAGTCCCTTAGACATCATACATATACATAATGTACAAATGACGGTATAATATATGACGACAATAACTGACGAATCAGAAAGTGTAAGATTTTGTCAGCTCTGTATGCAAAAAAGTTAGGACATTAAGGCAATGGTTTGAAAATTGCTTCAAGTTTGGGTTTAGTTAAAAAATGAAATGATTCAGTATAAGAAGAGCATCACAGATGCCAAATCTTTCATGAGTAGAGATGCGGGAGGGGTTCATCATTCATAAAACTCAGCAGTCAACATAAAATTGCAAATAATTTGGACGTTTATCATCTGAAATCCAATACTGAATTAAGTTAGGGTCCTACTCAGACACGCTGCACTAAAACCAGACATGATTCTGTAGTAGAAATCATTGCATACGCTCAGGAAGAGTTTTAAAAACCATCATCAGTAAACATAGTTTGCAAGTTAAAACTCTACCATGCAAAGAAATGAATTTACAAATGAGGCACATAAATGATGCCAAAATCTGGTTCACTGAATCAAAATGAAAAATTATTTTTGACAATTGTGGTCACCACATCAAATGGGAAGGAAGCACTAAATTCGCTTTTGTTCAATTCAGTTGTATTTGTTATCAGCAAGCACTTGGTGACAGTGGGAAGGATAAACTTCTGGCAGAAACAGATTGTGACCGGTTGAAAAGTGAGGGAGGAAAAGGGAGAGTATAGAGAGATGAGGACAAAACAAACCATGTAAAAGAGTAGACAAAATGCAATGACATACAGAAGGGGTGTATAAATATATCAAGAGTGAAAGGAAAAATTGCTCAGAAACTCCCCCAGCAGCCTGAACCTACAGAAGCACAACTAAGGGATGGTTCAGCCTCACCTGATCCAGATCTAACTCTATAAGCTTTATGAAAAAGTAAAGTTTTAAGCCTAATCTTAAAGGTAGATCTATCTCCCCACAGCTTTTTATCAGTGCACAGTGGAGCATTAGTTCCCATCGCATGGGTAACATTAAAGTCTGTAAAGATCCTTGAAGCCTGACCGTGTATAATGGTTTTAGAGCAACACATGGTGGCAACCAGATGACTTTTTCAGGAAACAAAGACGCTGCTAAACCACATTCTGCACATTACAACAGCATGACTATGTAGTAAAAGTACCCAGGTGTTAAGCTGGCCTGCCTGCATCTCAGACCTGCTATTCATTACAAAAACAAACAAACATTTAGAACATTGTTAAATTAAAAGCCCAACAGTTCAGGGAGACCCTGTGCAGCCGAAATCCCATAACCAGAAAAAAAGTAAAAAACATTTGCTTTAAAAACAACACTTGGTCTCTTTAGAGTGTTGTTAAGAGACAGGTAATCCAACACCATGCATATAAACTAGGGCTGCCACAAACGATTATTTTGATAGTCGACTAGTCACCGATTATTTATGCGATTAGTCGACTAATCAGATCATCATCCACTGGACATAAAACTACAGCTTATTGCACCAGCAGCATCTGCTCTTATATAACTATCATTAGCTTACAGCTTTAAGCTTTTAAGGTGCTAACTAAAAATAAAGACAAGATGATAGTTTATTCAATTTTAATGAAATTTGCAGATTGTTTTGGTAAAGTTTAATAAACTCCTTGCTATCTAAAATATAACAGGACACCGGAGTATATTCTCCAGCATCTCACACTTCTGATAATCAGCTGTCTGCTTGACGTTTATTCAGCTGTGTAAAAACTATAACTTTAATCTCAGCCAAACCGATTTACTCAGGAACAAATAAAATACTAAAAAAAAAGCCAAACAACAACATTTTTAATTTATCTAAGTGACTCATATATATTTAACCTGAGTCGCGAAAGACGGCGGTGGGTTTGAAAACAATTTGCCGGGAGTCCAGTGTTCTCACGGCGCTAGTGACCTAGCCCCCGGCTAGCTATCGAGCTAGTGGGTAACAGACGTCTCCGAAAACGTCGGAGCGCTTTTGAAAATATGTGGTGTCCTGATAAACTGAGCCGATATTTGAGGTTTACACAGCTACATTCTCGCCTGAAAATATGTTAAACGTTTATTTTGTGACCCAGAAATAATAAGAGTAATATTAAAACTAACTAGCTACCGCCATTGTTGGAAACTAAGCTGGGCCGCGCTATGATTTCTGGGACACAGCTGCTTCTTCTTCTTCTTCTTCGGGGTTTAACGGCAGCTGGCATCCTTGTACATGCAGTGCTGCCATCTTCTGTTTCAGTCCGTTATTACACTCTTAAATCCTGCTATTATTCCTGCGTCTTTTGCGATCTTACAAAGCTTCAAACGACGCGTCGACTATTAAATCAGTCGTCGACGATTTTGATAGTCGACGTAATCGTGACTAGTTGACAAATCGTGGCAGCCCTAATATAAACATGAAGTTGTTGTTAGCAATAAAGTGATATAAATCTTTTATATTTTTCCAAATATAAAAACAATCAAAAAAATCAGTTTACTTTAGTTTCATTTGCAAATCAATGCATTCTTGCATGCATTCACATTGTACTCAGCTTTAGGTATTTAGGCACTTGCACAGTCTCACTTTGCCTTTGTCTAAAATCTGCATGATTGATAAGTGATTTTTTTTTTTTTAAAATCTTATGAAACATGATGGTTGCTTTCAAGTACAAAAGTAATTCCATTACAACATTATAGCTAATCCAATTAACAGAAACTCATCAGTCTTCATCGTCTTCATTGCTGATCTGTGAATGATTACAAACTGTTAACACACTGCAGTGTTTAAATGCTATTCTCTCACCCAGTAGGAGCTTTATAGTTCCAATAGTTGAAATTATGCAATCTGTAAAAATGCAATTAAGCCAATAATAATAATGGATTGGATTTATATAGCAAGGCACCCAGAGCGCTTTACAATGCCACTATTCATTCACTCTCGCATTCACACACTAGTGGAGGCAAGCTACAGTTGTAGCCACAGCCAGAGACTGACAGAAGCGAGGCTGCCATATCCCGCCATCGGCCCCTCTGGCCAGAACCAGTAGGCAGTAGGACACAACAACCAGGACAGAGAGCCCGGGGATCAAACCGGGATCAAACCGTGTTGCCTCCAACATGTATTTGTTGTTGCCTCCAATACTCGTAATCTTAATTTTGCAGTGTTTACTTTATCCGCAGCTCTAAAGGCTGGATTCAGAAAAATCCCTCTTTTTTTTTTTTTTTTCTCCCAAACATTACCATTAAATTGGGAAATTGTGCACATAACAGGGCCGATCAGCCAGTTCTTGCAAATTGTAACAAGCAGGCTTCTTGAAGCAGGCTGTAACAGTTTGAACTGTGAGGAATACAGTCTTTTCTATCACAAACAAGCATAAGGTTGCCTTTAGAAGCTTCGCCTGGAGGCAGAATGTGAATACTTTTGCTGATTTCGCATTCCGTGTGATACATGTTTTCCTTCATGTCTGTCCCACAGAGGATGCCCACTGGTATGAGACAAGTGATGGCCGTCTCATGCTGATGATCTCGGCAGTAGCTGTAGCTCTTGTGGTGTTCATCCTCTCGATGATTGTATTCCTGTGCCGCAGAGCCAAAGAGACCAAGACCAGCAAGGGACCCATGTAAGAAACAACTGCGTGTTTGTGTCTTGTCATCTTAAGTCTTCACTTTTTAGATGTGATCTTTTTAAAGCGTGTTTACAATTTGATGGATTGTGTGTCTTCAGTGCAAGAGAATGTTTGTGCTTGTTTATCTAGTCACCCTCCCCCTCCTGTTACCCAGAGGATAGCTTTTTAAATGATTACAGCAATTTCCACAAAATTTCACTCTGTCTAGTGTGATATCATGTGAACCAAAGTCATTTCAGTCACCGTGTAAGTGTAGGTGTGTGCGGCAGTGTGCACCTTGGTGTATGCTTCACTCTCTGACTGTTCTCTCAAAAGAAAAAGAGAGGATGGGAAAAAAAAAACTTTACATATGTGCTGACTTCCACCTATTTGAAAAGGCATTTACCATCATGAATATTAAATTCAATCTCAGAAGCCCTGATCCACTTGACCTCATCCTTGATCTTTTTCGTCCTCCCTTTGCTCCCATGCGTTTCCACGCACTTCTTACTCGCCAAAGGCTCGGGCTTATGACAGTAGGTTAAATTCTCTGTCTAGTGTAAAAGTATAAAGAAGGCTACAGCAATTATAAGGAAATTAGTGGAACTCCCATTAATCGTGAAAGCTGACAGTGCCTTAATGTGCACCGTGACCCAATGTAGCTTTACCCATTAACTTCTTTTCCATGTAGATTAAAAAAAAAAAAACAGTTACAAAAGGCAGAATTTTCACAAGATTCTGCAGCAATCAGAAGTTCTGCATGTTTGTAGTGGCCTAAAAACAACTACTAAACTTTACAAACCTGTGCTGAGTATACAAGCATGTGTGTACAAATAGATACAGATAAGAGAGGGAGAGGATAATGTACTTTCATATCAGCAGCCAGGTGCGCTTCCAGTGCTTGGTTCTAGTATTTCCTCACTTATACCTTTCGAGCACCTACTGAGAGATCGATATACTGATAATCATGCTTGTCTTTCTTCTCCTTTCTTCCTCTCTCCAGTGATGACCGGTCTCAGAAAAAGCCGATCTACAAAGCAAGCTCGGAGTCCCTACCCTCCACTTGCGGAGACAATCAACCTCTGGTGTAACTGCAGAGGCAGGTGGAAGGAGAACGGATGAAAGGATGGAGCGAGAGATGGAGTTGTTGTCCATAAAAAAAATAAAGAATGTCATAAAGCAGTAAATGGGTATATATTGGGAGACATTATAGGGCAGAGTACAATAAAAATCAGCAACAAGCGGGGTATTTAAAAAAACAAAACAAAAAAAATCAACTGAAGGGCAAGTGATTGCTTTAGAGATGCCTGAGCAGCTTGGCTTGTGAGCGCACGCTGCAATTCTGCATCTTGGACAGAAAGGTGGGCAATTTTCCTTTCATGTATAATGCAGTGTGAAAAATGGCGGGCTACGTTCTTAGAAAATGATGATGAGGATTCTACTCGCAGCGCTATAAAGATGCTCCATTCAGTTTTCTTCTTTTAGTTGCACACATAATTGCTCAGCTGTGTATTGTGAATGAATCGTTTGGGTGATAGGACAAGGTTTTATGTTGTCGATTTGTTTCTCTTTCAACCTTCATGTTTTCCAAAGCAGAACCAGCTCAAAGCGTCTTCGAGAAGGTTATTGTAATCTCTTTACTGTGACAGCTCTCAAGCACATTGCACTCGGATATTTAATTTAATGTAGTTGGGATTTTCTGTGGTATTAAATGGCTTTCAGAAAATATTATTTACCATCCTCCAGTGTGCCATTGATTTTGTTCCATTTAAGAGACACTAAAGGGGGTGAGGAGTATTGACAACATGGTAAGAGCCGGACATGCATGCTTGCTTGGCCGCACATCCTCTCCATCCAATGCCATCTCAAGCTCGCATCAGCTTGTTTACCAACCTTCCTCTTCGGTCTGAAAGACCTTACTTTGAAGCGATGACCTTTACTCAGAGTACTGTGCATGTGCATTCTTGCCTCTATTCCCATCTGCCCGTAAGCGGAGAACTCAGCCCTCAGTCAGTTTGTATACACGTGTATGGACTTGCATTCACAAACTAGAAACTCTCATAATGTGAATAATCGCATTGGCAAGTAACCTTGAAAGCTTTCCCGTCAGTTGTAAGGGCAGACAGTGTTGGCCATTACAAGTAAGTTCTATTTTAACTAGACTAGATTAGTCTTCTCTGTCTCCCACCCAACCCCTCCCCAAAAAAAGCATCACAGACTACAACTTCATCTTTTTAATTTTCTCCTCTGTTGCCTTGTAACCCTTAACGCTGTGCCTCACCACCACCACCACTGCTTATTACCATAACCGTGCTCATAATGCTGAGAATTTCATTACGCTTGTCTGTTGAAGTTATGTTGGGTTTTATGCGGTTTTTATTATCGTGTGTGGTTGACCGTAGGCCGTTGTTAATAATGGGCAAAGCGGCAGTTTAACACTGACACTCCATTAACGGGTGCATGCGCCACAGAGCACAGCCAGGATAATGTTATTAAACTGATTATTCAAGCCCCCTGTACAGCTCAGCTCTGCAGCAGCAGCCTTCCTTTGTTTAGCATTTTACAGACTCCTTGTATTTCTTCTCCAACTCTACAAACTTCTGCTTGCTTTATGTCTGAGGTCAACCCAAGGAATGTGGAAGCATCAGACAGGGAGACTATAACCACAACAGAAAGACTTAGGGGGGAAAGAAACATGCTTCATAGTGGGGGAAAGAAAAAATACAATGTTGTGAATTTAAAATGCTCTCCTGAATGTTAAATGCCAGTGAGCACCATTTCGTTTTGGCCTTTGAGTCAGTCATGAGTAAATCATTCTGTGCTTCCTTGTGGATTTTGGTCTGGGGGCTTCTGATGTGCGGCCAAAAAAAACAAAGAGACACAAAATTATGTATCAGGAATTTCACACACTGGAGCTTTCCCTGAGGTACAATGCTCTGGTCGGGAGAGAGGGAAGTGAAGTTTACAGTGACATTTTGACCTTGACAGTGTCTCGATGGATAAAGCATCGGACAACAGCTTAGGTGCTGTGCAGTGCATACAGATTTCCTAAAAGTGTTTTGTCTGGTGCACGCAAGGTCCTGTCCGGATAAGGATGCAGATCTGTACTGTGGCATTAAAGCTAAATAGCTCCTCACTTATGTCCGCAGTTTGTCAAGTACCCTAGCTGCCCTTAGTGCACGCAAACCAATATCTAAAGGTGACTTATACCAAACGGGACACCGCACTGACTAATGCCTTACAGTGCCAGGCATTTGTAACACTGTGTCATTGACTACTGCTGTTCCCGTCACGGTCACTTGAGTTTGTATGTGCATTCTGCATATGTTGTGTCAAATGGCTGAAAATGAAGGAGTGGAGTTCGCAATAGAAGCAGGTGTTTTCCCCTCATTACTTCCTGACAATGCCCCATCTGGTGCGGGGGAGCTGCTGCCACAGACTCCCTGCCAACCCGGGAACAAACACTCGCAGAGAGGCTGACAGGGAAAAATGGGATGGGATGGGAATTGGGAAATGAGTAGGGCAGATATTATCCTCGCCAAACAACAAGGTTAAAACTTGTGTCGAGTAATAAGATCTCTCAGTGGGGACCTTAAGATCTAACACAGATCCATTAGTACAGGTTAGCTAAGGGGTAAGAGTTCAAAGCAACTTTATGGGAGTCAAGAGTAGAAATATTAATATTAATACAGACTGCCCAGGTGCTCTGGCTGCTTGAACTTTCCTGACTGTTCAAACTAAACTGACCAAAGTGTCTGGAGGACTTGTCAGAAGAGGCGGAAGCAGATTTAAGACGTGTGACGTGCCATCCCTGCAGTTACCTGAGAGGGGCGCCAAAGACACAGTTTCAAAAAGATGCCTTCAAGCCGTGGATGCTATAAGTCCATAGTAAACACTAGATTAGAGGGGGGACAAAAAGAGATGTGGAGAGAGAAACAATTTTCATAATGGACCAGCGCTCTCTGACTGGAAAACACAATTATGGGCAAACTGTGGCCGCAGCATGAGGGTAAAGTTAAAGAGCCCCTTTAGCACGACCTAATAAGCCCTGACTACAGATGATCAGAAACACCGGCTCATCCTTAGCCCAAGTTTTTGTTCCGAGCTATTACCGTCATTGTAAACGGTGATTTAACAGCTTACACTCAGGTCTGTTTCTTGTTCTTCTTGATGAGTCCTATGCACATTAATTGGATTCAAAGCAGCCTCTGCAACAGAATTGAATCTCAAACTACCCAGAGGCTACTGCTTGGACTGATTTGGCACTGAGTTTCACGGAGTTTCTACCACCAAATAGCCAAACAGTAATTTCAAACGAAGTGCCATCTTTCAAATGATCGCGTTTCTTAAGCTGCGTTTCCCTCCCTACAGTCAACTTTACATTTTTTGCACCACTTGTCCCTAAATTTGAACAATAACAACCATTCATTTCCGTCATCTTAATCAGCGTGCCTTGCATCTTTTAAGTCCTTGGGGTGGAATTTGAAATAAATTGGTTGTTTGAGTCGGAAAATTAATGCTGGTTATCAATCACATTTAGAGCGAATTGATTTCAATTAACTGGAAGACGCAGCCCCTCTTGCCTCCCCGGCTCTCCTCCTGGATAGCCCATTTCTTTTTTTTTAAACCCAGCCCCTTGCTCACATCCGCACACCCCTCCACCTGCTCCTGCTCTCTGCAATTGGCTAGAAAGACATCCAGGACCGCCCAATTGGCAAGCTTTACAATATATTTACAATGTAAAGTAACCAAGAAAAACCGGCCAAGCCGTCATATTCGGGGATTCAGAGGGAGAGAAAGTGGGTGTGTATGAGAGGGGAGCATTACTATGTAAAGACCTGCTATTACGCTCGGAAAGCCTAACAAAGCACACATTCGTTCACGCACAGTCGCACGCGCGCGCCCTGTCACACACACACACGCGCGCACACACACATAGACGATAAAGGCGCTGTCGGAGGGTGAACCTGCGGGTTCATGTCACTCTGATTTCTCAAAGGAAGAGGAATATTAAGAAAGATATCAGAGGGGAATACCCGCGATGGCTTTCGCGACCGTGTGGAACTACTGCGTCCCTCTAACCATCGTAACAGTGGCTTGGCTGCTCAACACTGGTAAGGCTCAAATGAAAGTGAACGAATGTGATGTGAATGGGAAGAGTGTCACGCCGTCTCGATGTGTTTGGGCTTTTCTGTGCAAGTTTATCTAAGTCCTCTAAGTAGAAGCTGAATAACGCTTAAAATGCACCGGGTCCACTCTGACTTACTGTGCACTTGGACGGGAAGGAGGAGGAGCGCACCACGGAGCAAAACACGTGCAGATGTGCCAGTTTACTGTTGTTTTGTGGACTGGTGTTAATATTTCTCAGTGGGTAATTAGAGTCAATGCCCTTTGCGGAAGCCGGGGCTGTATTGTTACATGGATATGAGTCATTGTCTTAATCACATGTCGGAACTGCTACGCTGGGAAGACCCCTAAAATGTCAAGTCGTTGAAAAGAAAAGTGAAAGGTGGCCACTTTTTTTTGACCATGCATGAATATTTAATGAAAGAAGCCAATGCTCTCTCAACCCTTGTGCGTCACAGAATTTACATTTTCTCCTGATGTTGGGATTCATTTTATTACAGCTGTTGTCTGTTTCGGAATGGGAAATGGGAGCCTGTGACTTATGCAGCCTGTGAATGCAGCGACACACACAGAGCTCCGATTAAATATTCTCATAGAACACACGAGAGCTCATAACAAATGCCCGCAGTGGACCAGACATGTCTCAGACACACCAGCAGCGGCAGTGCTGTTTGCTACTGCTTTTATATTCTGGAGAAGGGTGAGGGACTGTAAAGACCTTTGAGCCTCCCCCTTATCAGCTAAAATAACATCTAACAATGCTTTACAGCAACTTGTAACAGTACCTGTAGTGTTTTGTATTGCTTTTATCACCGTCACTGGAACACTTCAGGTTGGGATAGTCCTGCTTTACTTCTTTTACACAGTAGTTGGCTAGTTATGGTCACTCAGTAGCTTCTTAAGTGCCACATTTGCAAAATATGGGGATTTGGATTAGCCTCTGAAGAACTTCAGCTGGATATCTTTGTGGGATTTGTTTGGATGCAATTTGAAATAAAACTTTCAAAAAGAAAAGTCCATCTGAAGCCTCTGTGATTTTGACTAAGGAGGATTGATGATGACAATGTGCACATAAATGTTGCTCTGCTGGTTTGTGTCCTGTGGCTGTTGCACTCTGTGACCCCTTGTTTATGTTGTCCTGAGGCAGTGAAATAGTTAAGTGCTTGGTGAGGCATGGACACACTCAAACCTGGACGGTGCTGTTATGTTGATGTCTCTTGTATACAAGAACTACCTTACCAAAGCCATTTTTGTGGCTGCACTAATACCGACCTCACCAGAGCCAGTATATTGATAGATATTGATTTTTTCCTTTGGAGAAAGTGTGTGTGTTTGTGTGTATGTATGTGTTTAATGAACACTGGGTGGTTAAGGTATGCATGAGCTATAGGTATTTGTATGTTGTTCTCACTGTGTATGGGGTTTGTGTTTGTGGGTTTGGGCACCCATCTATGAATATGTGTGTGTGTTGCAAGTATGTGCTTTACATTAGTGTGTGTGCATGGGCGTGCGTGCTGCGTACAGTGCAGGGTTTTGCCTAAGCTGCAGGCAACCTCAGCTGGGGGCTGCTCACTGATCACTGTCATTAATCTAGCCTCTGACAGGGGCTGAGAGAGACAGGAGGCTGGGGAGTTTAGGGGTGTTACAGGCATAAGGTCGGTGGAGAAAGGAGGGAGATGAGGTAGAGTAAAGATGGTCTGTTTCTAAAAACCTTGCAGATGTGCACCGATGCTGTGTCTGCATTAGGAAAAAAGAGATTTAATAAAGATCTTGTCTCGGTTATTTTTCTTCCACCAATCTGAAAGAAGGGAAAGGTGGGAGGCTATAGAGGGTTGGCAGTTGTTATTATGCTAGAATAGATATGGACAAACTGGGTGGATAGATGGATGAGTGGACAGATAGATTGAGAGGTTGCTGTGACGATAGCGAGGCTGGAAGACTTGGCACTTCTGTGAAGGATGAGGGAGAGACAGAGGGATGGAAAGATGGATAGAGGAAGAAAGGCAGAAAAGAACGAGGGAGCGAGGAAAAGTGAGAGAAGAAAGGCAGAAAGACTTCACAGTGTGTCTGACGGGCAGGCCTGAGGGACATGCACACACAGTCAGTGCTGTATGTTTGTGCGCAGATTGCCTGGCTTTGTGGAGGTGTCTGATCAACAGCAGCTGCAGGCCAAACTTGCAAAGCACGTACAGTAACAAATGCTGTTAACTCCACCTCTGCTTCGTGCCCACCCTTAATCGCTACCCTCCATCACTTCCATTCTAACAACTCATCCCCATTTCTCTCCTATACCGCCATTACCACCTCCCTTATCGCAGTGTGCATTAAATCACCTCCATTTGTTTATTTGAATGTGTGCAATGAGAGCCATCCGTTTGAGCTTGTTCCCCATCATCCTGTTTGGACCTTGGCTGGGACTCTGGTGGCTGAAAAACAGCAGCAGTTGGACGTACTTGTGGGAGGAGATTTGAATACCAATTATAGCTGGTGTGTGCAAGTGCGCGTGTGCATATGCACATACACACAAACACTCAGTGAAGCCATGCATAAATCAATGTCGCTGTGAGTCACAGAAGGGAGGTTTGGCGTGTAAACACAAGCATCAAGGGAAATGCAGTACCCACAAAAAATAAAAATATGGACACATACTATATGATCACTCAAATAAATGCAGGAACGCATATGAACATCCACACACATCTTGCCTATAGACAGCTTACCTGTTTTGAACATAGTTATATTACTGCTTATGCAAGAGTTTGTCTGAACTCAAGTGCAGATTTTGATGCTTGTCAGGCACAGTTTGCATCATTCCAGAGTTAACGTCGCCTTTTTACTTTCTTCCACGTTACATTGGGCTTGCTATTTCAGCATCTTTGTTTTTTAATGTGCTGAAAATGTCTTCACCGTGAGCCAAGGTTTATCCTTTGATCCAAACCTTGGAGCATAATTTTCCCCGTAAATAAGATAAACTTCTTGGCAATTTAATTATGAAGACCTAGACCTCCCTTCTTTGCTCTCTGCCCTGCCATCTGCTGGTTCAAGGTGAATATCTAAAGCCCAGTGCACAATCAGATTTCAGCGTTGAATTCTTTTCCCCCTCAGATTCCCTGCTTTTTGTAGGTCGAAATAATTGGACAACCTGAACTTGGCAGACTATGCCTGTCAACAAAGAAGAAGCTGAAAGGAGCTTTTCTTTAAGGAAAAATATGCTGCCTGTTGCTGCTGCGCGTGGCCATGTTTGATCAACCAGGGCATTCTTAAAGGGTCCTGACAGGGTGGCCCACTATCTCGGCTGAACAACTGGCTCAACATAAGCTCCATAAACAAATTGGACTGTATCACTTTTTGGGATAGTCACAACTGAAAGAGTTACAGAGCTCAGTGTGGGCTGCTTTTATTCTCCCTTGGGCTTTCATGGGTCCATTACTCAGAAGCAGAGGTTTCGAGGTTCACCATTTAGTACAGGTGATGTATTTTACAGTAATTATCTCCTAATCTGCCCTCCAGTCTTCTGTGCAATCCATAATTCATTTGTTTTGATCTGCGGTTGCTTCACACAATAAATACATTTCCGTAACTTCTTCCAGTATTATATACCAGGTTCAAAAAGGATTTTGTTTTCACTTGAATAGAAATAAAAGGACCTAGGAAGGAGCAAGTTCCTCTATATCCCTGCAGGGACACATCATATGACTAAGCGTTCCCCTTTTCAGCCTTTTTTCAGCTCTTGTTTTCACTCTGCTGCGTCCTCACGAACAAGTTCATGCAAACAGAACACATGAAGCACAATGATTGAAAGGGGCACACAAAGACGCCAATTGGTAATTGGATCCTTATATCTCATTTGACCATTTGTTTAATCGTCCATTAGTGAAACTTTCTGTCAATCTAATCAGGCCAGCACTAATGTAGAAACACTCTTTATGGCTGCCACCTCATCTCCTTCCCATTACTATTCCCCAGACAGTGCAGCTTGTGATTATCATAATGGTGATCTATGTCGTCCTTACGTGTCGCTCTTTGAGAACAACTGGCGTTTCACCAACTTTGCAGCTGAAGTTTTTAATGCTGACTCGGATGCCAAGGACGTCTCCTCCATTTGCTGGCATTCGAAGCCTGCCAATCAATCTGATACTCTTAACTCTCTCTGAACTGACTGGCCCAGTGCAAAAGTAGATCGCCTCTTTGGGTCCAGCTGCCCATGCTGCGACCTCGTGTCCCCTGAGCCAGCAGCTTTTCTCCAGATGCTGAACCCTCTCGATGTGTATTTGTCTTTGCCATGAAGCTGTGACTGTGTCACAAAAAGTGATTGTCTTTGTGTAGCTTTTTAGGGAATACTGACAAAGGCAGCTGCTGAGCACAAGGTGTGATTATGTCAACGGAAGCTAACCCTGAATTGCAGGCAGGTAAAAGAGACAAAGTTGAAAGAGGCAGTCCTCTGACGTTAAAAAACCCCCAACTTTGAACCACTAATGCCATTCTGGGGAACATTCCTTGCTATTGGTGACATGGTTTCCATGACTAAGAGTAAACGTTTATGCCTCCTGCCTGGCCCTGGGCTTGTTTAACACCCTTCCTTGCTGCTGTGACACCTGTTTCGGCAGCTCCCACAGGGCGCAGCGCTAACGTGGCCAGACAGCAGCCTCTGGTAATGCCAGTAACCAAGGTGATTATCCCCACTCAGGCACTGCAACAGAGCCCTCACTAGCTGTGATTGGATGAGAGCCTTATTTAGCTGAAGAGGGCAAGTGCCTAAAATTGAAGAGTTGGAAACTGTGTACTCTGGCAGTGCTGAGGCTAATACACATCCTGCCTGGAAGACTTGATGTAGAGACAAGAGGAGGAGAGGATGACTGGTAATTAGGTGCTCGCGTCGGGGTAAGGAGGGTCAGAAATGAACTTAAACCTAGGTGAAACTGTCAGGCTGGGCACAAATGTTGCCAACAAGACCCCATTTCCCTTTGCTTTTGGGAGGTCTGTGTGTCCAGTGGAGGCTAGCTGATGAAGAGTGACCAGCCTTAGCTGGGGCACTGAGGGACTGATGGGGTCACAGAGGGAGAGTGAAAGGGTTACGGGGAGAGAGGGAGAGATGGCTGGCTGCACAGTGTATAAAAGAACGAAGGAAGACCGCAAGGAGGGGGAGGGAAAGCGCCAGGGGCTTGCGTCACAGACCACTGGAGCAGGGAGGAACAGAGCAGAGGAGAAAGTCAGGCAGAGAGAAGTCCAACAAACGAGTGAATGATTGCAGGATTTCAGCTCTAAAATGGAAGGGCGTGTTTAAAAAAAAAGAACAAGAGAGAGAGAGAGAGAGAAAGCAATCCCTGCGGTGCAGTATGACTGATCTATGGGGCCAAAAAAGTGAGGAAGGAGGGAAGAGAGAGATTAGGTAGGTGGGGCCAAAGCAGAAAAGTAGAGGGTGCTGATATGAGAAGAGGATGTGGGGAAGGAGAAGGAGGAGGGGGAAGAGGCGAAACAGAGAGATGGATGGCAATATACCGAGAAAAGCGAGCGCGGGCAGGCACTGTGTAGGTGACCACACCTGAGAGGCAAAGTGTCATGATCGATGAGGTCACAGCATGCACATGCACTGTCACACCCACATGCACACAAAAACGCAGGCAAACAAGTATTGAAATTGTTTACCAGCAGCTCGTGGACAGTCCTCCCACTTTCAGCAA
Source organism: Mchenga conophoros (assembly GCF_057382185.1). Classification (NCBI taxonomy): domain Eukaryota; kingdom Metazoa; phylum Chordata; class Actinopteri; order Cichliformes; family Cichlidae; genus Mchenga; species Mchenga conophoros. Next base: position 22,586,047 of record NC_140536.1, read on the forward strand.
AGCTACATGGCGCTTCGGCTTGGAGAATTAAACACCCACACACGCACAGGGCTATTCATCTGTCTGCCATTTAGAATCCTTCTTCATATCATTGCCATTAATAGGTTTGCTTTGATGAGATTGTCGGATGCTGAAAATTGCCAAGCAGCGCACTATCTACTGGGAAATCAGATGGAGATTTTCAGAAGACGGTCACAACAATGCTGGAGAGGTCTCGGATGAGTTTTCTATCTTAGAAAGCTCGCAAAATGTCTCTCCCATGAGTGGCAAATTCATTCGCGCTAAGACCATGTCTGACAGAGATAAAGTGATAGAGTCAGATACAGTGGTTACAGAAACCTCAGGAGTGGCATTTCTGTTCCTTTATTTCAAACATCATCAAAGCTTCATCATGTTAATGAATGTTTAATGCTTTCTGAAAACATTAAAAGTTGTATGGAAAGAGGGGTGTTTGCTTTAAAAATGTATTTAGGAAGAAACTGTTTTCATAGAGTATTTTTCTAAATGTTGCAAAAGTACACATTGCAGTTTACTGTATCCACTTTAAAAACCAAATGCTATCATTCAAGATAACACCAGAGATAACAGCAGCTGCCGATATATCAAAGTCAGACTGCTCAGCTCTGTTCTGCACAGAAGCCAAATGATAGTTGATAAAGGTACTGAAGAAAAAAAGAGCCTCCACCGTAGTTAGCGCTATACTGTCAGAATCACCCCTCAATTCTCTGCGCTGCTTGTCTCTGTCTGTCTGCTCTTCTCTTCATCTCCTTCTACAGCCTAAGACAAGAGCCTCCACATCAGGAGTAGTAGGCTTTGATCCACTTCATTAGCAACCCGTAAACAACCATTAATTAGAGGCAATTAATTAGCAGCACATGAAAACAATCCTCAAAAAGTTGGCTGCTCTCAATATCCCCAAGTGCTCGTAGGAAGGAAAGAGTGTGAAAGAGATGGACACAAAGAAGAAAGAAAAAGAAAGAAACTTAGGGGGAAAGAGCCTGCAGTCATGCTTAATGTGCTGGTGCTTGATTTACTGCAATGATTTGCCAGGCTCTTTGAGATTCATAAGGTCATCAATTCATGCTCTGCTTTCAGCAGGGCAAAACAATAGTGAGGCAATGCAGCCGTCTGCACTGAAGTAAAAAGAAAAGAAACTGAGCCAAATTGGATTGGTGCTACGATTGTTTCTGCAAAGACTGTTAGAGCTGGCAAGGCCACTTAAAAAGTAGCCAGGCACCAATGACCTTGAGGAAAGCTCTGGTTGATTCTCTCCCAGGATTCATTTCCTCTCGAGCGGCTGAAGGGGCGTTTAAGTGCATGACTGCTGATTCACCTTATGCTTGTTAACAGGTACAACCCCTCTCCCCTCATCTCCCATTAAGCATCACCAGTAGATTGAGGTGGTGCTTGACTTGACACAGACATGTTCTTTCTGTTTGATGAATAGTTTTATCATTGAACACACATGAACCATGGCTCTCCTTTCTGGCCATTGCAGAAGTGGAAGAGAGAAACAGGCTTACAGGCAATGATACTGAATGAGCTTGACACAGGCCTAGGGCACTGGGCGCAGTTGCAGGGAAACAGTGGTTCATAGCAACTGCCACCCACTGGGCAGTACTGGTGAATTGAGCTGTGAAGCAGCTTGCAGGGGCCAGTGGGGTTCTGTGGATGGTACCAAAGTCATTTTTAGCTCTTTCCATGTAGCCGTGAACAGCAAGAGGTTTTTGTGTCTGCAATATGCCGTAGATCCTACAGTCTGGAAGGCACCACAGAACACACAGTACGACACTGTCGCCTCCTGACTGCATATACAGTAACTTACTTTATTGCTTGAGAAACTAATAAAAGGAAGCTGTAGGGAGGAATGTGCTTTCATTCTTGATTATTTTTTCTCTTCCCAAAGGCCATGAGGTCTACCATCTCTCCTCCGTTTATCAGAGCAGCTTTATCTGCTTTAGTGTCCAAGATTCCAGTTGCTATGCAGTACATAGTACAAAATGACCTTTATGGACACACACACACACACACACACACACACACACACACACACACACACATACATATATATATATATATATATATATATATATATATATATATATATATATATATATTAGGGGTGCAACGATACACAAAATTCACGGTTCGGTTCGGTTCGATACTTTGGTGTCACGGTTCGATATTTTTTCGATACAAAAAAATGTTCATGCATTTTTAATTTGTCATTTATTAAAATTATAAATATATATTTTAACTCAAAAGTACAGTTTTTAAATTTAACCCTAACCCTTGTGCGTGTTTTTTATTTTGACAGCGAATGCGCACCTGCGGACCACTTATGTGCAGCCCTGGTTATTTAGCTCATCATATTGCAGCCACAGAAATTCTTTTGTCCATGAAACCATAAAGCTGCACTTTCTTTTTGCCTTATAGTCTCATTTGTCATAACTTCTCCGTTTTGTGGTAAGCTTTTCTTTGGCTGTCACTTCTTCACCCTGACCTGTCTTATTTGGCTCAGCAGAACTAAAATATATATGCTGCTGGTTTTACACGCGCACTCACATAAGCTCAGCGATTCTCTGCACGATCAACCTCTCACATGTTTAAGCTTGCTGCGGGAGATTTCACTTGTCATGTTTGCATAGTAAGCTAACGATTAATAAGACGATGTCAGAGGAATTGGTGCACAAATTATCATCACTCACAGATCAGTGCTGTCGCTCTCTATACACAGTTCGCACGATTGCAAAGTGAAAGCAAAAAAACAAGCGCAAATTCAAACAAGACTTCAATATGTCACATATTGACAGTGGCTCACCGATGCCAATGACATAATTACCCAGCTACATTTCTGAAAGAATGCAAAAGCATTGACATATATTTTTCCTTCCTACAATAGCCCGACGGGCAGGGCAGAGATAGATTTTGGTAGCCCGACTGAAAAAAATCGCTAGCTCCGGGACGTCGGGCTATATATATATATATATATACATATATATATATATATATATATATATATATATATATATATATATATATATATATATATATATATATATATATATATGTGTGTGTGTGTGTGTGTAAAAAATGACTGTCTGATTTGTTTAGATACCCACATTGTTGTGTTCACCTGCTAAAGGTGGCACGCAGCTTCACACAGCCCTTCTTTCATTACCAACACTGAGCAACAGTATATGAGGAACTACGTAAGATCATTAAAACTCCAGTTTCAGCCACGTTAAAGTATTTAATAGCTATCATAAATGTTAACAGGCTGTCACATATGTTAATGTTAGCTCTTTAACTATTAGCAGTTACCTAATAGCCACATTAGCCTTTGTTATTGTTAAGGTAGTAGCTAGTGGCTGTGGCTAAAAATAAAAAGAATGTTATTGCTGCCTGTCTGTAACATTAATAGACTTTATTAATTTCACAGGATAACACAATAATTGATGACAGAAAAGTGTTATTTTTCTCTTAAAGTCTGAGATTGAAGCAGGAAAAAGTATTGGATCAACTAGACAGAAACGTGGATGGCCTATCTTATCAACTCTGTTTGATCAGCAACAAAAATATGGTACAACTTCACCAGAAGCACAGTACTAACTCAGAAAACCTTAAAATATTGTTGCCTTTATAGTTATTTTTGCCTAGTCAAAATGCCTAGTCGTGCCTATCATGGCTATTATGCCTAGTTGCCTGTTTTTTTTTCTTCTAAACTTGTCATGTAATGTATGTACCAATGTGTTGTGTTTTTGTGGAAAATATTACAATTCTCACAGGAACGTAGCAGGGAGAATTTCCTAGTTTGATCCAGGAGTTGAAGTTGTATTGCGACCACTTTTGTACATATTAAAGGATGTCAGTGGGGAAATTTGAGCTTTTGTTGGCAGATTTGGAATCACATCTGAGAAGACATAGAAATAATTTTAGAGAGCTGATTAACCTGGAGCAGCATCTAGCTGTGTGTCTGAGATAAACTAGTGGGTTTTTACTTTTTTTTTTTTTACTATTCGTACATTCAGTACTGGTGTACGTGTTACACTATCAGCTTATATTTCGCCAAATGCAGAAGTCTGATTGGTCAGGTCTATTAAGTTTGAAACTTTGTTAGAAAAAATAAATATAGAATGCTGCAAATTTGTCCAGCGAAATTTCACTATCACTGCTTTGTAATTTTTTCCCTAGTGGTTTTAAAATGTTATTTTGTATTTTCCTGGGTATCAGTATCCAGTTTGAAATCCTAACATCGTAACTACCCTACCTATTTCAACAATATCCTGATCTTTAAAGATTAATTAAATCTTTTAACAATTAAAAATAGCCATGAATTTCAGCCATCTGATTCTATGTGCTAGTCAGAGAAGTTACACAAAAGCAAATTATGCCCTTAAAACAATCATAAAGCCCTAGCTTTAAGGCACAGACTATAACATTAATTAGATTTGTATTGTTACATTATAATAAGTCAGCCATTATCAAATATTTGCCACTGAGCAATTAAACACCAAAAGGTGTGTGTGTGTGCATGCAATCACAAATTTTAGTTTGCGACAGCACTACTTGTATATGCAATTATAACGATGCTTATTTATCATGGAGATCGATTTTAAGTTGAGGTGAGGAAAGCAATTTATGAGCTTATGGGGGAAATGAAAAACAAACATAAACAACTCGTAATTAAAAAGCAGGTTGATCCCAAATGATGACTGACTTGTAAATCAGTGGTTAAGTTACAGAAATGTGCACAAATTTGAATCAAAGCAGAGAGACAGGTTGGCAAGTTGACTCATGCACTTGCGCTAATTTACACACCTAAATTTGCATATGCACAAATACAAACATTGCAAGCACTCCAGAGAGCCTTTGGAGTTTTCATACTTCCTTACTGCAGTGGGGATTTTTGTGCTGTGCTTTTTAAATGCCATTCCTGTCTTCCTTTTTCTAAGCTTCTAGAGTATTGCAGACAAATAGAGGGACACACCTGGTGATTGTGTTTTAAATGCACATTCACTTTTTAGCTTTGTTGTTATGGATGTAGCACTCTTTGTCTGCCTTTTGTTCTCAAGCTAAACCAGTTTTTTCCCCACTTGATTGCTATACTTCTTCTCTCTCCACCTTTTCATGCCGTGTTCTTCTTTTTCTGGCTGCCTTTCTTTTATCCTTCATTCCCAATTCTCCCACAGTGTGAAGCTGGTTTAAGGGCCTCAACACTGACTTGCTGTCTTTTTGTTTGTACTCACCATGATCGCTAAAAACCTCTTTTGTCCCTCCTTGTGCTCCGATCGTTCTGTGCCTAACCTCGTTGATGCTTAAATGCCCATGCCTATGCCCACACACACCCGCCAGTTCTGTGATCCAGGTGCATGTGTCCGCATGCATCTGCTCCAACTGTTACTTAGAGTTTGCAGTGAGAGGGAGACTCAATGATAGTTGGAAAGACAGACTTGGTGAAGGGGAAAGGGGACTTTTTGTTGCCAGGACTGCTTGCTGATGGATACTTTGGCAGTTTCTCCTGCCTCCCTGCTGCTTCCACCCCATTCCTGCCTCCTCTTGCTATCTACCTCTTGTACTGTAGCCGCGGGCAGGCGAACCCAGGTGTGGAGGGATAGACAGTGAAAGGGAAAAGGAGAGAGAGAGAGAGAGAGAGAGAGACACGATTGACAGGGCCCAGGTGGTCACCACAAATGCCTGTGTTTTTGCTTTCTCATTCTCATTTGCATGTACAAAATGTTTTTTCCTTCCATCTGACTCTTTGTTTTTCCTCACCCGCCTTCCATTTACACACGCCGCATCAATTCATTTCCAATATTACTTTTGACTTCTCCGCACCTCTTCTCACCCTCAGTTCCAATTTCTCTTGATAAGTTCAATTCCAGCTTCCTTTCTTTTTTAACTTTATATTTTCTTTTTATGCTCAATTGGAGTTTTTTTTTCTTTTTCCCCTTATCTCCAGATTTACCTTCTCTTGCCATCTCTTTTGCTCTGGGCTTGCTGAAGTGTGCATTTTGCTTATACGCTGCACAGCAGTATTCTGAAGGTGGAAGCTCATTTTTGTACATGCCCTTCAGAGACCGTGCAGTCCCTCCAACCATATCCATTCATCTCCCACCCATCTTCCCTTCCTCCCAAGACAGTTTTCAACTAACCCCCTTCTCTCTTTCTCTCTGTCTCTGTCTCTGGCCTTTCTTTTATTTCTCCCAAAGCATAAACACCAGAAGAGAGTCGAGCACCTTCATATTTAATTCCCTCATATACATCCTACCAATTTCCATCTTTCACAGGTAGACTTTTATGCAGGCCTCATTACTTTTGTCTTTCCTCCCCTGCTTTGTCCATCTGTCTTATCTGACCTATGTGGCCCTTATCCATTACATATTCACCTCTCCTACCTGACCTGTTCTTAACATAGTGGTCGTTTTACAGTTTTGTGTGCTCTTATGCATGTATTTGCCTGAAAGAGGCTAAGTGGTATTCTGCTCACACATGCAGGCACATACACATGCATCATTGTCCTAGCAATCTTGTCATGCCAAACACACCTCCGACTGGTTGAGCCTGGCACGTGAAAAAATGAGCATAAAAAGTGTGTGCACCTAGAAATCTATTTTGTGTACGTTTTTTTTCTAATCCACTGCACACTTTCCTTTCAGATATCTGTGGAAAGCTCCACAGAATTATATAGGAGCCACATACATATACCACTCACCCTCAAATCGCTGCACACATATTTGCGTCCAGTCACAGACACACATAAGTAGATGCTCGCACACAGACACACAGGAAAACAGCAGTCAGGTTCCCTCAGAATTTCGGAATTGAGTTATGTAGCCTGTCAGTCAACTCCCAGCTCCCACACGTAACATACACACACGATGGGTTTCATCCACGCACACATCTGCCTGTCTGGCAGTGCATATTTCGCATGGGGAGGGACTCAATTACTGCGAAGGTGAAAGAAGCTATAAACATGGCACAGATACAGTGAAGCTCGCTCAGCGGCACTGCAGTCAATCACAGAGCCAGGTAGGTAGCCGCTGCCACTTTGCTCATCCAGTTGTAAAGTTCTAGCATTGGCCAGAGGTGGTGGATGGATAGAGGGAGTCAGAGAGAGGGAGGTGGTGTGGGGGTGCAAAATGCTGCCATCTGACCCACCTGAAAATTATGTTGCTGTAACCGACTTACATGCCCCTGCCGCTGAGACGACAGAGAGCTGGGATGGATGGAGGGTGGGAGGCAGTGGGAGATGATAACAACATCCTACCTTCATTTCAGCCCTCATGCACACACATATTCTTGTTTATGTACACTACCACAAGCACACAAACAAACAGAGTCCCTAGCATCACCCGTACTGTAGCTTAGCTACACGATTTTGTCACCCTCCCACACTAGAGGACTAAGAGCACATTCACACAAAATAATGCATCATTTGCACAGATTGCATCTGTTCTCGTTTCCCTTTGTGTGTGTGTGGGGGTTTTGTGTGAGGATGATATAACAAACACCTTTCATGGTATTCTATAACTGCCCTTACCGCCACTATAATGACAGCTGAGGTTTAATATAATTTGCACATATGACCTACCATAATTACAACAAGACAAGTCTTCAAAACAGCAGCCAAACATTCATTCATATTGTTTTCTAACTGACAGCCAGAAGAAAGGGTTTAATTTTCAAGATCTGCTGTGCTTTTGACCTTGCTGTGAACTAAGTTTTTTCTGATATATTGAACAATAGATAATTCTTTTACAACTTGATCATACTCTTACCTCATTTTTAATATCATGTTTAATAATTTAGTTGAAGAGAGCTTTGAAAAAGTAACCTTCAGTTTTACCAAAGCAAGATGGAAAACAGATTGGAACCCCCCAAAATATGATATAAATATGATATAACTCTATATACTATACTGTATATATATATATGTATATATATATATATATATATATATATATATATATATATATATATATATATATATATATATATATATATATATATATATATATATGTGGTATGTGACTTTTGTTGCTATGATGCCAGGTCTCTCTTGTAAATGAGATTTTTAATCTCAATGAGATTTTTGCCTGGATAAATAAAGGATTAATAATAAATATATATAACTACTATGCTATAATTTTGTGCAGAACAACTTCAGCCTACTGCACTTACTGTGGTAGTACATGCGTACATCATCTATAACTACAACCAATGTAGTTGAGCTGTAGTGTGCAGCTATTTATTGATAGATTGTTTCAGGTGCACTCACGTTAGACTTCCTCCCTAAATATTGAAGCTTGGCTTGACTTGTTGGCTTGTGTGCTTCTATGTTCCAGCAACATGTGTTTGTTTCTCCTTGGTAAGTACCAAATTATCATTACCAAAAAGAATTTGGCCAGAAAAAAAAAAAAGATTCACTTTGGATTTATCCTCTGAATATGAGCCCCTGGTTTCAGATAGTATTTCTGATCATTTTTTCAGCCTTGGGCATGTTCACAAAGTGACAGTTAGTGGGTTACACCTGGCAGGCTAGCTGAAAAATAACATAGAAAGAGCTAGACAAATGACAAAATTCTACTCCATCTCAGCTGTAACAGGGACCCTGTCTGGCACAGTTGACTCTTTTTTTTCACCTGAGTGTCAAAGAATGTAGAAAAGCTCTTTAAATATTGAAATCCTGCAGGTATTGTGATTTTCTTGCAGTGCAGTCTGGCTAAACAGTTAGACTACGTGGCTGTATGATCCAACAAAGCACACTGCGGCTCTCAGAGAATCCAACAGACTTTTCACATACTTGTAAATAGTGATGTTCTGCCATACCCCCTCCCACACATACATGTACTGTGCATGCACAATTCTGAAACAGCTCCTCTGCATTCCCACGCACATATAGAGATTCAAGGCAACAGATGGGCTTATGTATTTGTGCTACTTACATGTACATGTGGCTGTGGCTACAATGTAGCTTGCCATCATCAGTGTGTGATTGTGTGTGTGAATGGGTGGATGACTGGATATGTAAAGCGCTTTGGGGTCCTTAGGGACTAGTAAAGCGCTATATAAATACAGGCCATTTACCATTTACCATTTACACAAATGCAAACTGATGAATAAGCACTGTTTTGAACTCGTGCGCACTTCACACTGTGACAGCTCCGTAGTTATTTTAACAGCACTGCACAAAGCTAGACTTGATAACTACAGCTGAGATGGAAAGAGGGAGCAACTGCCTACTGAGAATCCTAACAGTTCCAGCAGTTTTCTCACTTACCTCCGATACCTTTCGATCCTATCTGTCTCCCTCCATCTTTTATTCATTTCTGTTCCCCTCAGCACATCCGTATTTCTCCCTGCCTCATCCTCAGTCTCAGTCTCTCTCCACCTTGTCTGTCTCTGGATTTACCACCAAGGCCTGCCTTTTGGCAGTTCTTCTGCCATTTCGGTTGCCCTGCTCATCTCTCCCATTCTGCCTTTTTCCTCTTGCTCCTTCTGGCTTCCCTTTCTTTCCATCATAGTCTGTTTCGTCAGCTCTTGTCCTTGGTCCTGATATCTTCTTTCTTTCACTCACTTTGCCCTTTCTTTCAAAAGTTTGAGTTGGAGGTAAAGTCTAGAAGACAGGGTGAAAAAAGTATGAATAGATTGATGTCAAGGAGAGACCCATACTGTATATCGTAAACATGCATCTGCCGCTTTTAGATTCATCTTATTAATAGCTTGCACGAAACTTGAGGTTGTGACACTCTTGTTATTGCTTTGTGTTATAAATAAAAAGACTTACAGAATGGAAGGGGTAGAATCAATAAGCAGCCTTAAAGGGAAATTAAAGAAGGAGAGAAGGGGATGGGGCACAGGGACAAGCTTGGTTCAGATCAGACATTGTTATTAGTTGCTGCTGCCCTTTAATGAGAGTTATTTAACGGGCCAGAAAGCAGGCACGCACAGCAACCAGCACGCTGAAGCCTTATTTGCAGCTCCATATACAAACCAAAGTCTGCCAAAACGTCTTTATTTAAGACTGTGAACAATGAAGGTACTGGGAAAAAACCCAAATCATTCCTCTTGGCCAGACCCACCCCATCACTTCTCACAGTAAACTTGTGAGAAGGAAATGGGCGGCGGCCTCTTACAGGAAAAGTATTCATTATTGGACAATAAAGGGCTGATTGGAGAGAGTGGACGATTGTTCAGAACAGTGTGTGGAAAAGCTCAACAGGAGGCAGAGAGCGAGCGTGTGATGGCATTACACACCCGATGTCTTCACTCAAAGGTAGCACTGATTTTCTTCGCACCGTTGTTTACCCCTCAACACCGTCTCAGAGCTGCCGTGATAGAACATTGTTTTTTACGCTACTGGAGTTGAGGAGAGTTCTAGGAAATCATCTTTGCTTAACTGCTGCACTCAGCCTGCAGTGCAAATATAGAGCTATTCATAGACCGGTATGATTACAGCATGGATTTCAGAGACACTTTGGCAATGTCATATTTACATTTAAATATTGTCTGGATCAGTGTCTGACACTCTTCAATTATGTGATTTGCCTCCCATGTGTAAACATGGCTCAGCGGTATAATGCGATTCACTGTAATAAAGACATCTAAAGACAAAGGTGGATGAAGGTGATTGATGGAGCAAAGCAGACGAAGAACATCACTTGCATGGTGTTCAGCCCATGTTATCCTTACCAACTTTTCTTTCATTTTTTCTCCTCTGCTCTCACTTCACAGCTATATACCTACACACAGAGAAAAATATACTCTGTAACTCTGGGTGATCCTCCTCAAAGATGTTTACAATGTTTATATACGACTTAACAGAAGCACGTTTATTCTATAAACCAGCAAAATGACCAGGGTATTACATATGCCTACAGCTTATTGCAGATATATTCACAACCGTGAATGTTTCCTCAGACAGGAAAATATAGAGATGGCACATACAAAAACAGCTATTTCAGTATTTACACCTTGCTAGTACAAGGTTAGACTCCCATTTGACATAGATTCAACAAGGTGCTATAAACATTTCTCAGAGATTTTGGCCCATATTGACATGATAGCTTCACACAGATGTTGCAGATTTGCCAGCTGCATATCTACGATCCAGCCGACCATAACACCAGCCCCACCAGACTGAAACACTGATATAAGGCAGGATGGATCCATGCTTTTATGTTGTTTATGCCAAATTCAAAACTTAGCATGAGAATATTGCATGGAGATATCGAGACTCATCAGACTAGGCAATGCTTTCCCAATCTTCTATTGTCCAATTTTTAATTAGAAACACAAAATAAACACTTTCATTGATTGTTCCTTTTGTTGTTTGCGTGATTCTTCTTGATTAATTACATACGTACTATTTGCTGCTTTGCGACAGAAAAGGTCACAAATGTTTTGAAATTATCACTCAGTCGTTTTTAGAATGATTTGTAAAAGATTTTAGCCAGCAGACACGTTCATTACTTTCGCATAAAAGCTCAGTCGCATTTGATTAAAAACCATTTCGCTAACTGAAACAATAGAAACCCTGCACTGCACATTCGCATTCAAGCTGGAGATAGATTACACTAGGGAAATGGTGCTATTCTGTAAGACAGATTTTTGGACTTTAGTTTTATTAAAATAATGAAACAAATCTTTGTTCTCCAACTTTCATTTCAATGAGTTATTATTTAAAGTTCCGAAATATAAGGTTTCGTGGTACACTCGTAACAGAAGCATCTCATATGACATGTAAAAGTGTGTAATAATAAAAAACAACTGTCTAATCTTAGTTGTAAAAGTATTTTATCAAGCATATCTTGATAGTTTTTGTTCCCATGTAAGTGTCAGCTCAGGCCATATAAAAACACGTATTCTTTTCTAGAGAAAGCTCACAAGCCCTGTCAGAACTGATAGATTAGCCTCTAGGTGTTTACAGGTGTAGGTGAGCACAGTGTTAATTTCCTAGATATGTCGAATCCAGAAGTCTTTGAATAAAAGCAAAACCTGAGTGAGTGTGGGGTTTGGTGCAAAAACAAACCTGTAATGTCTGTCTATCGATTATGTTAGTTAACAAATTCCTTTTTGGACTCAAACCAGAACATTTTGATACTCAATCTGATGACGGATCTACAGCAGCCATTTTTAACCCTCAGCCATAAAAGCTGATAGGGTGCTGTGGACACCACCCTGTCAGGTGGACACTCAAGTTTGTGAATGCAATAACTTGAGAATGAGTTGATGTAGGTGTTTCAAACTGACACCATAGGTGTAGCTGCTAGAAATCTTGGATGGTTCAGAATATCAGTGACCTCAACCTCAACGTCAAGGTCAGAGGTCGGGGTTTCGGAAAATCTAGAGAATGCGATAAAGACATTTTAATCTTTCATATGATATCCTGTATGTTCTTACGCATACTATTGTGACTATACTGAATAATTTGCATGGACATAATGCAAGTTAACCTATCCAGTAAGCCAGTGATTAAAAACATCAGGTTAGTGCAACCGCCTATTAATGGATTTGTTGAGAATCTGTTAGAGTCGACTGCTGGAAAGATTAGAGCTCCAAATAAATTGTCGCCTAAAGCCCAGATTCTCTCTTTGATGTTATCTTTCTCTTGCTAGATTGCATTTTCACACTCAGCTCAATGCACTCATGAAGGTCTTTGCAAGCATGATGTTAAGCATGCGTGTGTGTGTGTGTGTGTGGGGGGGGGGGGGGGGGGATACTGAGACAGTCAGTTGAAATGAAATGGATAGAAAATGTATCAACATTCATTTTAGATATTGATTAAACTTTTATAGGTGTACCACTGTGGTCCCGTGTTTCATTCCTGTAAAGTTGGAAGACTCCCAAGAGACTGATAAAAGAAAAATCAAAACAACAGAGGCAGAAATGAACGGACAATTACTCAAGTTTGTAACAGAGGCTGTCTGTTTGCTGCAGTAACTCTGATGGCATCACTATGGCATCACCTGGAGTAATTTTCTAAGACTTCTAAGTTTCTCCATAGTCCCACAAGCCCTTATGCACGTGGTTCCACAGGCTGCTGTCTGTGAAAAGCATGCTGTCATTTATGTGTATAAAAGAATCTAAATTTACTGGACTATCTGAGAGTTTATTTTACATGGAGACGCAGTGACGCAATGAAGACACAATAACCACTTCCTTTATCTTGGTAGACTAGTCCTTATCAGTGTGGATCTCAAACTTTGACGATTGAACTCACCAATTACCCATTTTATTAGAAGTTAAAATGCATCAGTTATCACACAGAGCTGTTAATACACCATCATTATGCGACACCTGAAGTTCACAGCACAAAGGGAGGAAGATTATGTGATTTTTGCAATAAATCAGATGAGATATTTCTGCCAGTGCATCTTTACTTTTGCTTTTTCATTTGAGCGTATTAATGTATTTCAAGAGGCCCGTGTGTGGGTGTGTATGTGGCTTATTATCTGTGTGTGCATGGCTAGACTTGTGTTTGTTGCTCTTTCTGTTTTGAAAGAGTACAAAGAGCCCACAGCGGGAGTGAAAGCTCAGCCTTTAGCGCTATAGGCCTCTGATGGAGAGATTAGCAGGGAGAGCTGTGAAATAAAGAGTGTTAATTAAAAGCGGAGTGAGGGTGTGGGAAAGTCAGGTACTGGAGATAACATGGAGTCAAAGAGTTGAATAAAAAATTATTTACCTGCCCACACATACACATGCACACACTCGCACACAAACCCATTTTAACCCAAGAAGATGGAGGTTGAGGAATAAAATGAGCAAGTTAGTGATGTGGAAAGTGCAAGAAAGGGAGCATTGCTGAGTAGGTGGCAATGGGAATAAGGGATTAATTGAATGCGATTTTAATCCTGTTGTTTGTGTTCGCCTGTTGTATACGTTTTATACTTAATTTTAAAAGACGGGCTGGTGTTTACCTTGTGCTTTTTTCCAGGAGGTCAAGTAAGGTGAAAAAGAAAAGTTGAAAAAGTGAAATGCATCAGGCCTATGATGGCATATTAAGAAGAGGAAGTAAAGTCTATTCCCTGCTTTTTCATGTCTGGAGCAGAGTAAATGGAAGGAGATAACATTTGAGTCAGGCATCCGAAATGATTACGGTCTCTTACCATCACATAATTCAAGAGGGGAATAATGTTTGTCTGTGTGTCTAAAAGGGAAGGAGAGAGAAGGCTAAGGGTGAGGAGAAAGGAAGGAGACAAAGTGCCACCTCATAAAAACAGTTTTAACCTAAGAAGTTTGCAGTTATGTGATTGGGGAGTGCTGGAGAAAGTGGAAGAGGTGGAAAGGGCAGCAAGCGAGAAAGGACTAAAAGAGAGAGGCAGCGAGCAAAAAGGATTAATCGAATCTGATTTGAATCCCACCGGCGATATTTGACTGAGTTATATGTTAGGGGTGCAAGGGGTCGGGAATTTAGGGAGAGAGGGGGGCAGGGATGCAGTGGAGTGAGGTGAGGTGAGGAAAGAGAGGTAAGGGTGGGTGTGGGGTTTACTTCTGTAAATCATTTTAATGACTCCTCTCCTCTGCATTAGGGGGCAGCCAGAAGGCCAAACAAACAGTGTGTAATTAGAGCAGGCGAATGGGAAATAGAGAAGGCGAGAGAGTTGGGGCAAGGGAAAGTCATTTGGTAAAGTAAAGGATTGGAACAGGAGACCTTTGGACAATAATGGTTATGGCTCTCATTATATGGTGCCGCTGTTAAGAAATGAGACCTGACAAGGTCTGTGAAACTAGAGGATGATGAAGCTGCGGGCAGACGTGGTACAGTAGTGACGTCAGCTTGTGCTGAGATGCTGACGATGATGCCGATACTGTAAGATGGCATATTTCTGGGCGGATGGTGAATAAGATACACGTATAATGATGATTATGGTGGTTGGAACTGTGATTACATTATTGGGGTTTAAGATAAATGTGATGACAGTAGCATGGCTGCCAGTGCTGTCAGTTTGTCTAATTATCCATCCATCCAATTTCTATACCCACGTATCCTGTGTAGGGGCACAAAAGGGCTGGAGCTACTCCAAGCATGCATTAGGTTAGAGATGAGAGGTATATCACAGTGTAAACACTAACAGTACAGAGAAACACTCACATTAAGATCGTTAAGAGTGCTAACTTCATCTGAACTCTCTGGATTTCTGGAGAGCGATGGAGCTGCTGTGCTCTGATAATTAGATCTGCTAAAAGCTACATTTAAAATAGCTGTTCCACATTATAACGTGTCTGAGAATTCAGCCTGCTCTTTATGTTCGCTGCAAACTGTGCATTACTCCGAGATGCAGCAATTTATGCAGTTTTATAGAGTATTTAAATGGGCTATTGATTTTATTTTGTTCACATATGAAATGCCGGGACAAACAAATATTTAACAAATGATTTTAGTGGTTTTATATCGGATGTTGAATTTTTAAAAATATCTCGTACTTTAAAGGTTAGGGTTGCGTTTGTTCTCAATTTAATTTTATTATGGGGGTTGGAAGACTTATTTGTTGGGATCACTCTTTGTCCTTATCATGCTGTGAATGAATGGACCCCTTCATAATGTGATTAAAGTGTAAGAAAACGGGGACAAAATCTATTTCTGTCTAAAATGGATGCTGAATCTTAGATAAATCTGAGACTTCAGCAGTTGGAGTTGAGCAAATCAAGTGACTAATCAAGTTGCAGTCTTTTTAGTACATTTGCTAGTTGGGTTTTACTGGACAGTGTTTCATTCCTTCTCCCGTGTAGCGATAGCAAGACAAAGAAGCTATTTTTACGTTTTTTTTTTTTCTTTATTAGGCAGCTGATCCTGGAAGAGTGAGAGATTCAAATCAAGGATGTTGCACTTCATGGTCAGTGCCTTAAACCCCATAAGCCTCCAGGGTCCTCCAGAAGGAACTTTACAGTAAAGAGGCTGTAACTGTGAAAGATGACCACATGATTTGTGTAACTCAAACTTCTGTTCAGTAATGTTTCTTTTACGATGTCACTTATTCTTTAATAATGGAAGATTTTCACAGCCAGTTGTATATGTATAGAAAATAATATTAATCTATTTAATACAACCTAACCATCAGCATATAAATATTTTTAAGCATTAATTATCACATATGACAACATATGCATGTGCTAATTGGCTAAATTACAGTTATAGCCTTGATGTAAACAACAAACAGAGTCTCTTTAAAGCCACAGTATAGTTGTAGTAATGAGCAGTCACAGTTTTGTGAATTACACTCGTGTGGGCAGTTGTAATGACTTGTGTTGTAATGCATTTTGGGTCAGTTCCTATATACAAAGGTTTCTAAAATATTGGTAGTGGTGGGTGTTTGTTTTTTTTTGTTAAGATCCACAGTGTTTACAGTAATAATGGTGACAATGAACTGTTACATTTGCTGTCGTCAATAATTTAACAGGACCTCAGGAATTGCCCTCTGTTGTTCTCGTGTGACCTCCTTCTCACACTTACAACAATCCATAATTCATGTGGTGTGTAGTGGCTGCTGGATGGTGATACTGCGATGCTATCTGCCGCACACAGACGAGTGTTTGTTTTGCTGGAGAGCTGCATATAAATGAATGCAGGCAGAAAGGAAAACCATATAGGCTTATCTAATGTGCAATGGATAGTGGCTGTGCAGTGAATGGAGGGAACGATGAACACAAGGATAAAAAGGTGGAGAAGTGTTGCATTGTGCGCTCATCTAATGCATGCGTGTACAGTACGCGGTGCATGTGAGTGTATGATCTGTTTAACTGTGAGTAGAAGACTAGGTGATTGAATGGAGAGAAACTAGATGAGGAGGAAGAACCTGATTAGGAGTGTTTGTGTTTCCTTGTCCTATTAACTGTAGGCATGTTTGTGAGTGATTACTTTCTGACCTGTCGCCTCTGGCTTTGTTTTTTTACATAGACCCTGTCATTTACACCGCACACATGCACAAACACACACATACACACACACAAGTCTTCTAAATCCAGTGCATAAATCCAGCCAAGGGCCACAGGACAGGCAGGAAAAGCACCTCAGAGACACAGAATTTCTCTCTTCCTCCCTCTTTTTTCACCCTCTGATCTCTCCCTCCCTCAATTTTTCTCTTTTTCCTTCTCTCCCTCCTTCCTAAATCCTCATCTCCATATTCACAGACAGAGGGGCTCTTTAAGACGACCGCTATCTGAAATGGGCCGGCAGCACCTCTTGTTTGTGGCTCTCCAAATGGAGAAAAGCCATTTCCTTTTCCTGTCAAGCATGGAGGTAGACTAGTTTGTGCTAGTATGTGTTTGTGCATGCACGTCTAAGATGTGCACTTGTGTTTGGATGAAAAGCAACGTTGTCAAGCAGTTTCACAATGTTATTGGCTGAGAGCAGACCAAGTGTTGGAAGCTCGACCTTACACTTTTAAAATCGCACTTCCCATAAAACCCGCAAATTGCTGGAAGAACTGGGGAAATGCAGAAATGTCCCATCAAAGGGGGAGGGGGGGATCAAAAAGAGAAATGAAAAATGGAAGTTGAAAATGTTTGCAATTTTTAAACACTGCATGACTGCTCACTTTAATACAAATCTGTGGGCTGTAATTTGTTTAAATTCTAAAAGGTTAAAACCTCATACTTTATACAACTCTGCAAAACATGATTGCTGGTCTCTTGCCAAGTAATGGACTGTCTACATAGACTGAATAATATAATATCCAGACTTGTTGTTTATTATGGATGGGAGTGAATTACAAAACCATACTCAACAAACTTAATAACAATAATAAGAAAAGAAAAGAAAATGCAGACACTATTTTCCAGCAAGTGAGCTTTAAAAGCCCCAAACACAGAAGGTGGTTTGAATTTGATTTTTGGAGTTTATTTATCTGTACAAATGTGGGTCACACATAAATGTAATACCATATGTATTTCATTAAATTCTAGATATATTCCCCCATCCATGACGCTTGATTACCATTGTGCATAACTGCATTGGTAACATCAATAAATCAATGTCATGTAACACTGATATCCCAGCACATTTATTCTGCCGTGGAACAATGCACCATTGAAATTTCAAATTCAGAGTGTACATACGAACAATAGAGAGCAGTGCAATGTAGTTTTAATGCCGGAGGGATGAGAGGAGGCAGAAGAAGGAGGTGAAAACAACAGGTGGGTGTGGAAGTGGAGGTATTAAGCTGTGCAAGTTGAGGAGTGGTGAAGAGTTTTCTTCCACTTGCTTTTACCTTCTCCCATGTGTTTTATTTCTTTCTCATCTTTAATGTATCTGTGATGCAACTGAGGGCAATAGCTGCTTGGAGATTCATTGAATCATCAACAGAAAAAAAAAAGGTCTGATGAAGGAGGTGACGAAGGGTGGCTTTGGCTCCCACTCACAATTTTTTTTACAGATTGAGTCCACTTCTGTAGGATCAAAGCATGATGTTGCATTAGTGGAACGTCACAGGTTATCTCATGTCTTGCGATCCGAGAAACACTTGCGTGTTTGGCTCAGAGTCAGGCTGCTGCCTCACGGAGTCAAATGTTCGAAGCTTTTGCCTCTTAAATCCTAAATCCTTCTGAGCTTTGAGTAGAACATGGGTGGCTTTATGCTGGAGTAGAATTTGAAGGGTGTGTTGTAATGTAGAGACAAACACAGAAGGATTGAAGATTAAACTGTGCTTTAAAGAATTCACTATATTTGTGAGTAATTAGCATGTATGGTTTTAGATCAAAGGGGATCAGATTATTTATTGTTGCATCTCTTCGTGTTCTGTTCCTGGAAACAAGCGAGTGAAAACCAAGTGTTACCGGTGATTGCAACTCAAAGAATTTGCTCAAGAAAATTAATGTAAGGTCTTGTGTCTTGGTGAAAAATTCAATGTAATGTCTGGTTCCCAACATGAAAGGCTTGTACTTTGCATACCCAGTACCCCGAATCCTGTCCCGACCTCCATCATACCTACAAAATTAGAATATCAGTGAATGTAATCCACGCGGCAATTTTGCAGACTTTGAAAAAGCATTCGGCAAAGAAAATGAGTTCTTCAAGGTTGCGTGATTGAACTGCTCGAAGTATGTCCAGTTAATCAAATGCAAATAAAAGCTATGGCATTTTAATCTGTCAATATTTTAGTGTGTAAGAAAAAGGTTTAAGGTTCTTCTGGACAAAGTAATGGAGGTGTTATTCATCATCAAAGTTTTGCTTCCAACCTCAGTGACTAATACATGCCTGTGTGAGACACTGATTGGCAAATACAAAGCGTTAATGACACACATGTCACTCACAGCCTACTACCCCTTTTCTGAGCAGTGTGCAAGGGTTTGATTGCAACTGTTGTTAAAATGGTATCAGCAGGTGGATAATAAGGTGGCTTTAGCTGGCTCTGATTTGCAGTGGGGTTTTTTTAAAGCCTTTGCACATGTTAAGGTCAGTCTGGCTTTCCACAATCTTAAAAGTTCTTTAAAACCAGTTCTGTGTCATCACAAACTCTCATAAGACATAAACGAGGAAATGTGAGAACTCTCCCAGGTGACTAAAAACAGAAGCGTAAAATGTGTGTGAAGCACACACCCGCACAAACACCGTAGATTTATCCTCATTTACTCCTCCTGCCTTCCCTCCTACTGCCTCTCCAGTCACTAATCCTTTTTTCAGCATTCTCTGTGGGCTGATTTTCCCTCTACTTCCATCGCATTTTCTCCTTTCTCCCCATTCTTTTCATTTTTCACTTTTCCCCTGTTTATTTCTCCTGACTTGTTCCCTTTTCTTCTCAATCCCTCCCTGCCTGCCTCCTGTCTTTTCTCCTTCCACCTGCTCTCATTTCTCTCCCTGGCTCATTTTCTCCTTCTCCCCCTGTCTCTTAGTGTATCGCTGCAGACTCTTGTAGTCAATTATCCCTTCTGTTAATGAGCAGATAAATCTAATTGCTCTCTCCTTCAGTGCCTGACGGCGTCTCTCTTCTCTGCCTTTCTAAGCCTGCGGTATGAGGAACATTGTCTCAACCCATCATTTTTCAACCCTTCCTTCATACAGTGGCGCCATTCCTCTTGTGGTTTCTTGGTCTTTAAAATGATTAAAATAGATCTTTCTGTTGGTTAACTACCTGCTTCTTCCATGCCATCCCTGCCTTTTTCTTTTCAATGACTGTACCTTTTCTTTCACCTGTCTCCTAACTGTTTGTACTTAAGCTGACTCTTAACCTTCACCTAGACTGCACTTCTCTTCTTCTCTGCACTTCAGTACAGCCATTGGTGTGAGGCAATGGGGGCCATTGTTGTTGATAGTGACACATGGTTGTTGGTTTTTCAACTTGCACAGTCCAGTTCTTTGTCTATCTTGAAACTGTTTTTACAGTGCTGCACACTTGTGGTCACAGACTGAGAAATGGCCATTTTGATAGGTACATCTTGCTGGTACCAGATTGAATGGCTATGGAGGCTATCTGAGTAGAGTGAATGCTGTGGTCATAACGGAATGGACATGGTCAGCAACAATGTTCAGTTGGTATGAAATATCGTTCACGCCATTACACCACCGCCAGCCTGAACTGTTGTTGCAGGGCAGGATGGATGTATTTTTTCCTGTTCTGTGGTCTAAAATTTTTAGACAACCACCCAGTGTGAAGTTTATGCCACAGCTGCCCTAAATTAACAGTTTTATGGTGTATTGGTGATACTGAGAATTTACTGTTTTACCAAAAAGGAGAAAAAAATAAGAAAGCACATTGTTATTTTTAAAATGCCAAATTACAGATCATAAAAAAACTAATAATGAAGCTGTCATCACTGCTTCTTGTGCTCACTTCATTTTGTTGCTTTATTTCTTCATTGTGCAATGAGCAGTGCTACAGTTTTCCTGCTACAGTCACAATAGGGTGTAAACTGATGTGTCAACACTTCATAATGCATGTGAATTCTTGGCAGACGGGCGTCTTATTGACATAATTGATGTTGCTGGATGGCAGGGTGACTGTAATAACTGACATTAAGCAGTAGCAGCATAAAGCATGGGATGAGTTCACTGTGTCATGCAGGGGTCAACATGAAGTATCATTTGTACTTCCCAAACAAGAAGGATGGGTTTGCATTCAAGTTCTGCAACAAAGGCAAGTTAAAACAGTAAGACAGTGTCACAGTTTACCAATCCTAAAAGTAAACTATTAAACTGTACAGTTGTCAGTATGACAAAATGTTTAGTCAGTTTGGATTTGCCAATGTCATGCAATACGTTTGTCAACTATATTCCCAGGAAAAGAGTGGCTTTCCAAAAATATGAGAAATATGAAGCTGAGGGATTTCAGACTTGAATGTGTGGTTTGCTGTTCACCCTCACCCCCACTCCTTTTAGTAACTGCTACAGATGATCAAGCTTTAACTTCCAAATACTTACAACTGTCATGTAGTTTATATGTGTTTCACAGCAAATTGATGCCATAAGACTTTTATGCATTTCTGAGGTGATTGTGAGGTTTCCAAATTTATTCTGTGCATACAGATAATTAGTCCTGGTGATTTAATTAATATAAATAAGTTGCAAGTATTTTTCAGGTGTTCAGAAAGTAATAAATACAAAAGGAAAAACAGACAAACCAAAACAAAAACAACAGTACAACACACTGAAGCATAGTTGGGATTATTTTTTGCATGGATATTGTCCGTGCATATATTTACATCAAAGGTTTCTGCTGTCTGCAACCCAAACACTGATGCATTAAAATAGGTAGCACACACAGTGGGACATGTAAAGATAAAACACTTCCTGAGCACAAATATACATGAAACCACTGTAGTAGAAAATTCACAGAAAATTTTGAAGATGATGTGTATGTACACAGTGGGATGCATAAAATTAAGAAAAGAATGTAAGAACATCACAGGCAAACGTACAGATACGGCCAGAGGGAACGCAAACAGGAGCACGATGAGCAATCATATGGTGCTTTCAAACGGAGCTACATTTATGTACTCATGAAGCATGTCTGTGCGTTTAATGTGTCTGAAATAAAATGCCATTTCAAAACATATCATACAAGAAGCTTTTTATCTACACAAATATTTATGTGTAAGTGTGCTTGTGAAACTACATGAGCGCTGTCTATACTTGCTTGGCAGGTCAGTTTAAGTTCATTTCCACCTCATCTACCTCAAGCTCATCGTGCCCTGCTGAGCCTAATCAGTGTCCTCTGAGACAACTTGTGTCTACAGCAGTACCCTGAGAGCAGAGCTCAGTGATGAACGGAAACATCCTCAGTGCAAATGCACACCTGCATTCATTCAAACACACACACGTGCACACACAACAAAACATGCAGTTCAGACAGGCTTGAGTTTCCCAGTTGGGCAAGCTCTTTTCTCATCACTGCAGAACCCTGTGGGAAGTGAGAAGAGTGGGATAAAGATGGTTGGGTAATGATAAAAGAGGTAGTTAAGGCATAATTTGGAGCCGCACCTTTTTAGTGGCGCTGCTGTCATCAAAAAGGCTCCCATCAAGAGCCAGCCCGTCTTGGCAACCCCACACACAGCACAGGTCAATAGCAATGGCTATGGCAGCCTAAATCAAAGATGGTCATTCTTTCAGAGTGGGTGGTCATGCTGGTGGAGCTGCCATCCCGGGCTTTGAGACTCATTTGCCACCTGCTGGCACATTAAATGCCAAATTAGAAGGCCTGTTGTTTCATCAGAAGCCTGCAAGTGTGACGTTTGTTCAGTAATGAAGAAAAATTGGGCCTGATTACAGACAAAAATCAAAGCCCTTAGGTGATTCTTTTCAGGGTGTTAAAGAGGCATGACAATCTTAAATGATAATTTATGTTTCTTGTCTGAAATATTCCTACAGAGTAAAGCTGTAGATGAATTGCATAGTTAGTTTGACATACCTGCAGATCGCTGAGGTTCTGTCTAACAAGCACTTTACTCTATTATTCCAACTTTCTTTGCATTGTCAGTTTGTTGATAACCACTGACTATCATTATTTTCTGTTTCTTTAAAAAAATACCAGTGTGTTTTTCTTCTAAGCTACATTTTATTTAGTTTACGGTTGCTATGGTTATATCTTGAAGGAGACAGATGCAGCAGTGATTTGATTGATCGTGGGCTAGATCTCCTGTTGTGTCCTTATTTCTATAGAACCACCATTCATTTTACATTTTACACAGATTTAAAAATAAATTGTGAATTACATTCAGTGAAGCTTCATTTTCAAAACATATTTGTGTGGCCAAATAAATAAATGAAATGAAAGATCTCCATCTACATTTTGTGCTGAAAGACTCAAAAAGCAGTTTAGAAAACGACAGAGAGAATAATATTAGCTTTAAATAACTGTGAGTTGAGTATAATCACAATTTTTACTTGTAAATATTAAAAGCTAAATGATGACTTTTTGTGTTGCACAACATACAAATGAAGAGTTCTAGATTTTAATTGAATTTTATTTAGATAGTGCCGCCTTAAGGTACTTTGTATTGTAGTCAAAACCCCAATAACAGAGAAAACCCCAACAAACAGACAACCCCACATGAGCAAGTACATGGCGACAGTGGGATGGAAAAACTCTGGTGACACCAGGCTCGTAGACGATGGAGGTGAGGGCAGGAAGGCAGGGGAATAAAGACACTGCAACGTGGTGTATAAACACATAAAGCTTTTGGTCACATTTTTTTTAAAGACTTTGTCTTGTTTTAAGTTTTATAGATTTTTGTTCTCCTCAGGAGCTGCCTCTGCAGGAGGGGGAGATACAGGAGAGGTGGAGGAAGATCTCAGCCTGGGTGTTTATTGTCTTATGTAGTCTGGAAGATGAGTGGATGGTGGGGTGGGTGCAGTTTTCTCTGTGGTGGGGTTGGGTGGACTGTCCCGGGCTCTGTGGGGCCGGGCGGCGCTGCTGCACTGGGCCCGGTCTGGATGGGCCTGGGCCCCCTTTCCCTGGCGGGTCGCGGAGTATGGGGGTGCCTACTGGGGTCAGCGGGGGAGCTGGCCCCAGGGAGGGGTCACCTGCCCCTCCCTTCCTTCCCTCCCCATCTCCAGCTGCCTCCCTCTTCCCGCTCCACCACAACCACCCACACATGCAGGGCCTTGGAGTAGGGGTATGTCACCAGGGTGCAGAGGAGGCTACCCCCCCCCCCCCCCCCCCCGTCCCCTTCTGTCTGCCTCAATTTTATCCCACAACTTAGACATTCACATTACTCACACTCTCATTACACATACATATAGGATCTTGGGGGTGGGCACGATACACGGAGTCCAAAGTACCATCAGGGTGTACACCCCACCCCTGGCATCGTTGCCCACCTCTCAATTTTAAATACACGTAGACATTGAGGGCTAGCAGGAGGGACCATGCGCTTACCTGCTGCTCTCTGGCAGGTAGCTCCAAGCCCTCCTGGGTTTTAAATGCACCTTAGAACACACATGCATCAACATTACAATGAGCGGGTGAAGGGAGGTTCGGAGTCTTCTCTCACCCCCGTTCTCTGCGACCTGCTGGAGCAGGGGGGCTAGGACTAGGAGGAGGAGTTGGCTGTCCGACTGCGGTCTGGAGTGTGGAGCCTTCCTGCTGCTGCGGAGTCGGGGCGGTCTGCCTCCCCCCACCGCAGGGAAAAGGGAAACACCACCTGGGTCTGGGTGCAGTTCCCCCCTCCAGGGGCGGGGGCACCTAGACCCGGTTTGTAGAGTACGCTTGGGGAGTGTGATCGTGTGTACAACGTCTCTTTATGTCTGTCTCCACGTTGGTTGAGTGTGGAGTAAGTGCATATGAGAGCATGAGGGTGGGAATGGATGTTTGTATCTGTGTGTGCCTGTATGTCTGTGTCTATATGTCAGGTTGGGTGTCAGGCGCCACCTCTCTGGGGACATCTCAGGCCCTCCAAGGTTTGGAGGCCTATCTCCCCCTACCACCACTTCCCCTGCCAGTGGCGGACCCCCTCAGACATCGGTGCGTTGGTGGTTCTTTGTGTCCGGGGATGGGCGTCCAGGTACACACCGGCTCACTCCTTGGCGGCCGCTTATCGGGGCCTGGAGCCTGGGGCTCGCTCGGGCCACTTCGGAGGTGGGGTGCCCCCGGCCTCTCGGCCTGGGGCTCGGTCACTCAGGCGCAGCTGGCTGCCGGCGGAGCTCACGGGCGCGTCACTGCAACTCCCCCTGGCTTCTGCTCCGCGGCTGCTGAGTGAGCCCTCATCTGGGACTCTCCTCAGCTCTTTCCGGGACAGTGGCGCAGCTGCCCCTCTGTTGGTCTTCCTTGGTCTCTTGTGTTCTGGGGGCCTCTGGATGTCTGGAGTTTTGATCTCCTTCACACCTGCTTCACGCCCTGGAGGACGGGGCTGTGGCCCCCCCACACCCTCTAGCAGATTATTACATGAAGGAACCTTTTAAAAAAACAAAAAACAAGCGCGTCCATGCTCACAGGTGTACACACGGGTGATCACACCCACAAACTACACCCTTTTTGGCTCCTACCTCAAAGCACACTGTGTTCTGTTGATCTTATGTCCTGCACAATAATGTTTAACATTTAGTATTTACTGTCATATTCCCATATATCATTGTGATGTTGTTTATTATATTACTCTTGTTCTCTTCTGCTTGCTTTCTTTTTTCTTTCTCAGCAGGTGATCCAGGTGATTGATATATGCATTTTTTTTTCTCTGCCCGTTCTGTTGGTTTTTGTCTTTTGCCCTTCTCCCCCGTCCCTCTTCTCAGCTGTTTCTCTTTCCCTCTTTCTTTCTCCCCTTCTTTCCCCCAGTCAAGTCTGTCCCGTATTCAGTAAGTGAAAATAAAATAAACAATAAAAGGTGAATCAAATGGACCATTACGGCAAGGCTGGGATGGTCAGTTTGGTAAAGTAAATCCGTTGGGCATCTTTCTTTGCCTTTAGACAACAATTCTGATGGCAAAAGAGCCAAACGGGACAGGCCAAAAAAAAAAAAAAAAAAAAAAAAAAAAAAAAAAAAGATTAAATCTGCCGCAAACAGCTCAAAGCCAATGTTATCCAAGCCAAGTCCTGTTTGTCTTGTGAGAAACAAGAAGCAGCAGATCTGACAACAGGTACCTTTAGGGGTCTCATAGGAGAGGTGGTTTTACAGATTTCTTGATTTTAATATTGATAACTAAGGCTGGAAAAAAGAAAAGTTTAGTTAAGTTGAATATCTGATGTGGATGTTATATTTTGGTGTTACCTAAGACTTCTTCACACTCTTTATTGTACTTAAATTGCAGGTCTAGATTGTAGCCTTACTTTTTTCAGGTGGAATCGTGTGAAAGGCTATCACAGTGCTGCTGGACATTCATGTAAATATAGTGCTTTTAGCAAAAAGGGTGACATCCAGTTCAAAAACTGGCATTTCAGGTGCAGTTACTGCAGTGAGCTGCATTTGAGTTAAGTGGCTTTGATTATTGCCAGGTGTATTCACTATATTCCTATATTGAAGCAGCCGATCCATCCTGGCAGCAGTTGTGAGAAAACAATTCATTATATTTCTAGCTATTCTTAGTTTCAGCTTTTACTTTTATGGGATGTGATGAAATATAGCAGATCATGAAATATAATGAAAAGGTTTGATCTGTGCGAACCAAAAAGCAGAGTAGCTCATGCACAACAAAGCCTGTGAAATGAATTTAGAAGGAGGAAAATGAGGCACTTGAGGAGTGGAGAAGAGCTGATTAATGGTAGGGAACAAGTGTGATTGATTATATGATGAAGTTAATCTTTATTTCCCTCCCACTCTCCCCCACCCCTCCCATTTTCAAATAAGTGCCCCCCTTTGCTGACCTCAACACCCACACAAATGTTTGAAGCTTCTTTCTTTCTTTTTTTTTTTTAACACTAATTTCACAGAAGGATGTGTGATTATCTCCAATCGCTGCACTTCAAATCAAGTGCAGTTCAACATGTGCAGCTGATCGGCACAGAGATGCACAGCTGTATCTTTTCCTTTTAGCCCCAAATCAGCGTTGCTCCCGTTATACCCCAAAAAGCAAGCATAAGTGAAAAGCACATTTTCAGAAAAACTGCTTAACTGAAAGGAGAAACTACTGGTGTAGTTTCTTTGGAATTAAAAGCTGAGATTTATTATTAAAAACAGAGAAAATGAGTTCTGAGAATGAAACATCTCACTAAATGGTCAGGTAAATATTGAAAATTTAGTATTGATCAATAACCCCATTATGAAGCCCTGCAGAAATATATGTTATGATTTTATTATACTTATTATCTAAAGACTTACTGAATTTTTTCAGCCTTTAAACTCCGGCTATTGAGCGAAGACGATTTACAACCAGGGGATGGCATATTATAGACAGCATAATGCAGTTCACACTTGACATACGAAGTGCAGGTTCTACAGATGGAGCCCCAACTGACAGAAAATTATATATTCACTCTGTGTATAAGTTGGTGGTCTAGCCTGTGTTCAAAGACAACCTATCTGTGGTGCAATCTTGTAATATCCACCAGCAAATAATGCATTATGTAGGAAGGATTTTTTTTTTTTGCAAAGGGTACGTAGAAGTAACAGGAACTAGTTATTTCATTGAAACCGTTCAGTTTCAATACCTATAATTCGATATTCTTTTGTATCCATTCAAAGAATTTCTCCTTATACAGAAAATTGAGAGAACATAGTTTGTCAGAATTAGAATTAGTGTTTTCATAATGTCAGACTTTCAATACACTGTTTTCATGATGCATTTTAATGTTAATGTCAGTAACTGTAATCTTACACTTTGTTTTCCTGCAAGTGAATTACTCTCAAAATACAGATTTAGAGAAGACAGACTCTGTAAACAGAACTGCAGAAAGTTTGCAAAACGAACAAATATATAATTATTTTAGATAATATCTTTTTTTAATTATAAACATGATGTCAGCATGTAATTATCAAATATCAGAGATTTCATCAGTAGCAGTTATTACTCGTCAAAATGAAGGCAAAAAAAAAATGTTGGTTAATGAGTCAGTGCAAGTCCCGAGACAGCTTCAGAGCTGACTGCAAACAGAGCATCTGACACCATACTCACAGACTTATGTGGCCCTACATCATTTTTTCCCTCCTGCATGCTTTATTCAGCTCTGACTGATCGTGAAGACACATTTCCTACTCCGTGTCTCCTCTGTGTGGCTGCATTGTGCTTTCTGAGTCAAAAGTGTCAGGAGATTTTTGTTCTAAAAACCAAGTATTCTTTGAAATACCTTAAGTGAGATATGCTTTATTTCAGCAAATAAAAAGCACACTGTATAAAGCAGTAACAGAGCTGTGGCTGTAACATTACTAAGAAAAGAAAGTAATAAAAGTTAAGGGGCTTATAAAACAACAAACTTCAAAAGTAATGGACCAAAAGAGCCAAAAGACAAAGCCACTATCAATGTGGGAGAGAGAAACTAAATAACAACAAAATCTGACCGAGAACAAATGGAGTTACATTTACACTATACAGTTTTTTACAGACCTTCAGGAAACCTCACATTTCTACGTTATGTTTACAAAACACCCTTTTGAATAATTGATTCAGATTCTCACTGGAAAAATTCACCAATAATACACACAGCAGTTGATCGACACCTATAAAGCTGCCTGAACCGAAAGAGTACATTATTGCTAAAGGACATAGTCTCTCTAATCAATAGATCATCACCATCGATAAACATTGCGTCAATATTAAATGGATTCTAAAAATTTGTTTATTTGTTTTGTTTTTTTAAATTGATAATGTGTGATAGTCTGACTTAAAGAACAGAAACTGTATGGTTCTTCACATCTGTACTTATCTGGAAGCTCAGTGCTGTCAGTTATCAAAGTTATTGCCCAAAATGAACATTTGAAAAAGGAAGCTTTGTCCCTCTGGATAAAATGAATACACCGCATTTCCATTGATGGATTGCAGCTGCAGATTGACAAGATTGTCTGTCAGCAGGATGTTTGATGGCGTTCCAGCTCCTCTGTATTCCCAGGAGACTGTGAATCACACACACAGATTCGCACAAACATGCTTCAAAACATAAAGAATAGTTTAAAACTGCACCGCATCAAATTACAGCGTTGTTGGGTCAAACAACAGCGAGAAAAATAGTGGCGATAAACAGAAAACGAAAACTCAATAACCCCTCTGTTTTCCTTCAGGTTGCATTTTCCTCTCGTGTTCATCTTTCGAATTTAAAACTTTTCAATGACTCCAAAGTTGTCTGCGGGCATTCGAAGCCACACAAGAGACACACGCGCGCACACACACACAACACAGTTTCTGACTGCCGTGAACCTTAGCTGAATTACAGAGGCTGTTAAGACTGTTAGTCTCCTGTTTCAAGTTGGCGATAGATGCTCCTGCACTGCTTATAAGCAAAGCCGGGCTATGACAGGTAATCACTATTACTCGCGCGTTTCCATTTGAGTTACTGATCACAGCATAAAAGCCCATAGCTCTGATTTGTGCATACTATAAAACTCGGGGAGTGAAATGAAAGAGAAAGTGAAGTGGGATGTGGGAATGGTATTGAGAAGGGTGGAAAGACAGAGAGATATAAGTGTTAGAGTAGGTGTGATAATGAAAGAATGGAAGCATGGATATATGGAGGTGGAAGGAAGGGGTATCTGAAAACTATTCTCAAATGGAGATGTGGAGATTGGACAGGAGGGTGAGAGACCGGAAGAATGACAAGTGTGTGGGCCAATCAATAAGATCCTGTCAGAAAGATGGCAAATTGGAGAGTGGCGTGACACTGAGACAAATTGACACAATCAGATCTACGAAGATGAACAGTCATTGGAGAGTATGTGTGTGTGTCCGTGTGTGCGAGCATGTGCATGTATGTGTGTGGGACATATAGCAGACAAATAGCCGAATCACCACACACATGGACAGATAAAGAAAGTGGGCGCTGGGCAGACAGGAGAAGATGATGTGAGAAATGGGAATAGAAAAGTAGGAAAAGACAGACAGCAGTCATAGCTGAAAAAGGAAATGAGAGCAGAGCAAGAAGCGAAGGTATGTGGCTGAGAAGGCGCGTATATACCATAACCTTAAATCTGTCAGCGCTGAGACCAATATTCTCTTCCTCTGTCCTTGTGTCACTCACACATTCCCTTTCCATCTCAGGCTTGCACGCATCCCTCTTTGCAATTGCGCATTAATTTTTCAGTGTCAATCTGGCTTGTGCCCTTAGCTCTGTACTATCTTTCTCACTCTCAACTTTTCTCATTTCTTTGCCATTTTGTTCTCAGTTCCCATATTTTTGCCTTCTCTGCCTCAGTATTTTGTTCCTCCGGATTTGTTTTCTTGTTTTTGCCGCATGCCTTTGGTTAATGTGCGTTTGTGCTCGTGTGTCTGGGCGCCTGTTTGTACCCATTCAGCTTTAGTTTATTCAGTCAGCACCATTTGTCTCTTTTGTTTGTTTGTGAGCTAGAGATAGATAAATATAATTAGACAAATGAAATAGCGTCTTCCCTGTTTTATCTCCCTTTGCTCTCCCTCTGGTGGGCATAATCCATCTCTGGCTCCTTCTTTCGTCGCCCCTTTTACCCTTCCCTGTCTTCTCCCCCTTGTTTCTCTCCCCCTCCTTCCTAGTCACTTCCTCCTTCCCTCTTCCTTTCCTCTGTCTCTTGCCCTAAACTATTTTCATTTGGGCTGTGAAAGTTGCTGTTTGAATAGGCATATTTGTCCTGCTTAATAGCATACCACCTCGCTCACTATGTGATTTAGCTCCTTGGCCTTATCTCGTGCAAACACAACCACTTCTCACTGTATCTGGAGGCTTCTCTCTCTTTCTTTGCCTGCTTTTTTTTTCTTTCCCCCTCTTGCGTGGTTCTCTCTTTCCGCCCACACCTCTGGCCATTGCAACGCCCCACAGCTTTATCGAAATAATGTTAAAAGCGACAACCATGCGTTTTGTATGACTAGATATGATAACTTTAGCATTTTGTCATTACACTAGTATAGAGAGCAGTTCAACCTTTATCTAATGAGCAGCAGGTAGCTGGCTTTATGAACTTTCTTGTGCCATTAAAAAAGCCCTGCGGCTTTGAGTTTTTGATTTCTTCAACCTAAGGCTGTAAAATGGCATATTTCATGTATACAAAGAGGAAAAATGAGCAAGCAGTTGAGGATTTGCAGTACTGCTTCAATAGTTACCACAAATTTCGAATTCATTTTTCCTCTAATGGGACATTATGCATTAATCTGAGCTCATTTGACAGCTTTTCTTACAATGTGGCGTGCTTTACTCTGACCTTTAGGGAGAATGTAGGTGGGAAACAATACAATTCTGCCCCGACCTGCTGAAATCATCTCCAAGGTTACAGTGTGTCAACCGCACCAGTGCAGCTACTTGCAGTTCAATACCAGAAGACCGCGTTTTCACTGGGGAGCTTCCTGCTGTGGCTGAGTGTAACAGTGAATGTGAATGAATATGAGTTTCACTGAGAAAGAAAATCCATGGCTCCATAGTTTTTACAAGTTATGTTTAGAAACACATGCAGCTAGTTTTCCTGTTACAATATCTGCTGCACTTGCCAGTATGCCTTTTCCTAAAATAACTGATTTTATGTTGTGGTTTTCTACTGGCTTTAATTAAAGCCAATATAAACACAGATAAGCCTAAAAACAAATTGTGAATTTCTTTTGTATAATACGCCTCTAGCTTTACAGATGTCAACAAAGACCCTACAGCACTGATTACTACTACACTGATATGTGTAGTTTGTCTCATCTTAAATGTCAGCGGTTTTGCAACAGGATGCTCTTTCTGTGTCACAAATATCAAAGAGGCAAACATGGAGCCATTCCTCAGGAGAGCAACGATTCCAAAACCCAATTACATTGTCCTTCCAAACCATCAGTCAGGGATTGCGTGCATCTGCACAAACTGGGGGAACAAACCAGAGTGTTGTTCTGTAGACTGAAAGAACATACTGCATTTTTTCCCCTTAATGGGGTTTCATGAACTACAAAGAATGAAAATTCATTTAGAGCTTCTTTTGTTGTTTGTTTTCAACATTTTCCAAATACGTCCGAGGGATCTTTCCCATTCCTTCAGTTTAATACTTGTGTCATTCTGTTACGAGGCAGTGATGTCGTCTATCGGTGGGAATTTATAGACTGCAGACGTGCACCACAAGACCCGTACATTGTAAAGACATTGTAATGCATGCCCACACATGGACTCATAAACACATGTGGCCAAATGTACACTCACAAACTCACACAATGTGACCCTCATGCAAGCGAACACACATTTGCAGTTTCAAGCGGCACACAAATAAACACTTATCCTTGTAGAATTCTTATGTAAGGAGATTTACGTAATCAAAGTCTGAGACTGTGGCTCTACTGTCCGTCTTTGTCCGGTCTGTGGATCGACAGCGCTGGGAATTGCAGCTGCATTGTAGCTTTGAAAAGGCAGTGAGAAGTGGGACCTGACCTCCTTTAGCCTAATTGCACTGATCTTGGTTGAAAGTGTGAGCATAAGTGATATCATGTGCCATTGTCTTTTCCTGAGCTTCTATCAGAAAAAGTCCCCTTTTGTACTTGAGGTTAAGTTTTCACTTTTGTTTTCTTTGGACCATGCAGAGTGAAAAAGTCGTTTATAGGTTTCATGTCCTTTCATGTTTTTTTGTTGTTGTTTTTTTTAAATCAGTGCCAGACATTTCCTGGCATATCCTGTTTTAGAAGCCAGAAATCCCCTAGCTCCCCGAGCTAAAAAAAACCCCAAAACAAAACTAGCATAATTTTAGTAAAATAAAAGTCTTTTCCATACAAAAATCCTATTTATTAAACTTTTTTCTCAGTCTATATATTTCTGTGGTCCTCTACGCCTCACCTTCAGTATGTGACAACAGAAAAAGTCACATAAATACTACAAGAAAAAAAAGGATCTTTTGATAATGACAATAACTGACATAGTGTTGAGTTACCCAAGTCCTTCACATATTATGACTGACCATGACATTTAAAAGTCTTGCTGTGAAAGCCACAAATGTGTGAAATGATATATGTTTAATTTGAGCACTTGTAATGAATGATAAAAATGTATCACTAAAACACACTCTGTAACAGTAGATTCAACAGCACTGACAGCAGTTATTCAGTCAGACTGAAGTTGTATAGCTTGCCTGTAACCTACACAAACAGATCAAAGCAAATAAAGCCGTATGAATAAACCACTTGCATGTGCACATAGTGTAATAGAAAGGGCTTGGCTGAAGCATTTAGAGGTCAGGGATAGTGCTCGAGGTTGAAAAAGAAATCAAAAGGATGTTGTAACAGAGATGACAATAAAAGACAGTCACCTAATGACTGCCGCATATGGGTGTATTTGAGAGGCCTTAATGTTTTTATGGGATAAGGCACACCTACTATCTCAACTCTGAACTGCTGTCAGCGTTTCCTAATTCACATCGACGATTCACCATTTCCCAGAATCACGTATTTGCATGTCCGTGACACTGTGCTGCAGGTACACTGTGTGTGGGTGTCTATGTTTGGCACAGAGCTCTTTCTCTATATGCCAGCTCGCCACTGTGATTTTTCCCGGGGACAAGGCTAGGTCATGTTTGTACTTGTTAGTTTCGGGTAGCAGGCTGTGAGTGTGTGCCAAGGTGTGACTCTGGGTAATTTAGCATGTGAGCCTGTCTCTGTTATTGACAACCTGTTTCTGTTTCTCTGTCATTACGCACTGTATGTTTGTCTCCGTTTATGCCACAGCTGGTTGTATTTGAAAACGGTTTTATAAATATGGGTGAAATTTAAATCATCCGCCATCACTGATCATGACATGATCAGTCATAGGCTACCAAATAAATTCCTGTTGTTCCTAATTATATATTTCAACACGTCTTGTGTGCTTTTGGCAGCAGTGTAACGCTTTTGATTGTTCCGTATGCCACTGCTGAATGTTAAGGAGTGAAATTACAGTATCTGACTTGATGAAAAAGCTTAGAGATGCACATATATTTCGTTTAGACGCTGAGCTGAAACGATGTAAAAGATTGATTTAAACGAGGTGCAACACTGTCAACAGAGGAGTCCAATCAGTCCTTCGGTGTCTGACAAACAGCCTTATGGGCTCATATTGTAGGTCGCTCTGGCATGTATTCAAATCTGCAATAACTGATGTTTTTCTGACTCAGTACCCACTGTGTAAGATGAAGTATTATATGCATTCAATCAAGTAAAAACTAAAAATTACAATAAATGTGTTCCCAAGTAGTTGCTAGACATCCAGACCAGAACGATCATCCTGGCATACCTAGGGACTTTCATTTTCTGTCCACAACAAGTGGAAATTGTAGATGTAGTGAGAATAATTTGGGAACGGAGAAGTGAATCTGTTCCACTCACGTTGCATTAACAGATGAGATGACCCTCCAGTGGGAGTGAATATGCATCTGGACATCCCCTGATGTATGCT
Source organism: Mchenga conophoros (assembly GCF_057382185.1). Lineage (NCBI taxonomy): Eukaryota > Metazoa > Chordata > Actinopteri > Cichliformes > Cichlidae > Mchenga > Mchenga conophoros. The sequence continues at coordinate 22,620,408 of NC_140536.1, forward strand.
CATGCGCATTAAGAAGGAGAATCTAGCAGTTCTGGAGAAGACACAAGCACATCATGATTCTCAACCATTATGGAGCTAAAGGGAGAGAAGCACTGGCAGCTCTTCTTGGTGCAAATATGCACTGTCACATCTGGAAGGTGCTATTGTCCATCCTTTGGTGATAGGCCAGTGGCTTTGGGTCTGGCTCCAAAAAGGTTAAGCCTGCTCTCCTGGCTGGTATGCACTATCCAAAGAGCAAGATTATTTTTCTAATATAGACGGCATTTTCAAGTCTTTTCAAATGGGCGTGGATATACCACACTGTGTCCTCGACCTTTTTTCCTGATATTGGTAGATAAGAAACTAGCTCTGCCTAGCATTATGTTGAATGTCACTACCATCTAATCTGTTATCAAGTTTTTCGGCAAGATATCCTTTTTTGCGTATCCCTTGTTTCAGTGGGATTCACTCCTGATGCTGCACACTGTGGTAAAACAATTGTTCAAGCTGATAGCAGAAATCTTTCCCAAGATGCTGTCTTTAAAAAACAGTGCTCCTTTTAGAACCGATTTCAGGGAGTGAGTGACTTTTGTGTGTTATCACTTTCGTTATCTTGTTTTTCTGTCAAGGGAGACAGGACTTTTTCTACTTTACAGGCAAATTGCTCTTTTACATCTAAGAGTAAGATCAGCACCCCTTTCCCCTTGTTTCATAACGGTGAAGTAGGAGGAATCATCACACTGTATGTTCTGTTTCATCATGCTTTGCTGTATGTGGCTAAATATCAGCCACATACAGCAAATGTCCGCACACTACAGAAGATATTCACAAGGTTTGCTCCTGTCAAAACAGCATTGTACTCACTGGCTAGATGATCCTATCACACACGCCTTCATGACTGTGGGAGTAGAGCCTCTGCAGGATGGAGGTGCCTTAGCCTTAATCTCAACCACAGGCCTCCTCAAAGGAGGCATTGGCAGAATTGCACATCATGGGCCTCACTGTGCCCTTTTATTCTTTCTTGTCTTTGCAATCTGTCTGAGTCTTTGGAGACTAACCCAGTTTTAACAATTCAAGACAGTCTATGATTTATTGTCAGATCTGGCACTTTTATGCACATGCTTGAAATCTCATCATGGGTTAATGAGAATCATAAGATGTAACACCTCACTCGCCTGGTACGACAGGTTAGCTGTGGGTCTAATTTTCACTCTGTTTTTTGCCGCACACTAACTGACGTGGTAAATGAGCATGTTGTAACTCATTGCCGTATACTTTGTAGGCCTTTTTCACAGGAGGATTTTTAACGTGTTATTGTTGAGTAATTAATAATTGCACCGTTCCGTTTAAAGGGATCAGGGAGGAGGGCCGAATGAAAAGCTTAAATACACTACCAGGATGGTGCTGAAGTTATAAGGTGGCTGTCATTTATGAAGCAGTGGATGGAGTGCAACTGTAATAAAGAGAAAGAGACGGAGAGATAAAGGCCAAGATCCACACAGGCCAATAGTGCCTCTAGTGACTGATTTATTGATATTAGTTAATAAAAGGGGGAAAAAACAGCTTTACTTTGTGGTATTGGTTTAGGTATTGTCCCGGTGAGCCAGGGTTTAGTGATGCAGACTGCAAGGAAGCTACCAGCAAATCACATCAACAAAAATTTTAGATGGGCTCTGAAATCCAGTGTTTATCTGTGTTAGCGACCCCGTCTTTGAGTAGATGACAATAGGCAAAGAACAGAAGAAAGGATGTCAGTTATTGTGAGTCACGTGTCCTGCACTTCAGTGTTGAAGGGAACCACTGCAACTCTGTTCACAGTGCTTAACAAACAATACCATTTTCTAAAACGTTTAGAAAGAAAATTGCTGTTGGAAATTGAAGTCTCAGAGTTTCAGCGAGATAAAGTAAAGTGGGTGATGCAGTAATTGGAATGTGCTTCTCATACCACTAAGTTTCTGTAAGTTTTAACATGAATTTTCTTGTTTTCTTTTTGACACACTTCTTTAATGAATTCCATCTGTTAGTGCTCAACTGCTGCCTGTCAGACCCCCCCCCCCCCCCCCCATCTCCCCATCTTCCTGTCTCTCTGTGACTATCCCTATCCAATAAATGCATAAATATTCAATAAATAAACAAATAAATAAATGAAGTAAAACTTATTTCAAATAACTGATTAACTCCCCAAACTGATCACTAGAGACGTTACTGGCTTCATGTTACCTCTGTTCTCTTGGCTGTTGGTGTCCTCTGTCTCTCAGCAGCACTGCAGTCGCCCACTCCAAGTTGTCACACAGCTGTTGACTCAGTCTTAGTAATTTAATTTTTTTTTTATTTAAGCCTTTTGGTTTTAGAGGTTTTTTTTCTTTTTGAAAGTTTCTTTAATAAAGCTTAATATTTTTTGAACATCTTAGAGGTTGAACTAACACTGTTTACAGCTGGGGTAATTTTTCCTTATCAGTTTTTTCTCTTTTTTAAAAAAAAAAAAAATATTATTCTTGCTGAATTCTTCCAAGACACAAAACATTTTCCTTCAGGGTAAAAAAGCTGAGCATTTGTATGACTCCACCAAGCCGCATGCCCCATGAGCTACTTCTATGTCAGGTGAAGAAAAAGCGGGTTTAGTGGAAGCAGAACTCAGGTCACGCAGGTAATACCTCCCACAGAGTCTAACCCAAAGGGGATGTGTGCAGAGAAACAAGTTGAAAAACCTCTTTAGTAATCTGGTGCTGTGGCACATATTCAACATGATATAACTGGTCATCTGAGAAAAAGCTTTTAATAGTCATAATTTTTAGATCTTTTTTTTTAGCTTTTAGTCTCCACCAACTTACAAAGGAAATATTGGCTCTCACCAATGCTAAAATGCTTCCACTTAATGCCAGCGTTTGCCTGTTGTGTCTGAAAATGACAATGATTAGCTGTAAGACTGCACCAAAACAATAATCCTGCAGACCTTAACACTGAAATGCTTTGAGCTAAAATGCTAAACTGCTCAAAAACGCTCGGTACTTATATTGTGTAATTGCACCTATGAGCAACCCTTCATAGATTAAGCATGATCCATTTTTCCATGATTAATATAAAACTATAAAATTATTGTTTTTATTTACATGAAAGTGTTGGAGCGAACCACTGCAACTCTGTTCATAGTGCTTAACAAACAATATATTGAATTATTGTTTTAAATAGGTGGAAAATGACCCAGAGCGGTGTAAACCATTTAAAAGAAATTACATACTCAGTTGTGGCTGGAATTCATTTTTCTTGCTTATTTTATTATCTTTCTGCCATGTCATTGATTCAAAATGATGTATTCACTGATTATTTAAAGGATGATTTGAGGTTAATTGTAAATCTAGGCTAAATAATAATGAGCAGTAGACTTGCTGTGGACACTGGAATAATAAAATCCCAATTGTCTGTATGTTTTTACACAGAAAGTGTGAAAACACATCATGACACCTGACAGTGCTGTTTATTTGCAGTGCTGTATGCATGCTTGCTCAGTGTGTGTGTGTGTGTGTGTGTGTGTGTGTGTGTGTGTGTGTGTGTGTGTGCTCCTTGTGGAGGGAATGAAAGAGGGAAATTTGGGTTTCTATATCAGACTGTCTACTTGTATCAGTGCCAGAGGTGATGTCTTTCGTGTGAGATTTCTTGTGGACATGTGTTTATTTATATTGCTCTACATTTGTATCAAAGTGTCAAACAGGATTAATGTCACTAAGTTTGCAAATGTCTGGGGTGACTAAGTTAGGTCTTGAGTGTCAGAGATATGCTTTATCAAATGTCTGCTTGGATTAATGCCTTTATAGTATATTTTATAGTGCGTACGTAAGGCAACAATGTTATATTAAGCCTTATGGCTTTTTTCATGAAGTTAAGTCATTCACTTGTTGCATGTATGCACACTGTAGAGTAGGACATGAGGCTTCTTTAGCAGGCTCAGAGCCATGCGTCTCCCTGCTGTTCATAAGACTGTCTCTCCGTCTGGCTGTGTGTCTCCCTGCTTGGCTAATAGGCTTTATGCTTGCTTGGATCACACTATCTGTGGGTGCTTGAAAGCCTGAGAATGCTTTAAATTGTCTAAGTGAAAATGTCCTCAATACAGTTAAGAGACTCCATTTTCCCTATGGAGTTCCTTAATGCAGAAAGAGTAAAAGAGAAAAAGACCAGTAGTGCAGTCAACATCTTTATAATTGTAACGGCATTACTAAAGCTGATTGCACTTAATGTTCCCTAACAATTCCCTGGTGCCCTTTTGTTTATATTGCTAATGTGCATTTCCAAATTATAATTTAGCTGTGCTATAAGAAAATAGGCAGTTTTTTGTTATCTTTGATTGGAATAATGTAAAAAAGAGTGGCATTAAATACATTCGCAGATAGATGGGAAGGAACAAATTCATGCAACCTTGATTGCATGTCTCCGTTTCCCTCTCTGTATATGTTTGGTCTGAGGGGATGAATAGATGGATGGACAGATGAAAAGATAGCCTCTTCCGGTCTTTGTGGCCGTCTGCATGTCCAAATAGTTTTCAGGGCTTGCTGGCAGGCTGTCTGTCTGGCATTTGCCCAGAAACATTACTTCTCAGTCCCAGTTTCCTATGTGAATGTTTAATAAGAGCAGCCTGCATGCTAATAGGGCTGCTGTAATTACGTCTCCCTCTCCTTTCTTCCCATTTCTCAGACCACAGCCGCCCAATCCCAGTGGTATTGCCAATGTTATTTTTAGATGGCAGTAGTGATAACTCTGTCACGTCACAAACATTTCCCGCACGGTAGCTTTCAGAGTCAACCCTAACCTTCACTTGTTCTCGCGTTTGGTCACCTTTTTCTTTTTGGTGTTCTCCCCCACTCTTTTTCCATATCACCAGCTCATTCCTCTTCTCTGCCCACTCTTTTCTAATCCCCTCTTTCCCTCTTTCATCTCCTCTGTGGAAAATGGGATATCAGCAAACATTCTGCCTTGCTCTCATTTCTCTTTTGCTTCCTTCACCACCCCCCTTCCCACATCTATCCTCCGCTGTACCCCTTGGCCACCCACATGTGCTTTCTCTTTCTTACCTTTCTCCTCTATTCATTCCTCACACCTTTCTTGTTGCTCTGCAGCCCTCCATCCCATGTCCTCTGTAATAGCCCTAAGTTTTAGTGACTGCACGAATGTGTCAGCCTGAGCGATGGCCTTTTCCTTTCTCCCTCCATCTTTCTGCGTCCCTTTGATTTCACCCTATCTCTTATTTATCTTTCTTTTATTATTTCTTCCTTGTAATTCTTTGCCTCAGAGGGTGAACCTCAATATCCTATTGGATTTATTTTTTTTTAGTATGACATTCATGGCGTCAAAGGCTTTTATCACAGCACCACATCTACTCCTACCTCTTGCTTGCATCCAGTCTCTCCTCTGTATGCACACCCTCTCAAAACTTCACCACACATATTGCATTGACAAAGGGGTAAAGCCAAGCACCTGTAATACCTCTAATTCAGATACTAAAGAACCAACTTTTCTTTTGGCTCTCAACTCACCTTTAATTTTTTTCTGCACCCCTTCTCTTACTCTTCATCCATGGCCTCCACTTTTAAATCCCTGTCTGTGTCTGTTATCTCCTCTTGCGCTCTCTACTTTCTCTCAGCATGTGCTCAGATTCCATTTGGATTCCTGTCAAAATGAAGATATCCGTGTGTAATTCAAAAGTGGAATAATAGAAAAATGAAAAGCAAGCAGGCTGAATGAGTGAAAGAGGGAAAAAAAAGGCTTGTTGGAAACTTGAGTAGGGCAAACTGTCTTGTTCGTGTTCGCTGCCATTCTTTTACTCTTTCTTTCTCAGTTACCTCTATTCTCTCTGTCTCTCTCCCTCTCTCTCTCACGTTATCCAGGCCTCCAGAGGGATCCACTTTAGAGCTGCATGAAAATCAATCACTCCCAGTGTCCCGTCCACCGCCCTTTCATCTTGTCGTGATGTGTGTGTGTTTTGGGGGTGGTGTGGGGGGTTCTTTCAACCTTCTTTTGTGCTTCCCTTGTTCTTTTTGGGAGGCTCAATCCCATCCATTTAAAAAACAAATCACTTGGTATTTGCTTAAGGTGGAGGGGGCTGATAAAACAAAGCAAACCCAGTTTGGCCTCTCTGTGCGCCCCTCTGAACACTTGGCTCCATGATCTGCATAGTGATTGGCTCGTAAGACGGTGGGACTCTAATTCATGTTGTTTTAAGGTGTGTCCTTTTTAATTCTTAGAGTGGCTGCCTGGTCTGTAGGACCGGTAATCCAATAGGTTGCCCTGTTTAAAGGACTAAATTAACCCCCGTCTTACCCCCAGTCTTCTTCTGTCTTCCTCGGTCTGTCTTATTCCCTCAAGCAGTGCTGGAAAGGGAGGGAGAAGAGACAGAGAGGGGGACAGACACTCCATTTCAAACAAAGTTATTGTGTTGCAGAAGGGTTTGAGCACAAGTGTGAATGTGTATGTGTTCCAGTGCTGCTATCCTTGTGTGAACCAGTCTGAGCTCGAAACCTTGGAAGCAAGGACGTCTCTGGCAAGTGAAAATGGTTTCATACAAAGTGAATTTTCAGCTCTCCACTTCAATACAGGGACGCTTTGTGATGAAGTACTGAAAATGTAAAAGTTACGTTTAAAAAAAAAGAGTGTTCTGTGAATAATGAATCGATACAATTAGATATTATAAAGTGTTTTTTCTACACTCAGGTGAACCCTGTGATATTTCTTGTTTTTTTTCCACCCATGTACGGCGCGATTGGCGGAGCATTCGTGCAATGCCTGAAACTCATCGACTGGAAGCAACTGAGCTACAGTGTCAAAACATGGCCAAGAGGAGCACCGATCCACTGATCAATAGATGGCTCTACCTTCTGAATTTTTTAAATGTCATTTTTCAATGACGTGAACATCATATGAAATCCAATTCTCCTCCACCATAAAGGGTTTGAGGCAGAAATTTTACAGATGGACATTTCACAACATAAACCCAGTAAACCCGAGGATGTCTGCCACCAGGAGAAGAGAGAAAATATGTCTTTCTAATTTTGGTGAGTTGCTCTGTCAGAGGGCAACTCTACAGAGTTACTAATCAGAGCCTGTTAACAAGTCTTGAGAAGTAGTACTGCGTGTGCAAAGAGAAGCTGATGGCGATTGAGGCTGAATGCTGCAAAGAAATATCAAAAAACCTTGCATTGCAGTGCCAGAAACCAGTCATCTTTCCAGATTTCTATAGCCCGCTCTTACCTTTTGCTCAAGATTAGTGGCTCAGCAGGCTCACTGGTTATTTTGCTTTGTGAGTAATATCGATACCAAGATTTGACAAAGAATACAGAAAATACTAACTTTAGTTTTACAATGAAATTTTATGTAAGAGGTCGTTATTAGCTCAACAAAGTTGCATTAAGTGCTTAGTATGTGTCTAGCATGGCTTTAGCTGAAGCCAAGTGATGCTAAAAATGGTTATGAATGAGTTGTGGGTGAGGGAACAATCAGCGGACAGGCTGTCGTATATTTAAAAATAAGATGACAAGATGTTTTTGTGCACCACTCCAACACTAAAATGCACTCATAGAAATACATACAGGAACACAAAGGTTTTTTTTTCTTTTTGGATATGAAAGCAGAGGCAAAATAAAATACTCTATACGCTCCCATAAATGCCTGAAGCGATGGAAGATTTATTTGTAAGACGCAGTGCCAAACCCCCTGGAGCTTTCATCGTATTAAAATTGTTGTATTCACCAGTCACACACACACACACACACACACACACACACACACACACACACACACACACACACACACACACAAGGACACACTCCGTTTTGCATTCCATAAAAGAATCCGATTTTTCCCTGATTTTCACAACACTTTCTTTCTTTCTTCTTCCTTACTTTGCGGGCAGGTAGAGCAGGTCATCCACTCCCCAGCAAAGTCTGAGATGGTATCCCACTGATGATGAAAACTGATGAACGTAGATTAGAGATGAAATGAATCTGATGTCATAAAAGTGAGCGTAAATAGGTGATTATGGTTTATACTGTTAACCAAATATATAAAAACAGTTCATTTAGTAGAATTACCACAACTGTAATCATCCTCATGTCCTCTTCCTACCCTTCCTGATGTCGCCATCTTTTTTTCTTCTTTTCGTCGTCTGTTCCCAGTAGTCATATCTAAAGTGTCCGCTGGGGATAGAGCGCTTTCATTAAAGTCATTATGCAATCGCCCATGCTCCCCCTTTTTCCGAATCATTTTATTTTTCCTTTCCAGTGGCTTCTCCCTCCTTCCTTCTCTCTATACTCTTCCTCACTACTGTCTGTCACATGCTGTAAGAAATACAGGAGATTCATATATTTTGCTCCTTCTCTGTTATTGCCATGGTGTATCTGGTTGATCTCACTAGCATCTATCACTCACTCTCTGTCTACCTTCACTTTTTATTTCACTGATACTTCTGTCTCTCTCTCTTTTGCTCCTCTCCTCACATTATAATCTCTCTATTTTCTCTGTTATCTACCTTTTCCTGCTGACACACAGCTTGCCTTCATAACATGGGATGCTACATGTAAATCCTTTACTATTCTCCACAGATTAATCTGCAACGCAGCATTCCCACCTCTGTTTTCTATCTGTTTTCCATACTTCCTTTGATCTCACTATGAATTCCCTCTTTCTCGGGCTGTCTGTCTTCTCATTTTTACCCCTTATACCTGTTACTTTGATTATTTTTTTTTTGCCGCTCATCGTCATGTTCTGCTTTACTCTGTCCCTCATCTGTGCATCCCCCTCCCTTTCAACTAACTTTGTTTCTTGTCATCTTTGAATCCCCTTTTTCCCTCCCCTGGTTTCTTTTCCTGTTTAAATTCCTCACTATCCACTCTGTCATTCTTCTAGTTTCTTCAGGCTTCTTCTACGCTTTCCCTTCATCTTCCTGTTAACCACCCACTCTCCCAAAAATCCATAAAAAGGCCTCTGAGTTTATCAGAACTAGTTTTTGCTTCTTTTTTTTATTTTCTCATTCTTGCCTGACTTCTACCCTAACCCTTTCCCCATTATAACTGTATGTATACTGTGTGTGTATATATAAAAATATATATCATTGTGCCCTAGGGCTTGTCCCAAATCTAAATGGGGCCCGTGGGGAGCACACCTCCCAGCAGTCTAATATATTCAGGACCCAACATGAATATTTCAAACAGTGCCTTGTTTCTGTTTATTTAATGACACAGCTAATTCAAATGCCTCCAATGATTAAAAATTCATTTTATTTGTTAGATGCTTGCCTTTTATTTATTCCTGCCACTGCGTACATAAACAGCCAGAATGAGAGTGTGTGTGTGCGTATGTGCATATGTTTGTGAGGCTATTTGTGGGGAGTGCAGACACATGGAGACAAGTGGAGGCTTGCTTTGTGCTTCTTGCAATCCCCTTTTGAGTGGGTAACATGTGTTGCGCAGAGTGAAAGAGCACATGTGCATGTGCTTGTACTCGTGCGTCTGTGTGTGAGTGTTTGCATGGCCTAATTTTCACATTGTTTAGATTTTTCCATCTTTCCTCCAGAGGCCTCACTATCACAGCAGAACAACTTCCTTCATCACAGAGAAAAAACACAGAAACCGAACCGCTCTAATGCATTCAGACCTCTTTGTTCCATCTTCCCTTGCCTTCTCATTTATTCGAATGATTGGTGCTGTTCCATCTTTTCAACCAGCTGTTTCTATATCGCCTATCCTTCCCTGTTGTCCCATGTTGCCTTTCATTTCTCCTGGTAGAACAAGTGCCTCTTTATTCCTCTTATTGATGTTCATATGCTTGTCCCAGTCATCGACAGTCATAACACTGATCCTTTGCGCTAAAGGTGCTGATGCTGATTAGTTGTGAAAACTGTCAAAGCTTTATGTTTATGGTCTATATTTTTTGTGAACAGCATGTATGTACCAAGGTGCACATGCATGTTCACCCCACAAATTCCAAGTGACAACTGATCCATCAACGCATGTCGTCCTTTAAGTCTTCTGTTCTTTATCTCTCTTTTCTGAGTCTCCATGCGTACCTTCTCTCTGATCCTCCTCTTTGTGTCGTTTACACTCTCCATCTCCTCTCCTCTTCTCCCCTCTATTCTCTTTCCCTTTGTACCTCTTCTACATGTCGGGAAAGAAATCTCTTTCATTTGATTTTTATTTCCCCCTTCCTTCCTCATCTAATCTCGTCACAAGGCGCTGGCAAGTGAGGAAAAGAAAAGGCGCGTGTGAAAAATGGGGTCTTTATTCATGTTGTTCCACCCTTTCTTCTTCGTATATGCCGCCTCTTTTGCCGGAAGGGTGAGTTTGTCGCACATATCTGAGAAAAAAAGAGTCGGGGAAAAAAGCTCAGTGGAGGAGTGAGAGATGGTACAGAACAGCAGGGAACAAAAACAGGAGAGAGAGAGTCAGGAAGGGATTTTTTTTTTGAAGGGTTGTCAGGCCATGTCGAGTGAGAGAAAAGAAGGGACATGAAGAGAGAGGAAGAATGCGGAGGTGTCAGATCTGTTTATCTCCCTAAAGAAAGTGACAGTCGTTTACCAGCTAACAATCCATTCTTGCTACTGCACTTCTCTGAGTCCTTTTGTGTGTTATTCTGTCTTTCACCCTATTTTTCTCCCTCTCTCTCCCCTAGAGCGTGCTTTCAGAAGCGGCCTTGCCAATTTACTGTAACTCTCCATCATCTTTTTTCCCTTTTCCTCATTTTCCTTTTTCATCTCCCTGCATTTCCTTTCTCAATCAAATATACATGGGCTTTTGCAGGACGCCCTGTCTTTCTCTCTTTTCTCTCTCTTTCAAACATTCTCTGATGTTTTCTTCCACCACTGTCACAGCATTTTATCTTGACATTTCAAAACCAAGGCGCTCTCTCTCTCCAGGAAAAATGTCTCAATTGTACACATGATGTTGGGCTCATTCATGTGCTCGACTGTGTGTGTGTGTGTGTTTGTTACCCTGCCTTTATTGAAGAATGTGTGTAGGCCATCTATTTCATGAAGTATTCTGGTGCCCTGAGGCGTCGCTCAGACGCACACAATTCATATCGTCTGCGCTCTGTTGTCAACTTTTAACAACAGTCATTCTGTTGTCGCGTGAATGTCTCCATTTCTATATTTGTGTGTGTTTACATGAATTTGGGATTGTTCATACGTGGACAAGGATTAATAATTGATTACGCTGAAAGTGCAGCCACTATCGTCACTAGTGGCGATAGTGGCATGTGTGTGTGGGGGGCATTGCATGTGTGTGTGTGTGTGTTGTTGTTTGTGTGTGTATGTGTGTGTATGTTTGCTCCCTCAAAGAGTAATTATCACTGGAAGGTTGCTGCCCTATTGGCAAATGCCAAATGTTTTGTTCTGCTCTGCTCCAGGTTAATTGGCTGATTGAAGTACAAGACTCCCACTAATGCTTTCTTGTGCTGTAATCTGTGTGAGAGAATGTACGTTTTTATCCGTGTGACGGTGCCTCCCCCTGTGTTTATTAGAAAAGAACAAGTTTTTATGCTTAAACCAAGACAAGCAGTGCAGGAGGCGATGATAAGGATAAATCCTGTTATTGTCATAGTTTCTGCTGGTTATGTTGACATTATTCTCAACAAAATTACCATCTGAGATCCGGGTCTATGCAAAAATTAGGTGTGGTGCTGCAAATAACTAAAGTGGTGTAATGTTATGGTTTAATAAAGAATTAGTGAACTCTAATGCAGCATGGAAAACAAAACACAAAGAGAATCTGGAGACGTGGACTAGATGGTGTGTCAGGTCAAAGTGAGACGCTGGAATTGGTGAGTGGGCTGGTAGGCAAAAAAAAGCAGGCAGGCAGGGTCTCACAAAGTCTAGCTGGCACACGAAGGAGGTCTGAAGCACAGAGAGAGGAAAATGTGGTAAACAGAGGCAGGTCAAAAATACAAGAGCTAGAGAAAATGCTCGGGGAGCCTGGTTTGTCTACCACAATAGTTGATGGACAATCTGGCAAAGAATGGGCGTAAAAGCTACGGTGTTTATATACTGTAGGTTGGTGTTGTAGTTGATGTGAAACAAGTGTGCCAGCTGAGGAGTAAACCATGTCCGAGAGAGAAAAAAGGACTGGGAAATAGCTCTGTAACAAGCAGCAACCTTAAAGACAGAAAAAATGAAGCCAAAATGGAAATGCCCAAAACTCAGTTTTATTTAGTAGCTCGAAAAGTGATTCAGTCCACAGAGACCTCATCTTAAAATACACACGTTTGAAGCAGAAATATACTATTTTGACAGCCTAGTACAAAACATGGCTGTGGTCTCTAAAGCTAATGTACCTCTTTCTGACAGCTGAATGGGTGATGAAATTTTATATAACTCATTCGTTTAAATTGTATTCGAGATTTAAGTTATGCACAGTTGGGCGCTTTGAGCTACAGGTTGGTGCAAATTTATCTTGTTCTAAGTTGCACAAAAATGGATCCTAAGGATGATAGAAATGTAGTTTTAAGCCTGCTGTTTGGTAGCCAATATTAGCACATCTTACAATTAGACTGGTGCCTTATGAAGCTAGGCAGTCAGTACAAGTGTTACTTGATGCTTGTCACGGTCTGCAGAGACAGGCCGTGCGGTGGTGTGTGTGATGGACCCAGGTGCATACACAAGTTAGTAGACGGGAGTGGACTTAACAGAAAGCGAGCCTTTATTATGGCTGAAGACAAAGTGCACAAACAAAGCAGGGATGGCGTGACTAGACTATAACTAAACTGGGAAAACTAATACTGCGACAAACTAAGAAAACTCAGACTATGATGATCACTGCAAGGACTGACCGTGAAAACATGGAGGTGAGAACACAGACGACGCGACACAGACTGTACGAAACACAGAGACTAAATACACATGAGGGATGATCAGGGGAAGTGGATGCACACGGGGAACACAGGTGACACTGATAATCATAACAAGACACGGCAGGAGTGAACGTAACACTGATGGGAGATGGGCAAAGTAAAGCAGGAAGGCGGCTCATAAATACACAGAGGGGCACACAGGGGGTAAGAGTCACGAAGGGAAAACACATAAGGAACAACGTAACAGATCAACCCAGGAAGCATGGCCTAAATAAAGAACAAAATACAAAAATACACGAAAACTAAGAATACTGGGCCCACGTGGCCCAGGACCATGACAATGCTTACATAAGAGCTCTCGCCTGAAGTATAGTCACTTCATATTTAAAAAAAAACCTACAAAAGGCAGCAGAAAACTGATCTCTTTAGCAAATCCTGTACACAAACCAATGCCTGGCGTGAGATTATATTTAATATCTGGATCTTTTTTTTTTGTTCGCGAGAACTTAAAATATTTATTTCCTGAGCTTTTCAAACCAAGATACTACCAGACACCATAATAAACATATAAAATAAGGAGCAAGTTTTTGTGTTTTGTAAAAACATGATCCAAGACTTACTGAAAGCTGACAAACAGCAGACAGACTTTTAACACAATTACTCTGAGGGCCATTTGTTAAAGAGTACCTAAGCTGACCCGAGCGCTGGATTCTCTGTGGGCGATGTTATTCTGAAGCTGAAATGTCGCTTATGCTTGAAAAGAATGCATGAAAAGCTCTGGACATGTGTGCACATGAACATTGTGCAGATGTCTACGCTTTGTGTTGAGAAAGAAAGAAATTTTGATAAAGTGTAGCCTGTCAAGTTTGTGTGTGTGTGTGTGTGTGTGTGTAGTTCAGAGTGCTGGTTAAATGAGAGGGGTAATTCTATAGCTTTGTGAGAGCAACACGGGGCCTAACTCAGCATTAGTCTGATCGACTGATCTCCATTTGTTCCACTCTTGTAGAGAGAGGCAGGGAGAGAGAGAGCAAGGGAGAGAAAAAAGGGGTACGGAGAGATAGAGGAAGCGGGATGGATTACATAACCATTTGGGGGAGAAAAAGAGGAAAAATAATAATCTGTAACAAGTGAGCCAGCTAAATTTGAATGATGTATTAGGTCATTGTGACAAAAATCCTCATCCACTCAAAAATCCCGCTTACACACAGTGAAGCACAAATTCTTCTTCTTCATAAATTTATAACCTAGACCAAAAGTCAGGGATGCAAAATGACTTGTGTATATTACCTTATGTGGAACACAGAGAACCATTCGAAAAAGAAAGTCAGATTGTCCATTTTTTTTTAGCTTTTTCTTTCTTCAAAAAACGTAATCTTTTGTGGATCCAGGGCCAAAACAAAGAAAATGTGCATTTATAAATTTGGTCTAGTGAGCGGTTACTCTAAAAGAGGGAGGCAAGTAATTTTAAAGGAGAGAAAATGATAGTAAAGATAGATAGGGGAGAAGAGGACTCTAGAGCCTTCTCCCTTTTCTTTCCCCCAACATTGCAGTCCTTTGATCTGAGCTCATGCCAAATTTAGAGATGTGGTTTAGCCCTAACCTTTCGTCATCTCTCTCACTTTTCTCTCTCTCGTACATAGAAACACTCGTTGAAAAGGCTCTCTCTCTCTCTCTCTCTCTCTCCTACCCTGTGTTTCTCTCTCTCTTTAACACACACAGCACAAATCCATGCATTCACATGGCTTCATGCTGTTATAATTTGGATTCCGCGTGAGTGGGTGCATAACGATGACAGCTAGAGGACGGCATGAAAGAACTGCCACCCAGTCCTCGAACTGAGACAAGCTCATATACCCAAACCCAGCCTATCTGCTTAACCAGCACCGGATCACATTATAACCAAGTCCCAAAAGCCTAACACTGATGCCTCGGGCCTTTTTTTCTCCTTCTTCAGATGTAATTATCATTAACACTAGAAATCACTGCTGCTCCAACGCTGCTACTTTGAAAAAAATATTCATTTATTTTTCTTTTCGACATTCACAAAGCTCAGGGACTGTAATCTGTTTTCTGGAATGGAGAAGTTATGCATAGTCAAAAACCAAGAATGCATGAAAGGTGGTAATTAGAAATGGAAAAAAAAGTTCTGATGTTATCATCAAACCAAGGTTATCTCAGTAAGGAAAAAAAAAACAACGGAAAACTGAAAAACCTAAAGTTAAAAACAAACTAAAATATTAAAAAAAATAAATATATGTAGAATTTTTTGGTCCATGACAAAAGCCTCTTAAAACGAAGGAAAGGAAAAAATGTTAGGAGGTTAAAAACACGTATTGCACTCATAATTTCTTTCACTGACCTTGTCAGCAGGCTAAAGCATAAATCCTAATTGTGTTGATGGCTGTCTTATGACTGAGGTATTCATATTTCATTTAGATTAAATACACTTACATATGAAATAAATGTATACATTTTTCATTTTATTTCATTACAGTTCACATACAAAACACACACACTTGATTCCAGTCTGGGTTGAACCTAAAGAGAAGCAGTGAAAACATTTAAAAATATGTAGTTTTGGAAACATTTATCCTGTGAAGTAATTGTATTTATCATTACTAAAAATCTCACATGATGTCACACCATTTGTTTGATAGCAGGACTTTTTTATTGATTTCATACCCCAGTCCCACATGCATTTTTTTAGAGCTGTTCTAAAACACTGACATTTGTTGAGTTATTGGTCTTTGCGATAAATCTTTCAAAGAAATCTAAACCATTTTTTTGATATGTACACAGAATATAGATTCAGAAGCTTTGCTACATAAAGATTAAATAAAATGAAATATGCTGGAAGCTATATAAATTCAATTAAGTGAAATAAAAAATAGAAAAGCTGTAGGATTTGAAAATTAAATTATATCCATATATTTCCCTCTACTTATCCAATTATGGTTCACAGGGAGTGGCTGGATCCCATCCCAGGCAGGGTGCACCCAGGACAGGTTACTAGCCTGTCACAGGGGCTAACACTGGGAGGCAGGCGACCATTCACACTCACACTTACAATTTGACTAATTTACATAACATGCCTGTTTTTGAATTGTGGGAGAAATATAGAGTGAAACACACACACACACACACACACACACACGAGTCCCAAATGGGTGTTGGCTCTGAACCCAGGACCTTCCTGCTGTGAGGTGACCAGTGCTAACCACTGCAGCACCCCTAGATGAAAATCCTATTCTATAACGCTGTCTGTGTTGTACACACCTGGTCACATTTACTCTGGTTTGGGCCAACGCAAAACCCTCTTTTGGCATTAAAAAATGATTTGCTGGGGAGGTGAAGTGATAAGTTTGGGAATGAAATGCTTAGACATTTATTTTTGGTGTGTGTATTGCATATTTGGAGGAGTATTTGCAGGCATTTCCTTTGTAGAGTGCTGAATTTGGGGAGGAAGGTATTTAAATATACTCATACAGTGTGATTTACTAAAGTTTGCAGAAGGAAATTTGCTTCAAATCCTGTCATTATTTAATACAGGAAAAAAAAAGCATCTCTTGTTTTGCACTTTACCTGCCTGTGATAATAGCAGCTAGGAGGAGAACACTGTGTGAAGTAGAAAAGAGAGAGTTTTCTCCATTTGTGTTAATCTATTTGGAAGGCCAGAAGGCCATTGCAAGGTATCAGTTGGTCAGTCAGGTTATTCTTAATTTTATGGAGAAAATCAAAGATCATCTTGAAACCTCAACTAGACGAAATCACAAAATAAGCCACAACCAGACAAGCTTTTCTATCTGCTGTGGTTTGTGTAGTGCACATTTTTGTCCCTGGCCCTCAGGTTGCTGATGTCAAGAGCACATATAATATTTCCAAACTGCCAAGAGGCTCTTCAAAACGTGAAGCAGTTTCAGCCACAGAAGATTTCCCAAATGTCCTATGAGCAATTGGGAAACTCATGTTTAGTTGATTTGCCCATTTGAAGCCAAGCATGTGTTCTGCATGAGAAGGCAAACACACACTGCATAAATATCCGGGTAGTGTGTAACCCCACCACACTTATTGCCAGTGTCGTGGCTAAACACCCATGATCCATCGATGATTCATTTACTGTCTGTAATAGCTGCCTTTTTCAAAAAAGTAAAGAATAAAGATTAAGTTTATATTTTCACGATTTGTTTTCTTACAGCTGGTAAACTTTAATGCATCGATAACCGCCTCACTGTCTCTATTTTAGAAGTGACCATGCCAGCCCCTTCTAAGGTTTGATAGTCACATCAGTCCAGAGGTCACTCCTCCGAGGTCACCATCAGAGGAGTGCTATGATAGGCTGACATCAGTCCTCAAACTGAAATTAAGTCCATAATCAATGTATTCAGTCTGTTTCCCTGTTCTAAATCGAACCGGATGGGCACGCCTCCACAGCCTCAATAAGGCCTGCCACATTGCACTGTGCAATGGGATGCCTGTTATGATGGTGGAAGAGCCCAATGATGGATTTAGCCCTTGAACCACTTCTGATCTCATGCAGGCTGTAGATGGATAAAAGACATGGGAACTGAATATTAATGATGATTATTATTTCTTTTTTTGGTAAAATTTTCATATTGCTGTTTCTGTCGAGCATACAGAAAGCTACATGTGATCTTTAACTTAATGACATTCAGTTTTCAGATAATGTTGAATGCTTCAGTTCCATGGACAGCGAAGTTATATTTCCCACAGAGATGTCAGTGGGGTAAATTAGCCTCTGTTTTCTGCCAAACTGCTTCCGGGAAGTTAGGCAAGTTAGCGTGGGAGAAAAAAAAGTCCTTGCAGTGGTAATGAAATGAACACGGGTGAGTCGGGTTACTGCCTGATGTGAAGCTTTCTGCAAGAAAGAATCAACTGAAACTTTTTTTTACTAACCAAATATAGCAGATTAATGATTTATAAAAGGAGGCGACGCAGAAATCAGAGTGTTTTTGGTGTGCAGTTGCACATGCTGGTGTCATTTAGACAAATGAAACCCAAGTATCAGCTTAGAAACAATCAATCCAAATTGTGCACAAGATTATGAAAATACAACCTTCGAAAATAAAAAAATAAAACGTTGCCAGATTCTGATATCAGCCCAAGCTCACACACTAGGCTTGTCAGTGCTGCTGTGATTGTAACAGTTTGCATATTGTGTTCTTCAAGTCACTGCAAGTCTATGTCACAGACAAGTAGTTGCTGGGATGAGAGTGTCAGGGTTCCTGGGTCGTTGACCCAGTGATTTCAGTTTGTTCATGTTCAGTTTGGTTCGCCACATTAATGTTCTCACTTCCTGTTTTTTCCCGTGTCAGCTTGTCTCCCGTGTCATTAGTCAGATTATGTTCAGCCCTGTACTCACCTGTTTCCAATCATTGTCATCATTCACCTGTGTATTTAAGTTCCTCGGTTTCACCAGTTCTCTGTCGTGTCATTGATGTTGATGTTCATGTCGTCCCTCCGTCTGTATGTTCAGTTAGTCAGCCAGCCATTCTTCCAGTCTTTCAGCCAGCCAGTCACTCCATCTGTCCTGCTTTGTTCACTCACTCTCCAATAAATCCCCTTCATTTCTGCACCGTGAGTCCAGCGTTTGGGTCCTCCTTCTTTCGTCCACGACCTCATCCTGACAGAATGACACGACCCGTGCCACGAAGACACGATGTGGACCCAGCGGACTCGGACCTCTTCGAGCGGCAGGACGCAGCGTTCTCCATTTGGGCGGAAAAACTCAAGGAGAGACAGCGGCTCTTCGCGGAGCGAGAGCACGTCTTCGAGGGCACTCGCTTGGCTCTGGGCGGGCCTCGGAGACGCCGCGTTCCCCCACCTGCTGCCTCACCTGCACCGGAGCATTTTTTCGCGGAGAGTGGACGTTTCACGCCGCGTTGCGGCCGCTCCCTCTCTCGCCGCTCCGCTCCTCGCTCACACACCTGCCGCCTCATTCGCCGGACCTCCACCATCGCCACGGCACAACGGCTACGCCTCCCACCTCGGCTCAACGGAGGCTACCGCGCCAGAGGCTCAGCTGTTTATCCCGGCCGCTTCCTCTTCCCGGAGAAAGCGGCGCACACGCCGCCATAAAATGGACTATTTACAGCAATTCCCCGTGGTGAGTTCCAGCGACTGTTTTCCACCCTCATTTGACTCTCCACTTCAAACCAATAGTAAACCCATCTCTGATTCATGGGACGTTTCCCTCCTAGAGGATGAAGTGGACTGGGAGGATTTTTTCTGCTCTGCTCCCCCAAAGACTGTTCAGTCAAAAACTGTAAATAGTGGTGGCAGAAGGACCAGAATAAATCCCAATAGACCTGTCAGTATCACTCACCCAGTCATCACTCACCCAGTCATCATTTCCACTCCTATCAGTCAGCTGACACCCACAGCTGCCTGCTCCCAGGATGAGGGCAGCTGTGACCACGTATACCTCCACACTCACTTCTGTTCCTCGGGTGGGGGTGACTGGTGTCCAGCCACCCCCCGTGCCTGTCCCAGCACCTAGGCTGAGGGCGGCCAGAACCCAGCCTGACCCCCCTAGAGGCGAGGCAGAGCTAACCGGTTCAGCTGCTACTTCACCACTTCATCCACCTCCTAACCCAGCCTTTCACGCCCTCGCAGTATCCCTAGTTAGATTAGCTGAACTGTCCCCTGCCCAGGCACCAGCCTTACGAGCCCAAGCCGTAATTTTATCTCCGTCACTAGCTCACTCTTTAGCGCAGCCATTAGCCTCACCGGCCTCTGTTTATCCGTCAGTCTCCTTAGTCCAATCAGTTCCCTCACCTGCTGTCCAGTCTCCTGCTGCCCTCCAGTCAGTTCAGCCACCTGTAGCTCAGTCTCCACCTGTCCTCCAGTCACCTGTAGCTCAGTCTCCACCTGTCCTCCAGTCACCTGTAGCCCAGTCTCCACCTGTCCTCCAGTCACCTGTAGTCCAGTCTCCACCTGTCCTCCACTCTTCTGTAGTCCAGTTCCCGGACCTGCAGCCACAGCACCCAGAGCCAGCTGTGAGCCTTCCTGCTTCTCAGCCAGGGGTTTCCGCACCCGCTGGCCCGGCCGCTCCTCAGCCAGGGGTTTCCGCACCCGCTGGCCCGGCCGCTCCTCAGCCAGGGGTTTCCGCACCCGCTGGCCCGGCCGCTCCTCAGCCAGGGGCCTCCGCACCTACTGGCCCTGCCTGTCTCCGGCCAGAGGCCTCCGCGCCTGCATCGCCTGGTCAGGCCTCTGCCTCAGCTGCACCCACGCCCGGCCCGGCCTCTGCCTCAGCTGCACCCACGCCCGGCCCGGCCTCTGCCTCAGCTGCACCCACGCCCGGCCCGGCCTCTGCCTCAGCTGCACCCACGCCCGGCCCGGCCTCGTCTGCTGCAGCCTCAGAGCCTTCGTCTGCTGCAGCCTCAGAGCCTTCGTCTGCTGCAGCCTCTGAGCCTTCGTCTGCTGCAGCCTCTGAGCCTTCGTCTGCTGCAGCCTCTGAGCCTTCGTCTGCTGCAGCCTCTGAGCCTTCGTCTGCTGCAGCCTCAGAGCCTTCAGCCTCAGAGCCTTCAGCCTCGCCTGGCCCAGCCTCGTTTGGGTCTGGAGCTAAACGGCCATTTTCTAGACCGCTGGCTAGGCCACTGGCCGGGCGCCATCGCCGTCGTGGGCGGCCGACAGACCCTCTTCGCCTGAGTGGCCGCCGTCGCCTTCCGCACGGCCGGCCCCCGGACCGCCTTCGCCTGAGTGGCCGCCGTCGCCTTCCGCACGGCCGGCCCCCGGACCGCCTTCGCCTGAGTGGCGGCCGTCGCCTTCCGCACGGCCGGCCCCCCGAACTGTGTCCACGTCGCCGCCGTTGCCTTCCACGCGGTCGGCCCCCGGACCAGTGCTGTCGCCGTTGCCGTCCGCACGGCCGGCCCCCCGAACTGTGTCCACGTCGCCGCCGTTGCCTTCCACGCGGTCGGCCCCCGGACCAGTGCTGTCGCCGTTGCCGTCCGCACGGTCGGCCCCCTGAACTGTCTCGTCTCGGCCACGGGCCGCGTGGACGCCCACCTGAACTGTCTCGTCTCGGCCACGGGCCACGGGGGCGCCCACCTGAACTGTCTTGGTGTGGACTCCGTCCCTCCGTCCTGGGCCCCCTCCGCCCACCCTGTTCTGGTTTTTTTTCTTTCTCTTTTGGCCGTCGGGTGCCGGCCTTTGGAGGGGGGGGTACTGTCAGGGTTCCTGGGTCGTTGACCCAGTGATTTCAGTTTGTTCATGTTCAGTTTGGTTCGCCACATTAATGTTCTCACTTCCTGTTTTTTCCCGTGTCAGCTTGTCTCCCGTGTCATTAGTCAGATTATGTTCAGCCCTGTACTCACCTGTTTCCAATCATTGTCATCATTCACCTGTGTATTTAAGTTCCTCGGTTTCACCAGTTCTCTGTCGTGTCATTGATGTTGATGTTCATGTCGTCCCTCCGTCTGTATGTTCAGTTAGTCAGCCAGCCATTCTTCCAGTCTTTCAGCCAGCCAGTCACTCCATCTGTCCTGCTTTGTTCACTCACTCTCCAATAAATCCCCTTCATTTCTGCACCGTGAGTCCAGCGTTTGGGTCCTCCTTCTTTCGTCCACGACCTCATCCTGACAGAGAGAGTGTGTTCCAGTCTTGAACCACGAAAAACAACAAGACCCAGTTAATCACTGGCATAAACTCTGGTTCTGAGAATAGACAGCTGTTGAGGTTGTTAAAACAATAATCTGAGTCTTTAACGGCTTAACAGGTGCATTGTTGTGTACTTCAATTTATGCTGCACCTCGCCATTACGCACAACATTATCATTTACCTTGTGCAGAACTCTCCTGAAACGCTGGCGTCATTGAGCTTTGCACTGAAAGGCTGCTGCGTCAAAAGGATATTTGCTCAGCAGGGTCCCGACGCATCTTCTCCAAGGCTTTATTAAATGAAACATTTTCTTTTGGACATGTCATCAAATTATGTCATCGTTTCCATCTGTTCAACACGAATCTCCCCACCCCACGCATTAATTTTTCTCACAATGTTGCTCCAGATTCATATAGATTGAACATTCATTTTACTGTATTTGTTACATGTCTCCTCATCACTTATTGGAAAGTTGCTTTTCTCCCTTGCCCGTCCTTAGTCTACACTCCACTGCATAAAACATATGCTGCACTGTAATATGTTTGTCACAGTACAAGTAACAATCTGTGCCTATGTGTTAGATGATTGGCCTCATAATCATCATGTCTGGTTCTTTACGACAGAGCTCTGATTTGTGCTGCGCTTGTTAGATTGTGCTTGTCATTACTGAAACGAGCAGGTGGGGTCGGCGTTCACAAATTGTACCTGCAAAACTTTACACTAACTTTGTAAATCTTGTTTTGGTTAGAGATGAGGTTTAACAAGACGTCGTTCAAATAGCTGTTTCATATTACCCTTTTATCAGTTAGGCAAAATGAAAGAAACAATCTTGCTGGTGAAAATAGTAAAAAACTCACAAAGAGTTCAAATACACCATCAGGAAAACTTGTGACCTCTCACTCCGGAGGCCTTTTTTTTATCCTACTGAGATTACTGAGATAAGGTGCAGAGCCACAATGCTGATGTGAGAAGATGGTGCTGATTGGAGTCGAGACAAGTAAGTTCACAATGCAATAGTGAGCCAATCATATCATATATACATTTATGTCTTCCTATATCGCAACACTGAACAGACAAGTGGAAGAGGGTGGACGGACGGATGGATGGATGGTCTGACTGGGCCACTCCAGTCTGTGGAAACTATATCAGCATCTAAATGTTTATTTTTCCATTGTATTGAAGTCAGTGTTGACTGTGAAAATAAAATCAGCATTTGCAGTGAATAGAAGGTGATTTTTTTCTTTCCAATTGGTTTTAGCTCATACAAATATCAATAGGGCTATGTCTATGTGGGGGATTAAGTCAACAGCTTTCTCTCCATAAATGAAACAACCTAAGGGCTTCAAACTGCTGGTGTGTCAACACAAATTCTGCTCTGTCAAGTAAGACAAGTAAGACCTAAAGTGAAGATAAACCTGAAGCTGTCAGCAGAGTCTCATCTATGTCAGATGCATTCCCACCACTGTTTAACCTTCATATTTTCACTGAAGGATGGTGCCTAGGTGGAGCATGGAGGAAGCAGGAAGCACGACACCTCACTGAATATTTTGGATGATTATCTGTTCTGTTCTCACATGGGCTCAATTATATTGATTTCAACCAGGGAAACAGCAGGTTAAAATTACCAGCATGGCTGATTCAGACATTTGCGTTCTTATATACAGCGCCGCAGGGTAATGTCTAGAAAAGTGCAGGGTTGCAGTGCATGTGTGAAAACAGCTACAGTATATTACACTCGGCTTGACCTTGCTAATGGCATGCTTCCAATTTGAGTTGGTGGCCTACAGTGAGGGTGTATTAGGAGCGAAGCAGCAACAGAACTAGAGTCTATGTCAGAATGAGCTTGCTGGTGGTGCACTGTCTGAGCCTGCGGGGTCGACCATTACCTGCGTTCATGGGGTTTTATTGAGAGATTTTGTGTGTGTTTGTGCCAAAGCAGATTGCACATGTGTTCATGCGATTTTGGGTGAGTGGTGAGTTGATGTGCAGTTTATTGTTTGTGTGTGTGCAGGTGCTGCTGCGGGGTTATGTGGCGTGTTATGTGAAACTGAAGGTTCAAGCAGCATTTTTAGATGAATAATGAGCAGTTTTGGTAAGTTTGGGGACCACCGTGTAGATTTTTACACATGGGTATGGGGACGTCGTGTGTTCTATCTTGTGGGCAATGTACCGTGTGTCATGTGTGCAGTGTTTTCTCTTGCTGTGACTGGTGAGAGGTCTGGATAGCACAGAACAACAAAGAAGAGAGAGAGAAACAGCAGGTGAGGTCAGTTAGAAAGCTATGCTGGCCAGCACTTTCTAATGAGACTTGGAACCTGCCCTGTAGCAAGGAGCTTGGCAGGCATAGAAATGAGGTAGGATGGTGGGGAAAAGGGGTTAATTACAGAGGGAGATGTGAAGAAGGTTATTTTCCATAATCACCTTTGTTATATTATTCTCTCTTTTTTGCATTAATTTTCTGTGTGATGGCATGAAAATAAATTGATTTTCAGTTGTGTGTGTGAACATCCTCATCTGTTATAATCACAGGGAACGAGTAGCAAGGGTGGGAAGAAGAAAAGGAGAGAAGAAGTCAGTAGGCTAGTTGCAGATGAGGGAGATGAAGGAAAAAATGGCTAAAGGCAAGACGCTGATTGAGACAGATGAGAAAAAAATTAAATGAAGAGAGAGAAAAAATACAGCTGAAGAGGCATGTAAACAAGTATTGTCTTCAAGGCTTAAACAGATCTGGAGCAAAGACACAAGAAGGAAAGGAAGCTGGGAAGGAAAGGAAGGATTAAATAACGAAAGAGATTTGAGCGATGCCTGAAGTGGCAGAGAACGGGACTTTGGAAAAAAGGAAGGAGGAGCTGGAAGATGGGAAAGTGAGAGGAGAACAAGTTCAGAGTCTTAGTATCAAAACATTTCCCTCCGCCTGCCACTATATTTCTTTATAATGACTTTTCTCATTCAACCTCCAGTCTTATTATCGGTGCTATTCAGCCGTCCTGCCCACATGGGTCAAGTGATGTTGACCTGAATCCTAAGTACCTTGTAGCACCTCAGACCCATCTCTCTAAGTCATTCATTAACAACCACGACGAGAGCTCAGGGGTGATGGCGAGTCGGTTGATTTCCTGAGCTCTATTTTTTGAGCTTTAGTGTAGAGCATACAGAATTGCAGTGCCAAGTCGTTCTGAAAACTCAAAGCAGTTGTTGAAAGATGTTATAGTTTGCAGAGTTACTGTAAATCACAGAGTTGATGAATGAGCGCTTTCAAGCAAGCGGGGTCAAACATCAGTTTAGACATTGATTGTTGGTACAATTGTGCTTTTTCATTTGCTGAGTGAGCGTTCCTGAGCCAGCACAATCAGCCAGTGGTTGTAGAGATCCAAGAAGTTCATGCTTAGAAATGTCTGGCAATCCAGTGGGCTCGAGATGCATATACGTGTAAATATGCTGACTGAGACTGGGTAAAGCATATTCACAGTCTAATTCCTCTGTGAATTGTTTGTGCAGAATTTGTGAAGAAAAATCTGTAATGAGGGATGGCAGCACAAAAGCCAGCATGGTTCAACTTTTGTCATCAGATCGCTTGGATTAGATAATGACATTAGGAGGTGTTAGGCCAAATTACAGCTCATATACACTAATTAGCAGAATGCTACTATTACACAAAAATGTAAAGTGCTGATAAAAGCTCTGTGGATCGTGAGCCAAAACAAGAAGCCATCAGTTAAAATGTGTTTCTATGAATAAGGTGAGAGAGATGTACACACTACAAAGCAAAAGAATAAAATAATATCACAGTGTAATGAAGGGGATAATTGTAGTAATGATACGGTGTGTTTGTGTCCATGAAGCTGTTTACCTGACTGCATACTGAACACCGGCTTACTTTAAGTGTTCACTGTAATTCTGTTTGCATTAAAGTGCCGTGCAAATTAAGGATAATTTGTAACCCCTTGCTACACGATGATGTAAACGCAAGCAAACATGTAGGGTGCTTTAAAAAAGCGGTATTCTTTTTTTAAGATTCAAATAAAGTAGAGAGCCGTACAAATCCATTAAGAGGAGCTGAACATTTGTACACTTGCCTTTCTTTTTTTAGCAATGCAAGCCGTCAAACCACCTCCTGCCTCCATGTCTCCTCCATTAATTACAGCTTCCGTTCTCCTCTCCACCTCCCACCTCTCATCACTCCATCATTGGAAAGGGGTAAAAATATCACACCATAAGATCTCCTTACCAACGTCCCCCCCACCCCACTCCCCACCAACACCTTCATCCCATCTTTAAACAGTCACCCTCATTCTTTCATCTTGCCACATTACCCCCTCCCTCCACTTACATCTGCCTTCCTCGCTCCGACGTTATTGTCACATTCCTTTTTTTTGCCTCTATCTTTCCATCTATCTACCTCTCCAGAATAGCCATCTCGCCATCTCTTTTCCTCTCTATTACGCTGTTGGTTTTACCTTCTAGCTTCCCTCATCTCTCACTCTTCCTTCCTTTTTTCTGAGGCGCAGCCTGCTCTTTCTCTTTTTGTCAGTAGAATGAAAGATAAAGATCTTTAATTAATCAATCCACATACTGTTGCCGACAGTGTCTCGCAGTCCTATGTCTGTGGCTCTGCCGCTGTAAAAAAAAATGCCCTTTTTTAACCTTTTCTATAATTCATCTTTCCTCTAAGAATACAGCAGTATTATTATTTTTTTTTCCTGATACGTTCCGAGGTCTGACCCTTTCGCACCTGGATGAGATTCTGCACAGGAATTATGATGAAAGTTTTCCTTAATTTTTAACCTGAAGTATAAGAAAATAGTTGATGTCTTTTTTATGATGTCTTTTTTGTATGACAGTTTAAGTACAAGTACTTCAAATTCAGTTTTAGTATTTTTGGTCTGTTGCGCATTTCTTTTTTTTCATGTCAGTTTGAGAAGCAACCATTAAAACTCTTCTTTTTCCAGGAAATTCAACTCGGTAAAATTCACTCAGTGTCAAAATGAATGGGTCCTCGTGGCTAAGTAAAATTGTATTGTAAGGGCCCCTTTATTTCGTTCATTCTTGGTGCCTTTGTCCTGCAAGCCTAATCAGTAATTAGCCCCAAGCTGGCAACTGGTGTATACCAGGTTCTTAAAGTCAGACAATGGAAAAGTTTTGATGAAGAGCAGGTGGGCTAGAAATGTTACAGCTACCAAGCTGCAATAAAGAGGTAAAACTGGATTTTTGCAGTATGGAAGCGATTTTTGTAAATGTGCTTTTTAAATGTTTTTGGGTCGAACGCCTGACCTTTTTTGGTATGGATGTGCTTTTTTCCATCTCATGCACTGCAGTGTGAAACGCCCTTATATTAACCTTTGATGTGTACTGAATCTGATCATATGCATCTGTGTATTCTGATTTGTCTGACTTATGACACCTAGAATGAAAGCAATTTTGATGGAAATTGCAGTTCACTCCGAGGATCTTTTCGCTAGATGGGCCAACATCCTCATTTTATTTTTGGCAACATTTTTTGGTAGATAAAGGCAAATGGCTTAATCAAGAATTGAGCTGCGGTTTGGGAAATGCCTCAAAGGGGACTGGTGGTGACTCCCGGGCCTGGGAGATCCCCATGTACTAATGAGAGTAGTAGTAGTAGTAGTGAAGAAGTGAAAGAATTGAAAAAAGGGGACGAAGTGTGGGACACGAAAATGAGAATGAACAGCTTGTAGAACTGGGAGGTCATATATAGATAAGACCAGGAAGGGGCGTGTTCGGAGATATGGTCCTGCTCCTGAAAGAGCTGGAGCATAGAGCTGCCTCTATGTCGCAGCTACAGTTGCAGCCCCAACTGCTGACAGTATTGATAAGCAGACCAAATCAGAGCTAACTTCCTGTTGTTCTTTGAACACCGACTGTCCGCATGCACCTGTCCGCTTACTCGTATGTAGCATCTTTTCCTAACGTCTCTCCATCTCAGCTCTCCCTCTACCACCTCAGTTCTCCCCTTCCCTGCTGGCGAGCCAAGCTAGTTTGAAAACTACTGCTTTGTATTAAAAACTGGAGGGATGAATTTATGGATGCTTGGAAAGTTTTCTGCTTGTCACTCACTGCCTTCCCTTTCACTTTATTGCACCATACAAAAATCCTACTTGATGTGAAAAAAATTTGCCCTTTGTTTTTTTCAAAAGTTGTTGCGCCAAGAGCAAACAATGTGCCTGCCTTGCGCTGCTGGCTTCCTTCCATCAGAGTATATGTGTCTTTTTTAGCAGTCTAGGCATATTCACTCTAAGTTACGCTGTACGAGAGCCTTGATCAGATGCCTAAAATGTAAATGTCAGCTTCTGTACAATGTCTCTTTCTCTGATTTATAGCTGCTGCACAACACCATATTGTTCCTTTCCTTGGCTGTTGTCATGCTTTCTTAGCCTTTCCCTTCATGCCTACTGTTCCTTGTGGTGAGAACAGAGCTGTCAACAAACACATACACATTCACACAGATGTGTGCACATTACACCATCACACATACAGACTCACTGTGAGCCATGATTGTCTTCTACAGACAATGAGCGCCAAGTGTGACCTCTTGCAGCATCCCTGTGTCTTACACTATCACTCTGTAATCCCTCATCTGTCCCTGTCCTCATCTACACCTGCTTCTCTTCACAGTCCTCCTCACGCTGCTCATTCCTTACAGTTGTTTTCTTTGTTCACACCCTTGTCTTTGCTAATATTTTTCTTTCTTCCTCCATTCTGCATCCCCTTAAGTTTCAATTTGATCTCTCCTCTTAAAAATACAAAAAAAACAATGTTGTTTTATCTCTGGTTTTCCTTTCAGCAAACTAAGCTCTGAGCTCTCATCCCACCATCCGATTATCTTGACCTGTTAGCTTGATCACTATTGACCCTGGCGCTGTCCCACGATCCTTTCATTTCCTTTCATCTCATGCTGTCCTTTGCCAAAT
Organism: Mchenga conophoros; assembly: GCF_057382185.1. Lineage (NCBI taxonomy): Eukaryota > Metazoa > Chordata > Actinopteri > Cichliformes > Cichlidae > Mchenga > Mchenga conophoros. Next base: position 22,648,757 of record NC_140536.1, read on the forward strand.
CTATTTTGGGCTGTCTGTTTACCTCTCCATTTGAATTAAATTTAAATGAATCAAAATTAGCCCTAATTACTCTTCCTATACTGGCAAGCATGGAAAATGACTTAATGTTACAAGGGCATACTTCACTTGTATAACAAAACTGCAAGACACTCGGGCGATATGTCTAACTGGATAAACACTAATTAAATAGTGTAATTAAAAGACAGTGCAAAGACGGAAAGAAGGTCATGCACAATTTAGCACAGCCTGCTACGCCACAAAACCCATTTGACAGGTTCGTTTGAAGTTTGTATGATTGACGTTGATACGTAGCTTTTTATTTTTTCCAACACTGACAAATTTTAGTTGATGGTTCAAGTTCAGTATAAGACAAAAATCGATAGAATTTCCTAGCGAGTAGCATATCTAAAAAACGTCTATTTTACAAGCAGGTATAGTTTGTGATAGTGTGTGTTGTGTTTTTCATTTTCTTGTTATCAAAAAAGCCTTGGGTGAACAACAACTTCTCCATTAGATCACTAAAGCTCGGTCTTCAATAGCAGATGACTCTGATAAATTGTCATGAATTTGCAGCTATTCACTTTTTTTCTCCCCTGCAGACGTTAAAATGATGGTTTGAATTTCGTTATTACCCATATAGATTCTTCTGCTGACACTGACATTAAATGATTGTATTCTCCAGAACAGCAATTAGATGAACTTTGTGGTGAGTGATGAGTGAGCGATAATGACTTTGAACATTACAGATTTCATCCTTTTAGGATCATGTTATTTTAAATGAGTTGGAATGCAAATGTAACCCGCGTGAACTCGTCTTACTCCGTAACACTGCATAGATATTTCCAAACTGTAATGTTGTGAGCTGACACGCAAAGTGCAGTGTCGCATAAATGCCTCACTCGCTGTACAAGTAGACGACTTTAGACATCTGTCACAGAAACGTAGATTGTATGTAACAGTAGAATAACCTTTGATCACTTCCCTCTCAAAAATACAAAGTGCTGAAAAAAGAGCTACGGCAGGGAAGAACTTTTATTCCTTTAAATCTTGAGTCAGTGTCAATCAGCCACTCCTGTCTCAACTGCAGGAAATCGCTTTTCAGACTTAAGTATTTTTGAATGTCTTATTTCACCAACAGCTCAACAAAATATATTGGCTGCCACTGTATTAAACAATGAATGTCAAAATGAAGGCGTAGTGTATATTAAAGATGTGGACTTCATGTTTTATGCATCAATCTGATTAATTATCCTTTCTGAGAGTGTGACGTGTTGAAACTGATTTGGCAGCCAGGGACTGCACCACCTCTACCCCTCCTCGGTGAGGAGGGGTCTGAGTATTACAGAAGGAGAATGAGATGAATGAGCTTGCAGTTACACATGAGAATCAAGTTTATTTTTCCATCATATTTGTAACATAAAAATAAAATAGTCTCTTGTGTCTCTTTTTGTTTTCCTCTCTGTCTCACTTCATCTCTGCTGTGCTTTCCACCGTCTCTCATTTAGCTCTCTCATTCTCTCCCCCTCCGCAAGCGTGTCCACTATCTGTGGTGAGAGACAATTATTTAAAAGATTAATTGCAACCTACTGTACTGTGGTTACTGTCAGAGGCCCCACTGGACCATACGGGAAAAGAAAAAAAGACAAAAGGAGAGAGTGAGAAAGGGAGTAAATGCAACGAGGGAGCTGTTAACAGACTGAGATTGAGAGCGAAGAAAGAAAATAAGAGGTAGCGTATATGAGATGAGAGAGAGAGGGGAATATAAAGGTGGAGGAAAAGACGCAGAGAGGGAGAGGAGAGAAAGTGGCAACGAGTGCGAGACGGGGACAGGGAGGAAGGTAGCGAGGGAGGGGTCGAGTGAGAGCCAGCAGAGTAAATGGAATTTGAGGCTACTGTAGCGTTACTCTATCTCGATGGGAAACTAAGGATATAGGTGGATTCAACACTGTTGTGTGTGAGAGAGAGGCTATATGCTTTTTTGTGATAAGTTTGTGGGCCCCCGTGTGCAATTGCTTCCATGCACTTCTTTCATGTCAGCGTGTGTCCTGGTGGGAATAAGAGACTGCAGTATCGTTGTGCTACTCTGAGGGGAGGTAGCACTGAGTAGCTCACAAATAAAGCTCGATGTAGGCACACACTGACAATCCCAGCATGGACAGCGTGAGCGTGTGAGCACCTGATGTACCACTCATTATGGAGACTAAGCCCTCATTGCTCCTACCTTGATCTTATTGTGCTCTCAAATGAAAATAGGGCATTTTCCATTTCCTGACAAGATTTTTTTTTTTCTAATTTAGCGTCGTGTTTACTTATGTAAACCCAGCTTTACACTAAATTTGATTAGATCACTCGTGTTAATAGTTTGGAGATTACTCTGTGTTTGCAGTGATTCTGCATGAGTAGCTTTAGATTATTTTTACGAAAGCCTTCCTTTTTTTCCCCCACCTGCACTTTGAATCGTTTCAATAAAATATAGGGCCGGTAATGGTTGCGGCAATGGCAATGGCATTAAAATATATGCAGTTTCACTTTGCATACTGCTTAACATTAGCCATAGCTTGAAGCTGTCAGTGTCCTCAAGGATTCTCCTGGCACTGCCTCATTAATTACCTTGCTACTCAATAACTACTGGTAGACTCAAGTACAACAGTAAATGAGATTCTTACATAATACAACATGGACCAATAATGACACTGTGAGCTCACTGCATGCATTAAGTTTGGAGGCCATGTAGTGCAGTTAAATTAAATTAAAACTCACAATAGATGTTCTGTGTTTTTTGTAACGTATATCTCAGTTTTTGTCTCACTGATATGAATATAAGAGTCAGGGACGTGAATAATAAACATGTTGCCAGTGCTTGAAATATTTTGAGCACAACCTATGCTTTTTCAGGAGACAGTGCAGTTGAAATAACGGGTGAAATATGGTGAGGTAGCACTCGCGTGGTTATACACAGCCACATAAACACCTGTAAAACAATACTTCCACCACAGATTTCATTGTTGGTGTTTGCAGAAACAGGCAACAGATAAATTACCACATAAATTTTTACTGAGCTAAGGGCAGAGATGTCCAAGTTAGGTAATCAATGTAACATATAGACTTTTGCTATCATACAGGTATTATGCAGAGACCTTAAAAACAGCGCCGAGTTGTTGTGAGAACCCATGATACAAGTTGATTCCGGATCAACTCTGCCCTCTCTGCAACATGTCCACGAGACAGATCTATATGTGTTGAAAGTTTTGAGAATTAACTGGAAGCAGCTTCCCTACTTCACTCCAGTTTTCCATTTTACCTGGACGTTACTTCATGGCAAAACTTTATACTGATGTTAGCACACCGAATTGCACTGAAAGTTTACTGTGTAACGCACAATACAAGGGTTGAATTTGAACCAAAAGTAGCATTCGCTTACTACAGCAAACGCACCAAGCAGAACAGAAAACAATAGGACCCTACATGTGACAATTTGAGTGATGGGTGGCCAGTAGTGATATACAAAGCAATATTATGCACCACAGATTGCTGAGGTGTTGAGAAGTCAGGGAAAGTGAGCTGCAAGTGAAAAGAAAAAAAAAACTATAATGGAAACTCTGAAAAATAAGCAACCCGGTGCAATGGCCATGTAACATGCTACTTTTGTGCAACCTGTAATGTTTAATCTGTATCGACACGGTGTCAGATCAGTGTTCATTTAACTCTGGTACTGCTGATGTTGAGCTTTCAGAATTGGTGGAGCTATGGGAATGTGTGTAAAAGCTTAAAACCTTTACAAATGTAGCATGAATAATTGCAGCGGGCCTTCTTATGTTTCGTCTTTGCCTTTAGCGGTCTGACACGCAGGCGAGGAGAGGGCTTGTGAAACCACACAGACGGTCAGCATTTGGTTGCTTTTAGCAAGTGTTGGTCAGTTTATAAATGTGTTACAATCTGTTACATTCTGATGCTCCAACCAGCCCACACACTGAATACTAAGATTTATTTCTCTTGTTCAGTCTGTCCACACGGTATGTGTCTATGCATGGTGTCTGTGAGAGCTGATGCATGCGTCTATATTTTCTGCTTGTGTGCCTCTGTGTGCCCTTTAAGTGCATAAACTGGTCTTTCGTTTGTTTATAATGTCCTGTGTGTATATTGCATTTACATGTCTATATTTGTCAATGCACATGTCATGTCTGTGTGAGGCTGTCTGCGTGTGTCCTTTGAAATGTGCAGAGGGGGTTGTCATTGTTCGTCTGTCAGTCTTCCTGTCAAGACCATCAGAGAGCAAAGCCAAGGAGGGAGGAGTGTGAAAAGCGCTGGAGAGGAGGACGGATGAGAACAAGAGAGAATGAGAGACAGCAAGGCAGTTGCCGGGAGAGAATTAAAGAATTGTTTCAGGCGCTACACGTTATGTTTAGTCCCGCGCTGTTCCACATGACAATGAACACAATCTACACTTATGGAATGAGATGGAGTCCTTACAATGATAGAGAAAAAAAACCCCAACTCATGATCAATTTCCCAATTATGGGATACGCATCCACACCTAAAGAGAGACAAGGGCTTGTGCGAGGGCACAAGAATTCATTACTTTATTAATAATGAAACGCAGACACACAAAGACACTGACGCAAACACAGAAATCCCAGCCAGACAGGAGTCAAACATCCTTTTTAGAGATAGTTGGATTCACACAAATGCAGTAATGAGCTCTTCAAGCTTTGCCTACACACAGGCTGGCTCTCCCATGTGTATTCACCCAACTCAAACATTAACAGGGTAAAAGATTAAGTGCAGACACGCACACACTTACACGACACACATAAACCTCCTGACTCTCGCTTTCTCCTTCTCTCACCCACACAGACAAACACACACACACACATTAACAACAGGTCTGATAAGCATGCCCCTGTATCTCCAATGAAGTGTCAACTACACTTTAATTGGGCTTGAATCTGATGGCTGCATGTACGATTTTATAACCAAGTCTGTGTGCGTATGTGTTTTTTATGCTGAGCTCTATGTTCGTCCTCTGTTAGCTGTCGCTGTATTTGGCCACCCTCGATGGATGCTTTGGCCCTGATCTCTCAGGTCCTCAGTATCGTTCTCTGGGGGAAATCTTCCTCATGCAGCTTAAATTATGGCCTTGTTCCATCATAAGCTGGCAGTTTAAAACCCAAAAATAAGTTTTAATAAAAGTTTTTCAGTGGATAAATGAAACACTGCTGGCATCAAGTTTTGGTTTGGACAGTGAAAATCAAATCGACAGTTTTTCTCTTGTTCTGTGGCAGTAAAGTAAGGAAGGAAACTTTCTGTCACCCCCGATCCCACTCTGTGATCACTCACTTTAAATGTCAAGTCTATCTCACAAAGTACATACTGTATTTATTTGAAAGCCATCTCCTTCACACAATAGTGATCTGATTGATAATTCTGAGCGGCACAGAGTGGGCCTGCTTTTTTGCTTGTCAGATATTTGACAGCAGAAATTGATAAATATATGAATAAAAATGGCTAAATTGTAACTTTGTCTGCAGAGAACAGTGTCTAAGGTGGCCACCGCCCAGAAGAAACAGGGTGAATGAGTGCAACTGTTTTATTTGCAGAGGAAGAAAACATTTAGTTTTTGTTCTGTTGCTCGCATTTAAAATGCATTTTCATTTTTTAGTGGGCTTAGTGTTGATGTAGTTTAAGGGCAGTGCAGGAAGAAAAGACAAGAAGGAGAAAGCAGAAATTTATGCCATTTGTGGGATTTCTCTGTTTGTGTCTTCTGCATTATAACAAATAGGATATATTTGTGCCTGTGGGAGGCCTGTTTGTGTCCTTTTCTAGGTGTGTATTTGCACCTGAATGCGGGTGCTCTTATCTACATATAACAACGTTGGTGATGGGAAGCAATCAATCGTCCAACTATCCCATTAGGAGCAGAAGCTCGAGAAAGGATATGTGTGTGTTGGTGGTGATGGTGTGGGTGTAGGCGGTCCTCTCTGTTAATTTGTGTCAGGCTATTTGCATTCACAACACAGCTAGAAGAGGACAGAAGGAGAGAGAGAGAGAGAGAGAGACGAACAGGAGAACCGACTGAAAGGGACAGGAAACAAATGGAGTGGAAGGAAAAACAAGACCCGTGGCAGAGAGAAAGAGGGACAGATTAGATGGTAGAGGACAAGACAAAATGAGGAAAGTGTCAGAGAAGGCCTAAGAAAATGAGTCAGTGTTTAAACCCTTAGGCTGCTTACAGGTGAATAAGGCAGAAATTGACTTCACTAGAAGTTACCCATCACATACAGTACAAGTAGTGTTTCTACAATTCAATTCCATTCAATTCCATTTTATTTATATAGCAACAAATTACAACAACAGTTGCCTCCAGGCACTTTACACTGTAAGGTAGAGACCCTAGAATAATACAGAGACATCAGAGAAAACCCCAACAATTATATGACTATGACTGGAGACTGGAGACGGTGGGAAAGAAAAACTCCCTTTTAACTGGAAGAAACCTCTGGCAGAACCAGGCACATTGAGAAGTGGCCATCTGCTGCGCCTGGTTGGGGGCGAGGGAGGGGAGGCTAATAATAACTAATGATTAAATGCATTAATGTGAAAAATGTGAGTGAAGAAGAATGACGGATTCATCTCTGAGACATTGACATCTCTCATTTTTGAGATGAGAGGTCAGCATGTACAAACCACTGCCTACTGACCAATTAAAAATAATATTCCTCACCGGGCAACAAGAGGGTCACCAATAGTTATTCCTTTTTTGAACTGCAACAAATGTTAAAGCCAACTGGCTGTTGTGTAACGCTAACAGCTAATTTAGACTTCTGTGTAGAGCCCTACGACATAACCTACGTAAGTGGCTGACGTCGTCACCAGATTCATTCTTGTGCCTGGGGTTTTACGTGATAATTACCTTGTTGTCATGTCCCAGTGTGTCATATGTGGTGTCAACCATACAGACACAAATACATTTTTCTGACTTTTTCAAGATCTTTACCATTTGTTGTTATTTATTCATTTATTTATTTTTGCTTTGTTTCGTTTTGAAGGCAAAGATTCTTCTCCCATATTTTAAAAACTGAAAACAGTTGACAAAATAGATGGAAATGCACAGGAAGAATTGTCTGTGAAGGTTCTCAGTCATCCAGGTCATCGTAGTCAAAGGAGCTTGCAAAGAAAAGCGTCTGGACTTCTTTAAGTTGCTTGAAGACGTTTCACCTCTCATCCGAGAAGCTTCTTTAGTTCTAAGGTCAAATGGTGGAGAGTCCCAGATATAAACCTAGTGGGAGTGACCCCCCACTGAGGGACAAAAGGACCCCCTGATGATCCTCTAATCGCCTGAGCCAAGGTGTGAAACTGGGTGTGGGTCCCAATCAGCCAAAGTTTCGGGTGTGTTCATTAGGGCTGCCACAAACGATTATTTTGATAGTCGACTAGTCACCGATTATTTATGCGATTAGTCGACTAATCAGATCATCATCCACTGGACGTAAAACTACAGCTTATTGCACCAGCAGCATCTGCTCTTATATAACTATCATTAGCTTACAGCTTTAAGTGTTTAAGGTGCTAACTAAAAATAAAGACAAGATGATAGTTTATTCAATTTTAATGAAATTTGCAGATTGTTTCGGTGAAGTTTAATGAACTCCTTGCTATCTAAAATATAACAGGACAACGGAGTATATTCTCCAGCATCTCACACTTTTGATAATCAGCTGTCTGCTTGACGTTTATTCAGCTGTGTAAAAACTATAACTTTAATCTCAGACAAACCGATTTACTCAGGAACAAATAAAATACAAAAAAAAAAGCCAAACAACAACATTTTTAATTTATCTAAGGGACTCATATATATTTAACCTGAGTAGCGAAAGACGGCGGTGGGTTAGAAAACAATTTGCCGGGAGTCCGGTGTTCTCACCGCGCTAGTGACCTAGCCCCCGGCTAGCTATCGAGCTGGTGGGTAACAGACGTCTCCGAAAACGTCGGAGTGCTTTTGAAAATATGTGGTGTCCTGATAAACTGAGCCGATATTTGAGGTTTACACAGCTACATTCTCGCCTGAAAATACGTTAAACGTTTATTTTCTGACCCAGAAAGAATAATAAGAGTAATATTAAAACTAACTAGCTGCCGCCATTGTTGGAAACTAAGCTGGGCCGCGCTATGATTTCTGGGACACAGCTGCTTCTTCTTCTTCTTCTTCGGGGTTTAACGGCAGCTGGCATCCTTGTACATGCAGTGCTGCCATCTTCTGTTTCAGTCCGTTATTACACTCTTAAATCCTGCTACTTATTCCTGCGTCTTTTGGGATCTTACAAAGCTTCAAACGACGCGTCGACTATTAAATCAGTCGTCGACGATTTTGATAGTCGACGTAATCGTGACTAGTCGACAAATCGTGGCAGCCCTAGTGTTCATTGTGAAACCTGGCCCCACCTTATCATGCGAATTCCTGAGGTCAGATGGCCCAGGATGTGAGTGGGCGTTAAGGTGTCTGGGAAGGGATCTCAAAACTGGATTATAGATGGCAGAGAGTTGGTGTCATAAACCCCCGCCTCTGTTCAAAGATGGTCGCTCACAGTGGACATAGATGGCTTCTTTCACTCCTCTTTCAAACCATCTGTCCTCTCTGTCCAAAATGTGAACATTGGCATCCTCGAAAGAGTGTCCTTTATCCTTAAGATGCAGATGGACTGCTGAGTCTTGTCCTGTGGAGGTGGCTCTTCTGTGTTGTGCCATGCGCTTGTGAAGTGGCTGTTTGGTCTCTCCAATGTAGAGGTCTGAGCATTCCTCGCTGCACTGTACAGCATACACCACATTGTTAAGTTTGTGTTTTGGCGTTTTGTCTTTCGGGTGAACCAGTTTCTGTCTGAGCGTGTTGCTGGGTCTGAAATGCACCAGGATGTCATGCTTGGAGAAAACTCTCCTGAGTTTCTCTGATACACCGGCTACATAGGGGCAGTGTTGGGGAGTAACGGAATACATGTACCGCCGTTACGTATTTAAAATACAAAATATGAGTAACTGTATTCCGTTACAGTTACCGTTTAAAAAGGTGGTATTCAGAATACAGTTACTTTGTTGAAATAAATGGATTACACTGCGGTACTTGTTTCATTTCGTCGCGGGTCAGGACTGTTTGGGTTTTGTTTGACAGCTACGTTCTGTTGTTCCAGGCGGCAGCGTTACGGTTGCCATGGTTACAGGGCGACGCTCTCTCTCTCTCTCTCTGCGACTGTGTGTTTCCTGGGTGAGAGAGCGCCTTTCCGTTGTTGTTGTTGTTGTGCTAAGCAAACAGGCAGAATGCTACAAGCATAGCTCTAAAGAATGTAGCATCATGGGCAGTGTAGTCCGTGTTGCAGGGAGAATGGACTGCCATACACGTTATGGGTCTGTGAGCGCGAGGAGGGAGAAAAAGGGGAGTGGAAAGGTACGAGTTGTCATCGAGGAAAAACGGGAGCTGGAAGCATGTAAATATAATAATAACCACTTCAGCCAAGAAGAGTGCCTGACGAGCCCAGTTGTAAGTAAGCTATTAAGACTCGACTGTACGCTGTGTTCGTGTTTTCCTCCGAAAACAATAAGTTCCGTTGGAGCGGCCTTTCAATGCCTCTCTCTGTCTCTCACAAGAAAAGTTGACCCACACAACAAAGTAAAGCTATTTTTTGGCTACGAGCCGACAGGGACCCCGCCGTATTAGTCAGAGGTCTGTAACGTTGGGTTGTGTTGTGTGGTTGAGAAGAGGCGGCAAAACACCCAGCAGGCCAGGCGGAAGGATACACACCCACACTGGTATCAGTAATCCACGGTGGTTCTTTAATACGCATTCTTCAGCAACCATATAAAAGCCCGGCTGAACGGCTGCGGCTCAACAACAAAACGCCCAGCGCTCACACAACCCAAGCGTTGCAAACAAAACAAAAAAAAGGGTCTGGAAAAGAAAACATAAGTCCGTCCCTCGTTAAGCACGAGCGTGAAGGCACGTGTCCTCATAATCCCAGAGCGAGAGAGAGAGCAGAGAGAGACCAGTGGCACACACTGATGACACCATCAACCCTCGACTTGGGTGTCTTAAAGGGACACCACACCATAGTGGCTGTTACATATTCCCCCCGGGTTAAACAAAGGCTGCCCTCAGCCGGACCCAGGTGACCCTCCTCCCGCTACCCCCGTTCACCACACATAGCTACTTTAGGTAGTAAGCAGGTCGTGGAGGAATTGTTACACACCTGTACAGCATTGGTACAGTCCACTTAACCAGCCTCCATACATGGTCAGCAGGATAAGAAGTTAAAACCAAAACAGGGAAATGTACAGTGCAATATTGACAAACTGGCATACATGACAGTGTCCCACATGGTGAATGTCCATTTAAACAAATGTTAAAGAAAGAAAATAAACTTAGGATAGCCAGGACAATTGCAGAATGAAATTCCCTTTTTCTTTCATTGCGTTTCTTCTACTTCACAAACTTGCAACAGACAGCATAATATGTGAAAACAGTACCAGAAAGTACTGTAGAAAACCCAAACAACAGTCATGTTACAACAGTAACCAATACGAAATACATAAGAAAAAAAAATTCAAATTCAGGAACTATGGCAAAGCTGCATCGAACCCACGCCCAGGAAACGCAGGTCCACGCGCATCCAATGGAGCCACGACGAAGAGGCCAAACAGAGAACGGCGCCACAGTCCACAAACCACGCTGGAGCAGCTCCAGTCGTTGCCATGGAAATGCACCACCGCGACCCTTTGATCCTCCCGACGTCCTCGTCCAGGCCAGCCTGGTCCGTTCCCGCGAAACATGGCGGACAGCCACTTTGCCGCGTCGTACCTTTTTATGTACCAATCATCAGATGCTCGAAGATACTGCATACTGAGGTCCAAGAGAAGATGTTCGGGCGCCATTTTGTAACGTTGGGTTGTGTTGTGTGGTTGAGAAGAGGCGGCAAAACACCCAGCAGGCCAGGCGGAAGGATACACACCCACACTGGTATCAGTAATCCACGGTGGTTCTTTAATACGCATTCTTCAGCAACCATATAAAAGCCCGGCTGAACGGCTGCGGCTCAACAACAAAACGCCCAGCGCTCACACAACCCAAGCGTTGCAAACAAAACAAAAAAAAGGGTCTGGAAAAGAAAACATAAGTCCGTCCCTCGTTAAGCACGAGCGTGAAGGCACGTGTCCTCATAATCCCAGAGCGAGAGAGAGAGCAGAGAGAGACCAGTGGCACACACTGATGACACCATCAACCCTCGACTTGGGTGTCTTAAAGGGACACCACACCATAGTGGCTGTTACAGGTCCCTTTACTACAGTTCGGAGTCGCGGACCTTCAGTAATAGTAGTAAATCACACAGCAATAGTACATTCACGTTGTTGTAAAAAGCATGATAATATATTAAGTAATCCAAAGTATTCAGAATACGTTACTGTCATTGAGTAACGTAACGGAATACGTTACAGAATACATTTTGGGGCATGTATTCTGTAATCTGTAATGGAATACATTTTAAAAGTAACCTTCCCAACACTGCATAGGGGATGACAATGTTGTTGCATCTGTCCTTCTTATCCTCCCTCGCTGGTGTCTGGTCTTCTTTTCTGTGCCTCTTTGCTGACTTTAAGAACGCCCATTTAGGATAGCCGCACGTTTTGAGTGCTTCCTTTACAGACGCCTTAACGCCCACTCACATCCTGGGCCATCTGACCTCAGGAATTCACATGATAGGGTGGGGCCAGGTTTCACAATGAACACACCCGAAACTCTGGCTGATTGGGACCCACACCCAGTTTCACACCTTGGCTCAGGCGATTAGAGGATCATCAGGGGGTCCTTTTGTCCCTCTGTGGGGGGTTTCTCCCACTAGGTTTATATCTGGGACTCTCCACCATTTGACCTTAGAACTGAAGAAGCTTCTCGGATGAGAGGTGAAACGTCTTCAAGCAACTTAAAGAAGTCCAGACGCTTTTCTTTGCAAGCTCCTTTGACCACAGGAAGAATTGACATTACTGAACAGACCAATCACAACAGTTTCTGGGTATGTTGAGATGTAGGCAATGCTGTAGGGTTTTGGAGGAGCTTGCTGTTATACCAATGGCCAAAATTGAACAGAAATACAGATTACCTGTGAATGCAACAATGTAACCCTAAGGCATGAAGGTAGGAATTTTTGACATTAAAATATTTTGCAAGAATGCCTATGCACCAATTTTCTGTCCATCCATGAAAGACTTACTTTTAACTTTTATGTAAAGGTCAGAAAATAAGCCTATGTATGTCTACGCATACCAATTCTACACCATAGGAATAATCTAACCATCCAGTTCATGCAACAAAGAATATTCCTTTATTTAATTTGAATATTTTTGCTTGGAAAACATTTTTCAAGTTGATTTGAGTTGGTTTCTATTTACTCTGTAGTACTAATGTATCTCTTGATATATCCCCCCAGCAGCTTCACTGCTGCACCATGACAAGGGTATTAGTTACTCCAGAGCAAATTACTTAATTCACAAGCCATTTAGCACTGATCTCTTCCACCCCAGTAACCAGATTCCACTGTCTGCATGCTTCCACTAGCATTAGCCTTCATGTTCCTTTCCTCATTGTGTTTAGCATTAGCTTAGCTATAGGCAATGCACTGCCCTATTAATTAAGTCTGTTTTGAGTGTGGAGCATTTCAGATCACGTTAACATGCTAACTGAAGCAGGACCACTCTGTCTTGCCTTGTTACCTCCCTCATCACATGCCTGTTTCTCTTCTGGAGCTTTCTGTTTTTGAAGCCTTGCCTTCTCTGCCTTCATTTTCTCCTGGGGTCACTGACCAACCATAACACCAAATGGAAATAAATAATAATAAAATCTGTGTGTTTTTATCTTGAATGTATGCAATTTTTTAATCCTTGTGAGAACTGAGATTTTACAATTTTGTTACAAATTTTGTTCTTTATTCTCTTATTCTTTGTTTTGTTTAGTTTTTTGGTTAGGATTAGACATGTAACAGTGAAGGTTAAATAGTAAGGATACAGCTCACATAGTGGTTCTTCCATTATCTGCAGTTTACCTCTGCAAGTTGGGTTTATCTATCTACTCTTTTGTGTGTATGTGTGTGTGTGTGTGTGTGTGTGTGTGTGTAGTCTTATGTGAATGGAAAAGTATCTTGTTTGGCTGATGGCACAATTTAGATTGAAGTTACGGAAGAGCAGAGGATAAATGGAGGAAAGGAGATGAGGAGTGAATAACATGATAAAGCAGAAGCTGGGAAATTGAGGCAGAAGTGTAGGACACCTGTCCAACTTAGGAAGGAGATTGGAGGTGATGGTGGTAAGAAAAAAAACAAGTGAATAGACAGTAAAAAGAAGGAAACAACTTCCAAATAATGCTTACTGGATTCAGTATTCCTCAGTGATGACAGCAGTGTGAGGACTGTCTTCTACAGGTGTAAACAAGAGCTGTTAGTGGTGATTGTAATTGGTCAGAAATACAAGACAACAGAGTCCATGTAGTTGATTTAGTGTCACTTGTGACTCAAGGAAAAAAATCTTACATAACTTGAAAACTCCTTTAAGCTTGTGCCTCTTTATTTACAACTGCATTAGAGTGAAGTTCTGTGGCATGATAAAGTGCCACTTTGCAACAAGTAGAGTGGCAGATTATTGAATTTAAATGAGCATTTCAGAAATGAAATGCACACAGACACAGTCACTGCAACTTTTCACATACAAGAGTGGCACACAGCTCCAGGAAGCTGCCAGGATAAATACACTCCTGAATGCAAAATTCACAAGTGGCAAGACAAACTACCACAACATTACAGAGGGAAATAGTACCATTACCTTTAAAAAATAAAAATAAAAAAATAGCTAGTTTTTTAAATACATATAAAGTGTGGGGATGAACAAAAAGTATTTTACCAGCATAATATAATCTGCAGTATGATCATTGCTTTAACAATGTAACAGATAGCTTTCAGATGGCCTTAAGATGTTTATGCATACAAGTTATTATATTAATTTTGTATTCCAGGTGCAGTTATAACTATTTTATACATATTGCATATCTGCTTATTTGAGTTGATGTTCAGGTTCTTTAAAGGTCTTAAGCTTCACTGACGTGACTGTTCAGGTGATACATGCTGAGGGAAAACTAGAACATAGAAGGAATTGCAATACATGCTTACAAAACACTTATATCAGGTCATTTTATATTAAGGTTTTAGTGGAGGTTCTTGGTTAAAACATTTATTTAGCAGATGACATATACATAGTCTCAGTGAGCCTCTGGTCTGGTAAAAGGTCAGAAGTGCGAGAGGTGACATCGAGGCTGAGTGAGGTCGTGACACACACACACACACATGAGTTAGATTTATTTAGAGGAGAGAGAGATTAGTCATGTCTCGGTAAAAGAGGACCCGTTTCTTGGTGTCTCGGCAAGAAAGAGGAATAGGACAAGAACTGAAAGGTACACAGGAAGTGCCAGCCATGAAAATAGAAGATGATGTTCTGTGTAAAAGGTCATTGTGGTGTTGATTTGACGTATGTATAAAATGTATCTGTGACGCATGAAGGGGAGTCAGTAAACAAACCCTGATGTTATAAAATAATTGTTTGTGCTTTAGTAAGTCGAAGATCAATTGCTGTTTCCAGTGATCTTCCCACGTGTGAATTAAAATCTTCGTTTGACTTCACCCGGCCGGACCAGTGTGGTTATTTTTCGATCACCTCTTGTACCCTTCCTCAATTTTTGAACCTTAACAAAAGCCTTGTTTCCAGATGTGTTAGGGTGCTGTGTATACTTTTTAAAAATGTTTTCAAAAATATGATTATATTCTAAGAAAATGGTAAACAGGTGTTGTGATTTACTGAAATGTAAAAAAATACATGGAAATACAGTATATTTGGCAAAATCAGTTTATACAGTTCTAATGAGCTTTAAATCAATATTTGTTGTGACTCTTCTAGGCAAGCTTTCTTTGCCTCTTGTTTTTCTATACTACTTCAATAATGTTCCAGCTCTGGGGGGGAGCAATCCATGGCTGATAGTGTTCCATCAAGTGTTTTCTATGTAGGTATGTTTATACTGCATTAGCAGTGTGTTAATGATCCTTGCCATCCTCAGCTATAAAGCCACCACCAGATGGTTTTGTCTGGTGACAAAATAGTACCATATCATCATCCCATTAGAGCAGTTTTTCCTTCCTACTGTCGTCAAAGTGCTTGCGCACATGGGGTCATATCATTGTTGGGTGTTTCTCTGCATGTATTATTGTAGGGTCTACCTTACAATATAAAGCATCTTGAGGCAACTGGTGTGATTTGGAGCTTTATAAATAAAGTTGAATTTAATTGAATTGGTGGAACAGCATCTTTTTGCATTCATGAGTCCATCAGTTTTTGAAAGAACCCAGAACTATTGGCTGAAATGCAGCTGCAAACCAAGACACAGCCTCCATCATGTTTTGCAAATGACCATAGACACTCACTGTTGAACCTTTCTCCAGACTTACTCTGTACAGACTGATGATGATATGAACCCAAAATTTCAGATTTGCCTTCATCATTCCATAAAACCTGCTTCTTGTGATTTGATGCCATATAAATACAACTGAATTGAGTTAATTGAGCTGAACTGAATTTGAAATTGAAAAAGGGAAAATTGGCTTGACAGTTTTTTAGTGCTGTATTACATACAGAAATATTGTTACTGACTTATATAAGTATTAGGCATAGTACATAGGATGCTGCAAGTATGCACAAAGTAGTTAAGCTCTGATCTGCTAGTACATCATGAAGAGGGAGAGTTAAGGAAAGATGATCATACTTGCATGTGTTAGCATAATGCTGACTGTGGCTTATGTAGTCCTGTCTGTTTTAATGTAAATAGATATATACACTGGCAGTGCATTTGCATTTTTATCTATGTTAAAAGACCATTAGCTGAAAAAAGAAGGATTGCACAAAAGTAGAGAGAAGAATAGCATGATAAAAAAAAATGAAGCGAGCAAAACAAAGTTAGAGATACTGAATGTGAAGCAGAGAAAGAGAGATGAACAAAGACAGCACAGAAACACCTCTAATGAAGACGAACAACAGAGAGAAACTGTCACTGAAGAGGAGCGATGGTTGATAGATGGTAGCGATAAAGAAGAAGACGAGGGTTTAACTCTCACAATGCTCATTCCCTTGTCTGCCTGTATCAGGCTACCCATTCTGGCCACCCGGTGACATCACTGCTCCTTACTGTTGGGCGTTAGTGTCGCCGCGGCAACTGGCTCTCCTCCAGCTGTTGCCAGGCGGCAGTCTCCATGGAGATGTATATGGTGGGGTGAGGGTGAAAGTGGGAGAGGGAAAGGGAGAAAATGAAAAGGGAGCTAAGAGGCTTCACACACACACACACACACACTCACTCACTCACTCACTCACTCACTCACTCACTCACTCACTCACTCACTGACTTGTGTTTTTTTTTTTACTGTATTCTTTCATTGTATTCCCTCTTTCCTGCTTCATTTCACCCCCCTTCTCTCTAACTTCCACCTCAGCATCTTGTAATCAGAGTAATACATATTGTCGCTGCTGAGCAAAGACACTCCACCCCCCTTTTTTCCTTTTTACAGTCATAACACATACACTGTGTTTGCACACATGGGCAAAGTCTACATGTACACACTGTCTACATTTCTACAGGTAACACATCCTGCTCTCTGCACCAATAAAAAGTATTTAACCAGCATTGTGCAGATTATCCTGCACTGGTCTTTTGTCAAGTGTTCTACTGCACAATACAAAAATATGAACTGAAACTGAATATAATGGATGTGCACATACACTTATAGTCACTTATACTTATAGCTATTATAGTCAAATAAGTGCCTTTTACCCTGCAGAAATGTAGTCCTATTATAAAGTAAGGCTGAAGAAATGATCACCCCACTCATGAATTTCCAGCAGTTATAAACTCAATGTCTTTCAGCTCTGTACTAACATCATTGTGGTACTTAGGGGTTGCATGTGTTCTTTTGCAAGTGCACCGAATTCAACAGTTTCTGCTTCAACATTTCCTAGCTGAGGAAAAATCCAGTGTTCTGTTCTTTTCTGTTCGCTACGTACTTATGTGAAGGCATGTGTATCATGTTCAAACGTCATCAGTCTTTGTCATCTGCTGAGTGAAATCTGATGGAATCGTGTTGCGGTGATCAATTTAGATACAGTAAAAGCTCTAAACAATAGTATCACTCATTAAATATGCTGGGTATGTTGTGGGAACTTGCCCAGGGTTAAAATAAACTCGAACTATATAACTATGATTGTTGATAATTCAGTGAAGTATGAATATAATATAATATAATATAATATAATATAATATAACATAGTTAAAATTAGGTAATTCTCTTAAAGTTATGTATTCTTATGCTTCACAAAACTTTTCCTTTCCAGACGCTAATAATGGTTTTACCTGTAAATGTTTCCTGAAAAAGTAATATGCAGTTAGAGTCGGAATTGCCTGAAGTGGGCAAGTGACTGTAGTTTTTCCAGCAGGTGTGGAACCTTTGATGAGGACGATCAGGTAGTTAAACAAGTCTTTTCCACATGTTAAAATGGGTTAATATTTCAAACTGCGGCATAACTGTTGAAGTTAAAATTTTATTTTTGTTCCTCAGGGGAAGTGCAGGCTGTTAGGACCCAATATTTGTGCCTGCAGGGATTAGTATTGTTACTCTGTGAACTGAGGCTCCCTGGCTAGCTCTGATCTACTGTGTCTAGTTGCAGCTCTGCCAGTTTTTCTGCCAGGCACTTTAATCAGCTCCTCATTGCTGCATGAATTCCCAGTGTAGGCCTGGCCTCCCTCCCCTTGTGCCTGGCAGCCTGTTATTTTTTCCTGCCATATCCGCAGCACATCAACCTGTAAGTGTCATTTAGCTATCAACACACATGGCTCCCTAGAGCTTTTTTTGTTATTAAAAATTGGGACACGCTCTCCTCTAAACCAGGGTGCCATGTATTTTTGTGTGCAAGCGCTTGTGTTGATGTTCATTTTGGCAGTGCTATTACTAAGAGTAACCCCATATTCCTCTGGAGGAATCAATGAATCAGGGATTATTTGTCTATCGCTTTGTGTGTACGTGTATACCTGTGTGTAAGTGGGTCTTTAAAACTGTAGGTGTGCTTATTCACACATGCATTGCTCTCAGTGTGTGTGCGTGTCTGTGTAAATGTGTGGTATGTGTTATTCCTATGCGTGGGCTGAATTCTGAAAAAAGCTCAAACTGCAGGAGAATTATAACCCATGAAAATCTTGTTTTCTCTCATTGGTGTATGTCAGGTCTGAAATTCACTCTTTTTTTATTGCATTTTTTTCTTGTGAATTTTTCATACCTCAGCCCAGATAAGTACGCTGATTACCTGCTTACATGCGTTTGATTTACCAGCTTGTACAAAAGCCTCCTGAATGATAAGTTAAGCTTGCTACTGGAGAGACCAACCTACACCTGTGCTTGTGTGTGGCTATTTGCAAATGCTATTACATACCCGTTTATTCTATTATTTTTTCTCAAGTGTAGATTGAAAAGACGGAAGAAGAAATATCTTTGCAACACAGCTGGCTCCCATTACAGGTTTGGTATTTTACCATCCGTGTAACGGGAGCAAAATTAAGCTGCCAGACAGACTTCTCTGTGCATACATTTGTCTCTGTTTTCATATTTCTTATTCGATCAAAATTAGGCTGTCAGAGATTTACACGTGTGCCTTGTGTGCACTCTTGATCAATATCAAGATTCACTGCAAGTGTGTATTGACATTTGAGGTCGTGTGTGCTTCAGCTTTTACTTCAGTGCCACATCTTTTTGGATGCACACTCTAACAGGCTTTAGCCTCGGCTAAATCTGTGCCATATTAGTATTTATATATTCAGCTTCATTTTCCACTCATTTACACGCAAGTGCAAGCACATAGGTGCACAGTCTGCACACACACAAACAAACACACACACCCCAAATGCTTTATTTATTTGTGGGAGTTTTTAAGCTAATTAGTTTGAGTCCAGGGGAAAACATTAATTGCCTCCCAGGAGTAAAGGTGGATGACAAAGGGAAAGGGGGAGGAGGGAAAGAAAGAAAAGTGAGAAAGACAGAGAGGAAAAAGTTGTGGACTGGGTGGAGCATTACTGGCAGCTTGAGCATGTTCAAAAGGCATGTTTTGACATGACTATTTTGCAGTGTGCCCCTCTGCATATGCAGGTGTCTTTGAGAGTGTATCAAGACAGCGTGACAGATCAGTATTGATGGTGATTGACAGTGTCTTCTCCGAGACATCACCTTTGTGCGTGTGTGTGCACGCACAGGTTTGCATCCGCTAATGGTGTGTTTGCAAGTGTGGGCGGTAAGCACAACATCCCTAACTGACAGTGGCAATACTGTATAATTTGAGTGACAAAGAGAGTGAGCAACGTGACAAAGACAGGCAGAGGCAGAGATGCCAAGAGAGGTGCAGAGAGGAAAAGCTGTTTAAAGACTAAGAGGGATTTACAGTAAGACAGGAAGAGAGGCAGAAAGACACAGTGACAAAGTTAGAAAACAAAGAAAGACACAAGAAGACCCAGTGGCAAAATGATGGAGGGATTGAAATATAGGTTAGAAGAACAAGGCCTGAAATTTATTGCAAGAGAAAAATAAAAATGATGAAAAGAAGGGCATGTCAGAGGGATTTTTTTCCCCGTTTGAGCCAAAGCAATCAGTCATTTTGTTTATCTCAGACCTTAACCCAACTTTCTATGAATTTAATCTTGACTCACTGCCTTCTGCTCCCCAACACACAACATTTTTGTTTGATGTCTCTCCTAGTTCCCGCACTGTTTAAAAAAACATAATAGCGTGTTATTGGAAGAATACATTGGCTTGACCTTAACAACAACATAATAGGATAATTACTTATTTATAATAACGCAACAGCCGGCAAATCAACAAGACACATTAGTTTGATGTAATGCATCCAAGATATCAACTTCATACCGTTCTGCAGATAAGTAAACAAAACAAACAAAAAGGAACAAGTGGAAACAAAGATCAGCCACAAAAATAAAAGCCAAAAATGAAACCAAGTGTCTGTAAAACTGCTACTGCACTCCAGCTGTTGTTGTTTGTGCCTTTGATATCAACCCCATTACAGGCAGCTCTCCATGTCGAAAGAGTTCTGTTTTCTTAGATTCCACTGAGTGAGTAGGGTGCTCTTTACCGTGATGTGATTCAGTCTGCCTTGAAGCCCAAAAGACACATAGGGCATAATGGGATATTTATAGAATACAAATTACTCGAAAAGGCATATTCACTTAGCCCCAGCTATTGTTTTGTTTTGTTTTTTACTGCAGGGTAATACCATAGTTGATGTATAAGTGCATCTGGTTAACTATGTGTCTTGCCTTGGTCACGGACAACTTTCCACATCACAAATCAAGTGAGGGATCAAATTGCCAACCCTGTAAAGGGAGCATAACCCACCCTGATCTCAAAGTGCTCAAAGGGCTAGAGAGATTTCTTAGACCAACGAACCTGCTCACTACAGAACTGCAAAGTTATTAAAGTTGATTTTTCTTAGTCATCTGAGTTTGCATAATGTTGTAAAATTTAGCTAAAAAGATTGATACACATTATCCTCTGATTATCTCTGCTGTGTGGATGCAAGGTTGGTGGCATCTACCGACAGCTAGTCCTGCCCCTGCAACTCCACATTACACTTTAGAAGTCAAGTCCTCATGGCAAACATACTATGATTAAACATGTACAGGTAACAAGACAGCTTTGAAGTTGCAGGAAAGCTTATTCTGCCTCTTTTAGCATGCAGAAGCTACCACGGGATCTTAAACCATAAATGAATACCTCCCTGACAGATTTCTCAATTATTACAGAATGAAAAGACTAAATAACTGATCAGTGTAGCTGTCAGTTCAGTTTACTTAATAGTAGACTAGTAGTTTACTTAGTTTGTAGCTTAGCATACTTCACTTTACTCGAAAAAAAAACACACCTTAGAAGAAGTCACAGTGCCAGCAAAAGGTAAAGGCAGCTGGTCAAAAATGGTTCTATTGTATTTGATTGTATTCTGTTCGATCTTGGACTGCAGATGTTGTCGTGCTCTCTCGTCCTCCCACTTCTCTCCTACACAATATCTTGTAATGACAATAAAAGTATACGGTGTACCTGTCATGTTTAGATATGATTTAACAAAATACAAGTGGATTATGTTCTTCAGTACACCGCAGTGATCCGCCACCTGCCACAGTAAAAAATTACAGAAAGCTTTATCTCAGTTTGCTCAGGATCAACAAATGCCTCTTTGTGCTATAAAGCACGTTCTCTCTAATGTTCTTAAATGCAGCAGATTTTCAAAATCATGGCTGATGGCTCTGAGTATAACTGATTTAAGGTGATGGAAGACTCCTGTAGAAGAGGACTCGGACTTAATGTATGCCTCATTCTGTAATTTACTCATGAAAGTTGCCTCTTTCTCATTTTCTGCAGAGAACACTCACATTAGTGAATCATACTATTGTATTAGACATGTGAGTCATGTGATACATATAAAGCTTAACGATTTACCGTATTTTCTTTCTGTTAATTTTCCTGTTATTTGTGTCTGTTGTAAATGTAACTACACTAAACATGGATTAAAAGGCAGGTTTCTGGTCATTTGTCTTCAGCAGGATTTCAGCAGTAGATCTAACTTCTAGCACTGCAGTGCTTCTGTCTGCCCCATCTCTCCCCGACTCCTTCCATGGCTGTCTCGGTTTTCTTTTCAAATTGCACTGGTTTTACGTACAGTGTGACATTTTTTTCTAAAGGTTTGTTTCCATCAGTGGTTACTCTTCTGGTCCTTGTATGTTTCAAGGCCATTAGTCACATTGTCACAAGGTCCATAGGTCATGACAGAGTGCAGCTTGGGCTTGTTTACGCCTTGGTTCTCTGGGCTCATCTGTTCATCTTTCTGTCTTTCTGTTTCTCCCTCTACTTTTCTGTCTCATTCATTTATAGCTCTGTCTTTCTATTTGGATGTGTGATGACCTTCTTCTACACTCTACATATCAATCCATCTATCCATCCATCCATTGGTGAATATGTACATGCAAATCATGTAAATCAACAAAGTAAGGCAGTCAGCAAAATGTTTATCAATCACCTGATTAATTGCCATGATGACATTTTACACTGTAGCAAAATGCAAATGGAAATGAGATGAAAAGTGCATCTCAGTTTAGATTAAACTAATCAGTGATTAAACATTTCCAAAGAACATTCATTTGCACTCCCACATAGTTACTATACCACTTTACTACTGAGTATAAATATGTTGGACATGTATTGTTTATTTTTTGGAAAACTTAAACAGCTGTGCACTCTGACTGTATTACTCCATTCAGTGCTGCTAGATATATTCAGATCCTTTACATAATTAAAAGTGACAACACCATTCAAATATTCTTCTACCAGTAAAAGTCTAACACTGTACTTTAAGTCCTTCACTTTAAAAATAAGGAAGCTCTAATTAAAAAAAAGTTAATTTGTCCATTTTTCCAATTAGGTCATTTTTTAAATATTTTACTCTTGAGTAGTTTAATTTCGTTTTTCCACCTAACAAAAGTAATTTTGAGAGTATGAGTATGAACATTTTTTTTTAACCCATAAAGGAGCATGAGGAGAAACACTTTCTTTCATTGGAAACAAAAGCATTAGGTCATAGACAGCATCTTTACTGCACGTCATTCATTGACTGGCCAGTTAAATTAGGAAAATCAAGTCAATCCACTGGCCAGTACTTGTATTCACTGAAAGTTAAGGTCACTTTATTTTGTAATCCAAATGTGTGTTTATGCTTCTTAGTTTTAAAGTTATATTTCAAATTTTCCATCTAATTTGTTCCATATTCTTGAGTTAAAGGTGGAGCCACTGATGGGGATGAAAAGTAATTACTGAGGTTAGGCACATGGTTTACAGTGGACAGTAAGGGATTTAAAAATTTGGAAAGGAATCTAAAAAAAAGCTTTACTGATTATTCCTGTAGCAGAAAATGTAGTTTTGATTCAAAATAGGCAACACACACAGGAGAAAGCATTATTTGCCTTAGGGAATAAGAATAAGTGGAATGAAATAACTACTGGTGTGCTTTTCATTGTAGTTAAGTGAATGTCGTCTTCTTCTTTCATGTCACCATGTCCTTAGCGTCGTCCCCTGTAATACAAACCTCCTGCGTGTCTTTCTTCACTACATCGATTAACCTCTTCTGAGGTCTTCCTCTTTTCCTCCTGCCTGACAGCTCCATTTTCAACATTATTTGTTCAGTATATACACCATCCCTCCTCTGCACATGTTCAAACCATTTCAACCTTACCTCTCTGACTTTGTCTCCAAACCGCTCAAGCTGTCCCTCTGATATACCCATTTCTGATCTTGTCCATCACTGGTCGCTCGCAATGAAAATCTTAACATCTGCAACTCTCCAACCTCCAGCTTGGCCTCCTGTCTTTTCATTAGTGTCGGCGTCTCCAAACTATTTATCAAAGCTGGTCTCACTGCCACCTTGTAAACCTTGTCTTTTGCTCTTGCTGGTTTCCTTCTGTCACAAATCACCCCTGACACTCATCTCCACCCGCTCCACCCTGCCTGCACCCTCTTCTTGAACACTGTCCATTGCTTTGGATGGCTGAGCCCAGGCATTGTAAACATCTACCTTCACTACCTCTGTTCCTTGCCGCTCTCTCTCTCCCACATTCACACACATGTGCAGAAAGTAATTACTGTAAATAATCAACACTTTGTTTATCTCTATAAAAACATTCTCTTATCTCATTTCTCTCTTGTTACTCTGTCCTATGCATCACACCTTGTTTCAAAGCAATTTAAGACCTTCAATGGTGTGATATATCATCTACACACTGCTAAAGTACAAAAACAATATCAGTGCATTTTATATTAAATATATGAATATTTATACAAACATCTAAAAAATGTATTTATAGAGCTGTATTATTTTCATATGTTTACCCAATTTTGTAGCTAAGTTCACTGAGCTTCAGTGAGGTGATGATTTATTGGATTATTCCAAGCATATAAAATAATTATGCTCTTGAAAATCACAACATTAAATATATGTTGTGAGTGGGAGGTGTAAAGTATGATGAAAACTACAGTTACAAGTGCAAGTTCAGTATTTGTACAAGTTTAAAAAAAAAGTTCTCCATCTGTTTAGCCTGTTTCTTCTACACTGTGTCTTCCATGCTTTCCTCTTTTACCCCCCTTTCTGTCCGACTGTCTTCTGTGCAGCTTTCTAACTGTATTATAAAGCCATTTTCTTACAGTAGCCACTCTGTCTCCTTGCCTCCCCTCTGTACCCGTTCTGTCCCCTCCTACAGCTTCAAATCAATGAAACTGCACAGGCCCTTCCTCTCCCCCTGGCTCGATGAATACTGTTCTCGCCCGTCCTCTGAATACTTTTCCTTCCTGCTGTGTCTTCTCCCTCTCGCTTTCACTCTTTCAATACTTTCTTCTTCATCTCCCTGTCACTCTTTCTCTAGCTGTCTCTCTGTCTGTCATCCCTGTTGGACATTTAGTCTGTTTTCATAAAACTTTCTCTGTCCTCGGCTTGCTGGCTTTTAAAATGTCAGATGAGAGCCAAAGAGCAGTGTTTTTTTTTTCCTTTGACATACACAGTGTCTTTCACAAACACACAAATGCAAGCAAGTAATGACACGCACCCACACTCAAACATTAATGAATGCTTCCTCCACTTCTCCGCATACAGACACACAGTTACGTGCATGCACTTTGTCACATCCTCCGCACACATACATTTGATGACTCACACTAATAGGTAGCGCTATCTTTTTTTGTGCACACATGCACACATTTGGCTGTCACAAAAACCGAGCAACACTCTCAAACAATATATACATATATACACAGTGTAGTGTCTGCTGGTTCTGTCTAATTTTACCCTGCCACATGTAGGCTTGCCAGTAATGAAGCCTGTGAAGAGTTCTACTCTTCAGCGGTACAGCCAATTACAGCAGGCATCCCGAGCAAGGCTTTTAAATCCTCTACTGTGAAGGATGTGAACAGTGTGGTGCAACTGCCATGTTCTGTCACACTCTCACATCATTATAACTTTACCATTTCTCCAATGGAGCATAGGGAATAGGACGTGACTCTGTCATATGCTGGCAAGTAGTATGTTGTGGAGTGTGAAAAAAAAATTGATGATGATAATCTCAGTAAAAGAGAATTTGTTTAATTGGAAATCCTCATGATGGGGGAAAGAAAAGAAAATGTGGAAAAAAACATGTGCTTTTGTGTCTGGTTAACCATTTGAAAGATTTTTCAACAAGTCAGATATAAAAAAGAAGTTTAATTTCACAGCTACTTGGAAACGTGTTTCTGAATTTGTGTGTGTGTTTGTGCAAAAGTGCAAACAGAACAAGTTGTGTGTTTCACTGTTTTTCTTTGTCTGTTTACTGCGCCCGATGCACAGTATATGTCTGTGTTTGTATGTGGATTGTTATTGGGTGTGCGTCCATGTATGTTTCTGTTTGTCCACACTTGGACTAGTACAGTATGTTTCTTGTTATAGATTGTCAATAAAAGTGTATGCGTGTGTCGTGTAACGCAGCAGCAACGCGTGCGTGTGCACACGTGTTTACCAGCAGCTGTGTTTGTCTGCAAAGGAAATGGGTGGAAAGCTCTTTGTCCAATTACAAATAGGCTGTAATGTGTGACTCTTATTCAGAGAAGGAGTGAAAGACTTACAGTTGCAGCTTCTTTCAAATGGCTGTTAGGAATAGAGACGGATGGAAAACGATAGAAGAAAAGTGTTTACAAATGAGAGAAACAAAAAGGAGGAGGTAAAAAGCACATTATGGCAGAATGAAAGTGATCTGTTTCCAAAACAGCCGCTAAATAAGCAGGACAGAAAAAAGGGGGCAATGCCATTCTAAGTGACTAATATGGGAATGGAGGGATGGAGGAAAGGGAAAAGGAGGGTTGAGCAGTAGTTGAGTTGATGAAACACTGGGTGAGAGGGTAAAACTCGAGAGAAGCATGCATGCTAAAAGAGAGAAAGAGCGAGAGAGAGAAACGGACAGGGTCATGCCAGTTTCCTTGCCATTGTCAAAGTCAAATGCCGTGGGTCTCTGAGGAAACATACAAATGAAATGTAAATGAGCGGAACCTCTGGAGGAGGGGTAGTTTTCATGTTGATGTTTCCATGGAAATGCACACTGACACACACGCACAAACAAACGCACAAGAGCACGTGTGTGTGCGTGTGTTTGTATGCTGGAACGTGGCTGGATAGATGGATTGATCGAAGGATGAGAGGTGGATATAAAAGAGGAGGCGGCTGATGGGTAATGAAGATGAAAGAGAGGCTGTTTACCTCAGAGCTAAAAAGGGGAGAGTTTGGAGAAGAGGACAGTAAACTGGATCTGGCCATTAATGCAAAATACTGGAGAATCCAAGAACAAACTTAATAGAGGGAATAAATAATAGGCTAAGGTAAACAATTGATGTTATTGGTGGTAAATGGAACAAGGCAAGTGGAGAGGAGGGAAGGCAGAGATAAGAAAGCCTGTCTGTGTCGTCTATTCATCACTTCCTTCTTCTCTTTCCTTCAGGTTTTTCATCCTCTTCTAAATTTATGCATCAGTCATTATACTACATCTTTTTGCTTTCATAGTTACCCATCAACCTTTCCTCTGAATTTTCAAGGCTTATTCTCTTTGATAGCAGTTGTTTAAT
The DNA here is from genome assembly GCF_057382185.1 of Mchenga conophoros. NCBI lineage: Eukaryota > Metazoa > Chordata > Actinopteri > Cichliformes > Cichlidae > Mchenga > Mchenga conophoros. Next base: position 22,675,549 of record NC_140536.1, read on the forward strand.
GTAACTATTAGGTAAAACACACACCTGCCTGCTGATGTTCATTTTCAGCTCAGATTGTAGATATTTTTTGGTCCCAGGTTACTTTCACAGCTGTCCTACAAGCAGTATTTTTCCTTCAAGTGTTCTCTTTAAACGAGGACAAGCTATTATAACCACAATAAGTCAACCAGCCAGCCTGCAGGTTGTTGCTCTAACTCCGAGTAACAGCAAAAACTTTTATCATTCTCAGGCACTTGCTCATGGGAATGAAGCCAGAGTGAGCAGCAGTACATAAAGTATGCCGTTTAAAATTGGGTTTCAAGAGTGACTGCATCTTTATGTGCAAATCAATGTGATACGTGATACATGCAGTGAAACAAACTCTTCATTACTGTATGTGTAGGACGCTGATTGAGATCCCCCCAAAAAATAAAAAAAATCCTAAATTAAGTACAGGATGGTGAGATGGCGGAGGTAATGAGGGAGCAAGAGTAACGAAGGACAGAAGGGGAAAAAAAGATATAATGAAGAAGAAATCTGACGTGGACTAGTGAGACTAAATGAGAGAAAAACAGAGAGGGGGAGGAAAGGGAGGGAGAAATAAACAGGCAGAGAGGTGGAGATAGCAAAAGATGCAGGGTGCACAGGAGGTATGAAAATGATGGAAACGAGAGAAGAGAGAGGGAGAAAGAAGGGAAAGGGAGGAAAGGAAGTAAAACGAGTGATGCGAAGGGGAGAGCGGATGGACAGATGAGGGAGGGGAGCAGTCGTGCAGGGAATGGCTTTGAGGAGAGGAAGAGGGCTAACGGAGGGCCATGTTTAACAAATTGCCATTTGAGATGAGCCAGCGGAGGGGGGGATACAACAACTGTAGAGCGGCTGCAGATTGCACACAGCGAGAGATGTACTCAGGCACCTCCAAACACTTCATCATGCATGCACAGATGAACACACACGCACACACAAACACACACTCAAACACAATGATTCAGATACAGGTAGACAGAAATCGCAGATACATGATTACATGATTTGATGGAAAATTGGAGAAGATGCTCGTCTTTGTAGCTGTGAACTCATCCGCACTTCTCATTTATTACCCTTATTCAGTGACCCCTTAAACATACTATCTAAGCTCTCGTACACCAGACTGCTGTGACTGAGAGACATTTATTTTATAGCTCCAATTCTTAGCGCGCCTATAACCGTAAGCCTAGTTTTAAGTCACATGGAAATATTTTTTCTCCTTATTTTAACCAAAACATAACCTCAAAATCAAATTATATCTAAACCAATCCCCTGAAACTGTACTGTAGTAAATCAGATATATGCCTTACCTTTTTTTAAACTGTCTACTACATCATTTGAAGTGAAACATCATCATTTTTAAACCAGACAAGAGAAGAAATATAGTAACAATATGATGTCGCTTTCTAGAAATGTCTTGCCAATATGTGATGGCGCTTCTTTTGCAGAATTTTATAATGTGCTGCAGTGTCAGGGACTGCTGCATGGTGCGATTAGATAATTTATCACCATTGTAATAATGGCCGCTTCCTTAAAGGAGAAAGACATGAGAAACTGTCATTACTTAAGTGACTCCTTTACATAAAAATGGTTTTTCTGTCTGTAAACAGTTTTACTGAAAAAAATCCAATCTCCAGACTCTTAAAGGAGAAATATACATAACAATCAAAAAAAAATTCTGCCTTATATTCAGCTTCTGTTCAACGTAGAACTTTACTGAATTCTTTATGTGTTCTTGTTTGACTTTAACCCAAAAACAAGACACTAGTGAAACTTTTAAAGCCATAATTCAGAGTTTTTCACTCTGTATGTAGAAATAACAGCAGAGTGTAGAAAAGCAACCGACACACAAAGTGGCAGAGCCTCTGTCTCTTCCCCACTCTAAGCCCTCCATAACCATCAGGCGCTCTCTCTGGAGCATGTCTTTCCAGAGGCCCTGCTGACATTCTTCTCTATTGGCCGTTATCCCGTCTCCTCCAACTCTACGCTCCAATGACACAGGATGTCATAAAAGTCCCATCAGCACAGCACCACCTTTCATACCCAACAACTGTCCTTCCAGCCTCCCATATCGCAGACTGACTGCCCTCCTCTTGTGCACTCTGACCATCAACAGCAAACGAGGAAGGAGACCGAAAATGAGAGAAATGTCCCCCTCCCAGGCAGCTTTTATTGGTATTTTTTAACATTTTTTGGCCTCCCTCTTTATATTCACTCATACATCTCTACATTAACATTTGCCTCCTTATGTAATATATTACCAGAGCCGATCATTTTAGGCAACTGTTTGATTGGCAACTGATTGTCTCCCTTCTCAGTTTTGTGCCACCTACTCTGTTCTCCTTTCTCCTGTTTGTGATCCAAAGGTCAATATCTGTGTGGCATCTTGAAGGATGTCTCAATTCCTAAAACACATTGCATGGATAGAGGAGCGAGAAAAAAGGAGGCTATTTGTAGAAGCTATGAGAAAGAATGCATGCGAGTGGATAGGAGGAGGAGTCTTTTCAGCACTTGCTTAATATTATATAGGAATGACATAAAGATGGACTATAAAAACAACAAATAGTCATGAAAATAAGTTTGTATACTTTATTAAAGTTCATCAAACACTGCCACATCATGGTTGTCACAGTGCGGTATGCCACAGTATGAAATATAGCCACGCTATTTAAATATATAAATCTAACAATTGTCATGAACACTGTTAGGCTCAATTGACAGAGATCACAAAATCCAGGCTATAACAAAACAGTGGGGAGATGATGCAGCTGTGCCATGCGTCCGATTTAATTAATCTCTTTAAAGTGACCACTGTGAAGCGAGGCTGTCTCGTTTTGTTACATGCATGTTGCCTCGACTCCTCTCTTCGCATTTTACTTCCTTGTCTTCCCTGCCTACCTCCCATGTAGGAGGTTCTAAGACATGAAGAGGCATAACGAAGAGAGAAATCACAGAAATAAACACTCAGAACCGAAAACTGGGATGTGTTTATTGACATAAACAGTGTAGACACAGTGGTCTGTAAACACCCAAAAGAAAAAAAAAAAAATTTTGATACAGGAAAATGGGAAGTAGAAGCAGTGATTTATTAAACTCAGTCACTGCAAATATGCATTGCCTCATATACTGTATGCAAATGCAGTATATGAGGCAAAAACAGAGTTTGTGCAACTCTAATTGGTAGGAGCACATTTACTTCAATAAAACTTGAATTGTCTTAGGCAAGATTTCTTGTAATTTCTTTAAGTAGTCTTCTGGAATCATTCTCCAGCCTTCTTGAAGGACATTCAGAGCTCTTCTATGGCTGTTGGCTGCCTTTTGTTTCAATCTTAGTCAAAAAGATCCCTCACTGCTTCAATAATGTTGAGGTCCAGCTTTGGGGAAGCCAATCCGTGACTGATAATGTTCATTTTTAAATGTTTTTCTCTCAGGGTATGCTTTTACTGCATTGGCAGTTTGTTTGGGATCACTGTCAAGCTGACAAATGAAGCCACTGCAAATCGGACACTTTCTAGATGATATAGCAAGGTGGACCAAAATCTGACTGTACTTTTTTACACTCATAATTCCAACACCACTGGCTGAAATCCAGCCCCCAAAACACGAAGGAGCTGTGGCCACTCACTATTTTTCCTCTCTCCTGATGTCCTCTGTATATATTGGATGGATGGATGGATGGATGGATGGATCCTTTGATGGTAGCTAAATATATGTGCTTGTATTCAAATCCCATATTTTCACTTCATAGAGTTTATAGATAGATCCCAGTGTGATTAAGTTAGCGTTACAGAAATAATAAGACACTTAACAAATACTCTATTTGATGTAATCTAATCTGACTTTTATTTGTTTATTTTTGTTATTTTTAATTAAAACATTAGCAGTTCTGTAACAACATATCTTAATAAATGAAAAGCGGCATGTGTTTCTTTATTTTGAGTCTTATGCACTATAATAACTTCATGGTTCACGCAGCCACCTAAAAATTCTATTATTGTTTTGTTTTTGTAAGTGGCACCAACTGCTAGTGTTTTCACACAAATAATATTCAGATCAGACTATACGCTGTACTATTTATAATATTCAGTGAGAACAGTGTAGCTGATAATAAAGAAATGATTCTGGGGACAAAAAACACACACACAAGTTAACCTAACTTAGTTTTTTGTCCTGCTTTTGCTTTTTCTATCCTAGAAATATTTCCAAATGATTGCCTATTGTGCTTCAAATAACTGCTAGAACTATAGGCTTCAGGCTGTTAGTGCCGGAGAATTTAGAGCTGGTTCACAGAGCCAAAGTTTTTTTGTGAAGAATCAGCCACAGGGTGCGTATCACCTCGTTTTTTTGATTTTGTGTCACCGAGTGCAAGTAAAATGCAATTTCAATATTCTTTCTGGAAAACCTGTATGTCTCTTTGCGATCGAACACCTGCATATATTTTGGTACTTTTTAGCCCTCGTCTCACACATAAGAAAATAGTTTTTTGTTTGTTTGTTTGTTTTCTGGCTCTTCGTTAGTCTGGAACAGGGAGAACAAGGTGAGAGTGAATCGTTGCTTATGCTGTACTTGGAGTTTCAGACCTGTCATATTGCCTGTAGGTTGGGTTATACTGTTTTCAAGTATGTCTGAGTACCTGGTTGTACAAAGAGTCCTTTATTGATGTCTGTGTTTTATTGTATGAGAATGCCTGTGTCTGTAATTTGTTTCACTTTATTGACTCGAGAGGTGGTTTGAGGCACTTTGTGACTCTAGCTATATAAAAGTCTCCACAAATACATTTTACCTTATGTTGTTCTTAGAACAGTAAATGTAAAACATCTTTATGAAATATATTTTGCTGAATTATGGTTTTACCAATAGCTAAGGCAAACAAAACAAACTTTTATTTATTTGAGAATACACACAAGAATGCACACACACACACATTTTACATACCTACCTCTCAAGGCTGACAAGTTAGATAAAAGGTTTAGGTAAGAATAACACCTCACTGCTTCTTCTGCTTTGCCGTGTTATCTGTATTGATTTTATTTTTAAATTCCATCCATATTCTAGACGTCTCTTTCTTTCCTACCATATATTCACCTTCAGAGAGTTTCAAATGTAGCATCATATTGTGCCCGTATGCAATGAGATCATTTCCACCACCGAGTAAAATTGTGCCTTAAAGAGGAGGTTATGGTGTAGCGTTATTTGGTGTGCCATTCAGGTAGTGTGAGAACTGTGTCACACTGTTCTGTCTCATACTTTTACAAAGGCCTTCACCATTCTGCTCTGTCAATATAGGGCAGATCCACTGGGGGAATGGACTGAATACAAGAGCCATTTGCAGAAGAGCCTTTTCATGCACTGTCTCTTGGGTCTTCTGAATTCTGTTTGTCACAGAGACATGCACTGCTGGTGTTTGTAAGGGTCAACAAAGACTGATGACATCCTGACGTAAGAAGGAATAACAGTAGGGTGTCCTGACTGTAAAATTAATAGATAAAAGCTCTACTGATTCTTTTGCATAGGCATGCGTACTCACCTGGTTTTGCTTTGTGTCATTTTCTGCACCCACCTCAGTTTCATTTTAAGTAATTTTCACTGCTTTACTTTTCCTTTCAAATCCTTTATTTTATGTGTCACTACCGCTCGGTTCATTAAAAACCGACTCTGAATTAGTGTGTCTTTGAGTCTGCAATTTAGATGATTAAGAAACAGTGAAAACTAATTAAAAATTGCTAATAAAAAAATTAAAAATGAAAGAATAAAATCTGCTGCTCTTGTTCTCAGCTGCTCTTTTAAGTTTTTTAGACGAAGCATGGGTGACTGTGGCTGACCGGTTTTAGACTTGTTGGAGCAGGGGAACCATATAAGCTTCTGTGAGAAGTGATATCAAGATTTTAAATTGCAAAATGAAATGCCAAGAAAGTACTTTTGACAAAGTGAAAAAAGTACCCCAAATATTCTCTTTGAAGTCTGAGAAAGAGTGAAACCATTGTGAAACCTTCAAAGGGTTAGTATGCATTTGTCCCCTCAGGTTTCCTGTAGGACGGTTAGGTCTTTTGCTCTGCAGGTTCACAACATGAGCTACAGAAAGAAGAAGAAAAAAATGTTTCTACCTGTGTGGCCGCTTGACCAGCAGAGTTAGAAAGAGGAAAGAGACAGCTTCATCTTTAAACACACAGGGGATCATCGAAATCCATCTACAGCTTAAAGGGGTTTAATTAGCAGCTCATTTGAATTTTGTCCCCATTTAGCTCATGTCATTATGTCTCTAAATCATTATCTGAGCTTTCTCTTTGCAAACGTGTCTAAATGGCTGTAAACAGCACTGATCACAAAAATGCTTCTGAATGAGCGAGGATAAAAAACAGGTGAAGTAAGCTGGAAAAGTATCTGTTTCTTTGAGAAATTGTAGAAATTTGTCTTGCAAAACTGGTAGAAGCAAAAGAAAATGAGACTTGTCAGCTTTCTCATCTTGGTGTGAATGCAGAGTGAATGCGTGTCTATAAACTGTGTGAGTTTATAGACACGCTGTGTGTAAATACGGACAAACTCCTCAGCAGAGTGTTTACTTCATTGTTTACTGGTCACCATATTAGCTGAGTGCTATTTTCTCACCCTTTGGGGGCTCAGTATGGCCCATAGTGTTTGCTCTTCATTGCAAAGGAACCAATTTTTGAATTTTAGGGGATACAATGTGGTATCTGGAAAAAACAAATTCGACAGAGGAAGGAAAAGTTTCTTTCTTTGCTTTTATTTTACGGCTCACAATGACCTCAGTGTTTGACAGACAAGATGGGAGGAAGAGTGAGAGAGATGAGCTAGCGACTGAAGTGGCAGATGATGCCAGAGATTTCTGTAAATGATAAACAATCCCAGCAGAGGGAGACAAGTGAAGCAAGGGAGTTGGGAATAACGGGAAGACATGGGGAGAAGAGTGGAGGACAGATAATTATGCGGGGAATAGGGAAAGTCAGAAATGTGTGGCCTCCTGAAAATGCACCATGGTAGCCTGGTTTCCATGTGAACACAGAGATAAGTCAGGGGATGACATTTAAGCATGATTCTTTCGCAAATGAATTCCAAGCAATTATTTGGATTTTCCGTGTCTGGTAATCACACTGAATTTGACTTTATCTCCTTTCATTCAGCCCACGTAGGCATACATGCGGGAATAGATGCTGACACTTGCGCACGCTCACCATCTAAACTCATGTACTTGTGCGCACATACACACAAAGCCACCCCTATCCTCTCTGCCTCCCTTTGTCTGCCCTGATGAATAAACAATAAGTCATCTTTGTGACAATAAAAGTTGACATTCCACCCTTCCCATGAGCATCTCTTCACAATGAATGGCTCTCAGCACAGTGAAGGAACATCACACACTCAGCCTGTCCCACCTCTGCTTCTCCTTACTGTTTCGTTGCCACTTCTCATACTCCCCACCCCCCCTCAAGCCCTTTTCCATCCCCATCTCCCTTCCTGGAGTTAAATTCAAATTGTGCAGTCTGCTTGATGAATCCATTGTTACCAAAGCACTTCACAGAGAGAGCTAAATGCGGGCTGAATTAATGGGGGCTCAGGACCAAATAGCTTTCAAAAGGCAGCTTCTTTTCAGCTTTTGCTATTGCTCATGTTCATCCCTCGCTCCCCTTTTTGCTTGCTTTCTTGTATACTCTGTCTCCCCTCCTCCCCTCAGGGCTTAGATAAATACTCTTTTTACCTCTTCCCCTTCTCTGATGAAGATCCCCCCCCCCCCCCCCCCCCCCATCTCTCTCTCTGAAGTCTTTCGAGCTTTCTTGTTTCTGTGTTTTCCATCTATCTATCACTGGTCATATCTCAGTTGCTTCCTTCTTCTCTGTCTCTCTCTTTTGCTACTTATTTGTTTTCCCTTTCTCATTCTGTCATCACAAATTACCTCTCCTCTCAGTTTCTCCTTCTCAGCACAGCATCCTCTCCATTTGTATGTCTCCCTCGTTGGTCGCCATCTCCCATCAGCTTACTCTTTTTGTTTTTCTTCTTCTTCCCTGCATCTGTCCCTCTATTCCTAGCAGGGTGTCTAGAGTCCTCTAGGGTGTGTTCGATGTCACGGTGAGGCTTGTCTTGTCGCCGCAGGCAGCTTTTATCACCATCGACCTAAAAGGAGCACACACATGCATAGACAAACACACATATTCACATGTATGCGCACAAATTGCAAGATACTGCCTTGGGAGCAACTAGGGGTTAAACCTTAAGGGACAAGTTTGGCCTAAGGGCTGTGACATTATCAAAGTGCTCTCCTGAATCCAGTACCCTTGGGTATGTGTGTGACTGTGCCATAACTCTTCATTTATATCACTGTTTCCTGCGCGTGTGTGACCGTACATCCCCGTGCTGGAATATGTTCCCCAATACGTCACATTTAATCTGTGTGGCTGCAATATGTGTGTCCCCTGTTCTCCAGTATTGTGCGAGAGCCATAACTTGTGTGTGCATGTGTGTGCAACCCATCTAGCTCCACCCCACTCCCGTCCTCTCTGTGAACTCTGCCCCAACATTCACCGCAATAACTGCCGGACAAAAAGACCATTCCAATCAGATTCTAGGGACACACACATATGGTTAATCCATTTCATTTCTTAACGATTTTCACTTAAAAAAAAAAAGAAAATGGACCAAGAAAAAGAGAAAGAGACTGATGGTTCATCAACAAAAGCCAGTTTTCTCTTAAATTTCATGCTCACGTGCACAAGAAAGTTGTTGAGTTTGCCACAGTTTAGAGAAAACCGTGCTCCTTCTGTCGCAAAGATAATGCTAAATATGTCTCTGCTAATAGATGGACACAAAATGAAACAGAGATGCAAATTATGCTGCTGATTATACTCGAGATCACTCCTCGTAGAGGCCTTAGAAGTAATTAACAGTAACACAAGAAAATAAACACTATTGGTGCTAAAAATCTTTTTTTGTTTGTTTTTGAAAGATACTATTTTGCATTTTTTGGAAAAAATATTTTCATCAAAAATTAAAAATGGAAACGAGTGGGTCAACAAGTAGGACACGCCAATGTGTTAAATGTGGAAATTGCTTTGAAGGCGAATGCACATTGTAGCATCAGCACATGGAGAGAAAGACGGGGACAGCGATGAAAGCTAGATAATGGCATCATGTAGAAGAGATGAAACACAGGACATAAAGAAAGAGTGAGAGAGAGTAACGAATTTTGAGTACCCAGCAAAACACAGAATGTGACAAGTAGATAAGAAACAGCATGATGCATGGTGACAGGAAGAAGGACAGACGGAGTGATGGAGGGAGTGGCAGTGGAAGAAAAAGGATGGAGTCAAGGAGAGGTAGCAGGATGGAGGTAGTGGGGAAGGAACGGGGTGTAAGGTACAAGAGAACAACAACATGGAGAGAGGGAGAGAAGGCGAGAGGAAAACGGGGGCTGGTGAAGCGATGAGGCGAAAAAGTACAGCACACCAGGGAGAGATAGAAATGATGGAAGGATCGCAGCTGAGGCACAGGGACAGACGGATAGAGACACAGTGACAGAGAAAGGCACGGGGAGGGATGGAGTGAGACAAAAAACAGGAGGTTTTCAGTGTTTCCTGCTGCCTGAAATGATGGCACAGTACTTTACCAACAGTATGACAGAGTTGCAGCCAGAATTATGCATGTACATTTTTATTAGTATGAGGTGGCCAGAGTGATAATGGAGCCCTTAAAGTAATTCAAGCTCTTAATACTTTAATGGCATCCGTAATGTTCCTGAACAGAGTTCACTGAAATTCACTGCATATATTACAGGTAACTGTAGAATTTTTAAAAAGTATTTAAAAAGTGGGTATAGCTATATTTTATGGCTGCTTTCTGAGGAATTTTCCTACATAGTGTAATGCTCTAATTTTTAAAGTGCTAAAAATGTTGGTTGCATATATATATTAAAAGAATAAAAAGGACTTTTGGATCCAAAAACTGTGCAAGAATAAAAGAAAAAGGAGACCAGCGTGAAATGAGAGAGAGTCAGAAAGGTGTAAGACACAGACAGAGAAAGACTGAGGCTGATAGTATGCCCGAGGATTATCGGGCTGATTTGCTGCAGATTTGCCCACACGGGCAATTGGATCAAAGGCTTGATCAGGACTAGTGGTCAACCTAAATATATCTGGTAGAGTGAGAGGTTTTAAGATTCAATTTCAGGCAACCCCGTGAACTTGTAGATTGATTTGAACTACTCCAATAATGTCAAACATGTCCAATAATTATCGCTGAACATTTGCAAAGATCCGGGCAAAATCCTGTGCTGCACAGAGATCGTTATGGCTGATCCGACGACTGTGCGTTACCAGTCAGGCAAGCGGAGTTTATTAAAGCGTGGTGTGAGGAAGAGCATACTGAGGCTGATGTTTTGCCTCCATTGTTGTGTTCATTGTGATTATTTTGTAAGTGGTAAGTCTGCATAAGTAGGATTGTTTTGGTTTTATAATAACAAAATAATATTGTGGTTTAGTTAAGTTTGCCTATAAACTTAAACAAATATTATGTTTCTTCATAGTCTTCATTATTTTCCTAATGTTGTTTTAACAGCGTTGGAGACAAAATCGTTCATTTTCACACCAGCTCTACAAGCCAATATTCTGTTGTTCTGGGTTTTTTTTTTTTTTATTCAACTTGAAAAACAAGTAGCACACACTTGGGAAAATTACCTAAGACAGAAAATCCATCCAACAACAAAAAAATAAAAAACCTGAAACTGTGATTTGGTCCTGTTAGAGTTCTAGTTTATCATTATCTCATTGTGCCAGAGTCCCCAGGATGAGTGTTTTCATATCACTGTGCTACAGTGTGCTCTGCTTACTGTCAGTCACCTCACAGCTTCCAGAAAAAAATTTCTCTGCTTCGACATCATCCATCTCCAAACATGTTGCATTACACTGTCTCAGTCTAAATATTCTCACAGCAATATTTTTGTATTTGAGGCATCTTTCTTGGCCAGGATGGTTGTAGATTTCAAAATAGATATGAGGCACAAATGTCATCCAACCATTATTCGTGCTGTTTGGATGAGTGAGTGGTACTCCATGTTTCTCTATTCCTGATCTGTCTTTCAGGATACTGATACAAAAACATAAATGCACTGGAGTCTAGAATGACTTTGTCTCAGGCAGTATATTTGCAAAATAGGTTTGAGTTTTAAAGTCAAAAAGTGCCACCTACACACAGTGAGCGGGCGAAAGAGAGGAGCAGGGCTGATGAGAATGAGGTTCGAGTGCTTTGACATTGATAATTGTGTCAAAGGAACATTAAAACAAAGTGAAAAGCTTGAGAGTGGAAAAGGAAAGGAGATTTCTGCAGGCGACATTGAAACCATATTGACTAACTCCCAACCCTTTTTTCTTGATCACACTAGTTTGTCCCAGGGGAGCAACTCACCTGATTGGCTGCCTTTCAGGGGCAGGCTACTCTGGTCCGGAGGTGAGCTTGTTTCCTGATAGGTGGTTGCTAGGCAATGGATGTTGGGTATGGAGAACAGACCAGCTGTAATGGATGATTGTGTGTAACTATGCCTCAGTGTGTGTGTGCGTGTGTGTACGGGAGACAGAGTTTCTGTGGGGATTGTGTCTGTTTTTGTGCATTTGCATCATTTACTATGTTGGTGTCTTTCCAAAATAACTCACACTGAACAGCACATGTATCAATTAAATGGTGTATGTGTGTGAGTGTATGTGTGTGTGGTTATGTGTGTGTGATAGCCTCCTGCAGGCAGAGGAGTGTAATAACTGTCATTACCAAACCATGGGCTTAAGTCCTCATTTAAAGTCTAAAAAGAATTTAAAGGAGAGCTGCTGCCAGAGCCATAGCAATCATAAAACTGTGCGTGTGTGTGAGCCTTAATGTGTGCTGGCTAGAAAGGACGCACATAGAATAAATATACAGACATGCTTTCAGTTATGAAGGGTCATTTGGCATAACTCTAAGGCTTCCATCTGTTATGCTTTCACACACAAACACACAGCTTAGAATGTATGTATTGTTGCGCAGGCCCCACATAGAGCCTTATTAGGCCTGTTTGTGACTGCTGCAGCTTAATTTAGTCCCCTGCTGGGGGTGTTATTCTCTTCATTTGAATTATCAACAGGTGTACTGGGGCCTTACAAATAAAACCCAGCCTGATAGTGGCGGTTCTACAAGTGTTGGTAATACTAGTCGGGCTCTAATTCTTGTTCTGCTGCTGTGGTTAGTCTTTAATAGCCTCAAATCCCCCAAGTCCCCTTGAGCTAGGTAACCAAGCATGATGTTGATCAAGCTGAATTAAAAGTGAAATCTTGAATTTTTTTAAACAAGGCGAGAGGTATATAAAATTTAGTCTGCTTAATTGCTGCGAGCTGCCGATTTAATGGATCCCTCTGCTGAGCCTTGGCAGATTTTCCCTCCACTTTGAGGAGTCCAGGAGTAAATGAAGGAAGTGCACGTTTGTGTCCTGAATTCACTGTGCCCTGTATTCTGACAGGTGCTATCGTCTCACTGAAAGACCGTGAACAGGTATTTGATTGCTGAAGACAAACAGCATCTCGCAGCCCTCTGCACAATAAATGAGGGAAAGAACTTAAGATGAACTGATATGTTTTCTTGTTCCACTCGGTGTAAGAAAGATAGAAGATGAGCTAGCTTTTGCTCTTCTTAGCCCCAGCTGCGAGTCACTAAGCATCGTCTGTGATTGACAGCCCTTATGAAAGAGAGGGTGAAGTGGAAATTTAACAGATTTCTTTCCATTAATTACCCTTTTTTAACTGAAACTGATAATAATCAGTCAGCAGTCCAGCTTGAAAACAATTAGCATATTGGAGAGGCTTTTTAAGTTTTGCAAGTGTGTGAGTATGTGTGTGGGTGTTACTATGGCCCTCTCTGCATATTAAAAGTATGATTAATAAACTTTAAATATGTCTACTTAATAGTTCTCGCACAGTGACGTTGATCTGTGTGTGGTGTGTGCAGATTTTTGCAGATGTATGTTCACTGCTCAGTTGGCTGCAAGACAGCATTAAAGCTTATTATGTAGGTAAAAACAGCAGTGGCGAGTGATAAATGAATAAACAGAGCCTGAGGGCAGTTAGAGCTGAAGGATGTGAAGAAGAGAGCAGAATAGAAGAATAGGGCGTGATGAATAAAAACAGTGGTGTGTCAGGGTCACTTGTGTGGAGGCAGTGATAGGTACTGTTGAACTTGCCAACTAGCTGTTTAACGCAGCGCAGATGCACGTGGGCAGTGTGTGAAGTGTTAGTGAGGGAGGGACAGAGAAGAGAAAAATGAATTTGATGCTTTTAGATATCTGATGTCAGCAAAAAAAGAAAAGAAAAAAACCCACCAAGAATGTCAGCCATATTTTCTCATCAAAAGAAAACAAAAACATGCTTGCTCACATATTAGCAAGCAAAAAAACACCCAAACCCATAAGGCCGTTCAAGTTTTATACTGGAGTCAGCTGTGACAGATAGACAGACAGTGGATGGGCAAATGGAAAAGAAGTTATAGTCTGTCGAAACATCATAAATTTCTGTTCCAATAAATCATACTTTATTTTTACATCAGTAATCATTACTATAATCCATTTATCAACCATTGGCTCTTAAAACACAATTAGTAGCCTTGTCATGTGTCACAATTAGAGAGATAGTAATTTGTCTGCATTGATCTTCATTTGTCTGACACAGTCATTTAACTGTGGGTAGTTTAATGTGGGAGGATGTAAAACCTTATACAAAAGCAATCCAAAGTGCTGTTCAAGGTAATAAAGAAGCAGAAAAAAAGTTATGAAATGCATATAAACAGGTTGAAATCTATTATGTCACTGTCACTCTAGGGAAAACAGCAGTTACAATGCCTTTGAAATCGCTGTTTCCAAGTGGTGACTACTCGCAGTGGGCTGCCATCTTCAAAGTGACTTTGGTGCATCAAGACGGCAATAAAACTGCATTAAGATGGAGTCAGTCTGCTATCAGTCTGCTATCAGTTTGTGATTGAATGGGTTCAAGTTGGCAATTAAATCTAATCTGTTTGTGATAATATAGCGATTAACTGTAATAAATTGGTGAAAATTACAATTCTGTTGCCATCTGCTGCCATCTACATAGTCAGAAGTTCACATTAACTACTCACATTCAGAGTCCAGCCCGAACCTCATAGATTTCAAACAGAAATTCAGAAATCTCTCCACAAATAGTGACATAGTTACTGCAGGGGCGCAATTTAACTGCAAAATGACAAAGGTGCTGGGAAAACTTGCTTTTACATACGAATATAACCAAAATACAGCCAGTTGGCAATGAGATGAGTTGAGTCCCCCTGTTGCAGAAGGATGGGTTGTGGATGAGTTACGTTTATTGGCGCAGACTAACTCAGACTGATTGCAATGTGTGGGCAATCTGTCTGTATTTACAAATTAGAATAAAACTTCTGCCAGTCTGTCTGAGTCGGACCTGTTTGGAGACTATTGATTCCCAGCAGGTGACCTGTGCAGTCACCTTGTAATCACCCAGAGGCTCAGAGTGTTGCACTTCTGGGGGCCCCAAAAGTTGAGGCTGCTAACTAGTTGCAATCATTTACTAATTGCAAAAGAATTCAGTGCAATGACTAGGCAGCCATCAATTTTCCCCATTCAGAAGGAGGTTGCCATCCTATTCTTGCTTGTGTGTGACTGAGTCATTAATCGTCATTTGGTGATTTTCATGAAAGAGTCAGTCAATTCAATTCAATTTTCTGCATTTAAACATACTTTTAGGCTCTCAAAAACATAAAAAGTCTTTATAAAACAACAGTATAAAACACCAGTTCTTAATTGTTTATAACACGTACACTATGTATAATAGATCAAACCAGATATTCTGATTTGCAGAAATCAAATCTCACAACATGACAAATGCTATTTTTCTAACTTTGAAAAGTGTGTGTGAAGAAAATTAGTATGAGGGAGAGAAATGTGAAGGAAAGGAAACTCTTAGAAGTGAAACCAGAAGGACTGCTGTCAGAGTCACCTTGTAGGAGCAGTAAGTGAGTGTCCCAGTGAGGGATGTTTGGTACAAGCCTGCTCAAAGAGGAGAGGAAAGGGGTTGGAGGAATACACTACAGAGTGATGAAGGAGGAGGAGTACTTGGGACAGAGCTCTGACAGATTGTCATTAAGAAGGACAGCTGGCTTTTTCCGTAGTGACTCTTATCATCTTTAATCCACACATCAGATACACACACATACAAACTCGCTCACATTCTAATTTTTCCTTTCTTCTTTCAGGTACCATGGTCTCATTTAATTTGAGATCATTGTTTCAAGACAAACTTCAGCAAATATAAGTGGCAGCACAAAAGCAGTGTATGCTAATTTAATAACGCGCTCAGTCAAAATACACATAAAAAGGCAATTATTAAACTTCTTGGCAAATACGAAAGGAAAGACGTTTTTTTTATTCTACTGTGTTTTTTTTATCAAGTTTTTGTTTACAAGCAAATTGGAAATTATGCACAATGTATTTAATTATAACAGCATCTGTGAAATCTTGCTGTATTTATTGGACTTCAAGAAACACAGGTGTGAACTGCATAGCTAGCTTTAAAAGAAGGTTCAAAACAACATACAATAGATATAATGAACTGCAATCTGCCTCTTAGGCTGCTTGTTTGACTCCCATATTGTGACTTAAATCTCCTGTAATACAGACACTCAGGTTGACTTAACATGATACTCACCCATATTGTAAGCTGAAGGAGTTAATCTCTGTAATCATCCCTTCTCTCCTGAGCAACTGTGAAACAGTACACTCCTGGCTGAAGTTGTAGTCAGACAGAACTTCAATTTTGGAGGTAGCACAATTATACACTGGGACTGGATGAAATCCGAGTTCACACAGGGAACCCAGACAGAGGCAAACTGAAAAATTTTTAACTTAAAATCTGGAATATCAGCATGGCCCTGGAGGAGTGATGCTTGGACACAATTAAACATGCTGCAAGTACAAGCATGCACACACATCCACACCCCATCAAAGAAGCATAGAGGCATAAATTAACTAATTAAAAACAATTTTGCTGACAAATACAACGCCGAAAGTTCCTAAAACTGTGAATGATTCAGTGTATGTACTTGTATATATTATAACTTTAATGCAGGGAGATAAAACAGAGAAGAAGGAAAAACCAGGAAGAAGAGGAAACGTTACAGAAAGACAGAGAGAGGCTGGGAAAGAAGATGCAAAATCATGAAGGAGTGGAATGAAAATGCATGACGGGGAAAGAATGGAAAGAAGAAAGTGGGAGAGTGATAGGGAAGCACTAGAGCAAATCAAAGTAAAATTAAGTGCATTTACATATTTAGATGAGCGCTTCTAGTCAGCCTGTCTAATTATTTCATCTCCATTTTTCATTTGCACGCTGTTCGATCCAAAAGCAGCAGGCCGTGAGGAAAGTCTCTCTCTCGCTCTCCCATTCCCTTCACCATTACTTTTATCAAACTCACTCTCAGCCCTCTCTCCCTCTGACTCTCCACCCCTCGCGGCCGCCTTTCGTTATCCGGGTCATTAACATACGCTTTTTGTCCATTCACACTTGTTCTTCCTATCTCCCTCACGCCCCCTGCTCCCACTGTCTCTCACCATGTTTTATGCATACGAGGATACTGCCCCACATGTGTCCGAAAGTCTGTGTGTGTGTGCAAAGGTTCACTGCTAATGCCCCTTCTACTACCATGTTTTATGCATCACGTTGTGCACCAACCCAATATTAAACCCTTCAAATGAACTATGTCAGGAGCAGCCAAGCCACGTTAACCTTCTATGACTGATTTTTCACTCTGTTTTTATGCCTTCTTTTCACACTCCACAGTTCTGTCTTTCTCCTCCCTCACACACTCTGCTTTCTTTCCCCTCTGTTTTTGTTTTTGTATATCCTTTCTGACTGTATTACTCACCCTTGCTGCTATAAATGTCTTTCTCCGTCTACATCCACGCTCATCAGCGCAATCTATTAGTGTCTTGCATGTTTGCGTGCATGAGCATGTGTATTTTTGACTTGAAGTCTTGGTTTGATTTTGTGTTTGTGTGCACCTCTTAGGGAGCAATGATTGTATTTAGGCAGAATTGTGTGTGTGGCATCCAGGGTATGCATTTTCCTGCTACTGTTTGCATGCAGCACTGTGTGCTTCTTGCATCGTGAATATATGTGTTTGTGTGCATGTGCATCTGCGTACATGTGCATCTGCTGGCATGAAAGGTTGTTATGTGCTTTAGGTGTTAATTGGCTGCGGAGCTTCGTTAATATTCTCCTTGCGAGCCTGCTCGTCAGGAACAGAGCCGGCAAACTGATGAGTTTGTGATTTTCCTCCAGAGAGACGAAGAGAAAGAGGGAGAGAGAGCGAAAGGGGGAAAGAGTAAGAGTGACTCCAGTGCAAAGACCTGCTGTAAGGTCATAGTGAGAGAAGAGTCGAGCAAGAAAAGGATTGGAAAAACGTAACAGAGGAAGAGAGGGCAAGCAAGGCGGGAGCGAGAGACATACGAGTGAGGAGCAGGTGGAAAAAGCAACAGACACAACAGTAAGAGAGACAGAGAAAATGAAGGGATAGAAAGAGAAATGTGATAAAAAGCCACAAATGGTTCCACTGAGGCAGCGGGTGAAAGGAAAGATTATATCATGCAAGGGAGAAATTATCCCTTTGTTAGGCGTTAGTGAATTGGCGGAATGGGGGCAAAGCTGTTGGCAGGGCACTCCCCAGCGAGCTGGCCCATCGCTGCTCAATTCTAATCACATACACTATGCCACGACAGCACACAGCTAACCTGTACCAGACCCTGTTTACAGCTACACATTCACACTGAAATATACAAAGCCTCTGCAGAGTGAATAAAAATGAAACATCATAAGCTGCAGCCTTGACAGGCTGATATCAACATCAGTATCACATCATATGAACATACCTGCAAAGTAAAGGGCAAGATAGTGAGCTGGTGCATACACATGCAGTCACTGACAGCCATTTGTCACACATGTACATATCAGGGAACAAAGGAGGGTTCCAAATACATAACGCACAAATGTTAGCACATGCAGTGGGGACACAAAGAAAAGAGACTGACACATGCAATGCAGCAGAGAAAACAGTGAGCGGGGAGTTGTACCCTGTCACTGGGAGGTACAATGCCACATGGATAATGAGTGTTACTCCCAGCAGGTAGCAGCGTAGCATGTGACTCATAGCGACACTTGTTCAGAGAACAGCTCAGAGAGTACGTTTTAGAGTTGGCAGGTAACAATGTTTGCATTTATCTTACTCAATGAGAGATAACTGAGCTTAGCATTCTGTAGCGCCACAGTAGGGCTCCTATGGTCATGCATAAAATGTGCGTGTAATGACTTGTTAAACTTAAACTGTGTATCTTTTTACATGCATGACAATGGCAAGGGTCTGGAGGAGATTTACAGAAAGTGCCAGGCTTGTATTAAAAAGATCCCAACCTTGCTGGTCAACATGCTTTACACTTTGCTCTACACCTTCTCTTTATCTGCGCAAATGAGAAACCCCGCAGCTACCTTGATTCCTCATGCTTTTTTTTGTGACTGCTAGTGTTACATATTTTATCTGCACTAACAAGGTCTATGGGGTCTTCTTACATGACCTGCATGATTCCAGGTTAACAACTTGCAAGTATGCAACTAAAGCTAATCTTTACTAAATGTCATTGGGTTTGCAGACATTACTTACAGGCACTGTAACTCTTGTCAAATACCAGGATGCTTTGGTACAATGCAATGCGGTCTTCTAAAATATACCATTTGGACTGATTATTGGTTTGCCAGCTATGTTTAATAGGAGAAGTAACTGAAGCTGAAATTATGCTTACTGGCAGTCTTTCAAGTTGATGAAATCCAACTTTCTTTTACAGCTCAGTGTAAGAAAGTTTTTCTTATCCAAAGCACGGGACTTGGACACCAGTATTCACGATTTTTGCCAAATTCACTTCAGCAAACCTGCAAACTCTAACTATGCTGCACGCTTGCTAAACTGAATACTACTAACTGAATATTTTCAGGAATGAGAATAGATCTGAAGCAGGTTTGTATTCCTTTTCAACAAGGCCTTTACGCTGCCTTTACTCGTGTGCTTTTTGTGTCTAAAACAAACATAAAATAGTTTTTAAATAGCATTTTGTTATGTAAAAATGAATAGGGCATAAGGAGAAGGAACAGAGTGATACTGGACATTTTTATACCTACAGTATAGGTCTGAATGATGCCATATAAATATTTTGCATTTGCAATTTAGCTTTGTTCAAAATGTGCATTTTCTTTACTTCTTTTTATAAATTGACTTAATTATTGCAACATAATTTTCCATGTAGGCTATGTAACTTTGCAAAATGTGAAAAGTACTTGAAAGAACTATACTGTTTGTACTGAGACATTTGATGACTCTGGGGATGTTAAGATGTTCAACTTGATCCTGTGCTTGAATTGGAAGAGTAAATTCACTCACTTCTTCACACATTTTTTATTATTATTATTGTATAGACACCCCTTGAGAAGTGAGTCATAACAGAAGTGAGTTTTTAGCATTTGTGTGAGTGCTTGATGTGAGAGGTGTTTTCTAGCTTTTGTCCAAATCATTTAAGAGTATCCCAATGTGCCACATCATTTGTTTCACAGAGTCATCTTGGAATGCTTCCTTGAAAAATGTTCGAAAAAGAATTGTCACTTAAAAAAACACATTGACAAACTATTCAAGTCAACAAACACAGGACTGTGGAAAAGCAGAAGAGGAAAATCAAGACATCGTTTTTGTCTGTGTCGCTAGGTATTTAGCATTTCTTGTGGTGTTTTTGGTATACAAAAAGTGCTCACAGGAATTCACAAAAATATACGTGCTTAAGAAAACTTGTTGTGGTAACAAAATCACACCAGCAGCTGTATTATTGACCAGTAGTTCCACATGCTGATGGTGATTGGACAGTCCTTGGGATACAAGTGCAACTTGAAGCTTGGAAAGATGCATTTTTTCAGCGATCATGATAAAGCAAAGCTTCACAATATGAATTAAAATGCAAGATTCCCCAGAGTTTTTTGTGGAGATAAATTGCAGTGAATTAACCAAAGACTGCATATTTCTAATAAAACATTCAGCTGGCTTGTTCCACTACAATAGCACCGGGCCATCAACACAATTCTTTATCTTCGTTTCTTGCAGTGTGACACTTGAGAGTGTTGTGGCTTAAAATTTGCCATGGTGGAAAAAAAGTATGCTAAAATTGCCAATTTTATGCGCGGTTGATGCATTGTAAATGCTTAATGGGACTAGAAATAACAATAGGATGTCTATATATGTCTACCTCAGCCCTGTTATGTCTTTCCCTCAACTCATAAAATCAGTGAAAAGAAACTGCCAGTACTGTTATCGACCATAAAGTGAGTTTAATCTCAGGGTTAACTATACATACACAAAGCAGAAAGCTATGACAAAGCAGTGTTTTATTTATTTACTCGGAATAGACAAATGTGTCAAGTAGGAAGTATCTGAATAGGCTACTTCCTCTATAAATGTGCTCAGAAACATCAGTGAAATTGGCTCCGAAGGAATACTGCCTCTATAAATGCTTTTAAAAGTAGAGAGGTTTACCATTTTAGGTAGAAAATATCAACTAAAATGCGCAGTCTTTACACATAACCTATTTCCATGCAAACTACGTCATTTCAGACAGCCAGTGATTCAAGCCCCAGTATCGGTTTTGCATTCTTATGAGCCTGTCGTGTTGTGAGCAGCATTGACTTTTATTTATTCGCCAGCCCCCAATGTCAACAAACAGTGAAAATAAAGAAAATCAAAACTTTCTAATCCTAAATTGTGTAAAGAAAGGCTGTTGGTGTCATTCGAAAGCCACCCCAATGATCGGGCCATATTGATCCCTTTGCCCAGGAGTGTGAGGTGAGCTGGAAGTAACCTGAGCTGTGCCTCCAGAAAATGCAGTCACTGATAGTGTCAAATAGATTGAGGAGCTGTGACTTTTCTAATTAGAGTTCAGAGCAAACCCAGCTGGATTAGCTAGTGCATGGCTCTAGGGTAGCTATTAACACCAAGTCAACCAAACAAGAAATCAGAAAGATGAGAGGAGAAAGAGAGCAGAGGGCCAGGGAGAGGCTGATTGAGCTTGTCAGGCCCGATATGAATGTACTCAGAGCTCGGTCAAAATAGTTTTTTTTCCCTTTTTTTTTTTTTTAAAAACAGATACATGACCTGCAATTTAGAATTTCTGATGTTCTCCTTGTAAATTCCTATTCATTTTGTAGTATCTCAAACAGCAGCTGCAAATAGATTTTTTTTTATTTCTTTTTCACTTTTTTGCGTACACTGAATAAAACCCAGAGGATATTACTCAATCAGGACAGTTCAGATAACATTTGGTTTTTGTGACTTTCTCGTAGTGTAGGGCTTTGTA
This sequence comes from Mchenga conophoros, assembly GCF_057382185.1. NCBI lineage: Eukaryota > Metazoa > Chordata > Actinopteri > Cichliformes > Cichlidae > Mchenga > Mchenga conophoros. The sequence goes on from NC_140536.1 coordinate 22,697,000, forward strand.
GCAGCTCATAAAACAAAATCTATAAAGCAAGAAAACTCACACGTTTCTGAATATGCAAATTTAACGTACAAATTCACGTGCCTGTGTTGTTGCCACACTAACAGCCTACTTGAATCTTAATTTGACTTATTTTACCTTTCAGGAATACACCCCCTCCTCCTCCTCCTCACTTTGACAGTTAATAAACCTACAAATTTCATGCTTACATAGACACATATACATATGCTCCACCTCTACGAAGACATCACCACCTCGTGCTTAGGCGCACACATACACTCATATGTTCCAAACCCACTCGCCTCAACCTCAAGGGAGACATAAGAAATAAATTCGACACTTCCGCTTACCCAAGAAGCGCCTTAAGGACAAAGAGAAATTTAATCTCGGATAAGCCTCCCGATAGAATCTCTGCATTAGCCCTCTGCTGCTGGTTCACAGCTATCCCATCAACCCTTACCTCCCACACCTTGGCACAATTCCCCTGCATCCCTCCTCCTCAACACTGATTTTTTTTTTATTTCCTCTCCTTCTCTCCCTCCCTTTTCTCACCACTTCTTTTCACTCACCTGCTTCCTGCTTTGTCATTAAATTCTTTTCACTCACCTGCTTCCTGCTTTGTCATTAAATTCAGTTTTCTTCACCTCACTGCTAATCTTTCCTCTTTTACGTCCCTCTTGTCTCCTCATGACTTGTCCATCTCATGCCTTCACAGTCTCTTCCCATTCTTCCGGTGAGGCTGCATCTGTTCCCAGGTGTGGTACATACTGTATATATCTATATTTCTGTTCCTCTCCCTTGTCGGAGAGCTTTAATACCATTGGTATTAAATGCTGGCACGACCTCCTCGGCATACTTAAGCAGGCAGTTGTAAGGCTGTTTGAGTGCTTAATATTTTCAGCACGCTGCTGACTTAAGCCCCTTAAGTGCTTTGGCAACACTTATTCCACGGTGGCACCAATGAAGCCCATTAAAAATTTGATTTGGATGAGAGAGAGGGGGGAAAAGGGAAAAAAAAGAGGAAGGGGGATAGGGGACACAATTTGCCATTACTTCCATTCCTTCCGCACACACTGCGACAAAAACAAATACACCCATCAGGGGGTTGCCCACACAGGGACTTTGCAGACAAACAAATACGCACATACTCACCAGTTGTGGGTATGATTTGCAATGTGTTCTTTTTGTCTGTAATTATGTCCTTAGTTAATCTATAAAGTACATTGCCATGACCCTATTTTGATAAAAGCTCTTGATAAATAAATTTGACTTTATTTGACTTGATGATAGGGAACAGCGTGTTTCAAATTAAATGCATTAAGATGTTTGTAAATACAGCTTGTGGCACATTAGGACCGATAGTTTATGATTAGTTGATTAAGAACAAGTAGAGGTGCTATTATAAAAGCAAAGCTGTGTTGCTTTTCGCTTTTTACAGGACAATGAATGTCAAAGACGCAGAGTCTGCTGCAGTTAGCTTCCACTATTGGCTTTGTATTGCAGGTTTTATTGCCAATAGCAGTAATGATAGTACATGAGCTTGAACAAAGGAATTTCATTATACACAATGTGGTGAAACAAAATTTACTGTCAGGTTGGTCTAGCTGTTAGCAATGATTTCTGTTTCATCACTATAAAAATATGGAGCCGATACTTTTTGATGGGCCAAACTCGCATCAGCGTAACTCATATATACTCATAGTCATGTTCATTTTTCCTTTCTCCGCATCCAGTTTGAATTACAAAGACAAAAAACACGTACCCACTTCTTGTCAGCAGACAGCCATGTGCATCGCTGCAGCCATAAAAAACGCCCATTTAACATAAAGAGGCACTATGATGCCTCTGTTCGTGGCTGCATGGATAAATTAATGGCTAGTAGATAGTGAAAGGGCTAAACAGTCAACCAAATGTACACTCTTCTTCAGTCAACACAGAACAGTCAAGCACAGTTCACACACGCACACACACTGCCACTGTTTGTTGACCTGAAAGGCATCCATTGTCACTGCTTCCATCCACACACAGACATCTCTAACCTTCACAAAATAGTATGCCAAATATGCAGACACTGATCCCACACTGACACACGCACACAGAGTCTAAGCAAGGAGAGGGAGGCCAGGCTTATATAAGCAAGTGAACGACAGAAAACAGACAGATGGATTTGATCAGCAGTGATAGCACGCTGGGATTATGACAGTTTTCATAGATCAACAGGAAAGAAGCAAAACGAGGACAAGTTGTGGGAACTAACTAGCTTCTGCGGACCAGAGGATTAAAAGAAGAGGACAGAGAACGGGCGCTAGAATGGATAAACTAAGCACGATTTGAGATCAGTTTTAACAAGTGGATAGACTTTGTTTCCATCTGAGTGCTGCAAGGCCTTAGACCTGCCAGACCCGAGCTGCTGGTGTACACCAACACAGAGTAATTTTCTTAGCATCAGCCAGTTGACCAATGAAGTCAGCGCTGTAGGGAAGATTGGCGATGATCCGCTTTCAGCTTTGCCAGGAGTGTCAGAGCAATCGCCGTTAGAGCTCATTGTGTTTGCAGTAGCACAGAGAGTGAGAGAGAAAGCAGACAGTGTGTAGTAATCTAAGGATGACACCCGCACTTTATTCCATCAGATAGTGCTCAGTGAGGTGTGCGGTGCAGCTCGCTGCGCTTTGTCTCTACACTACAAACACACACACATTAAGCACTCAACAACTACACACACACAAACACACCAGAGCCACACACTTACACAGACCAACAAGGCATCAGGTCCTGACAATCAGCGAAACTGTGTCTGGACCTTGAACACAGCAGGGTTTGAGATCAGTGTGTTTGAGCGAGAGTGTAACTGGAGTGCACCCAGGCGCCGACTGCAGCCAGTGGAACACGTTAGAAAGGAAGCGTTAGGAACGCCGATGCTGCATGATTAAACTGTCCGATAACCTGTGATTATTCAGAGAAGTCTAAAATTACCGTGTAAAATCTCTGTCCATTTGCGCTGCAGTGTGTACATGATAGCTCATCTGCAAAGTTCTAGCATCCAAGCGAATAATGGTAGAATTCTTGTGAGGATCACGTGCAAGTCTCCGGGGTAATATAGCATACCAAAATATGTAGCATCTGAATGTAAAGCATCTTACAACAGTTTTGTTTAGTGCTTTGCAAGTTCGTTCTTCTACACAGGGCAAGCACTTTCACTCTGTCTTTTCAGCGCTGCACTCGAGCTCAATGGATTTTATTTAACCTTGGCTATCTCTAGATGAGTTGCAGTAAGATAGTGTCTCAGTCTCTCAAGAGGTCTGGATGGTTTGGTATTAGCTCTAAGGAACATTGACTTCTCTGCCTACTGATTTGTTGGGTGAGAAGTGCTGAAAACCTTGTCTAACTCATTAAAATACAATCTGTTTGAGGATGAACGTTGTTGCCCTAGATTCTTCTGTCCTTAAGGGCATAGCAATGGAGATGGTTCTATTTTGAAAGTTGTAATATTGTCAACACCAGCAGAGAAAATCAGACCTGCTTTGGATGTCAGTTTCTTGTGCTTTATTTGACTGAAATATTGTAATACTGATGGTTTATTTCCCTTAAATAAGTGTGGTTTGACCCAATGGAGACAGGTTGCCTATTTGTTGTTGTGGTTAACTGTGTGGCTCATTATTGCTCAGACCCTGCTATAAGCTCCAAGTGTGATGGTGTAGTATACAGCTGAAGAATTAATTAACCTGTGCCTCATTCAGTTAATTGCATAGCTGCCATTACTGAATACTCTTGTTAGTATACGGTCTGTTTGGCATTGTTTTTCTCAGTTTATTGATTTTGAGAATCTCAGACTTTGGTCTCAGGAGACTTAAAGCGCTACAATAAAAAATTACATTTTCTTTAAATTGAACTGAGCCTCTGTAGGACTTTGCAGTGGCAAATCTCCTGCATTACATGGAATTAAAACAATGCATATTCTAAATTCTGTCTAAGGAACACAAGGAGCTATAGTCAACAAATGAACTTTGTTGCTGTAAGCTTTTCTCTGTGTGCATTGTGATATAGTGTCTAAATCGCTTGCTCTATAATTGCTCTGAGCTCTGGCAAAACATTTGTGTGTTGCGTGCAAACGCTGGCTAGAAGTCAGTCTTGTGTGGCTTTGTTGCTAAGGTAGTTTCTTTGCATGTGCTTGGATGCTGTATAGCAGTTTGTCCTCATACAACAACAGTTAGCATGTGCATTTGTTGGCATTGTTTTTGAGAACAAATCCAATTGCATATATGTGTGTGTGTGGACTGGTTTGTCAGTAGCAGTGCAGGCAGGGTCACAAAGGAGCCATTGATCAAACAGTCACAGCCACACACACACACACACACACACACGCGCATTTATACATACAAACACAAGTTCTCAATACACAATGAGGCCTGTCCGAAGCTCTGTCCTCTGCCGCCTCCTTCCTGCTCCTTACTCTCTTGCTCTGCGCAGCCTAGTTCTGGTCCTGCTCTGCATCACTCGTAAGTCCTGCACTTATTCACATGAACTCACACCCACATACTGGTTAAATGAAATGCGCACAGTTGTTTCTACTGCTACTCACTAAGTAAGTCAAGGAAGCAAGCATTTCATTTTCACTTGTAAACACTCTTAGTATAGACAGTATACATCAGCGTAATTTACATTTTAACTCCCTGCAGATATTCATCCAAATGTTGTATAAAAAGAATAAGTCATAAGTATTTGGTGTCCAAATGTGCAAAAAACTAAAAATTCCAAGATTTGACCAAGGGACAGTAACACACAATGAAATCATTTTTCAGTGTACTGGTAATTATACTGATCAGATGCAACATTGCAGCTATATTGTGTACGACCCCATTGTGCTTCCAGAACAACTCTGACCCACTGGGACATGGAGAAGGTGTCGTGTAGGTGTTAGCATTGGATCCTTTGGGTCTTGTGGGTCGGGGTTTCTCAGTACTTTTGATTATGTTGCTGCTCAGCCTAATTTAAGTTTGGTAATTGCATCTAAGGTTAAAGAGAGACAAAATGAAGACAAGCATGTATCCCCATGAGATGAAGAGACTAGGGAATAACTTGAGGACTTAAGGAAAGCAAATGAAACATAGAGAAAGCAAGAGTGTGGTTCAAGAACCTAATGTGAGAACGTTAGACCCACAGAGTATGAGAGAATGGTGCAAGAGTGAAGTGCAAGAGACAAATATTGAGAGAGAGCCAGACTGACACAAGGAAAACACGATTTGGCCAGACAGACACTTGTACTGTATGTGAGGGAGGCAGGGAGCCGCAGAGGCAGAAAAAGTGAAATGGAAAGACAGAGATGGAGAACAGTGCACTCTGTGTGTGTATGGAAGAAAGACAGAGATGGAGCGGATGGTACAGAGATGAAACAAGACACTAAAAGACCTCAAAAAGAGTTGCATGAGATTGAGATTTGAAGCCAAGAGATGATTGATTGAACACAAACCAGAGCAGTAGATGAAGTGGAGTGAGATCAGCAGTAGAGTTGCTGCTGTGCTATTAATACCTCCTGTCATTATTATTATGAATTTAAAGCAGAGGAGATGTTGTTTCCCTGCTACTCACTAGTAAACAATATCCTTTTCCCTTCATTTAAAAATTCTATTACTTTTGAAGTGACATTAATAGTGATGGTACTATGATGGAATGTAGAGGGGGTCTTGGGTTGGGGTAACAAGTGGGGAATAATCTATATGGAGAAGGAGTTTTTGTGTTGGCAGTCAGCTTTTGGCAGTCGGGGTTTAAATTTCAAGCCAGCAAAGCAGTTTCGAGTTGTGCCTTCAATGAGCATTCACATACACTCTCTCGCATGCGCCGTTTCAAAGGAGTACGCACAAATGATTTTAAATACATGCACATATCAGTGCATTCTATTTCCCACACATACACATCCATGAGTTTCACACATATGATATTCACAATATACACACACCAAAGGAAAATTTTGAAGGGGTGTTAAAATCAGTGCTTTTGGCTGTGTTGAATCTCCAGTGTAGTTGCCGTGGTTGTAACAGCCTTGTAAATTTCCTTTAAGCTGCTGTTGGGGTATGTGTGGTGGCCATTGTTGCAGGGTTGTTGGGACTGTGACAGACTCAGGCCGTAAAACGCTGCAGAGTAGATGGAGCTAACCAGCTTTGGCTGTCAGAAAATGTGGGGAAAAGGAGGGGAAAGAAAAGAGAGAAAGAGATGGTAATTTGTGAAGCATAAGAGGAGGTGAATAAGGGAGCAAAAAGAGTAATGGGATGGGTGGACAAGGGGAGCAGAGAGGGCTCAGACAGATACAATTCAGTGGGGGAGGAATGAAGAAGGTATGGGACAAGGCAGGGATGAGGTGATTGAAATACGCTAAAGGGCTAGAGAGACCTAAAGATGCAAAGGTCAAAATGAGAAATGTGTTGAAAGGAGGAGAGGAGGTGTGAGGAAAAAAAGGGGGATGAGAGCAGTAAAATAATAAGATTTCAGTGCAATGGAGGATGGAGGCAGTGTGACTAGGGAGCAAAATCAGAATGCTAAAAACGGGATTTGAAATATGTAAATAAATGAAAGTAAATGTTTCTAATGAGAGGTCAAGAGTGAAAAGAGACAATTTTATGCTGATTTGCTGATTAGCAGTGCAGTTCTAATAGCACACCATTGGTTGATGGATGAAATGAGGTCTAAAGTTTCTGCTGGAGAGAGAGAAAGAGAGAGAGATTAAGAAAAACACAGAGAAAAAAGAGGGTAGGATAGAGGGACAGGGCTGAGCTATATGACAAGTAATTAAGAGAAGAGAAAGTAGAGAAGATGAAAGAGGGGAAACTGAAACATTCGGTCTCTTGCTCCACTTATTTTTGTTTTGCCCTCTTGTCCCATTCATTCCTCTCACTTTTTTCTGTCTTCCCCTTGCTCCTTCTCTTCCCCTCTCCCCGCACACTATAAAAACAGCATGATTATGCTGCAGACTTGAGCTGCAGAACAAATCACATTTAGGGAAGGAGAGTGTGGAGATGGAACCAGCAGAGAGGCAGGAAAAGATTCCCACTGAGTCACAAAAAGAGAAAGAATGAGAGAGATTGCAAGGGGAATGAAAGCATATTGGAGTTCAGAATGAAACTATTGCAAAGCCAGGAAAAAAACTACATGAAGAAAGAAAAAGAGAGAGGGAGAAAGAGTTTAGAGACCAGAGATAACAGGGAAGATTTAAAGAGAAAAAAGTTGCAAAAATTCTCCTGAGGCCCAGGAGAGAAGCGGAAAGGGGACCTTTAGGACAGCATTAATGAAGAAGATGCATGATGAACGATGCAATAAAAGATAAGGGAGATGAGAAGGAGAAAGAAGATGGGCCGAAAGGAGAAGGAACGCTGAATGACGAAGAATCAGGGATTAGATAAGGCAAAAGGTGGGGAGGAGATGGATGGAGAGACTCTGGGTTTAAATAAAAAGAGGAAAGAGGGAGATGTGAGAATGAGATTAGACAAGAAGACAGCGGGAGGAGAGAATTATGAGCTGTGGATGAAGTAAAAAATCGGGGACAGGGTAGTACACTCAAAAACTGAGAAGAAAGTGTGAGCTTAGGAGGGGAAAAGAGGATTTCAGAAAGGGACTGAACAAAGGTAATGAGAGAGACGACAGTGAGATTTGTAAAGGATTATGTATTATTTATGTACAGGGAGAATTTTTTTTCTTGGAACTGGATTTGATTGGCAGAGTTCTGCCTCCCTGTGAGATAAAGCGATAATTTTAGACAGGGAAGAGAAAGAGGGGAGAGGGAACGGGAGAGAGTTGCGGGTCTGCAAGGTTTGGAGTGGAAGAACGTCAAAGTCAGCTTTTTCATAGAGTCGGAACGCTGCAAAACTCTGTGATTAACCTAGAGCAAGTGTTCGTACACACATGCTCATAAATATACACTCACGCAGATAAACACTGCACACTTCATTTGCATACATACCGTAGAAACCGACTTGCCTCGCAGACTCACGGGATAACGCAAGATAAAAAATATGTACATCCAGATGGGAAGTGATGGAGAAGTTGCCAAAGGACGAGCCCTTATGAGTGGAAACTATGAGCTGCTGTTATTGTTTTAATTAAAGCAGTAACAACATCAGGGGTTATGCATTGTAGTCTACAGCACCAGTTCCCTTGTAAATCCGTGACCAGCATGCAAAGAAAACACAAGCTCTTGGCCCTCGTCCAGTTGAAAGATAATGACAGATAATGAATAGGGAGACAGTGACTGCACTTCTTCAAGGATACATGAGGGCTTGTTTGGGGCAAATGGAGACAGTTCATCTCTTATGTGGCTTGTCTTTCTGTTCAATCTTCACCTTTCTCCACCTTCAAAGACATGGAGAGAGTGAGTTAAGGGGAGAGTGATACCAAGTGAGAGAGACGCAGCAAGGCCGTAATTCAGCCTGCTAACCCTGCACCAGTGAGACAGTTTCTAGAATTTACCGTAACCAAGGGTGAGCCAGCAGTCCACCTGGCTGCCTCCCAAATCCCCTTCTTTTAGCTCTCTACACCTCACTCTGTCCCACTACCCACCGGCTCCCTTGGCTAATAACTCACCCTATTGTGGGACCATTAGGACGGGTCCCTTGTCTTATGAATTTGCCTGCCTATTATTTATTTATTTGTTTATGTATTTTGAAATGATGGCCCTTCTTGGATGTCTCCTGCCATAGTAAATAAGGGCTTCTATTTTCTTTTCCAGGGCTGTGACAGCGGGGGCAGTGGCATGGGAAATGATAGGAATTTCACTGCTATAAAATACTGCCCCCGCTTGGTTGGAGAGAGAAGTGATTGTTTTTGCTCCCCATCCAGTTTTATTTATCCACTGCCATAACCGTCAGTGCACTACCATGATATCGATTGCACTCGCCATTCTCTCTTAATACGAGTCGACGCTTGTGGAGTATTTTATTATGGGCACAGATTTTAATGGGGCCGAGATTAATACCTCTGTCACAGAGGTTGATTCCCTCCCCCTCCTTCTCATTCCCTCTGTGGATTGTACCATGCTGGTGATCAGAGGCACAGGCTCATGGCCTTGATGTGAATGGCAGCCTATAAAACCTACAGTCAAACTAAAGTGCTGTACCCAGCTGCGTTACGAGCGGGAGTTGAAGAATATGCGTCATCTCTCGCATATTTCGTCCAGCCCCCACCAGCTGCATTATTATACCCGAACCATCACTTCCTAACTCCCTGCTATCATTTCCTGGTTAGAGCCCTCATTCCCCGCCATCTCTATATCCCTCTGCTCTTTCGTTCTCTTTGCTGAGATTGATCATACACCAGCATGCAGCAGGTGTTTCTGGGTGGCATCTCTCAGAAAGCAACTGCGGATGTCAGTCATCACTGATGCATAAGCCACTAATGAGTTTTAATTTTTATTTTTCTTTCCCACTTCTCTTTGTGCTTTACCGCCATCCCACCACAGCTAATTTTCTTTGAAGAGGTGACAGCTGTCAGGAGAAGTGGGTGTACAAATGGACAGCTAATTAGTTTCTCTGGCCTCAGCCCAGAAGCAAACTTTTGACCACTTTCTGTCTTGCTCTTAAGGGCACGCTTTCTGTTGGTTCCGATGGGTCACTAGTCACGCGCAGACCCGGCACTGTTTTTGTCAGGATGCGCAGCAGCGCTTTTGCAATTACATCTGTTTAAGACAATGGTGGCCAAGCCCAGTTTCTATGGTGATGAGTAATAACAGCCATTAGAAAAATAATTGGGATGGCAGTGGCAGGCCCTGATGGCCCCCGATATGAATCACAATATTGATGCAGAGAATGAGAGCAATAATGACTACAATTAGTGGTAATTGTCAAGATTTTTTTCTCCATTCCATAAAGTATTAGAGTCTCCTTTGTCGTTATTCCCCCTTGGTTTCTTTCTGACTTCAGTTCAATATCCATTGTGTCTCTGTGTTTCCCCTGACGTGATGAATGTGTAGGCTTTGAGTATTTCATTAAAAAAGATTATAATCAAAGGGGGATTAGATTTGGATGAAGTTCCAGGGATCAGATGATGTCAAAGTAGCTTAATTGCAATATGTTAACACCTGCATATGCACAGCCAGTGCACACACAGACATGCATGCAAAACGTGCTCAGGACACACACTCTGTTGCAGATATAGACATTTATTTTGGCCCAAAGCAGTCAAGTCAGCAACTCCTACTACAGCAGCTGCCGTCTGTTTGTCTCACAACATTTCTTGCTTTCTGAAGGTGTTTTACAACGCTCAGAGACACTGCTAGACACAGCGGGAAATATATATAACATTGCCGTCTTTATCAGTTCTTCTCATTGCCTGCTTCATCACTGTGTTTCAATATTGGTGTCGTTCTTCCTCTAAATCCTCCCCGCAGCCAACACATTGCCAGGGAGAGAGGGAATGCAAATGGAGATGCAAATTGGTAAATACTAGTTTTGGAGGCCCAGCAAGCTGGTACTCTCTTCAAGGCAATCACATTCCACTCCTGGCTGGAACCATATGACTAATTGCTCCGCAAATCATTTGAATTCAAACGACGGCTCTCAGTGTCCATTGTGCTCAGCGGGAGGTGTGACTCAGCCGAGTCGTGTCAACAGCCTGACCCACAAACATGGAGGGTGCAACAATCAGAGCATAATCAAGCTCCTCATTACTGACTCTTGAGCTGTCAGCAACATCAAAGAGGCTCCCTGCTATTTCTCAGCCCCCTTGTCTAAAAATATTGAGTTGGAGGAGCCAGACAAGTTTGTTTGAAAGACTATGTAAGACAGTTTTTGGGACTGTGAAAGTCACTTTCTGTGCACACGTGCTTGTGTGTCTGTGCTCATTTGTTATTGCGTACTTTTCCAACCACGTGTACATGAAAGTGTCCCTATGAGAACCATTTCATTTGGATAATGGAGTGTAATCAGTGGGTTTAGAATGCACCTGGTAGAGAAATGGCATTAAGAATGTGTGAAGTCCAATTAAAGCTCCCATCCTGGTTTCATAGCTCGGCACTTTGGCCAATTACAGACTTGTACAATAATGCTGCTGCAACTTAAACTGTTCATATACACACAAGTAGTGACAGGGTAGCAGTGTGGTCATCTGTTTGAATGAATTTAAGTTGTGTGCACATGTGTTTGGCTGTATGCCACCAGGTTTGTGCTTATGCATGGCCATTCAAGCATGTATCTAAAGCCCAAGAGACAAACAGCCACTTAAAGATGTAAGCGTTATCTGTTCAAATGTGTTTGTTGATGCATTCTGTTAGACTAGCCCAAAGCAATGTGGATGTTGTATGTGTGTTTGTGCATGTAAAGAAACGAATAGCAGTAATTATAATCATCCATCTTATTATCGTATGAATGCAGTGCTCGAGAACCTTCTTTTACCTGTTGAGTCCTTCGGTGGCTTCTCTTTTGCTCTCAATCGCTTTATCACTTTATCTCTTTCTCTTTTTTCCCTCCTCTTCAACATTTCTTTCATTATTGTGTCTGTGTGATGAATAGCAAGCAAATGAATCATCCTTTAAGTACTATATTTTAAAAGATTCAACCTCAAGAGAATTGAACAACTCTCTATTCCCTCAATCTGTTTTCTTTTCTTTTCCCCTTCTTTCTTCTGGATTGTCCAACCTCTGTATCACTATGTTTACATCTCTCTTTCTCTCCCTCAGCCCATTGTCAGGCAGTGCAAGCAGAGAATGTAACAGTCTTGGAGGGGGGTACGGCTCAGATCTCCTGCCGCCTGCAGAACTACGATGGATCAATCGTGGTCATCCAGAATCCCCGCCGCCAGACTCTCTTCTTCAACGGCACGCGAGGTGTGTATCTGCGTGCACGCTGGTCTCTGCAGACAAACCTAATTTATCCTTGTCTATGTATTTGCCTTTGGTGACATTTAAAGCGAGCCTTTTAGACACATTAGCAGTGACTCACCAACACTTTCATTTTACATTTTTCTTCTCGCAAATGTCCTCATTTTCCCTTTGAAGTGATTTCACATTAGAAAGTCAGCTAACCACCACGTGAAATTAGGAGATGGGTTTACTGTGTGCCCTAACAGTGTGACTACTTATCTGTTTTAAAAGCACAGTTCGAAGCTTTCTGCATAATCTGCTGTTAACCCCAGTGATGAGATCAGAACTTATTAAAGTCCTCATTAGAGCATGGCCTTGACAATCACATGTTTTTTTAAATACAGCTTTATGGCAAATTATCATTGTAACCAATATTTTAATGAAAGCAGAATTCACTGAGGGCCTCGGGGCAGGCAAACTCTACCTGTTTTTTTTTTCTTACTAATTAAGGGCAGAAGTTGCTACCTTAGCCAGATTTGCAGCAGAAATGCTGCTAGGAAACCTCTGAGCAAAAGAACAGCGATCAAGGATATTAAACATTGCTTTGAATTTTGTGTGTAGCAGCTTAATTGAACCAAAAAATGTGTTATTTATGCACTACATAATCTATGTGATAAGACATTAGTTTGGGCTTAAGGCTACAGTTTCATACTGTGGCTTGTAAATGTTCACAGTAAAGGGGAGGATGGTGTATGTGTTTAGTTCAGGCATATAAGACACCAGTAGCCTGGTCTCCTCCGAGCTGAGCCCCTTTCCTTCAAGTCAAACGCGAACAAGTTCTCAAGGAGAAAAAAAACAAGCACAAAAAACATAGACACTGATCAGTAAAGAGGAAAATATCTGTTTAACTCCCTTATTTAGTGAGCTGGATTTAATATTAAAACCAAACAAACTTTGAAAACAAAATCCTATTAACCAGCTAATCAGCTAGCTGCTGCAATCTCTCTGTAACGAAGGGCCAGCACAATTGTGTTCACAGTTGCTTGGTTTTGAGCATACATGATATTATTATGCACAGGAGTCTCCACACTGCCACCACCGCAGCCCCCGCCAAAATCACATCAAAAGCACAGTCTGCAACAAGCGTAAAAATCATCTCTATCTGTTTGGAAGAGCAACCAACTAGAAAACCCCAAATCCCCCAGCAAAATCACTTGCTCATCTTTCATCCAAGGAGCTTTCTATTGTGAAAACTTCTCAACAGTGTCTACTTTATTGAAGATCTACATACCAAGATCCAATTCTTTCCTTCAAGTGGCAGAACACTCGTCTCTATAGTGCCTATCTACTCCAAGAAATATGTTTTGATTACTTGTTATTTGGAAAAGGATTTTTTCGCTGCTGTAATTGCGTGACAGGTGATAAGACAGATAATCTGTTTGCTGAGCTAACTTCATTCAAGCTGCTCTTGATGACTGTTTCTGAGCGCCTGAGTATCGTACACATTAGCATTTTAATTCCAATCTGCAACTCTTGCTAAGTCAATAATTCTGAATTCTTATCTGAGCATCTTAAAATTTGACTTTTACAAAACATTGTGTTTGTGCATTAGACAGTCTAAGGTCCTAATAGTTATTTTAATGCCACTGGCAGTTTCACGCAGCTTTAAAGGTTTAATAGTTTGTTTTTCAGTGTGCAGTAAGTAGGTAGAAATTGTAAAATCCTAAAAGGAGCTTAATGTCAAAATAATGAACGGCCAATAGATCAAGAGCTGATTTTCTTGGTGAGGTGGTACAAGGTGCAATGCTCAGACTTTTTAAAACCCTTTGCTTTTGACCACAGTAAAAAGGAGACTCTTATACCTCAAAGTTGTAATTGCAGTCATCTAGTGTGATATTTATATATGTGAAAATTTGCACTTGAACACATTTTCAACTTTCTAATCATTAAAACCTGCAGTTCTTGTAATTACATTGATCCGACAATCAACACTCCCACACTCCCCACAGGAACAGTCTGCAAAATAGCAGTCAATGAAAGTTTTCTGAACAGAATGCAAAGATGAGAGAAAAATCAGTAAAAACAAAAATCAGTTGCAGGCGTAGTTTCACTGTTCACAGGTGCAGCACTCCAGTGCTTTTGTTCCATACACTTAGCCTTCACTTGTTAGTCACCTCGATCACGGAGCGGACGTAATTGGGTAGTTGAGGTTGCTGCTTTGGGAAACCTTCTCCCCCCAATTCTATCAGATCAGCACGCTGCCGGTAAGTTCCATTAAGTATTTAAACAGAGTCGCTCCGTCTGCTCTCCCACGAGGCTTGGACTTGCACCCTTTGGAAAGCATGATGAGGCCTAATCAAAACGAGGAAGAAGAAGCGGTTTGAAGGCTCAAATGAAAGAGAAAATGAGAAAGAAAGAAAAGAGTGAGGGAAATGAGAAAAGGTGCTGAGGGTTAAGAAAAACACAGCCACAGAGAGAATAAGGAAAGGGAGGATCAGTTGCTGAAGAAAGACACCGCATTAGGAAGTGCTCCAAAGTCTAGCAAAGCTATAAAGCATTGATGGCTTCCCATAACTAATTTGGCTCCTGTAAGAACAAAAAAAGCCTCATTGTGGACATTTTCTGGGAGTGTAAATTGCACCTCACTCTGGCTCTCGCCACCTCCACCATTTCTTCCATCACTTCCACTCTATTGCCCATCTGCCACCCAGATTACAGGCTAAGAAACTAAGACCTTTCTCTGCTGATGTATTCCACACTAGCTGCCCAAACAGAGCTGCTGCACTAAGTGCAGTGAATTAGACTGCCTGTTTTGCTAGTGAGCAAGTAGTCAGGGGTGTATTTTATGAGATTGTGGGGACAGAGAGCTATAATAGAGCAGTAGAACTAACTAAATGGACCCTTTCTCCGTAGTTGTCCATATCTCTCTTTCTCATCTTATTGCCAACTCTCCTCAGCATGCAAATGAGATAGGACAATCATGGTGAACTTGGACTTGAACAGAAGTCTGACATTTAGTTGCCATTTAGTGCAGAGAGGGGGAAAAAGATTTACCTGTCTGCAGGGAATGGCTCTCTAACAATGCTCTCATTGCCATCCGATGGAGGGGAAATTTTAGGGGTGGGGTGGACAGATTAGTGTGGTGTACCTCCAAGAAAAGTGGACTAACTCCATTGCCCCAGGCTGCTCTCTTAGTCTCCTGTGGATTTCTGTCTTTATATTATTTTTCCCTGCCTGCTGCATTATGTAGTCTATTTTTCTCGTTTTTCTACATCCCCATTTGCTCACTCTCGCTCACACACACACAAGCATGCACACACTCCCGCAAAGCTAATATCTATACCGTAGTGTCTGTTCTGTGTTGTAAATTGTCCTGCGAGATGGCCAGGCCAAATCCAACACAAAGGAAAGAAGAGAGGGACAGAATAAAATAGAGATGGAGCATGAGGGAGGTTTCACAGCCAAGTCAATACAAAGTGAGTCTCAAAGGTATTTATGAGAATCTATGGACATGAAACTACTGTCAACCACAGACTGTTATTGGTGTTATTTGTCATTATCAGCATTTTTCTCCCTATTGATTGTACTCTTTCTTTGCTAACAAAGGAAAAGTTGTTACATCTTCATTACTCCTCATCCCTCATGTCACTGTCCTTTCTTATTTTTCTCCTTTTTGGATTATATGGTTAGTAATTGTAGCTTATTGGTCTGAGATTCGGGATTGGCTTTAAAATTGTTGCCTTTGATGCCTTTTGTTATTTTCTATTGTTTGACCTACACAGTATGTTATACACAACTGTAGTATTCAGCACGTATCTCTGACTCAAAAGTTTGTGCCTCTGAATTTAATATCTTTCCAAAAATGAAATAAATGGCGTGTTTCAGTTCTTCAGAGAAAGTAAAAACAATAATGATTAAAATCTAATAAGACAAACAATAAAAATGCCAGATGCTAATTAAGCATGGGCTTAGAGAGGAAAAAGCATGCACTTACAAAGAGAGCGAATGAATGCATTCTAGTTAACCAAAGTCCAATCATTGCTTGGGGAAATGAACGACACTCTCCCTCTAAGCTGGAAATGAGTGAACCAAGACATCTGTTATGTTGTATCAATGTGCAGCCTGGAGCTGCTCCACCGAGACTGACTTTGCAAAACTGTTTATGAACTTTTCTATATCAAACCAAGCTTTGGATTTAACAGCACTATCAATTCCCGAGCGGCAAATCAACAGGGGTGCTGTCGCAGCCACAGTTTCTCCCATGTTTTGTCATTTTTTTTCCTCTGCAAAGCTGTTCATGGGAGTGACATCGCAAACAGAGGGGGAAGACTCTTGTTTCAGAGTTGGTGAGATATAACTGACTGTTTGCTGTTACAGCGCAAACTATCATGAGGCCACGAAGCAACTGATTCCAATGATCAAAATGTCATGTACCTCTATTGAAGCAGCCTTTAGTTCTCTTGTGCTGTTTGACAGATACTTTCAAAATACTGCAAACAAAATGTAAATGCACTGAATTTTCAAAGATGCACAAAAAAAAAGCAAATCCTGTTATTTGCAAAGTACTTTCAACCAGACTTGGCCAATTTGATTCAACTAGAGTCATATCAGAAGTCCACCCCAACCTGTAACTTTGGACCTATAATTTTAATCTTAGCTGTAATAAAAATACATGCAGTTCCAGCAACCTGTTCTTGCTTGGTTAGTAACAGGCTGCCTCAATGGCCCTCCAACTACTCGTCCTAATTGCTTTTATTTTGCATTGCTGTACAGGTTCATCCTAGCCTGTCTCAAGACCTCTGAATCTCTGCCCACATAGAAGATACGTGTAGAGTTCCTGAACTGATGGTTATTTCTTGAGCAAAAGTAATGTCCTTTATCTGTGCTGACCCCTCACTTCAAAAAATAACAGAAAGTTACCCCAAAACTTGCATCAAGGTTAGATAAGACTGACGCAAATAAGCAGGTTGTTATGTTGTTCACCATGTCTGACTGAACACTTGCCTGACCACCTGAGGCGTACAGAAGCAGACGAGGCGAAGATCCTCAAAAGCACTGTCACTGCACAAAAGTCCTGTCAAAAGAATTCTTTCGCTTTAAGCGCAGTTTATGTTGCAATTTCATTCAGTCTGGTTCTCATTGCAAAAACCTGCATTTTGCTGAATAAAAGTCCAGCCGACTCCAAGTTTGTCTGTAGTCTTTTAGTGAGTTTTCTATTTAACTTGTTTTTATACTCTACCCAGTATATTTCACAGACAATCACAGTGCTTTTTGCTTCACCACATCTCCCTGACACCTTTGGTTGCTTATTTTTCAAGTTACGATTTTACCATATTTAGTGTATGAAGAGGTTTTTTGTGTTTTTCAAGATATTAGGCAAAATTGTTTATACACACTGAATGAAGAAAGTATGGAGCTTTTCATTGATCTAGTGTTTCCTTTCAAGCAGCCAATTATCTAAATCTCTTTAATTTAGATATTTAATAGCTTTGGAAGGTTGATTGTGGCCAGATTGTGGCCATTTAAGCTACCCATCACCAGACCCGTTTATTGATTTAGCCAAGTCTACACCGAGCTCTTTTACCTGTTGCGCAACCTTTCAGAAGTCAAATGTCTTTTCAGGTTTTATCAGCTGTCCCGATCACAACAAAGTAGCCAATCAAAGTAGAATACAGGATCCTAATAACTGACCAGTTGGGACTACCTTGTCACCAACTGATTAGCTCCCTCTTGTGGAGAATTTGCATCCTGCAGAATAAATTACCTTTTGTGGGGACTAGATGTCAGCTTTCTGATATGCTTTTAAAAATGTAAAATTGATAGATTTACCAAGATGAAAGCCTGCCAAGTAAAATGTATGAAAACAGAAAATTTGTAAAATATGGCATCCTTAGCAGTCATAGCTTGTGTGTCTGCGTGAATGTAAAAAGATCTACATACGTTTTTTGGGTTTAATTAATAATGACACAGTGGGTAGACTTCAAATAAATGCTTTACATTATAACTAGCAGTGGCTCCATATTAGTGTAGTGGATTGCACATTTGCTTAACAAGCGTAAGATTGCCTGATTCTGCCTGACTTGGGAGGAGACACAAATCCCTTTGTGTCAAGAAGAAAACCTGCCAAAGAAAACCTGCAGTGCTTCCTGTTGTGGTGATCCCACATGACTAAGGGAGCAGCCAAAAGTAGCTTTGTTTCTTATTTCATTATAAATTGTAACTGTCTTTTTTTTTATATTTGTTTGCTGACTATTGAACTCACCACCCATCATCTTGTTCTTGAGTTCCTCACCAATTCCATATTTTTGTTCCATGTCATTTTCATCACCCCTCCCTTTCTTTCCCACCTTTTCACGGTCCTCTTCTCCGTATCCTCAACAATGCCAACTCATGCGGTTTCACTTCCGCGCCACCCTCTTCCCTCTCCTACTCTCTTCTTTGTCTTTGCCCAATTCCAGCCTTGAAGGACGACCGTTTCCAGATGGTGCTCTTCACGCAACGGCTGGTTCGCATCACACTGACCAACGTTAGCGTGTCCGATGAGGGCGGATACTTCTGCCAGCTCTACACGGATTCCACGCACCACCAGGTGGCGACACTCTCAGTCTTGGTTCCCCCAGAGACACCCACAGTGGAGGTGAAGCAGGAGGCTGTGGAGGGCGGCGAGGCGGAACTCACCTGTGTGTCACCACGCAGCAAGCCGGCCGCCACCCTGCGATGGATGCGTAAAGGACGGGAGATAGCAGGTACATGGCTGACAGATGGACTGATGAATGCTCAAATGATTGTTTGAGATAAATGAGGGAGTTAATTGGGTAATAAAGGGCAGGTGAAGTAGAATGGTTGGGTGATATCACAGATTGAGTGCTGAATAAAAGAATGAGTGATTGATCGGTTGATTGGGGACTAGCAGATGGATGTGTTGATAGAAGCAGGTAAAAAAATAGGTGAATGATAAGTGAGCAGGGAAATGTGCATCTGGGCTGTGGGGCTGCCATGTTTTTTTCTCTCCAAACCACTTTCTACATTTTGATCCACTTTTTTTGTGCAATATTTATAGGCAACACTAAAGTTCCAACTGATTAACAGCACTTCTTTTGAGACTGGAACAGTAGTATTCCTTCTATTTCAAGTTAATTGAAGAAGTAAATCTGTGTTCATTAAATCAACATCAGCTAAATAATGTAACACTTTTGCCTCTCCGTGTCCACTACAGTGAACATCTTTTCATTCTGAAAACATATACATAGACTTTGTCCGTTCTCTCAAGCTAATCTCTCATGAAAATTAATTTCAGTTGAATTTATTTGCACGTAATCTGACAAGCACACTATTATATTAAACTGCCAGAAGCCTCGCGCACTCCTGATTTTCTTCTTTTCCCATGCTATCTCTTTTACAGCTTCGTGAAGACAGTTTTTAATTCAACATCTTCTGACTTTCCCTACTTCTTTGCTGCTGATAAATCTATGAGCCATCCATCAGTCAGATACCCTGATCTATCCTTCGTCTCTAACTCTCTGTCTCCTTTGGGTTCCCTCAGTTAAAGGAGCAGTTTGCTCAATAATACATCTGGGAAATATCTTTCCATGGCCCTTCAACCTATTTAACCCCTGAGAAATCATTTTTGTTTGTTTTTACACCCACCCATTTTTTTTTATTAATTTTCTGTTAAATCAGCATTTGTGTTTGATTTAAATTGCTCAAAAACTTTATTAGTTGACTGAGCAACAACAAAACAGCTCTTGGGGACTAAGTCATGCAAAGCATTTCTGACTGAGGCTCATTGTTATTATTTTTATTCGGTTTTATCTCCAGTTTTTAATAAATGCAGACGGTATTGTTCAAAAGTACAAACTGGTGTCAGATGTGTTTTGTATTGTTATTAATTCATTCATTTATCTGTAACTTCAGATAGCTCTGCACAGACCAGATTAAATAAAGCGCGATAATCTGTTGTCAGCAGCTTATTGGACATGCACCGAGCAGCGTTTTGCCCTTTTAAACTTCATGTCAGCTGTCATCTCTTTTACCTTCTATTTTTGTCTGACACCGGGTGTCTCTTTCATCCAGTCTCTTCTCTTTTTCTCTGTCAGAACGCACCTGTCACCGTCATTCTGTGTTTTTTCTCCATGTCCTTATGCTTAACTTCTTCACCTTCTTTTAAAGCAGTCTCTTTTTTCCTTTAAGTTTCACTGCTGACAAAGACGTGAGGCTCCTTGGCGTAGTTGTTGGCTACACAACACTTTAAGAGTCCAAGAGACAGACAGGGACTGTCCTTTTACCTCAGTTGTCTTATCTTGTTTCCTAATGCTTCTCTCTCCTCTCTTCTCTTCCCTTCTTTTCTCTCGCCTCTTCTCTTCCACCCATCTCTTTTGGCCCTGAGTTAAACGAACTGTGACACCAAAGGTTAGAAGCAGATCCCAACAGATATCAGAAGTACTCTTTAATTAAGACGCTATCTTCCCGCCGCACCCTTATTCTTGCTCATCTGCACACGCTAGCATCCTCTCAGGCCTCGATTAAGCTCACTTTCATTTTCTTGCCAGCAATAATTGAAAATTCAGTGCAATATAAGTATATTGTATTCTGCCTAAACAAGCACAAACTCCCAATACGTGACCATGTCAAGTCCCGTTAGTTTGCTGCCACTATTCCTCCTCCCGCCGTCTGTCTCTCCTCCTCCTCTCTTCTTGCATCTTTCTTCCACTCTGCATCTGCCTCGCGCTGTTATCATCCTCTTTCATGTCTGCCCCCACCACCCCACCCCTCTCACACACACACAGACACACACACACGCATCAATCATGCTTGTTTTGCTGCCCTCGTTCTCTCTCTGTGCGTCCCTCTCTCCTTTCCTTTTATTCTCTCACCCTGTTCCTTTGACGTCCTTCTCTCTCTCCATGTCTGGCTCAGTTAAAATCTCAATTGGGTTATGCATATTTTCTCTTTTATCCTTCTCTCTCCTCTATCTCTCTCTCTCTTTCTTTCGCTCGCACACAGACAAAACATTCAGTTGATTTACTATCGGAAAACAAACTGTGCTGCTGCTCATAATTGCCATGAAATATAGATGCAAATTGCTTTCTATTCTCTCTATCTCTTCTTTGCTCCCTCACCACTCATCCTCCCCTTTACAGGTACCTGGTGATGCTCTAAAAAGCTCATTCATCAATCCCTCACTTCTTACTCTCTTTCTGCTCAGTTTTTCTATCCCCTTTGGTTTCTCATCAAAAAAAAGAAAGCGAAATCCCTTCTTCTCCTCCATCTCGCCTTCTCCCTGCAGCTCACAGTCCCCTAACATAGGTGTGATGTCTCAGCAGGGAGAAAGTAAGAACAGGCATATTTTGGCTGCTAAAATGTTTCTTGACCACCTCACCGGTATTATTTACTTCCATTATTTCAATCCCCCCTGCTTCCCCTGCCTGTCTCCAGGTGTGGTATCCCTGCAGGACAATGGGAAGACATTCAGTGTGTCCAGCACCATCCGCATCCCGGTAGAAAGGAAAGACGATGGGGCAGCTCTGAGTTGTGAGGCATTCCACCCTGCACTTAATGGGCAGAAGAGGATTCGGCATTATCGCCTGGATGTCTATTGTAAGTCCCTTCTCTTCTTTTGTGTGTGTGTGTGTGTGTGTGTGCCTCCAAACAATTTCTATCCATCTTTCAGACAAATTAAGTAACATAATGTTCATTGCCAAATATTTCAAAACAAACATTATTTCATCTGTATTGCTGTCACTGAAATTGCTACTTCAGGCCTCTTCATTATAGTGTTTTACTTTAATGCCAGCAATAATTTTGTCAGGTTAGCAGCCTCATTTTTCAAACGGTGATATCTCATTTTAGAATGATCCTCTTTTATACACCGTCCAGGATTTTAACAGTGATATTCAGAACTGCCCTGTATGAGACCTGCACTCATTAAAACCTAATACATACAAATCTTGTCATGCAGGGAGCTGCCAGAGATAGGAACACGGCCAGGTTAGGCTCCTGGCCTGTTGTTTAAACAGCTAAACAACATCAAGTGAAAGAAATGTGGAGTATATTAGTATGTGAAACAATCCCTGCCCTACGTTGACTTTGTCTTTTTGTTGCTGGTGTCTTTGCACAAGTTTGTGTGCACTAAATTGTAATGTCCTCTTAGAGGAGGCAAAGCGGGAAAACTACTGAAAGAGATAACTCCCTGGGTTTTTGTATTATATATTTTATGCCACACTAAATTGTCAGCATTTGTTTGGGGGTTTTTTTTGGTTCTTTTTGAAGTCTGTTTCAGTAGAATCAGTGTATAAAATGAGAAAATCAGATGTAAGCTTGTCAAGTTTTTGATGTTTGTTTTTGATGTGAGGAGGAACAAATATTTGCTTTCAGCTCAGTGTTTTGATTTGAAGATATTAATTTGTACTACTGTGTTTGCATGCTGCCTAAGTGAAGCCAAAAACTGAAATGGACTGGAAGATTAAAATTTAGAAAAAAAGAAGGCACTTTTTGGAAAATACAGGGAAATGCGTCTCAGTAACAAAATCCAGAAGTGACAGAGACTAATCAAAAGCAGCGTGCTAGCAGGACCGAAACAAGGGACACTCAAATATACAGGATGTGGTTCTGTTAACCTAACCACCGGAGCTGATTGCAGCCACTCAGGCAAAAGACAATGCTTCTGATCCCACCAGAGTACACTTTGGAAAAATTCCCAAAATTACTCTCCCCTCAGAATTTCTACTTTTTCATGGAAGTCACGTCAAGCAGCGCAGAGCAGATGAGGAGGGCAGGAAGTTAGACATGGGGACGGCATAGAGAATCTGGTCAGTTTTCAGAATATAAGAACCCATGCAGACTAAACGCTCCATTTCTGAAATGCTACTGGTGCGCCTTGAAGTCTTGTGATAATGGAGCAAAAGTGTGTCAGAGGCAAGACATCAAAGACATGTACCACATGTATTTCAGGGGTCAGGAAAAGGGAACAACAACATAACAAAGTCTGTGGGGAAAACGCACAAGCTATACACACCAGGGAAAAGGCTAATAAGACAGGTGACAAGACACAGAAAATACTACACAGGGACAGAACAAAACAAAAAACATGTTCCAGCACAGAAATCGTGGCACATTTTTATTTTATTTTTTTTAATTATTTTTTTTAGAAAAACAAAGATTGTGCAAAGTTCATTTTGTTTAGTTTTTTCATGTGGATCCCTATTTCCTTCCATACTGGAATTGTCTTGTGGGCAGCAATTGATAAAAGGCATTATTATAGCAGATAAACTGTGATGAGAATACAAGATAAAAGTGCATACAGTGTGGTCTCTCTTCTCCCCCAATATTAATCTGATGAATTTCAGCAGTCAACCATATTCAGTAACTCCATTAGTTCTATCTTCACTGTTCCTGACAGCTTGATGTGATTGCTTGATCCAACAATATATCATTTTGAATAGTCAAACATTTCCCAGGCATATGTAAATATTTATAGATGTGGATGATTCATATTTGGCGAATATGTTTACATCGGCCTTGTGAGTTCAATTAATTTGCCACTTCTATATTAATGTTTGTTGATAGATCAGACTGGTGAGCTATCAACAAACATTAACATCTCTGCCTGGATGCTCCTCCAGCCAGAAAACTGGCAATAATGACCAACCGCGGGTGTGGATTTGGCTCCTGATTGTTCTGTTACTGAAGCAAGTGCACTACAGCAGCTGCTGGAGCGGTGGGCTGCTTATGATAACCGGTGTCTAAACCATAGGATTGTCGCACGGTTGCCTTGGAAACAGATGTCAAAGACAATTTTCCTTCCATGTTCTAACTTTTCCCTTTCTGTTACCTGTCTTTTGTTTCGGATTCTTTTTTTCTTTCTTGATTTTTTTTCCTGTTCCTGTCTGATTCTTGCATCATTCGGATCGAGAAATGTTTTTTCTGTTTTTTTCTCTGAAATGCTTACTCATGTCACCCTCCTCCTTTCTGCTTTTCTACAGTTGCACCTACAGTTCGAATTGTTCCTCCTGCTGGCATTTTGCGAGAGGGCGACTCGCTCACCCTCACCTGCTCTGTCACTGGGAATCCTCTGTAAGTCTATTTGTATATGTATGTGTGGTAAACAGCTTGGCATTGGTGTGCTTTACATTAAGAATGTGCTGCTTTTGTCTTGCTTTCCACATTATTTACCAGGACACATTACGAAGATAACACATTCATGACAAATGAATTTAGCTTTACTTTTCACAAGATATGTAAAAGTTCTGTTTGCCATCTGGTTTCAGGCGCTACTTGTGAAAGTGTTGCAGGCTGTCATAAGAGAGAGATTTTTCCATAATTTTTAAAATGAATTCCAGATGAAGTAATCATAAATTATAAATTGTTTGCCTCGACAAAGCAAAGGGTTTTGACAAATTTGTTTAAGGGTACGCAAACATCGTTTGACTGACAAGGGCGTGCAGGAGTTTGCAGAGTTCAGTATCAATCCTTACAAATAGAAAATTTAGCAAAATTGAATCGTGTCTAACACAGTTTTGTGGAATTGTTTTGAGCTGCTGCTACAAGAATGACATTTCATTTCTAATATTGCTAAAGATTTGTAAGGCTTGACTTTATCTCTGCCAATCTGTTAGCAGAACTCTGTTTTACACATTTACCCAGACCATTAATTATAGATCATAATTAAATCCCACCAGCTAAATATAGAACGAGCTGGAATTGAATAACAAGAAACCCTAAAGAACTGCAAAAGTGCTGAAGTTACTGCGCCCCAGTAACACTAGAGTTAAATGTATTTGTTTGTTTACTGGTTTTCTTTTAATATGTTTCAAAGAACAAAAATATGTGAAAAAATCTATCAGAGTAAACTTAAATTTTGATTTGTTGAAGGTTCAGAGAAAGTGTTAGCTGTCAACAATGTCAACAATGAAGTGATAAGGGGTGCTACCAAAACCTTTTTGCCATTTATGGGCTATAGAGGTAAATTGGGTGCAGTAGGTGATCTGTGACTATCCAACAGAGAGCGTCTCTGAAATATATTACTGTTTATTTTCCAAGTAATTACTATCCACTTTCGTTTAAAGAAAAATCTCCTTCTTAATTGCTATTGTGGAAACATCCTTGAATAACTTCTACCTGCTCCAGTGGAGCTTTTCACAACAGAAAACAGGTTTTCCTGGGCAGCTCCCAAATGTGTGAGTATAAAGCAATTATCACAGAAGGGAGAACATGTGTGCTTAACCAACATTACTGGTTCTAAAGGAAGAAGAAAATCAGCGAGACCTTGGGCACTCTTAACCAGAAAGCTACAACAGATTCATTGTTTTTGTCTAATACTTTTTTCACATTCGTCTCTTTCTATATAATTTCTCACTGTGATCCTTCATTTCCAGGATTCTACTTCAGAAACTGAGTGCAATTATCAAGTACTTTTAATTTCAGCCATCTTTTTTGTGTCTGTGAAATTACTATATTGCATAGACTTATCTTTGTATTTGTTGTACGTTCTTGGTACTGTGCTCAGAAATCTAAATATCAATACTTATTATTGAAAATATTGGGAAATGGACTTGAAATATGAGCTGTAAGCCATATTTATCTTCTATTACACGTGTAAATGTACAATATTAAACCACGTAATATATTTCTTGTTATGTAAGGACACGTGAACGTAGCAGTGTTCTTCTGACTTTGATGAAAAGCAGAAGAGTGGTTTCACCCGACATTTACCGTTTGACAGATGGATAAAAACCTGATCCATATTTTATTGCATGAAGGACAAAGAGAAGAGGCGCTTTAGACTATGTCTGATAGGATATTGGAAGTGTGTAAGGGGATACAAAAAAATTCTGTCTAAATGTGGACATGGTATGCACTGTGTGTGAGGTTACCCAAACCCAATCAGCAGTCAACAATTTTAAGATCCGACCTTGAAATGAAGCCTTTTTCTAGAGTGTTGGCAGCCCTTTGGGCACTTTCTAGAAGGGTATTGGGGCCTAAGCTCTTAAACCCTCCCCTAGATTGTCTGTCTGTCTGTGGGCATTGGGTCTGCTAAAGCTCCCTAGTAAAGCCCATTGCAGCTAAAGTGTGTGCATGTGTGTTTTTGTGTGTGTCAGTGTGATGAATTTAGTGAAATCCCACAGTTAGGACTGGCTGAGAAGTGTATTGGCTATAGCCCCACTAAAGCTTTGTAACGGCTGGTTGGGGACACTGTGTATGCGTGTGTGTATGTGACAGTGAGGGATGGGACTTCAGGCAGCACTGGACTATGACCCTCATCTCATGCTGGACTGCACACCCATAGACACACACACAGTCACACACACATTACAGTACCCTTGTCACCCTTGCGCTTGCTCCCTGGCCCTGTTAACTGCCTGTTAAGCATTAATTACTAATTATATGTCACTTCCTTGTGGCGAAGGGTACACTCACTGTCTGTCTGTTACTAGGCGGGGAGATTAAGGCAGACAATGTCTTTTCATTTAGCTTGATAGCCTGATTATTTGTGTGTTATCTTTGTAAGGGATTACTCAGAGTAAGAGTGCAAGTTTGCTGTTGCAAGAGAGGAAAAACTGGAGATTTTGTTTTAAAACATCAGTGTGGAAAGGGAGAAACTGTGTATATGCATCTATGCTGAACCAAGAAGGTGGTTTAATTAGACTTCCTGAGGGATTAGATCCCAGATGAGTCAGGATTGTAATCTGGCCAGGGTGGCAAGAGCCATGAAACCCTGCCAGACACACACACACACAAAGATTTGGGGGTCTGTAATCCTTGTACCTCCCATCTGCTCTGCCTTCCCAGCCTCGTGACCAATGCATTTTGTCTGCCTGCTTCTGCACTTCAACTCCTACTACACATTTTTTCCCTCACTCTACCTGTAATACATTCTTCTTGTTTTCTTTCCTACTCTTAACACCTGACAACCCTTTACTCTGTCATCTGCTCCCTTGTCACTCTTACCCAGTTCTTTCAAGCACTCGCTGCCCTCTAACCACATATCTCATGATTATTTATCGGGATGCATCCCTCGCTTGCCACGATTTCTCCTCCAAGACCCTTCTTTCATTCTCTTGTCAACCTCACCCTATGGGCTTCTTTACCCTCCGTCTTCACCTCTTTTTTTTATCATGCCACCACTTCTGGTAGTGCCAAAGTCAATCTGATACTGACTTCCTTTGCTTCTAAAATTATTTAGCTCTTCAGGCTTTATTAAATATCTTTCAGACTATCCGTATTGTATCCATTGCATTGTTATGCGAGGTACTTGCTGACAGTGTTAAGCAATGTCCTTGGAAATATTTGATTCAATAACCCATATTTTTATCCCGTGAATTTAATAACAGCATGACTACAATGATTATTAAAGAAGTTATAAATTACATTACTTATTAACTAACTACCATTTCTGTCAAAAGTGCCTCTGAGCTGATCTAAATCTTGAGCAGCCTTATATCCTGTCTTCTTTATTTGACAAGCATAGAAGCATAAAGTAATTATACAATAAAGTTATTTTTATTTGGACAAACAACAAGTTACATGTTAGAGATACAGTGGCCACTAACAGCTAACTAAGGCCAGTCTTTTACCTCGTTCTTCTACTATCAAGGTAAAACCTAAGGGTTAGTCGTCTCTTCAGAAAACATGAACTAAAGTGTGTGATTACTGCATGTAAGCTTATCTTGAGATATCTTTTTTCCACAAGACATCTCTTTTTTCAAACAATACAGCTTGCTTTGTCATTTTGAAACCACATACCAGCAGAGATGCAGAGCAATGATCAGGGAATGCAGGTAGAACGTTTCTGAACTGATAAAAGACATGCAGCTACTCAAAACGTGTATGTCACGGGGACAGCAAGTAGACAAGCCGAGGTCTCGTTCTCCCCAGCCACCTCGTCCAGTTCATCAGGGGAAACACAGGGGCATTCACAGGCTAGAGTGTCCTGGGTCTACCCTAGGGTCTTGAAACACCCCACCTAGGAGGCCCCAGGAGGCATCCTAGTAAGATCACTGAACCACCTCAGCTGGTTCCTTTCAATGTGGAGGAGAGAGGTCTACCCTCAGCCCCCCTCAAATGACTAACCTCCTCATGACATCTCTAAGGCAGAACCCAAACCTCATTCAATGGAAGCTCATTTCTTCCACACATATCTGCAATATCATGCTTTTGGTCACAATACAGAGCTTGTGGCCATAGGTGAGGGTAGATTGAGAGCTTCACTTTAGCACTCAGGTCTCTACCAAACTCCAATCATGATAGCAAATACCACTGCTTGTTGTAGGTATAATAACAAACTGCAAAAATTAGACATCTAAAGCTAAAACCTATAATATTTAAGTTAGAAGATTCCAGCATTCTGGTCAGTTAGGGCATTTGTAGTACATGTATGAATTTCCTTTGGGCAGTCCAGTTTCCTGGGCCAGAGACATGTATGTCAGGTTAATTGGTGACTCTTAAATGTCCATATATGTGAAGATGCTAAGGAATCAGGGTTCCGCCCTCTCCTTAAACTATCAACAGTCTTTGACAGCACTGATTATGTCATTTTACTGACAGATTATGGAACTGGGTGGTACTCAAATGGTTCTCATCAAACGTATCTAACTAGCACTTCAGAACTGCATGTCCTCAACAGGACCACTCATGTGGGTCCCCCGGGGCTCAGTGCTTGGTCCAATTCTGTTTTCTTTATATATGTTAGCCCTGGGTCATCTCCTACCATTGCTATCGCGGTTGACTTTTGATAACTGATTGAAGGTTTCATATTTCTTACAGGCCCAGAAACACTCAGTGGTCCAAGATTAATGACACCTTACCTGAGAGGGCAGAGATTTCTGGCACTACTCTTCAGATTTCCCGTCTTAGCCAATCACACAACGGGACATACCTGTGCCAGGCCCAGAACGACTATGGTCGTGCTGCTGATCATTACACGCTGTTGGTATATGGTGAGTAAAGATCACTAACAGTGAATTTGCTGTCCATTTTCTTAGTTTTAAGACAAGTGCTTGCAAAGTTTGCTCCAGTGGTTCTTTTTATGTCCCTTAAGTTTTAGTACCTGAGGCTGTAGTTAACGGTCCTGAATAATTTTATGTTCAGTGGTTGCTTTGTTAAGCTTCTTATTTCTTTTCTTATTCTTTGATAATATTTTAGAGAAGTCTTTTAAATTGTATTGATTCTTTTATCTTCCCTGAGTATTTGGAGTCTGGCTATACTGTCAGTGGGTAACAAACCCACTACAGCATGATGCTTGTCTCATTTTTCTTTCAGCTTTATTTGTTTTTTTGATTCGGACACAGCAGGAAACCTTTGCTAAGCCTGCTGTGCAATTGATTTCACAGTGCTATTGATTCCACGAGGAGACTAGCATGCACAGATACTAGTCACCAACATTATTATTCTGGCTATCGCTTGTAAAGAAGCAGCTTATTATCTCTACTGTGACCCAATCTTCTCCTCAAGGAATTCAAAATAACTTATCTTCAAGTGCAATAGCTAAAGATACAAGATATTTTGACAACTAATGAATTTCACAGTGCGTAATGACACGGACAAGACAAGGACAGAAGTTGAAACACAGTGTGCAGTGAAAAACCTGTTGGAATTCTTTTCTTGTTGCATGAACAGAGGTTTTAGAGGGGAGGAAGATGCTGGTAAAATGGCTTTGTTATCACGATCTGCAAATAAATTCACTGGTGCTACATTCCCAAAGTGTATGTAGTAACCTGTTCTAGTAAGCAAGCTCACAATACCCGTCTATAGTCTTACAATGGCCCCCAGTAGATTTTAGACTTTGTTTTAAGCACTAAATGGAGAAGATCCAGATTGTTTATCTCAGCTGCTTCTCTAACACACTGCTGAGATGTATACTACTAGGAAGTTCAACAAAGCCAGGCTGGCTTAACAAAACCCCAAATCGCAGTTGGAGCTGGTATCACAACAGCGCGATGGGCATTTCACGCGTCACAAGAGTCCACTTCCACACAACGTGATCTTTGAGAATGCCTCCTACTAGATATTATAAGGTGATGATGATAAAACAGTGATATAAATCTATAAACAATATAAAAAAATCTAACAGTCAATCGCAACACTGTCACAAATAAAACAAGAGATTAATGCTGCAGAAAAATCAATAAGCTTGGAATTAAGTGCGCAGAGTGAAAAAACAAAGAGCAAGTTAATTATTTTATCGCCACGTGTGCTTTCAATGTTGCTGTCTGTTTCTAACGTGACAGCCACGCTTTAGAGCTCAAGAAAATATAAACTGGATGCAATAAAATATTAAAGGTTACCATTCCACAGCCTAATAATGGAGATGTGGAAATTGCTTTGGTTTATCGACAGATCAAAGTGGAATTCATTCTATTGATGTGTTTTCTGTGTTCTGGTAGCTGCAGTTTCATCAGTGTAAAACAGACTTAACAGTACATTAGAATCAAGTATACAAACATTTATACATTTATTCATACCAACTGAATATATGCACATTCGAGCGACAAAGCGATGCGGCACCTGGGTTGCTGTAACTTTACAGCAGGGCTTCATGTATGATGTTAGTAAGGCGTGGCTTAAGAACTTGCACATATGAAAAAAAGGGAGAATCTATGTTGCACTTAAAACATGCTGTATATATAAGAATCAGTGTGAAAACGTCTCTTTTCACAGATTTTAAACCCAAACTCTGATTTTAAACTCAACACAGCTCACTTACCAGTTAGCGCTGTTAGCATTCTGTGATTGCAGGTTCAGAGTTTCTTAGCTATTGCACACAAGATTGAAGACTGTGGAGTGCGATGTGACCCCTGTGTCCAAAGCAAATGTCTCCCAAGTGAGACAAATGAAGAGACTTTGACTTTGATAAGCCTACATACTACATACTAAAACCATGAAATTAAGATGTTATATTTTTTTTAAACTGGAACTCTTTTAAAAAATCAGCTAAAGACTTATTTGTTTATGTAGCGTTTCTGTTTTATTCGATCTTATTGATAATGCCTGCTTTAATTATCAGCTTTTGTTTCTTCTGTTTTATTCTGTGTTTTTGTTGCTCTTTACTATATTTAAAACTTCTGTTATTTTTTGTGATTATTTCTAGTTTTTATGTAATTCTATTTTGTTTTACAGCACTTTGTAACTCTGTCTCTGAAAAGTAATTTATAAAAAACATATTTGTTACTAATCCACTTACTTGCTATGCTAGTCCTTATTTTCAGTAATAAGGACTGTGCGTGTGCGTGTGTGTATGTATATATATATATATATATATACACATACATATATCACATTACACTGTTAGATGTTCAGCACGGCCAAATTTCCAGATAATGAGGTAAGCATAAGTCCAATTAATCCCTTTGAGCTGAAACCTCAGGCATCAGATTGCTCTAAATGTTTGGTTTCAGCTACTTGTGGCTCTGTATCATATCAGTGAGAGCTGATATCCTTATTAGGGTCATTTGTAACCACAGCTCTGAGCGAAAGCACATCACTTTCCTACCTCTGTTTGTGAGGGGCAGCTGATCAAATGAAAGGGTGACTTGAAGGGAGGGTGGCGAAGAGGAATTAAAACAGCTTCACCAAGGCTCAAAATAAATAAGCATATTTTTTTTACATGTGTAAATGTTGCTAGCAGAGTTCAATCATACAACTGTGGAAATGAACACAGCAGTTATCCCTTATTAATAAAAGGCGATGCTAGCGATGCCGCTTGCAACATCACATGAATATCTCGCACCACTTCTTTTCAGGAAATATGACAAATTGGCTAAACTTTCTCTCTGGCTTAGAAGTACATTTGAAAAGAATATGTTTAAAGTTGTGTGATCCAAGAGAGTAAGAACTCTGTAAAACTTGCAATCAAATAAGGACAAAACAAGA
Source organism: Mchenga conophoros (assembly GCF_057382185.1). NCBI lineage: Eukaryota > Metazoa > Chordata > Actinopteri > Cichliformes > Cichlidae > Mchenga > Mchenga conophoros. The sequence goes on from NC_140536.1 coordinate 22,728,642, forward strand.
TTTGTGAAATTTTAACAAGACTGCAGCAGTAGGGCTGAATTGTAAAGCAAGCTCGTCATTAGCGGCTTATATGGATTCATATCCAATGCATTTGTGGTTTGACCTAATTACGTGCACACCACTGTCACTCAGTAGGTTTGCCCTTTTGATCTAACCCCCCACTCCCCCACTGGCAGCTCCTGTCATGTCATTCTAGCACCTGGTTTGAAGATCAGAAGCAGTGGGAAGAATGAAGGGGGCTGAGACATCATATCTTATGTAACATTCTTAGGTTGCTTTTAGTTAGCGCACCCTCGTCTATCTATCTTTCTCACTGTTGCACTAGCCATCGCTTTCTTTTCCACACCGAGTGCACTTTTGTACAATAATCAGATGACACACGTAATGGCAGCTTTCCACAGACATCACGGGTGGCAACACTGGCAAGATGAAAGATGACATCACCACCAGCTCTCCTTTCTCTCGCACTTATTCTTTCTTTCGTTCTCTCTGTTTCTCTATTCAAAAAGGTTAGACATGTCGAGCTTTGATGTGTGTTGCCACCACTGTAGAAAATGTTCTGTCTTTTTCCACTTCACCATTTCCTTAGCAGTCGTCTCCATTTATTTTCCTCTGTGGCATTTTTTCCTCAAATTTCATCATTTATCTTCTTTATTTAATGTCGTTGCTCTGTGCTGCTTGTTAATTTGACATATCGCTCTTTTTTTTCTTATCCTTTCGTTTTGTGAATAAAATGATACTTTCAGATCAAGGAATCTGGCCTCAATAAAAATCCATAAAAGACAGGAAATCCTCATAAACAACATAAGCCTAGCTTCAGCTCCTTTGTGCTGCACCATAGATTTTCAGCAATCAGCTTCTTAAGTCCTCTCGGTGTGCCCCGTATCAGTGGTAGGTTGCTGTACTTCAAAAAAAAAAAAAAATGTAGTCACCCACTGGGCAGATTGTTTTAAACCTTATCTCAAAGAGCTCAGAGTTGTTGATGCAACCATCATATTAATCTGTAGGCAACTGAAAGTCGCACTTGATTTTCCCGAATGTCACAACTAATAATCCAGCTAATATGGTGAAAATTATTTCTTGAGAAATGTCAAACGTATCCATTGAATTCAAGCTCTAATGTTTTCGGTAATATGTGTGTCTTTGTAAATGCCGCAGAACTTAAATGCACGCTTTACTATACATTTGTATTGATGTAAATAAGCCACCAAGGATGATTTAACATAGTGCTGGTGACATGCTAGCTTCTGAAAACTAAATGAAAGTCGCCAATCACTAATAAAATTGATGGGATTTAATGCTATAAAACACAAGATGAATCATAACTCCAACATTTTACGCAGCATGTGCTTTCTTTCATTCCAGCACCCACATTGTTTAAGTAGGTGTCATCATCTGTTTCTTTCATTCAAATAATGATTAACTTATTTTGTAGCGAGGATCTTCACTTCTTCCCAAAGCATTATGCAGATCAAAAGAAATGCAGTTTTACTGGTGTATTGATGTAGTCGCATGCTTTACCTTTTCAATCTCTCTGAGGTTATTTTCTTTTTTCTGTTTGAAACACTCTTGTTATTCACCTTTTCCCATTATAACTTGCTGTATTCTGTTCCTCAATGTCATTTTTTCCTTGTGCTTTCAACTGTTCTCACCTTTTTAGCACTTCCTGTCCACTTCCTTTTCCTGTCCCTGCTCTTCAAACACCATCACTATTTCTCACTTGGCCACCGGTCTGCCCCTTATTCTAGGTTCAGCTGCAGTTCAGTCTCTTTACCGAAGAAGGCCTTGCTCTCTGAGAAGGCGACACGGAGCAAACTGGGTGTAAAGTAGTGAGAAGTTGGATTGGGGGAACGGGGGTAGGGGGGTGTGATGGAGAAATGAATAGGGGGAGATGAAGGACGATGGAGGTTGAATGCAGGTTAACATTCAGTACCACGGCTTGTCAAATACACGAAATGTCAGTTTAGCTGGCTCCCAGCCTTCCCACAGGGAATCCCTGGGTGCACTGGAGGAGGAAATGCAGGCAAAGAGGGGATGATGGAAGATGTGTGTTATAAGGTATGAGTCAGCAGAAATGAAACCATTCTGTTACAGGTGCAAAGAAACTTGTTCATCTCTATGTCTCATTTTGTGTCAACCGTCCCTCTGCGAGAATTACCTGCCATCAGGGTCTGCAGCCTGAGCTTAAACTCAGGCAAAAGGGCTTCAGATTTGTCGCAGGTGCTTTAAGTGCTGTCACTTTACAAAGAGAGGCAGGTTTAATGCTAGCCAAGGAGAATCGTGAGTGAGAGGTGGGAAACTCTCCAAGGGCCTTGGTTGTGCAAAGACATGATGCATTGAAGCTGAGCTTTATTGGACGAGTCACACATTCCTACCGCATATTACTCTGTGTGTGTTATTGAATTTTTATTCCTGTATACATGCATGTTTATGATTTAAGAGCGAGGTTTCTCAGAGTGCCCGGGGACCAATCAGAGGGCTAGGTAGCATTATATGGGCTGCACATTCATTCCTCCACAGTTTATGGCTATTTTCACACATGGTCTTCATCTCTGACCTTATATAGATATTACCCAAAATAGGTGTGAGCACAGATGTACTAAATCACAGTTCATGTGAGTCCACAGTGATCAAGGAAGCACCTTACCCAAGACAAACTGAGTATTTCAAGTATTAGAGCTAATGTTGCTTGTGGGTGCTTTTAACTCTTTTATTCTAGTGTTCATAACACACAAACACGTTTCTGTCTTCCTAATAGGACAGAGGGTGCTGGTTTGAAAGCTAGAAACCAGCACAAAAACGATTTACTGAAATTAAATGAAGAAATTAATCACCAACATAAACCACTATCCTCTAAACAGACACATTAAAACGTTAACTACCCGTGTGTGATGTCTGCATTTTTCTGTTATGGCTCTTAATTCATGCTGATTTCCTTAATTGACACACTTTAAGAAGCCTTGATTTAGAGAGAGTGAGATATTTCCTGTTGCTGTGCATGTAGGTGTGTGAACAAATTAAAACAATGAAATTAACTTTCTGCAGCATTCAGGAGGCCACTATTGATGTAAATGTGAGAAATTTCGAAAGAATGAGAAAGCAAAGGCACACGCACACAAACACACAGTCTCGGAGCGAGTATCTGTAAAATCCTAAAAGGATGTGGCCTCTGTTGGGTGTTTCATCTCTGTGCCACCATTGTTAAGTAGAAATTGGATTTTTTTTTTTTATGTGTATGCGCAAAGATGCATGAGCATGTGAGTGCCTGTGACGGGGAGGAGAATGTTGTTGATTGTCTGGTGAAAGCCCAAAGGGCTTCCTTATGTAATTGAACTTAGTTGCTGCACTCAGATGAATCGCCAAGCCAATAAAACCTATTAGAATTGAATTGCATGAGAGAGTGTGCAAGATGGAGAGAGAGAGAAATGTCTCTCTCCATCTTGGGGAAATAAGTATTATAGTTTTCATATACTTAACACATGTGCATGCACGTGTATGCATGTGAGGGTGCTCGTTTCTGTGAAATACAGAAAGAAGCGAACAGTGGGAAGAATGCAAACTGGAAACTGATTTACAGAAAGTTGCATGGAAAGCAAAGCAAGGGACAAAAAGATGAAAGGGTGGGTACACGGTGAGATAGAGAAGGATATTAGGTGACCAGGGATTAGTCTGTCTCCTCGACTGTTGTAATGAGCCGTCAGGGTAATTGGAATGAAAAAAAAAACAGACCTCCACTTAATGAAGAGAGACTTTCAAAAAAAATAGAATGAGAAGGAAAGTGTAAAAAGGTTAGAGGCAGGGGGCCGAAGAAGCTAGACTGAGATAAAGCCGAGTCGTTTTAGTTTTAAAAAAGAAAAGCTTCAGTGCTATTTTCTTTCACTTGTGACAATGCACCTGACATCCAAGTAAATTTTCTATGAGTTTTCAGGTAATCAGTGTCGACCTTTATGGTCACAGTAGTGGACCTTCGACCAATGTCTAAGCACTCAGTGCGCTAAAAGATAACTGGCTAGACAAGCAGTGCTTTGGGCTAAGCCCTTAAAATAAAGAACACTGAACATGAAAGAATAACAGGGCTCATCCAAAATGGTGGTACCGTATCCTCAGGCGCACTACTGTGAGACTGAGATACGAGGAGAAACGTCATTATCGCAAGTGCCGCCTCATCCATCCCTCGAAATAACATGGGCTGTGTGCCTGATTGGCAGGCGTATAGTGTTAATGAATAACAATATGATGTGGGGGAAAAAGGACGCTATCGGCCAAGAGAACGACAGCTGTATGGCATTCTCCTTAATTAAGTTGAAGAGAGGCAGTGAGGGAACGCAGTCACAGAGGAATGAAACCAGAGAGCCAGCTGAGGCAGCCAAATGAAGGGAAGTGGAGAAGTGGACAAAATGGGTTGGGGAGCGAGGGTGAGGGAAAAAAAGAGTTTTGTTGATAAAGAAAGAAGAAAAGATGAGTGAGACTGAAAAAAATAAGAAAAAAGTTTAAAATAGTGAGCGGGGAACATTTATTTTTTCATGATAGTCAAAAGAAATTAATCAGCGACCAGTTAATTGGTGCAGTGACCTCAGCAATTAATCTTCCGCTCTTAGGCTCAAATGAAATCTACATGCATCCACACACACATACAAAAGCATATAACATACAGCAACTCATACACTAAAGAGAGATTTAAGTAAATTCTATTTTCTATCAAATTCGATTTGTTCCACTCTCCATTTTACTTTATTTTTCCCGCAGATAACTCTTCATCTTTTGCACAAAATACATTATGCATCATGTAAGTCACGAACACAAGAGAACACCAAGGCTAGTCTTGAAGAAAGGGAAAAAAGGCAGTAGTGGGGGAGGTATTGTGCTGACATAAGAGGAGTGCAAAAAGAGATTGATGATCTCAGGGCCGGTGGGAGAAAGAGAGAAGAGACAGAGGAATACTTACCAATAAATTACTCCTGAACAGAAAGGGCAGCTTGTGTGCATGTGTGTGTGCAATTAGGCATTTGTGTATAAGGACATGTACACTGAGTATGCGTGTTTTCATGCACAAGTGCATTTTCCTCTATTACAAAATAACTTCAGTGTGTGTGTGTGTGTGTGTGTGTGTGTGTGTGTGTGTGTGTGTGTGTGTGTGTGTGTGTGTGTGTGTGTGTGTGTGTGTGTGTGTGTGTGCCCTACACTGAGCACATAGACTTCCTTGCATGTTGCAGTTTTATATAAATTGTCTGATGAAGTGGCGTATTATTCATTCTGAAAGTGCTGATGCACACACACTCACGCCACCATCTCCCTTTTAGTTCTTGTCAGCCATTATTTTTTATCTTTAACAGCACTGAACTTGTCTTTTTCTACCTCTCTACCTACCATTGTGTCTTAGCCATTGATTTGGAGAATGTGTCAAGATCCAAGCTATTGTTCAGCATTGAATGAGACATTCCCTGCATGGCACTGTTCTATTGGGAATGCATCTGTCACAGACAATGTCTCTGTCTCTCCTGCCATTGTACCATAGAAAATGTGTCAGTGATAGAGAATGTGTTCCTATATATTCCAATTGCTTCACAGATGAATGCCAGTCTGCCAGGTGTAATTCTCATCAGCTGCCACTTTAAAGCATGTTTTTCACATCATGAGCATCTTTAACCTCCTTAGCTGGTATATAACCTGCCAAAGAACATTGGTAATGTGTTTGTTTATCACTTTTCATGGGTCAGAATATATTTCTTCTTGAAATCTGCATACATTTTGGGGGAAAATGATTACTAATGTTGATATTTTAGTGTTTGAAACAACTGCAGCCACAGAAACGAAAGAAGCATGTGTCATGTTTTACATCCAGTACTAACTTTACTACAAAACACCTTTTAAAATGTCCCTCTGTGTTGTATTTGTATGTCTGTGTTTATCCCATTCCCTGTCTGCCTGTAGATAATGTGTCTGTCACTACCATGGTCCCTTCCACTCCTACTCCTACCACCCCACCAATCACCTCCCATTCTACCACCCCAACCCTCCTACCACCCACCTTGGCCCTGGATCCAGAAGGTAACACACATGCATATCTTTCTTTTCTGGCTTTGCTGCACCCCAATGGGAAAACAGATAACTATGACCTGCAAGGAAGAGATCACATCTGGGTTAGCCTAATTCTTTTCTCCAAAATGACTATACTTAAGTTTAGGGTTTTTTTTTCTAGCTTACCTTTTAAAATTTATTATGGATTTACTACAGAAAATTTTTTGTATTTTTAAACATGGAGCCAAAGAACAGTATAATTAGTAGACTATAATCCCTTTGAGCAGTTGTCCACATCAAAGTAGCAGTACTTGTTGTTGCCACTGAAAGCCTCATGCTTTCTATACATTCTATCTCTTTCATTGTGGCCATTACTAAGGTGTTCAAGTGGATTGTCATTTAATTGCAGGATTTCAGCCCTATTCATTGTCCCTCCACATTTCCCATGGCACTGTGATGCAGTGCTACATGGATTACACTGAAGACTTTTCACAGTTACGGGTTACCATTCTTTTTGTCCCATAATTTAAGCTAAACTGCCAAAAAAAAAATATATATATATACACACACACACACACACACACACACACACACACACACACACACACACATTATAAATATATATAAAATGTATTCACAAATGTAGATAGAAGACAGAGTGCCTAATCTCTCTTGGGTTTCTCCCTAGTCGTTCTTGTGACCCAGCTCTTGCAGGTCATAGTCGCTGCATCTCTCGCCCTGTCATTTCCTTCTCTCCAATGGTGTCCTCCACCGCCCTACCTATACTCCACCTCCCTCCACTCACACATGCAGTCGCACACACTGTACTGCTGCAACCTTCCTTTGCCCTGCATCCACATGAGCGACCCGCCTGCAGACGCTTGGGTATGCACCATGCGCAACCATCTATTCTCTCTTCTCTCATCACTAGCTCTTTGATGCTCCCCCCGACATGCGCTCATTGCCCAGTCAGCATTTTTACACGTGTGTGTGTGTGTGTGTGTGTGTGTGTGTGTGTGTGTGTGTGTGTGTGGCCTAAGCAGGATTCCATGGTGCTGTTTTTTTTACCGTTAATGAATCTGCATTAACAGTTAGCAACACACCTAGTTTTAAGCTGACTAATGTTAGCCTATGGCAGGATCAGAAGGTGCTACACAAACCTTTATCTGCTTATACACACACAGACTCACAAATGTACATCAAAAGAGAGAAGGAGAGCATGAAAGTAGAAAAGATCAGGGATCCAGGTGTTTGTAATCATATTTGCTCAGATGAGTGTTACGCTGCAGCTATAAGCATGGTTGCTGTGTGCATATTTATAACTGCACACTCTCATTCAGTACGCCGTATCTTTTTTCGTCTACAGAATCTAATTATCTCATTCACTCACAAAAGCACATGCTCACTGTTTTCGTCCTGCTTTCCACACCTTCAGCTCCTCTCTGTCTGCTCTCTGTTTTTTTTAAAAGGAAAGATGAAGCAAAGAGAACAGGAGCATTCTTCTTGTTCTGCTGTTGCCTCTGTCACTATCCGTGACAGGTAGAGGTTGTTCACCTGCTGGGCATGTGTGGAGATGTCATAAAGGGTCTTAAGAAAGTTTCTATTTGGACAGTTTTGTGGATGTTTATTCAATGTGGTGTATCATAAGGACTCCTTAGGGAAACAACTATTTTTTTTAGTCAGTCATTTCCCGTGGTGCTTTGGGCCACTGAGGATTAACAACATATTTTTGGAGATAAAGACAGATCTCTTGAGTATACCTGTTTTTTCTTTTGTTTTGCTTTTCTTTGGCTCCTAAGAAATATTCCTTATTCTCACTGTGTGTCCTCAAATAACTAATATTCATTTAAGTAATAAATATAGATGCAAGTCTTTTGTCATCCACAAAACCAGAAAAGTGATGCAAGTTGCTCAGTAAGACATTTGTCCAAGAGATGCATGTAGAGAAAGGATTTTTTTTTAAGTCATTGATCCTCAGTTTTCTCCTTTCTCTTCTTTTCTTTCACCTCTCCCACAAGTCTCTCTTCTTCTGCTGATATCTATCTGTTAGCACTGTATTAATGATTCATGTTTTAATTCCGCTCTATCAAGGTTCAAGATCTGCATCAATAACTCTGTGTCCTTGCATTCTGTTGGCTTTACCAGCTCTTACACTGACTCAGCCCATCAAAAGGCTTTTGTTATCGCCCGCAACTCAGACACAAGTCCAGACTCAAAGACATATGTTTTATTAATTTTTTCACAACAACAAAGAACGAGACAACACAGACAAAGCAAGACAGAGATGCATGGGCTTCATCTGCAACACTTATGAGTTATATTTTATACATGCTAGTAATACCATGTCAAAGAGCAGACAAAAACTATTTCTGTGATTCATTTGCAATATGCCACTAAAAGCATCAGCAGGATTAAAAGAAGTTGCATTTGGAGTCCAGTGGATGGTGTAATGGTATGTTGTGATAATATGACACAAGTACATATTTATGAACTAAAAAAGTCTTATACCACTAAATAGAGTATACCCATGAGAGGATATTCATCATAGACATAAATCCATACATTCACTGGTGATTTTGTTAGGTACACCTGTCCAACTCCTTGTTTTAGCATCTAATCAGACAATCACACAGCAGTAGCACAATTAATTTAGGCATTCTAGACATGATCTAGACAACCTGCTGAATGAAAGAGAGCATGAAAATGGAGAAGAAAGGTGATTTGAGTGACTTTGATCATGGTTGGTGGTGCCAAATAGGCTGGTCTGAGTATTTCAGAAACCACCGACTGGGATTTTCACACACAATCATCTCTAGGGTTCACAGAGAATCATCCAAAAAAGAGAAAATATCTTTCTGAGAAAATGCCTTATTGGTGCCAGAGGTCAAAGGAGAATGGCCAGAGTGCATCAAGAGGACAGGAACTCAATAGTAACCCAAATAACTACCTGTTACAACGAAGGTGTGCAGAAGAGCGTCTCTGAATGCACAACACATACAACCTTGAAGCAGATGGGCTAAAGCAGAAGAAGTGGTTCCCACTGGGTGTAATTCCTACCAGCTACAATTTGGCATGTCTGATGAGTCTCGATTTCTGCTGCGACAGAATGTGGTGTAAGCATGGATCCAACCTGTCTCGTATCAGTGGCTCAGTCTCCTGGTGTAGTGGTTTAATGGAGTGTGGAATATTTCTTTAAAACAACTTGGGCCCAGTAGTACCAAATGAACATGTTTAAACACCAAAGCCTATCTGAGTATTGTTGCTGACCAACTCCATCCCTTTATGACCACTGTGTCACCACCTTCTGATGTTTCTGATGCATCCAGCAGTACACCATACCATGTCACAAAGCTCAAATCATCTCCCTAAGTCCACTGTACTCAAATGGCCTGCCCAGTCACGGGATCTTAATCCAATAGATCATAACCCAAAATATCTATGGAACGTTTTTAGCACCCAGTTGAATCTATGCCATAAGAATTAAAGACAGTTCTTAAAGAAAACCAATTCAACCAAGTACTAGCAAGGTGTACCTAACAAAGTGTTGGGTGTATTAATGTATGTACTAAAAATGGAAAAATGAAAGAGTAAGTGGTTATTAACTTTGACATGAATATGCATAGGTTCCTTAACATATGACATCTACATACAAACAAAAAGTACCTTGCCTGTGTGTGTGTGTGTGTGTGTGGGGGGGGGGGTCAGAGTGTGACCCCATTAATGACTTCCCTAAACCTGCTGGTCTGGAAGTCCAACAGTTCATCTAAACAAAAGGCACTTAGCCTAAAACAGATATAGCCACGTTTATCCTACCATAAAACAATAAAACAAGGTACGACCTCTTCCCATGCTCCCAGGATGTAGGTGTGCATTCCAATGCACACCAAGCCTTTGCAGCCTGCTAAAGATCACACATCCTATCACTACACAATTGATTATACACCTCTAAGCATATATGGTTAAATATTTCTAAGCATAAATGACAATCAACAATACAAAACCTAACACACTCCTAGCTTATTTTGCTTTATTATGTTCTGTAAAAATGCAACAGCACATAGGTTCATTAGTGCTCAAAACTAAAAAATGTTTCTTTGTGCCAATGTGGGAGTCAGGGGGCCTTTTCTCCATCCAGTGAAGAACAATTCACATCCTTGCAAGAAGCACACATTTAAAGTTAGCTCTCTGGTGGATAATTAGAGCTGTCCTGTAAATTCAGGAGAAACAAGGCTGATTCCAATTATCTTAATTCTCTCTATCTCTGCATCTGTGCATGTAAATACCTGAGTGTCTTTTTTTGTTGTTGTTTTGCCAGGATGTACTACTGAAATTGTATAAAGACACACATAAACACAATCATTTCCTTTGGGTTTAGCTAAATGATCTGCAACAGGTGCAACTAACAATAAAGCTTTTGACTTTTGAGTAATCTTAATTTTGACAAACTGCTTAAAGGGCAACACGGTGGCACGGTGGTTAGCACTGTTGCCGCACAGCAAGAAGGTCCTGAGTTCAATTCCACCATCAGGCCGGGGTCTTTCTGTGTGGAGTTTGCATGTTCTCCCCGTGTCTGCGTGGGTTCCCTCCGGGTACTCCGGCTTCCTCCCACCGTCCAAAGACATGCAGCTTGTGGGGATAGGTTAATTGGATAACCCAAATTGTCACTAGGTGTGAATGTGCAAATGAATGTGAGTGCGAATGGTTGTTTGTCCCTGTGTGTTAGCCTTGCGACAGACTGGCGACCTGTCCAGGGTGTACCCCGCCTCTCGCCCTATGACAGCTGGGATAGGCTCCAGTGCCCCCCGCGACCCTGAAAAGGATAAGCGGAAGCGAATGGATGGAATGGATGGATGCTTAAAGGGGAGCATGACATCTCAGAGCACTAATCGTGTGTGTGTGTGTGAGAGAGAGAGAGTGTGTGTGACTTAACAAATTCTTCTATTTTCATTTTCTGTCATTTGACTGTTTGATTGATTGACCGATCAGATATCAAATGACAAATCTTTTCAATACTAACATGCACTTCTTTCATCATTTCTCATTTTAGCCGTCATTATTTCTTACCACAACTGCAACTTTATACTGCAAATTTTCACATAATTTGTCTTTTTCCAGGTTTTGAGCTCACTTAACTCATTTTGCGGTGAAATGTTTGGTTTCATTTCTGACGACTGCACTGCTTGAGGTGTAAACACAGTTTCTCTCATTCAAAATGCATTGTACTCTTGACAGGTTCCTGAATGGAGTGGTTTTGCAGTGGCTGACATAGGCTACTTATTCCTTTATTCAGTCTCCTCATTTCTTCACCCTTTTCTCACTCATTTTGACTGTCTGGCATTCTGTGGAGTGAGTGGGGGGGTTATGAAAGGTGATAATGCAAGTTCGGCTGAAGATATCGACTTCGCTTTTCTCGTGTCTTGCTCCCTCTTCCAAGCTGATGGAATGTGCTGCCTTTCTTTCTCTTTTATCTCGCCTGCTTTCATTTTTGATCCATTTCTCTCTTTTTTTCCCCTCAGTTTCTTTGCCAGCACTTTTCTTTTCCTTTTTCTCAACATTTCCCTTTATGCAGTCTACCCACACACACTATTTGTCTTTCTTGCTCTTCCTCAGATCCTGGTGCAGTGGTGGAGACTCACAGTGCAGTACCCTACGCAGTGATAGGTGGTGTTTTGGCGCTGCTGGTTTTCACTGTCATCTGTGTCCTCATTGTCACCATCTGGTGCTCTGTCCGACAGAAAGGTAATCCACAGACACACTCAAATTCACATATCAGGTGACACAAAAGTTACTCTCACAAGCATACCTCACATTTTTGGGAATCGGGGTATTTTATCAAATTTCCACAGGCATGTTTTCTCATTTCTCAACTTTCTGACTTAACGCGCTGTGAAAATATTATTGGATTCTAGTTACACTCAGAGTCTGTGAAACTCTGTGTAAAATTGTCAGCAGAAAGCATGCAGGACAGGATGCTCCTCTCCAGCCAGGCACTGTCTGTGATAAACAACCTTGGAAGAGAAAAGGTTGGGTGGGAAATGTAGGTGTGGTCCCCAGTGTTTTATGACTACATGTTAGTGTATCAAGGCTCATCTATTAAAGCAGAGTCGCCGCGTTCCCTATCTTTTTAAGTGCCCTCTGTTGGCAGCCACGTACTATGCACTAAAGCTGCCAAGAAATGATCTAGGAATAGTGCAGCAGGCTGCGACCAGGGTAACTTACCCTATGGCTAGACACACCGTCAGTCAACAGTCAGTATGGCTTGACCGCCAATCAGCATGAAGACAGGACCATTACAACCAATCAGTGTTGAGACAGGGTATTAGGGCTTCGTCTTGGTCCCTTGTGACTGTCAACATGCCAGTCAACCTCTGTGGTGCAACGAATAAGGATGTCAGTCACCCGTGGAGTGAAGGGACACTCCAGCATGAAGATGACTTGAGTGGTTCTTGCTCTCTACAAGTTGTACTACACAGATTCATTAATCATACAGACCTGAGGGGTGGTAAAATGAGTTTAATGGGTTTTCTGAGTGACGCAAACGTGCCATTGTTCTCTTGCACCTAACTTTCCCTCCACCCTTTTCTGCCAATCTCTCTTCCCTCCCTGTCTTTTATTCTCTATTATCTTCTATTATCCTCCCTCTATTACCTCCTCTCCTTGTGACTCTTCTATTCACGCATCCATTCGCCAACTCTGATTTCTGCTGGTAGGCTCATACCGTACACGAGAGCCAATTCTTGCCTGGTATTGACCTAACAATCAGTTAACTAATGAATTAATCAGTCAAAGGTATGCTACGGAGTAATATTAGCACTGACTGGTTTGATTTTGCTGCATGGCACTACAATGATCATGACGCTTTGCCGCCTAACCTTCCCCCTACAATCTCCCTCTTGTCCTCTCTCTCTCTGTCCCCTGCTCTCTTTCTGTTCACTCAGGTTCCTATCTTACCCATGAGGCCAGTGGGTTGGATGAACATGGTGAAGTGCAAGAGGCCTTCCTCAATGGGAACGACGCCAGCCAGGGCAAGAAGGAGTACCTACTGTAGCCCTTCTCCTTCCCTATTCCCTTTTCTTCTGACCTCATACCCTTTCCCCCTTCCTGTCCTTGTGTCCCACCTTATATACAGTATACACACACACGCACGCACACACACACAAACACAAAATACAATGCGCCATAAGAGGCAGCCTTCTGAAAACGACTGTATACAGATACCGCACACAGCCAATCCATCCTGTTCCAGTCCACTCCATATACATCCTGTAAACAGACATAAACTAGGAGACAGACTGAGAAAAGAGAGCCTCTAGACCCACCAGCCATTAACGACTGTGCCATATACTGTAAGCTGGAGAAACTGGGGAAAATATAGGGAGTGAGAAAGGGAGAGAGGGTGAGGCCACAGAGTTAGGTGAATGTAGACAAAAGCGAAATGATGCCATAATTATTTTGATTGAGAGGGAAACGGGGAGCACAAAGAAAACCGGCACTCTGCCTGTGCAGCCGCCAAAGTGGAAAGGGAATTAGAGGCAGATGACTGCTATAATTCCCCGCCTGGAGAATAGAAGAATCCATTTCACAAAGCTCAATTTTTTAACTGACGGAGACAGTGGGAGCACTGTGTGAGAAGGGAGAGAGGACAAAGGGGAGAGAGAGAGAGTTGACCAGGAGCTTCTGAGTGCTTGATGCTTGAAAATGGATTTTTTTTTTTTAAATTGCCAAACCATCTTGGCTACACAGCTTAGCTAATATATAATTCCCTAACAAAACTAAACTGAGTCCCAGGAAGTATCCATACTTTATGAACAAACTAACTGTCCTGTTTTGCTATCCTTGTTGGGTGGCCTGCCAATTTGTAAAAAGAAAAAAAAAAGAAGCATCTTTTAGTGTTATTTTTCCCCTCTCACTGCGACAGTGGAGGAAATGTGGTCCTCTTTTAATTTGCTTTGCGTTCACCTGTTACAATCCTCTCCCCTTACTCGTATATCTCTCGTTGTCTCTGTATGTCTCTCCCTCTATCACTTCTTCTTTGTTGGCTCCTAATAATGAAAGGATTAGTATTGGGCTGCGTTCCTGAGAAAGAAGAAAGGAATATGACTTGCTAAGGCATTAAAGAAAAGTATAATTATTTTAGAATGTCATTAAGAGGATAAAAAGGTTTAAAACTCTTAATAAGAGGGCCAAGAAGAATCAGAGTGAAAGGACTGAACGAGAGAGTAAAATAGAAGGCTTTTTTCCCTGAATGCTCAAACACATATGCAGATACATGCACACATTCATACGTACAGTAAAACACGTTGACAGTATACATATCTCTGAATTCCTTGTTTGTATAAAAAAGAACTTCGACATAAATTAAATTAAACTTTTAAGAAATAAGAAAACAGTTTACTACTGAAACGCATTATGAGCAACTATACTAACACAGAATACTAGCCTATAGAGGTGCAAAGCCGAACAAACTACTGTCCAGTGATCTTTAAAGAAAATGAAGAAAAGAATAAAAAAAAAACATTTGTCTTTATGAGAAACCAGAGGTCTTATTGATTTTCTATTAATTATTATTATTATTTGAACAATTATGATTGTTGTTACTGTTATTATTATTGCCGTTGTTATTATTATACTTGTAAATGTTAAAGAAATGTACACTTCCCATGGTTTGTTTTGGTTCTACTGTAGAGAAATTGCTGTCATTTTTCACTCTTTTCCTCTTATCTTTCCTCTCTTTCCCAGTCTTTCTCTCTCTTTGTCTCCTGTGCCTAGTTGTCTCTTCTCCTGTCTTTCACTCTTGTTGATTTTACCGTCCATGTGTCATTGTTGATATATAGCTAACTATTTCTTTATAGGGGAAAGATACAAAGCACGACAAAATAAAAAAAGAATCCAAAAATAACTTCGGGTATCAGACTGTTTTTTTTTTTTTCTTTTTGGGAGAGGCTGGGGGCGAAGGGTGTTTACTGCATAATTAGCTGGTACTGATTTTGAAATCCTGTGAATGCAGAACAGGAGATGTAGCATATGATTAGATCAATGGGGAATAGTGGCGTTATAGGTGGGAAGATAAAGATGAAGGCAGCGGAGCCGGTTAAAACTGGCAGCTCTTTCAGAATAAACAAAACAGATGCTTGTGTGGCAGTGCTAATGAATCATGAGAGCAGATAGCAGGCAAGAAAAGGTGACAGGAGGGTTGATTCAGACGCACGCAGAAAAATATGACTCTGCCATTAACTTTCACGCAATCAATACCCGATTCTGTCGGGAAGCACTCAACATGTCCATCTGTGTGCAGGGCTAGATTTGAAAGCTGCTGGAGGTCGCAGGGTGATAGATCGATGTGTTTTCTTCTATCGATGGCAAAGCTCCTTGGTCGCCTGTCATAAAGACAGATTGTCAAACGGCAATCAAAGTAATGGACTTGCCAGGCGCTACCAGCATGAGTTGACACTCTGGCCAGCAAACAATTCAGTCGAAACTAGACATATCTTGAGTTTATGATGACGCAACAGTACCACTGGAAGCGCTTACTATCAAACTCACTGTGGTCGATGAGTAATAAAACTGAGAATATTGCCCCTTTTTTATGTCTTAAAAAACAGAAGTGTGTGTCCTTCAAACAAAGGTTTCATCTGTTTGTTTTCCTGTGGGATACACAGCACTCAGTCTGGTTGTCTTTGTTGGTTGTTTGATGCTGATATTTCTGCTCGTCCTCACAGAGGGGAGAAAGAAAAAATAAAACTCTACAAAAAGTAAACTTTTTAGTTCACAGTTGTGTTTGCGTTCCCCTATAGAGTCCTCATAATCACACGGAAATTCACAGCATTGACTGTTGGCTGGGTAGGCTTTCTGGGAAACTAGGCTGGACATACTTATAACACAATTCATATGGTATTTCTGAAAGCAATACGACCACCACTGTGATCGTGGAGGGTGATTATCAAATCGAAAAACATAAAAATCGAAAAAGTGGAAAGTAACAAGCCATCAGTTCTTAATCCATAATTCTATTTATGGCACGCAGTGAATGTACCAAAATATGGCTAATAATATGACAGGAAAAAGTATGAATAACTCATATAGCTTTTCTCTGACGTTGGTTTCACAAATTAATCCCCTGGAACGGGTTCACATCAGAGAATTTCCCATTTGTGAGAGTCATATTTCATTTTTACAATTTGCAGCTAATATTTGACTTCAGTTCAAAAGGAAAAAAAGTAATTTTATTTTACTGCCAACATGCATGATTGTATCAGTCCTTTCTCTTTGGTTTCACCAGCGACCCTAGCATGGCAAAGAGGTGACAGAGTAGCTTGAAGCGCAGGTTACTGAAGTTTCCAAGCTGCGTATAATCAGGAAGTAGGGAGCTTCCAAGCAGGCAAAACAATTGAATATGCACCTGTGCCAGGGAAGCTGGAGAAATTTAATTCTTCACTGAGTGATATTTTTTTACCCCAGACTTTACTACATTTCTTTGTCAATAATGTGTTCCAGGGAAAGGTGTTTTTTTTTTTTTTTGCAATGACATGAAGCATACCAGTCTGTGTATTTTCTGAATACATTAAGATAAAACTGAAAGTGCTGAAGGATTTGAAAAGTGAGAAAATGAATAAAAAATAGGCACAAGGTCTATAGAAAGCTGGAGAGACAGAGCAGGACTATGATCATGAGAAACAGGGGGGAAATGTAAATTAGGGTGACCATATTTTGATTTCCAAAAAAGAGAACACTTGGCCCAGCCAAGAAAAACTTCAATAATGAATGGTGAAATAAAAAATGTCATATAGGTTTTTACAAGTCAACAAGTGCAAAAAAGAGGACAGTTGGTCACCCTAATGTAAATGGCATGTTCACTGTCATACATATGTCCTATGCAGAGGGAGATGGATTGCTACTGTTTTCTCCATCACTGATTTCTTAATACTAACATGCTTCAAGATGAACAATCCAATTAGTGTGAATAAGGACCTTTTTATTACAAGAGAGAATCGTATTGTATTTACAAGTTTAATCAAAGCAGCCATGAAAATTGTGTCATAACCAGGTTAATTATGTTTTCCTTACACTCCCACCTTCTCTCTAGACCACTACTGAAGGTTTAATTAAATGCTGTCACTCATATATCTACATTACTGGTGGTTGGCTTAGTAGAGATTTAAAGCAGGCTTAGAATAAGACCCATAGGAAGAGCAGTCAAAGAAAACAGACATCTGTGATCAGGATAGTAGTTATCACCTAGAGACTTAATTTTCTCACTGACATTTGGTGTGGGACCTGATAATTAACTGGCCTGATCATTTGCTAGTTATGCATTATGTGTGTATACAAGGTTGCAGATTGCTTAAAAGCCAGCAACAAACAGAAATATGCCACATTTCTTCAGTCCACAGGTCATTTGTTTCCAATACTAACTATTTTTTACGCACACGAAACATGGAGGGAATGTTGCTCTATCTGCTGTGAACAATAGCCCAGATCTTCCAAGAATTTAGACCTCTGGGCACACTTTGGCTTTAAGGGAGTGTTTGGCTGAAGACCATGGAGCTGCCTGCATCGCCTCACACAGTGCTATACGTACAGATTTCCCTCTGGACTGGGCTACTGCAGGTGGAAGGTTGGTAACAGTTAGAGGGAATGATGCCTGTTCTCCCCCCATGTGTTTCCTAGGAGGAGTGAAAAGGATCTGGGGCACAAGACTGTAGAGCTGGAAGAGGAACAAGGCAAATATACGAACCCAGTGAGGAACATAAGTACTCGGGGTAAAAAGCAGGAGAGTGTGGATAATGTGGAGTGGCAGGCACAGCAGAACTAAAAGGGAGAGGGAGAGGGCCAGGGAGCGGGCCAAGCAGGAGTCATGTTTTGGGGGATCTGCATGACTAAAAGGAGTCTTCCTCTGCTTCATGCATAGCAGGTCAATGTAAATGGCCAGGAGCCAAAGCAAGGGGAGGATAAATGCCGTCATCCCGTGAACATAGACCAAGAATTGGGGACTGAGAATAGTGTCAGGAGCACAGAGTGTCCAGTGGCTGCTGTGAATCTCAGCATAGGTAAAGTTGCTCATGTCCTCCACATAAAATTTTGACAAGAAGCCTCCGTATGGAAGGTACTTCCCAATGACTTTGACGTCATACTTAGGGGGTGGGGAAGAGGTAAGATGGGGTGAAGAAGTTGTCCAGTTACCATCCAACTCAAGACCCACTGTGCCTGGGTCCGTACTGCTCGTGCTGGCGTTGAGGACATCTGTGCCGATGAACTGAGCAAAGGAGGAGAGAACAGAGGCCACCCAGCACAACAGAACTACACCCAGAGTTCGCTGACGAGTGACCACTGTGGAGTATCTGGCATCCAAAGACATGAAAAACAACAACAACATATTAGCGTGGAGTTAATACTGAGACTCAATAGTACTTGATAAGAAATTAGGACATCACCAAGATGATTGTTCCTAACTGACTCCTGTCTACCACCAACTCCAAAAATACAAAATGGCACGCCGTACATCTTTGAAGAAAGTATTTTCAGTCTAAAATGAATTTCTGATTTTCCATTCAAGTCCGAATTTGTGGGTCACTGTCAATCAAACATCTAAGAGCCTTGGAGCCAATTGATATTTACTCACCATCACTCACATCGCATCACAAGCAGTTCGCAATAAGAACATCTTTATGAGCACTGAACAAACAGGTTGTTTTACTACATACAAAGGTGTGCCTTGACTTTTTTTTCCCCCTTTTGCACTTATATTGATTTCTTTCTCTCATTTTTGCTAAAAGCATGCTTACAAATCTTGGTTGACTCTTGCCACCCACATATTCACCCTTTCCCACACATATACAAAAATGTATTAAACCACTCTTTTCATTTTTGAAGTTTTATTTTACTTTGAAAATGAGTCTTATATAAGAAATGTCTGCTTTTGTGTATTTTTTGTTGTGTGTGTGTGTGCGTGTGTGTGTGTGTGTGTGTCTGCTTAAACTTTGAAACTGAAATTGAAAACTTGTGTCCTTTTTCCTCTACTGATCAAACTGTTACGCTCACCTGTCTGCCAAACGATGGTATAGGTGGGTGTCCAGGGTAAGCAGTACCAACAGGAACATTGTAAACTGCCTGACCATCATAGGGCAACACACAAGGGTTATGCAGGTGTACAAACACTGGGAGCTTCGCAGGTTGAGTAACACGTTCAGAGGGAGTCCTGCTGCACCTCCTATGGCTCCGACGCAACCCAGACACAGTCGAAGACAGCATGAAACACTCCCAGGCTGGGGCCTGGCAATCTGGGATCCGTCTTGGACATCAGCCATCGTGCCCTTGCTGGTGACTGCCATGCAAAGCCGCACGCTCACCACAATTATAGATAAAGATAACATGCATTGGCATAGGGAATACAGCCACGTGAACTCCATGTCTGAGGACAAGTTTTAAGAAGACAAAGAAACAAAAATTTGTGTTTTTACAATTTTGAAAACAAAACAAAACAAAACACTGATGATAATGATGTGGGCAAACATAAATTCAAGAAAATACATATTGATGCTTTCTATGCAAATAAAACCTCCTACTCTACCTGTCACCTCTGCCCTGTGTTCCCATGTGGTTATTGGAGCCAAGACGGCTCCTGGAGCATCGCTTTGACTTGAATTGTAAAAGCGATGGTCAAACACACAGAGAAAGACAAAGAATAGAGGGAAAATAAATGAGAAAGGAGTGACAACGGATGGAGGAAATTGTAAGGTTAAGCAGTGGATTGTGGGTCAGAATACAAAAAACACTCAGCAGAGGGAGAAAAGTACAGTTGTAGAAGGATTTAGAATGTGATGCAAGTTTGTGCTAGGGGCAGAGAAGCAGGCAGAAAGGGAGTAGATATTTTGATAGGTATTGGAGAGCTGTAAACGTGTCTGGAGAGTGAAAAGGTCAGACCAGACCAGACTTGACAGAACTTCTCCATGTAGGATGTGAGCACCATGCAAACACATGACAACAAGCACCAAGCTGGGTGGCAACATAGAGTTACACGCTATGTTTTCTCATACCTTGTTCCAATGTTTAATGCACCTCTTTTCTCCCTCTGGCCCACCATATTTCATTCACAGACACATACTTCTTGAAGCACAAACAGTGCTAGACATTTATGCGTAAATAAATGGACAGCAACACTCAGTTACACAAGTGTGCAGTGCCAGTGCCTGATGAGTAATTTTCAGCAAATGTATTCAGACATGATTGACAGCTAATTTTAGTGCGTTTTCAAACAATAGTCTCCCAGAAAGCAGAGTAAATGAATATTGAAATAGCAGATTTGCTGCCTCAATGTGCCACCTGTCCATTCCATGTAATTAGTTTGACCTTTCTGAAACATTTGGTGTTAGTCCTCACTTCCATAATAATCATGACTGGCTAAAATAACCTCTTTATAACACTTCATAATCACTTTACACAGTTGTCTCCTGTCTTACTACTTGAAGGGGCTCAGCAAAATTGATTTACTGAAGTAATTAATGTAGTTCAAATCCACCTTGTGTGAGTTTTCAATTCAAATTGGTAGCTGGACACTCCCAGCGTAATGAATTGCCTTAATTAATCAATTAAGCTCTTTGAAAGTACATAGGGCCAAACTTTTCATCATGGCAACAGTCAATTTGACAGAGTTGAGAAATCAGTGGGTGCCAAAGAGGTGAATTAGATTAAAAAGGTACAGTTACCTGTTGTGAAGCCCCTGCGATGATGAGCTCTAACCTATCGTTGGTTATGACTTGGCTTGCTTTTTTATTCCGCTCAAGGATCTCTATCTCTCCCTCTCACCTCTCAGTCTAACTGTCTGCCCCCACTGACAGCATAAACCTGATTCATAAACCTCTGCTTATCAACCTGCCTTCTATCTCTCCCTTGTCTCTGCAAACATATCAATTGTGTCAATGTTGGAGCATGGCTGCCCTTTCCATCTGATTTGTGCAAAGGGCAACACATTCTCTTCCAGCCAGGGAACTATGTAAATAAGGTACACCCCCCCCCCCCCCCCCCCCCACACACACACACACACATATATACATTTATTATGTTATATATGTAGTTTTCTCTAGATTTTTTAAAAATAAAGAGTAAAACACTATGCAATTCTTAACAGCTTGCTGTTCTGATGTAGCAGTTTACACTATCTATAGACACGAAAACAAATATGCAGGCAGAAGTGTATTGATGTCTATATACACCTTTAAGAAAGTCTCTCTTGCCCCTATATATATATAATTAGAAACAAACAAACAAGCAAAATACAAGAAATCAAACTGTAAGATTGACATTTAGGTAACTGTCTGCCTCAAAAGGGCCAAGCATTACGGGAAGAGCACAGTTACTGACAAATCAATAACTGATGTAAACGTACTAACTATTGGCTGCTGCCATTTTAAATGCAGCCATAGTTAAATGTGAAAGTGGAGATCTCCATGAGAGAAGAATGAAAACAAGCGGATTTTTTTTTGATAGAAACAGATGAAAATAAATGACCAAAAACCGATTAAATACTATGTAAAGTACAACTTGTAGCACTAGTATGCAATTTCCCTAACCCTAATCTATTTATGTAGATGATAATAAAATAGCCCAAATGACGAACAAAAGAGAGTCGAAAACGGATAGATAGATTAGATTGGGACGGTCGACACTTGTGATGAGCGGCATCGCTGGAAAAAACAACGCGCTGGTCTCGCGTTAAAAAACGAGATGTGCCCGTTCTATCATGGGTTGGAAACCCCGTTCCACCCTCTTCCCTTGGCTGTCCATAAGCAAGGTAACGCCGCATTTTTCACTCCTCGCTTATTTAGCAATAAATGTATTCAAAATTCAAACAATTGTTCTTCAAACGTGGTCTGTTAAAGTATAAAGTACAGATAATTACAGTGGTTAGGCTTTACACGAGGTATTTTGACGTATTAATAAGTTTTTGCGAGAATTTTGTTTGAATGTTGCGCTCATATCATATCTGCTAGTAATGGCTGCCCCCATGCTACCTCGTTGAGGCCTGCTCAACTGGCTAGTTGTACTGATTTCATTTTGTGTTCTGTGCTATAATATATGAATATTCATATTACGAGAAGTGATATCGTGTATCGGTTGGGCAGATATTTCTTTATTTGTCGATTTTTAGGTCGTAAGGATAACAATTGAAAACGAAGTGTGGTTGAGTGTATGGTCAGTTAGCGCACATGAAGCTAAAACACCGGGTGAAACGTGCAATTTCGCCAAGAGTCGTACACATGTATCCTGTCCAATTTGTCTTGCTGCATAGCATTATTTAGTATTTGTTTTCTTGATGCATTTTAATAATTAACCTAAGCTCCGTATTCTTTGAAGCTAATTGGGATTGATGTTTAAGAGTTCTCCTGGTTTGAGGCGGTGAGCAGCGAAATCTTAGAGCAATTATGAGAGATGCTTGTCTGGTGTGTTGCTTTTTTTGGTAGATAAACGTTAGTTTGTGTGTATTTATTCATATTTTAATCGCATTCAGATGCCAGGTGTCACAGTGAAAGACGTTAACCAGCAGGAGTTTGTCCGTGCCCTGGCGGCCTTCCTGAAGAAGTGAGTTTTATTTTCTCCTCTACATATTCAAAGCTTGTTAATATATTTTATATAGTATGCTCCACTGAGCAGCTTTACTTTTCATTGAACATATTTTTAATCAAATTTTGTGACGCTGTTTAACTTAACAGATGCTAATGGCCCACTCGAATAAATTATTGATATAGTCCTCTGATGTACTTCATACTGATGTACCTTTTCTGTTACCAGGTCAGGAAAACTGAAGGTGCCTGACTGGGTGGACCTTGTCAAGCTGGGTAAGCACAAGGAGCTGGCCCCCAGTGATGAGAACTGGTTCTACATCAGAGCTGGTAAGTCTTGCAAGTTTTTTTTTTTTTTTTTTTTTTTTTTTTTTAATTACTAAGGTTTTCAGAAGTTCTCCTGAGACTTATTACAGCTTCAGGCTTGTATTACCACAAGACATTTCCATTTACATGTTTAAATGGTGCTTTGAGATGGGACAATTTTACATGCAAATGTGCTTTTAATTAGTAAAAGGTTTTTGAATGCAACAGACTACACATACTGATCATTTTAAATTCTTTCCAAATTTATAACCATTGACACAGTAAGCCCACTTTATCAAAAACTTAATATTCACATTGTACAATGCTTAGTGTTTCAGGTTCTAAATATTATATGACAACACTGTCATCTCTCATGCTTCCGCAGCATCCACTGTTCGCCACCTTTACCTCCGTGGTGGTGCAGGTGTTGGCTCCATGACCAAGATCTATGGCAGTCGCAAGAGGAACGGCGTGTGCCCTGCCCACTACAGTGTTGGATCAAAGAATGTGGCTCGCAAGGTGCTGCAGGCTCTTGAGTTGCTCAAGATGATTGAGAAGGATCCCAATGGGTAAGTGCCGGTTCTTACTGTTTTTATTGGTTGGAACTTAAAAGCATTTTTTTTTTTCTTCATCATACACTTCAGCCCCAGACCTTTTAAAATATTAGACACAGAAAGCTGTGAATGCAAAAACGCTGTCTGATAGACTTACCCGTACGTGTGATGTCTGAATATATGTGACACAAGGAATCCTTTGGTGAGCAAGTCACCATAATATGGCCTGCCTCCTGGTTGCCCTACCAAGAAAGCATGGTATGGGGCATCTCTTCCTTCATGTGTGGAAATCACCTAACGTTTAGAGCCAGTCAAGAAAGCTGATTGCATGTATAAGTTGGCATGTGCATGATGCTTAGAGATGGGTGAAATAATTGACTCACTGAGGAATAGTTTTTATATTTTATACATCTGATTTTATTTGCAAATTGTAAGCCTTACGACTCGATATCTATAGCTGATAACAGTGCCCGTGTCAGTCATCTTTTTTCTGTTGTGTCCAGAAGGGGTTTCAAGAGCACTCACATTCAGTTAGAGTGAGTGTAAGTGTAGCTTGAACTGTCAAAGCTTTAAAATGCATGCGTCTCTAGTTGTCCATTATACGTATGTTTACTTGGAGTTGCTTGGTAGCCTAAGTGTTAAGTTCTGCAATGCTATTGATGAAGCGTGTCCCCTTAATGCTGTGCAGTAAGGTTTGGTTGGAATGGAGCATGCTGACCAACCTTGAGTGAACTGCTTTAGTTGATAACTCCCACCCCAGCACCATTATCCAGTATTACACTACATCTGTTCAAATATTGAAAATGTTGACTCGGTATTAACTTAATTTGGTCCATCCATCCATCCATCTTCATCCGCTTTATCCGAGACCGCGTCGCGGGGGCAGCAGCCTAAGCAAAGAGGCCCAGACCTCCCTCTCCCCAGCCACCTCCTCCTCCAGCTTATCCGGGGGAACACCAAGGCGTTCCCAGGCCAGCCGAGAGATATAATCTCTCCAGTGTGTCCTGGGTCTGCCCCGGGGCCTCCTCCCGGTGGGACATGCCTGGAACACCTCGCCCAGGAGGCATCCTTGTCGGATGCCCGAACCACCTCAGCTGGCTCCTTTCGATGTGGAGCAGCAGCTGCTCTACTCTGAGCCCCTCCCAGATGGCCGAACTTCTCACCCTATCTCTAAGGGAGAGGCCAGCCACCCTTCGGAGGAAGCTCATTTCTGCCGCTTGTATCCGCGATCTCGTTCTTTCGGTCACTACCCACAGCTCGTGGCCATAGGTGAGGGTAGGGACGTAGATCGACCGGTAAATTGAGAGCTTTGCTTTTACACTCAGCTCCCTCTTCACCACGACGGACCGGTGCAGCGTCCGCATTACTGCAGCTGCAGCCCCAATCCGTCTGTCGATCTCCGGCTCCCTTCTCCCATCACTCGCGAACAAGACCCCGAGATACTTGAACTCCTCCACTTGGGGCAGGAACTCATCCCCGACCCGGAGTGGGCACTCCACCCTTTTCCGGCTAATTTGGTCATTAAACATTTTTAAATTCTCTACAATTGTTTCTTGTTTTTAGTCACAGTACATTACTTGAACTCCACAGTACAGTTTCATAATGTGTATTTCCACTAAAAACTTGGTCTTTAGTTGGGGATATTAAAAAGATATTAATTTGTAACTCTGCATACCAATATTAGTGGACATCATGGTAAATGGACTTACAAAGCTGTACGCCACCTTTAATTGATTATTCGTAGCACTCATTCACACAATCATACAGACTTTTTATTTATTTGCTTTGTAACCATCGCGGATACTTGCACACTGCGATGGATGCCTTTGAGGATAACTCGGGGCTCAGTAGTTTGCCTAAGTATACTTTGGCACATGGCTAGAGGAGTCAGATGACCAACGCTACCAGATGAGTCATGGCTCTCCACACAAAACCTCAGTGCACACACAGTAAGCAATTGGATGCAGCATTGGAGTATGAAGCTTAAATCCCCCAAGTAGCATACTTTTGCACAGCTTTCTATTGCTGATAAAACATGGAGATGCCAGCTAACTGACAGTTGATATTTTGATACTTGGTGAGCTCAAGAAAATGCCACAATATTGTTTTGAATTGATTTTTTTTTCTTGTTTTATTTTATGGGAAACATGGGCACAGAGGTACACACCTACGCCAATGCCTCTACGCATGCTGTTACTCATTCTTGCAGAACTTAGTAACAGTGTCTCAGCTTTCTGTTTATTGCATTTGCTGATGTGAAATGGGCCAGCTTATGTGATGTGGATAACTGAAATCTGTAAATGCATAAGGTAGAAATCATTTTTTTGAGACTGCAGTAAAGATTTAATCACTCTGTAACAACAGGGCTAATTGATTGGCTTGGGATAGAAGTGAGCAAGAAAATTAAGTTCTGTGGAGAAAAATTGTTCAGTGGCTTCTTCACTGTAATGCTGTGGTTAGTGTGGCATAAACTCATTATTGTAGTGTTAAGCATTTTTCTAGCGGTGAATGGTATTCTGTTGTATCAGCTAATTTCTGCTTTTTCTTGCTTTTTTAAAATCAGTGGTCGCAGACTGACTTCCCAGGGAACCAGAGATCTGGACAGAATTGCTGGCCAGGTGAGAAACTCATTTGGTGATTTTTTTTTTAAATTTTATTTTATTTTTTAAAAACACACCAAACTGTCTAAATGCTAAGAAGTTTGCATACACTTACCAATAACTCAACTGATTAAATGATCCTAATAAAACTTTATTCAGAGATGGCGTCGTGGTCTTTACCTTCTTATACGGTACAGTGGAGGCTTGACATATTCAAGGGGTCTAAAACCTATGCAAACTGAAAATCATTAGGTCTGCACAAAACCTAGAGAGGGGCATAAATGGGTTGTAGCTAAATATTCTGAGGACAATTAAGTATCTAAAATGGACAAATTAATTTGCTAATGTTAAGTAATATTAATGCTCTTGGTTACAATGTCCAGTGCAGCATTTCCCCTCAATAAATTAAGACCATACACATAGATTGGGAGATGGACTAATGGTCCTTAATGATCTCAGATGATATAATTTGCACTGTATCTGTCACTAGTCAGTACACCAATTATTGTGTTTGATGTTTTAACATGACAACCTGTCTGCTGTTAAACACCATGACCATGTCTCCCTTTCTCTGCTACCTTTTTGCTGTTTTGTTAAACTGTTCAACTCAGTTGTATGCGTTGTATCAGGCATTCAATTGTTTTTATTTATTAATTATTTTTTTTTACGATACATGTAGTGTTTTTTGGCTTGAATGTGTATCAAATTGTCATCTTCCAGCTGGATGAAATCATTTACTAAATATATTCAGGTGCTCTGCAACATTAAGTGGCAGCAGCTAGTGAGAGTATTGCTAAAATGCTGCAGTTATTATAGGTATTCGACTTGATGTTTTCAGTTTAAGAAGATCCTGCTGAACTCCTGATGGCTTTTTGTTTTTTGTATGTCCACACTTTTGTGCAGAAGCTACAGCTTTGCTGGCTGTTTTGTTGTAGCTGTTTTCTGTCACCTGGGGGCAGTGTCACAACCCATGGGTCTTTGGGCAACTCTTGTGCTGCTGTTGGTTCGGCAGCAAACCGTAGAGAAGGGCAGTTGTAACGTATAAAGAGTTAAAATGAAACTGAGTCAAGAACCAGTGTCCACTTTCATAGTCACCTTCTGCTGTTATCCTCCTTTTTTGATTTTTCACATATATATATTTGTGGTATGGCTTTTCCGTTTTCTGGTCCAACTCTCAACCAGTCAGCACTTGCCTTACTCAGAGGATTATCCATTTTGAGGCCCATGCTATTGGGCTTTAGCAGTATGGCAGGTATTTTTCAAATACCTGTGCAAATAGACATAAATGTAGTACTGTAAAATAGGCTTAGCACAATGAAAGTAAGTATCATTAATGGTTGAGAATGTTTACACATAGTAAACCAAAGAAAACCATCTAAATTGAGATGGGTAAGTTTTGATTATTTGTAGAGACATTTGTGTAACATGCAAAAGAATCCCCAGTGTGAGACAAGGAGGGGAGACGCATCCCTTTGGGAGTTAATTCAGGAAGGAAATCCAAATCGACTATGCGAAGGTACCTATGGGTGACCACTTGTAAACAAAGGTGCAGCTATTTATAGAAGTAAGATTCTGCACTGTTGAGAAGAATTTCACTTAACCGTGTATTTTATAATGAAAGATGTCAACCGCGTGCAAGTCTGAAAATGGCGTTCCTAGTGAGCCATACCCCTTTGAGACAACTTTGGTGTCTCTTGTAGGGAATGAGTCTCAGCTGCAAATGTAAAAAGCTGCAGCCACTGAAGTATAATCTGAAAGTGATCTGTAGGTACTGAAATCGGATGTAAAATGTTTGTCACAAAACACATTTTGATAGTAACCCGTGTTATGTACCAAGCTTCAATATTAAGCCTATGCTTAAAATCACATGGAATCTAACATGCTACGCTATATGTCAGCCAGCTCTAGTTCCAGCCTGATGGAATTGGTAGAAAAGAAGCGGACCACTATCAGGCTCCCCAGCTGTTAAATGTCATACGACCTCATGCTGGCCAGGCAAAGGTTGTTTCCTGTGACTGATTTTGTATGATGCTCTCTGTCATTTTATGTGACGTTCTGACAGACTCAGGGTGGTGCCTTGTGTGATCACCACAGAAATATCATCCTCTGCTTTGATGCGACACCTTGTCTGTTGTGGGAGTACATTGCCCCCATCACTTTGGCATGCAAGGTTTTTGGTTTTTTTTAAAGCACTTGTCCTTGGGCAAATTTTTCCCCTCTGCCAGCCAGTTGAGTTATGTTTCTTGTGTGGCACACTCCTGGAATTGTTTGTTAGCCTTCGCTAAAAAACAAATCACACTTGGGCCTTGTCAAAAATCAAGAGAGAGTCAGCAATGTTGTGATAATCCAAGGGTAAAAGGGGTAAACATGAGGAGGGAATTTCATGCTTGGCAAGTCCGCCGTATGGCACCAGTTTTCTCCTTGTTTATCCATGCTAATGAGCAGTATGTAGATGAGCAGACCTGGGCTGGGCCCTGCCTGCTGCACAAAAACTGGCAGGAAGCTTGTTGGTGTGGCTCCCTTACCACCTCTAGAATCTCTTGTGTGTGTTGTACTTTCTGATGACTTTTTATGTGAGAGGCTTTTCCCTGGCAAGTGAGGTTTCTGCCATGTATTATCAGACTATTCATGGTGGGTTTTGGCAGCAGCAGTAACAGTTTCTCTTCCAGACTGTGTTTGCTCTCAAGTCCCTGTGAAATTACATTTTTGATAGCATCTTGCTCCCTCAAGTTGTGGACTGACTATTAACGCAGTGGAGTGACATTTAAAAATAAATGAATTAAATGTGTTTTCATTTGATTGCTTTAGAATAAAATTAGTTTAAATAGTTGAGATCATCTTCTTCATCCATGGCAGCCTAATGAATTGATTAAATACCCCCCCACTAACACTGCTGGTAATTTTATTCTGAATTGAAGGGATGTTTTCAAAGGTGTGAGATTTTCATTTGATGCAGGATGTCACTCACTGGCTATATCTCATAATGTTTTCTCTCTCTCTTTTCTCCACAGGTTGCAGCTGCAAACAAGAAATCTGTTTAATAAATCTTTTTTGGAAAAGTCAAATTGTGTCTTGTGATTTTTGACTTGCATGAACAATTTGTTTGAACCCATTCAATCAGTGTCTTCAAGCTAATGAACTGGAATGAGTTTTATAGATGAACTGCTGATAAGCCCGTTTCCCTGAATATTATGAACCACGCTTTCTAAAAGAAGGGAAGTCTTTGTAGTAATTCATCCCTAGCTGATGTCTGGCACTCTGGTCTAAATGTCATTTTGTCTAAAGGGCAGTGAATGACCATTGGTCGTGGGCTCTGTTCACATCCTCATATCCTCTTGCTACTAAAAGCTTGATGACTGGGAACTGTTTCATCGGGCAGTTTGAAAAGGCTTCCGGGGAGCTGATCCATCACTAAGCCAATGCAGCTTCTCATCACTGGCCAGACACTGCTGTCACATTGCCCCTTTTCCCATCCATATTAATCTTTTGTTTTTGCCACTTTGTTCATCTATCAGATGTGCTTTGTACAAATTGATCGCTGATACCATGACAACCGCTGGAAATGGTTCACTTAACAAAGGCAGATGATTACATTTCCATAAGGAACCTAGTTAACATTTCAGTTGTAAAGAATGATGTCATGGTTTAACAGCCTCATTCAGGGCCACAGTGCCATCTACAGATTAAAACCAAATTTAATAGGAATGCTTGACAA
Organism: Mchenga conophoros; assembly: GCF_057382185.1. Taxonomy (NCBI): domain Eukaryota; kingdom Metazoa; phylum Chordata; class Actinopteri; order Cichliformes; family Cichlidae; genus Mchenga; species Mchenga conophoros. Next base: position 22,758,391 of record NC_140536.1, read on the forward strand.
TTTCAGCAGAATGGGGAAAATATCGGACATGTTTTTCATATGACTTCCACCCCAGACGCAAAACTTGGGAAAACTAACCATGAGGTATTTCCATGAAGGATACGTGATCTGTATTTTAAGTAAACAAATTCATGTATGCTTAACTTGATGTTTTAAAAGGCATATTGTCTCAATCCCCATCTAAAGCAGTTATGTAAGTGTGTGTATATATGAAAAATGTGGTATTCAAAATACATCTGCAGTTGAATGTTCCGTTGCATAAAAATGAAGGCAGACCAGCAGCATCCTGGGTCACATGCGTAATTTGTCAGTGACACTAAAATCCTGCAGAGGGTGCCAAAGTCAATAGAATCTGTCTATACATATAGTTTGAATTAATAGGCCATGAGGTGATTTTTATAAGTATTAAGTGTTAAGCATTAGTTATTTTCAAATACAAAAACAACCTCATTCACATCCAGAGGTGCAGTAATATAGTTACATTTCAGTATCCTATTAAATGTGAAATTGGTTTATTAGTTTTTAGTGTTCGTTATTTTCTGCAGCCACGAATTTCCCCAAAGTAATTAAACTAGAACATTATACAAAACTTCTCAAATGTTTATTACAACAGCTTCAGGATGTAATATTCAGGCAAGTAACTGAAAATCATCGCATCTGCATTTTAATTTTCATGCTTTAATCTCATTTCATGTCTCCACAAGGCTTGGGGCAACAAAAAATTACAAGCACAACCAAATGAAGAGTGCGTGGGTCGTTAGTCACGGTGCAGCGCAGTACACATCTATGTCCTCTTTTTGAGAATATAGATTTATTTCATGTCAATTATGTCTGTATTTAAAGGAGGAAAAAAATACTGCAGGCTTTGTGTGCTCGCACAGCTGAGCTCATGTACACAGCCTGCTGTGTGTGTTTGAGTGAGCTTATAGATGGTCCTGTGTTTGAAAGATAGCATGTTGTTGATCCATGGACAGTAAGCCTGCTGTGTTTGCCAGTCTATCATCCACTGTATCTGTGTGTACTGTCCACACTGTGCAGCACACACAAAGCATTGTGTGTCGCTCCATCCAACTGACTGTGTGTTTTTCTCATCTTTTCATAATGCCATTCATAATAAGCAGTCTCCATCAATTACTCAGTGCTTTTCTTGAGAAATATTAATCATTTCATACACCTATCCCACTGTCTCTGCCATCCCCTCCATCTCCCTGTCCCCTGTCCGCCCCCTCCTTCCTGTTTTTATTTGACGACCAGCTGTTCCTGAACACCTGAACCCATCATCCCTTCCTCCCCTTTTCATGATCCTGCTTTTTGTTCTACCCTGCAATTTAGAAGATGGGAGAGGCTCAACATGTCCTTGAGTGGTAGAGAGAAATGTATGGAATCTATCCGAGGACATCTTATGTTTGTTCACTTGTTACTGTTCCTGTGTGTGCGTGCTTGTTCATGTATGTGTAGTTCCTGCAACCACATTTGGTGATGTGTGCCTCTCTCCCCAAACAATTTCAGCTGCCGTCAGTCAACTTGTTTGTGCAACAATTTTTCATTGTGTGCAGTGTCATTATCAGCAGGCTTCACTATGGCAATTACTGCTGTGGAACAATTACCACTTTAACAAATGCACAACCAAGTGGATTTTTGAGCCTTGTGTGTGTGTTTGTGTGGAGGTGGCTGCACCTACTTGCGCTCCCAATTCTTTGGCAGCTCGGCTTGATCACACTGAGAATGGATGCAGACCTGCCTCTCACCTCTGCGGGGTTGGAAACAGCCGATAACTAAGAAATGAATCCTCTGCACAAGTCTTTCCAAAATAGAACAGCTATCAGGAGAGCTCCTGCACATACACATGTACACACACATTGTCAGTGCACAGCTCTATGCCCTGTGGCATGTTTTCCCCAGAAGACAAGACATTCCTCTGAATTTTTCCCAGCATTCCTATCTCCTCCATAATAGTTTTCTTGGGAAAGTTGACCCAGATGCTACTGGATTGGTTAAGATAACAACTTTTTTCCATTTATCTCATAAACCACACAGATTTATTAGTTGTTATGGAGTTAAAATTCACAGTGTCATGCAGGCTTTATATGCGTGTTTGAGGTTGTTTCACTTTCATTTATTTATTTTCTGGGAGCTGAGATATTCTTTCATTCTCGTTGCTTACATCTTGATGTTTTAATGCTGTGTTATTGATTTATTTATATCTTACTATAAATTCCACTGGTTAAAGAAGCACAGCAGGTTGGGTGCAGAGTGTGTTCATGTGCTGTGGTGAGGGTCAGGCCTCGTCTGCAAGAGCTTGTTTATAGAAATTAGTCTGAGGCCAAAAGGTCAGTGTTGTTTTGGTGAAGAGATGAGCTGCTGCCCTGTGTGTTACAAATCCGTGAGTAAGAAAACTCCTGAGCTATAAGAAGACTGGTTTACAAACTTATCTCCCAGTGGGCATGAGCGGCTGATTGATGGATGGCCCTGCTGTTTTGTTGTGTGTGCGTATGGAAGAAAGAATTAGTTTGACCTGGTTGACTTCCTGGGTAGTTTAAGGGTGGTATATAGAGCTACATCTGTCTACTGTATGTTGCTGTTCTTCTGTGGGCTGTCAGGTCTAATCCCTCATCCTCTGTTTGGCCTAAGAGCAGGTGGTATAAACACGCGACGCACTGCTCAGCCTGCCTGGCACCATGGGGCACTGTAGCTCTGCACCACAGCAGGTGTGTATATATGAGTGTGTGTGTGTAGGCGAAACACTAACCATGTGTCAGTGGAGTTTAGTGTGTGTCTCCTCAGCTTTTGAGTCTGAATCCCTTCCACCTGTCACAGAGGGTGGGGTGCAAAGGGAAGATGACGGGGTGCAGAACAGATGCTGTCTACAAAGCCAGCCGAACCGACTGAATTGCACAGTGTGCTCTCTGTACATGTGTGTATGCAGACCATATTATTTTCTAAGCTGTGCCCATGCTTGTGTGTGCTCACATTGAGATCAGAGCTTTCAAGTCATTCATACTTTGATGCTGCGGCCCTGCGCTTTCTTCAGCACAGAACAAAAGACTGACAGAGGGAGACAGCTAGACACCAGTGTGACACTGAACGGCTGTGGAGATAGTTGACACAGTGACAGACTGAGATAGGACGAAGTGTGTGTGTGTGTTTGGAGTCCTGTGCTTCATCATCCCTCTATCTCCCTCACTATCTTTCTAAGTGTAGCAGGGAGGGAAAAATCTCCAAAGAAATGCCAAGCAGAGGTGTCAAAAGTGACCAAACCATGTAAGAACCCAACCAACACTGCGGCTTCCACTAGCTTCTCAGGGCCAGTATCTAAAACTCCACAGCTCTCTCACACACAGCTCTGTAAGATATTTATTAATATCTTTTGAAAAATATGTCTGTGTGGAAATGTTTATTAGAATTTTGACATGCATAAGATGATATCTGAGATCCTCCTGATTGGCTGAGCTCCCACTGTACTTTTTTTTTTTTTTTTGCCACATCTTACTTCATGCTGGTTTACTGTGAACATGAACACTAGACTGAAAAACAGTCTGAGTTTTCCAATGAAAATTATGGGGAGAAACATCCCAGCTGTGGCAAACTGTTAAAGATTATAAATGGGTATTAAATATCCAAATTATATAAAAGAAATAAAAATTATCAGTTGTAAACACAGCTCTTAAAATAATTTTTATCAAAGTCCATTTCTGGCTTCTCGCCTTCATTCCTTCCTTTTTTCTCTCTTAATCATCACCCTTTCTCCTACTCCCTCTAAAGTCTTAACAAATCCTTCCAGCTACCTCTTCATTGCTCTAATGATCTTCCACTTTTTTTTTATATTGTTTGGCTGTTTTCCCCTTCTGCTATCCTCTTTCCTCTTCTCCCTTTTATCCCTCAGTGCCATTAGCACCCCATTAGCCCTTCCCCCGGTGTTCCCCCTTCCCTATCAGGACTGAAAGCTCACCAGCTTTATGATTTGACATTGTGCCGTGCTTTACCTCTTCTTAAAAAAAAGGTTTGCTAAAAGTCTCTTCACCTCTTCAAAAGAAATGAATAAATAATCATGAAAAATAATTTTCAGTACATAACTTGAAACTGAATTGCAGTTTCTCAGAAGGGAATTCATGAAAGTGGCGAATGAAATTGCTTTAGCTGTTAAATGTACTTTCATTGTTTTATGTTGTTGCTATGTTTTTTGTTTTTATTTTTAGTGGTGCCAGTTGCATGGTTCTACTTCTCCTATTTTCAAGTCATTTTTTCTCATAATACTGTAAGAGTTTGACTTGTAACAGAGTATTTTTAGTTAGAGCTAAGTTTTAAATAATTCCTCCACCACTGCCTTGTTTAGTTGTATAATATTCATTTATATATATGTTTTAAAAAATCACTTTATATGGTTTAAAGTTCAATGAAATGTGGTAATAACATACATTATTGGACATCAAAACTGTGTTTCCTACTATGAAACTTGTGGTTTATCAAGTATATAGATCTATAAACTATTGTTTAAGAAACACTTTTACTTTTACATTATTTTCAGATGTGAAAATAATGATGCAGTGATGTTAGTGAGGGAAGTAGATCTACAGTTCTAAAATTTTTACCAGTTTTCCAATACCTTAACCAGGACTGACTTTACTTACTGTCCATGGACACATTTGCCAGATGTATTCACAACGCCCAACACAGTGTGCTGTGTGTGTGCTTTATGTGGGCACATGTGAGTGGAGAATATATATTGTGCAGGGAGGGTTGCAGAGGTTAGAGAACTGTAGTTTCAGACTTTTGTTACACTGCTGCATGCCCAGTGTGTCTATTTCACACAGTGACCTCCTTGTCTCAGTGTCCTCTGCCTCCCTTTGTGCAAATCCCAACATGCCCACATTTTTCCCCTCATACCTGTATCTGTTCCAAACTGTTTTCTGCGAATATTATTGTTTTCCATCAAGCACTTGTGCCCTAATATAGAGTTTGCAGTCATATTTTTTTGTGTTGGTTTTTCTTACCTGATTCTGGCTGCTTTTGCAACTCAGGCCAGACAAACAAATATGTAAAATATGTGTTGTGATTGTGTTGCCGACTCTTGTGCGCGTGCAAGTGCATGTCAAAGAGAGGCTAGGCAGGTCCCGTGTGAGTGAAAATCTGTGGACACTGCCTGCGTAAATGTGTGCATGCAAAAACTGACAGACAGACATGCGATTGTGTTAGCAGAAATCTTATTAACTACCGAGCTGCCCCTCTCGTTAATTCTTTAAAACAGTTCCTGAGAAACTCCTCGGCTCTGCACTTCATTTACTCTTTTGAAACTAGCTGCGGATGCAGATTGGGCATATTTCTGCACATTTCCACAAAATTGAATTCTTCTCCAAAAGCACATAATGACTCTGGTCTTTTGCAGCTGCTAGTTTGTGAGACGAGATTGGGTGCCGTTTGGGACCCGTTGGATTCATGACTACGGGGTGAGAAAGAAGCGGATACCAAAAGCTGCATTAGACTACTCACAACAATCATCGAAATAGTACTCTTCCTCCGTGGAAATTCAGGCACACCACGGGGACCCATCTTCTGAGAGAGAATTTAATTTGACAGCCGGGTCCTGCTGTGGCAGACGTTTGCTAGAACATTCAGTTAACATCGTGCACTAGCCTCTGGGCCTGCCCAAAATGGGCAGGCAGGGTCACGCTTCTCTGGGCCCTGATAGAGAAACTGTTCTCCTGGTTTCTCTCTGTCTCAATTTCTCTTCTCATTATTTCATATTTTTTCACTCTCCATTATGCAGTTTTTCTCACCCTCCTGGTCTCTGCTGCTCTCCCTTTCCCCCATCTGACTGTTCCAGCTGAAGGTCCTGTAACACAGGGCACATGGAAATCTCATGAATAGCAATGTATCAAACTGACAGGCACCCTGACATTTAAAAAGTGTGTGTTAAACTAAAGATCATTTCAAGATTTTGATTGCAAGTTAAAGTGTCTGCCAATGAATGCTTCTCTTTTATTTTTGGCCTTTTCCAATCTGGGAAATGAAAGTTAAATCATCTTTTTATTTTGTGTGTCATTTAGACAAACCTGGTTGTTGCATATTTATCAGAAGAGAAAGACGTGCGTCTTTTCTCTTTGCAACACAGTGTATCGTTTTACATGCATTCACACACACAGCTGATCATCCCTTTCTGCCTCTGTCTGCATTTTTCAAATCAGCTTCTAAGGTTCAAGGTCTGGTCATCTCTGAGGCCAGTCTGAGTTTATTCACATGAACCTTGTCTCGCCTATTAGAGTTTGTGTGTGGGGGCACTTTCCTGTCTGTGTGGGAACATTTGGTGTCTTTGAGATAGTCTTGATTGAGTTTTACACAATTTTAGGTCTGCCATTTCGATTTTCTACATTTCCCCAAAACATCTTTATTTGCTCTTTCACCTTTCTCCCGACATTTCCTCACCCTTCACTTTGTTGCTGTTTAACTCTGTTTCCTTTACCCCCATTATCCACCCACCCACTCCCTCTACTCAGCTGGTGGGCCAGCCAGGAGGCTGTGCATGCATTTGAGGAGCGTAATCTGCTTTTTCTCTCATTCCCATTTCCATTTCAATCCTCCGTTCACAGCTGGAACCAAGGCACTCTGCATGCAGATGAGTAAGAGTTGACTTTTTCCAGAAAGTATATTCAGACACAAGATGGGCAGGAGATGAGGGGGAGGAGGGGTGGATAAAGAGAGAGAGAGGGACAACTGAAGTTAGAAGATTCAGTCATAAAGAAAAGCAACAGTTACTGATGGGGGGGAAATCGTTCAATTCAAACTCATTGTCATTCAGCCTTAGAGAAATGCACAGAGGAAGATGACATGTTTTTGCAGGTCACAGCATCTCCAAATAAGAACAACACAACAAAGTGACAGGAAAATCAAGTCCATCCATCAAACTCTAGGTTAGAATAAAATCAAATGTAAAAAGCAAAATAGTGAAGCCCATCAAAAAAACAAACAAAAAAAAAAGGTGATTGTCTTTTTACTTTGAGAACAGCAATGAGGATTCACCATTCAGAGGTGTATATTTTAAGGTAAGAGAAAAGTGCACCTTGAAATTTGAATAACATGTTGGTCTCTGGGCTTGTGTTTTATTGGAAAAAAAACAAAACAGTTTCCATATGGCCTTGTGTTAATTATGGATCTGCTACTTCAGCTAAGACTTAGAAAATCTAAATTATTCCCTGTGTTCTTTGTAACTGGAAAGACTGCAAGAATAGAAACCTTCAAACTGATTTCTTTTGAATAATTGATTTCTTACAGAATTTACACAAAGCTGATTCACACACTACATCACAAAACTCAATAAACCAAACACAAAGATACACTTTCATGCCCCCTGCCTTATGACCATAGACACCTCATGACCATATGACACCTCATGATCAGAGAATTTTGCTCATCTCTATGCATAGTTGAGTGCTGTGTCACCATCCCTCACATCCCGGCAATGATGACACAAGACCACTAGGTCACCGCTAAGAATGAGTCTTAACAAGCGGGACCATGTCCATGACATCAGACTTTGGTTAATTAACAGAAGAACAACACGAGTCATGTTGGTGAAGTTATTAATGATAATGTGCAGTATTGTTTTTGGCTGACTGCACACAGAGAACTTTTTGGCTGTCATATGATCTTCCATCATCGCCCACTGTAGAGGGCTCAGATACAAACACATAAACACTCATAGATCTTATTGTTGAGGAACAGGGCCCCTAATTCACTCTGCTCAATTGCTTTACAGAGGGCCACTCAGATGTCAGTTGAATCCCACTTATGGTAAAAAACCATCTGCTGTCAGTTGATTAAAATAACAAATATTGATTTGAACAGGCAGCCTCAGCAGCAGAAGTAATTTTGTTATAAGAAGGCAATGAGGTATGACAAAACATACTGACCACTTAATATAGCTATTAAATCTTTATTGTCATATTGAATATTCTTGAATTACAAGATCTCTGAAAAAAAAAACTTCCTAAATTCAGAAAAATGTAAAAGACATGCTGTTTCTCTGTGCACATCATTCAAATAGAAATTAATGGAATGGAAAGTAACCCCCACACCCTGACACACACAGACACACACATACATTCTGCCTCCTCTTGTTCTGTCACAGCAGTGTAATATACAGCCTTGCTACTAGCCTCATTCCTGTTGGCAACCCGCAACAGAGTTGCATTAAATCTCATCATGCCAAACGGTCTGCCCAGCACAGCAAGTCAGGTTAGACAAACTGCACTGCTGATCAGTGGGGACCTACCAGCCTGCAAAGCACTCACTGTTTCTTTTATTGACAGAAGCCTCTTTCAGCTATTCTTGTTCTTCTTTTCCACTCTCTACATCTTCTGCCCCAAGTTGATTTAATGCAGTCTGAAGCACATAACTCTCCCCTACTGTTTCCCTTCATTCAGTCGATATCTTATGATCCAGGCTGTCTTGAATCTTCTCTCTTTTTTCACACTATCTCTGCCCTTAAAAAGATCTAACTAACCTGCTCCCGCACTTCTTTTTGCCTTCATCTTTCTGTTCCCTTGCACTACTTAATTCTTTACAACACCTCTCCACAAACCATCATTTCCCTTCCTTTCCTTTCTAGCCTACCTCTCCTCTCCCTTAATGCCCTCCTGTGGAGCCACAGAAGTCTGTATTGAAGACAACACTTGGCCACAGTCTGTGAGCGTGTGTCATGGTTCTCCAACCCCACTGCACAGTCTTTGTGGCAGTAATGCCATAATTACCCCCCATTACGGGCAACAGAGATTGAGAGAGAGGTATGTTCAAAGCGAAAGATACAGGGAGAGACGGGGGGTTCGATGTGATGAGAGATGGAGGTGGGGGTACAGATCAGCTGAACGGAGGGATGAGTGAGGGTGAAAATGCTGGAGTGTGTCAGAAATAGTGAGAAAAACAGTGAAAGACGTTTGGGGATTAATATGGTGGTCAATAGATAAATCACAATGGACACAGTCTTGGAGCTGGTGTGTCTCAGGGGACAGTCCCACCCCTGTTGTGAAGAGTGACATTAGTAGAGATGCAATATCTTAAGCTTCGTTGGACACACATGGATGGGCCACTCCCTTTAAACACAGAAAACAAACACATGGACATGTAGGTGGAAGAAAAAAAATCAAGGAGCACAAGAGAAACATGGAGTCAGATATAGTTTATCTCAAATCATAAGCTCGTCATCAGATTGCAATTAAAAGGCCATGTAAACACAAAAGTTCTGGAGTTAAAAGCATCAATATTCCACCTACTTCCTACTAAACCCCCAAATACTAAATCAGAAAACTTGCCCTGATCAAACATCTTCTTTTGGTGATTTAGAATTTATAAGCAGCTGAATTATAGAACACAGCTGAAATATATATAATTTATATTATCTGTAGAGGCAGTTATAACATAATGGATAGAACATCAACTTCTGTCAGGGTGGAATTTTTCCGGTGTTGAGCATCTTACTTCGGATAGCGATACCTCCTAGAATTGAGCTCAAAGCACAGCATGTTTGCACAAACACTTGTGTGTTCATTTGGGAATGTACACAGCAAAATAGCATTTAAATTGCAAGATAACAATGCTTTGGGTCCTATCAGGAAAAACCACCAAAACAGCTAAAGATGCAAATAAAGTGTCTTCATAAATACACCATTTAGGCTTGACAGGGATGCTAAGGCTTTCATACTGCTGTTGTAACCCCGGGGAGGACACAGAGAAATTGCAATTGCCCACAATTCATTGAGTGGATGATTAATATTCTTCAAAATGGTTTATGTATTCATGTTCAAAGCTTCAGGGTTTGAATGCAGAGACAACGCCAACGTAGAGTTGGATAGGCATGATAAAGTCCACGCTGCCCAGCAGGCATGGAGGATTATGAGTGTGTATTTGTAAGCAACTTAAAGTGCAATGCAGAGACTTTGAAGGCATAAGAGCTGATTCCTAATTAATTTCCCTCTGAAAGCTACATTTACATGCATTGCAGAAAAAGACGGCGTTCAAGAGTATAAAAGATTAAGCTGCATGAAAAGCCTAAAAATACATTATTTTGCAGAGCCACATTTATATGGTCTTGCTTGTAAAACCCTTTCGGTTCATTCTGTTGTTCATCCTTTCTGCACCCAGACTTAATTTCTTTTCAAAACCATGAGCTTCTATTTATTGCTTTATAACCTTTTTGTGATGAGCAGAAATACAGTGCATTAATTAGTGTGCTATAACAGGGAGATCAAATGGTATTGGTTTAATTTCATATGATATTATGTATAGAATTAAATACATTGCATTATGTTTATCATTGTTCTGTTGAAAATAACTGTGAAAGCTGAAAAACAGATGTTTGTGTCTTAATTATAGTTTTTTTTAGTTGTTGTTTTGACAATTTGGTGTAAACAATATGACAGCATGCATCCTGCTTTGTATCAATGGCTCAGGTTGTTGTTGGTGGTGTTGGTGTAATGGAGTGGGGGATATTTTTATTGGGATACTTTAGCCCCCTAAGTAGCAACTGAGCAGTATTCAAACACCACAGAATACTTGACTATTGTTGCTCATCCATTTATAACCACAGTGTAGACATCTTCTGACGTGACAAAGCTCAGATCATCTCAAACTGATTTCTTAAACATTACAGTGAAAATAGCCTCCACAACCTCTAATAGAGCACATTTGGGATGTGGTAGAACTGGAGATTTGGCTCATGATTGTGCGGCTGACAAAGCTGCAATAACTGTGATGCTATATGTACCAAAATCTCTGAGAGATTTTTCCTGCACCTTGTTTAATCCATGCCATGACAAGGAAAGGGGGAGGAGTGGAAAACATTGCTGGGCAGAAAGCTGCTTGGATTACAGTTTTTAGCCTGATACCGCCAGGCCCAACTTGGGAAAAGTGGAAGAAAATTGATGGACTGTATATGGAGTGGCTCCAACATTTGACTGTACATTATGTCATCACTCTCTGCTGCTGCAGTGGGCGGTATAATTCCAACCTTGTGCATTAAAACGGTACTGTAGAATGCTATCATAAAGGACATTTGTTCCTTGTCCCTTGCTCCTTGTTCTTGTGTGACCAATTTATTGTCAAAGACGCTGCCAGCAGTTGACCACAGAGATGAACTTTATGATGCAGTTTCCTGCTCAGTAGGCACAGAGGCGGGTATGTGACCACTATATTCTTCGGCATCATTTCCTGGAACTTGGCCCTGTTTAAAGTGAGCATAACAGATTTCCCTCCCACAGAGTTACTGTTAGAGTGTTTAGTATAATGTATGGTGCCTGGCTCCGAGTCAGGCAGAATCCACTGTGAAAGCCAGAAACATATACTGAAAGGGGTTGTCCCAATGACACCCATTAGGGAAAATTAACAAAGTGCTGGATTTCACTTTGTCTGGTTTTAACCAACACTGTATTCACACCACCCGGAGATGTTTTGTAACAAAGTACTTTTGTTGGGCTCATTTAGGTAAATGACTGGAACAGAAAACAGAAATGATGCCTGGTGAATCATGGTGATGGTGCTCTATTGATCAACAGAGCCACTTGGAAGAAATGTGAGTGATATGAGACTGCAGCATCCCGAGTTTCCATTTCACTCAGAAATGCTTCATCACTGTGCAAATCCTGCACTGTGACTCACACGCCACTATGTATGATTGCTTGGAAAATAGCTATGTGATCATCTATTGCTCAGCCAAGAAGAAAGAGGCCAAAAGAAGAACGGTTGAAAGGGGGTAATAGAGACACATAGAGACACTGGAGTGGACAGAGATGGAAGGCACATATGGAAAGAGAGGCCAAGAGTGAGACAAAAGGATAGATCAAAGAATCATGGTGGGATGTGAAAGATGGCGCTACAGCACATCATTCTTTCTTTCCTGCATTGTGGAGGCATGAGAATTAATGCAAGATTACAGCTACCTTCACTTTTTATCTTTTCCCCTCTTTTTTTCTCTGCCTATACTTTGCTATAATTCCCCAGGGCTATATGTTACCCATCCCTTGACTTTGGAATTACAGTTCTTCCCTCCTCTTCCACTTCTAATCTGTTCCCTTCATTATTCTTTCATTACACATCTCTGTTTCCTTTGTAGTGTCTCTGTGTCTCAGTTCCTCTTTATCCCTTTGCTTTAGGCTGATGTGTCAAATATTCTCTCTGTCAGGTAGCTTAATTTTTGACATGGGGTAAGGGTGGGAAATCACATAAAACAAGGGACTATAAAGTAGTCTGTCGGATTTAGTTTTTGAAGGTGTGTCAGTGTCTTATACGGAAGTTCAATGAGTGTCTAAAAATGCTGACAAGTGTTGGTGCTTGCAGAATTCCTACAAGTTGTGACAATAATACAAATTTTGCAAGTTGTTTTAAAGATACTTGTTTAAAAATCCTTTTGCATGCTAATGAAAAAAATACAAAAGGAAAATCAAAATTAAAAACTGGCCACTTTACTGGTGCAGTTAAGAGAATGAACGTTTTGCGCTTGGCAAATGTTATCATATGATCTGAATATGGTGAACAATGGGTCAGTAAACATACTTTCCACTTTTCCAGTCATCTTGGTCGACCGTCTTTGTTTTCTTGCAAAGACACCGGAGGCTACTTCAACCAGTCTTTGTTCCCTGAACTCGAAGATGGCTGATGTGTCTGTTTCTTGTCACGAGCTGGGGGTGGGAGTACGAGATGTGCGACAAGGCTGTTGATACAAGAAAACTGGTTGTATAACCAAAGAGCACCATCCAGCATCCCCATCTACTGTCTGTCGTCACTGAAAACTTGTACCTGGGCACCTGTTCTTTTGTTTATGAAATGAATCTCAGTGCAGACTAGGATTAGGAAGTGTCCTATTCAGCACTCTCTGATATTTGTTAGTGATGGAATCAGGAGAGATAAAATCTACCCAGGATGTGATGTTAAAGAGACACTTGAGTCTGAAAACAGTGCTTTTAAATTATTGGCCAAACTGCATTCCAGTCCTAGTCTAAGTGTATGAACTTTGGATAGTGACCAAAACAGTTAGCTGACTCATGCAGCTAGCATACGTTTCCTTTGCAGAGCAAGGTGCCTGGACATCCAGTGCTTGAAGTAAGACTCTTTAGATGGACCGAGTTGCATTGTGGCATTATTAATTTATTAATGGATGTCCTTTTGGAGGGATTCTGTGGATGTTTAATCCCACCTAGATTGGAAACATACCAAGGATCTTGTATGAAGCTGGAAGACAGCAGGCATATGGGTTACCTTTCTTGCTCTGCGCTAGTTATGAAATAGGTCCCAGGGAGCTGCAATAAATGGGTTAATGGAGTGCATTTAATTTTTTTAAGTCAGCTATTAAGACACAAATCAGCATAATGGCAATATTTAGAGGCAAGCAGAAATCGTCTTGATTAAAGGCTGCAAATGAAGCAATGGCCTTCTCAAAAAGTGTGGGCTGTTGGTGTTATATTGGGTCATTTCAATGCTATGCTGAGACCAGCACCAGCACGATCATTTATATTTTCACGGGGCTTGGCTTTTGAACACATGTTTATATTTATACTAATTATGACAGCTGTAATTCTTGAGTAACATTTGAATATACAATTCTGTAATTAGTTGGCTTACAGTGGATGAAATAGTAATTGTTTAAACAAGCACAAGTACATTCATTTCATTGAACCACTCATCTTACGCGGTTTTAACAAAAACTGGTTTCATTTTTAATATGTTTCACTTTTGTGTCACCTGGAACAAATCGACCATTCTGCTGGCTTCAGCAAATAGTAACCACACTAATCACTTTATGTATTAATGGACTGGGTACATCCACTTCCACTATTTTCTTCCTGCATATTCCTCACCTCTACAGTACTTATCTCTCTCGTTGCCACCTGCTTATTACTTTGTTTCCTTCATTCCTCAATTGCACAGACTTGTATAATCCACTTCAGTCTCATACTTTGTCCTCTTTCATCCAAATCACTTCTCCCTTCAGCTGCAGCTCCATTAGGTAATGAGTCAATACAGCTACTGTATCTATGACTAAAAGCCTTTTGTAAAAATGCCCTATTCTTGGATAAGTCAACGTAATCCACAGCTATGCAGGATGATAAGTCGTATTTAAGTTGGTGCAAGACTGATTACTTCTTCCACCATATGACAGACGTCTTGTTAGTAAATCTCTACAGCATGGAGAGATGATTATGGCTGGGTCGATATCAGGGACGAGTGGCTGTATTGATGTTAGATAGCTGATGGGAAGAATTTCTTCCCTCCCTCCTTCATAGCCAGAAACACAGTGAAGAAAAGAGAGTTTAGAAGAATCAAAGTGTCTAAGTGTGCACAAGCTGCCTTAGTCTTAGCTACTTCCCAGGAACCCTGTCAAGTGTAGAGAGAGCTGTTTGGGATCCAGCCAACCCCATCAACAAATCACATCCATGGCTAGTGTAGATCTATAAATAAGTCTGTGTTAAAGTAGAGCAAGTTTGCAAGGATCCTATCGCCTTTCCTCTTTGAACAGGACTGAAAAAATATTAACGAGCACTTTTGAGCCAACTATGTTTGGAATGCGTTTCTTTGAGTGCAACTGCTCCACAAGGGGGCTATTATTACCTGCAGGGAGTGTCGATTGTTTAGAGCTGCTCATGGTCATCAAGTCCCCCGCTAGAAAGAAACTGCAGCTGGGTAGATGTTTATGTTGTCTTCAGATCGTAAACCCATGGTGGTTTTTGTTTTTCAGTTCCAAGCTTATGGGATTTGACATCAATCGGTTTCATCGGTCAGGCAAGATCCACTCCCAGCACAAAGACTTGTATGACTATACTGTGGATAAGCCACTTAGATCCTCATGATAATTGTTTATGTGAGCAGTAAATACCAAAATAGGCTGTGGCACACCCTTTAAAAACCCAAAGAGATTCTGAAGAGATTTCATGTCTAAGAATGAATGGTATGTCTGTCAATGACAGACAGCTTATCTTGCTCCAAGAAATGGCCTCCAGTTGCTTTGAAAATGAAAAACATTATTTGCAATATATGCAAGTTGGGGATGTTCCACGTTAAGGGTCTAAGCAGGGCAGGAAATTTAAGAAGAATATTATGGATGGGCATGGGTTGTTCTAAAGCCTATTTTATTAAGGCCATTTATTTATTTATTTAGCTAAGTCATTACCTTCTCAATGTCCTGGTCAAACACATACTTTGAGCTTTGGCCCATGTCTAGATTGAATTCAAAGGTTCCTAGACAAACCAAACTATTAATTATGACTGTGATTCAACCTTATGCATTTCATAGCGTGTTCCTTATAAGCTTAGTTAGATTTTTACGTAAGGGGTACTCTTTTTGAGCTGAGAGTCAGTGAGGCTCATGATAAAATCACTTTTAACTTCCCTTTAAGAGATCCTGCGGGCCCCCATGGACATATAGGCCCACGATTAGTCAGGCAAGTCTTTTCATTTCAAGGGAGAGAGAGAGAGAGAGAGAGGGAGAGAGAGAGAGAGAGAGAGAGAGAGAGAGGAAGGAGGGGGTTGTTTTGAGCGGAGAGGGGGTCACCTTTTGTGCAAATATATCAGCCAAGTAGACTGCCACCAGCATCAAATTTCCGTGTGTGTGTGAGAGAGAGAGAGACACGAAGAGTGCGCTGGACTCATTTTCCAGAGTGAGCGAGCGACAGAGAGTGAGAGAGGTTCAGAAAGCTTTGGAGCGTTTAAAGAAGAAACGACTTGCTGCTGTGCAACATTTCCACTCTGTTCACCCTTAAAAGACACCGTAAATACATTTTCCCGAAAAAGTTGGAAACGCGGCCATGGACGGGATAACATACGGACGCACGCTGCTCTTGTGCACCTTGCTCCTCTGGGTATTTCAAGGTAAGTGTCTTTAGTACTTTCCGTTATATTTTAAACGGACTCACTCTTGATTAACTTTCCCATGCTGATGACAGCGTGCTGACAGGATTTCTATGCCTTCGGGCTGAAAATGTATACTTTCTTTTTTTTAGTAGGGGAGTCCGACTTTGAGATGTCCGCCGCTTAAGCCACAAACCTGTCTGTCGGCTGCGTGCCGCAGCGGCTTATTAAGTTCTGAGCTATTTCATTAAGTTTGCCGTGTCTGTAATTTATTGTTTTTTTCCTGAGAAACCGTAACCGACGTATTTACAAATGAGTGAAGCAGGACAAACCGAATCTAGTGGAAACCGGATTTATTCCCGGTTCAGCTTTGCACCAGACACAGGTCGCGCAGTCTCGATGAGTTGTTCACTAACGGGATGTTGCGTGTTGCACCTTTGGCTTTGTGTGGATGTGCGGGAGTTGCATTTCTGCAGCTAAATGCACTTTTTGACTGCGGTACGTTAGTTTGATGTGCTACCCCCCCCCCCCCCCCAAAAAAAAAACCCCCGAAACCCGACAACAGCAACAACAACACACAAACAAACAAACAAAACGCCCCCCAACAAGAAAAAAAGATGTCCAAGTTCAGATAAAGTAGCCTGTAGCTGGAAGAGAATCTACAAAAAGCTTTAAATCCTCTGATCACTTCAGTGAATCTCTTACCCTGGAGTGAAAGTCATAAGCTTTTATTGTGAAGACCATGTTGCTCCTCTCTTATTCTGTCTCATTCACGTCTGGCTGCTGCGGTGCAGTTTCCAGCGCTTTGATGTCTGATCTGCGGGATTTTCTGTCTCCTGTGTTGGCAGTGAGCCTTACCCTAAGCACCCCTAGGTGCTGCCAGGGAAACTAAGCCAGTTTAAATGCAACTTGATTTTAGCCTTGCATGTTCTTTGTCAGAGAAAAGTTTAGGATTGTGATCAAAGCCCATATTTCAGAGAGATGATGTGGAGCTGCATCAGGTTTATAGCTGTTCTAAGTGTGGCTGAGGCGATCTCTCCTCATAATATCACTGTAATATTTCATTGCTTAATTTCCTTAAAACATCGACTACATCATGATTTTTTTTTGGCATTTACCACATGCATGAGAAAGGTAGAGGTGTAGTCAAGAGTGGTAGCTTTTTGGTTGTCTATGGCAATAATAGACATTGTGGGTTCAGCACTTAAGATGACCTGAAGGATGATGGTTATCTTTTTGTCTTTTCTTACACTCTGTTTCCTGCATCACATCACAACAGTTGTGCTTTGCTGTCTGTTTGCCCTTTATTGAGCTTCAAACAGGTACCTACAAAAAAAGTGCCCTGTAATTAATGAAGTAAGTAGTGCATCACGCATCAGGCAGCTGTGCCGCATTGATTTAAAGGCTTGGCTCCAGGTGCTGTGCTCCCCCCTACCCGCCTGCCCCGTTCCCTCTGTGCCACGCCCTAGAGTTGCTGCTGGAAGGTCTGCTTAAGTCTGAGGATAAATCTTTCCTTTCCTTTTTTCCTTGGAGGTAAAGTTTGTCGAAGTTCTCTTTTTCTTTGTCTTTCTTTTGGCTTGGCTTTGTCTAATAATACCATCTTGTTATCTTGGGATTGTTTCATACAGACCTACATTCTCAAGTCTGCTGTCTCTTAAGTAGAGATTGTGCACATAGGAGAAGTTAAACTTTAATGCCAGTCAGGGCATTTCACTTCCACTTGCATTTCCATTTTCTACATGCAAGCAGTGCAAGCTCCAACTGTGTCAGTGGTGAACATGGACCTGAGCTAAATAGAACAGATGCACAAATATAAACCACCCGGTAGTCATATTTTATAGTTTGTTTGAGACTGTTCGGGCATGGGAAAAAAAGTTATCTACAAATGGTACAACCACTCATGATAGCCACAGATACCATGACAGCACCCTCTACTGACTGTAAACATTTTGACAGGAACAGTGAAGGAAGTGAGGAGTTACAGAACTTCAAAGTGTGCAACGAAGAAGGTCAGAGAGGATTACAGTCACTGGAAAAGTTGGACTATTAAAAGATATCATAATTATTTCTGAGGTTAAAATGTAAAAGGACAGTAAAATTATTCTTTTGGTAATGATATTTATTTCTACTTTTTTTCTATCACAGTCTGAGTGCTAAAGACGGATACAGTTTATAGAGGCTTAGGATTTATTTATTTATTTATTTTAGGTCTTACCATCTATGTGTACTGGAGCCAACAGGCACCTCTGCATTGGATGTGTTGGATGCACATGCTCTTAGTTTACTCAAAAGGAAAAAGGCCGTATGTATGGGCATGCCAGTAATTATTTAAGTGACACATGTGTATGTGTACTATGGCAGCCTGGATCACCCTTAGGTGCTCAGCATGCTGACGCCCTGAGTCATACTGACCCACTGACCCGTTCACTCACACATTCCTCCCGTAGGAATCAGCATTGAAAAAATTTGTAAGTCTGTTGGAAATTAGCAACACAATATTTACAGCTGAGACAAAAAAAAAAGCAATTAGAAAAAATTTAATTGGTGAAGTTAGTGTTTTGTGTTATTGCTTTTGTAAAATATAAACAGTAAAGTTGCTGAAGTTTAAGGCTGTTTTAAGTATACTTACAGGTTATCGCCTCCCACACCCCCCAATACCTCTAGAAGACACACTCTGTGATGCAGAGTAAAGAAAAGCAGAGTTTAAGTCAACAGTGCGTTCTTTGTGGTTGTGTGTATGACAAAAATGATAAGAGTATTTTTTGTGGGAATTTACTGTAAATGTTTGTCTCAACTTTTTATCTGTGACCAACCTGTGGTGTTAGAAAGAGCCTGTGGTGTTGGTGTTAGAAAGATGGTGGTTGACTTTCTCACACTATGCTTCCTGCAATGTCTTTCTCTGGCATCCCTAATAGAAACAAATGCAGTTTTCATGAATTAAAAAAAAAAAATCAGAATCTGTCATTTTTAACCAAACATTAAGCTTTTTACCTTGTGTTTTCTTAAGTTCACTTACTTTAATGGATATTTTATTTCCAATTGGACCCTTCACGCCTCAAAAAGTGCCCTGTAATACAGTATATTTATAGTCAACAGTGGCTTCTTAGTTGTTTTGTATATGTCAAAAATAAGTTTATCAAAATTTGTTAGTGGGTATTTGCATAAGTTGTGTTAACACCATAGCTATGATCAGCCAGTGGTAATTTAAAGGAACATGTGGTCGTGGTGCCCATACTCTTTTCATCCTTTCTCATGCTGTGCTTCCTTTTTTGGAGAAAACGTTTCTTAAAGTTCTGTTGTCAGTGTTTTTGTGTTGTTTGTGTTGTAAAACACACACATTAAAGTGACTGTAAAGGTTTTTTTTTTATCCTAATGAAAAGTACTGTGGGATTATGGTAAAAACTACTAAAGATAGTCAAGATGGTTACGAACAAGTGAAGAGAATCATTGTGACAAGCATCAGCTGAGTTCAAGGTGTTATCCCTTAACATGTACGGTCAGCCTCTTTGTCTAACACCGCCCTAATTCCCACAGTCATTTCCTCACGTTTAATTTCTGTGCCCCCTGCCAGACCAGCTTCAAAAGTGCACCCCCTGCAGTGATGTGTAATTATTATGGTATTAGGTCAGAAAAAGAGCCATTTAGCCGCAAGGAGGTAGAATCTAGAAGACCTTTTTCACGGCTGTCCTGGGTCACTTGGTTTGAATTTTGAGGAACCACACGCTTGTATCCATTCTTAAATTTGTGAATCCTACAATGGATATGTTTGCACTGAAAGAACCCAAAAACATAGATACCTAGTTAATGTGCACTGCACTGGAGTCTGATGTTCAATACTGGGAAGAAGCAACATACGTATCTCAGTGTTATTTAAGCCTCTAGGGGTGGTGGGTTTGGAGTTGGAAGGCTGTAATTATGATGTTTGGGAATATATGTGTCTGTGTAACAGTAACGAAATAAATCACTGATGGAATGAGAGGCATACCTGTGGACGCGTCATAGCTTGCCCTGCGATGTGTGTGTTTGTTTGTCTTCACCTCAAATTCTATGGAGGACTTCCTTTCTCACTTTAAAGCCCCCTCTGACCACAATTCACGGGCAGTAATCCACATATAAACAAACAGTTAAAATGCACTTTTCACCTCACCATCTCGAGACAGTTTTATAGGTGAAAAGCTGGAGACTCTTCACTGCCAGGTTGCATTCTTGTGCTTTAAATGGATTTGACTCAGTCGAACAACCTCTGGCCACAAATTGAACATTATTCAGTAAAAGTAAAGGGCACATTCAGGTTTGACTTGTGGTTGGAAGTCCATTTAGTAATCACTGGGTTTAGAGAAGGGAATTTTAGCATGCCCGCTAGTGTTTATAATTCGCAGTGAGTAAAACGTTAAAGGCCTTTGCAGCAGTTCGATAGGGCGCTAATGTTAGCTCGTGAGCTGGCACTCAGCCCTGATAGTCTACTGGGAATCTACAGATGGTAGACTGTGTGGTTAATCTTGGAAAAATCAGTCAGTAAGAACGAGAGAAGGATGTGGCTCGCAAATGTAATGGAAAAGTTTTTTGTCACTCTCATATATAACAAGAGTGTCAGAATGGCAAGGCAAAACTGTGATTACACACACACACACACACACACACACACACGCAAACAAACAAACAAAAGGTCTGTTTCTCCAGATTTGCTTTGTCTATGTTCCCATCTCTCTCACTCTATAATCATGTTTCTTATTACTTGTCTCATCTTTGTATTCCTCTGTCTGCTTTACATGCTGTCTTGGTCTGGTTGGTCTTTATATCTTGATCTTTATATATCTAAGTCCCTGCATTATGACTTATAAAGATTTAATGTTTCTTTTTTCTTTATTTTGTTGGTGAGGCTTCTGGTTGCTTTTACACCCATCTCTAGAGCTGTTATATGACAGATTTTTGGCCACTAGACACGTCCTTGTTTTGCACTTTCCAGTGCACTCATTTCAGTAATCATGTCTGTCTCTGTCACAGTTTGCATTTGAATATTTATTTCGATTTGTTTTAGTAGAAAAATATTAAAGCTACTACTTTATAATAATGCCACAAATATTAAGCAGTAACCAATGTAATCATATGGTTTGGCCTGTTTGTTTTAAGGCTTGCCATTAGTGGATGTGTAAAGAATGAAGGAAGGAAGCGGAGAGGAAGGGTAGGATGGAGACAGATCAAGGGATGGGATGAGAGATGATTACAGCTCACTATTGTCTTGCCACTGTGTAGTCTTGTTCTTCTTACCCCAGGGGAGGAAGTTGACAGCAGTGGGTAATTTCAAATACAACCTTGAAAAGAAGCACTTCCTTAATTGTGCGTCCTTGCCTCAAAATGTGTATATGTGGTGGCAAATTGGGGCTGGCGGTTGCAATTCAGGGTTGCAGCAAAATTGAAAATTCACACAAAGCTTTTTCAAGAGACGAGGTTAAGTGCTACCAGTCCATTTAGCACGAGAGTGCCGGAGCAACATGCAGATAAAAACCGTTATGTCTCACTGTGTTTGGGGGAGGAAGGTACAAAATAGGAGCAATGGCTTGAGCTCTTTTATATATCCAGTGTTTTAATCTGTGCCATAAAACAAAAACGAGCTACAGTCATTTGTTTCTGCCACACAACATGGATTCGCAAATCCTGTCCTGTGCAGTAGTTTTCGGCAATCAAATAGCAGCCAAGAGACAGATAAAACTGACAAAAGTGATAAAGGCAGAGATAGCGGGAGTAAGATCAGTCAGGCTGAGTGTGTCTGGATTGACGAATGCCAATTAGGAACGGGGAATGTCACGGAGAAAGCCTGCATCTGTGGCCAAGAAGATCATTTTCTTGGCAGTGGAGAAGAAATCCTAACCCCTGTGCCCCTCCAACCTTAAAGCCTCCATCTGACTGTTGGCTGGCAGAAGGTCCTCAGGGAGCCCCGCAAGCTGTTGCTTTTCAGACATCAACAGTTGCCTCAGCAGCAGTTGTTGAATGCAACCCCTCCAAAAAAGCCCTGTCACCCCCCTTCCTTCACACACTAACACTTGGGGTCCATTACCACCTTGTGTCTTTCCATACCACTGGCTTTGTCTGGTATGGCGAAAGGCGAGAGTAAAATTGTAGAACTGGTGCTGTGAATGCACTCGGAACTAAACTTGGTTGGTCTGTGGTTCATTGTGTATTTATCAAACATTTTAATAAAGGCTACTGAAAAATGAGGGTGAAATTTTACACACTTCATGTGCCACTAAAGTATAGTTTTCTAAATGTGGACAGAGACCTGAATGGACCCCTCTCCCAGGAATTGTTTCGAGGGTGGGGCTGCACTATAGTGGAGCCTCGAGGGATTTTTACTTCTTTTATCTGTATCACATAATGATAAGAAGGAGATGAGGGTGACTTGAAGTTCAGTAGGTAACTGAGTTTTTTCTATTTACTCAAACTTCTCCGGTGGTTTTCCCAAACCTCAATGAGTAATCTGTCTTTTAAGCCACATTTCATGCCCTATCACCCTGTTGCATCTGTCAGAACATTCTTGTGCCCCTTGAGTTTAATCTAGTTAATGGTTAAACACCAGTGGTTAACCTCTCCAGTATGATTGGTCACTGTTTGACAATGAGATCTTATTGCTTTAACTAGGCCATGGGGACCTGGGAGACTGGAGTAGTGAACATTAATCCTTTGCAATGGGAAGGAAGAGGTAAAGCAGAATGCGGAGGAGGGGGAGGGGGCTTGTGGAGGCATCTGTGGGTTAGGCTCAGAGGCGGTGTTTGTGTTACACCTCTAGCAAACACCTTTGTGGGTGTTTGGTTCTTTGAATTGGATGTTTTCTATGACTTCATGCCTTTATGTGTGAGAGCATGTTACCTGAGAGCAAGTCCATAATATAGTCACTGAACAGCTCCAGTGTCAGTTTCAGAGGCTTTGAGTTAAAGAATTCACCTGAGGACATAGTTGGCCTTTGTTTTATGGAGGCTTTACTTTACTAGAGCGAAGCTGAAGCATCGACCATAACACTTAAGTTTTCTTTGCTCCTCTCTGCCTGTGTGAACTTGAGTTTGAAAGAGAAGAGTGGAGGAGTAACGTTTCAATGTCCTGACTGTTAATGTTCTCCGCAAGTCCCATCTTGTGGAAGTCTCTTTTGCTCTGTTGCATTTCTCTCTGGAATTTGGTTGTCAGTCTCTTTGCTGCTCTCGACTTTAACTTCTCTACGTCTCTCAAACTCATTAGTGTTTCTGATCCAGTAACCTCTTTTTTTTTAATATTTCATCCATTATCTGTCTATCAACCCCATCAGGACCTAATACATGCATCCTTTATCCTCCTGAGCATGTGTTGTCGAAACATCACCACAGCTCAAGCAGAATGCGCCAATAGAAGCAGCATCTCTCAAATCCGTGGGTTTTCGGTGCAGTGAGGAAAAGGAGTCATTTTTTCTATAACTGACATTTCAGCTAATGACAATATTCAAACCAGAAGGGGTTTGACTCGCTGAGCAGCAACTTTCTGATTTTGTAACAGTATTTGTAAAGTTGCATCAGTTTGGTGCAGTAGCAGAGAGCATTCATGCCCGTCTTTGTTGGCAGCGCCGAAACTGAACCGTGTGGGTTTGTTCCCCGGTTGCCTCCATATTTGGGTAATACAAGAGGAGTCAACTTTCATGTTTTCATTTTTTATTTAGTCTAACAGAAAAATGTCCAAATGTGTTCCTGGCCCATATGAATATTACATCCAAAATCAATAGCGTTCAATTGGGTTATGACTCCATCGGCTAAATGACTCCCCAATTGCATGTCTGTGAATTCTTCGGAACAACAATCATGATATGATGGATAGTTATTGTGGGTATAATGGCAGACTAACATAGTGCCTAATTGATTTAGTCTCTTGTTATTAAGGACTAAAGTAATTATATTCCTAGTAGTTTGCCGCAAAAGCATCTCGCATTCTGCCCCAGCAGGCATAGTGCAGCATTAAGACTACATTTACTTAACCATTATTCTTACTGAATTATTATCAAGCGGTTGGGACCTAAGCGTTCTATGCACTGATGCAGTAATTTGATGGAGCACTTGTGAATCATGAGACTGGGTATTTGGTCTTTGAGAGAGGCTGAGAGGTCTAGGATAGGAGTTTGGTGGACCTGCTTTGATCCCATTTCCCACTCACACCATCCTCACACACTCATACTCTTTGAGATTTGTCTCCGCGGAGAATGATGAAAGATATGCCAACTCTTCATGTTGATTAGCAGTCTAGGCGTGTGCACTGCTCTTTGTGTGTATGCGTGTGCCTGTGCATTGAAAGCTGTGTGTGAGGGTGGGATTGGTTAATGGCAGGGGCAGAGAGGACACATGTTCAATAATAAGGCCTGACAAAGAGGGACAGGCAGAGGGAGGGATAGAGGGAGGATGGGAGGATGATGGAGCATTCGGTATGTCAGTGCTTTTCATTTTCATCGCTCCCTTCTTCTTACAGCTAGAAATCAATATTATGATAACTAAAATATGCTCCCACATTGAACTTCATCACAATATGATCAATCACGTAACAAAAGCAGACTGCATACACAGAGCTAAGCATATAAGGGCTTATTTTGCTTGGAATTATTGATTTAAACTAGGAGTGCAACTACGAATTGATGCTGTAATCATTTAATTGCTATTTTAACTATAGCAATATTGAAGAAAGACAAAAAAAAGTTATGATTGCATCTCTAATTTGGATCTGTGCATAAAAGATGACATAATTTATCATCACTTGAATGATAATTATACTAGTGAATACAAATGAAGCTGCATATCTCAGCTTTTTATGTGATCTCTCCTACACCCTGGATTTGTAGACCTCTGTATGTGAACAAGTGTACTTAATCATCTTTTTTTCATACATTGTCCTGATTAGAGGTTATGTGACATGAGAGGTTTTTAGGCAGTAGTAGTAGATAGTAGTAGAGTAATAGCAGAGACAGAAGCTATGAGGCAGGGTAAGATACAAGTGTATTCCACTCAACCGTTCACACATGCTGTAGCTTTGGGACTCCTCAGAGCTTCACTGTGTTATGTATTTTACAAGGACTCTCTGCACCTGAACAGTGCTACATTGTTAAGGCATTCCTGTAGGCTGTTGGAATGCAGGTATTAATACTGGGCAGATTACACACATAGCAGAGAGAGAAAGAAAGACAGGGAGAGAGTCAAGGAAAGAAAGGAGGCATGTCGAAGAGAGGAGGTGCCGAGTAAAGGGAGCAGAGGAAGGCAGCAGGGTTGCCCAGTGAAGTATGGTACTTACTGAATTATAGTTGTAACTATGTGGGAGTTCATGTCTAGAATGCAAACCACATTAACAGAACAAGTAGATGTGTGTACATGTCACAAAGGGGAGAGTTCGCGCTGGGTGTGGGGCCAGACGTTGCTCTGTGTGTGGGCACTCGTCACTTGAAGCAGCTAAAGCTGTTAGAAGCATGTGAACATTACTGCAACCCCAACATAACTTAGAATCCGGACTTAACAGAAGTTATAAATAGGTGTGTGTGTGTGTTCAATCCCATGTCAATGGCAGTGCCAGCTTGTGATGGGACAGTGGTGAGTTTGTAGGCAAGCCCACACGAGAATGCAGAAAGGGTCCTCAACGGCTTGAACAATCCCACTTTTTCTTTTCTCTTTCATTTTCATTCTTAACTCTTACTGGCTTTCCCCCCATTTGCTTCAACATAAGGAAAAATTTTCTTTAATCTTTTTTTCTCTCTTAAGGATGCTAGCTTAACTTCTCTCTTTTTGATCAGTGATAGTTTCTTTTATTAGACTCTGTCTTTTTTTGATTTACAGTGTATCATACGACGCTGCAATGGTTGTGGCTCCTAGTTTACCAGCTGGTGGTATATGATCCAGCCTGTCAGAGAAAAAGCCTGTTCTCCTTGGCAAGGAAGTTAGCAGGTTAAAGCTAGCCAAAAATCTACCATCTATCACATACACCCTTTTCTGTAGCCCCTCACCCACATACAAACTCTCCACCTCGCCCCATCTGTTTGTGTTTGTGTGTATGTGTGCCTATTTGGCACAGATAAAGGGGCAGTTGGTGTAACGGTTCACAAGAGCACCAAAGCCCGGCCCACTATCGGCATGACAGGGCAAAGATAGTTAAGGCTCAGGGTGCTGGAATAAGCAAAGCTAATGCTAACTCTCTGCTTATATACACTTGGAGGTGCTTCATGCTAGGAGCAGTTTGAGGAGATCCAGACCTTATGGTTATGATGCTACCAGCCAAACAATGTCATGCTTGTCTTCCTGCTGCTATCAGCCTGCTCTCTCTTCTCCCGCCTTGGTTATATCCAAGTATCAAAGCAGTACTGACTGTCCTTCACTGAATAATCCTCCCCTTCTACCCACTTCTTCCTGTTTTCCACTCTTTCTTGGCTTTCTCCCAATGCACAGTTAGCTAGTTTAGCAGGAAGGAGGAAACTGGCAGTGGGTACAGGTGAAGCAGAAAGAACCGTACAGTCATAGACTTAAGATTTTAATTGCACCGGCTGTATCTTACGCTTTCACATTATCTCTTTTTTTTTTTTATCTCTCCTATTAGCCACCCAGGCCTTTTTGCCTGTTTCACCTTCATTCAGCTACTTTTATGTCCTCATATCTTTTCTTGCTACTGCTATCATCATTGGTAGTCCTTCAATTTTGTTTCGCTCATTTGACTTTTTACACCACATCCCAGTGTCAGGGCCTTCTTCTGCTGTTTCTCGTCATCTATTCCCACTCGACTATGTGGTCAGAGCCCCTGCAGTGGATTATCAGTCAGTTGACTCACAAAGGGCAGCTAAAGCCTCCAGTACAAACATGAGACAATATCCAAATGATTGGCTGCTTGGCTCTGGACCATGGAAACAAGCTGCCATATCAGGCTGAGCCAGGCTTGGTCCACAGGTCTGCCCATAGACCACATTATGCTGTAACACTGATACACTGTAGTGTTTTTCTTTGTTTGCTGCAACTGGCTTCTGGTGTAGCACAATCCAAAATGGAATAAATTATCAGATGAATATAGAAACTGTGATCGATTGCTTTTACATGCAGTTATAATGCGTATTACTGAAAGGTAGAGTTTACTATGCGAAATTCATGTAAAGTAATTACAGTAATGGCCAGGAAGGAAGAAAGAGGAAGACAGAGAACACAGAAGAGATTTTGTGGATGTAGTGAAGGAGGACATGCAGTGGGCTTGTGTGACATGAGGGGATGGATGGTAGGGAAAGCGTGAGATGGAGGAAGATGATCTGCTGTGGTGACCCCTAAAGAGAGCAGCTGAAAGAAGTCTGGTTTTTTTTCAGTAGTTAATAAGGGCATATTTAGCCACCAATGAGTCCAGCAAATGTTTACCTCCTCCATCTTTACTAAATAGAAAGGTTTCCCCAAATTGCTATAAACTCTTTTTCAAGTAGCTGTCCCTTAATTTTCTGTTAATTGACTATTCGTTGCAGCTCTAATTCGTGTATATAAACTATATTCTGTTCAGCTTCCATATGTTTCCTGGTATTTGTGAAATGTTAGAGGTGAAGCAACCAGTTGGTGTGATTCATGACAGGAAAGGGTGGTGAGCATCTGGGTGCTAGTATGCTGAATGTATACTCTGAGTATAAAACCTCTTTAATCTTAGGAACACACTGTCCCCAATCTTTCGAGCCATCTGCCTTCACTTGTGCATGGCTAAAACTTAAACTAAAGTGTTACCTCCATGTGTCTCCCTGCTACCTCAGCCTGTATCTCACAGCTCATTATTGAGACACATGGTTGGCCCCGCTTCCCTTCCAGCTGCATTTCTGCTTAGAGATGGATCGCTGAAGTCATGGAAAATTCTGGAGGTCTAATGACAGACAGCTTCCACGTCTCCTGTCCATCAACTTAGCTCACCTCTCTTTCACATTCCTTAGGTCACACCTGGTTAGTATTACTTGCTTCTTCAAGGATTTGACAGATACCCCCCTCTTTCCTCCTCATTCTACCCCTGCCTTATACCTGTATGGACAAGCTTTTACTTGCCAGTGAAAACCTCTCTCAAACACCCCATCATAAATGTCAAGATTTGCCCAAGAGCCCCCAACATAACTGCAGAATGTATCTAATTATAGGTTTTACAACAGCATGCAGTTCTGTGTTTTTTTCTGACATATGGACTCAAGATACATTCTTTCAGAAAACCTCCCAACACTGTTAACTCAAAATATAATCATGAAAACAATTCTGAAAATGTAAATTGAATAGCTCCCTCGTGATCTTGAAAGCAGTTTTATCAGTAAAGTATGGATGATGACGAGTCGAGATCCGGTAAGGCAGCGTCATCACCTTTGAGTTTGTTTTATTAAAATGAGTTCAGTTGCGTTACGTCTGCTTTCCCCTCTGCTCTCCACCTCCCCCACCCCCATTCCCGTAATGAAAGGAATAGCTAACAGCTATGGATATAGCCAGAAGGTCGCAGATGTCTGGTAATATTCAGGATGTATTTCATTTCACCCCCTTCTCTTAATTTTCACTTCAGTTTAGCAATGGGTGATACATTGCGCTGATTTTCATTTCCCATATGTTGCTTTCAAAATTAGCAAAACATAAAAGCACTTTTATCTTTTTCCATCTTGATCGTGGTTGTTATCTCCAGTCCTTTACCCTTTGTTTGACTCCCTTTTCTTCTCCTTGTTCTTTAACCATTCATCAATGCTATCTTCCTTCTTCTAGCATCACATGTGTTCATGTCACTACATCACCTGATTCTTAGAGGGGATGGATGGTGCCAGGGTTGTAGAGGTGTCGATAGTTGTTCTTCAACACCCCTGAAAACTTACAGAAACCTCCTTCTCTTGGATGTGCACAGCAATCCTTGGCTTACAAACATATGATGTTTTATTTCCTCCATTATGCTAAACAACCAGCACTTACGATGCCCACACGGACCATCTGCTTCTGTAAAAAACCCAAAGCAAGCCTACTGGGTCAGAAAGCAGGATTTTCTTTCAGGCTAAGAGCTTTATATTGTAATTTAACAGAGAATGTGTTTTCAAGGAAAACAACGATAGTCAAGAATATATTTTCTGGTGTTGTTGAGGATTCTCAGACCAATATTTAATCACTGAAAGTTAGTGTTCATTAATATGACTTTTCTCCACACTTTAATTAAAGAAGAGGAACAAATCACTCTCCACACAGTCAGCCTCTGTGGTATGCTGCAGCCATGATTAAAGTGATACAAGGACACCCTGACACACTCCTTTCATATGCTTCATTTTTCCTTTGATCTTTGTATCTCTGAAAATTAGCTTCACATCTCCAGGCCAGTCTGGTGTATTTACTTTAGTGTTTTTTTCCTTCCTGTCAGCGTCTGTCATCTCTGTAATCTCTGTAATCTCTTCATGAAATCACTCGAGTCATTCTAACTTCATAAATGTTTTGTTTTCCTTGATATGGTATCTTGCATGAGAATTTGAGACAAACGTGGATGTTGCAAGAAGAGATGGGATGTTTGTTTGCATCTGATAACAAAATGGAAAGAAAGAATAGTTGGTAACGATCATTTACTGTCACACAGTGTCGCATGGCTGTCACATGTTTGCACGTCTTTATTTCCTGTGCTTCGTGACCCAAAGATACGTGTTGTCTGTACTGCTACAAATTACAGAAAAGTAACAAATCCTGACATGATAAAAAGCTAAAAATGATCAAAATGATCAAAAATCTAATGATTTATTTTTAATTATCTGAAAATAGTCAAACACACTTAAGCTTTTAACATTAAATGAATCCCCTCCCCCCCAGTTAGTTTCAACCTTTCAAAAATGAGCCTAATTTTAGATGATGACTCATGTGCTAATGTTGCTCTCATGCACGCCATTTTCTATCAAAAGAGAAAGCATACTAAAGACCACTATACTGATGAAATGTCTGTGGCAAACAAAGGCCTTGCATAATTGTACATTTATATGTATTGTGTATTCATGTTAGGATGATTTGTAGTGTGTGTTTGCTGTGTTTTTGTGAAAAGAAGCACAACTCAAAGGGTCAGAGATCCATCTGGTGTGAAGATCTCATGGGAAGCCAAACACATCACACATCAGCATTTGACCTTGAATATGTACACCATTAAAAAGACGAAAAGGATTAATGGTCCTGTGTTTTATTCTGCGAAAAGCAGGCCACAGGCACCGTGTTATCACGGAGAACTGGCATAGAATAGGTCCAATCTGTTTTTGTGTTGTCTGGGTTATAAAAAGGGACTGCGAATGCTTTGTGGTTCAAAAGCATGGTAGGGGAGCAGAGTTTGGGTTAGACATTTTTCATTGACATTATTCCGTCTAACCTTCTCCCCTCTCAGCCTCTACTCACTTCCCATTGACCAACCAACATTCATCTGTCGCATTCTCTTTCCATGACAACACCCCGCTGATTTGTTCTTTCTTTGACTCTTCCAGCAAACTCGAGAGCCCTCACCTGTACCTCCCCCTCCCCCTGTCCACACATTAGTCCCGCAGTATCTTTGTTTTCCATCTCCTGGACCTGCAGGTCTGCGCACGTTGAGACACGTGTTGTTTTGTCTCTCTCGGGTTTCACACATTCCAGATATTATCTCCAGGCTCCAGTTAGCTTATCTAAGGAAAGGCGGTCAATCATTTGACAGACAATGATAGATTGCGCCCTCTGAGTCAAGCCTGATGACTCCAGATGAAAGGCCTGCCGAAGGGGTGGCCTTGTCATGTTGGACATTTCAAATAACTTTGCTCTCCTGTTGTGGTTACTTTCCGATTTATCTCGCAGACTCACCAGAAAAGTGTCCCCGAGATCCGTTCAAATTAAAATGAATGATTATTATTTAAATCTTTGCTTCATTTGCCTAATTATTTCATCTGTTGTCTCCCATTTCTTTTCTAATCACATCATCATCCAAGCTATGAATAATAATTTAATAAAGCATTAATGAAAGTGAAAAATGTACGGGGTAGCAGATTGGAATTTTATGAGGACCGGAATAATGCACCTTCTGAAAGTCTCTGGCGAGCCTTGATGTGTAAATGAGTAAGACATCAGTGGTGCCTAAGTCAGAAAAATGTCCAATTTATGAGAAGTGGCTTCATAAAAAAATCAGAGCTTGAAATTGAAATTATTCATGGTTGACATTTCCTCGTGTTTCATTCTGCCATTTTAATTTTCAGGCTCTGTCGTTACAACCTTGGTTTTATCAGGTAACTGGCCGACAGTGTTCTCATTGTGTGTTTATTTCTGTCCCTGTGCGTGCCACCGTGTATATATCCACCTCTAATCCAGCCTTGGGCAGTTTCTGTCCCCTATAGGCTCAGTGTCAGCAGCTCGACTTTGATGTCAAGCCACAATTTATTCGTCTGTCTCTGTGGATTCCCCTGTTGTCCACATAATGTCAGGCAATCAATAATAATGTGACCTACCTATCTACTCTTGACTACCCACTGCTCAAGTTATTCACCCCACTGGCTGCACGGTTCCAATCTCTGACCTGCCCCTGCCCCTGAAGAAACCCCATATTCCCAATACTGCTTTTACCAATAATGCCTGTCTAGCTATGACAATAACCTATGTGTCTGTTACTGTGGTAACATACAGCCCTGTAAAGCAAAAGCGACCCCCTGCTTCTCTTGTTTAAAAAATAGTCTGTTCCTAATGAAAACAGATCAAGTCTGGAAGAGTAAGAATGGACACGGGGAAGCATAAAGAAAGTGAAAAAAATCTAATCAAGAGATGAACAGCTGCTTGTTCATGAATATATTTGCCGAGCCCACCATATTCCCACCCCCACCCACCCCAACTCTTTCTCCCTCTGTTGAACCCCCACTGTATTTCTGAAGAGCTAATAGAGAGTGGGAGAAGACAGGTGTGCCATTATACTGCAGATTAGCAAAGAATGCTAGAAGGTTAAAACAGTCTGCCTAACTCAGATGTGCATTTGTGTGCGAGCTCATATTCCTCTGGAATTGCATTAAAATCAGTGTGTGTGTGTGTATAATACATGATCTGAATGCTTGTCATGATATGTATGCTTGCCCTGTCCATATGCTGAATGATATTTGAAATATGCTCACTGGGTGTGTAAATGTATGTGTGTGCGTGTGCATACCACATCTTTCTTCCGTCTCCTTGCCCTACCCATGTGTGGCTGAGTGCTAGGACCTCGCTATCTTCTAGTCTCCAGCTTATCTGCTTGCCTGTCTTGGAGTGTTGGTGCAGAAAATAGAAACTACTTAGTGGGAATTCATTCTTTTTTCCTTTCCTTGTTTGAAATATGTCCTTCACATGCAGCAAAATACCGTGCAAGAAAAAAAAAGTAATGCAGTGGGATGTGAACAGTGATGTGGAATGCTTTTAACTATCAGTAAGGCCTTTTTTCATTTTTATAATGAGTTATCTGCATGAGAAAACTGTTGGCATCAGTTTGACTCAGAATTCTATTTGGAAAAGCAGCCTGCATACGAATGAGTGTGCAGCTACTGTGTCTCCATCCATAAATATGTTGCAGTTAGCTATGTGTGCACATGGCCGTGTATATTTTCTCCTACCACCTAACGTCTTACAGTGTGGTTGTTAGTGGGTTTTTCCAGTTCCCAGCCTCTCAGCCAGCCTAACACTAGCCAGTCAGTCAGCCATGTGGTCCCTCTCCACTCTAATTAAACTCACCGTGGTTCCAAAGACACAACCTCTATGCCAAACTTTGTGTCAGCTGCTGCCAAAACCCGTGCATGTACGGGTGTGTCAGAATGAGAAAAATGGAGAGGGAAGAGTGGTGTTATAAGCACATTTGCTTCTCTTTTTACTTAGTCAAGATGTAGTAGAAGAATGTGCCAAGGCACAGGAGGACCAGTGGAAGAACAAATGGAAATGTGGGAGTAGAAACAAAGAAGGATCTACAGTAGACAGCACATTCAAATGATTGCCTTATGAAGGAAAAGAGGGAATTTAGTGGATTTAGAAATCAGGGAGAAGAAG
Source organism: Mchenga conophoros (assembly GCF_057382185.1). NCBI lineage: Eukaryota > Metazoa > Chordata > Actinopteri > Cichliformes > Cichlidae > Mchenga > Mchenga conophoros. Next base: position 22,791,207 of record NC_140536.1, read on the forward strand.
GAGGAGGAAAATGATGGAGAATAGTAATTAACTCTGAATTATTCTATCTTTGAGGGATCAGGGGGATTAATCGAGGCTTTGGTTTGGATTCTGCACCTTTCCCTCTGTTGCACCATGGGAGTCTGGTTCCTGTATGCAAATGCGTGTTTGTGTGTGCACACATTTTCTGTGTGCATGCCCGCATGTGTCGTGGTGTAGTCCAGAAGGCTTCATGTGTCTGTGCCAGTGGGCTTGTGACCATATCTACCAGCCACCCAGCCAGCCAGTGCTGGTGTGTGTATTGATGTGTGACTTTGTACCCCACACTTACTGAAGTTCATCCAAGCATTATAAGTTAATCCGCCATAATAGGCAAAAAAACAGAAAGTGGGGGTCATGGTAGGTAGGGTTGAGGGTGGGTGCAGGGCATTAAAACATAGTGAATGTGTGTTTCTTTGTCTCTGTGTATGCATAACAGTCTGCTATGTGTGAGGTATGTCAGTCAGGAGAGTGCAGATTCAGGGCTAGACACATCGTTTTAAATCCCAGGTTTATGTGCTGTTGGGACAGCAAGTGTTGATAAGCCAGTCAGGAAAACAGCACGTCATTCAGATAAAATCATGACTTTGGCTGCCCTAAATCAAAGCTATAAATCCCTCCAAACATGCTAAAAAAATTGTTTTTTTTTCTCAAGTGACTAATTGATCTAGTAAGTAGAGGTGAGGAAGACAAGTTAGAGTCTAGTGGTTTTGCTGATATACTGCATGGAGGTCAGCAGTGGCAGTGAATTTTGCCGTTCTTAAGGAAACAACAAAACATATAGTGTGCCGAGTCGAGAGTCATATATTCCGAGCACGAATTGAATGAGCTCACCTTTAGCCGAGACTCGCAGTACCTCTTAAACACCGAGTGTTTTCACTGTCAACACTGTATTAGTCTGTTTGTCCAGACCATGAAGACCTAAGAAGAGGGAAGAGCTGAAGGGCAGGTGAAGGGTAATTTTGTGATGGCTGAGGAGTGGAGTTAAGCTTTACCCAGCCTGTCTCTGAGCAGTGGTCCATTCTCTATATACTGTTTCTCACTATCTCTTGACCACTGCCTTTCTGCATTTCCTCATTTTCATTTTTTTTGTGGTTCTTCTAGAAATTAAGATTTCCAAGCTGTTATCGTGCACTTTAGTCAGCTTCCAGGCACAAAGAGGCATGTGCCTTTTAAAGCTGTCATTACCACACTTTTGGCTCTTTTCTTTCACCTTCACCCTATCTGCCTTCCAGTGGGTTTACCCATTCCTCTCTATCCCTCTATCTGCTCCTTACACGCAGACTTAACCAGCCTGCTGAGCACGATGGCCTGTTTTTAAAACACGGAGCAATGACTGGATAAGAAAACAGCAAAAGGATAAGGGACGCAGAGAAAGAAAAGAAAAGAGGAATGAATCGAGGCGTACTCCAGCGGCCTGTTATCTCATTACAGCGGTACCTTTCTTGTCATGCCCGACTGACTGACCCCCTAAGGAAGACTCTCACCCCCCTTATAAGACCCTCTTTATTCAGCAAGCGCACTCGTATTTCAGCTTGGACACAAAGACGGGCAATTCTCTCTGGTTTTTGAGCCATCCACACCAGATTTGTGCATCCTGACTTAGCCAAGGAACACATTCAAACGTACAACACAGGCACATAGAGCAGCCTTTTAGTCGGCAGTTATGAAATCATGCTTGCAGATAATGGAAGCTAATAGAGAGAGTGGATATCCATTTGTTCCACCATTTTCTCCCTATTCCAGCCCTCTCGTCTGGTCCCATGTGGGTATTAGGAGAGGAATTCAAGAGGGAACTGCTGTCAGCTAAAGTAGTGGAAATGGTGTGCCTCTCTCTTGCTTTTCTATCTCTTCTGCCAAAATGAAGGCTCATTAGAAGTGAAGGGAGGGCTGTGTCTAAAATGAAATGGATATAGTGCTATTCAGCACTCCTACTAACAGACAGAGCGAGATTGGGGAAGAAGACTGTGAAAGATGTGAAAGACTTAGACAGTTCTCCTAAAGTGGAGCAGAAAAGGTAAATGAACACCCCCTGAATTTAATCAGTAAAAGCAAATGTGGAGAAATCGTGCTAAACAGGCTAACTGCAAGATGCCAGTTTCATGTGAAAATGAAAACTCCTCTCTGGTGTTTTCTGTTCACACATCCATCCATCCATCATTCATCCATCCATCCATCCATCCATCCATCCATCCATCCATCCATCCATCCATCCATCATTCATCCATCCATCCATCCATCCATCCATCCATCCATCCATCCATCCATCCATCCATCCATCCTCTCCTGCTTATCCAATCCAGGGTCACAGGGGGGCTCAAGCATATCCCAACTACCATAGGGTGTGAGGGGTACAGACTGGACAAGTCGCTAATCCAACACAGAGAGACAGACAACAATTCACAGAGAACTCACATTCATGCTTATGGGCAATTTAGAATTACCAATGAATCTAAGGGGTACCTGGGGAGAACCCAAGCAAACACCTGGAGAACATGCAAACTCCTCCTAGTAAGCAAGTTGGACATTTAATCTGACAGTTTAAGTCTATGATTTTAAAACCTCTGTTATCCACTGGTGAGGTCATTTGGAGTTTACGTTTAGACAATATGGTTGTTCCCATTGTGCAGTAACACATTGTTTGCAGCGTTAGTTTGTCTCGTATTACGTTGCACATATTTATTAATCACTGGAGCCTCAACTGATGTTAAAATTTATTATCAGAGAGGAGTGTTGTCATCTTCACATTACTGCCAAAACAGCTTTCAGGTTAGGAAAGCTCACAAAGAAGATTGCTACGCGAGCTCTAGCGTCTTGCTGTTATATACCCACCGTGTTATTTGTTGACTTCAGCTTGTGCAATGTGTGCATAACCCATCCACCCAGGAACAGAGCCTTTGTCAGACCAACAAAACACCTGGGTACTACAATTCAGAAAGAAATGATAGGTGGAAAAAAAAGGTGACGGAGGGAGGCAGTGTTTGTGGAAGTCAGTTGTTGAGATGTGAAGGGCAGGCAGGTGTGTTTATGTGGGTCTGTTTCGCTGTTTGTGAATGTTACAGTATGATACCGTAAATAGGCTTCTGTAAATAGACTGTGAGACATTCGTCTCCGCGCTCAGAAGTAATTATATACACATGGGTTTTCAGGACAACCTGTTTTAGTCTTTACTGTGTGTGTGTGTGTGTGTGTGTGTGTGTGTGTGTGTGTGTGTGTGTGTGTGTGTGTGTGTGTTAGTTAATAGGGTCAACAAGAGAAAGACCCACAAAGAGACATGTTGGCTTTCACCTTTTCCTCACCGTACAGCTTATCTTGCTTCCCCTCTCGACCACAGGCTTCTGGTATCTTTTTTCTTGTTTTTTTAACCTTAGTCAAACTGTAAGCCATTGTATTTTCAAGGACCCACACATATATATAAACACTGTAATGGCAATGTTCAGGTGGGGTTTTTCTTACAGTAAATGAGCATAAGAGCCACTTTATGCAGAGTATTTATCTGCAGAGTATGTTAGGAAATGACTTGCAGAATGAATTGATTAAAGGATTGAGAGAGAGGGGAAACGGGAGAGACAGCAGAAGCAGCAGCACTTTGTCCTAACCCTTTTAGTGAGATTAACTGTAGTCTTAATGTCTCTCCCCTTATTTATACTGAGTCAGCCTCTCCGCCCTCCGTCTCTCCTCTGTCTCACAATGTGGCCTGAGTGCAAAAGGCAGAGGTGCCAGCAAGTTTTCATTTTGGAGAAACAGCTTCTTTATCTGGAGTATGACATGTTGTGTGACATGAGTGTGTTCTTATTCTACTTTGTGTATCCTACATTTATACACAAGTAATGAAGAAACCAGGTTTAGAAGAAACAGATATTATTAGACATAGATATGGACAGAAAATGTGGGGAAAGAGGGAAGCTACATGCTGTAAGAGCTTACCTGGCTGGGGTCTCAGCTACTTTGGGTGGGTGGGTAGGTAGGGGGTTGCACCTGCTTGTGGTATGGAACCTAACCACTTAGCCCCTTCAGGTTGGCCTAGAAAAGCATATTCAATATTTAAAGCTCTACCTTATAACTTAAAGTGCATTTCTGGGCTGCAGACAGAAGTCTCGATGTCTCTGTGTCACAGTCGTTAACCTCAGCCATTGCTCCCCCTAGTGCCATTGGTATAGTTCATATGTAGGATGTAGCTTAACTTAACATAATCCAACCATTTTGTTTCTGCTAGCTCCAAACAGTGTGGATCCATGTGTGTTTTGGCTTTAATAAAGAAAAAAGGACGGACGGCGAATCCTGGGAAGAGTTTTCCTTTAACCTGTTATTTTATTATTTTTTTCAGTGGAACACTGAAAATGATGGGCCACAAGTCCCCTTTAAGAACAAAATGAAGCCTTGGTTTTCACTTAAAGCCTTGATTACCAAGGCAGCACTGTTCACGAAAACGGAGGAATAAATTGTAAAATACATTTGCAAAATGCTGAACAATGGAAACCTGATAAACCATGAGTAGTTTTAAACAAAGCTTACTTCTAAGAGTATGGTATTAAACTGTAGTTCTGCACACAATGTTGTGGCACCTCCCCTTTTGTTGAGGCTTTTCTCTGAAATATGTAAATGTATCACATTTAGATGTGAACTTATCATTTTAGACCACATTGCAACTCATGGCCATGTGACTGTACAAAAAAATATATAGTTGGCCAGTCATAGTTTGTACAAACAGTTATGTTTTTGCTCCGGATAAAGCTCTGCTCTCTGTTATGGAACTGAGGCAAAGCAGGCATTAGGCACTGAGATTTAATAAAAGATTCTAGTGGTTACATCAGAGGAAATGTGGGCTGGAGCTTGACTCTTGCTAGAGACTAAAACTCAGGACACAGGATAAAATCAGCCTGCTGTGAGTCACCCACTTAAATCACTATAAGAGCCGTACATCACTCTGCTTTTGCTGAAATCTGTAAAAGCACATACACAAACAGAACATTTATAATACTCCAGTTTGCCCCTCATGATTGTCAGTCGCTTGTCATTCATCCATCATCTTTCCAGGGCTGCCCCATCCTTTATGGGATCCTGTGAGCAATTTATAATCTTTACTGCCTCTCTCATCACTGAATGCACCTCATTAGGATAGCCTATTATGGACGCCAGCGACATTACTGACAACATATGCAAGCAGATTGCTTCTGCCAAACACTGCATATCATTTTGGCCCATTAAAGCAAGTCATTTACCTTAATAAATAGGTAGAGGCAGAGTGGAATTGGAAACACACAAGAGAGCTTCTCCTTCCCTCACTTTGTCTTTCTCCCTCTCCTGCACTTCATTTTTAACTCCTCCTTTTTCTCCTGCGTCTCCTGCTTTCCCTCTTCCTCGAGACCCTCTAGCTTTCTCAACTTCTCATTCAAACTTTGCACCACACTGCAGTCAAGCTCCTCTTCTCATTTTTTTCTGCATATCTCACCATTCCTGCCTCCTCTCTCATCCTATTTATACATTTTATTTTTGCCACGGGCTGTGTTTCAAGAAAGGACAGGAATAGCGGGAAAGACTGGGAGACGGTGTTGGGATGGGGGTGGTGGGTGGGGGACAGGGTATGTTAATTGGAACGCCTGAGGCAGGATGGATGGAAGAGGGAGAAGATGGAAAGGATGCCCAGATTCGGAGGCCCCTGAAACATTAAATATTAACACCTTTTCTCATCTTTGCCCTTTTAGTGACATCCACTGATTGGGTTCTCTCAGAGTCGATCGGGACACACATACACACCCACCCTCTCTTGCCTTACCCCTTTCACCAAATTGAGTTCCCACTGAAAATGAAAGGCAGCAAGGAGGAGACATACTGCTGTAATTGGCGACCCTCTCTGTTTTGTGCCCTTTGATTCAAAAAGTAATGAAATCTACTTGATATTTTTATCCAATCTTGCACGTATTGCTTTTTTCCCCGATATTAAACCCCTAATGCAAATTCTGCTAGGAGCAAGACACTGGCCATTGTTGTGCTAACTCACTCTTAATGGAGTCAGATATAATGGTACAAGATTGTGTCAGCTAAAAGACATTAGCCTTATAAAAGAATTAGTCTGTATGAGAGATGAGTTTGGTTTTACCCAGCTAACTCTAATGGGGAAGGACACTCAGAGAATCCTTTGGTTTATCAGTGAGGTGATGTATCAAACCTACTTTTGCAGAAGCCCTTACACAGCACTTAAACTCACAAGACTCATGCATAATAGCTCTATTTATAATTTCTTTGTAAGATTTACTGGCTTTGTTCTAATTTTTTTCTTATATTTTTTTTTACAATTGCCTCTGCAGAAAGAGGCGTAGGACTGCAGTGTCAGCTCGGCACATTCATATTCTGCTCATGCCCTGTCTTTTGTAATTTTTTTTATATATATCTAACATGGCTTGTACCTTCTATCCTCATCCTGATTTTTTCCTTCTGACTCACAGGCTCATGTCGAAGAGGACAATCACACCACCTCACACACATACAAACATGCTCTTATTGACCACATAGCTCCAAACTCCTGTGTTTGAAAGGGGCTGACTTCTCACCCCGTTGCCGGAGCAGCAAGACCGACAAAAGGGAATCTTCCAGCACACAAAAGAGAGAGTGAGGGGCCGACCTTGTAGCCCTCTTCACACTGTTTGTATTGAACCCCTAAACTGCCGCAAGATGACACGACGCACACACTAGTAAAGCTTTGATTTATCTGTCGTAACGGCACCCACTGTGATGCTACCTTTTTGCCCTCCACTCCAACCCTCTCCTACACACAGGCAGCTTGGAATGTAGAGTAATCAGACTTTGTGATGACTGGGGGCTCTGCATGTTGCAGCACTAAGTTGGATGCACCCATGATGCAAACAAGGCTAACTGCTATAAGCCTTGTATTTGGCTCAGCTGCATTACGTCAACATCAAGTCCCCGGGAAGATCAGACCTAAACTAATTTCCATGTTCCCTCCTTACTCTGTCCTCTGTCTCCCTTACTCATTTCAAATGAAGCTCGACCTCTGAATCCACATCAAGTGAAACGTGTTTTAAGTGCTAATCACTTCAGCGTCATTGAGAGCATGCCTTGGACTTCAGACGCCAAAGATAAAACAGATTTTAAGCAAGAAGGCTGATGCTGCAGCCCAAGAGAGGAAACAAATTAAGCTAATGCAAGAAAAAAGTTAATAACAGGTCACAGAAATCTTATTTGACATCTAAAATCTGTCTTCCCTTTACAGGCTCTCCTTTGCCTCCCCTCTCATAAAAAAGTTGTAGCAACCTGAATGTGTGTGTGTGTGTGTGTGTGTGTGTGTGTGTGTGTGTGTGTGTGTGTGTGTGTGTGTGTGTGTGTGCTTGGGGTGTGGGAGGGTGTGGGGGTTATGTTTTGCTGCAGGGTCCCAGGTGTGAATTGTACTTCTTCTTAGGTGGTACATCAGTACAAGCCCAGACAGGAAGACAGCAAGGCATCTTCCTATCCCGCATGTCCGGATGTTAATATATGGCATCTGAATATCCTGGATCCATCTATCTTCCTTTTAATCAAGACCCACTTGAAAACCCGTACAGATACAACAATCGATAAAAAACACGAGCACCCAGATGCACCAAGCAATGAAATATGAGCACTAAACATATTATTGTGTTTGACACCAATTAGATCAGATATCATCTTCGAGGTACAATAGACCTCTGCTATCGACCCAGAGTTATGACTAAGGAGGCTTTAAACTGGGTTGTGAACGGTGAGATGAGATTTACAAGACTGAAGGTAAATCTCTGGTTGCTGTAATTGGTACTTGAGTGCTGCTGTCTGTGTAACATTGGCTTGAAACAATCCTCAAAGAAGAGTTTTTTGCCTGGGAATTCTTGTGAAGTTCATTACAGTCAATCCCTGGCTTTTTGTGTTTTCTTTCTTTCTTCTTCCTTTTTTATTAGGAGCTGCTGAAGAATTTCTATCAATTCTTTGGTGCATATTCACTAACAGACCATCTATTTTAATTTCGAAGCACAGTTACAAATTGCAGTTGCAAATTAATCAGGCATAAAGGAATTTGTTTAGAACATCAAGTTCTTCTGGGACTCTCATGAATCTTCTGTTAAGACACTTGAAATGCTTTCATTCCCACTTGGGGAAACGTCTTTCTCGTGGTATGTATCAACACAGTGGCGAACACAAGTAGCACAAAAAGAGCTACTTGCTCTGCATGCACTGCAAAATATCTGTGTTAGTACATCAGAGTATGAGATGTTTTGCCAAACTGATTTACATATATTGTGGTGAGAGCAGGGAAAGTAACAAGACATGTTTACTTTTTAGCGTTATAGGATGTAAAGCACTTGGAGAGAGAAAAAAAACACCAGCAACATTTATGGCCATATCGCTCATATAATAACTGTCCTTTGACCCCAGTATTGACTCTGACTTCACATTTTTTCTTCACTCTATTGTATTCATTCTTTTCTTCTCCCTCATTAATAAAGTAAACCACAGTGGGAATCTAATCACCATCAGATTCATAGCTGAAAGTCTTTCTCAAAGGTCAACACTTAACAGAAATCCCACATACATTGCAGCACTCAGTCAGATCTAGTATAGATACACTTATCAGTAGCAGTTACCAAGGAGACAGACTGAGAATCTGTGCTGTGTTTCTGTCTGTTTGACAAAAAATAGTTTCTATTTTTCATCACCTTGGTAGCTAAAAGTTTTACTTCCACAAACCTTGGGTTGCTTTTTTCTTTTTTTTTGATTGGCAGACTTCCCCTTTCTCTCCCTGCCCTGTCTATGGGGCATTTATGGTTGGTGTGTGGGACGTCTGTGTGGGATGTGTGTCTGCTGTGTGTGTTTTGCAGCAGCTGCTGCTCCCGTGCTGCACCTGTTCTTCTCTCATCAGTCAGGCGTTGACGACTCCAGGCCATACAAGGACCCACCCCGACTCTGGCAGCGTGACCCAGCCAGACCCCTAACAGACACGCACACCAACACTTACCACACACATATATATTGTGTACCCATGTCACAATACATTTAAACTCTTTGTATTCACTTTAGCTTTTTTATATCTGGCCCTCATGGGTAAGTTTCTGACATGGATTGAATTTGTCCGCCAAAATGAAACTCACCGAACAAAGTGAATTTCCAGAGCAGGGCCGACTGTTCCCTGGTAGCAGATGAATGTGAGAAGTGAGCGAACATGAAGGGCGCTGTAAACACACAATTTGAGTACGATCCAGTCTGCAACATTAACAGCCAATATCAGTATCACTGAGCTGAGGGAACCCTGCCACACACTCTGGCCTGTGTGCTGCTCACACAGTATTTCTGGTGATAGTGTCCAATTCTACTATGTGTTGGCAGCAATTTTTTTTTACCTCTTTTAATACAATTAATTTCCATCACTGATACAAAGAAGTGCAGTCTTAAGTTGTAATTTTTTTGCTTTCATTCCTTATTTCGCTTTGTGATAGAAAATGAGACTCTTGACTGAAGGTTCAGTTGAACATTAATAGTCTCTAAATACACAAAGACCCAACAACACAAGCCACTGTGTAGCCTACAGCTTAGCTAATGAAAAATGCATGTCTCCTTGGTAGCTACAGTACTGTACATTCTATGTACATGAATATGAACAAGAAGAGAATCAGCTGCAGTTTGTACAAAAAATAGAAGAAAAGTGTAAAGAGATGGAGAAATATTGCTTTCTATTGTAAAAGCTGCTGTTCAGTGGAAAGTGAAGAATTATAGATGTGGGTTTTTTTAGTAACCTTGTGCTGTAGGTGACTCTGTTCTTATGACATTGATGGCAGTGTCTCCTGCTGCATGCTGTTTGCTTTGCCAACAGTCAAACACACTAATCCTGTTAGAGGCCAAGGATGTTTTGGACCACACACATTTTCACAAACACACACACCTTTTTCCCCCTGTTCCAACTTTATACTTGATTCCTGATGATCTTCCTGCACATTTTATCACAGTGTTGGCACCAGAGTTAATGTCTCTGACACATGTTAAGTGAAATGTAATACTGGCATCATCCATCAGTCCTTACCCAAGTAGAAAGGTAGGCAAGCAGGTGCTACTAGTAACAACAGGGGTATAGTGTCATCAAATAGTAAGGCTAGTTAGTAAATTCCAGTGATTCCCCTGTAGATTAGGCTAGTTTTGAGCATATACTGTCTCTTCTTCCACTTTCTTTTTCTCCACTCTCCCTTTCTTCTCCTGTCATTATTTTCTTTCTTCTATTCTTTTTGCTCTCATGCACAGAAAAGACACATAGGCAAGATTGTGCATTGGGTATTAAAGAATGCTCTTTGAGAATGAGGGATAAGCAGAGGAGTGTCGAATAGAGAAAGAGGCTCCTGGTTTGATGTCCAGAATGCGGCAGTAGGTGAAGCAAAAACAACAGAGAAAACGAGGACAGGAGAAAGAGGATCCAGCTGGTTCTTTTCATAATGAGGGGCACCCACTTGTGTGTGTTTGTGTGTGTGCCAGTGTGTTAATAACAAGTGTATAGACAAGAAGTAGGCAGAAAAACAAGTTGAAGAAAAGGGCAAAACGAGGCAGACACATAGCGTTTCACATTAACTTTTCAGTAGATGTGGGACTCTCTGGATATGCTGCACTCCACCATGATACTTTGACTGCAGACTTGATTTCTTTTTTTTTCTACACACAATGTGCTCAACTGTAGCTTTTGGGGCAGTTCAGTTGCTCATACATATCACATGCATTATAGATATACTGTAAGAGTAACTGTGTGTGTGTGTGCATGTGAGAGTGTGTGTACAGGTCACAGTCTGACGGTCTTGTTCCCATCTGTCTTTCTATCCGGTCATGCACCCCATCGCACACCACCTCACACACACACTTTCCTTCTCTTTGGCTAAATCCGATTATCTAGCCCGCATCAGTTAACGAGACCCCCATGCAGCTAGTACTCCCTCAGACAGCCCCCACCACTCTCTTTCTCTCTCTCACACTCACTCACACATACAGTGACAGCCAACTGCCTATGTTTCTAAAAACACAAACACTCTTGCGCGCACACAGATGCTGCTCTAGGCTCAGATTGGACAGAGGACTCTCTAATTATGCTTTAATTGCCTATCTCTGTCTGTCCAGCTGCCTCGTGTGTAAAACACAGAGCAGGAGACCTCCCTCTGGACTCAAACATACTGTGAATGACACCAAAGGATGCATTTGAAAGAGAGCATGACCGAGAGTAAAGTGACAAATAGTTGGAGGCAAAAAAAGAGGTTGGCATAGGGAGAGGGGCAGGGTACCGATGAGCTCTTTTAAGCTATAATATTCCTTCTTCTCTTCCAGTAATCCTGGCTGGACTTTTTTGTTCTGGGCTTTATGCTAACGCTTTTACACAGGTTGTTTCGACAGATAGTAGCTGACTATTATAGTCGCATAAAATAAACAAATAGGGCTTTTAACAGTACTTGAAGTAAGACTTCAGTAGTGGTTATTTCATTGTGCCTAGCAAATTTATGATAGTGCTATAAAATTGTCCACAGTAATGTTACAATCACATTAAGGAAAACAGCAGTTTGAGACCATGACACAACCAAAATTATTGAAACTGTGGGCAATAAACTTGCAGTTTCTCTGCCTTTAAAATGGTTACATTAGAGACTGGGACTAAGTCTATAACTGCTAAGAAGACAGTTAGTTGTCATTATAACCAGAATACAACCAAATGGCAAACAGTTGAGTTGAGTCTCTTGTTGTGAGAAGGCACGTCACACATGAGTTGTGCTCGCTGACACAAACGAACTCAGCTTGTTTGCAGAGTGTTGGCAAGTCTGCATTTATAAATTAGATGGCAGTTAGTTGCAGTTAGTCAGTCCAAGCTGGACAACAGGGACAGGCTGCCTTACACCAGGTCACACCAGATCACAATTTACTTAAACATTTTCGGGGATACTGCAGTCTGCGCCAAAGTGGTGGCCAGGCCAATGAGTGTTACCATCCTTTGAGCCATGAGACTAACGTGGATATTAGCCAACCAAATCGTCCAACCAGCTAAAGACCTGGGCTCTCTGTGGATCTGCCAGAAAGTCACTTGATTTAATGTGGTGTGTTTGAGTGTGTGTTTTTCCCATGCGCCACTCGACGGGACTCTTAAATCCTGAGTGCTGTCTGAAAGTGCTGCACTTCATTTACTCACGCATTCTCGTACATTTGCTAGTCTGCCTCGCTGTTTGTGTTGGCGCAGAAACAGTGGATTTCTCTGGGCCACATCCCTCTTACAAGCTCAGAACATGAGACTTGGTTTGTAAAACTAATGTTGGTTCATCTGAGAGCTGCTGAGTTGACCAACCAAAATATTTAGTGAGAGAGAGGGATGCTGTATGGGACTGTAGAGGAAAAAAAAGGATAAATATACATGAAAACAAGCATGGGGATAAAAATAGATCTAAGGCAAGTGAAAGAGGAAATGCAGAGGAAGTGAGTCATTTCATCAAAATGTCAGCACGTAACTGACCTTTGACCCATGTGGTGAATCATGGTATTTGACCCCAGTGGAATGTGTCCCACTAACAGACATGCAAAACAAAGAGCAAACACTCTGTGTCTGAGTACTTACTCCACCACTATCTTTATCTATATGTGCTCTCCGTCTTTCCTTGCATCCTTTCCCCTCTCTCCTCACAGTAGACTCCTAACAAGGTGACCATCGCTCAGCTGCTCTCATCTCTCTTCAGACATTTTGAGCAAACACTCTTTCATCTTCTCCATCTGCATTTCTCCACGCTGTTATTAAAACTAGGCTGTCAAACAGCTCTGATCCCCCAGCAGTCCATACTCTGCACTCTTGGTGCTTTCTCACAACAAATGAATTATTCAGCTGTAGATTTTTTGGTCCAGAAATGGATGCAATAATTAATTTATGATATCATAAAAAATATTGGGGTTGGTTGTTCATTAGCCATATATATTCCTCCAATTTTAATATTAATTTGACTCTAGATCTGTAGCATCAGTACTGTGAGAAAAAAATGGGAATGTTTCTTAGGAAGTGTAGCTAAACAGATAAAGTCTAGACATTTAGATTTTTGGAATGTCATCCGTATAACTATTCTTGGCAAAATATTTTTATATGATATGAATCACCGAGTGTCACCCAAGTGACATTGTCATTTGTTTCAATGCATTAAAGCTTCACAATCACAGCAGTCTGCTGGCATGTGTATGACGACCGCTATATGATTTATAATAAAGTATTTGCTGCACTGACTTCATTAGCAGAAATTGAGCTCCTTTCCTTTCCTTTCTCGTTCTTTCCTTTCCTTCCCTTACCTTTCCTTTTGTGGGGATGAACAAAAAGTATTTTACCAGCATAATATAATCTGCAGTATGATCATTGCTTTAACAATGTAACAGATAGCTTTAAGATGGCCTTAAAATGTTTATGATGATATTAATTTTGTATTCCAGGTGCAGTTATAACTATTTTATACATATTGCATATCTGTGCTTATTTGAGTTGATGTTCAGGTTCATTAATGGTCTAAAGCTTCACCTAGTGAGAGTGTCTAGATGATCCATGCTGAGGGAAAACTAGAACATAGAAGGAATTGCAATACATGCTTACAAAACACTTATATCAGTTTATTTTAATATCTTTTATATGTTCATATTCTTGTATTAAGCTTTTAGTAGGGGTTCTTGATTAAAACATTTATTTAGTAGATGACATATACATAGTCTCAGTGAGCCTCTGGTCTGGTAAAAGGTCAGAAGTGCGAGAGGTGACATCGAGGCTGAGTGAGGTCGTGACACACACACTTTTAGTTAGATTTATTTAGAGGAGAGGTTAGTCATGTCTGGCTGTAACTGCAAAATTGTCTCGGTAAAAGAGGAACCGTTTCTTGGTGTCTCGGCAAGAAAGAGGAATAAGACAAGAACTGAAAGGTACACAGGAAGTGCCAGCCATGAAAATAGAAGATGATGTTCTGTGTAAAAGGTCATTGTGGTGTTGATTTGACGTATGTATAAAATGTATCGGTGACGTATGAAGGGGCGTCAGTAAACAAACCCTGATGTTATAAAATAATTGTTTGTGCTTTAGTAAGTCGAAGATCAATTGCTGTTTCCAGTGATCTTCCCACGTGTGAATTAAAATCTTCGTTTGACTTCACCCGGCCGGACCAGTGTGGTTATTTTTCGATCACCTCTTGTACCCTTTCTCAATTTTTGAACCTTAACACTTTCCTTTCCTCTCCAGCTCTCCATTAATATCCGTGCTTTTTTCTAGCCTCTCCTCTGAGGAATGTGTTCTAGTTGTCACATTGTTTGTCCATAGCTGGATGTGAAGAGAGTTTAAAGAGCTGTACTATTCCTTATCCCCACAGGAACCAGTCAGGGTCCTTCTGTTCCCAGCTGCATATTCTCGCATAAAAATCTGGGACACTGTGTGTATCCTAATGTCTCTACTGAATGTAGAACACTGACAGTGCCAGTCACCAGGGATTTATAGCTTCCCCCTTGGTCCCTTAACAGCTTCCACTCCTGCTGATACACCTATATGGGAGGACTGATACTTGTAGCTTGCAAGTCCTGCATTCATTAGCTACTGTAGTCCGGATTTAATGATGTTGAGATATACACCTAAAGCTTACACATTGGAAGTGGTTAAGAGATATCAGTTAAATACTTCTTTTAATGTCAGTTTTATATAGCGTATACGCTTAAGATAATAATATTTTGCTGTAGCAGATTGTGTAATTCTTGGTGTCAGTTGTCATCTCTGAAGGGATTCAACTATGTGTAACTCTTTATAATATTGTCCGCAGAGGGGGATCAATGCATGAGGGAATTGTTCGTGGCTACATTATGTGTTTCCACTAGGCATGTGGTAAACATAGACTACAGCTTTTTGTTGCTGATGTTTATGTGAGTGCTGACGAGTGCAAAAAGCCCAAGGTGCTTCATGAAAAGGTCTGTTCTAGTGCTGTGTCCCTCACGGACATTACACGTCTGAGCCTGTTTCTTGTAACACAGAATTTGAACAATCAGAAGCCCTGAGGGTTTTAAACAAACACAGAAGCCTTCAATCTAATAACATATAGTGGTTTTATAGTTGCCTATCTTTGAGATGACTGCTGTGCAGTAGTGTAGCAGTCCAAGGGATAAATAATTACTGTAACTGATATGTATTTGAGGATTACCAGACCTCACCAAGAGGGCAGCAGAAATTACAAGAAATATTTATATGCAAAAAAATGATTTTTTCTTCAATCATACAACAATATTATTGCCGTAATATCACATTGTGTCTCTCCATATATTTTGTAAAATTCTGCTACATGTTGCATTTTGCAGTGATCCTTGTTCTTTTTTCTTTTTTGTGTGTTCTTTTCAGTCGTAAGCAGTGGAAACGTGAATGTGGTTGTGAAGCCTAAAGTGGAGGTGTTAAAGGAAGAGAAAGCCTCACTGCCCTGCACAGTCACCCCATTAACAACTGGCACAATTGTTGAATGGTACATTGTAAGTAATTTCTAGATGTTCATTTTCTTCCACAGTTTTAACATTTCTAAATAGCAAAAAACAAAACAAAAAGAAAAAAAAGTGACATTAGAGCTATTTTGCACCCAAAGTTTAAAAGTAATGCTCTGTGAAAAAATACAATTTTCTTGTTCTTGTTTCATCTGACTTCTATCTTCTTATGTTCTTCCTTGGAACCATCCATTCAGGATTTGGGAACTAGAACACGTATAGCTTTCTGTCAGGGTAAGGAGAAAAAGGTTGACCCTGGCACCCCTCTGACAGATCGGATCAAGATTGGAGAAGACTTCACTTTGACCATTTCCTCTGTTAAACCCTCTGATGAGCTAAACTTCACCTGTCAAGTCACTGACCCTGCTGGGTCTCCAGATGGTACCACTTCTCTGAAGGTCTTTTGTAAGTTTGCCAGTGCCCTTTAGCCCTTTACTTGACCTCAAGGTTACTCCCTGAAGTTAAGTTTTCATTTAATTGTCATTGCCACTAATGTTTATGACTTTAATATATGAGATCTGCATTAATGCATACTTTGATTACGAGGTAGCTTAATTGTATCTCATGCATGTTGCTGATTTGAATTTGTAAATATTTACATTACGCCCATTCTATATATCTTTAGAAAAGTTTTATCATATAGTATAATTTACCAAAATTGTCCTTGAAGAATATCTTATTTCTTTCACTGCATGTAGTTCTTTGGAGCTTTCTCCAATACTTGAGATTACCATTTCCTTTTGATAAGATCTCCAGAGTTCAATTAACCACAACCTAATCACTCTTGACACTACTGATGAATAGTTCAATCACACGTGTCATTTCTAATATATCTCTCCTTTTTAAGAGTCCAGATTTATCACTAACATGCCGCCAGCTAATCATGGTGCAGACTACTCTGTCTTTGCCCCTCCAAAGCACCAAAATGAGTAGGATTCACTGGTATCTGGATTAAAGGGAGAAAAGGGGAGAATATGCATTGTGAGAGTGACAGAATAGCCTTTTGTTTAGTGATCAGTCCGCTTGAAGCTTTCAGGTTATCCATTAACATTTATGCACTCAGAGGCACCAAAGTTTAAAAGAATCTCATAAAATAAGCTATTAATTGTGAGAACACCAGTGTTCAACAATACCTCAATAGAGTGTTATTTGACAAAGGACTTTGAGGTGTACTTAAGGCCCACAGTACTAAGAAAATAGGCTGTCTTATAGAATAGCAATTATTCTTTGTTCCCATTTGACCATTTGACTCATTGGGGTTGAGTTATAGTGTGGCTGCCCTGGCTTAACTTAATGGGACTGAGTTATGAGGTCTCCAGTGGGTTAAGCTGCAATAGCCTGGGGTCTTTCTCTCAGGAAACTTACAAGCTAAACATTTTTTATTGGCAGAGTTGCTCCCACACAATGAATCAAGTCGTCAATGTGGATCTAAATTCATTTCTGTGCATCTGGCATGTGGGAATGACCAGAGTTTAAAAATACTGAGTAATGACTTAGACACAGAAAGAAATCTACTGTTTATTAATATAAGTGGATAACAGTTGCAAGCAGTGATAAGCTGACCTTGACGTAAGTGAATACTCACACCTGTGGTTGCGTGTGTGCACCAGTGTGTGTCCAACATCAACATTTGGTTGATGTTTGGTTGATGTTTGACGCTTACATCAGCAAGTGTTAGCCACAAACTGCTTAATTTGTAGTGTGAATGTACTAAAACAAGAACCATTAGCAGCAGCGTTATATTGCAAGAGTAGTGACGGAGCAGGAGTCAAATGTAAGCATAGAAGTAACAGAGATAGTCTTTTTTATTTTTAAGTAAAACTACAAAACAATGCCTTCTTACTTTATTTAACTGAAGTAACTCAGTTACTTGTATGTGACAGTGTGTGTTTGCCTGTAGGGATGCAACTAGTTTGTAGTTCACTCCTTCAGAGGGAACAGTTTTCTTGTATTTTGCAAGGGATCATGCGTCACAGGAGTCTGTTAAAGCAGCTCCCTTTTCAGGTACTACATCGTCACTGGAGGCTGACACACAGCTCTTGCTCTTAGACATGCCCAAACTTGCCCCCGCATATATCTCCGCTTATATTATATAATGGAAAATGTTATATCGATATTATCTCAGACAAAATAGTGTAGCATAACCTACTGTATATGTGTGTGTGTTTATGTGTGATTTGACCCCGCTTCAACCAACACAAAGAAAGCCAAAATGAAATCATGTGAAGAAGGCTGTTTGCTGTGTAATTTAATTACAGAAAGTCAGGAGAGATGGATTACAAATATGGAAGTTGAGCGTTTATGCGCACATACTGTTTGTAAAATGATTTTCATTAAGGGAATCATAGTGTTGTAATTGTAACTTGTGTTGTCCTTTTTTCTGTCTCAGCTGCGCCCGAACACCCAAAACTGACAACATCTCAGGCCATCACTGCAGGAATTCCTTCTAGCTCAGAGGTCTGTATGCGTTGTTTGCACATTTATCGATTCTGACCAAAAATACATACTCTCTGATAGCTTTTCCATTGTCGTTTTTTCAGGTCGGCACCTGTGAAACGAAGAATGGGTTTCCTCTTCCAAGAATTGTCTGGTTCAGAGATGCCAAACCCCTTCCTGAGGTCAAAGACAAACAAGAGAGTATGTGTTCTTTATATATATATAGATATATATAGATATGTATATATCTTCACCGTTTGCGTTCATTTGTAACCTGATCTGCTGCATTCCTTTAATTTTAGAACTGTTTTCCCTTTTTCCTTCCTTCCTGTCCGTCAGAAACATACATGGTTGCCAAACAAGTGAAGGAGACTTCGGGTCTCATCACTGTAACGAGCAGCCTGTACATGCAGCCCATGAAAGAGGACAAGGATTCGGAGTTTTACTGTACTGTAGAGTACAGCATGCCGGGGAACAAGATCGAAACAATGGATTCTAACCGCATCAAGATCAACCTAAACTGTGAGTGGTGGGCGCAGGCCGTTTGGGAGGGTATCCAGTCAGAGGTCTTTCCCTTCCCTCTTGTAGTTGGGAGGAATTGCATTTGGTTTATGAACTTTGGTGACATATTAATTTATTCCAGTTAGCAAGAAAATTTTAAATCAGATATTTTAACCACATATAAATTTTTATTTGCTTCACACACAAATTAATTCATAATTCTTCTTGTGTAGGAAGGTCAATAGTACATTGTTTCTGCAATTTCTTATTTAATTATGTTAGATTCTGTATATATCTTTATTGTGCATCAATCGATCCACCACATGCCCTGTTAGAAAGTCAAAAGATATAGAAATATTCACTTCTGTCCTTATACCTACATCAAGGTGATGAGAATTATATGATAGAAACCCCATTTAGGAAAAAGACTCAGTTGGCTCAGGAGGAGGCACTGGGAAAGCATTTCTTCTGGAATGCATTACTCATTTATGATTGATGATGTATAGTGTAACAGTGAAATGTAACCACTGAAGGAATTTTCATCTGTTCCATGTCTGTTCTTCTCTGTCTAGATCCTTCTGACAAAATCTACTTTTCGCTGTTTAACACAAGTCAACCAGTCAAAGAGGGTGATACTGTAACCATGAAATGTGAGACTGATGGGAACCCCCAGCCTCCATTTGAGTTCACTAAAAATGTATGAGATCATTTCATGCACACATTTGATAAAGAAAAGGCAACATTTAGTTGCAAATTTGTTTCTCTACTGCAACCTCTGTCACCCTCTTGCTTGGTTTTTACTCGTAATTCCTGTTTTTTAATATTCAGGGAGAAGAGGCCCAAGGTAAAGATGGTCTTCTCATACTGAAATCTGTCAAGCGCTCTGATGCTGCACAGTACAAGTGCACAGCATTAGATTTCGAGATTGACTTTACCTTGGAAAAGACGATTGCCCTCACTGTCGACTGTGAGTAAGCCAAATACACATAAAGACACACACATTGCTGAATTAAAGAGGGTTAACACACAGAAAGAACAATGCATCTCCGGTTTGTGTGGTTCTTCCCATGTAGGAAGCCTTTCTTTTCATCAGTAAATCATAGAATTAAAAGGTTTCCATGGAATAGGCTCTAATGAAGTTCAGTCAGCCGGCTGATATCCAATTCAATTTTTCACACTTCATCTGTTACTTTAATGTTATCCCAAGCACACTGTTTAATCTGATCTTATCACACACATTAAGCAGTGATAACCTCGAAAGTGTATGGAATAGGCTTAACTTGGGCTCAAAATGGGCTTGACTTCAGAATAAGTGCATTAGCTTTGTACTGTTGTTTAATTTGAATTGGCACTTATTTAACACCTCAGAATGTGTAGAAGGTCTATAGTTTTCAGTCGACTCCCCCCCCCCCATCTTATCTTTAATTGCTCTCTGTTTTCTCTCTGTCAGACATTGACCCAGTAAAAGTGACACCAGCTGTATCTAAAGTTGTCATGCTTGGAGACAAAGCAGCATGGCAGTGTAGGATCAAGGCTTCTCGTAATCATACAGTTCAGTGGAAAAAGGTGTGTTTCATCATTTTCTCAATTTTTCTTTCTTTTTTGTTGTAAATAAGTGTGCCATCCCCCCCCCCTTTAAAAGAGTTGTGGTATTTGTGTGCATTCTTTCTGTTTTTCACATAAAATCAGAAACACCAACCAGCCTGGCACTATGATTGATTGTTTAGCTGACTTGAAGCTTGATACAGGTACAGAGTCAACATTAGGACAAAAGAAATCAATAAATAAATAAAATCCTCACATTTCCAATAAGTTCTTTCTAAGCATGCTCAGTTTTTAAAATGAAAACTTGTCAGTGTCATACAGTAACAACATTCACCAAGTCAACAAGAATTCATTCCTTATTTTGGCTCAATGCACCGACCACTGTATTAGACACACCAGTTAATGCAAGTGTCCAATTAGCCCATCGCACTCCTTTAAATTAGTGCATGTAGACAGGTAGACATGGTTAAGACTACCTTCTGAAGTTTAAACTGAGCATCTGAACAAGGAAGGAAGGTGGTTCAAGTGTTTCAGAAACTGGTGATATACTGATTTTTTCACAAAAATATCCAGTCAGCGGCAGTCCTTTGGCTGAAAATGCCTTGTTGATGTCAGAGGAGTGCCAAATGTTCACATGCTCCCTAATATATCCCACTGGTGCTATGACAGAGAGATAATCAGTGTTATCTGCGTCACATCTGAGTGGTCATAATCTTATGCCTGCAGTACACTGCTACTACATATGCAGTTTCACTCTGTTGTGGATATTTTCAGTTTTACGGTAGCAAAAAAACCTTGTCTTCCTTGACACAGAAATTCATAGTGATAGCTACAGCATGCACAGCGTCTTTTCTGTCTTTAATATGTTTAAAAACATTTTTTTATTTACAGATTATTTGTTCTCGATTGTCTATTTCAAGGATCTGGGTACATTTAATACTGTAAAACTGCACATAAATATACCTTTGGTGTGTTTAGTCTTCATTCCTGTTTCTCCACTTGTGATGTGCAGAGTGCTCCTCCAGTGTTAGGTCTGTTGTTGTAACCTATGTATCTATTGTTGTGTCTCTTGGGTGTGATGGAAACTCGCAGGCAGCTGGTTTTCTGGGCAGAGAATGTGTTTGTTCTTAGAAAGATGAATTCCTATGAGAAGAAGTTGAGAAGAATTGCAAGAGACAGGTTCATCATGGAGGACTGACTTTGATTTGTTATCACTGCGCTTTCAAACAGTGTGTGTGAAGATTCCTTTTCTGCTTTCCCATCACAGTGGTGTGCCATCAAATTAGATATTGACAGCGCTGTTCTACTCACAAAAAAAAAGAGCAGAAGCATAATATTATGAGTCCAGTTCTTCTTCAGTGTGCTTGTGTTTCTGCAGGGCTCTGAGGTGCTGTCTCAGAACGGGACTCTGTCAATACAAAATGTTTCCTATCAAAATGCTGGAGAATATGTTTGTGTTGGAGCTGTTCCGTCTGTGCCAGGACTGATGTCCCAGGCTAGCGTCAACCTCACAGTCAAAGGTAAAAGTGCATGCACGAAACAAGTACACCCACACTCACAGGAACACTATAAAACTTTATCTCAGAGTAAATAGAAGAATTTAAGCCATGCTGTAGAGGCTGTCATGTTTCTCCACTGCTAAATCCGTTAAGGTAACTGTAAGCATTCTAGAGCCTACTATTTGGAAACAAAAGTGGAATTCCAACTTCATTGTAAGAAGAGTTTATATACTATAAAGGATGTTCAGCAAGGCCAGGCATTCTTTGAGCTCTTTGGCTTGACAAAACCAAAAACTCCAGGTAAAATGAGTAGTATCGAGATGGTCATATATCAACTTTCTCTGTTTCCTTCTCTCTGCACACTCAGAGAAACGGGGTGTTTCACATGTCACATGACTCTTTTTCCCTAAAAAAATGATCTGCATGTGTGCCACCTACTCAAGTCAGAGCCAATATCAGATGATGACGATAAAACGGTGATAAAAATCTATAAATAATGCAAAAAATATTACAATAAAATGTAATACTTCCGCACATAAGACAAGAAATTAATGCTAAATCTTGGAATTTATTGCACACTGCAGTAAAACAAACATTTTAATTCAAGTTAATTATTTTATGCCAAGTGTGCTCTTGGTGCTGATGTTTATTGCTAATGTAACAGCCAAATTAGATGTGCCGATTAGAGTCTCACAGCTCATAAAAGGAGACCAGTCTGTCAGAAGATCAAAGTGAAATAAAGTTTGTTAATTGAACAGTGTAAAAGAGACATAGCAGTAGGCAAAAAATACATGTATGGCTTTTCTGAGTACATCTACATTCTAGTGACAGTGTGACACAGATGTTTTCACTGCTGTAACTTTACAACTGGGCATCTTTCTTGATCTAAGGTACAGCTTAACAGCTTGCACATATTAAGCGCATTCCCCCAGCAGGGAATTGTATGTAAAGCATGCTGTAAATAAAAACATTTGTGAACACTCTGGTACTAACCACGTTATGTCTTCAGCAAAAGTTGCCACGATGATTCAGTGAGGTGAAAATAGAGCCTTTAGAATGACAGAAAACTCTGACTTTATGCTTGATATAGCTCACTAACTCATGAACTCTTGCTATGTACTACACACTGAACTGCTACCGCTATACCAATACACAAAGTATAATAACAGTGGTCAGTGCCAGAGTGTGCAGCGTATTGTTTTGGTTAGAGGAAGGAATTGGGAGCAGCTTGGAAGTAGAAGTTGAAAGGAGAACTGAGGTATAACTGTATGTGTTTAAGGTTATGCAGCATTGTTCACTTTGTTTACCCATGACATTCTCATTCCCTGTCCAGGAAAGCCAGTGATTGACCCTCCTGCTCCTGTGAAGGTGGGCAAGGAAGGAGACAAGGTGACCCTTATGTGCGTAGCATACGGTGTGCCTACCCCTAACTTCACCTGGCAGCCCTCAGGAGGAGAACAGGTAGACATCTGAGTCAAGCTGAGAGAAAAATGAGTCTTTACAGTTTACAGGAATCAGTAAAATGAATGTATTGGAACTCATTTGGAAATAATAGTAAGGCTTATTTCAAATGAAAAGCGCCCTGCTACTATTTGTGTTTCCATTAGAGTCAATATGAGAAGATTAAAGTGTTATGTTTCATAACGTATTAAGATCACTCTTGGTAGAGTACTGTGTAAAACTTCAAAAGCTCTACTAAAGGGGGAAAAAAAAGCGAAAACAGCTTTTAAGAAACTTGTAGAGGGAGTACGCCTTCATTATTAAATATTACATAAACTGATAAAATAAGATAAAACGTTAATCATCTTTTTGAAAAATGTGATAATGTCAGAAACTAGTAGGGATGTTTGGAAGATTAAAAATGAGAGCACAACTAATAATTTTCACGAGCAGATTTTTTGTTTGTAAGTGAGAGGTAGAGAGAAATATCACATATGAGAAGTTTGTTTAAAATAATAGGAATGGGACTCATAAGACAAGTGGATAGTAATAATAAAAGAAGAATTATACTGCAAACTCATATAGGCAAAAGGCAAAGAAGGATTTTGACAAACGACACTAATTTACTTTGGCCTTTTTCCTTTATCTCTCTTCCTTCCTTTTTATCTTCCCCTCCAGTCGATAACAGTGAAAGGTAACAAGTGGGTGAGCACTTTGACCCTGAAAACCACTGCTGATATGATAAATGGCGGGGTGACCTGCGAGGTCGAAAATGAGCATGGAAAAGATATCACGGTCTTCCCACTTTCTCTCGAACAAGGTCAGTGTAACAAGCTCTCTTTCTCCACTGGGTTTTCCTCATTAACCTGAAAATGTGATTCAGTTAAAAAGTTGCGTTGGACATGCAGAACAGATGAAACCAGCGTTCGCTGTTTTTAGTCAAATTATATTTTAAAACTTACCAACAAAAAAAAAAGTTGCATAGCATAATCACATATTCAGTAATTAAAAAATAAGTGTTTGGAGATTGGCATATTACCAAATTAAAATGGAATGCACTGCTCATTAGTTCTTCTTATAAATACTTACATGGATGCAGTGAGGAAAACTGGATATCATCTTCAATTCTGTAAAAGCTGTTCACTATTGAAATGAAAGTTATGGCAAAAAAACCAAATGTTTTTACAGTTAGCCAGTTGTGGATATGACATATATTTTGTGTACGTGACCAAATGGTTAGTCTTATTGTGTGTGTACACAAAGGGAACACACAGAATAACGCCCAGAAATTGCAACGATCCGTGCAGCCACAACACTAAAACTCATTTGTATGTCATCTTCATTGCTATAGAAGTGTCTAGGAGTAACATTTAAGATCTAACACAAGTAGTTATGAGTGAAGAAAAACTTGTAAAATACATTATAACACATAATGATCTAAACTGACAAATTTCTTTTTTTATAATTTCATGATTACAAGTCTCTAAGGTAACACAGTGTGTCTTAATGCCATGCCAGTAACTTCTTAGCCTGCTAATAACATCAACTACAGTCTGATCTTCTTTCACCTTTTGTAAACTGCATCTACACCTTTATAGCTTGCTTCTTTCATGGTTTGCTTTTTAAAATGGGCTCTCACTAAAGTTATTGATAATAAAGCTGTAGCTGGTGCCTGAATTGCTGTTTTACATCTTCGTGATCTCGCTTTTCTTGTTTTTTTTTCTCCTCCTCTCTTTTTGCAGTTGGCAGCTCAGCTGAAGGTAGAACCTTCTCCCTCCTCCTCTTCCTCTCCTCCCTTCTTCTCTCAGGACTCTTTGTTGTACAGACCCTGTAATTTAGAAACTCCCCTCCATCCGCTTCCTATTGCCCCAGCCCTTCCATGTCACACACACACACACACACACACACACACACACACACACACACACACACACACACACACACACACACACACACACACACACACGCACACACACACTCTCCTCTGCTGTACTGTAACCTTGTATATTTACCCTCTTAACTACCGAACACTGTGGATATTGTACATTGTTATTCTTCTTCTCTTGTCACCTTTGTATAATGTCTGTCCTATATTTTGTGGATGGTACCAAAAGCTTTTGTGGCCCCTTGGGGACAATAAAGGATTCTATTCTATTCTGTTCCTTCCACTCTTCTCTTCGTCTCTTTACTGTGTCTATTTGGTCACCTCTTCTTTCCAGCTGCCTTCTTATTCCTTGCTTTTTCTGCTTTTCTCCGCTCATCCGGTGCTGTGTGTAGATTAAGTAACTTTAGCTAAGTATCTTTTTAGTGGTGTGCATTGTGTGTGTTGTGGTTGTTGCTTTGCTATGCTATGGGACTGAGAAACTCTTTTTCTCTTAAAGTGCTGCTTTCTGGAAACCCTGTGCTAACGTCAGGTCTGTATCGTTAACCCTATTGACATGTGTATGGTGTTCGTCTACAAATGTAAGTTGCTGTGTGTGTATTGATGGCTGTTTACACACACAAAGGTTTTATGTATCTGTGTTTACAAGAGTTTTTGTGTATCTGTACTTGTATTACTGTAGCTGAGAAGATATGCTTCTAGAGAAGTGAGAATGGATAGGTCCTGTATGAAGTATCACACAATTCAAAGACCAATCATGAATATTTTCCTTTTTGATCAGCCTGCTTATTTCCTAAATAATTTAATGTTAAAAACTAAAAAAGCTGCCTGCCAAAATGTTATCGAGCATATCCAAATGCCATTGTCTAATAAACAGGCCCCAAACCCCCACATTATGAAAAAGCGAGTAAAAATAATAATTAAAAAAGTGATAATTTAACAAAATAGTCATGAAAATATTCAAATTAGTTAAAAAATGTATTCTTTGGGAACATCAATTGAATTTTATAACTTCGGGATTCAGAGAAGACTTCATGCATCCTACTCATTTTCAACATTTTGGTGGAAATGTTCCAGGTTTCCTTTTTTAGCATACACAGGAAAGGAAGCATCTTTGACCTTGTCTGTAAGGACACCACAGACTGTAATATCAGGCTCACACTGTAGCACTGCAGTTTAAGTTAGAAAAGTACTAAAAGTACTCCTGCCAACATTTTCCTGGGGATATCAGAAAATCAATACTCAGAACCAATACACAATAACATTTCAAATGCCCCTCTGTAAAACCAATGAATAATTCACATTTTACTTGCTAATGATGTGTTGCAGGTGGACAGATTTTTTTATCCCTTGGACAGTGACAGGAGCAGAAACAAATATAGTTTTCGATTATGACTGGATCTTAATAGGCTTCAGTAATCTTTGTAGGGTTAGTAATGTTAGCTTGAGAAAACTTATTATAGCATCATGTCTTCACAAGTACAGTAATACAAGTGTAGGTGGTTGGGTGAGTATGTTCAGTGTTGTTTCATTGCTCTCATTAGCTGTCTAGTATTATCTGCGTAGACATAGGCCCTGTTTTTGGGTCGCATCACATTTCAGTCATTGCATTCAAAAGATAGACTAACCCCACATCCCAATCCCCGCCCCTTATCCTCTGCCCTCCACCTTTCCAACTACCCATCCATCAACTGTCTTCACCTGGACTCCATCAAATCTCATTCTCTCGCTCTCTATCTTCCCATTCTCTCCCTCCCATGATAACACCAAATCAAATCAATTTCCTTCCTCTTTCTCTCACCAATCAACCACCCCTAACGATGCCTCTCTCCCTACCACTGATTTTTTGAAAATCGAAAACTCTCCATTCCATCCTCACACCTCCTCCACCATGATCAATCCTTCCATGATTCCCCTAAACATCTGCCCTCCAATCAAATTTCCCCAAACTTTCCCACCAACCCTCCACCTCGCAAACCTCCCACCTGCCCCCCGACCCTCCCCCCATCCCTCCTCCCATATGTACTTCCATTGCGGCACTGTAGCTGGACAGGGAGGCTCCAGTGCGGTGGTGATAGCTGTGGTGGTGTGTGTTCTGCTCCTCCTGTTGCTGGTTGGCCTCCTCTACTGCCTAAGCAAGAACAACAAGCTGTCTTGCAGCAAGAAGGACCCGAAGGAAGTGTGAGTAGAGATCAGGGACAAAAGGGATGGGAGGGGGGATTAATAATCACATGAATCAAAAAACACTAAAAGTCAAAGTGCTTAACAAGTTGGAAAATCTGTAACAAAAAAACAAAAGTGTTTGGTTTGCTCATGCCAGAATATTTGTTAAAAAGACTATAGATATCTATTTGTATGCACTGACGATGTTGCTGATTGCAAAATACATCTGAAGTTTTTACAATATAGAATACCAACTTTCCTAAGCTTGTTTTCATAATCCTTTTTAATTGCAAATGTGCCATCTGTCCTGCAAGAATAAATTTTCTTTTAAATAATCAGAATATCCTGATTAGCAGCAAGAGCAGGGTTTCTTTTTCTTTATTTGCTTGGAGATTTGACACAATAAAGTACGATTTGTAAATGTTAAGTTTGCAGAATAGAGTTACAGGATACATACATTTCAGGTCCACTGGGAGAACTGCATTAATACTGCACAGGTTTATTTTGCAAACAAGTTGTCGGACTGATTTGTTCTTGTCTACATCCATTTGTAAAACTAAGCAAATATTCGCCCCAACAAACACTTAACTCCCTGATTTTTTCTTTTGTTTTCACTGTTTTTTCTCTATGCCATTTCTATTTCTAGGAACTCTGGAATGACGAACAGTAGCGTTGTGGTGGAGCTGAAGACAGACAAGCTCAATGAAGAGGATGGTCTCTTAAACAAAAAAAATGCAACAGAACAGGTTAGGCCTATAGAGCCATGAATGTGAATTGAGAATGGTACAGCTGACAGTTATAATGGCTGAGCAAGTAAACACTTGACCTCTACATTTTATCTTTTCTAAGAATTTAGGTGAATTTGTCTGATTCTGCATTCATGAGTGTGAGTCACACAACAGAACAATAGTGGGCAGGAGCAAGTCAAGGACAATTCAGCACAGTGGATAAAAACAAAGCCTTTGCATATTTTGAGAGACTGTTTGCATAGAAATAAAGGTTATTTTCAGCCAGTGTCTGTGGTCAGGCCTCACTTTTTGCTGGAAACATCAAGAAATGTTAGTGATGTAAAAGCCTCTTATAGTAATTTAAACGGGGTAGTGCCAGTATTCCTCTTTGTATTTTTAGCATCACCAAGGATGAGCACAGTCCTGCAGACATTTACTAACCTAAAAGAATCCTTGATACCTGGTTGACATGACCATGAGCGATACAGTCACCAGAAATCTCTTCACACAGCTCCGTCATTCTGATTGAGTGTCTAAAGTCAGTTTTAGTTCAAGGGAAGCTGGCTTGGAAAAGTGGTTCCTCCATCGTGATGTGGTGTGAAAGCTGCGGGGAGTCATCTAGAAATGTCATCACAAATGTAGAACATTTCATCTTTAAATTTACTGTAGTGGCATGTGTGACTTGAATTTCAAAGTCTTGTTTTATGTCACTTTTGAAACTGCTGACAGCAAACTGGATGACATTTCATAACTGCAAGGAGATATCAGGGACATTTACCTTTGCTTTTGAAATGGATATAACAAGAAGAGAAGAAAGATGTAAAAGTCTGTCTCTCCATACATAATCAAGTTAATATTTCTTTACTGAGATGCTATTAAAATATGAAAAGAGCCTTCGTGCCACAGATGCACTTCACTGGATTCTGAAAGTAAATCTCGACTTCTACATTTGACAAAGGATTTTCTTACAATGCCAAGTAAAGTAACACAAGTCTGTAAAAGTTTAATAACACAGCAGTGATATCTCGTCCATAAAAAGTGGTATTTTGTGATAAAATGTTGTGTATCTTATATTTATCTGTCAACTCCAAGTAATAAAGTTCTCTGAAAATACTGCAAGATATGAAAAGAAAACATTACAACATAAGGTGTCTATTTGGCACCAGTGCTGTGACTGTGGTTTTGGCAGTGGCACCAGAGGTTTCATTCCCAGTGCCTCACATGTACACTTTGTAAGAATAACTTGTTAATTTGCAGACCTCAGCCCAAGTCCCAATCTTTAACCTAAACTTAATCAAAAAGTAAAAGCAGGTGAAATCTGAAGTATCCTTTCAAACCCTCCAACCTCCTATTGAATACTTTGTGTGCATCTCTGCTGACAGAACAGCACTATTCAATGCCATGCAGAAGCAAATTTAATGAGTGTTGTAAAACCATGGGTTTGGTTTATGCTTTAGATTTAGATTTCATCCACAAACCAGGAAAGCTGCTGGATCCTTTGGGCACCTAGCTGTAGATATTTCTGATACAACGTTTATTCGACATTCAAATGATTTTACGCTATTGTCGTTGTTGTGCCGTGATCTAAATGAATTAATTTACCAGCAATTAACTGTTGAATAAGAAGAAAAAAAGAATATGTATGAAGAATTTAGGAAAATATGGATTATTTTTCCATTTAATTGCATTTGATGTGGACAATAAATGCATATTTTCTGGAAGTTGTCAAAAAAATAGGCGTGTTTGTTTCTTGTTGTTTTTGCATATTGGTCATATTTATTAAGTTTTGTCATTTCTCTCTGACAGTGATAAAACCAGATGATGAAAAAGGCTCCCAGAAGGATGAAGCGAAGAGGACAACAGGATATGAAGACAACAGGGCTAATTTTTTTTTTTTTACTAGACTGGTGATATTAAAGTTGTGGGGGCAATGAGAGGTGGAGCAGGGACATGGGTGTAGGTTGAGCGGTGTGGCTGCTCAGCATGTTCAGCATTGGCTATTCTTGTTTTACAACCTGCAATAGCCAAGTTGGGTGGAGTTTTTGTTTTTTTTTACTTTGCCTTTTTTTTAAAGATAGAGTTCTTAGACCTCTATCCAACTTGTGCTGCCGCAGGTTTAAAACGATACATGTGCGAAATCATATTCTGACAACACTGGATAATTCATTAATTTACCAATCATGTCTTTCACTCCTCTGCAGAGAAGAGCTGTACTAAGAAGTATGATTGGCACATGCTTAAACACAGTGACAGAATCTTCTTTTTCGCCCCAAAGGAAACCTCAAATTCATTTTCTTCTAGTGTTAGTCTGCATTTAAGCATAACACTGAACAGCTTTTCTGTTTTGGAGTCTGCAGTTAAAATATCTTTCCTTTCTGCTGGTAACATTAGGCAAAAATACACCCGGCTGTTACTCTGTTTGATTCACCTCCCTAACAAGCTATGATTTACGCTCACATTTAATCCCCGAGCACACTGTTTGGCACTCGTAACTGTCGAGTTTTTGTTCAAAGAATCTCTGTGTTTGCATTAGTGTTGTTTAATTGCAGTTTTGCCACCTGTGACTGTTTATACATATATATATATATATTTATATATGTATGTCTTTCAGTATCTCTAATTAGCTTTCAGTAGAAACAATCCAGGCTTATAATAACACCAATTCTGTCTCTAAAATTGCTTGCCTTTTTTAATCTAGCTGAAAAGCAACCAAACAAGCAAGCTATTAGGTTGTACAAATTTGTTCCTGCCATTTGCAGCGCACTTGTATATTATGTCAGTATACCAACTGTTCACTTGTTTTCCTATGTGCTTGTGTTTTCCTCTGTAAATTCAAATAATGCTCACTCTGCCTATCAAGCAGGAGGAGTACTGTGCATGATGTGGAGTCCAAGGTGTTTGTGGTTACTGAGTTGCCAGCAGTAATGGCTACTATTTATTTCTCAGTGTTTCACAGCGTTTTGGTCCCCTACTTCAGGATGAAAGCTGGGGCCAGTGAAGTGAAAACTGAGGAACAGCACAGCACACAGTGGTTTTGCTCAGAAAGCCCAGTTTTCACCAGAAATTGGTGTAATTTGGTGAAATGGTTGACAATCTCAAACAGTAGCCCGCTGTGCTGTTGTTTTCCCATGACAACAAACTGGGACTTTGAGCAGCTGCGGTGCACTAGTCGCAGATTCACCTGTTGGGAGTAATCACTTGCACAGGCTCACTCTAGTTTGAAACAGGCAGGGGAGGGAGGTGTGGGAGAGACTGGGGATGTTCTTGGGGTATCTACCTTTTATTTTTTACCAAATGAAAGCTTTTCAGTGTCACAGCAAGTGTGTCTGTGTTTAGGTACGATGTTTTTGTTTATCCCCTACACTGTCGGCAGGCAAAAAAAGGAAAACAAAAGCTTTGATAAAGGGGTACATGCCCTTTTACTTTGTTTTACACTGGAAGTATTGGCCTTGATTTATATATTTTTTAAAAAGGTCACCTCAAACCACTCTCTGTGCCCACAAAGCTCATTGTGTTTTCACTGTCTGTCTGCTGATCTTACCAAAACATGTTGAGTGTTAGCAACCCTGTGGGGGCAGGTGAAGATAGATAGTTGATTTCTTTTTTTCCCACTTGTTTTATATCAAAATAATATGGTACAGTATAAAAGTTGTTTAGAAAGGGGATTGTCAATATTTGAACTACTGATGTTTTTTTCCAATGTGTTTCCACTCGCTGAGAGAAGAGAATTTTTTTTTAGATTCCATTTAAATGGTTTACTCTTCTCTCTTTACTGTATACTGTATATTTTGTGGTACATTGTTGTGACGTGTTGATGTATCTTTTTATTTTTGCTCCAGCCATGTAGAGTTTATAATGAAAAAAAAGAAAAAAAAAGAAAAATTACCCCATTCACCCAAATATTCTCTGTGTTGTTATTCCTTTTTCTTTCTTTTTTTTTGCCTGTCCTGTTTGGATCTTTAGCCATCAGAATTGTTGTCTGAAGGCCAAGAAAGATGCCCAGAGGATTTACTTTACCAAGTGGATCATCATGGCCTTGTCATATTGGTCCATTTGATTGACCTTTATTATAATTATGTATTTATTTGATTTTCGGTTGTTACAGACGGGACAGACATGACTGGGGGATAGGACTGGGAGAGAGAATGAAAAAAGAGAGGGAGAGAAAGAAAAATAGAGGGGAGAAGAGATGGTGAGAAAGGGTGAAGAAAAAAAAGAAAAACAAACAAAACACGTGGATCACCTGTATGGAGATAAAAAAAAAAAAACAGAAGAGAAAACAAACATAAAAAAGCAACATAATAAATACAACACCATCACAATAAACTAGCCAAAAGTAGATAACAGTAGATACTAAATATTACATGTTATTGTGCAGCACGCAAGATCGACAGCGCACAATGTGCTTCGTGGTAGCAGGCAGGAAGGGTGTAGTTTGTGTCAGTGAACACCCGTGTGTACACCCGTTTGCACACCTGTGTGGATCAGCACGCTTGTATTCAAAAGGTTTCTCCATGTAACGATCTGCTAGGGAGTGTGGACGCTATAGCCCCGTCCCCCAGGGCATGAAGCAGGTATGGAGGAGATCCAGGCCCCAGACATCCAAAGGCCCCAGTGTACGAGGGCCCAAGGTGGACCACTACAGGGGCAACCGTGCCACCTTCCTAGGAAGAGCTGAGGAGAGCCCCAAACGAGAGGTCACCCAGCAGCCACGGAGCAGAGGCCAGAGGGGGTTGCAGTGACGTGCCCGAGGGATCTGCCAGCAGCCAGCTGTGCCAGAGAGGACCGGGCCTCGGGCCCAGAGGCCTGAGGGCACCCCACCCCCCGGAAGGGGCCCAGCCAGGCCACAGGCGCCGGGCCACAGGCGCCAGGCCCCGCCAATCGGCCACCAGGGGTGAGTTGGGACATACATGAGCGCCCAGCCCCAGACACCAAGAACCACCAACACACCAACGTCTGACGGCATCAGCCACTGGCAGGGAGTGTGGTGAGGGGAGAAAGGCCTCCATACCTTGGAGAGCCTGAGATGTTCCCAGAGAGGTGGAGTCTAAGACCCAAGCTGACACAGACGAACAGGCGCACGGAGACACAAATGTGCATTCCCACCCCCATATACACAAACAAATACTCGGCACTCATCTGACATGGGGACAAACACAGATAGGCACTGTACACACATTCACACTCCCCAAACATACTCTATATCCCAGGTCTGGGTACCCCCGCCCCCAGAGGGGCAAACCATACCCGGATCCAGGAGATGTAACCCTTCTCTCTGGGGTGGAGGAAAGCAGTCCGCCTCCTTATCTGCAGTAGCAAGGAGGCCCCGCATCCCACCCCTGACGGTTAACAGAACAGGGTGAATGAAGACCCCAAACCTTCCTCCACCCGCTCATATGTAGTGTTGCTGCATGCTGTTTTACAGTGCATTTAAAACACAGGAGGGCATGGTGCTTCCTGCCAGAGAGCAGCACGGCTCCTCCCTGTGTTGTTATTCCTGTCATTGCAACATGTTTCCAGGTCTTCCAGTCCCTTTTACCCCTCAGCTGTAAAAGGCTGATGGGGTATGCCATCAGCTGGACAGGTGGGCAGTGTGAATACCTAAGTGTGTGAATGCGAGGTGCATCATCGGTTCAAAAGTCTGAAAAAGGTTTTCTGAAAAACTGGGATGGAATAACTATAGGAGTTTGAAATTGATACAGTAGTGTCTATACCAGGGCTGCCCAATCCCAGTCCTTGAGAGCTACTATCCTGCAGCTTTTAGATGCATCCCTACTCCAACACAGCTGAATCAAATGGTTTGATTACCTCTTCAGCATGCCATCGTGTTTGGCAAAGGCCTGATAACAAGCCATTCATTTGATTCGGGTGTGTGGGAACAAGGATGCATCTAAAAGCTGCAGGACGGTAGCTCTCGAGGACCGGGATTGTGCACCCCTGGTCTATACGGAGGCTAAGGGCTAGCACTGGTGGTCACTGGTATTTTTGGAATTTGGATTCATCACCTTTTATGACAAAAGTAGATAAAAATTGTTTTTTTTTAAAAAAAAACGTATATATGTTCTAATAACTAAGAAAATGTTTGAAGGACGCAGGTCTGGCCATATAACGTGCCAGCTAAAATCCTTGCACAGCATTGAACACCATCTCTAAAATATTCACACACCAGAAATCTAATTGCTCTTGATGTAATTCATCCGTGTGTTTTTTCTTGCACTTCCTAGAAGATGACATCTAAATTGATTCCTAGCTTGCACCCAATTTTAATCTCTTTGATATAACCGGCATTATGTAAATTTCCCCCACACTGATTGATTCCATGATTTGTTGTGACAGAGCAGACAAATCGAGGAAGCCCATGTTTTGCATCAATAACTGCTTTATGGATGAGCTTGCTGCCGACTTCACGATGCAGCATTCTGTCGACTCACTTTTATACTTGGGAACCAGTTTAAATGAATCCATCAATCATCAACCAATTGCGGTGCAGCTTTGTTTATAGATCAGTAGCACTTAGTAGGATGATTCTTATCAATAGCGGCTATAATGATATATCAAAACCAACCATTAATCAAGAGTGAGGAGGGGAAAAAAAATGCTGGTTCATTCTCTTCATTAAAAATCTCATCTCTTAGCTTTTGTAATAGTGTATGCTAACCTTGTATTACCTTTTGACAGTTTAGCCCAACACCGTGCATCTACACAGCCTCTGTGCTTGTGGGCCTATTAGCGCCATTGTTCTGACACGCACCCACTACACCACTCGTGTTCCATTAGGAAATTAAAAGTCTCCCATCAATGTGACCCGCTGAAATCCATCTGTGCTTTGAATACAAAGTAGCGAAGATGGAGACCAGCAGGATAAGAGCACAGGTCGACAGGAGAGAATTAGAAAATGCAAGTAAAGATGTCAGTGTCAGTTTGTGCTGATGTAATCACAAGCTCTAAAGGTCCGATATGGATTGACAGTATTGACATAATGCACATTTTTCTACCGTGCTGTTTGTGTGTGCACTTTGAGATCTTCTTGTGCTTTATTTTACAAAGAACAAGTGGATCAGTGCTTTTCAGTCTTGCTAACAATGAGGGGGGATTACGGTCACTCCACCCAGTGTCCTTTCCCTTTTCCCTTATCTCTTGCTCTGCCTGCTGAGAGTCTTCATGCTCCCTTCACTGGGTTTGGTTACAGTAGCTTTAAACTGATTTAGTAATTTAGTGTTGGCCTATTGAGGGATGACAGTCACTGTCTGTCCCTTCTGCTTGCTCAGCCTGGATCTGATGGCCACTCGGTAGCATTGGGTTGGTCTTAGCACTTTGGAGGACTTAAACTATGGAAATAATTCACTGCTGTTACATTACTTCCATAAATATTTTGTTTTATAAGTTGCTTCTGTATTTTCAGTCAAAAACGTATATCTACTTTCACTTTTAATGACATATACATGTATATATATATATATACATATAAAAAATTTAAAAAAAAACCAGCACGCCCCTGCGGGCGGTTTATCCTTCAAGCTCGGGTCCTCTACCAGAGGCCTGGGAGCTTGAGGGTCCTGCGCAGTATCTTAGCTGTTCCCAGGACTGCGCTCTTCTGGACAGAGATCTCCGATGTTATTCCCGGGATCTGCTGGAGCCACTCGCCTAGCTTGGGAGTCACCGCACCTAGTGCTCCGATTACCACGGGGACCACCATTACCTTCACCCTCCACATCCTCTCGAGCTCTTCTCTGAGCCCTTGGTATTTCTCCAGCTTCTCGTGTTCCTTCTTCCTGATATTGCTGTCATTCGGAACCGCTACATCGATCACTACGGCCGTCTTCTTCTGTTTGTCTACCACCACTATGTCCGGTTGGTTAGCCACCACCATTTTGTCCGTCTGTATCTGGAAGTCCCACAGGATCTTAGCTTGGTCATTCTCCACCACCCTTGGGGGCATCTCCCATTTTGACCTCGGGAATTCCAGGTTATACTCGGCACAGATGTTCCTGTACACTATGCCGGCCACTTGGTTATGGCGTTCCATGTATGCCTTGCCTGCTAGCATCTTGCACCCTGCTGTTATGTGCTGGATTGTCTCTGGGGCATCTTTACACAGCCTGCAACTGGGGTCTTGCCTGGTGTGATAGACCCCAGCCTCTATGGATCTTGTACTCAGAGCTTGTTCTTGTGCTGCCATGATTAGTGCCTCTGTGCTGTCTTTCAGTCCAGCTTTGTCCAGCCACTGGTAGGATTTCTGGATATCAGCCACCTCCTCTATCTGCCGGTGGTACATACCGTGCAGGGGCCTGTCCTTCCATGATGGTTCCTCGTCTCCCCCTTCTTTCTTGGGTTTCTGCTGCCTGAGGTATTCACTGAGCACTCGGTCAGTTGGGGCCATGTTCCTTGTCTCATCCTGGACTGTGGTGCTGACACTCACCAGTCCCCGGCCCCCTTCCTTCCGCTTAGCGTACAGCCTCAGGGTGCTGGACTTGGGGTGAAACCCTCCATGCATG
This sequence comes from Mchenga conophoros, assembly GCF_057382185.1. Classification (NCBI taxonomy): domain Eukaryota; kingdom Metazoa; phylum Chordata; class Actinopteri; order Cichliformes; family Cichlidae; genus Mchenga; species Mchenga conophoros. The sequence continues at coordinate 22,827,415 of NC_140536.1, forward strand.
GTAAGGAGCTTTCTTGTCTTTATGTCAGTGGCTTATATCTCCTCCTTTGGCCAGCCTATTACCCCAGCAGGGTACCTGATCACGGGCAGGGCGTACGTGTTGATATATATTGTATATATATATATATATATATTAGAGATGGACCGATCCGATATTACGTATCGGTATCGGTCCGATACTGACCTAAATTACTGGATCGGATATCGGAGAAAAATAAAAAATGTAATCCGATCCATTAAATATCACGAAAGCACCTCGCAAAACTTGCAACACGCCGTAACTCGCCTCAGAACGTCAGCAGTCGGAGCAGTATGCATCACGTGATAGAGCAGCTGTGGCATGCCGGACCTGTCGGTGGTCTGGATAGCATGTGGAGCTTCGCTAGCAACCTGGCATTTCATCTCCGACAAAGTTATCCCCGAGAGAAGTAAAGCAAGTGTGTAAGTCCATCTCTGAATGTTTGTAAAGCATTCCCACGTTAAGCTTAACAAGCGACTGCCTCTCGCTCTCCGGCTGCTACTTCAATCATGAAACTGCTTAAATGATCAGCTGATCGGCTTTTCTGTCGCGAGTCCGTGTCTCTTGTTTGTTTTTGGCCCACTTTGCACCAGAAAGAGGAAACCAGCGGCTGAACAACAGCAGAACGTTTAAGCTTGATAAGCTGTTGTTAGAATTTATTTAATATTACTTTCTACTCGAGGATCTTTTTCTACGTAGCTGACGCTGGTAACTGTGCAGGGGCGGATCTAGCAAAGTTTAGCCAGGGGGGCCGATAGGGCATGAACAGGGAAAAGGGGGCACAAAGACATACTTTTCTTTCTTATTCTCATTTAAAATGTCGAGCTTTTAATAAATAATTATCTGACACCCAAAGTTTTAATTTGATGTAAAATGAATAGAAGTCAATTACTGTATATAGTAACTATTAAGTCTAATATATACCCTAGTAAGCTATAGTACTTTTTACTTTGGGAAGGTACCATCTGTGCAGTCTGCAATTTTGTTGAAGAAAGATGTTGAATCTATTTAATATTTCTTGAAAAATAATTGATTTCTGTGCATTTTTTTTCACACTGCATCAAATTAAGGTTGATTACGTCGATTAAGCATCATGAGGTGGCGCGTGAGGGGTGGTTCCCTATTTTTTATTTATTTATTTTTGTTGTTGCTGGGAGTTGGAACCCTATTAGTTAGGTTGCTTAATATTTACGCTAAGTACTCTTTAAAATACCAGAATAGGGAGGATGGTGTAGGTCTAAGTTTATTAGATTGATCAGTATTGCTGAACTATGAAATATTTTTTTTGTATACAGGTATAACAGAATAGCTTTAGTGTAGTTGTTGTTTTAAACTTGAGTATGAACTTGCAGACTTGCAAAATGCAGCAAGATATTTTAAAAAACAGTTTTGTTGATTAAAAAACACTATATCGGATTCATATCGGTATCGGCAGATATCCAAATTTATGATATCGGTATCGGTATCGGACATAAAAAAGTGGTATCGTGCCATCTCTAATATATATACACACACATACATATATATATATATTAGGGGTGCAACGATATTCGTATCGATATTGAACCGTTCGATACAGTGCTTTCGGTTCGGTACGCATATGTATCGAACAATACAAAATTTTTAATTTATTTTATCAACTTTCCTTCTGACGATGCTGTCTGTGTTGAGCGCTCAGTGAATCTGCGTTCGACTACTCCGCCTAGGCTCGACAGTGCAGCCTAGGCGGAGTAGTCGAACGCAGATTCACTGAGCGCTCAACACAGACAGCATCATCAGAAGGAAGAGCGCAGGGCAAGCTAGCGAGACAGAAGTTAAGCTCTCCTTACAACATGGACCTCCCGCACCCTCATTCAGATCTGGCGTTTGGAATTATTTTGGTTTTCATGTGACGTATGACCCTGAAGGTAAGCGAGTCATGCACTAAAGTAAAACAGTATGTTGGATGTGCCATGCAATGCTCAATTACATGGGTGGGAGCTAGTGTGTTAGCGCAGTTAGCTCGTTAACATGTTGGCCGTCTAGCCCCATGCACGGGGCGATCGGCGGTTGCTCGTTAACGGAGATTTGCCGTGTTGTGGCGTTAAGGTCATTTCAACGAGATTAACCTGAAAGCACTAGTGGGAACACAACGAATATGACTGCACATTTACGCCGACATCATCCTAGTGCAAAGACAAGTGGAAGCAGAAAAAAAACAAGCAAGCATGCTACTAACTTTAGCCGAGTCATTTAGACAGCTGTTAGCACATGATTCTCCTTATGCTGCTGAGAATATAGCCCAGAAGAAGCGGATAGTATAGCTTTTATTTTGGAAAGAGACATTTCTCTGTAATAAACTCTCTTTTTCCAAAGATGAGTGATTCCTCAATCAGATACAGGGCTCGCAATATCGCTAGCCCGACGTCCCGGGGCTAGCGATCTTTTCAGTCGGGCTACCAAAATCTATCTCTGCCCTGCCCGTCGGGCTATTGTAGGAAGGAAAAATATATGTCAATGCTTTTGCATTCTTTCAGAAATGTAGCTGGGTAATTATGTCATTGGCATCGGTGAGCCACTGTCAATATGTGACATATTGAAATCGCGTTTGAATTTGTGCTTGTTTTTTTGCTTTCACTTTGCAATGACAGCACTGATCTGTGAGTGATGATAATTTGTGCACCAATTCCTCTGACATAGTCTTATTAATTGTTAGCTTACTATGCAAACATGACAAGTGAAATCTCCCGCAGCAAGCTTAAACATGTGAGAGGTTGATCGCGCAGAGAATCGCTGAGCTTATGTGAGTGCGTGTGTAAAAGCAGCAGGATTTATATTTGACTACGATGACCTTCACAGACAGATATATATTTTAGTTCTGCTGAGCCAAATAAGACATTCAGGGTGAAGAAGTGACAGCCAAAGAAAAGCTTACCACAAAACTGAGAAGTTATGACAAATCAGACTATAAGGCAAAAAGAAAGTGCAGCTTTATGGTTTCATGGACAAAAGAATTTCTGTGGCTGCAATATGACGAGCTAAATAACCAGGGCTGCACATAAGTGGTCCGCAGGTGCGCATTCGCTGTCAAAATAAAAAACACGCACAAGGGTTAGGGTTACATTTAAAAACTGTACTTTTGAGTTAAAATATATATTTATAATTTTAATAAATGACAAATTAAAAAGGCATGAACATTTTTTTTGTATCGAAAAAATATCGAACCGTGCAACGATTTTGTGTATCGTTGCACCCCTAATATATATATATATATATATATATATATATATATATATATATATATATATATATATATATATATATATGTATATATATATATATATATTAGGGGTGCAACGATACATATATATATATATATATATATATATATATATATATATATATTAGGGGTGCAACGATACACAAAATTCACGGTTCGGTTCGGTTCGATACTTTGGTGTCACGGTTCGATATTTTTTCGATACAAAAAATGTCCATGCCTTTTTAATTTGTCATTTATTAAAATTATAAATATATATTTTAACTCAAAAGTACAGTTTTTAAATTTAACCCTAACCCTTGTGCGTGTTTTTTATTTTGACAGCGAATGCGCACCTGCGGACCACTTATGTGCAGCCCTGGTTATTTAGCTCGTCATATTGCAGCCACAGAAATTCTTTTGTCCATGAAACCATAAAGCTGCACTTTCTTTTTGCCTTATAGTCTCATTTGTCATAACTTCTCCGTTTTGTGGTAAGCTTTTCTTTGGCTGTCACTTCTTCTCCCTGACCTGTCTTATTTGGCTCAGCAGAACTAAAATATATATGCTGCTGGTTTTACACAAGCACTCACATAAGCTCAGCGATTCTCTGCGCGATCAACCTCTCACATGTTTAAGCTTGCTGCGGGAGATTTCACTTGTCATGTTTGCATAGTAAGCTAACGATTAATAAGACGATGTCAGAGGAATTGGTGCACAAATTATCATCACTCACAGATCAGTGCTGTCGCTCTCTATACACAGTTTGCACGATTGCAAAGTGAAAGCAAAAAAACAAGCGCAAATTCAAACGCGATTTCAATATGTCACATATTGACAGTGGCTCACTGATGCCAATGACATAATTACCCAGCTACATTTCTGAAAGAATGCAAAAGCATTGACATATATTTTTCCTTCCTACAATAGCCCGACGGACAGGGCAGAGATAGATTTTGGTACCCCAACTGGAAAAATCGCTAGCCCCGGGACGTCGGGCTAGCGATTTTGCGAGCCCTGTATCTGATTGAGGAATCACTCATCTTTGGAAAAGAGAGTTTATTACAGAGAAATGTCTCTTTCCAAAATAAAAGCTATACTATCCGCTTCTTCTGGGCTATATTCTCAGCAGCATAAGGAGAATCATGTGCTAACAGCTGTCTAAATGACTCGGCTAAAGTTAGTAGCATGCTTGTTGTTTTTGTCTTTGCACTAGGATGATGTCGGCGTAAATGTGCAGTCATATTCGTTGTGTTCCCACTAGTGCTTTCAGGTTAATCTCGTTGAAATGACCTTAACGCCACAACACGGCAAATCTCCGTTAACGAGCTTCCGCCGATCGCCCCGTGCATGGGGCTAGACGGCCAACACGTTAACGAGCTAACTGCGCTAACACACTAGTTCACACCCATGTAATTGAGCATTGCACGGCACATCCAACATACTGTTTTACTTTAGTCCATGACTCGCTTACCTTCAGGGTCATACGTCACATGAAAACCAAAATAATTCCAAACGCCAGATCTGAATGAGGGTGGGGGAGGTCCATGTTGCAAGGAGAGCTTAACTTCTGTCTTGCTAGCTTGCCCTGCACTCTTCCTTCTAACGATGCTGTCTGTGTTGAGCGCTCAGTGGATCTGCGCTCGACAGTGCTGCCTAGGCGGAGTAGTCGAACGCAGATTCACTGAGCGCTCAACACAGACAGCATCATCAGAAGGAAAGTTGATAAAATAAATTACAAATGTTGTATTGTTCGATACATATGCGTACCGAACCGAAAGCACTGTATCGAACGGTTCAATATCGATACGAATATCGTTGCACCCCTAATATATATATATATATATATATGTGTATGTGTGTGTAAACAGGAAAAACTTGGGTTGAGGTCTGGACTTCTGTTGAGCACTCGGTCTACAACAGCCATTCTGTTGTAGATTTGATGCTGTGCTTGTGATCATTGTGATCATTGTCCTTGTGATCATTGTCCTGTTGCATGGTGTCATTTGGGCCAAACTTTAGCTGCCAAACAAATGGCCTAGATTTGACTCTCCAGTACTTTCGTGTTTGTGCAAATGTGGTCAAACATCTCCACTTTGGCTTATCTTGTGGTTTGTTCAGATGCATATTTGCAAACCCTAGCCTCAGTGCTGCTATGTGCTTTTTAAAGAAGAAATAATTTCTCCTGACAACCTTTCCAAACAAGCCATAATTTTTGGGTCTTTTTTATGTTTCATTTTTATTTATTTATTGACTTATTTCTGCAGTTTCTCTGAGCCTTGCACAGCCTGATCTTGAAGTGTATTTGCTGTGGTGTTCAGTCCTGGGAAGATTGGTGACTGTCTTGAATGTTTTCAACTTATGAATGATCTTTCTCACTGTAGAATGGTGGACTTCAGATTATCTATAAATGGCCAAATAACCCTTCCCAGATTAATGGGCAACAACAGCAGCTTCTCTAGAGTGCTTGCTGACATCTTTCCTGCTTGGTATTATGATAAGACCCATCTAAATACTGCAGTCCTCCATCCAAAACGTCTGCATTTCCTGAGGTGCTCACACTTGCTGATCATCAGTTCATTAAGTATAGTTGATTTGCTGGTATTTATTTTGTTAATTCCTATGGGTCCAGTAAGATTGTACTATTTTTCTACATATTGGCTTCATTTTTTTAAATAAATTGACATAAAAAGACACAGTGTAAACTTGCAGTGTTTTCTTTTTACCTGTATTTACCTTTGTATTAATTCCCTTATTTATTTACCTTCCCGTAAAATTTACAGTTTAATGTTCATTTTTATTTATCTATGCAAAACTCCTGCATTATTTCCCCCATTTCTTTCCCCACAAAGTCCCTTTTCTGATTTATTGTATAACCAATAACCCATTCAAAATATGTCATAGTTCAGCTGAGAAACTGGACAGTTCTAGATGGAACCAGCATAGCCATAATCTTTCTTTTTTTTGGCAGGTTTGGTCCTCCATACCGTTACGGTATACAAAGACATAAACAGACATACACTGCGTTATTCAGCACTGTTGAGATGAATCCAGGATGAACAAGACTCCAGTGGCAACCTCACCGGCGATATGTGCTCCATCATCCTGCATAATCAGCAGCACACATGACCCCCCCAGAGCAATGAAACAAGAATAAGATCAGCATGTATGTAAAGATTAATAGGGGACTGCTTGCACCAAGGGAAGAAGATAATTGATAGCGAGACTTCAAAAAGCAAAGAGGACAAAGGGGGGGAGAAAGGTAGATGTAGTGAGCTGAAAATAGATTTAAAGGCAGGATGGGGTGGAGAGTGAATTGAAGGGAGGAGATGGTGTAGTAGGCAGTTACTGCTAGGATGAGAGGAAATGAAAGTAGTGATTGGTGATGAAGGACAAAACAGGATGCCTTGTAAAGAGGTCATAAATCTACATTGGCTCCAGGCTTTAAACAAATATGGGCTTTAAAGGAATAAGGGGGATAGGAGGAGGAATGGAGAAAAAGCATGATAAAAATGAAAGCGCTTGTGTTAAATGTTTATCTCTCACAGTCCTAAGGTTTAATATCCTGTGTGGCCTGACTCTGTTTACTGTCTCGACGCAATGATGAGTCACAGAACGTAGAGCTGGTACCTGTGTATTAAGTGCGTGTGTGTCCATATACTTGTGTGAGTTTGCATTTATTTGTTGTATTTCTGATACGCATCTCACCAAGAGAAAGATTTGTTTCATTGATTGTATCAGCGAGCGTGCTATTAAGCCAAATAGTGGCAGATCCCCCGCTGCTTGAGTTTCAGCAAGCGTGTGAGTACGTGTCACTCAGCAGAGCCGGACCACCTGTGGGATGTTTAGTTATTAAGGCACAGCTGGTTGTATTTTAATTTTAATTGGTTTGGCAATTTTGTGTTTAGTGTGAGGGAATGAAGGACAAGTACAATAGACGGAGATGAATTTCCAGCTGAGTTTATGAGCTGAAAACAATAAATATGTAGAATCGATGTGTTTAAACAAAGGTCTATTTTGAAAATTTCACTTTCTCTATGTTTATCTATTTTAATGGAATGTTGTGCTCCATGAATCAATCCATAAGGGTCAAAGTTCACTTACATTTTTCCATGACAGCCTAAGTCAACTTCACGATTTAGTGCAAGTATTTAGACAGAAGGTCAGGACTATTTTTAACCAGAACTGCTTAAACTATTGGTCCAAAATGGAGCGAGAGGGAGCGCCCTGAGACAACACAAATCCCTCATGTGAAATAACTAATGGTGGTCTGCGATAGATAGTCATGTACTCTTCCTCCTTCGGAAAAAAATATTTTGAATCTATAAGCATTAGAGTCTAAAAGCCTGGGGTCTGGGATGCATTTTGCAGCCCCAATTCACATTTTTCACTCAATTTTTCAGTTTAACAACTTGAACCATTAAGCATAATTTTATATTATTACCTTTAAATAAAAGCAAATGTTAGGAGCACACAACTCATTACTATGATATGATAATAACCCATTTTTACCTCAGATAATTTGTATGTGCTTTATAGAGGTATTAGGCTGCACATAATAGGAAAAATCATGTGCTCATGTTATCTCATTATTATAAGGTTCTGACCCCATTAATATGATATTACTTTTTAAATCATACATACTGTACTGTTTTTTTTCTCTGATCACTTTGGTTGTCACCTCATATTTAAGTACTTGGTGTATTAGTATTTAGCTTAGTGTTATTGCTATTCTTGCTTATTATTGTTATTACACATATTTTGGCTTAGTATTAGCCAACTAGTGAGATGAATGATTAACCTGGTGTATTGCTCCCTCTCTGTTGGAGGAGGGAGGATTCCAAAAGCAAAGAAGTTCAGATATCTCAGGATCTGATGGTAGGATGGAGTGTGGGGTGGAGTGCTGCATTGACGCAGTGTTAACAGTAATGTAGGCCAGACCTTTGTAGTGAAGGGAGAGCTGAGCCGGAAGGCGATTTATCAGTCAATCTTAGTTCCCACCCTACATTCATGAGATTTTGGTAGTGACCCAAAGAATAAGGACACAAAAACAAGATGGCAAAAGGAGTTTCCTCTGTTGAGTGCTTGGGCCCAGCCTTAGGAGCTTGGTATCTGGAAGTGAGCTCATAAAAGGGCCACTGCTTGTTTGTGTCAAAAGAAGCAGGTGGGGTCGTTTGGGCATCATCCCCCCTTTAGAGCATGGAAGTCAAATTCATTTTACATCAGGGCCACATACATCCCACTCTGATCTTATTGGGCCACACCAGCGAAACTTCCATCGCTGTCAGCGTAAAGAAGCTGAACTGTATATTTAATGTTTAAGACATCTTAATATAAGAAAAAGTACAATTTCAACTTTGTGTCTCAGTTTTTCCTCCATGATTAAAAATGCTGCTGTAATAAATGAAAAATCTGTTAGCATGACTCTTTGGGCTTAAATTGTAAGAAATAAAAGTTGTAGCTGATTGATTAACAAACAAAGAAGCAAAAGCTTGTCAAAATGCACAAGGAGGAGGCCTTTATCAGCAGGAAAAGTTGTTAAATGTATAAAAATAAAGTTAAAAGTCCATAATGTATGCCTTCATTCACATTTTCCATCCAATGGACCAGATTGGAGTCTTTGCTGGGCTGTTTCTGGCCCGGGAGCCTTCTGTTTGATAGCTCTGCTTCAGAGGATCTCTGGGCACATCCAACTGGAAGGAGATCTGAGGCTAGGCCTACAAGTCAGTGGAGAGGTGATATATTTCACTTGGCTTGCAAGCACCCTGGGATGCATCAGAATGAACTGCAAACATGTACCTGGGGAGAGGGATGTCAGGAGTACCCTGCTTACCCACCTACCACCATGTCCTGTCTTGGATTTGGATAAGCAGAACATGAATGAATCATCCAGACTTACTTTTTGTTAAAACAAGGCTATTACTTGGTTAATCTTTTTGGCATATGTATATATTCGTTGACCTAATAATTACATCTTTATCATCACACCAATAACCCACAGTTAGCCTCCATTTTAAAACCTATAAAACAGATTATCTTTAGAGTAAAAACTCATAATAAACTGCACTAAGACTAGTTTTCCAACACACTGAAATACTGAGTAATGTTTTAAAATACTTAAAAGGCAGCTCTGTTAGTATATTCTTACACATACTTGCTGGGGTTAAAGAACTGCTGAGAGCAAAAAAAAAATCCCCTGGGAAAGAGTCAAGAGAAAGAGAGAAAGTAGGAGGGAGTGAGAGAAAGAAAGCGAGAGAGAGGATCAGAGAAGAAAGTTGCTGTTCAAAAGAGGGAGAACAGCCCGAAGGAACTGAAGAGCAGCTGTTGAGAGTTTCTCCTCTGAGAACTTCTTTACATTCTACAGGCTCCTCCCATCGGCTAACATTACAGCACGGCAGCTGTCTGGAGAGTAACGCACACACACGCGCACTTAAAAACACATCAGTGCACACAGAAACTGTACTTGTGTGTGCTAAACCAGAGCTTCTGATATGGCATACACACCTGGAGGGAGGTGGACCTGTATAGCATAATGAAAGACTCCCATTTGACCTTGTTGCTCAACACTCACTGCAGATACATATAGAACACACACAAACACACACTTTCCTGAGGCCAAACACGCAGTAAAAGTAATTGCTTTTGCATCACCCAGCAGCAGAATGCCAGCTTATATCACTCCATCACTCTCCTATATCTCCTCTTTCCATTTCCATTACACATGTACATGCACACACTCACACTGAAAACTGCTTGCTGCTCTTGTGTGTAAAACAATAATAGCAGTGACAATCAGAGTAACTTACACCTTATAATTACTATATGCTCTGCTGACTTACCGATGAAGCTTTGCAATCGTATCCAAGCATGTTCTCTTTTTCTTACACTCGTGTATTCTGTCTTGTGTATCTTGCTACCATATTCAAAAAAAGGATTTAGTGTGTGTGTCACTTTTTTTTAAGCAAGGGCAACGGTGTTGAGCGAGACGAGGATAGGATTATTTATACCCTATTTTCCATTTTCAGTCTCAGCCTGTTTTATGTTCTTTCACAGCTGTGACCCTTCCCACTACCTTTACCTCAATGGAAAAGAAAAAAAAATACTCACTTCCTAGTGAAGAGAGAGCCCTTATTATTACAGAGCCAGAGGGTCTCTGCCAGCAATGGAAAAGACAGGAGTGTTTATCACTTGCAGCTCCTGTGTCAGTGTGTTACCACTGTTAAGGTTTCTTTTCTCGCCATCTCCAGTTTGTATGTAAGTGCACTGTGAGGTCACTGGTATTTCTCCCAGCTACATCCTTATCAGCTTACTAGACCGTTCTACTTTATTTGATGCTGGATCACAGGGCACAGCTCTGCATAAGCTCACATATAGAGGGGGGAAAGGGCAATGTATATAAATGCAAGACTGAGGGTTTTTTCTTCTTTTTTGATTTGGGAGATATTTTGCAGATTCTCAAATATTATAAGAAGCGTGAGTTAGAGTCATTTATTTAACTTTGCATTCCACAGTTTCTCCTACCTGCTCCTTGCACTGCTTTGCCGTCTCATTTCTCATGCCACAGAATATAAATGCACTGTATATATTTCTTCCTACACATATTAGTCACAGCCTTTGTGCTCTGTGAAGCTGTCTCTTCTTAAATTTTGTAAACTGTATGAGTGTCAGCTATTTTTCTAACCACTTGCCGGGTGGGGTCTAACATTCCTTGCTAATTGTGTTTGCCCAACACCCCACCCTCCTCTCAGAGTGTGCATGCGTGTTTTTTCTTTATGCTTCATTGTGCAAAATAATTTAGAAAATTGCCAACAAAGCATCCGACCTTTGGCTGCGGTAATGAAAAAGGTCAGGGTCATATCCCTGGATGTTTGTCCCATCATGAATGTGGCACTGTGTCTATAAATCTGTATATTCTTTGCAACATTTGCTCTGCTGGCAAAAGATGTGGCACATTATTGATTCAATCTATGCCCAGCTCATGAAAGATTTTATATTTGCTGTTTTAGCCCCCAGGGGAACAGACTTTTCCAAATGGAAAGCTATTGTTGCACAGGAAAGGGTGCAATTTACCCTTGTGGCAACAGCAGTAGCAGTTTATATCAAATAAATAGAAGTCGGCTGTTATCGGTGATAACATGGCGGCACAGTTGTACAATAAAATCACAGGAAAACGCAGTCTGCTGCAAATATGCTGCATTATAGATGTGAAACACAAATAATGCTGATGTGATTGTTATTCTGTGACAGGAAATTTGCTTGAACTGGCCTACAATAACAGCCCAACTGAGTAAATTTCTATCTTTTCCTATCAGCAAAAAGAACCCAAATCAACAATATCTCATTCAGCATGTTCATCTTTTATCTGGCTGTCACAAGATGCCTGTTTTGTTGTTGTTGTTGTTGTTGTTGTTTTTTAATCAGAAATCAAAACAGCAAAAATGTAATCCGAATGCACACTCAGATAATTCATTTTAAATGTTGTGGAACGTGCTGTTTTACATTTTGTGAGAGATGTTTTGCAGTTGGTAAACTTGTATAATTTGGGAAAGGATTTACTATATTTATTCTTACATTGGCATCTTTTCTTATTCTTTTTATAGTCTACACCTATTGGTTATTTGTTTAAATCAACTGCTACAGACTGGATTATGGCACATTAAGACATCTGAATGAATAGTAATATATAGCACATATAACTGGGGAAAAGGCCTCACCAAGCCATGGAACTTGTCAGTTAATAGATCCATTTTTATGAGTCTCTGAGAATGGCAGACTATTTTTAACAGTGGTTATAATTCCTAAGTAGTTAGAGGTTTTTTGTAAAAACCCATTGGATAAAAACTCAAAGTGTTCAATTACATATTGAGTGTTTGATTTAAAACCCATTGTGGATTTTACTACAGAAACTGTGTCTTTCTCCAACAAACTGTCAACTTAATGTTGTTTACAGCAGGACCACCCCCCTCAAAAACTCCTGAAATCACGAGTAACAATCATTTGTCGAACATGTCTTTTGTTAACTTTCAAAAATGAACACAATTTGTGGCAGTTCCAGTCCTCCGTGGATGTCTTTTTTTCTGCAGGTCGGGACTTTCCAGATTTGCGGTGATATATGAGTCGACTTCTTTGTGACAGACCTTTCAGAGAGCCGCAGCATAGCTCAGGGGAGTTTGTCGGGCTTACCTGGTGTTAACCATCGGACCATTATGTATGTGGTGCTGTGCGTGTGACACAGTTTGTGTGTCTGTGTATGTGGAAGGTATGAAATTACCTAATTGCTGTGGTATTCAGCAGCTCATACAATAACATGTTGCATATTTGTTGATGGATGTATTTTCTGCCTTGTTGATGTAAAGCGTGCCTTCAGGTAAAGCTTTTTTCCCTGTATTTCAAAGGCACATGTACATTTTCTTCCCTTCGGGACACACTTACAAACATGAAACAACACGTTCTGGTTTTCTACAGAAGTGTTAACAAACCTACCAGAGAAAGAATGTTGCATTAGAAATACAGTGGGGCAAAAAAGTATTTAGTCAGCCACCGATTGTGCAAGTTCCCCCACTTAAAATAAGATAAGATAATATAGAACTTTTTATAATCCCTCGGGTGGGTTCCTCTGGGAAATTCGACTTCCAAAAAAAGCACAGCAACGACCGAAGTTACAGTTACAGAATTGTTATATATATACATATACACACACACACATATAAATACAGAGACAAATATAAATAAAATATACAAAGGGGATAAATAGAATAAATAGGAATAAAAAATAAAAATACAAGTGAATTGCACATTTCAAGTATTGAGTCTATTGCACTGTTGACTATTTACAAAAAGTATTGTACAGTGAGGTGAAGAGGCACTACAGCTTAGTTGTTCCCCCCTCCTTTGTCCTCCTGTTTCCCCTCCCTCTCCCCTCCAGAGAGGAGTTAAACAGCCTGATGGCGTGTGGGACAAAGGAGTTTTTAAGTCTGTTAGTTCTTGTCTTGGGGAGGAGCAACCTGTCACTGAACAGACTCTTCTGATTGTTTATGGCCGTGTGCAGAGGATGCCCAGCATTGTTCATAATGTCCAGCAGTTTCTTTAATGTCCTTTTCTCTGCCACTGTCACCAGAGTGTCCAGCTTCATGCCGACCACAGAGCTATGACAAATGATGACAGAGGTCAGTAATTTGCACCAGAGGTACACTTCAACTGTGAGAGACAGAATGTGAAAAAAAAATCCATGAATCCACATGGTAGGATTTGTAAAGAATTTATTCGTAAATCAGGGTGGAAAATAAGTATTTGATCACCTCAAACAAGGAAAGTCTCTGGCTCTCACAGACCTGTAACGTCTTCTGTAAGAAGCTTTTCTGTCCCCCATTCGTTACCTGTATGAATGGCACCTGTTTGAACTCATCATCTGTATAAAAGACACCTGTCCACAGCCTCAAACAGTCAGACTCCAAATTCCGCCATGGCCAAGACCAAAGAGCTTTCGAAGGACACCAGGAAAAGTATTGTAGACCTGCACCAGACTGGGAAGAGTGAATCTACAATAGGCAAGCAGCTTGGTGTGAAAAAATCAACTGTGGGAGCAATCATCAGAAAATGGAAGACATACAAGACCACTGATAATCTACCTCGATCTGGGGCTCCACACAAGATCTCATCCCGTGGGGTCAAAATGATCATGAGAACGGTAAGCAAAGATCCCAGAACCACACGGGGGGACCTGGTGAATGACCTGCAGAGAGCTGGGACCAAAGTAACAAAGGTCACCATCAGTAACACACTACAACGGCAGGGAATCAAATCCCGCAGTGCCAGACGTGTTCCGCTGCTGAAGCCAGTGCATGTCCAGGCCCGTCTGAAGTTTGCCAGAGAGCACATGGATGATACAGCAGAGGATTGGGAGAATGTCATGTGGTCAGATGAAACCAAAGTAGAACTTTTTGGTATAAACTCAACTCGTCGTGTTTGGAGGAAGAAAAATACTGAGTTGCATCCCAAGAACACCATACCTACTGTGAAGCATGGGGGTGGAAACATCATGCTATGGGGCTGTTTTTCTGCCAAGGGGACAGGACGACTGATCCGTGTTAAGGACAGAATGAATGGGGCCATGTATCGTGAGATTTTGAGCCAAAACCTCCTTCCATCAGTGAGAACTTTGAAGATGAAACGAGGCTGGGTCTTCCAACATGACAATGATCCAAAACACACCGCCCGGGCAACAAAGGAGTGGCTCCGTAAGAAGCATTTGAAAGTCCTGGAGTGGCCTAGCCAGTCTCCAGACCTCAACCCCATAGAAAATCTATGGCGGGAGTTGAAAGTCCGTGTTGCTCGGCGACAGCCCCAAAACATCACTGCTCTCGAGAAGATCTGCATGGAGGAATGGGCCAAAAATACCAGCTACTGTGTGTGCAAACCTGGTAAAGACCTATAGTAAACGTTTGACCTCTGTTATTGCCAACAAAGGTTATGTTACAAAGTATTGAGTTGTATTTTTGTTATTGACCAAATACTTATTTTCCACCCTGATTTACGAATAAATTCTTTACAAATCCTACCATGTGGATTCATGGATTTTTTTTTCACATTCTGTCTCTCACAGTTGAAGTGTACCTCTGGTGCAAATTACTGACCTCTGTCATCATTTTAGGTGGGGGAACTTGCACAATCGGTGGCTGACTAAATACTTTTTTGCCCCACTGTATAAGATCGTAAAAAGGCTGAATGCATTGCTGTGTATCCATGGCAACGGCACCAGTCTAGTGCAATGTGTTTTTTTGTGTTTTTTTTTACAGAAGTGTGTGATGATTACAAGTGAACTCAAATGCAGTCCCTGCGGGGTTTGCCTTTTTGTATGCAGTGCTTCCTTTTTTGAGAAAAGCAATTACTGAAATCCATGTCTGTCATATCACTGAATGTGTGGGCCTATATAGGTGTACTAATGCATTAGCAGAGTGATCACTGTTTGATCTCTTTCTTCCACGTCCCAGTTTAAGACAATACGTGATCACTAGATGCACTTCCATTACTTCATATGTGCAGTTGCAGCCTCATGCACAAAAACAAATATGATCAGTTATTGCTCGCTTTATTCTTTTCATCTGAAGAAAAGTTGGTTTTTATAACACAAAACCACATTGAGGCTTTTGTTTGTGCTCTTGTGCTCTGATAAACAAATGTGAAAATAATAAGTAAATTTTTAGTGCAGGAATTGTTTTTGAATTTTTTGCCAAAGCAGTGATGTAATATTGCAACTTGAACCCATGCTGAGCATATCCAACACATGGAGATATTGTTTTTCCTTAGAAACAGTTTTATATCGGCTTGCAAAGAAACTTTATTATTTGAATACATCTGAAACCTCTTCACTGGAGCATTGGCTCAATGATTTGTCATACCCTCCATCTTAGAATTTTAAATAGGTTTTCCCTGCAGCTTAAATTGGATTATTTGAGGCAAGATTTGGTCGCACTTTATTGCTTTTCTAGGGGAAAACAAATCGATAACAGTGTGAATAATAAATATCATTGTCTATCATTTTAGAGAAACAGTGGCTTTGAGATGGAAGTATATTTTACTGTTTTTGTTTGTCTATGTTGTAGCTTTTACTGAATTCTTAAAACTTAGCATTAAACTGGGTTTAGTCAGGAGTTGTGTATTTGCTGTTTTTGGGTCCTACTGCATTGGTTTTACCTTCTATAAAACTGTTTAAAAACAATGATTAAAGTTATTAGGGTGCACACAGATTTAAAAAATGATTATTAGGAACACTCAGATTGTCAGGTCTTGTGTTTAGTAGTATTCTTTTAGCACTCTAGCCTGAATATTGAGTCTCTGCTTTTATGTATTCATTCATTTATTTGCAGAGCACTTTGCAGCAGCATTTACTAAACTGCTCATGTGCACATGCTCATTTAAATTCACAATAAATTCCAGTATAAATGTTTATGTATCTTTCTGTCTGTCTGCCTCTCTCACATGGACACACACAAACACACACACACACACACACACACACACACACACACACACACGCACACACACACCAGGGTGGTGGTTTTGTGTGTAAGGGTTGTGTTTTTCAGAGGCTATAAGCGAACTCCCTGCTTCACTGTCATGCTAACAATGATGCAGGGAGTGGGAGAAAAGCTGAGTGAGGGATGTTGTGTATGCGTGTGTGTAGCAGGTTGGAGACTGATAGCCACAACATTCATTATCCCATCAGCTCCCTTAGTAGCACCATTCACACACACAAACATATGCATTAACAAAACATGATTTTAATCACTTATTCGCTTACTCATCCACTCTTGGAGACACGTCCCACACCTTTGCCCACACCACAGCCCACACATGGATGTGAACACACAGACACACTGCTGCCGCTTAGTGTGCCGTTGTAGCTATTAGGCCTGCATCATTAAAGCTCTTCAGACTAATTATCTCCCCCGATGAGCCGAAGGTCTCAATGGGGCGACAGGGAGAGATCCAGCATGATTGACTTGGCCTATGCTTTTCTCAATGAGCCATTAGTCTAGTGCAAGGAAACAAACACACACACACACACATGTACACACACAGGCTTGTGCTAATGCACTCCATGTCAGCTTACCATATTCATTTACATCTCTGGGAAAAAGACCTGTCAGTTGTAAGGAAGCGTAATTACATGATGGAGGGATGTGAGTGTGAAGGTGTGTGTGCAGTGTGCACTTTCTCTCAGTTTGTGAATGTGCAGTTCAGTGCATGTTTGCCACTTTTTGCTTCTCAGGAGCCAGGTGCCACAGGGGAATGCAGAGAATGTAAGCTGGCGATGAGTGATGGTGACAGTTTGCCAGAGAAACAGTGCAAGGGAGAGAGAAGTCTTCCTTTACTCTACAGATATTGTACCCACCACTGATAAACTCTGTCACACCCCAGGAAAAAGATTCCCCCATATGAATCATTGTTCATTTTAATTCCCTCATTAATCAGTTTATACCACAGTGTTTGGGCAGTTGAAGATGATATTTGTTTTCAATGTGGGCCAGCCTTGCATGCATGAGTTATGAAAGCCCCGAGAGAGAGTAGGAGGTAAGGAGGACCTTTTGAAATTGGGAAATAATTTATAGAATGTAGCAGGGAGTATAGCAGGAAAGACAAGTGTAATGGTTAACTATTAATAAAGGTATGCATATTAGAGCTAACTGGGCTTAGAGAAACAATTCCACAGTCTGTTAATCAGTCAGTGATATTTATGTTACCTGCACAACTTCTGATTGTGTTGGCCTATTAAATTCTAAGTGGGAGAACAGGAAGGTGCATTTGACCTCTTCAGGCCAGGAAACTCCAAGATCTCAAGTATGTTTCTGTACAGCAAACAACTTTGCTACTTTTAAAGTTAGTTGCATTATGCCATGGTAGGAATTGGTTATGCAGTTTTATTTATGTATGTGTGTTTGTTTGTGTGATTTTGCAAATCCCAGTGATTGTGATACAAACAAAACTGAGAGCTACATAGATGACAAGTGGCTGCTTAGTTTACAGGCATTCTCTCTGGAATGAAACGATGTCATAATTACAGATATTCATCAACTTTTTATTTTGCCTCGCTGGATCCAAATTTGAATTTTTCCTTTAGTTTCTGACCAGGTACCTGCATTCACATCGACTCACTAATGAAAATAATGCTAAACCTAAACATAAATGGTAAATATGGTCCTTGAACTGGATAAGCGGAAGAAAATGAATAGATGGATGCTAAACATCACAACATTAGCTTTGTGACTGTGAAGATGTTAGCATAATTACATTAGCAGTTAGCATAAATTACCATAGTCCCTGTCCCTTACCATAGTCGCTAGCATTGCTGTGGATTCTCTGCACTGTTAAATTCTGGATAGAATATGGATATTTGTACCTTAAAAGATGCATTTGGCTCTTATCCAGCATAATATTTCAGGCATTCCTGCTCTACTAGAGATTTATATGCAAGTGGTTTAAAGGAAGTACATTTCCTGAGGCTATTTGACCCATTAACAGTAAATCTGTGTCACGTTAAGGTTGATGTTGTTTTTAGCTGGTTGACCTTGTAATATATGCCATTTATATATGGCAGCACGGTGGCACGGTGGTTAGCACTGTTGCCGCACAGCAAGAAGGTCCTGAGTTCAATTCCAACATCAGGCCGGGGTCTTTCTGTGTGGAGTTTGCATGTTCTCCCCGTGTTTGCGTGGGTTCCCTCCGGGTACTCCGGCTTCCTCCCACCGTCCAAAGACATGCAGCTTGAGGGGATAGGTTAATTGGAAAATCCAAATTGCCATTGTGTGAATGTGCGAGTGAATGTGAGTGCGAATGGTTGTCTGTCCCTGTGTGTTGGCCCTGCGACAGACTGGCGACCTGTCCAGGGTGTACCCCGCCTCTCGCCCTATGACAGCTGGGATAGGCTCCAGCGCCCCCCGCGACCCTGAAAAGGATAAGCGGAAGCGAATGGATGGATGGATGGACCTTGTAATATCTCAACATGTTTTTTTTTTTTAAAAAAACACACTTTTAACTTTTTAACTTTTGACCTGCCACATTTAGGGTGCAGTGAAGTAGTCATTAGCTGAAAATATTCTAATGCAAAAGGTTTTGTTAGTAGACGCTCATGAAAAATGTTGTATTATCTTTTCTGTTGCATGAGTTTACCGAGCCAAGCCTAATGTTTGCTTTTAATGACGTAAACCCTCTGTATATATGCCCGTTAAATCTTACTGAAAGACCTTGATTCTCTTTATTTGAAGAGAAAATTGAAGGTTGAAACTGGAGTTTACAAAGAAGGCGCAGGGTGTTTGCAAAAGCACATATGATAATCTGTTTCAGTTGACAGAGAGTTCAGGTAGCATCATTATTGATGCTTGGTGCTTCAGATCTTCAAAACACACCAGAAACCACGCCTTGTTTGGGGGTAGGTAGACTCCAAGCCTACAGACTGCATGTTATTTAGCATTCTGTGTAGAAAACCACCTAAAATATATTTGGTGTGAAATCCCATGGGGCTTGAGGTTTGCTATATTGAGTATCCAGCCTGAGGGAATAAGTGAAGTTTCTATTGTATCAATTACAAAGGCAATTAGTGACATAGCAGCTATTACATCAATTTGGTTTCAGTCAAATCCCCCAACATTACGAACAATGGCTATCCAAATTGAAAGAAAGAAGCAAACACAAACAGCGGCTTCAAATCCCCATGCAATTAATATCACACTGCTTTCTAAAGTGACATCTCAGCTACCAAAGTCAGCCCCCCAGTTTGCTTTCTGTGTCCCACTGAGGTGGGAAAAGAGAAGGAAGGGGGGGATGAGCAACGGGAGGGAAATTTTAAGAACAGATGGCAGAGTGGCCCCTATGTTCAACTGCCTGGGTGATTATGGACACAGCTGTCAGTCACTTCACATGTAAGTGTGCGTGCGTGTGTGGGTTTGATTTTGTGTCAGTACTTGTGTCTTTGTGAGTGTATTTTGTGTGTATGTGTGTGTGCCTGTAACTCCCCCATGTGTTCTCCAGTTTCTTTGTTCTCAGTGTGTCTTGGTAATGTTGCATTGCAGCTGCGTGTTTATGGCTGTACATATTTCTGAGATATTGGTGTCTTGACAGAGCTCAAATGCCAGATCAGAGTTCAGGCAAAACATTGCAAGGAATGTAAGATTCAGGTCACCTGTCCACACTTTGACAAGCTCTCTCTCTCTCTCTCTCTCTCTCTCTCTCTCTCTCTCTTGCTGTGTGTGCTTCTTTATTACTGGGCTTTACCCCCATCTAGTGGTGCTTCATGTTACTGCCTTTGGATCAGTTGCATAATGTGCTGCACACCTCATTATCAGGCAAAGTAAGGTTCACTTAATTGGATTTTAGTGTCATAAATATAATTGCAGAGTTTTTAACATGTAACTGTACAGTTTGTTTTCAAAGTACAAAGTACATTTCAGTCAAAAACATAAATGTCTGCTTGCTCTTAATGACATTATGTTTACTTAATAGTTGGAAATTATTAAGTGTTAAATTGGTACAATTGCATGAAATTACGTTTGTTGGTCAGTTGTGGCACCACAGCTCCAGCAGTGAGATATAACAGTGGGATGGAGTATCATTATTATGACTAACAGTGCAATATGTACAGTTACAGAGCCAGCAAATGGAAGAACATTATAATGCATGTATAATCATGTCCCCAACCACCTGACAAATGTAATTTTAACATTTGCTCCTCTTTTAACTCCGTAAGAAAAATATATGGCTCTTTAGCTGCTAAATGTTCCACTATAATCACCAGTCGGTTTGTCTGCCTGCAGTTTAGCACAAGAAAGGTAGTGCAGTGTGAATTTATCAGATCAAAAAAGCTGTGTGCTTCAGTTTAAAACTACAGCAATGGGAAAGTGAATCAAATGCTATGGACTGTAAAAAACATAAATAAAAAAAAATGTTGATCCGAGGGAGCGGAACTGGGTTATAATTCTCTTTGGATGCTTCACTATGGGCACCATCTTTCATATTACACATTACAGAATTAGAACTGTCATTTACTTTGATCTATTATTGATATAAGTATTGACGAGCACAGCTTTAAGTTTATGATATTGAATCTGTTTTTTGTTTTTCACAGCATCAACATAACTTTCATTTTAGGGTAATGTTCTCCTCATGGACCAAAACAAACTCGCACTGTCATTTGTATAAATCACAGGTCCAGTTTACTGCTGCTATTACATAACAACAGAGGTGGATTTATGCTGGTGAACAACACTTAGCTGTGGAAAAGTTGCTGAGGAAATATATGTGATCATTTGTACCAAATACATATATATGAAATGACTGGAATGGGAGCTTCTGGACTGGATCAGTCACTGATCCAATCCCTAAGAGCAGGAGTTGTATTTATAATAGTGCTTTTATCTGCAGATAAATGTGTCGCTCTGCTTCCCCATTCATGCCATCATCCCTGGAGTGGTTTCAGTTGGCAGAGGTGATGTGTAGCCATCCATCACACGCTTGTTCCAAACAGTGTACATGCACAGCTTGGTGTCAACCCAGTTGACAGTGGGGTCAACCGGGTTGCTGCAGCTTTGGTTGTACCATTGCACACTCTGCAGCTGGTGGTCACACACCATCACACTGCCCATTTTCTTCTGGGGAGAGAACACAACTCTCTATTGGGGCTTTTTACAGGAAACAGATGCAAATAATTTAATTAAAATGAAATCCAAATTATCTGATACTGCAAGAGACAAATGACAAATTAGAGTAAGTGGTGCAACAGAAGTCAAGGGAATGAACATAGCTGTGTGAGTGGCAGCTTCCTGAGGTTCTGGCCATGCTCACCCAGCAGTTATCTGTGACCATGAATGGGCCCCAGTATACAAACTCAGGCAAAGTGTCCATGCAAGTCTGATCATCCACAACAGGTACAGTTATGCTCCTCATGTGGTGAGTGGGCTCATCTGTTTCAGAGGGACACCCTGGATTTCTACCAGGGTGAACAATAACAATGCAGTATTTGTGGTATAATCTATGCCATCTCTTATCAAACAACCTATTTTTTGACAAAAACTTCCTTCATTTTATTCAGAACGTCTACGGATTGCTTCCTATTTTTATGCATTGCCACTTCTCTCACAAAAGCATGAGGTCTAAACCTTGAGTAAATACTATTTTCAAGGTCTACCTCTTTTAATTAGTCCTGATCACTGACTGGGCATTTTGGCAGGCAATTATAAACTCCCCTGATTAAAGAAAGCCATGATTAAAATAGAATGTTCATGCCTTGTTAAAGCAGCGATGACCAGAATAATAATGAGCTTCATAACACATACATTCCCACCTGCTGATGAACCCAACATTCCCCCAAAATATACCCACTGAATTGTGTATCTCTCCAGATTAAGCCCAAATTTTGTGCTTTCTGCTCTGAAGGTACTGCTTGTTCTCTGGTGTACTTATTTTGAAGACAGGTTTACAAAGCTCAAGTAGAATAGAAAGTAAAGAGTTCAGAGAATCACTGAGTTACAAGTTACAGGGACATCACTTGCTCTACACTTGTAAAAGCATACGTCATTTTTTAAAAATTCAGCTTTTTGCATGAAATAGACAGATAAGAAATCACATGATGATTAGGAAGCTTTAAGTGTGTCAGTAGGTGGTTTTTGTGACCTTCAGACAGAAGCTATTTCTTTATTTGATGCTAAGCTGATGTAAGCTGGCTGTTGCTTTATACTAAGTGGACACGCTTAGGAGCTTAAGAGTCTTTTACTGTATATCTTTTCAAGAAGGTAAAAAATACATTTCCCCAAATATTTTCCTGTTTGTCTGAAATCAAAGACACCAGCGGCTGAGAGCTCCTCAGTCTCATATCTTGCTGTGTCTGTTTATGGCAGTTTTTCTTCACTACAGTTTATGGTAACAAGCCATGGGCCTAAAATGAGTACTGTTTACTTTTGAACCAACTGAAACCCTATGTAACATAATATACAGCTACAGAGAGGATTAAACTGTTGCACATCGATTGTATGAGGAGGCTGGATTGAAACAAAGTACTGACACTGTTAATTCATTCACAGATCAGGATCATGTTCCATATATATGAGTCAGATTTGGACACTGAATAGACCAGTGGGGTCTAGCAGCTGGCTTCCCTTCATAGTCTGATTACAGAAAGAAACACCAATTAGTTAATATGTCTTGTTTACCTAATCAAGAGTTCTTATCTCACTCTCAGTAAAAAAGTATATAGAAGCTCATTTCCCAAATTGTTTAAAAAAAGGAAACTCCTGGGACATTTAGCTAAAAAGCATATTTGAGGACCAGATTAAAAGGGGAAAAAACAGCTTATCTGCAGCTATGCTAAATTCTTAATGAGGGATAAAAGCAACAGTATCACTTTTAAATCCACTTACACTGATTTGCGATAGTGGAGCCCTAACCACTGCCATGGCAAGTCTCCCCAGGCAAGCAACAGGTCAGAGAAATAGGCTGCAAATAGGCAGGTTCAGCCAGATGTACAACAACTTAGACTCTGGAGAGTTGAATGGTAGGGACTGTGAATGATCCCAAAGTAACATAAATGTTCTGCTCTGTGCCTTTGTCATGTTCCCCAAGACATGCAGCGGTTTGGTAGGATGTGCAAAGGACAGAAGAGAAAATCCAATTTATTATGCTCAGGCAGACTTCTTAGGCCACTGGCAGGAATAGGCCTGTGACTGAAGAACAGTGAGCTTTAATCAGACATGAACAGCAGGCTGATGAATGTGATTTAATTAAGCAAAATCCCAATTGGGATTTGCAGCAGTTCTGTCAGCATTATTGAGGCTTTCTAACACTGACTACGTAAAACCAAAATGACAAAGCTGAATACAATGACTGATTGACTCATCTGACACAGACAGATTACACGTCCTCTTAAAATTACTTTCCCATTTCATCAAATATAATTGTTTGGTGAAATGCCGCTGAATTCATTCACTGCCATGAATGACTTCGATTAGTGACGATAATTTCTTAACAAATCCGACCAATAAACCAAAAATTATCTTTTTAATTTTAAGGTTTTATTTGGCAAAATCATTCACTAATAAATATGTGGCTTCACAATCACCCAAGGTTACTATGCAGGATATTTGTCAGATCAATAGACATGGCAGGGTCTAGACAGAGGCTGGGACATCTTGCTGTCCCTCAGGGGAGCTTCTGTAACCCGTCAAAAAGATCAAAGAGAAAATAGAAATGTCCTTTATAATATTTATTCCCTTTATTATAGACACAAAATTGGAAATATCTACCTGTGAGCCTGAATATATGGATATAATGACCACAAGGGAAGATTCATGCTATACATATTCTTTGCAGTTTTCTCCTGTATAGTCTGTAAAGGCACTTTGATCAGTCCTTATTTTATTTTTTTATATATCTGCAAGCTTTTTAGGGTTCAGTTGGAGGAACAGACTGCTTTATCACTTTCCAGCACCACTTCCTGCTCAGCTGTAACCTTTGTAACAATGTTATCAGTTCATTTAGGGTGATATACTTTCCTTCCTGTGCCAATTTGTTGCTTTCCTGAAAACCATAAAAAGACTCTTGCCTGTGGTTTATCACATTTTTTATTCAGATGTAACAGATTCTAGTTACAGTTTTTGTGTTCTTTGGTCAAGTTAATATCTTTTATAACATACAAGACCTGCAGGACAGGCTCTTTTGGCTCAGTGGGCAATATTAAAGCCATTTTTTAAGGTTAGGCCATGCTAAGTGGACTCTATAGCGGTCAGTGGTGTCATAGATAAATGGGAAAAGCTTTTGCAATAGTACAAGAAGTAATAAAAAAAGAAAAAGTAAAAAAAAAAAAAAAAGACAATATGACTGGATTCCCGCTTCTGTTTATAAATGGAATATTTATCATATCATTTCAAAACCCTTAAAATACTGCATGGCCTCTTGGGAAAACAAAATGTGTTTATAATTTTATTTTGTCCTTTAAGTCTATAAAAAGATATCAGATTTGTTTTATCAGTTAATAACATGATCATGTGTAGATATTTATAAAAATCTAAAAGATGGAGATCTCACACAGCTTGTTAATGTTTCATGAACTTTGTTTTGTGGAAAAAAATCAACATTCCAGGCAAGCAAATCACTGACTGATGAAATGTGAATGTATGTTTTGCAGACATTATAAAACAGCTTTAGAGGTATTCAATATGGTCAGTGTTATTCAGCTGTCTGATGTTTAATTAATAGGTACAGTTGACTTTTTTTTTTGTTTGACATACAAACATTTGATATGCATTTTAATTATCAATACATGTTTAAAGCAAGTGGAAACAGATTTTTTCCAAATAAAAGCTGGAATTGAAGTTCCTGCATTTGAAGCCACCAGCCAGCCGGGGCCTTTCTGTGAGGAGTTTGCATGTTCTGCCTGTGCCTGCATGAATTCTCATTGAGTACTTCAGCTTCCTTGCACAGTCCAGAGACATGTGTGTTAGGCTAATTGGAGATTGTAAATTCTGCTGGGAATCACTGCTCGTTTCTATGTGTTAATAACCCTGCAATTGACTGGCAACCTGTCCAGACTGTCACCTGCCTTCACCTTATGTCACCTATGATAGGCTGCTCCCATTATGTGAGCCTCAATTGGACAAGAAGGTTAAGAAAACTAATGGATAGGGGAGAAAACACTGCAGAATGCAGCTCCTTTCAAGCTCATCCACTCTGTATGCATGTTCAGTTGCAACTCAAGGATCTGAAACCATTATTTTAATATTAATATTTGTCTATTCTTTTTGTTCCAGTGATTATAGTCATTGTAGATGAACCAGGAGTGGTAGTGTTGGATCACTGTAGTCCTTAAAACCCACACAAATGTGTAATTTGTTCTGTGCTTCTCTGATGCAGTTTAGATCCTTTGCAACGACTACACAAGACAAGATTCTTTAAAGCAGATTTTTTTTTGCTTGGTTTGTTTCTGTTGGTAATAGCTTCAGAAGAAGCCGCATGTTGTAGATTTGTGCATTAATTAAAAATCACTTGCTCTTGCATCACTGATTGTCAGTATCCATAAAACAAACTTCAGAGTCTTTGTTGTTTATTCATCTCTGTCAATTTCCCGCCGCTCACATTTTGCATGTTGTTTCTTTTCATCCATTATTAATTACAACAGAAGCCTCTGTTCTTGTGCTGCCTGAGCCGATAAAAGTCTCGTGTCTCACTGCAGATTCGTTCAGACAAAATCACGACCTTTTGCATCACTGAGTTGAAAGATGACACCGATCTTACACAAACAGACGGGGGCAAAATGGGCTGAATTTACTACATCAAACACTTCACAAAAATACCATGTACCAACCACAGACACCTGTTTATGTTTTTTTCAGTATAAATATTTTATTTCAAGATATAACAAACTGAAATTTATTCAGAGATGCCATGGTACTGTGAGGAAATATCAGCATATCAGCAGGTGGTAGCAGATCTTAAAATGCTCCCTTTCTTGTGCTTGCCAAATTCTCATGTCCATTTTCTCATTCCAAGCTCTTAGTTGTTTTTCAAAGGGCTAAAGTCCCCATTGGGTGGTTATCATTATTTACCTCCAATGCAGTGGATTGAGAAAGTGCTACAAAATGCACCTCGTCCATTGTGTTAGAGAGTTTGACACTTGCGTGTGGGGAGAGTATCGCCAAGGACAGAATGTAAAATGAATTCTGAACCTTTCTTGTGTAGGTTGAAAGTCCTTACACAACCATGTAACGTTGTGGAGGTCATTGGATAACTTTTTTTTCACTATTAATGGTGAAAAATATGGTAAAGCTGGTCCTGTGCAATGCCAAGATAGGTGCTCATAATGTTGGAAGTTTCAGTGTAAAGATTCCTGTGGTAAAAACACAGAATGAGAGCAGTTATAGATTAAAATGAAAGTTTTTTTGAATTCATCTTAATATCAAAATGTCTTACTTTGCCTTCTCCTCCAGCTTCAGGCCTTTGATCTGTTCCAGGTAATCACTGGCAGTGTTGACCGCACCTGCATAATAGGACTTGACAGTATCTGTTATTTTTGTGATGGTCCCTTGCTCTTCCTCATCAACCTGCCTCGGCACACGGAAGCTTTCAGCACCTATGCAAAAACAGGCCACATTAGTTAGAGGGTTAAAGACACGAGAGGCAAAAAAGACAGAGAAGAAGAAAAGTCTTTCACCCTAATGTCTTCACTTAAAACAAAACTTCATTTCCTGCTAAAGATGGTATGTCAATGCATTCAATAGCTTTTCTATATCAGAATATGTGATGTGAATTTCAGTTTTAACCAAAATGAAAAACAAAAACATATCATTTAGTCATCTGGTTTGTATCCATTTTCTTGAACTGAATGTGCTCATTATTACTCTGTAGAGATCTCGCTTATGTTACAAACAGGTTAGGATTGAAAAGCTTAAAGTTTTATTATCACTGATTCATAAAAACCTCCTGGTATATTATATATTTGTGTTGTTGGTTTTACTCTCTGAGGACAAACTTACTGAGTGCAAAAAGTGCAACAAGCACAGTGATGACCAGCAGCTTATTCATGGTCCTTGGATCTGTGAGGAAAAAAAACATTTGAAGCTTCCTTCTTTCCATCCACTAGGGTGAGACATTGTCCAAGATTTACCCACTCATCCAGCCGATGTGTTTGTTACATTAACTGTGCATATATGTTGTTTTAGTCCACTTCTAACATTAAAACACAGAAGATCTCCCCAAATCTCCCAAACGGTTAGGTCATCTTTTGGCTTTTTCTCATATACAGTGAAACAGCATGCGTCTATTTTAAAACTGCTCAGTAAATGAATCAAAAGTGTTGGTACTCACTCTATTCCTCTTCAGAAGTGACTGTGAAAAGAAAAAAAGTAAGAGGTAGTGCCGGCCCAGCTTGTTTATATAGGAGTGTAAAAGTGGTGACTTGTTGCTCTCAGAGCCAAAGTGCACTCTGTGGGAGATAAACCTGGACTGCTGTCAGCTGTGCGTTTTTTTGGAGTGGTTCATCATTGTGTCTTGATAAAGCAGATATTGGGATAATGCAAATACAAGGATAGTGAATAAAGCATGACAAGGTACTTATAACAGTGGTAGCACAGCTGTGCTTAGGAGTGACTTTCATAGTATAGACTGAAAACAGCATTGTAGAAGAATACTGACAAATAAATGTGGCCCAGTCAATTCTTTTCCATTGATAAGGTCAGTATCAGCAGACTGTTACTCCTTGCGCTGTTCACAGTCTACATAAGGAGGCACTTTAGATTTGTATAACAAGACTCAGTCATTCATGACACACTGCAACAGTCCCAAGTCCTTTTAAAATGGTCCAAAGTCTAAAGTGTGCTGAACACGTCACCCACACTGATTCTGGTTATGAAACAGTTAGGCCGCATTAATGAATATATGGTGTTGCATTGAAAACTCTTAAGAATTTATTTATTTTAGGTTTTTTTTAGAACAAAAAACAATCTCTTTCCACTCGTCTCTTCAAAAACCTTCAGGAAAGGAGAAGTTTGGTCACAGTTACATGCGGAAAACATTGAATCCCCGTCTTGATTCTTCTCAATTTGAAATGAAAATACAAGTCTAAAGCCGGCTGTTCATGTTATGTTGTTTTGTTCTCATGTGCTCTTTATTTCCTATTTTCCCTAATAATTATAACATAATTATAATATTCATTCTTGAGACAAAATCTGTCTTTTTAGCCTTGAGGCTGTGGTTATATATTAAAGTAAATATTGTGGCTCTGGGTAATAAGTGACAGTTTCTTGCTTGCCATCGGTGAACATTTGGTGAACAGAATTCAGAGTCCAGACAGCTTTGTCAATATCAGTCACATGCTTCTTTTTTTTTTTTTTTTTTTTTTTTTTTTTAGCCAGAGTAAAAACAATTTTATGAGGAAACAATTTCAAATAAAATTCTGACCTACGGAAATATTTGTGAGATGTTTAGATCTCTTTTTGGAGAAGACAGAATTTGCCAGAATTCACGAGGGGACAGGTTTAAAAACATTTCAGTTTGTGCTGGGAATAATTGTTAATGTGACAAAAAAAAACTGAGTTAAGAGCTGTCTCCTGCGATGTCTACATGTTGATGGAGGCCTAAGTAAACATTCAATCCAATCATGTGTTCCAGTCTCACATGTCATGTTGTGTGCGACCCCAAGAACTCAGGTCAGTTGAGTGCAGCTGTGGGCAGCAGTGGGGTTCAAACTGTTTGAGAATTTGCACTTTTGATTCAATCCAACTGAATAAACGCTGTGATGGCTCATCTCGGCATGGTTATTGCTGTAGCTGAAAATAACGTTGGTGTATCATTGCATTATAAATTCAATCAGTGATTTCTGCTATCATGCCGTGAACGCAGGAAGAGTATTTGTTTGCTGCTCATATGAGTAGAATAAGGCAGATATTCCACATGTTCTTGCAAAGTGCTATTCAACAGGAAACCTGTATCAATATTCAAATTATGGAAAGTTAATTCAAATAAAAACGTCTGAGATTATTGTACAGTTCTCTTTAGTAATTTTAGGTTAACAATCAATTTATGTAAAGATACAAAAGACACATTAATAATGTGTTTTCAGTATTTCTGGCACTAAAAAAAGTTTTCATATGGGATTATACAAATTCACTACTCAGGGGACAGAGTTTGACTTATTTCAGGGTATTAATGATATTATTAGCTTGTGTTTAAAGCACCAGCTTTTCATTATATTTCCAGTTTTATCAAGGGGACAGCTCACTGCAAAACCACAGTGAGTAAAAAATAAACCCATGGTGTTTAATTGAGTTTTCTTTTTAAATTTATGTTGTAATAAATAATGTGTTTTCTTCATAATTAAAAGTATGAAATGTATGAAAAAACTCTATACATACTTTAAAAGATACATTAGAAGATTATGAAATAACAGAATTATCAAAGCCTAGAACTTTTTCCTTGTATTATAACAGGAGAGGATCTGAGTGTATATGAAGAAACATATTTCACAGAGTTTTCACTTCATTTTATTGAACACGCCCACATTACATACACAGTCACACACAAACTCTGGTTAGTGTTTCAAACATAAAATACTGTACATGCACAATTTGCATATGTGGTGTTGACATGTTTTTCATGGTTTTAACTCTGCATGTTTGGACAAGTATTTTGATTTAAAAGAGGCAAAGAATAGTATTTGTATTCTTCTTCTCCGGTGTAGTTACTATGACCTATCATCTAACAAGGGCTGCTGAGAGGCAGTTTGCTCCAGTTGGTCTTCTTTACTCAGCGGGCAGGACTTCGTCCAGGACTGATTTAGCGTGGTCAATGCCCCTGCCCAGGGTGATGCCAATGTGGGGGCGCAGGTAGTGTTCATAGACACCCAGTGCTGCTGTACGAGCCTTGTCCACTAAGGGAATTGCTTCCTGACCGATAGCACTGATGAAAAGAGGAAAAATGGATGATTTTAAAAGTATCCATGATTAAAGAATTTACCAAATAAATCAACAAAACCATAAAAACTGTCTGTATGTGTTTGTGCTGAAATTGTGAAATCTAAACGTTAATTAAGTAGCATCTAATAGCAAATTATGTTTCAAGTAATGACATTAGCAGCTTACAAAGGTTTATTTTCTTTTGGAGCCGCCTGTGAAACATTAAGCGTTACTAGGATAGTTATAGGTGAAAACTTACGAGGCAACTTTCACAAAGGCTTGGTACTCAGGCTTGCTCTGCAGATTTTCAGCAAATTCCCTGACATCCTGTGAACGCTCATTGTCACGTAAGCCCTCCACAACGGGAGTGGCAGCAGCGTGCACCTTGTTGTAAAAATTCATCAGTCTCTTCATGAATGTGGCTTTGTGGGTGTTATATAACTCAACCATTTCTGGCGATGGTTCGGGAAGTGCACACAGGCTCATAGAGACTGGAAGGCAACAGAGTTGAGATTTTTAGAGAGAGAGATGAGAACTAGTACTATTAAAACAGTTGCAAGTAAATTCAATAATTACTGGTGTATACACATGTTAAAAAGAGACAACAAAAAAGATTAATTGTTGCACTGGGAAATTTCACTAAACTGTTTGGGGGTTAGTGTGTAAATTTTTATTTAAAAGCCAAATAAAAACTGTCCCACATATCTTGGCACCTCACTCTCAGTATCAGAGTTCCTTGGTCAGTATTTACATTTGAAATTTTTCTGCTACAGCAGCTCACTATATTATAAAATTAAGCACTTGTGTTGCATGTCAGCTACATATAAATACACGCAATATTCATCCATGGCGCAGTGTTCATTAAATCCCTGAGTGCAATAAAAGCATGTTAGACTGGGCCAATCAAACATCATTAAAAACAGTCACATCAAACTCAATTTAACTTAACTGTTACAGAACATTTAAGGTTTACAGGGTGACTTACCCTGCAGCACCAAGATCAGTGCAAAAACATATTTTGCATTCATTTCTGAAAGACAAAAGAAGAAAAAGCAAATGAAATTCACATTTCAACTTATTGAATTGTTTTCATATTTTATCAACTTAAGATCATGAACAAGGTGATTAAATTGCTAACATTTAAAGCAAAACTGCATTTCCTAAATATTTCACGAAAAGCTGTTTTAGTGAAATCTACTCTGTAGTTGCAGAAGAGAAGCTGCAAGGGCAGCTGCAGGAAGAAAAAGGGATTACCTGCTGTTGCGTTGGATGCACAGATCCGAGAAGTGACAGTCTTCTCTCAAACCGAGTTGTCTGTAACTCAGAGCGCACATCTGGACAGGAAGATATAGGGGGGGACTGCAAACAAACGTCATCTGATGAGCATACACACACATGCTTGCATGCACATGCACGCAAACACACACACACATACACCTACACAAAGTCCAGTGTATGTGACATTCTTTAAATACAGAATGTGGAAATATGGCTTAGTTGTTATGTAATCTTTCTGAAATGTACGTTTATCCTTATCCATATGGCAGGATGCACTGTGGCACTGTGGAAGTTGCATGTTTGCAGAATGTCATAACAATTACACCTCATTTTATAGAAAAAACTAAAGCAGCTCGTGTGTCTGTATCTGTTATGACAAAAGATAATGTTAACTGTATTGGCTCTTGATAATCAGCACTTTTTTAACAGCAGATTTTATAGTGTGTACTCAGATATTGGTGTCAAATGGTCAACAGGTCAAACATTCAGAACCTGCCCCAACGCATTGTACTGAGCAATGGCTGCTGGGCATTCTGCCCTCACCTTTCACCCTAATACCCTGCCAGCAATGTGATCAGTTCTCTTTTCAATAGTGTTTTAAAAAGGTTTCTCCTCTGTATATCTTCATCTCACTGTTTTCTTTTTCTTTTTAACCTTATTTTTCACATATCCACATGCATCCATTTAATGCTTGAGATTTGTTTTACTTGTCGATTAATGCACCTGTGTGTGACTTGTACTCACGTAATCAAGAAGACAAGCTTTTCAGCTTCGATTAAAACCAAAACCAAAATGTTGGTTAATCGGATTCAGTTGGTGTGCTCTTTGTTTAATAACAACCAAACAAATACAAAAACTCTAAAACCTGCAGCAGAGGCAAACAGATATGTTGTACGGATATTTATTAACAACTCATTTGATTTTTTTATGCATCATACATTAGTACAAGCCTAATGATAAACATTAAATTATGATCACTTCAGCAGTAAAGCCATGACGTTTAGTAAGAATACTGATTTACTCAGTTGAGTGAGTTAATCAACTTGAGTTGTGTTAAACGGTGTGTAGTGGCCGATGGTAGTCTGAATCCTCTCCCACACTGAGCTTTTGACACCAGAGGCCCATTCAACATAGCTGTCAGTCACCGGTTGAATGTGGTCTTCATAATAAGCACCAGCAAAGCCTTGTGTTAGTGCCCCAAGCGCCAGGATTTTATTTTTGGCTGCCCTGTGAGATAAAAGCAGCAAAGTACATATAATACACAAATAAATATGTTATTGTGCAAACATTTTGACACAATAAGTGAAATCAAACTAAATATTTTAACAATTCTGATAATTTACTGATCATTTACAAAGAGTTCTAGTCTGAACTTATGAATGAACTGCATTCAGTGGTCAACAGGGTTTTTTTTTCTGAAATACCTGACCCTCTCTGCCAGCTTCTGCAGCAGTCCTGGTGAGTCAGGTTCTTTTGTGGGCTCTATTTGGGCCAGAAGTGGCCCACATGCTGCAAAGAAAGATGCTTGTCAGTCAATTAGAACAAAACAAAACGTGATCAGAAATGACAGAATCAATACTGAAGATAGTATAAAGTCATACCTTGCATTAGTAAGAAAAGACTGAAAAGAAGTGCTTTCGTATGGGGCTGTCATGGAGAATTAAAAAAAAACATACATCATAACACTTCATGATATTGTTATTAATATAACAGAACTCTTTGTCCGCACAGTCCATATGCAGTTCACATTGGATGCAAAAACAACAAAGTTCTCAGCAGATTATATCAAAACATACTGGTTCTTTGTCTTTGACAGCTACAAGAAAAACACAGATTTCAAAATAAAATTTGTCAGTTTGTGCATTGTCATTAAAACTACCATGATCAAAAGAATATATTTTACCATTTCCTCTGGCTCTGGTCAGCAGGAGTTAAATGAACCAAATGTTATCTAGCCACTTTATTTGTATTTGGTAACCTTGGCAATGTGAACATTGGTCCTGATCGGATGATCATTCATCAGGTTTTTTTTTTTTCTTTGATTCACCGGTAGCAAATCAACAAGTCTTATTGTGGTTTTATTTTCTCCCTAATTTGACTTTGAAAAGTTTTGTTGTCTTAGCTAAAAAAAAAAACACTCACATCTGACAGGGCATTCAAAGACATTTGAGTTAAGTTTTAGTTGAGGTAGTTAGTTTTATACCTTTTTGAAAGATGGAACTTTTACTTGTTTAGGAAAAATTGGTTTAATCCATTTAACACAGATCTACCATTTACAATGTGTTATGATTTGTCTTTCATGTTAAGTATCACTGTGTTACAATATGAATGTTAGTAAAATCTAATTTTTTAAAATAAAGTCCCAAACTCTTGGGATCTTTTACTAATCAACCAAAGCTGAGTTCCACCACTGAGCAAATACACTTTGGTTTAGGTATCTCTATTTTTGGCAGACGTTGATATGCGCTGTATTTACAGAGAAGTCAAAGTCTGTCTTACAGCACCACAGATTTTAAGTAAAAATCTGGAGCAAAAGGTTCCGATAGACAAACATTTTCAGCTAAGCGAAGCATTTCTGTGGGCAGAGTCCACCATAAAATTGATTTTGTGTCGCAGTCCTCAGAGTCTGCTCTTCCATATGGAAACAGCTCAGCACTAATGTTCAGATTATGTTTCATAAGAGCACTGTACTCACAAACCTGGTCTTGCAGCTGTCTAAATATGCTGGATCAAAATTCTGTTGCCCTTGTCTTTAAACTGCTTTATGTTAAACATCTGGACAGTACAAAGAAAACATTGTGTATGTGTGTCCCTGAAAAGGCTGCAACTTAGCAAAAAAACAGAAGAAAAACTATTACAATGCAGAAAATGCCTGTTCATAAGGTACACCAAGATAAAAGTGATGTATAAACAGCATTGCAAAAGATCTCACCTTCAAGAACATCAAAGCTTTGAAACTTTACCTGACATTACCTTAAAGTGAAACTAATTTCACAACAATTTCAAACAGGTGATATCAATTGCGTGCCCATGTCTGCACCAGCAGCTGACCTCTGTCAGGTTGTTCTCTTCAGGGAAACAGAAATCAATGAACTGGAACAACTTGCTGATTATTAACTCATCATAAACAGTGGCTTTATCCCAGGTGTTGTGAAATGCACAAAGCCATGTTGGCACTTGACCTTTGCTTCAAATTACTGACACAAATGGATTAATATCTATTAGATGTTACTTGGTAGCCTTTGAAAAAACTAGTCAGATTTTTAGTGGCCATTGGTAGACAAATACATAATTCTCCAAATTTACTTAGACATTCCACATATGTTAATAGTAGGTAATTAAAGAAGTTCATATAACAGTGTTTAGGCCTGGATTCTGGAAGTACTTCAAAGGTGGTTCACAGACCTTTTGTTGTTTTTAGAGTGGACAAAATTGGAATAGCGTAGTTATGTGTTTCTATAAAAAACAAAAATAATCTGAGCAGACACTTTGAAATGATGTATCAAAACAATATTGCCTTTAGTCACTTGATACTCCAACCAGTTTTTTTTTCCATTTATCTATTTATTTATTTTAATGAAGTTGACAGTCTCTGGCACTTGATTGAGATATATTTTAGATAAACAGGGCACGGTGGTTAGCACTGTTGCTGCACAGCAAGAAGGTCCTGAGTTCAATTCCACCCTCAGGCCGGGGTCTTTCTGTGTGGAGTTTGCATGTTCTCCCTGTGTTTGCTTGGGTTCCCTCCGGGTACTCCGGCATCCTCCCACCGTCCAAAGACATGCAGTTTGTGGGGTTCGGTTAATTGATTAATCCAAATTGCCCATAGGTGTGAATGCGGGAGTGAATGTGAGCGTGGCTGGTTGTCTGTCTCTGTGTTACCCTGTGAAAGACTGGCGAACTGTCCAGGGTGTACCCCGCCTCTCGCCCTATGACAGCTGGGATAGGTTCCAGCGCCCCCCGCGACCCTGAAAAGGATAAGCGGAAGTGAATGGATAGATGGATGGAAAATAAATAGAGTGTGAGCAATAATCCATCTATGTATCCATCCATCCATCCATCCATTTTCTTCTCCTTATCCGGGGGCAGCAGCCTAAGCAGAGAAGCCCAGACCTCCCTCTTCCCTTGCTTGTCCAGGGGAGTACCAAGGAACAATGTTCTCAGTTCCCAGACCAGCCAAAAGATACAATCTCCAGCGTGTCCTGGGTCGGCTCCGGGGCCTCCTGCCGGTGGGACATGCCCAGAACACCTCACCCAGGAGGCACCCAAGGGGAATTCTTGTCAGATGCCCGAAACACCCCAACCAACTCCTTTTAATGTGGAGGAGTAGCAGCTCGGAATCCACTCCCTAATGAAGTAGAGATCCTTACCCAATCACTAATGGAGGGGACAGCCAACCTTGGGAAAAAGCTCATTTCTGCCGCTTGTATGTAAATCTGAGCAATAAATCACAACTCTGAAATCAATTTAATTTGTAAATCATACGTACAAATTGCTATTTGATTTAAGTTTTAATTGCTAATAAATTTTTAAAAATGTAATAATAATAATAATAATAATAAATAATAATTTCATCTGTTAAAATGAATCACACCTCTCAGGTTGTTATTGATTTTCCATGGAGTTTAAGCAACAAGTGAGAGTTTAAAAACTTCAATCCAGTTAGGATCCAAAGGTGTGCAAAGCATATGGATGGTCTTCTGTAATAGACAGGAAGCATTTAATTAGTGCTTAAATTTATTACAGAATTTCCTAGGGCAAGGATAGCTCAGTTGAGTGGTGGTCCCATAATCGGAAGATCGGTGGATCAAATGCACTAATCGGCTACCCTGAGGTACCGTCCTACACACTGCTCCCCGGGTGCCCAATGGCTGCCCACTGCTTCACTGAGTGAATGGGTTAAATGCATAGAGGAATTTCCCCACATGGATCAATAAAATATACATTGTTATTATTATTGTATGGTTAAAAACTGAGGATAACTTAAAAAAATAAAACTTGAAAAAAAAAATCTTCAAAGATTACAGACTTATGTGTGCAGAGCAACATGTTATCTGAAATATCAGCCTTCATGCGTGAGAGTGAGCATCTTGTTGGTGAAGGGCTAGCTGCAGGCTAGTGATAGGATCTTGTCATCTTTTCTACTTTCAATCAAACCAAATTGATATTTCTTAACTTTTAACTGGAAAAGCCTCTGCAGATGGAGGTGATAATCTGATAATCACAGAGAGGAAAATTTACAAGGAGTGCAAAGAAAGGAACGCCTGAGACAGGATATGTTTAAAGCCAAGAGTGGCCTACCTGTGTATGTTTACTTTGAGTTTTAAAATATCAAAGTTTACTATATGAATAATTGTAAAGCAAACAAACAAACAAACCAAAAGTTGATGTTTTGAGTACATTAGTTTCCTGAGAAAAGCTCATTCTCTTCATCATTGACCTGCAAGTCTCCATGCCAGTATATAAAGTTTTAATAAACTAATACATAAATTAAAAAGCTTTCAGCTTTAATAATAAAATCAGCTTTATAATTTATGTCAAAGGGGTGGGATTAAATAAGTGTTTACTTCTTCCCACTCCCTTTCAACATGTAAATTAATCAGAACATTTTTTTGTATGTATTTTGTATAGTATTTTTTTTCTCTCTTATTTTATTTTCTAAATGTACCTGTAAATTGTTCACATGTTGAAATAAATAACCAATCAATCATCAATCAAAATCTGTTTTAATAAAAATAAATCAGTATTAGTCATAAAAATGAAAAACATACCTGTTTTCAATCTTAGAAGTGTCTTTAAAAAAATCTATGTGCATCTCACTTTGTAAGCACGCTGCGTTTCAGGAGGGTGGCCCAAACACCATGCAACATGGACAAGTGGTGACCTTGAGGCGTCTCTGCCCACTTTAGTGGTCAGCACTGATGTAGTTACAGTAGTGTGGAAAAAGTGTTTGCCCCTTCCCGATGTCCTATTTCTTTCTATGTTTGTCACATTTAGATGTTTCAGATCATCACACAAATCTAAATGTTAGACAAAGAATGCAAAATGCAGAATGCTGGATAGAGACGAGTTCAATTTTATTCAGCAAGACTGTGTGCTGAAAAATAACTCTTAGATGAGAATTCAAAAACCACTACTTGTTTAATTATCATTTACAAGTGATAGTCACAAGTATGTCAAAAAATCTCAACAGTTGTTGGCTGTAGATATTTTATCTTGTGAGGTAAACACAACAATAATAAAGAGAAAAGCCAAACAAAACTAAGATCTTAAATCCGTGTTTCTAATAGTTTTAGGATTGTATTTGTGTGGGAATTCGTGAAGTCATTAGAGGAATTAACTACTGGCTTTATTGATCATTAGCTAAACAGAGCTATGACTTTTTGTCAGCCTAACAACAAAAAACCCAAGGTTGTCCTTATTGTCTTCAATCAGTGACAAGCAGAAAGATGGTCTAGCTTTACAGGTGCTTACTTATAGAGCAACAAACTCTTTTTCCAGGATAAGTGAGGATCTACATTAATGAG
The DNA here is from genome assembly GCF_057382185.1 of Mchenga conophoros. Taxonomy (NCBI): domain Eukaryota; kingdom Metazoa; phylum Chordata; class Actinopteri; order Cichliformes; family Cichlidae; genus Mchenga; species Mchenga conophoros. The sequence goes on from NC_140536.1 coordinate 22,865,406, forward strand.
ACAGAATTTCATCTTCAGCTTTGGGTTCTCATTTAAGGCTGACAAGTACTTCTGATTTTACTTCTGATTTTACTTCTGATTTTAGGTTTTCTTTTTCAGAGGAGTATCCAGAGTATCCAGGGTCATATGCAGCAAGGATGTAACTGTACTAATAAAATAATCAATGTCTTTGGGAATAGTGTTTACGTAGCTTGTGTTGGCACATGGCAACAGTGGAGGAATTAAATCTATGAACTTAGTTACAGCACTTTCTGAACGACATTAATTGTAATGAAATGTATTCTAATGTATGCATTGATTAAAAAAACAGAAATATTTATCAAATTTAAATTGTATATTGAATATATTTAGATATGTACTTTCCTAAGGGATCAGTTCATTACGTAAAATAACATATTTCAGTAGTGATATAATTATTAACAATTGACGCAAGCTATTTGGGAGCTCCTTAAAATCTGGAGTGGTGGCCAAGATTTCAAACTGTGTAAAAAGAAAAAGTGATTTACTGCTTTTGAATAATTAATGACTAGACTGCACTGAATACTGAATAAAAATTTGTCTTTGTAAAGATTATGTAAATTGTTAAGATCAGACTGTATCTGAAAATATTTTTTTGTTTGTTTGTTTGCATTATTGTAACTTCTGTTGTTCATTGATTCAAGAATTGAGAAGTCTGACTTAAAAACATTTGCAATTGTATAATTTTTTTTTTTTTAACTTAAAAGTCTCATTGTACCACACACATACTTAATAAAAGGGGAAAGTAAGTTTTATTTTTATGCATCAGCAACAGTAAAACTTTAATGGGAAAAAAAATCATTCTGCTGAAATATGCAATCCCCATTACTTACATGTTAGATGATTGCTTTTAAATTAACTGAGTGCTTACTACAATGCTGAGCAGTTTATCTAACAGACGTGAATGTTTTTTTGTTTCCTTTGCTCAAACTGTCCTTTTTGTCTTGTTTCCCTTTTTTTCACATCCTACCTTCTTTAGACTTTTATTCCTTCTTTGCGGTTTAAACATTCCTGTCCTCATTTAAAAGAGGAGTAAGTGGGCAAAACTTTATGTGGTCCATTTTGTCAGATAGTTGCAATGAAAAAAGGAGAATGAACTACAACAATAACCTATAGTAACTGTGACCTGAGTTAGAGCCAGGAAGTCAAAGATCTAATTTCTCAACATTTTGTTTTCACAGCAAGCCGTCTGATGCAAAAGGCCAATGTCCATTTGTTGCTGTTGACTTGACCTACAAGATGCTACTGCTATCATGCCACAGTACAATCAAGAACTCTTTTAATCAGTGAATACAACAATACATACACACACACACACTCACACACACACGTCATGTCATGTTTTCTTGCTTTGCATGGCCACAAATTGAGGATCACCCACAATTTATGTTTTAAAATATTTGCAATTTATTTATTGCACTTTTCAAAAAAAAAAAAAAATAAAAGATTACACTCTTTACAGGTAACATAATTATTTAGTCTGTGTAGAGCAACATGACGTGAAATATCGGCCACCCACGAGCAGAGTGAGTATCTTAGGCTGGTTGCTGGCTAGCGACAGGTTCCTGTCCGCTTTTCTACTGACTCATTTCCCCGAATTTGGCTTTCATCTTCTCAAAGGCATCTGAGAACCAGTTCCTGGGCAAAATAAACACGAGTTAGATGACGTTGAATTGTGTGTGTGCCTATATGAATAAATCTTCTTATTCCCTGTATGTTAGAGTACCTGGTGCTGGTTCCAAATTCGCTGTTGTGTATATCATCGAAGGCAGTCTTAGTTTTTTCAGCGATGGACTGGCCAATTTCAGTCAATTTCTGACCAAACCTGTCAAATTTGTCCGTAAAGCTGGTATCGTCTTGGGCCTCTGTAGATGGAGGCATATTCAAAGAGAGGGAAATTTGCATCATGTGAAATAAGAACAGTATGACTGGAACAGGATATGTTTAAGGCCAAGTAGCCTACCTGTGTATGCCACAAAAGCCAGCATCAGCACGGCAACTGCAAGGTACAGTCTCATTTTTGCTGTAAATGACTGAGAATATAAAAGGGACAGATTTTTGTCTTTTTTCACACATTTGCTGAGGATCACTAATGAAAGTGGAAAACAGTTAACGTTTATCTTTCTTTAAAAATTGCGCCTCTGCATGTCAGCACCAAGGTGACTGGACAGCTCCTTTTACTTTTCGTCCGTTATTTCTCTACTTTGAGTTTAAAAAACTGACCATTTTACCGATAAAGCACATTTGGTCATGATATTTTTATTAAAGAAAACAAAACAAAACAAAAAGAACCACAGACACACACACGCAAAACACAAACAAACAAACAAAGGTTTTGAATTATTTCATGCTCTTTGTCTACTAAAGTGCATGTCTCTGCAATCTTTAATAAACTTTCAAAAGATTCTTTTTTAGTCCTATAAAATACTATATATATATATATATATATATATATATATATATATATATATATATATATATATATATATATATATATATATATATATATAAATTAAAAAAATATACATACCTGTTTTTTGTCTCAGAAGAGAAAAAAATCAAGTGCCTTTAAAAGCCTATGTGCGTCCCTCTTTATAAGCGCTTGGTTTTAGGAGAGTGACGCAAACACCAGACAACACGTACGAGTGGTGACCTTGAGTCGTCTCTGCCCCTTTTATTGACCAGCACATGAGTTACATGAAGATATGTTGATTGTAATAGAGACGTGCTCAAATTTATTATGCAGCAAGATTGTGTGATATCCACCACGGTGATAAAAGAGAGAGAGCGAGGAAGAGAGAGAGAGGAAGAGAGAGAGAGAGAGAGACTCTAGATTACAGTCATGAAGTGATGTATTATGTGTAATTATTATTTACAGGTAGTACTCAGAAAAAAAGCATGAGAGACATTGAAAAGCATAAAGACAATATAAGTATGTGTATATATACTTTTGAAAAAATCAAATCACAAGGATATGAAGATATGTGCATTCATGGCAGAAACAGCAGCTTAGTAGATAAGGTGAGATATGATGTAGAAGAACAATAGTTCAATAGTGATATAATCATCACCAACTGACCATTTGGAACCTCCTTTGGACCTGAAGCTCTGGCTAAATGTTTAATTGTATCAAACACTTTGCCTTTAATACTTTTTAATGTGGGGTGACTAGACTGCAATGAATACTGGTTAAATCTGCCTGCTTTTGATACATGGTGCACGTTTTTTAACACAAACTTTCTCTGAAATGTCCTTTTTTCTTTCTTTTCTTGCATATTACATAATATTTTAGAGGTTGGAGCAAACCTTAACTGCTATCATTAAATAACTGTTCAGCAACTTTTTTTCCACCTCTACTCCTACGGATAGTGTCATAATAGCTCAACCCTAATGAACATTAACATTGATGTAACATGACATCATTTGTTATTTGTTTGGTTTTAGAAAGTCAAAAGCAGCAGATAAAGTTCTTCTTTTCATATCTGTCTTATACAAACCTCCCCTTGCTTATAAGAGGAGTAAGTGGACAAAACTATACATGCTCCAATTTGTCAGTTTGCACCGGAAAAACAGTACAGTTGAATGAACTGCAGTAATCCCTATTATGAGCCGAGTTAGAGCCAGGAAGTCTGCATCTACCAATTCAAAGACCTCATTGCTTAACATTTTATTTTCACAGCAAGCAGTCTGATGCAAAAGGCCAATGTCCATTTGTTGCTGATGACTTGGCCTATAAGGTGTTACTGCTATGATGACTGGTCTAATTGACTTAAATACGACTTAACATGCCTCAGCATCTCCATCTCTTTTGTAATGGAGTGGCTGGTGGGCTTATTTATGAGCTTGAGCTTGCGTGCACAGAAACTCCTCTTGAATAATTGTAGGAGGCATAGGGCGTGAAAGTGCATGTCTTGTGTGCTCACAATTTGGAATAACAAGCTTACAGGAGGGCTGTTTTTGTGTTTGGCCAAGGCCCCTGTGGTGACTGATGTTGTGTGCCAGCTCTGAAGAAGGTGAAAAGGATGGTGAGAAGAGTGGGGGTTTTAAAAGGAGGTAAAATCTCTGCAGGGATGTTTTTGGGGTTACTAGCAGTCATGGGCTAGATAGCACCTGCTTTTTTTCCCTTCTTCTTTTCCTTTAATTCTTAGCACTTAGAGTGCAGACAGAGCCGAATTGCTGAGGTAGCAGGATGCTTGTGGTTTTCCTGTTTTTACCATCCATGACTGATCCTTTAACACAGTTGACTGTGTACTGTAGGAGTTTCACTTGTCTGTTCCAAATAAACCCTGGTTCCTGAAAGAAGTGATTTCACCGAGGATAAACACGTAGTCATATCATTAGTCACTCTTCAATGCCCTTTAGCACTGGTAGAAAGGGTAAACATGTTTTGAAGAGAAAAGAAACGGATTAAATCTAGTCAATTCAGGGAAAAAAACACAGAATAAAATAGATATAACTTTCTGTATCAGAGAGACCTGATGATTATTTTGAAAAAAAAAAAAGTAAAGTAGAAAGTCAGGGAAAGTAAGTAGAGTGTTATCAAAGTTTTTCCATTAGAATCCAACGTTTGGTGTGGCAGGAACATGGACAAGTCTTATACTTCTCATCAAGAATCCTTTTATTGTGTTTCACTATTCTTGTATTGCTTTTAATTTCAGGTTGTATTCACAATAATTTGTATTTTTATCAAATAATGTGAAATTTCTAAAGTCATTTTGTGTCGCGACTGCAGAAACTTAATCCTCAAAAATGTGTGCTCTCGAAGCACCGTTTATGTTTCTTTATGTGGTACATATAGTTTACTTATTCTCCCAATAAAGAAAACACAGCTGCATCTTTGTGTTTCCTGGATTCAAGTGGAGAAGAAAATCTGAACAGGGGACAAATGGTGTCCCCTACTGGCCTCGGGCTCAAACTTCAAAGAGAAAATCATGCTGTGTTTAAACAGCCATTTTTACCCTTTTTCATTTAAAGGACCATTTCCAGCGTATGACAGCCAAAGCCACCTTTTTTCCTGTGAATGGTGCCTTTGAACTGAAGTTAAAAAAACATAATTTTGTTCTTAAAATCCTCTTACACTACTAAAACCGCTAGTTGAAAAAGGTTTTGGACAAAATACGGGGAAAGATGGGAAAAAATAAGCAGTTTTCTATATATGTCAAAGTCTCTTATTCTATATTGGTGGTGGTTTACTTATAAAATAAATTTTAGGCAAGATAACCATCACCTCAATGGTAATTTAATCTGTGGCACAGAATGTTCCCAAATGCCTGCTGGGATCAAGAGAAAGGAATCTCAAGGGAGATTTTAACAAGTTTGGACTAGAAAAGGGTAAACTAAGGGATGTAAGGGGGTGGCTGAACAAGGAAGGCAAACCAAAAGAATCCTGATGCTTATGGTGGAGTAGAGGAACAGACAGGGAGCCTGGCTTTAATTTCAAATGTTCTTGTTATTGCACTTATCCATTATGATTGCTATGGAGGATGTAGGTGGGGGGATTTGGAACTGAACCCATCCCTTTTAACACTTTTACACCAGGAAGAAGTCACCTGTCAATCACAAAATGGACAAGTAGAGACATATAAGTCATCATGTTTTATGCGTTCCACCAATGAGCAATTTAGATTAGTCAAGTAACCTAATAAGCATGTTTTTCCACTGTGGGAGGAAACTGAAGCACCCAGAAGAAACTTAACTACAAGGAAAAGCAACACAGTATGACCCAGCTGGTCTTTGAACTCAGAACCTTTTTAACATGAGGCAACAGTGCTAACCCCTGCTTTATATAAGCCATTATATAAATACTCACATGGTCTTATGTAACCACTGCCAAATGTAACAATGTGACAGCAGCACAGGGGCGCTACGTTTTTTAAATGGCTTGATAATCTTACTAGTAAAAGCCATCAAGACCGCTATTCTTTTATAGATGATTTTAGACATGTTATACTTTATAATGCCATAGCATCATTATGCAAAATAATCCAGTTTCCAAGCATTAATTGCATCTCATCTACATTATAAAGCAGTAATGTAATTATTTAAAATAGTCACCAACAGCATCAGCTGTTTCCACTCATCAGGTGTAACTGAACCCAAAGTTAAATAATAGATTGCTCATTAATGTTTGATAAGAAAAACAGTGAAAGGAACTATTTTTTTCTAGGTTCTTTATTTACTCAGCACTGTTCAGCACACTGCAGTTAAAGAAAGTGCACTTACAGAGAGCAGCATGGTGGGCATACAACATGTTAACCACACTTGTGAAGTACAGACAGGTGTTACATTTTACTCACTGATTATTTGCATCAAGTAATTTTACGATCCATTTCTCTGTGAAGTGCAACACAGAAACAACAATAAACAGGACTCATTTTTGTTGGTTCGGTATCACTTCTAGAAGAAACGAGATCGTTGTTCACTGCATTTATTGAAATGAAAGACATTGTTGTTATGTGCATCGGAGGATAACGGGATGAAATCTCAAGCTCAAGCTGAAACTCTGCGGTAATAACCAAACAAAATGTAGAAATTGAATACAAAAACTTGTGGGAATAGACCGATATAACAGTTAATTCAAAGTAGAAAAGCAAAGGATATTACAAATAATTGTTGTCTTTTTGCATAAGAAAGGTTGTTATTGACTGTGGTGCTTGTGTTCACTGATTAAGGGAGTCAATGAGAAAATAAGAAAGGGTGACTGTGCAGAAGGAAGAACACACCTGCTGACTGTTCTGCACCTTATCCTCCCTTGTCTCTCTATTCAACCCCCATATCCTGAACACTAGAACACTCAGTGTAAAGATCATCAGCAACTTTCTCCTTTTCTCATTTTACCTGGGTGTAAAGAAATCAGCAGTGTAGCCATTTCACCAACCATCTACCACTTTCAGAGTCTCTCTTTAGGCAGTGGTTGACTCCTTGATCTTGTCTACAATCTCCTCAAACTGCTCACGGATCTTGGTGGCATAGGGGGAGAACAATTCTGTCATCTCTTCAATCTTCCCCTGAACTGAGGTGCGCAGTTCCTCTGCAGTGGCCTCCAGCTGGGTCCTGATGCCCTCAGCCTGGGTCTCCAGCTGCTGACCCAGGCCCTCAGCCTGTGTCTGCAACATAGCAGTGATGTCACTCAGCTTCTTATTGGTGTTGTCATTGGCCTGCTGGACATAGGGCTCAACATGCTCCTTCACTGTATCCAGGTTCTGGGAGGCACGGGACTGGATCTCACCTATGTAGGTGGCCACAGTGCTAAAATAAGAAAGGAATGGTTCGATTAAAGTTTATATTTCTAAACGCAAGAGAGAATTCTAAAAGTTTCTGCCCAACTTACTTGCGAATCTCCTCAATGTCCTTATTGAGGCGCTTCTGCAGTTTATGGATGAAGTTGTTCATGCGGCTTTCGAGATCACCAGTGTTATGGTCCACCACAGCCTGGAGCTCACTGTGATACTCAGTGCCGCGCTCTTTGGCATCCAGCATGTCCTTCTGCAGTCTGTTGATCAGAAGCTGAACGTCTTGAGAAAGCTGGGCAGTGGAGGTCTCAGTGTAGGGAACCAGCTTGGTCTGAATGTTATTTTTGTATGTTTCAAGCTCTGCCATGGTGTCAGTGATCAGAGTGCTAGAAGCAGAAGAACAAGAAACACTAATCAATGTAAGTTCAGTGCAAGAAAAAACAAAGGAAAGTACTGATTAATTGCTCAGCTTCACTTACTCTAACTCCCTGCTGAGCTGAGAGGCCTTGAGGTTCTCCACAACTCCATCAGCATTTTGGCCCAGCTTGGCAATGTACTCCCAGAAGCGATCCACACTTTCCTCCCATGGATTTTTAGTGGCTTCAGCCTGGCGAACAGCACGGCCATTGCAGCCTATAATGGGCACACATAGAAAGCATGGATAAATAAAGTAACTCAAATATAATAAAGTGTGACTGATAAATACTAAACCAGCAAGTAAATCCACCTACCAGTGATGACTGCCAGAGCAAGGATCAGGGCTACAGCCTTCATGGTTGTTAGACAGTCAGATACACCTATGAAAAGCATAAGGAACGCTCAGAAAATCAGCAATACAATAACATTTACATTTGCATCTTCCACACTATTTACTGTGTTTTTATAAACTACGATATGGACTGGAAATTAAAAAACAAAAAAAAAAAACAAAAAAAAAACAACGCGAGTTTTACGTTTAACACATATGTGCAAAAGTAAACTCAGCCAATAACTAAAGTGAAACTTCATAATTTCTAAGACTTGGCATCAAACAAAAGAGGACAGCGTGTTTCTCCGTTCTTTCTATCGTCTTTCACTCACCTGTGAGGTTGAGATTCCTCCGTGCTCTTTAGTTGGTGACTGGGGTTTTTTATAGCCCTGGGAGGCTGTCTCTGCGCGTGTTGCGCAGAGAGCGATCGCGCGGGCACGCTCGCGCGATGGTGATGATGATGTTGATTTGTCTGCAGATAATCATGTTTTCTTCTGCCTAACGTGCCACCGAAACCTAAACGGTGTGCTTTGTTGGAGGGGGAATTGAGCAATCTGGTTGTCACGAGAACAAACGGGGTAAAAGTTCCACGTTCAACGCAACGACAAATATTCGTCACATTATTCAGTTTTCACGTTTTTATTCTTAGATTTATTAGCAAAAGCAGTATCTGAAGAAATAAAAAATAAAAACTTTAGAGTAAAAGTTTCTCCGTCAGAGATTTAATGCCCTTATTGACGTATAGATTATTAGTGCAAAATGAAATAGAAATAAAGCCATAACCTACACAATCTATTAAAGTATACGTTTTTAATTGTTTTGAACAGTTGCCAAAACAATTAAACCGTTTGTGAGCATGCAGAAACACAAGTTTTAGATAGCGTCATCGGAGTTTATTTCGCAAATCACTTGTATGTTTTTCCTTTTTCTAACCTTTTTATTGCAGTATTGCCATTTGGCAAATAGTCCCCCCCCCCCTCTAGTGCTCATTGTAGGTTTGTTACAGATGCTTGAATAACTTAGGAGGCTGTTCACAACTTTGCATGTTTTCTTTGATGTTATCACCATGTGCTCCCTGAATACAAATCCTCATGTTTCGGCTCCAGGATGTAAAGCAGCCTTTCACAGATGCATTTCAATCTAAATACACAGACAGTATTGACACCTCACCTTTTCACCCCATATAGACATGCAACCCCCAAACACATGGCACATTTGCATGACAATCCTGCTCTCACATTCAACTGAATATAGTATGAGTGGTTTTACTGTTTGCATATCATATGCACCTCCATGTATTTTCCACTTTCTAGTTTCTAAATCTTTTTTTTTTTTTTTCGTGCAGACATAAAATAAAGCAAATATCCAGTAAGTGCCAGAAGGCGTTACCCCAACATGATGAGCATGTTCAGACTCGGGGACACATTAGGTAACCCTCAACATGCCCGCTGTACAAAAGAAGGATTACAGGTAATAAATCCAATGAACAAAGTGAACATATTGAGCAAAAGATCTAAATTATACAGATGTGACAGAGGAAAAAAATAAAACATGGGTTTTATGTTGAAGGCTTTCACAACCAATTGTATTCTGAAAATTTCCAGGATTTTGAAACTGGTGTAAGTCAGAGGAAGTTTGGTGTAGAAAGAAGTTACTTACCCCTGCTTGTTAAACACCAAATATTTGTTTAGCAGCAGGACAGAACAGTCATGGGACATTGTGCATATTTTTCCTGCATTTACATTGCTTTAAAAGCTTTAAAGGTTTGTTGTTGCATTGGCTGTGAATTATTATTGTTACATTTGATAAAATTCACATATTTCTGCCGAACAAGTTGCAGGATGAGTTCACTCTTGCCCACGTATAATGACATTTGCCCTTCGGGCCTTGTCTTTTTTGTTGTCAGCCCATTTGGTTTTTCTCTTTTGTAATTAGGGCCAAAGTTCAAATGGGTTTGGTCAGGTAATTAACATGTTTACGTGATAACATTACAACATGATAACCCAAAGAGGTCAGTCTGTATAGAGGTATTTGAAAAATCCTTTGTTCTCCTTAAAAGGGGAGAACAATGAGAAGAAAGAAGTCATGAAGTCAAGGTTTAGGTACAGCTGTGCTAAAGTAAAGACCTTTTGATCCTTATTCCAAGACAAAAACGGGTATAGTGTATGTCACTGCAGGAGTCACAAGCTAAAATACTGTATGTTCAACTACAGTTCATTTGTTCAAACACAAAGTAATTACAACTTACTACCAAAAACATTGTCATGCAACATTTGGGATCTTATTTCCATGAGGAGCATGTTCAACAGTTTGTATGCAACAGTCTCCAACATTAGCTACTAAGACTTATTTTCATCTTGGTGATTACAAATACAGACAAGAGGCTTTGTGACTATTCTTGCAGAAAAAAATAGACCATCTTGACTATGCGTGTAACAAGTGGCCAGACTGCAGGAACTCAGTCTCATCCTAACTTTGCCATGCCATCAGGACAAAGATCAACAAGACAGACGGAGAAGTGAAAGAGAGAGAAACAAGAGGAACTATGAGGTAATACAATAAAACATCTGGCACATTCATCCCTACTGTAACGGCTTCTCCTTTTTTGTTTCACAGCAACAGACAGTTTGAACAAAAGTAACCCTGATGTTGTTCACTTGAATAAAGTTTAAGGAATTTGACTTTTTGGTTGGGATGATCTCACTCCATTAAATAGGCAGTCATCTGTTTAGATGAGTCAGTGAGGTTACTGCAGTTAATGCCTGTTTTCACGTTAAAAGCTATAAAACCACACAACCCACACAACCTCAACATCTGTGGTTTGAATCCCTGATAGGGGGAGTGGCATGACTGTAGCATGCTGACTCGAATCAAATGCTTGCAACAGCAGAATTTCCATAACCAAAAGTTACACTGCAGACTTCTGAGAGTGAAAGTGTAAGCCAACATTGCATTCAGTGTTTCAGGTTAAATTAATAAAGCCTCATATGTGGATCCAGCAACAGAGATCATACAGCAACATGTTCATCCTTGGTCACCAACAAAGTCAGTTGATATTATTGGGAAATAGGTTTATTTATTTATTTGTTTATTTATTTATCACTAGAAAGATAATTACATTTTCATACTTTCATGCTGCCAATCACTAATTACCTCTACTGATTAAATAAATGAGTTATTGAAGTAATTCTTGGAGCTTTACACTGAGAAAAGTCATTCTTGCACTTTTGAACAATTTGCCAGTGCAGTTCTTCAGAGAGGGGTTAACCCCCCCTCATATTTAATTCTGAAAGCACTTCATGTGAAATGTACCAGCATGTGCTTTTCAGAATGACACAGCCTTTTTTTTGTCTATGTTGTATTTTTTTTTCAACCGAATTCTGTGTCAAAGTGAACAAAATTAAAAGTGAGCCAGGAGCTCAAAACATTTTTTTGTTTTCTCCTATTTTTTTCTTCCACTGTCATACAGTTTTTCTTAAACCAAGATATTATGTTTTAATAATAGTAAGAATAATATTGTAAACTTTAGCTGATCTTGGAGAGTAACATTGTGGAGAGTCTGTGACAGCTTGGGGCAGAGCAGAGGAATGTTGTTTGCCACTGGGTAAGGCAGCGTGGGAGCAATCTGGCAGCGGGGATGGAGGCACAAAAGCGAAAACAAAGTGGGAGCTGGAGATGTTTATGAACTTCCAGACTTGCAGAAACAAACCTGAACATGCCCTGTCCAATACCCACAATTTTATCTAACAGGGGTGTGCCGGTGGGCCAAACCTTTGCAAGCAGCTACTGAACAAACAAGAAAGCTTAACCAGTGATTTTTGCTAAATGACAATGTACAAGCTTCCTTCCAGCTGTCCAAGTTGCCCAAATCTACAAGTAAAACCTCATACAGATCTATGTACTTTATAGCATGAAAACTTTTCTATAATAGCTACTAACGAGTCATCAAATCACCAGTCCTGAAAAAAGTGCTTTTAAAGCCAACTAACATGAACAAACCGCAAATCTCTTAGGTCATGATACAAATCTTTTTTTTTTTAATTTTGTCTAGTTACTTCTTGTGTTAAAGTTTAAAGAAATATATTTTCCAGGTACCCACACTTATCTAACATCACCTTGACTCAAATAAGACAACAGGCTCAGAAATTATAGTTTTGCTTTCACTTTATTTTCTATAACATATGAAAACTGTTTGTGGTCACAGACCAACACATATTTTTTGTATGTATCAACTGTTTTTTTAAAACTGTAAATATATCAAACAACATCTGATTTTTTTTTAAATTCCAGATACCAGGAACATGTCCTTGGTATTTGGAATTCTTTAGATGCACTTTAGATGCACTTTTTTCTGTTTCATGTGAGGTGGATGTTAACTTAATTGGCTTTAACAAAGGATTTATAAAGGGAGGTGAGACGAGACTGGAGGTCCTGAGCATATGGGTCCAGCCTTTCCCTCAGCTCATCAACGTAGGGGGTGGCCATTTCTTTCACCTGCTGGGCTCTCTGTGCAATCTGACTCTGCACCCGCTCAGTCAAGGGGGCCACTTTTTCCTTGAAGTCTTGCAGATGCTGGTCCACCTTCTGCTTCAGGTCATCAGTGTAGGGACCAAGCTGAGTCTGCAGGTCTTTCATGCTCTGCTCCAGGCTGGTCTTTAGCTCTTCGCTCTTCTGCGTCAGGGTGGTCCTCAGGGCCTCAGTGTCCAGGGAATCTGTGTAGGTGGCCACCTCCTGTTTGAGCTGCTCAACCTTCTGCTGGACCTGTGTCTGAATGTTGTCAGTGTAAGGCTCGAGCCTCTCTCTGACTGTGCTCAGCTCTTGGATCACACGATCTCTCAACACATCAGCCTCTGTTGTGACTTTGGTGATCAGGTCCTGGGCTGTAGGTGGAAGCTGCTCCTGGAGGGTGACGGCATACTTGTTGGCAGCATCAACACTTTCTGTCAGGCGGGCACTAGATTAAAATAAGAAGAAAAAAAAAGCTAGTGAATACAAGGCAGCGCAGTTATATTTCTAGCTTATCCTGAATATTTTAGGCAATACTATAATTTGTTGTCTGTTAACATAATTAGCAAGTTTTGTATGATCTACCTGACATCCTGTCCGAACTGAGATGATCTAATCATCCTCACGGTTTCTTCAGCTGTCTGTGTAGCTTTGGCAACATAATCCCAGAAGGCATCAGTCACCACCTCCAGCTGTGGCTTGGGTGCATCAGCATAAAAAAGGTTGGCATTGCAGCCTGTTTAATGGAGACATGAAGAAATTCAGAGTAGTGCAGATATTTCAGCTTTGTATATTCACTGGGATTTGACATTTATACAGGTCATATTCACTGATCACCAACGTTTTTCTTTATCTTGAGCGGAATAGTTGCTAATTATGTATATATGTTCTCATGAGCCAAAATTTATAGTAGAATAATGATTTTTCTTATACTCACCAGTGAAAACAGCTAGGACGAGCACAGCAAGGACCTTCATGGTTCTTAGACACTGTAACAAGAAAAGACCAGTTAGTTACCACAGCATGTTAACAACACAGTTAACAGTCAAAGAAAGATTCTTTTAGCTCTCCATCTTACCTGAGTTTGTTAGTGTATCTGTAAGTCCACTTGGTAGTGCTTGTATTAAACTGGTGAGGAACTGAGGCTTATATAGCAAGGCAGACAGCAATGATCACAAAGTCCAAACATTAGTGCTTTGCTGTCACCTTGCCTCACTCAGCTATCTTTGCTGACATCTTGTGCCAGATAATCCATGCAGCACGCCTCTTTGACACAAATACACACTGAGCGTATACCCCAATATACACAAGTACACATTAGTCATCATTTGTGAGTTGTCCATTAAAAAACAAGAAAAAACCAAGAACACCTATTGTCTTAAATTTAAAAACTACTCGAATGCTGTATTTTGATGATTGACCACTGTTAGAGTGATACAAAATCCATAAGTCTAACCTCAACCGACCCACACAGGCTAGTCTGTAATCACTTAGCTGATAGGTTTTTTCCAAGTCAGTGATAACTCTCTGCCAAGACAGATAGAGTCTATTGCTTTAATGTCTTTGTTGTCCTACTTGATTACGTGTACAGTAGGTATTTTATTGTCTCTCTTAGTTTTACATTTTGCCAGCAACACTGCTTCTGTGTCAGGGCAGTGTTCAGCAGGCCTATGTGTAAGTCTGACCAAAGGTTAGCAGACTTGAGCACTGTCAGCTTGTGAAGGCCAAAGTAACTGCTGTTTCACGTCAGACATGCCATAGTCCAATTGCCAGAAACCACTTTGGAGTCCCGAGTATTAATTATTTCATTTTTCCCTGTTGTTCTTCTCTTTTTCTCAAGTGTATGTGTATGAAACTTGAATCTCAATTTTACCAGAATTTTTTTTTTTGAAAATGGTACCTCTATAAAGTACTGTGAGTGCAGTTTGACTATTTATAAAGCTGAAAAAATTGTCCGACAAAAGTACAAATTAACGTTTCCGTCCAAAAATCCAATAGATCAATTTTTGAAAATGGTCAAACATGAGATTTGCATCATGGAAGCACAACCAACAAATCTGGAGAAACTGTGTGATGCTTTCATGTCAGTATGGACCAGAATCTCAGAGGAATGTTTCCAGCAGTTGAATATATGCCATGAGGAATTAAGACAGTTCTGTAGGTACAATAGAATCCAATCTAGTACTAGAAATTGGGTAACCAATAAAACTACTGGTGAACGTATAACAGCTACTTAAACAGTATATTGTGATTTGTTGGTGATACCTATGTCATTGTCTTCTAGGTCTTATCTGTGCAGACCTAGAAGTCTGCACAGAGAAGTCATATAATAGTAATAGAAAGAAAGTATACTTTATTGATCCCAATGGAGAAATTCCTCTCTGCATTTAACCCATTCACGCTGTGAAGCAGTGGGCAGCCATTGGGCGCCCGGGGAGCAGTGTGTAGGGACGGTACCTTGCTCAGGGGTACCTCAGGTTAGCCATTCAGTGGATTCAAACCACTGACCTTCTGATCATGGGGCCACCACGCTACCTACTGAGCTGTCCCTGCCTGATATAAAGGGCTCAGGTCTTACCAACAATATAAACAATATCAGCATCAACTGAAACTACCTGTGGGAGAATAGTTACTTTCACAGGTGTCACTTACTTTTCTAAGCTATAGAAAATAAAACATTTTTACTATGGATAGTGACATTTGGCATATTGTATTGTAACTGAATGTAGATTTTTAACCTCTACCTTAATATACCATTAGGGAATTCAAATATCAAACCGTTTCTACCTGTTTTTGACACTAAAAGCAGTACATTTCTCTTTTTAAACCTTATTGTTTTTCAATACTCCTGCAGGTCAATTCATTTTGCACAATTCATGATGTACAACATTATGCATACATCTCATAGACAGGTCTTATTTACAGAAAATTGCTTTTTGCGTGCTTCATGTAAATATGTCAGATATGCTTCCACCCTTAATGATTGCTTGTCGTTATGATGAAAATTTTAAGTCATTCCAGAGAGTTGGAAATAACATTTACTTACTCTTTCTTCTAACAGTTTCTTTTAATAACTTAACATGCCCTAGTATCTATGCCAATCAAAGGAATAAGGTACCACTATGTCAGTAGCTAAAAAATAATGTACCTATGAAGTGTTCAGTAGAAGTGAAAGAAAATCTTATTATACATGATTATTTTGAGGTCTTTTTAAACCACAGTTTTCAATTTAAGAAACCATTTAAGCATCTCATACTACTTAAGTCACACTGACCCTCATACAAAGTCCACTAATCTTAGCATACCAAAGTTATCTGAAGTTATCTAGAGGCTGGTACTGCTGAACAGCAATGTGGGCAGTTAATAAGCCGATGATACCCTAAAGACTTTATAGAGAGGGGTGAGAGAAGAACTACTACAAGATTTATTGTTGAGTGATAAATGTATTCACATTAGGAGAATACTAAAATCCAGAAGTGCTACCACAATAGTAACCGGGGGGGGGGGGGGAGTGGTGTTACAACACGGCAAGGACTTCTGGACTTTGTGCTCTTAACTATTACTGTCATCTGACATCAGTATATATACACGGAAGCACTGTTCCAACACACATACACTAAACCTCAAGAGATACACAAGCCCAAAGCAGGTGAGAATCTCACTACATTTTAAACAATATTTTAACAGGCAAATCTAAAAGTTATGACCTTTTTAAGACTACTTAAAACTTAATCAGACTGTTATTGTTTTTCAGCTAGTTGCAGTCATGAAGGTGTTTATGGTACTAGTCGTCGCAGCGCTCTCTGGTAATTTCCAAGCTTCTTAATTATATCCCAAAAATGTGATTCTGTTGATCTGGACGTAGCATTTTCACTGAAAGAATCCAAGTGTCAGTCAGTTGGATGAGTCTCTCACAGAGACTAAAGAAGTCACTTGGATGAATGACAAAACCTTTTTCTCACTGAAAACGCTACGTCCAGATGAACAGAATCAACTTTTTGTGATTTCCTTACCTGGATGATTGAGCATGCATCAAGACTTTCTGATTATAGTTCAACGTTAATGGCAATGGCAATAATTAACTGAACATCTGTACTGTTCTCACACCACGCGTGTTTCCATCCAACAGGCTGCCATGCCAACCTTTTCTATGCTGATGCTCCCAAGCCACAGTTGGAAGTGCTGACCGATGTTTTCTGGGATTACATTGCCAAGGCCACACAGACAGCTGATGATACACTCCAGATGATAAGAAACTCTCCAATTGGACAAGAAGTCAAGTAAGTTCTTTGACACACTGCACTAGCATGACTGGCCCTATGATGGGCATATGCCTCATGACTGTTATGGGGTCATTCAAGCCACTGATGATCTGGCAATCACTATCTGTCCTCTAGTGCCCGGCTGACAGAAAGCGCTGACTTAGCCAGCAAGTATGCAGTCACCCTCCAGGAACAGCTTCAGCCTGCAGCCCAGGACCTGATCACCAAAGTTACCACAGAGGCTGATGTGTTGAGAGAACGTGTCACGCAGGAACTAAACACAGTCAAGGAGAAGCTCCAGCCCTACACTGAGAACATGCAGACCCAGGTTCATCAGAGAGTGGAGCAGCTCAAGCAAGAGTTGGTTACTTATGCAGATTCCCTGGACTCTGAAGCCCTAAGGACCACCCTGATGCAGAAGAGTGAGGAGCTAAAGACCAGCTTGGAGCAGAGTGTAAAGGATCTGCAGTCTCAACTGGGTCCCTACACAGATGACCTGAAGCAGAAGGTGGACCAGCACCTGCGGGACTTCCAAAAACGTGTTGCCCCTATGACTGAAAAAGTCCATGTAGAGCTCACTCACAGAGCGCACCTGGTGAAACAAATGGTTGCCCCTTATGCAGAAGACCTTAAGGAAAAGCTTGACCCCTATGCCCAAGACCTCCAGGCCCAACTCATGTCCCTCTACCAGTCCTTTGTCAACACAAACTAAGTCACCCTCCATCTACTATATCATTTTCAAAGATACCGGACTTGCTGGTCTACCTCTGTTTTGAAGAAATACAATAATTGAATATCTGTCTTGTACTGTAAACAATATTGTGTTTGCACCCCACCCTCCACCGCATTATTTATGGATAAGTGCAAACATATTAAAACAAATCCCTGCACTTATCAA
This sequence comes from Mchenga conophoros, assembly GCF_057382185.1. Taxonomy (NCBI): domain Eukaryota; kingdom Metazoa; phylum Chordata; class Actinopteri; order Cichliformes; family Cichlidae; genus Mchenga; species Mchenga conophoros. The sequence goes on from NC_140536.1 coordinate 22,883,070, forward strand.
AAATGTAAATATTCCATTTTTATTGTGTTGTGAAGTTTGAAACTGTGACCCTTTTGTAATTTCACTAAGTTATCTGAAATAAATACAAAAATCTGGAAATTATTCATCTGGCTAACTTTTGAATCGACTTCTCTCTTTTACATAAAGTGAAACTCTAGAAAGAAATCTCATCGCGAAACATCTTGTTTCAACACAAACTATGACAAAGTATGATGAGAAGTGGTTCTGAAAGCACACAACAGTGAATTCTTCCATGTGTTTGAGTGATGCACAGATAGATGGAGGGACCACACGGGGTCACAAGAAACAGTAGTGTGTGTGTGTGTGTGTGTCTGTTCATGCATGTGTTTGCTTTTTCTTTCTTTCTTTTTTTCCCCCAGGAGGCAAAAAGTATTTTGACTCCAATGTCTTAACATGTCCTGGCTTCTGCAAGAGTTTCGGCTTGTAGTTTTTCCAGAGGCACTTTTGTTCTTCTCAGTGCTTGCCATTAAAACTACACATTACATATATCAACAGCAAAACTGAAAAAAAAAGCTGACCAATGTAATCCAAGAGACTAAGAAGTTAATCCCTTCGATTCAAAGAATTTAGGATTTTACATTGTCATGAAATTTGACATATTTTGCATTTATTGAACCCCCCACCCCTGTTGTTGTAACTGTATAACGCCTGGTCTTATCCCTCTTATCTTGCCCCTACTGACAGTGCCAGCATCCAACGTGGAGGGTTAGAGTCCAATAACAATAACAACGCATTCACATGCACACACAACACACACAAAACATCTGTTTCCTGATTATTTACTACTGCTCTGCTTTTTTTTTTTGACTGATTCAATGGGTAATTTACTTGTATGTCTAAAGGTCTGTCCTACATAAATAAATCTAAATCCTTAGCATCCATTCTTCCCTAAATGCAGTTAGTGATAAGGATTGCATTCAATGAGAGACACGCTCCTCAAATTGCTCTAAAAGCTCTGTGAGACTTTTGAAATGCAAATCTGATTACAAATGTTTGTGTTTCAGCCTGTCTTTATACCTCATTAGCACTTGTGTGGGAAGCAAAAAGGACTATTCAGATTCTCTTATCAGTCAAATGGCCAAAAGGTATTGTTAAGGAGCTTTTGCTGGTATCTGCTGCCATTAAACTCTACAACACAGTCCACTAGGTTCTTTTTTTCTTTTTTTCCCCCGAACAAGACACATCTTGCCTTGCACACCACGAAAGCAAACGGCGATCTGATTTTGTTTTGATGTAGATAACAGGTTGTTACTAGACCTTTTCTTCTCTGCTTGACAAGCAGTGATAAGATAAGTATCGCATGTCATTGGATCATTAGAAATGATCTCAGGTCATGGCGTTTGTTTCTCAATCATATGAATATGGCCATGCTTTAGAGCAGGGTTGTTATGAAGAGACGTTCTTGACAAGAAAGAAAAATGTAACACAACAATTTCACCTAGTACTTGGAATTTAGAATAATTTGAAATTGCCATGAGAAAACTGTTGTATGCAGCATATCATCATGTTCACATTTTCCATGCCAGTGTTTAAACCTCCAACTGTACCTCTACTGGAAATGTTTTGTTACAGCTCTGGAAGTTTTCAGAGTCCCCTATAAATACATCATAAAACAACCTCGTATGTTTTTGTGGGTTTTCTTTTTCATTTTCTGCAAGTTTTCATAGTATATTAAGCAAAACTAACTAAATGTGGATTTTTTTTTAAATAATTGAGGCAATGATCAATTATTTAAATATTTGATTTACCACTTTGTGAAGCAGTAAATGCAACTAAACATTTATATTGACCAGTCCTAGTCACCAGCCTAGAGGAACACATTCGATTCTGCCATGCTGGTGTTTTCCTGACATGGGCAGCTCGTCCAGAACCCTTCAGGTCATGGTTTTGACCAGAACATTTCAAAGCACTGACTTTTAGTTTTCTTTGCTCCAAGAGGATGTTGTCTTATTGTATGGCCCACTTTCTATCTTGAATTTCCTCCCTTTGTACACAGTCTAGCTTTGCCGTTCCCACGTGATGGCTATCAAGTATCTTGGTCCTGTGCCCAAGATGGCACCAGTGTGCTATTTTTTGTGTGCTAGAGTTTACTCTCTTTTAGTGTACACTCGCAAAACCTGTGTCTGTGCCTACACAAAAATATGGGATTTTGTTTTAACTTGCGGTTTACCGGTCTTTAACTTAGAGGTCTGTGATGCTGTATGGCTGGACCATAAGCCTGTCTTGTTTGAGGTTTCCCTTCCTTGTACTCAAGTTAATCCTCCTGCTGTTGCTCAGAGCGGTGGTATTTTTAACCCATCCACTGCTGGTCAGTTCTCTGTTGTTTTTCATCAGAACAGCAGCCTTCCTGATTCTATATGTAATGATCCAGAAGAGCTCAGCTCATGGTTTTACTCAGTCGGTGGCCCCCTTTAAGCTGAAGGGTTCAGGTCTGAATGAAGCCACCCGTGCTGTCAGAAGAAAGTGTAGGAGAGCTGAACGTAAATGGAAGAAGGATAAACTTCAGCTTTCATACCAAATATTACAGTATTACTGGAATTCATATCAGAAAACTGTTAAGAGAAAACATTTTGCTGCTATTATGCAGGCTAATTCCTGTAAGCCTCAAGCCTTATTTAAAACTATTGACATGGTCCTTCATGCTGTACAGACTGTTGGTGTTGACTCCCCTCAGGTAATTTGTGAAAACTTATCTTTCTGACTTTAAAAATCTTCTTAAAACATATTAATTTGCTGAAGCCTTTGGCTATCTTTAAGGGGGTGGCTCAATTTGTTTTAACATGTTTTATTTCATTTTATTCATTTAGTTATTTATTGTATTTTATCTTATTTTTCTTTTATTGTGTTTATGCTATTTGTATATGTACAGCAGTTTGTGAACCCTGGTTTTATGTTAAAGTGCTTTATAAATAAAGCTGTTATGGTATGGTAATAAATCTTATTTGTTCATGGTTTGTTCATAATTCATTTTCTGCTATTAAAATCAGAATATGTATGAATATCAATAGTACAACTTTTCTACATGACTGTCATTCTATTTGTTAAAATTACTCCTACAGGCTTAAATGCTTAGCCTACAGATATAATACTCAAATACATACAGATGTACCTCATACTTGGTCATTTTCCTTAAAAAACTTTGAAGTCTAATACTTTTGTTACATTGTTACATATTACTTTTTTAGGTCATGTTAATTTGTGAATTCTAAAAGAAAAAAACAACAACAACAGCTTTTCCAAGCAACTACAATGCCCCACGTGACACTGTAAACATGAAGGTTTTCTGTCCTAAAACAAGGTTACACTGCCATCGAGTGGTAAGGTTTGGACACACGTTCTCATATAATGTTTTTTCTTTATTTTCACTGCTTTCTACACTGTAGATACATACTGATGACATCAATTATATGAATTGTACCAAAGAAAAAATTTATAAATAACTATAAATATGTTTTATATTTTAGATTCCTCAAAGTAGATGCCATTTGCTTTTTTGGCATTGCTGCAAACCCTTGGCTTTCTCTCAATGAGCTTTATGATGTAGTCACCTGAAATGGTTTCAACTTTACAGCTCAGCCTTGTCAGGGTTCATTTGTGGAATTTCTTGTCTTCTTAATGGGTTTGGGACCATCAATTGTGTTTTGCAGAAGTCAGGTTGGTACACAGCTGACAGCCCTATTTGACAACTGTTAGAATTCATATTATGGTAAGAACCAATCAGCTAAGTAACGAGAAACAACAGTCCATCATTACTTTAAGAACTGAAGGTCAGTCAGTCCAGAAAATTGCTAAAACTTTGAATGTGTCCCCAAGTGCAGTCCTAAGATTCATTCAGCACTACGACGAAACTGGCTCACAATGAGGACCACCCGAGGAAAGGAACACCAGGAATCACCTCTGCTGCTGAGGATAAATTCATCAGAGTCACCAGCGTCAGATATCACAAGTTAGCAGTGCCCAGATAAATGCCACACAGAGTTCTAGTAGCAGACACATCTCTATATCAACTGATCAGAGGAGACTGTGTGAATCAGGCATTTATGGTCAGCTGATAGGAAACCACTACTAAGGAAAAGCAACAAGCAGAAGATATTTGTTTGAGCCAAAAAACTCAAGAAATGGACATTAGACCAGTGGAAATGTGCACTTTGGTCTGATCAGTCCAAATTTGAGATCTTTAGTTCCACCCGCCATGTCTTTGTGGGATGCAGAAAAGGTGAATGGATGGTCTACATGCATGGCTCCCACAGTGAAGCATCGAGGAGGAGGTGTGATGATTTGTGGGGGTGCTTTGCTGGCAACACTGTTGGGGACTGTGCTGAACAAAAGAATGCGTAAATGCTGGTAGTTTGACTGCAAAAAAAATCTTTTCCTTATTCTTCAGAGTGGAAAATAGGCCCGAGTCAAGCTGCATCACCATAAGTGCACATGATGTTGATATGAAGCATTATTTTATTGGATCATTAATAATTATTAATAAAAGCTTATTTTATCCTTTTAATAATTTTATTGAGCAAATAAACCATTATTTACTAAATGTTATACAAATTTGTTGTTATTGTAAAATGTAAATAAAATAATGTTTTTAGTGGTTCAAATTTCTGGACTGCAGTTAGGTCAGGTTAAGATGCACACACATGTTGCTGTACTAAGTTAGATGATAACAAGTACAACAAGTTAAATTTATCAAATTTACAAAGAATAAAGCTGTAATGTTAATTAAAAAGTAAAAAGTAAAACATTTTGTCAGTGGATAATAATAATTTCTTTTGAACATCATTTTGAATGCACAGAAAATAGGCAGAGATTATTGGAACTGAATGTGTGCGGACAAAATAAAATGGCAGCAAATAAAAAGAAAACTTATTTCAATGCTTGCAATGATGGTAGTTCACCATATCAACATTACCTCTAATTTCTATTATTCAAAATTATACCAAAAGCCAGAATAAGGCCTTGCCTATTAGATCTATTCTGTGTTAAGCAATAAAGTCGGTCGCCTCTTTGTATGTTTGCAGATGGGTTCTTTCTGTTCTAGAACAATGCCTATCTTTGCTCTAACAAAGGGAAATAATTTTATCTGGGTGTTTCAACAGTGTTTTTCTGGGTAATGACAATCATCCACCACATCAGAGATGTTTGTGCAAATTACCAGCATTAACACTTACCATTATCCCCCTTTCCAGGAACCCACATATGGACATGAGCCTTTATTTATCTCTGATGCACATCTCTCATTCCTTTCACATTTTTACAGCCAGTGGTCTGTCCTTGTATTCTGTTTGTTTTCGGGGAGTGGGGTCAAGCATAGGCACTTGCACCTATGTTAAACTCTATTAACATGTGGGATAGTCTAAATCATGTGGCTCTAAAGCAGACAGACATACAGCCTCGCCTCTGTCAGTGCGCCCCAGGGCAGCTGTGCCTACAATGTAGCTGCCATCGCCAGTGTGTGAATGTGTGTGTGAATGGGTGAATGACTGAATGTAGTGTGAAGCGCTTTGGGGTCCTTAGGGACTAGAAAAGCACTATACAAATGCAGGCCATTTACCATACAATGCCTTAACTAAAAGGGAAGAAAAACAACAAAAAAAGCAAAAAACAAAACAAGTGAAAATGAGGATGTTGCTTCAAAGAATGTGGAACAGCTTGGTTTCAAAACAAGATAAAATTATTTCCTTTAGGTGTCAGAAAGTTGAACAGACCACTGTCACACGCATCATTGGTTTTTGTTATTATACGGTGTCATGGCAGCTGCTACTGTGAATACTATACCATTATGTCTCTGAAGGTTCTCAGTCATCCAGGTCATCGTAGTCAAAGGAGCTTGCAAAGAAAAGCGTCTGGACTTCTTTAAGTTACTTGAAGATGTTTCACCTCTCATCCGAGAAGCTTCTTCAGTTCTAAGGTCAAATGGTATTTGACCTTAGAACTGAAGAAGCTTCTCGGATGAGAGGTGAAACGTATTCAAGCTATACCATTATGTTAGTCTTCTTAATCCAGCAGGAAACACTTGTAAAGACAAATCAAAAGATCTGATTAAAAACAATCAAAGGATTTTTATTTGTATTTGGGAAAATTCACAGTCACATATAAGTTCATTTTTTATGATCTATGTATACTTTACTTCTAAGCACATGTTTGAGTCCTGATTCCAAATGTTTAGAACCACATTTGGGTCCTCGATAATGTAACAAAGCAAAAGGCTTGAGGCATACAGACTGAAAAAAAGGGATTGGCCAGCTCTTGGATTTATGTAAGCATCTTACAGGCATAAAGAATAGAAAAGCACCCTTTACGTTGTAGTTTCCAATATTTCTGGTTTATCATTGCATTTCTGCACAGAGATTGTGTCACAGTACATTAGTCAGCAGGACATTTATAGGCACAGACTTGTATCTTTTTTACAAGTTCTTGAAGAAAAAAAAGCCTTGTTATTAACCGTGTTATTTGTTGAATCTAAAAAGTGTTAGAATACTGCTTGAATTTTTCTGTTTTTCTGTTTTTGCCAACAGCCAGTTGTGGTTTAGATTCTTGCCAGTAATAGATTAGTCAGAATCTGGCAGTAAAAAAATTGTGTTTGATTGTCTTTTAGACACATTTCAATTTTACAAAGCAGAACTGTGATAAAGCAGCCGATTTCTGAATGCTTCCTCACAGAACAACTGTCCAGGCTGAACATGTCCTTACTCAGTGTGTGGCAAATGGTTTTATCCTTTTATCATAACATACAAGGAAACTTCTTGTATTATCTTTGTCAGACTATAATTAACAAGTTATTTTGTGTGCTGATTGCTCTAACGTTTACTGTTTACTTTTTACACCCTGTTAATTTGCCATGCTTGAAGTAGATTACAAATCAGAAAAATGAGCTGGTTTTGTCTATTACTGCTTAAACATTTTTATCATCACATACTGTGTATTTTAAACCAAAAAGTGATCAGGTTTTGTTGTTGTTTTTTTGGTTTTGGTTTTTTTTTTTTTTTTTTTTTGGGGGGGGGGGGGGGGGGGGGATTCCTGACCAAGCATCAGACTGAGAGTCGGGAGCAAGAGTTTGTTGTTGTTGTTGTTGTTGTTGTTGTTGTTGTAGTACAATTGTAATACTGCATCTTCCTTCAGGCCTGGATTTAATGGAGTGTGACATTATGATAGTAAGCAATCCTGGAAAATCCTTGAAATAACGTCCTACTGTCTAAGTTAAATAGTCTTTATCATAGCAGTAACTCATGATCACAATCAACACTTTAAAGTTTAACTTTTAAATACAACAAGCAACTGTGGATTATATTGATAATTAATTTTGTTAACTTCCATTTTTGAATATTGTGACTGGTATATTGTGACTTCCAGGAGATGTAATATTCTGGAAGCCCTGGATGTAGAACACAAGCGAATAAAATCCACAGTGTCATCTTAGAGTAGAACAGACACTCAGCGTGATCAATAACACATATGCAAAGAGATATGGATTATTAGGTGATCATTAGCTGCCTGGAACAGAAACCTCCAAACAAGTCGAATAGAGCATCACTGGATCTGGATCTGGAAGTTTGTAATGGAGGATATAAGTACATTGTAGTTGCTATGAATCATTTCACCCAACAAGTCAGCAAAAACTGGAGCTGAAAAGATCTTTGTAGACTTTGTATTCAAGTATCATCATCAGGGAAATGAGTTGGCCATTATGGAACAATATCGCAGCATCCAAGCCTGACAGACAAAGCCTTGTTATACAACTGAAAACAGTCAAAGGTGAGAGATTTCATTGATCAGTCCTCTTTTCAAACATTTTTACAAATAAAAGAAAACAGAAGATTTGATGAAGTAGTCGACTGAGATCCATATCCACAGCCAACTCCCACAACAAAATATTTGTTTCACATCAGAGACAGAGGAAAGATAATATAGTACCTTAGGTCATCTATCAATTGCACACGTAATGTTATAGAGTTTTTACTGTTTTATTTGATTATGCTTCAAATGTTATGTTCTGCTTATGTTCACATATTTCACCAGATACAATGTACCAACTCTGCAGAAACAGAAAGTTCACCCTGTGACATTTACCACAAGAGATCAGCACAGAAATACACATCCGCAGAAGTTGACTCGCATTATCTTTATTATTCTTAGAAATTGACTTGACACACACACACACACACACACACACACACACACACACACACACACACACACACACACAGCTTACACACCAGAAAGCATCAGGACCTGCATAACAGGAAATGTGACCATATTTACATATGGTACATCAACAGCAGATCCAGGATATGTACTGTGTCCACCGAAAAACTGTTTAAACACAAACAGTTTCACCCGATTAACAGCAAAGACCTGGAGGACATCTTAGGTCAACTGATCTCCTCCTCTTGCTGTTTAGATGTCCTGCCAACAAGTTTTTTCAAAAAGGTCTCAAAGACTTTGGAGTCAGACCTGATACAGATCGTCAACTTTTCCTTAATGTCAGGTGTGTTTCCAGAATCACTAAAAACTGCTGTAATCAAACCTATACTGAAAAATGACAATCTTGACAAGACACAAATGAAAAACTACAGGCCGATCTCAAATCTCCCATTTTTAAGTAAGATCATTGAAAAAGCAGTTTCTCAACAGCTCAATTACTTCTTAAAACAGAATAACTGCTACGATGCCTTCCAGTCAGGTTTTAGACAGAACCACAGCACTGAAACCGCTCTGACAAAAGTGTTTAATGACATATGTCTGAACACAGACAGTGGAAAAATGTCAGTCCTAGTTTTACTGGATCTCAGTGCAGCATTTGATACAGTTGACCACAACATATTACTCAAACGACTGGAGAACTGGGCAGGTCTTTCAGGAACTGTACTAAACTGGTTCAAAACATACTTAGAAAACAGGAAATACTTTGTATCAATAGGTAACTTCACATCCGAGCAGACAAGTATCACATGTGGAGTTCCCCAAGGTTCCATCTTGGGACCCCCTCTGTTTAACATTTACATGCTCCCACTGGCACAGATTATAAAGAACAACAAAATAAACTACCACAGCTATGCAGATGACACACAAATATATATCACAATGTCACCAGGAGACCGAGGCCCTGTACAGGCTCTTGGTAAATGCATTGAGGAAATTAATGACTGGTTGTGCCACAATTTTCTCCAACTAAACAAAAACAAAACTGAAGTAATAGTCTTTGGCGCCAAAGAAAAACGATTACAGGTCACCAGAGAACTTCAATCTATACATCTAAAAACCACAAACCAGGCGAGAAATTTGGGTGTAGTGATGGATGCAGACCTAAACTTAGAAAAACACATTAAGACAATAACAAAGTCAGCTTACTATCACCTCAAGAATATTTGAAGGATAAAAGATCTGATGTCTCAACAGGACCTGGAAAAACTAGTCCATGCATTCATTTTTAGTAGGCTTGATTACTGTAACAGCATCTTTACAGGTCTACCTAAAAAATCAGTCAGACAACTACAGCTCATTCAGAACTCTGCTGCTCGAGTCCTCACTAAGACCAAAAAAGTGGACCACATCAGTCCTGCTCTGAGGTCTTTACACTGGCTGCCTGTCCGTCAGAGGATAGACTTTAAAGTTCTGATGCTGGCCTATAAAGCTCTGAATGGTTTAGGACCAAAATACATCAATGACCTCCTGACCCAGTATGAACCTTCCAGATCCCTCAGGTCATCTGGATCCGGTCTTTTATCAGTTCCCAGAGTCAGAACCAGACACGGAGAAGCTGCATTCAGCTTTTATGCTCCTTATATCTGGAACAAACTCCCAGAAAGCCTCAGATGGCGGCGCGTGCACACGCAGCGGCTTCTCTCTCTCCCGAACAAACTACTTTTTCGTGTTTTTCGTCCTGTAAGTTGCAGTGTTTTTGTAAGTCTTTGTCGCGTCTATCTGTGTGCAAGCGAGGATATGCCCGAACACTTCTTCTCGACATCGGCAGAAACAAACTTTTTAAGTTAAACTCTGTGGACATCGAGAAGCTGAAAGATCTGGGTTTGCTCCGAAGGCCTACTCAATCACCGACCCCCACTCCTGCACGTCGCCCACAATGGATGCGCCTCAAGCGGTGTGAGAGGAAGCAGAAGAGGGGTAAGCGCGGTGGCATCCAAGCTAGGCTAGCGGCTAGCCCACACAAACCCGCCATCCCCTCTATCGTTCTGGCCAACGTACGCTCGCTAGAAAATAAACTGGACGACATCCGACTGCTACGTTCATCTCAAAGGAATGTAAAGGACTGCTGTGCTTTTGTGTTCACGGAAACATGGCTTAGCGACAGTGTCCCGGACCGCGCCATTCAGCTCGACCAGCTAACATGCTACCGTGCTGACAGAGTCATCGTCGCGGGAGGTAAGACCCGCGGGGGAGGACTTTGTGTTTACATCAATGACGCCTGGTGTCGCGATGCTGTTGCGGTCTGGAAACACTGCTCACCAGTGCTGGAGTTTATGGTTATTAAGTGCCGGCCATTCTATCTACCGAGGGAATATACAGCCATACTACTGTGCGCTGTGTACATCCCTCCCTCCTCCAATGTCAACAACAGGAGCGAGGCACTGAATGAACTGTACCAGCACATCAGTGAGCAGCAGACAGCCCATCCTGATGCTTTTCTCATCCTGGCTGGGGATTTCAATCATGCAGACTTAAAGTGCGTGTTTCCAAAAATACAACAACACATAGACTTTCCAACAAGGGGAAATAACACACTGGACTTTGTTTACACCACCCAGAGAGGAGCTTACAAAGCTTTTCCCCTCCCCCACCTCGGCGCCTCAGACCACATCACTGTCATGCTAATGCCTGCTTACAGACCGCTCGTTAAAACCACCAAACCGGTTCGTAAGCAGATACAAGTGTGGCCAGAAGGGTCTTCAGAGGCTTTACAGGACTGCTTTAACACCACAGACTGGAACATGTTTAAGCAGGCTGCCACCTACAACAACACCACTGACCTCCAGGAGTACGCAGAGACTGTTACAGCCTACATCAACAAGTGCATTGAGGATGTAACAGTCACGAAAACCATAACTGTCCGGGCCAATCAAAAACCATGGATGACAGGAGAGGTCTACAGGCTGCTGAAAGCTCGGAATGTTGCCTTCAGAGATGGAGACGAGGCGAGCCTGAGCACAGCTAGGGCCAACCTTTCCCGTGGCATCAGAGAGGCTAAGAGACAGTACTCCAGGAAAATATCCCATCACTTCAAAGACAGCAGAGACTCACGGAGCCTGTGGCGGGGCATTCAGACCATCACAGATTACAAGCCCCCACCACAGACTTGTGACAGTACTATCCCCCTGCTGAACGAGCTGAACACTTTCTTTGCTCGCTTTGAAGTCCGAAACAGCACCACTGCACAGAAGACCCCACCCCCTCCTGGTGACCAGGTGATGACTCTGTCCCCGGACAGCGTGAGGAGATCCCTCAGCAGGATCAATGCACGTAAAGCTCCGGGTCCTGACAACATTCCTGGTCGTGCACTGAGAGACTGTGCAGTGGAACTCACTGATGTCTTCACAGACATCTTCAACATATCACTCATCCAGGCTGTCGTCCCCACATGTTTTAAAGCCACCACAATCATTCCGGTCCCAAAAAAGTCATCTCCCTCCTGCTTTAATGACTACCGTCCTGTTGCACTTACTCCCATCCTGATGAAGTGCTTCGAACGACTAGTCATGCAGCACATCAAGACTGTCCTACCCCCCTCCCTGGACCCCTTCCAGTTTGCGTATCGGCCCAATCGCTCAACCGATGATGCCATCTCCACTGCACTCCACTCAGCACTCACACACCTGGACAAAAAAGATTCATATGTTCGAATGCTGTTCATAGACTTCAGTTCAGCATTCAACACTATAATCCCCCAACAGCTCACTCAAAAACTGGTCCAGCTGGGGCTCAACACCTCACTGTGCAACTGGCTGTTGGATTTCCTCACCGGAAGACCTCAAGCAGTACGGGTCGGCAGTAATACATCCAGCACCATCATTTTAAACACGGGGGCCCCGCAGGGATGTGTGCTGAGCCCCCTCCTCTTCACTCTGCTGACCCATGACTGCACTCCATCATACAGCTCCAACCTCTTCATCAAGTTTGCGGACGACACAACGGTGGTGGGTCTCATTAGCAACAGGGATGAGACCGACTACAGAAGTGAGGTGAGACGCCTGGCCACGTGGTGTGCTGACAACAATCTCTCTCTGAATGTGGAGAAGACGAAGGAGATTGTTGTGGACTTCAGGAGAATGCACACCCAACATGCTCCTCTGACCATTGACGGAGCGTCTGTGGAGAGAGTGAGCAGCACCAAGTTCTTGGGTGTGCACATCACAGAGGATCTCTCCTGGACGTACAACACCACAGCACTGGCCAAGAAATCACAGCAGCGTCTCTTCTTTCTCCGCAAACTAAGAAGAGCAGGAGCTCCAGCCCCCATCATGCACACTTTCTACAGAGGCACCATCGAGAGCATCCTGTCGAGCTGCATCACTGTGTGGTTTGGAGCCTGCAATGCGTCCTGCCATAGAACCCTCCAACGCATAGTGAGAGCTGCAGAGAGGATCATTGGTGTCTCTCTCCCCTCCCTCCAGGACATTTACAGCACCCGTCTCACTAAAAAAGCCCTTTGCATAGCGGCTGATCCCACGCACCCAATGCAAAGCTTCTTCAAGCTGCTGCCGTCAGGGAGGAGACTGCGGAGTCTCCAGGCCAGGACCAGCAGACTGAAGGACAGCTTCATCCATCAGGCTGTCAGGAAGCTAAACTCCCTCCCGATTCTGCCCCCCTCTCCCCTCTTCTCCACCACGGTCTCACTGAACTCTGTCACACACACACACACACTCACTCTCTGACGCACTCACTGGCCTGCTCCAGTCACTTTGTGGAGCATTGGACTGCCATTACCTCATAAGACTTTGCTGTTACACTATCCCTTACCGTACACTACTAAATCTCCATTTGCACTATTTGCCTATTTTGCACCACTATGCCTTCTTACTTGAATATTGTATATTGTATATTGCATAGCTTTTTTTGTTATACGTAAAATTGTATTGTATTTATTTAAATTTTTACTTTTTAATTATTTTACTTGCATTTTTCTAATCACTAGGGTTTGAGAGTAACGCAATTTCTATTCTGTGTATGTCCTGTACATGTGGCAGAATTGACAAATAAAGTTGACTTGACTTGATCAGCTGAAACACTCAGTTTATTTAAATCCAGGTTGAAGACTCACCTATTCTCAGCTGCATTTGAATAAAGCACCAAATCCACACTTTTAAGCTTAAATTTCAAAACTTACACTAACTACTGATCTTATCTATTTCTGATTTTATCTGTTTTGATTTTATATACTGTTTTGTTTGTTTGTTAATTAGTTAAGCTTAAATTTCAAAACTTACATTAACTACTGATTTTATCTACTGTTCTGATTTTATCTGTTTTGATTTTATATACTGTTTTGTTTGTTTGTTTGTTTGTTTGTTTGTTTGTTTGTTTGTTTGTTTGTTTGTTTGTTAAGTGGGTTTAGAGCTCTGGGTAGCTCCCCAGCTGGGTCTAGACTGGGTCTAGAGAGTATTTTAAATTCAGGGAATTTAAAATAGAAAGTAGCTCGTCCACAGAAGGACTGGTAGCTCCCCTTACGATAAGGGTTCAGATCGCGCGAACAGGTGTGAAATGTGTGTGTTTAGTTAGTTTGTTTGTTTGCTTGTTTTAATCAATTTTAAATCATGCTTTTTATTTGTTTTTGTTTCTAATGTCTCTGTAAAGCACTTTGAATCACCTTGTTGAATTGTGCTATACAAATAAATTTGCCTTGCCTTGCCTATTGACAGTGTAACCTATAAATAAAGAGCTGTGCCTCACAGGGTGTGTGACGCTCTCTGAGTTCACCCGTGCACGTTAAACTGTTGAAGTGTCTCAGTGTTGTTTATTCACCTGACTGTTTGTTAACTGTATATCTCTGACATTTAATTGGTCCTTCGAAGCTGCTAATGGACTGGTATTAATAGTAATATTACGCTCCATTTCACAGTGGTATCCTTCCTCAAGTCCCGACGTCGTGGCAAACCTGCGTTGAAGCCTCTGCAGAGCGCCCTTCCCGGAAGGGATTAAGTCCAGGGACGTGAATTCGGGTCCTGGCCAACGTCTTATACAGGCCCACGGCGGTGGGGCTTGAAGGAGGACGCCCGACCAACCGGCAACAGCGAAGCCAGGTGATTATTTCACACTTGACACATTTCGCGTAAAACGATTGGCTAGGACAGTCTGTCTGGTCTAAGTATATTAAAATAGGAAGTAACCTATTCGCTAACAAAAGTCTATAGAAAGACTGATTTTATCCCACAACTTAGACATTCACATTACTCACACTCTCATTACACATACATATAGGATCTTGGGGGTGGGCACGATACACGGAGTCCAAATTACCATCAGGGTGTACACCTCACCCCTGGCGTCATTGCCCACCTCTCAATTTTGAATACACGTAGACATTGAGGGCTAGCAGGAGGGACTATGCGCTTACCTGCTGCTCTCTGGCAGGTAGCTCCATGCCCTCCTGGGTTTTAATTGCACCTTAGAACACACATGCATCAACACTACAATGAGCGGGTGGAGGGAGGTTTGGAGTCTTCTCTCACCCCCATTCTCTGCGGCCTGCTGGAGCGGGGGGGCTAGGAGGAGGAGTTGGCCGTCCGACTGCGGTCTGGAGTGTGGGGCCTCCCTGCTGCTGCGGAGTCGGGGCGGTCTGCCTCTCCCCACCGCAGGGAAAAGGGTAACACCACCTGGGTCTGGGTGCAGTTCCCCCCTCCAGGGGCAAGGGTACCTAGACCCGGTTCGTAGAGTACGCTTGGGGAGTGTGATCGTGTGTACAGCGTCTCTTTATGTCTGTCTCCATGTTGGTTGAGTGTGGAGTAAGTGCATATGAGAGCATGAGGGTGGGAATGGATGTTTGTGTCTGTGTGTGCCTGTATGTCTGTGTCTATATGTCAGGTTGGGTATCAGACGCCACCTCTCTGGGGACATCTCAGGCCCTCCAAGGTTTGGAGGCCTATCTCCACCCACCGCCACTTCCCCTGCCAGTGGCGGACTCCCTCAGGTGCGTTGGTGGTTCTTTGTGTCTGGTGGTGGGCGTCTGGGTACACACCCGAGCCTGGGGCTCGCTCGGGCCACTTCGGAGGTGGGGTGTCCCCGGCCTCTCGGCCTGGGGCTCGGTCACTCAGGCACAGCTGGCTGCCGGCTGTGGCGCAGTTTGAGAAGTTGTGAAGTGCATGAGAGCCGCGGCCACGCGCTCTGTGTTGGTGAGAGAAAGAAAAGGTGGGGGCTGTGAGTGTGTGTGTGACAGGAAGTTTGCATGCCCGTAGAAGGAGGGAGAGGAGTTGTTTCTAGGCAGCATTTAGCTATGATGAAATGTATGCAGGAGTAATTGCTTATATGCTTAAACTTAATTGATTAACCCTTGTGTGGTGTTCATATTTTTGTTACTCAGCCAGTGTTCATGGGTCTGGTGGACCCGCTAGAGTTTTGGCTTTCCAAATTAACACTATCAAACAATTTTATGTTAAATTACTCAACAGATGTTTATTTCATCCCAATTACAAGCCATATGAACAGCAAACATGATTATTTTTTTCCCTTTACCTTTGTTAGATCACATTTATAAATCAATGTGCTTCTCGTTTTTTGGGGTTTTTTTTATAAAATGTTATAAAAAATAAATCAGTTATAATCAAGTGGAGTGAGTGGAAAGACAACACATTTACATGTGAAGCAATGTGTTTCACAACTAAATGGGATCAGCTGCTCATCAATGGTGACATTAGGCCCAGGGTTGTAAAACAGGGGGAGGCGGTGCACACACTTATCCCACACTGTCCTGATGGCAGCTAGCTTGTCTCTCTGCCGTCGAGCTGGTCTGTCGTCTCGGTTATCAAAACGGATAATCCTGGAAATTTAGTGGAAGTTTTCCAGAGACATTTATGCACGGAAAGGTTTCTGCATCCCACAGGGATTCTGTGGATTCCCCTTTGGACCTGAAAACTCCTGCAAGGATAAGAACCCCAAAGTAGGCCTTTGGGGTTCTTAGATGAATTTGGTCCATCTCCTTCCACCTATCTCCAAAAACACACCTTCCTTCTAGATTACTGCAATCCAGAATAATTTTCTGGATGGAATCTGGGATGAAAAGCTCAAATGAAGACTTGATGTCCTGCACATGAGTAACTGTCAGCCGTGTTGGCCCTGGATTATCACAGTAACAGCTCTGCAGGGTGGCTCATTTCTTGGGCAAGAAGACCATTCAATTTCACCAGTTATTGACATCCATATTTCTTCACTTGCTGTCTGGTGGGCTTGTTCTGGTCCTGGAGCTGGCTGCAGATGGGGTACTTGTCTTTGTTTTGTTACTAAATGATGCTCAACCTCATCCTCTTCTTCAAAGTCACTGTCAGACTCTGAATTTTCAGAAATGTGAAATATTCTGAAACCTCTTTGTCAACACCATCATCCGAAGCCCCTCTCTCTTCCAAAATCAATTGGATGGCCCTCGCAGCAGATAATCTTTTGCCATCTTGATCAGTTGTGATAAAGAACCACACTGGCAAAGTCTTATTTATAGTATTATGCCCCTAATTTGCAGGTGGGACACGGTATGAGAAAATAAAATTTGGATCCCTCAAGAAAGAGGGTAAAATGTGCGGGAATGTAAGAGCAGACGGTGTTGATAGTTGAATTTTCAACAATGTTGCAACTTTGTGCAGGAGCAGGAGGGGAAGAAAACACTATCAGCAGCACCAGAAAGGAGGAAGACAGAGTGTGGGAACACAGGACCTTCACTTTCAACACTTTTATTAGACCTGGGTCCAGTGGACCCGAACACCTTGTATGTAATGTAAATGCGTGGGGGGAGGTACAGTATGAGGTCATTGAAAATTAGTTCGGATTTATGTTCTTCACAGAAAATAAGCCAAAGCCAATGAATTTCAGGTTGAAAAAATAATTAATTGTTTAATTTTTCTTTTGAAAAAAACTGAAAACGGGTCTCACAGACCCGAACACCATACAAGGGTTAAAGTGGTTGTTTTCTTTTGGAGCTTTTAGTGGAATAGGCGTTTATAATGATTTTCTTGTTAAAAAGGTGACTTTAGATTAGAATAGAGGAACTTGCAGAAGCGACAGTTTGTGTACAGGATCAACAGATGTAGGATTAATTAAAGGAGCAGATCCCGTTGAAGTAAAAACTACCACAACTTATACGCCAGTTAAACCACAATATCCTTTGAGCACAGAAGCAAAAACAGGGATCAGACCAGTGATCGCAGATATGGAAAAGGCAGGCATTTTAGTAAAAACAACTGAAGCAACCTGTAATACTCCGATTTTCCCAGTGAAAAAAGCAAACACGGGGAAATATCGACTAGTACATGACCTTAGAGCAATAAATGACATAACAGAACAAATCCCACCTGTGGTAGCAAATCCACACACCATTTTAAATCAAATGACACCAAAAGAACAGTGGTTCTCTGTAATAGACTTATCCAATGCTTTCTTCTCTGTACCGCTGCACCCTGACTCACAAAAGCTATTTGGATTCTATTTTTTGACAACCAGAAGTATACCTATACAAGGTTGCCTCAGGGGTTCCAGAATAGCCCCACTCTATATGCAGTGGCTCTAAGACAATCCATGTCACTTTGCACGCTTCCTGTCTCAGGGAAGTTCCTTCTGTACGTTGATGATATTTTAATTACAGGCAACACACAGGCAGATTGCAAAGCAAACACACTGACAGTTTTGCAACATCTAGCAGAGCAAGGCCATAAAGTCTCACAGCATAAACTACAGTTGTGGAGCCAAGAAGTGACGTACCTTGGCCACAGACTAACAGGACAAGGCAGACAGTTGTTAGACAGCAGAAAAGTAGCTGTACAGAACGCTCCTAAACCTGTCACAAAACAACAAATGATGAGTTATTTAGGTCTCTGCAATTTTTGCAGATGTTGGATACCTGAATACGCACTGGTGGCCCAACCTTTGCAAAACCTAATCTATGGTAAACACTTGGCACTGAAAGATGAAATAGGATGGACACCAGAGGCAGATAAAGCATTTAACGACTTAAAACTTAATTTTATCTTGCCCTGCAAACAAGCTCAGTTTTAGCATTGCCAGACTATGAAAAACCTTTTTATTTGCATGTTGACGGCGCGGCCGGTTACATGAAAGCCGTCCTAACGCAAGCTTTCGGGGAAAAACAACGCCCACTCGCATCTTACTCCTGTAAGTTAGACTCGGTTGCGTCCGGTTTACCAACATGCTGTAACCTCCATCTTGTTGCAAGCAAACTTGTCTTATTTAACGCATGCAAGACAGCTCTCATATGTAGGCATTCTGCTCTCACAATCACACATTACAATCGAGCAGTGTGGGCAATTGAACCCTAGCACACTTCTCTCCGCACCGGAAGATGGTGGAATAAAGGTCAAGATATAAACATATATAAACAAGATATAAACATTCACACTGACAGCCAATATGCCTTTGCAGCCGTACATCACTTTGCAAGAAATATGGCAGAATAGAGGCATGGTAACCTCAAATGGCAACCCAGTCCAGCACGGACATCTATTAAAAGAGCTGTTAGATGTCATTACGTTGCCCAGACAACTAGCACTGTGCAAGTGTGCAGCTCACCAGAAAGACGACTCAGAAATCACTAGAGGCAACAATTTCGCGGATAACGCAGCCAAGAACGCAGCACAACAACACCTGCAAGCCCTAATGACTGATGAAGCCTCACATCTAATTCCACTTGATGTGTTAGAAGACGAACAGAAAGCCGCACCACTTGCAGAGCAGAAAAAATGGCTGAAGTGCGGAGCACTCTTGCGCGACGACTAGGTGATCTATTGGTGGAGGAAGGGCTGATTGGGTATACCCCGCCCTTTACTTCGCTGGTAGTCTACTCACCAGAGGCTTCGGTGAACCAGGTCATCCTGAAGAAATCCTGCAGTGGCCATTAACTCACGGACTGACCCAACCCGCCAGGAAGAGAAAGGGAATCACAATTCAACCGGAACCGCCAGAGAGACAATAAAAGAGAATACATCACTCACGTAAAGTATCAACCACAACACAAACAATGTCTGGCACTGAAGCAGACTCAGAGACAAACAGAGACAATCTAAACCACAGAAGACCATGGAGAGTCAGAGCGACTCCCTGCTCGGAAGAATGTAAATTAATGACATGTATTTTTGTTTGTTTCATTTTCATTATTACAGTGTTTTCTAGCGTAGCTTTGATATGTATGAACATAGCGTGCACCGACAATCCATGCAATCCATACTGCCCTAAAAGCTACTCCACAGCCAACGTGTCCCAAAACTGCACCACACGGAGCGCGAATAAAAACGCCCCAACTCACACAAAACGCTCAGCAGCCAGTCCAAACGGGCCACCCCAAAGCAACGTGGTATGACAATTTAAATTCCTCCGCTGGTGACGTAGGAGTCCAGGTAAACGCCACTAACGCCTCCCTGAAGGCCCTAGGTGAACAATTGTCAGCCACTTCTCTAATGACCCTGTCCAGGGGAAAGATGAAAGTGAAGAGGAGACTCGCATTATCTTTATTATTCTTAGAAATTGACTTGACACACACACACACACACACACACACAGCTTACACACCAGAAAGCATCAGGACCTGCATAACAGGAAATTGACCATATTTACATATTGACAGTGTAACCTATAAATAAAGAGCTGTGCCTCACAGGGTGTGTGACGCTCTCTGAGTTCACCCGTGCACGTTAAACTGTTGAAGTGTCTCAGTGTTGTTCACTACTGGAACTTTAACATTATGCACTCCATACTGTACAGTAATGCCACTGTTTTGCACATGTCTCAGCTCTGTATATTTTTTATATATTTTATTTATTGTTTACTCTATTTAATTTGTAAAATATGTGTACACACACACACACACACACACACACGTAGAAAAATATTTAGTATACACATCCAGAAATGCATATACTATTATATATTGTACATATATTTATTAGTTTCGGATGTAGCCATTCTTGTATTTTGCTTGTTTACATTATTGTATTTTGCACAACTCTATTGCTTGTGAAGCTCGCACACAAGAATTTCACTCACATGTGCTGTACCAATGTACCTGCACATGTGATGTGACAATAAAAATGAATTTGATTTGATTTATTCACCTGACTGTTTGTTAACTGTATATCTCTGACACGTAAAAAAAAAAAAAAGTTCTCCACTAAGAGTAAAAGACATAGGTTCATAGTCAAATGTTGAGTTTATCATTGTTATCAACTGTTGTTCATGTTTTCCTGGTAAAAATTAAGTGTGAAGTGGAATGTCTTTAAGTAATGCAAATACTCGGGATTTGTTAATGTCACAGACATCAGATAACAGGAAATGATGACGTGGGCTAGAGCAGGAACAAATCTAGATAGAATATGCGTGACTCCCTAATGTGTCAAGCACGTAGCTTTAGTTGTATAAAACTGGTTCTAACACTCCTGTCACAGGTACAACTTCTCATGCAGATGAGGAAGAGACAAGCGTGGGACAAGGTAAAGACAAGTTTCATATTTCTATGAGAACAAACATAAAGTTTGATATATATAAATCTTTAATATTTATATATTTTTTATTTTGTGATTGTTTTTCCTCATTCTTGGTAGAATCTCTGATTTAGGTTTCATCAAAGACGCACCATGAGGATGAAAGGATGTGTTTTTATTTTTGTGATCATGGCAATTTCTGAAGCATTCCCCTTAAACCCAGTAAGTGATTAGTTGCATAGTGATATTTCAGAAATTGTGAATATCAATATGCAAAGAGAACTTAAAGAGATTTTTTAAATTATTTGTCTGGTTTGTTTTGTAATGAAGATGTTTAACAATCATATTGAATATTAAATATCAGCTACTAACAATGACTTTGTTTTTTCAAAAAGAAAAGTTTTAATTTTGCATGTTGACCAACAAGTAGGGTTGCCAACCGTCCCTTAAAATACGGAATCGTCCCGTATTTAGAAACAAAAGTACACGTCCCGTATTGAGCTAATAAGGGACGCACTTTGTCCCGTAATACAGTGAGACTCAAAAGTAGTCTATAACTTTTAATGGAATTAACACTTTGTTTGAAAACATAATTCCCAGCCCCTCTCCTGCTTTGTGACCAATGAGCTGACAGCACACTTATCGCACACTGTTTGCCCAGCATAAAGCTGGGCAAACAGTGTGCGATTTTTTTTTTCAGTCACGTTATTCAGCTCCTGCTCAAACTGCACGATTGACTCACAGGGGTTAGAAGTTGGTAGGTCACGATGCAGGTCTCACACTATACGGCCCGATGCTCTGATGCGACCTGAGTGCTCACACTGTGCCTCCATAAAATGAAGGTTATAGCAGAAAATCTGTCGCTCTCTGTCTTTCACTCACACAGACACACCACCACCATCAACTTTGCTAAATTGCTAATGAAAAACATTGATCAGGCAGCTGTGATTGAGCAACAGTGTAAATCCAACTATTTTCACGGTTGTTGTGGTCGTGATCATTTTGTGAGGCCACATCGAAAAGGCTCGGATGAGCTTTCCAAAGTTCTACAAGTTGTGCCTCCATCGCTTGTGTCCAGATCACACACTGCACAGCCGTGCTGCTCCGTCTTTTTCACCGACGTTTACGTGTTTGCGCGTGAGCAGTGTGAGCGGCTCACGAGCGATTGATGATCGGGAGCTGCTCGAGGTGTTAATCGCTTCTCGTTACCCCACGTATACTACACGACGCACGACGAAGGCCAAAAAACGGTCCGATCACCAAAACGGTCGCACGACTCAAAAATCGGCTCAAAATGGGCCAAAAATCGCACAGTGTGAGCCCAGCGTTAGAGCAGCAATGTTTGTTCCCCTCAGAGAAAGGGAAGAATGGGAAAAGGAAAACACCTGGCTGGAAAAAGTTAATATGGGCATGTGCAGTCAATATCAGCGCTATGTGGCCAGAAGTGTGATAATATAACTTATTTTGTGTAAGAAACAACTGCAAGGATAGATGATTACAACAAATAGATGACTAATACATAAAAGTAATACATAGATGAATAATGATGATGAGTTAAGATGCGTAATCATGGGAACAAGCGGGTTTACAAACAGGAGCAGCTGATTAGCATTAGAAAAGCTGAAATAATACCTCAACTGAAGCCAATTGTACTAAATGCACTAAATGTGCACTGTTACAAGAATGTTTTTCTTTCTATTGTTTTCTATTATTTTAAGTTAAGCAGGACAGAGTTTTTTTAAAGAAAGATTTACTTATATTCTCAAAAGTTAAGCATGACAGGCTTCTGTTTAAGAAAGAGACCTGTTTTACTGTGTTAATGTTGTCATTTTGAGCTAAAAATAAATGGCTAAATGATCATTTGTTTCACATGTGTTCATATCACAAAGAATAGAATAGGATTTAAGTAGAACATATCTACTTAAATCAACTTCAAGTCAAATGGTTAAAAAAAAGAGCTAGAAAATTCACCACACT